>NC_140580.1:477740165-479116415 GCF_964204655.1 Triturus cristatus
CCTGGAGTTAGAATAGTAATTTTTACCCCTATACTATCCAACACTTACCCTACTGATGCACCCCCTGGAGTTAGAATTGTAATTTTTACCCCTACACTATCCAACACTTACCCTACTGTTGCACCCCCTGGAGTTAGAATAGTAATTTTTACCCCTATACTATCCAACAATTACCCTACTGATGCACCCCCTGGAGTTAGAATAGTAATTTTTACCCCTATACTATCCAACACTTACCCTACTGTTGCACCCCCTGGAGTTAGAATAGTAATTTTTACCCCTATACTATCTAATACTTACCTTAAATGTAATTTAATATAATGCGTTGTAATGGTATGCGTTGTAAAGGTAGTATGCGTTGTAATGGCAATGCGTTGTAAAGGTATTTTTTAAAATTGCGTTGTAGTGTCATGCGTTGTAATGTCATGCGTTGTAATGGATTATGCGTTGTAAAAAATGCGTTGTAAGTGCATGCGTTGTAAAAGTGTGCGTTGTAACGTCATACATCCGATTCAGACAGCAGCTTCTTGAGTGCTGGAGGAAGGTGAGAGTTGGGAGGCATTGACTGAGGGTCGGTTTCGCTAGTTGCTTATGGGGAGTAGTTTTGTGGTGAGGGAAGGGAGAGGTGGAGCTCGGCAGGGGGTAGGGGAGTCTTAGCAGAGACGGTCCTCAGAGTTTTCCTAGATGAGAAGTATATATTGTGTGAGTCAGGGGTAGTGGAAGAGGAGGAGAGGGTGGCGACAGAGGAGGAAACATTGAAGTTGGTGGAATGAGTCTTGGGATTGTTTTGTGATTTCACAAGGTGGGACGGTCGGTTGGGGGATAGGGAGTTATTCGAGTGAGTATAGCGTAAATGAGTGAAGGCGTTGCATAGCGTGGGGAAAAGGGAATCAAATGAGTCTAGGTTGGCGTTGTTGGCTTGAATCAGGACTGTACCGTTGTTGTAAATGGTCGCAGATGTGTTGCCACTGCGCGTCGGATGGTTTGAGTTAGTGATCGTCAGTTTGCAGCTGAGAGGGGTGCTAGTTGTTTTGGATATGTGAAGGTAGGTTCTAAGAATGGTGTTCCATTTCGCAGGGCTCTGGGTGTGGAAAATGAGATACATTTTTTGCTGGCCTTTGGAGGAGCAGTGAATAGTGTTTCTGGTTGTTGTCTGATTAGCCTGTATTTGAAGTTTCTTTTTGCTTTGAGTGATAGATTGGGGGGAAAATGATGGAGAAAGAGTTAGGGCCATGGGGTTTCAGGCATTTCGGTGCAGAGGAGTGGAGGGAAGTTAAAGTCGGAGGTATAATCCTTTTTAGTTTCCTCTTTCCAAGTTCTCAGCTTTGCTTGTGGGAGAGGACTTAGTCCTTTGTTGGTTTCTCTTAAGTCACAGAGTGGGAAGGGAGGGGGTTAACCTCCCCTTGGAATCCCTGGAAATGGAGCAGGATTTATGCAGTCAGGCCAAAATGGTGGCATCCATGCAGCCAAGGAGCGCTCCAGACTTCCTGGAGGTGGGGGGAGGGAGTCTCCTGCACACCAGCAGTGCCGCATGAGAGGTTCCTGCACCTCGGCAATAAGATAGTGATAGTTGGATTATGAGCCCCTTCTCTTTCTAAGAAGACGTGCTCAGCATTCGTCCATCAGCTTGATTTTCCTGGCCTCTGGGAGAGCATTAGCACAAGATTAAAGATAATTTATGCCCCCAGTCCTGTGGTATAGTCAAACCGGTCCCACATCCCTGAGAGCATTTGCAAAAGACAAAATGCTAAAGTATGTTCTCGGTCCTGATGCATATTCAGTCCGGTCCCATGCAGAGGGCCGGCAGGCACAAGTGAGTGGGATCGCAACCGAACCCAGCACAATGTGCCTGCACAGCACGGAGCAAGTTCCCCCGAGTGGACTGAAGCCACTCACCACCGCCCACACGCAGGCTCACATGAAAGGGGGTGGGGCGCCGCTGCATCCAGGATTTCCTCAACTCCTCTGCCGGAATCGGGTCAGTCCAGGAGACAGCGCGGCACCACTCCTCTGCCTCTCGAGCAGGGTCAGTTGGCGTATATACTGTGACGCCTCTGTCCGCCATTCGCTGACCTCCGAGGCATCTTGTCCATCCCGGGAGGCAGCGAGGTGCAGATCGAACACTCCCGGCAGTGGGCACACAGCGTAATTCCGGCACACCTCCTTGACCTTATGTTCCGGTAAGTACCGGTGATCCTAGGGAGGGGCAACGGGGATTTACACTAAGAAGTGATCCTAAAGCCCGATCCCAAAGCCCGGGAGCTCGAACCTAGAGCTCGTTCACCGCGGCCATCTTGGGAATCATATTTTGTAGGTGATCTTATCATATTTCTTCAGGCTGTGGATGAGATGTGCTGCAGAATGTAGGATGTGTGAAAGGAGTGCCAGTGTGGGATATCTGAGGCAATGGAACAGGGTATTACTACTCTCCACATGAGGTCGCTTTCTGGAAGAAACAGTTTCACTTCTTCAGAAGCAAGAGCTGGTACCAGCTTGTCTTATTTTTTTTACAATGTGCTCTCCAAACCTGTAAGAGCTCTGTAAATTAGCAGCACTGTGTATGAGCCTGTATAACAAGTGGCTCTGTTGTGTATGCGTGAAATTGTGAGATGCCTGACATTTGTATTTTCCCACTCTTCAGAGACATTATCTGGCATAACCCCTCAACTCTCCAAATACTATGAAGAGAGTGAGGTTTGCAAACTTTATTTACTTGCCTAGTGCAATGCACTGCACTTTAAAACATTACCAGACACCACTGTTCTGCATTTGCTGTTTTCAGTGCTCTCATATAAACTGCCTTCCTCTGTTCCATCTCATGCCATTCTGCATTGATGTCTGTTTTATCTAGATCACATAGGGGATGTGTTAGGGAGGGAGTACCATTGTGTTATCTTTCAAATCTGCAAGAGCGTTAGTGAGCTAAAATTAAGGACACAGTGTTCTGAAAGCATATAAATAATCAGTCCACAATGTTTGCCCATTTCAGTACAGTGTGTGTGTGTGTGTTTGCGTGTGTGTGTGTATTTGTGTATTGCCAACTCAGGGTTGTTATTTATTGATAGAGTACATTAATCTTTTCAGGCTTATAATTTTGGTGATTGGAACATATCGGCAATGATTTGTGGAGCTGATTGAGGACTGAAATAATTGGTAATGGTCGGATTTTCGGAGAATTATTGCTGGACACCTATTGAGTATGAGCATAGCCTCTAGGCCCCACACACAGTTGTGACATCAATATGCATCAGTTGAAACCAATTATGTTTATTAAGTTTTATTGTGTTAACATTAAAATCCAGTCAAAGTACACTGATGGTTTTGGTCAGAAAATCTTTAAAATGTACTACTCGCACTCTTCAGAGAGATTATCTGGCATGACCCCTACCATTGCTTAGTGGACCAACAGCAACCCTACCTACGAAGTTATCTTTAATAAAATCCTTAAATTATACATAATTGAACCACATGCCATTTGCTATTATTTTGCTCAATAATTAATGGAAATGATGCCAAATCAACAGTAAAGCCATATTTAAATTAGATCCCCTTTTTTCTGATCACTCTAATATGTTTTATGCAACTTGTAAGGGACCCTCAATTCTCCTGTAAAACTGGCTTTAAATCGTATTCTGTTTTGTGCAAGGTTCTTAGCTAATGTGCTTAAGTTGTAAGACCGGGCGCAAATATTTTCAGTAATCTTTCGGAATATCCACAGCCCACTGTTTGCAATTTGTCACTCAGATCCTTCAAACGCCCTCGGGAATAATACTGTATCGAAATATACAGAATGAAAATAAACTGTCTGTTTTCAAATATCACCAAAATTAAACATTTTTTTAAAACTGATTCTGCAGATAGAAACCATTACTTCCCGTCAGAACCACCTCTTGGTATTTTGTGGAGCCAGGACCCCCCAAACTTCAACTTCTGGCTACGGCCCTGAATACAATATGGTCGGATTGAGCATTACCCCTCCCCCAGGTTTCCATCCGACCATAATCCTTTAATATTTGAGATTCAGGTGGAGGGGTTTAAAAACAGGTTTATCACTACAGCTTTGAAAGGGCTCTGTTACACAATGATGCATATTGTGAACATATGAAGTAGTGGATCCCTGAGTTTTTGAGAAGGAATGTCGGTAGTGCGCCAACAGGACTTGTGTGGGATACCCTGAAGGCATGTATCCGGGGGGAAAACATACAGTTCTCTCTAAAGTGGGGGAAAAAGGAAAAACGCATTCTGCAGGATCATCAGAATAGCGTGGCTTGGGCAGGAGAGAAGTTAGTAGCAGCTGTGCACCAGGTGACTGAGGTGGAGGAGGCCCACATGGAGGTGGTGACGGCAGTGATAGGGGAAATATTTGCCATGAAAGCAGTAGTTAAATTAACCGCACACAGGGAAAAAGCCAATGAATACAGTGAAAAAATAGGACATCACCTAGCAATGAGAACAAGACAGGAAACCATATATAACGAAATACGCGTGATCAGGAACCCAACCTACGGATTGGTACCTGATCCAAATAAGAAAAGGGCTTCCTTTCAGAATTACTATTGAGTATTATTTTCTGAGCGCCCAGAAAGGGAGGCCCATTTGATACAGGTGTGTATCTCCAAATATCTAGATTTTACCCCGTTGAACCAACTGACTAGGGAGGAACAAGAGTTACTAGATGGGTCCCTGTCCTAGGAAGAGATTATTCTGGCTATGTCTAGTTTACCTGAAGGGTACCTACCGAATTTTATAAAATATTATCGAGTCAACTCAAGGATTTTATCACAACTCTTTTCGAGCAAACTTTCAAAGGTGTAGATCTCCCTAGTTTGTGGTCTTTGGCTAAATGATTGTTTTCCCTAAGAAGAACAAACTTATTCGAGAGATTGGATATTTTTGCCAGATGACTCTAATCAAAGGGGATTCGAAAATGTATTTAAAAGTTTTAGCTACACGCTTATCACAAGTGATTCACAATATAGTTTCTAAATGGCAGCACAGATTTATTCCTGGGAGTGACACAACAGACCACATTAGAAGCATTATTTCTCTTTTTAACACTGCACAACTGACAGGGGACCCTATTGCCTTGATTTTGCTTGATGCTGAAAAGCATTTGCCTGGCACTATCACTGGGCGATCATGCAGAGAATGTAGATAGGGTTAGGCTACACCCGGGCAGTAAAAGCACTTTATGTTGAGCCCTATGCTAGCGTATCCATGAACAGAGAAATGACCGAACAATTTAAGATCTCGAGGGGGACACAACAAGGCTGTCTCTGCTCCCCATTGCTATTTGGGATGGATGTTAATCCCTTTATACAGAAACTGGAAAGTAATAGAACTATTCGTCTGATTCAAATGCAAGGTTACAATTCTAACGTTTTGGCCTATGCTGATGACATAGCTCTGGTCCCTCTAACTCCGGATATGTCTATTTAGTCAGTTGAAGAAGAGGCCCGAAAGGTTGGAGACATTTTGGGGTATTCCTTTAATAAAGCTAAGACTCAATCATTATCAATAAGAAGATACCCTTGGGGGATTATATAGTTGTGAAAAAGGCTGTGTACTTGGGTGTTAGCTTAACCGCTAACACAGATGAAATCTTTAGAGAAAACCTAGCCTCCTTGACTGATAAGACTAAAAAAGCTTAACAACTTTCACCTGTCCCTGGTGGGTAGATATAATGTAGTTAAGATCATATTTTTCCCTAAACTTTTGTACTTAATTAGAACCATACCAATTTCCTGATCAGTGGTTGAAGAAATTTGACATCCTTTTTTCTCGATTTCTAAGGGCCTATTCGAGACCCAGAACATTTATAGCATTTTTGTCACTTCCAAAACATATGGGGGGTGGGCTTTTCCTAACATTAAGTTATATTACTGGGCTACCATCCTACTGCACTGCACCACTCTTCTGCATGAACGCTCCAGCGGTCATGCGCTGGATCCTCCGTCTCTCTTTGTATTGCTAATGGGTACAGAAATCTGGGGCTGCCTATGGCGATAGCCATAACTTGGGTATTTTAAAAGGGTGTGTTTTAAAACCCTTTTTTATGCCTTTAAGGATTGGACATCAGTTTGCAGACTGTTGTGGATAGGCAGACTGAAGTTTTATAAGCCCCTTCGAGATAATAAGAATTTACCAGAGATCTTTTCATATGACGATCTCAGAAAAGAGTTTGATCTTAATCATGAGGAATTTTTTAAGAACCTCTAAAACAGGATTTTTTTACAACGCAAAAGGGGTGGTCTGGCAAGTTTTTAAAAACTTGAACTCATAGAGAAATTTACAGATTTGAAATTTCCCCAAATCGGTACAATATTCAATCTTCTGAATAATTTAATGAAACATGATCTACTCTGCAAAATGGCAAGTTAAATTAGGTATAACGGATTCAGTGTTTTATCAAGCCTTCTCATTGGCACAATCCGTGTTAATGTCCACAAATTTACAAGCCCACTTTTATAAGGCCTGCTTCTTTTTAGACTATACTCTATACAGGTTGCTAAATGGGGGGAAGGTAAAGGAACTCATTGTCCACAATGCACTCTGAATGGAGCTGACATGGTCCATGTCTTCACTACTGGCGGCTCCCTTTCTCTGTGATTGATGCAATTAAGAGATAAATTGTTCCTGAATGTAACTTTAACCCCCCCCCCTTGATATTATTGGGAGTTCAAGGAAGTGTGAGATCAGATTGAGGAGGGGCTTTCCTTTGTGTCTCTACAGCTATTTTTAGGTTATGTGTTGCCTCAGCCTGGCTTGATGCTAATCCTCCCTCTTTTCAGCAATGGCTGACCCGGCTTTAATCAGTGTACAACCTGCAAAACGCGGTTTACGCAAAAAAGGGCCCTCGAGCTAGGAAAAAGGGAAAGAGAATTTGAGAATATCTGACTAAGTGGGTTAATCAATTGGCCAAGTAGAGAATATTAGGGGTGTCCCTGGTTTGTACTCGCCTATAAATGCACTTGTGACTTCAATGGGTAAGGGGGACAACTTTCTGGTATGATCTATTTGTTATTAGAATAAACTATTGTCGTACTCTAAATCACTGGTCACTTTAAGATATATATTGAGCCTTTTAAATGATGAATTATTATGTCACCATAATGAATTGATGTAATTTTTGTAACCGTTTTATTTGAAAAGCAATTATTTAGTTACTAGCATATTAATATTTGGCTGAATTTCTCGTGTAAATTAATGTATGGGGTCGGAGGGGTTGGGTGGGTGGTCGAGGTTTTAAAAAAATGTTTTTTCATGGTTAAAAATGCCAAGAAAAAAAAAAGTAGTTACAAATGTACTCTGGAATGTTGCCTTTAATGGGTTCACACACATTCAATAAGTATATGATAATCATAGATTTCCAGAAGTACATAAATATGGCAGAAATGTGCATTTACATATGGTACCTTTTCAGTGTTGTATTCTTCACTGGAAGAATATCATTCACACAGGTAAAATATGGTACTGTGCAGAATCGGATTCTCATTCACAGCAATGATATCTGGGATGTTTAATTGCTATCCCCCACTCAGAATCACAATTTCTCCAGCCTTTTTGTGTAAGCATTTCAAGCATTTCCAGCATTTGAATAGCAATGCAAAATATCTGTGAATATCTACAAACCTCCATGCATTTTTCATGGCCACTCTTGAGACTAGATTCACAACTAAAACTTGCCATTATGTCGTGCATGGCAACATCCACTCAAAGGCTTTTTAATAACTAAGATGGCATCTTAAATGAAACACCTGAGAATTCACTAAATTAAGTTCAACAGTGGTTTACAGGAGACAGTACTAGTGACTCTGAGTAGGGCACTGGAGTATTTTAACTTTCTGGTTTGCACGGGCCTTTTGTCAACCAGGTTCACAAATACCGCAACAGGAAATCCCAGGCCTGGAGACACTGAACCTAAAGCATTGTGTAGTGCTGTGGAGGCATTGGGCAACTGCTGCACCTCACCCAAATGCCTCCTCCTCCTGAACAATGGGAATAGAGCAAACACGCCCACCAGCCATCCCCTCAGCTACTCTGGCCTCCCCCACAGCCGGCACCTCATCCCTCCCACATCGATTTATCGCCTGCTCCAACCAGGTGATAAATAGATGCAAACTTAGGCATGTTATTTTCCCGAAATAGGGAAAGCATGCATAAATTAAAAGGGAATTAGTTATGAGAGGTTTAGTAGTTAACAGGTATTATAAAGTATCTTATTATTACCTGATGATTATAGACCTTTATAAGTCCATGTTTATGGGAGGTTATACAAGAAGTTAATTTAAATCCTGCCCAAAAAAGCAACACATTCATGGGGTAAGGAATAAGATATTCTCTCTCCGTGTACATGGTTGTCAATTAGGGGTAGCAAAGTATTGCAGCTGCCGCCCCTACAAGGCCCCTTAGCACCTTTAGCACTGTTCCTGCCACCCCTGGTCTCAGGGGTGATGAGGGCAACAGAAGAAGAGAAAGTAAACAGGGCTGTAAGAATCCTGTTTACACTCTGTTGTATATATTTTTTGTCCTTAAGTTAGCATATCATTAGCAAATAGGAGGTTGTCGAGGCACGAGTCATAGGACAATGGGTAAACTCAGGTATATCATTAGGTATCAAAGGGTGTGTGATGTCAATTTTACTACTCCTGGTACTTTGGTAAATCATTATCCATGTCTACATTCAGACGTGATTTAAAAAAACAAGAGATATTTATATGAGTTTCACTGTCTATATGTGACATACAAATGTAGCACCACTGTTATGTAACAGAAGATCCTTGGACAGATCTGTCAGAGCCCTCCTCTGTTTTGTTTCCTCATTGGTTGAAAATAACCCCTGCAGTGTCTTCTTTGGATTGAATTTTGCACCTCTGAGTGTTTCAAACATATCCCTCTTGTGGCCTAACCATAACCGTCCTTCTGAGCTGGGCTCATTACCCCTGATATCCCTGCTTGGCATTACTCTTTTGCCATTAGCTCTCTGAGTACTGAGGATGAAAGTAAGACCCTGCAGAATAGAGGCCACCTTGGATCTTGCTTGAGCACAAGTATTCCGCAAGTTGCAGCTATGTTAAGTGTGGCCTGCTATTTGGAACCTCTAGTCAACAGCAATATCTATTTAAAGGAGTAGCAGAAACCAGCGATGGACGCATATTCTAGCTCCCTTGATTCCCAAACTCTTGTGTATGTCAACAGTGAATAGTGCCAGATGAGAGAAGTTGAGAAGATCTTAGTATAATTAGACTTTATTGCTTATGTGGGGGAAGACATTGTTCAATAAATATTCAGGTCTTTGCGCATGCCACTTGAGTGCTGGGCAGGTGCGGAACTTTGGGTGAAGTTCATCCCTTGCACCAAATTAAGATGTGAAGTAGCACTGCATTATCACTTGTTGAGGTAGGTTGAAGCCAGTTTACTGTGAAAAGCAACCCATTATTTACCAAGTGCAGTAAGCTTGTTGAGAGGATTGAAATATATTAAGCTTGTCTGTCCACTAAGTACAATTTTCTGGAGAAACTTGAACTATATCAAGATTCTTTGTATTCTGGAGGCTTTTGCAACTCCATGATCCCTTGCAACAGTCTGAAAACAGGTTAACCCAATCATTAGTATGAGCTACCAAGATCCGGCAGAGGAGGCTTTACATAAGGCCTTAGCGCTAGTTGCAGAAGAAATACACATTCTGAAAGACTAACCCCAAGAGACTCTTGGGAGCACCCATGCAGGTGCATGTCTTGTCTGTGTTAATACAAGGATAGAGAAGACCAGTATGATACTAGGATAATGTTTATGTATTTCTTTACAACGTTCATTGTCCCTCCATTCCTCCATCATCAGCTAAGAGCAGTACTCCTTTTTTAGTTCCAGGCAAGAAGATCCACAGACTGCTGGTAAGACAAACAATTCTTACACATTTACCTCTAAAAGCCAAGTACAGTTATATGCTTCATACTATGAGTCAAGAAGAAGACTGAAAGATGTTTCCTTCTCTAAAAGGATCTACCCAACAGCACATCTTCCTAGCACACTCCCATAACATTTGTACTTGCTGTGTACATGAGTTTGGCTTTTCCCTGTTAAGCGGTGGGGAGGACAATGAGTGGTTATTTTTTGCTGCTAAGTGAGTATCCTAGGGCCTATCCTTACAAGGTTTTAACAGTAGTTACTTGCTTATATAGAAATTCTTGGGCCAAATTCGAAACTATTTGCCACATACTTTGTTGAAGTGTTGACCTAAAAAACAGAAACAGATGGTTAATATTATATCATGGAATGTTAATGTTTTAAAAGGAGGAAAGATAAAGGCTAAGATATTTTTGGAAGCCTGCCTGTGAAACTGGATATCTTAGTCCTTCAAGAAACACATCTCACCAAAAAAGAAGCTGATGTTCGTTGTATATCTAAATGCTGCCAAGGTTATACTGCCCCTGGAATATACGATCTATTTAATGCCACATACTGCTTCGTTCAACGGGGAGTCTTTGCTATTATGTTTAATAAAACTTTTAAGGCCCTTCGACCTGAATTAGATTGTGAGGGTAGATGGGCTAGAGTCGAAATAGTCGATCAGCAAAGCAAAAGTAATTCTCTTTTGGTAAACCTATAGGCACCCATTAACCAGGATCCACATTTTTCACTAATATGATGATGAAATTGAGTGATGTTCATCTAGCTATCATTATATTTGGCAATTTTAATTGTATTCTGAACCCAGCGCTTTACACGACTAATACGTCTCGGCTGGGTAGGACCAGACCAGAATTTGCTCAATATTTGTAGAGAGACTAACCCCGATCATTAGAACTATATGTATTTTTCTAGGCCTCATAGATAATACTTAGATATTGATTTCTGTCTGACCAGTTCCCCAATCCTCTCGAGTGGTAATGCTGAGATTTTACATCTGCCTCACTCGGACCATTCTGCGATTGAACAAAAATGGTTAGGAATTTCTTACAATCAATCAAGGAACAGCCTATTCCTTTGTGGACTGGGACACCCTGAAAGCCTGTGTTAGGGGAATCTCTCAATCATTTACTAAGCAGATCTCTGAAGCAGATAGTGAAGAGGATAATGCCCTTAGGGGCCAATTGAATAATTTAATCTGACTACATATGGCATAGGCCTCAACCACCTCAGTAGCTGCTCAAGAGACACACCTATGAGGCCATATCTCTGCCTTAATAATGGCTCGTACAAACAAAAAAGCCTTTTAAGAACAAGCCAGGAATTGTGAATTGGGAGAGAAATGAGGGTAATTGTTGGCCTGCCTATGTTGGGTCGACACACCAAAAACTGTGATTGAAAAAATTCAGGACCCCGCAGGCAAGGTTTGCTCTCCCCACTCTGAGATCCCTTCTATTTTTATGGTTTATTATTCTAAGCTGTACCAGGAGGAGCTGGAATGCAGTATTGCCAATGTAAGAAATTATCTTGCCCCTTTAGACCTGCCGAAACTAGCTACAAGTGATAAGGATATGTTGGATATTGAATTCTCAGCGAATGAGCTTAGACAGGTTATCACTAGTTTACCATCAGGAAAAGCACCAAGGCCAGATTGTATTCCATCCGAAGTATATAAAATTCTAGCACCTACAATCACCCCACTTCTTTTGGAAATGCTAAAAGAGATTCGGAATACCGGTGGGGTTCCATCCTCCTGGAATAAAGTTGTTATCTCAATATTTCTTTAAAAAGACAAAAACCCTATAGAGTGAAGTTCATTTCGGCCAATCTCACTCTCAACGTCAATTCAAAAATATTTACCAAAATTGGCAAATCGGGTTAACAAGATTATCGCTCAGCTTGTATCACCCGAACATGGCTTTATTCCAGGGAAGTATATGTCCTCTCATACTAACTTAATTACTCCTCTAATAGAACATGGCAAGACTCTCCAGGAACCTCTAAATATCATGGTACATCAAGCTGAGAAAGCATTTGTCTGGTTTTCCTGGAAATGTCTCTGGGAAATACTTGCCCAATCCAATTTTAGCACCAGATTTATTAAAAACGTCAAGGTCCCGAGAGCTCAGATCACCATAAATCAGGAACTTACATCTTCTACTCCTATTTTACACAGCACTCAACAAGGTTGCCCACTCTCTCCTGCTTACTATCAGGGCCGGACTGGCCGTAGCGGGCACCGGGCAATCCCCCGGTGCACCGCACGGGTGGGGGCCGGTTTTGGGCCCCTGGGGGCCGTTTTTGTTACAGGGCCGTTTTTGCAGCATAGCTGCAAAATCGGGCTTGTAACAAAATCGACTGAAAACCGGCCCAGGCAAAAACCTCGGCCGAACCCCCAACCCCCCCCCCGGGGTAAGGAATGCTTTGAGTATAACTACTACGCAGCTATGGCAGATTAGGCTACTGTTGGACAAATGGATGCATTTACCTATTTCCCTAATAAGGCAAATTAACATACTTAAAATGAATATCTTCCCCAAAATCCTGTATCTTTTTCGTTCACTGCCTCTTTACGTCCCTCATAGATATTTTAAAATGGTAGATTCTGTAGAGTCAAGATTTATTTGGAAGGAGGAGAAAGAGCAGAGGTTTTTAAAAAATGTAAAACTTCCACTAACCAAAGGTGGATGGGCACTCCCTGACTGGCATCTCTATTATTGGGCCAGTATGACCAATCATATTTGAATGATGTATGAACCCTATCTGGAGAACTGGCTTCATACCATTTCATTCGCGAAGGATTCTGACACTAGCCATACCAAATTTCAAAGCAGAGAATTCTTCAAAAAAGTGAGACTGAAAACCACATTGTTCTTGACAAGATCTGAAGCAATATGAGGAGATTTCTTAAAATGTCATCCCTTCATGCCTTTACACCACTGCTAGATAACCTGGACCTATCCAACTGCTTCCCCTCCCCTGATTCTGGTACCTGGGGAAACTTGTGTATTAAGTAGTTAAGTGATTTGATGGATGAGTTTGGAGTAAAACCATTCTTGGATCTTCAGGTAGAATTTGCCAAATCCCATGGTGACTTCTTTCAGGATCTACAAATCCGGACTTTTTTACTCATTAGGGACATTATTATCATAATTCTGCTGGTTCGGCCTGAAATTACGCGAATGATATTTGCCAAAAACCTGTATAGTATCTTGTAAAAATATAGCTGTGTTCTCAGTCTCTTTCAAACGAACTGGGAGTATCGGCTGATAAGTGGACTCATAGCCTAGGCTAGGACGTCATAAGGCAAGAACTGATTTGTATTTTAGGACGATTTTGTAAGGTTGTTACTCCCACTAGACTGAGAGGCCAGATCTATTGCACACTGTTTGACTTTTACATCAGCCCCTGCAAACTGAGCAAATGGTACAATACATCGTTTAGCTGCCCATGTTGTTCAGCCGGAGCAGCCCATACTATCCATATGTTCCTTACTTGCCCCAAACTCTCATCGTTCTGGTCCTGGTTGAGCGAAAAAATATCTCTTGTACAAACTCTTCGATTGACAAATACTCCGATTACAATGTTGTTGGGCTTCAGCACATCTGAATGGGCCTTTTACATCCTTTCTCTGGCTAGGTTAAATATTGGGAGGAACTGGAAATCTGTTTTCCCGCCCAAATATGGGGAGTGGTGGAAAGAGGTAATGGAAGCATATGAGTTGAAATGCCATACAGCAAAGGTTAGAGGATCTATGATGAAGTATCAACCTATGTTGAGGAATTTAAGAGATTATTTAGCGTAAGCCTAAGTGATTTCTGTTTACTCTGCTTATGTGGTTTGCTGCCTACGGATTTATTTGAATATTGCTAAGTATCTATGATGTCTATAATGATTCTTATTTAATATTACATTTTCCACATGTCATAGGATTAATATTCTACATGCTGTACATGTTTTATCTATTGTCTGCACTTTTAATATATATATATATTTTTTTTTAAAGAAGTGTGGACCTGAGCCATGCACAGTATACTCTGCTGGGTCATTATTGGTACTGTGGGGAATCGGCCTTTAAATCCGTAGGAAGGGCAGACTGAATGAGTGTTGCCTACAATTGAATGCGTTTGTTCTTAAGAAAGATGCATTTTAAAGATATGATATTTATTGCAATGTTTTGATACTTGCAAACGATATAGTGATTTGTATCATAGAAAACACTGCGTGGAACAAAAAACAAATAGAAATTATATTTTCCGCCAGATGGTTCAATTTCTGTGAACGTAAATATTAGCCATGAATAAGCTGGAACTTTTCAAAACTGCAGGCCCAGATTTCGTGCTTTGTGCTCAAGGAAGATACGTTTTACTGCATGAAGCAAAAAGGTAAAGCATTATCGGGTAGTTCTCTGCTCTTTTACTCAATTCACTTTAGACTTTACTGGGAGAACTTAGGGGCATATGTACAAGACCCTATCGCCACAGGAACATCATTTTGTGACGTTTCCGTGGCGATAAGAACTTTGCCTTATTTACAAGGCAGAGTTAAGCCACTGAACGTGGTTTAACGCTGCTTTGTAAATAAGGCCTTATTTCATGCTATGCTTAGCGTGAAAGAGGTGAGCAGTGGGTAGTGTGTTGGGCGTTCCACCGCAACACCCATTGATTTTGACGCTGCTCCCTATTTACAAGGCCAGCGTAAATAGGAGGCAGCACCAAAATTAAGACCAGAGAAAACCTGGGAAATAAGGAGATACAAGGAGAAATGCTTTATTTCTCCACGTTTTTGCCTTGTATTGTTTAAGTTGAGGAAGGTGACCCTTCCTGCACATAAAAAATCCTTAAACAAAAATTACATTTTGTAACTTCCATTTGAGCTGCATTAAGCAGCACACAGAAGTGACAAAATGGCATTTCAAGATTGTTCGTGTGCAGGAAGGGGAACCTTCCTGTGCATAAGCAATCTTCCCCTGCAAGCAGAGGTGTCTGCATTGGCGCTACACTGCTAAGTGTAGTGCCAGCGCAGGGGGAAACGCAAGGCTGCCCCATATCTTTGTAAATATGGTGCAGCCTTGCGTTTCTGAAGTGGTGGAGTGAGGTGTTAAGACATGACGGCTAACGCCTCACTCCGCCACTTCTTTGTACTGATCCCCCTTTGTGTATTGAGATTGAAGAGGGTCCCTAAGGAAGTCAGACAGAGAGCCCACAAAGATCTAGTGCATGCCTGTGCGCGGGACCAATCAAGCCCCTAATAAGCATGCATACATCTTTTATAGTGCAAGTCCTGCTGCAACGCACCATCACAGTGTGCAACGGATATTTAACAGTGCATAATGCTTTACAAATGGTGGTGCTGGATTCAGCATCTTGGGTGGGGGTATCAGAGCTGGGTTAGGTAGTGACAGACCGGTGAACCATCAACAAGTGTAGGTCTTTAGAGGGATACATTTGAAAGAGAAGTTCAGGTCTGGAGCTGCTAGCCATCTTGCAATAGATTCCTTGGACCGTAAAGTGATATTTACTGGGTGATTTCTGAAAGTGATGTGATTGTATTGTTGTTCTCTAAATATTTAATTGTATCAAGTAGATGTTAAGAGGGGGCCACTCGAGTGAGCGAATTGGCACGGTTATGTGGGCCTAGATTCTGCTCCAAGCTACCTTATGGCAGTGACATTTCAGACAAGTTGTGTGGTATGTAGCTGAGAATGTTGATGGTCCATGTAATTAGATTTCGAGTTGCCAGTGTACTAGAAGAAAGTTTAATTATTAGTCTTGTAATAATGATATGGGTAAGACAGGAATTTAATTTGCTGGGCAGAGTCCGGGTGCCAAAGAGGGGATCAGTAGATTTTCTTGATGTGATATTGAATTAGATTCCCAGGGACTTCATTTGGAGGTTGATATCTGTACTGTGTTAAAGGTACAGGCACTCAGTTATAACAATCTTATTTCTGGATATTTGCTCACCGCAGCTCATTTAGAGTCCAGCAGGCAGACTACCGAGTGCTGGGGTGGCAGGGCCCCACTCAGTCTAATTCTATTACGCCAGGTGGTTTTGGTGACACAGTGTTATAGTAGTAACATGTGATTGTGCACGCGGTGTTATTGTAACACTGCCTGTTATTCTTGAGCGCTCTGGCGCTTTATTACTAGTCGTATTTGTATGCAGGTGAAAGACTTTATATTTCTTTAATTCTGTAGTGGTTTGTGTATGGGTCCACATTCGGGCCGGTCACTATAGGGAGCTTTTTCCAACTGTGTTGAGTTCAGTTGAGGGTCTCCTGCTGGTGAGGGGCCCCTGACATGGGCTCCTTGTTCCCTGACATGGGCTCCTTGTTCAAATAAACTACTCACGTGTTCTACTTACCGGCTGCAAGTATCTTTATTACACACAGCACGAGCCCTTTTGTTATAAATATGGGGGCTGCCAAAACTCACCTGAAACCTGTTGGGCCACGCCACGCCATTACCGCCGACACCGCCAAGAGTCAAAGCGATCAACGAAGTACACGCCATCTTCCGCGTCGCCGCCCCGGGACTGCATTTCCCGGCTGCCTCAGCGGCGGCGCGACGTAGTGACGCCAGGAGGCGCCATAAATTACTGGGAGACCGGCGGAGCGGGGGGGCTGCCAAAACTCACCTGAAACCTGTTGGGCCACGCCACGCCATTACCGCCGACACCGCCAAGAGTCAAAGCGATCAACGAAGTACACGCCATCTTCCGCGTCGCCGCCCCGGGACTGCATTTCCCGGCTGCCTCAGCGGCGGCGCGACGTAGTGACGCCAGGAGGCGCCATAAATTACTGGGAGACCGGCGGAGCGGGGGGGCTGCCAAAACTCACCTGAAACCTGTTGGGCCACGCCACGCCATTACCGCCGACACCGCCAAGAGTCAAAGCGATCAACGAAGTACACGCCATCTTCCGCGTCGCCGCCCCGGGACTGCATTTCCCGGCTGCCTCAGCGGCGGCGCGACGTAGTGACGCCAGGAGGCGCCATAAATTACTGGGAGACTCGCCTCGCGGGACGCGCCGGGCTAAGCCCGGGCAAAGGGCGGGCCCTCTGTGGCCCTCCGTGGACCGACGAGACCGGCCCCGGCACAGCACCCTGCATAGACGCTGAGAACTAGGAATACATCCCATTGTAAGTTGAAATTACTCTTCTTTCTTTTATATTGCGGCAAATCGAGCATTTGATATATCTATCACTATGACTACAAGCATGCCGAGTCCATTTCCTGCCATGGCTGATAGACTGGGAACTGTAAAGAATGGTACCTTGGATAATTATCTAATCAAGACTCCATTTACAGGGACAATCGAGTCTTCCCTAGTAGAGCGAAGGCTTGAACGCAGACGCTCTATTGAAATTATTAAAAGCAGGGCATTGCTTGAGCACAATTCCACAGCTACCCCTGCAAATGATTGTACTCCTGTACCTGTCCTTGTCGATGATACTCTAAGTACAGAAGGTGTACCTTTCCTGTTGAGAGAATGTGTAGCATCTTGTACTTCCTCTACTGGAACAGCTACTATTGAATCGTCACTTGATCTACCCAGCTCTCCAGGAACTTCGAATATTGTGTCACCTATCTCCCATAAGTCTAAGAAACTTAAGAAAGCTGTCCAACCAGTAAGGCAATTTCCACCACCTGCTAAGAGGAGACGTAAAGGGATGGAACTTATAAAACAAAGGATGAGCCACACCGTCTTTGGGAAGAAGGCGACCCCCTCCAGTTCTAAAGTTATATCTACTGTAGCTACTAAGGACGTGCCAGGATCAGACACTGTTCCCATACTAGCGCCGACCTCTGCACATATAGAGGTGGCACACAGCATCGAACATTGCCCTAAAGATAATGGGTCCAATATCGAAATCACTAGTAATCTTGTGGACACTTTCGAACTGATATTGCGTTCTTATACCTTAGCAATTGTAGAAAGGTTGGAAAAAATTGAGAACCGATTAGGGAAAATTGAAGCAGACCTTGATAGGAAGTCTTGTCCTTTACAATTAAAAGCTCAATCAGAACCCAATCAGGCCCAAGCACACTCATCCAGGGGAAATCCTGTTGTTACAGTTCGTCCACCATCAAGCGATAACGGGTTAGCCGTAAACATAGTTTCCACTAATCCGTCACTAGGCGACCTGTCCCCTGGTAGTAACTTAATAAAAGTGCCAGTCCCGATTTCTAATCCTACAGCGAGTAACAGTATTACCTACCAGCCAAATGTTCCTATGTGTAACGCGTCAGTTACTACAACTTCCCATCTCACAATCCCTGAAAATAATATCACTAATGACATGGGTAATTGTTCAGATGGGTTACAGAGACTTGAGGAGGGAGGCCGGAGGCAGATCCAAGGAAATCAGCCTAGGGGTCCCCTACCGGATCTCCCACCTGAGGCTGTCCCCTATGTAGTGATTTTAACGGGGGTTCCTGAGCTTTCAGTAAATAAGATAGAAGGTTTCTCCCAATTAAAGAATAAAATAGTACATTGGCTGGCACTACATAGGCCGATCACTAGCAACATTAATGGCGAAATAATTCATGTACGCCGGCTTCAATGGTTGGGGGGTAGACCTAAAGATATTAGGGGGATGTGGTTGTGATAAACTTTAGAGACCGAAATGCAGTACGTCACGTCCTGAGCTGGCCAGGGGTCAACCCAGGTAGCTGCATTACTCCACGTCCCCTGACCTATTTCTATCCACGATCTGCTGTATTTTCCCACCAGACTAGGGGTAACATACTACCTAATATTAAATTTCCCGATGTGTCTAATTTCAGGAACTCAGCTATAACGTCAGAAGACCTTGAGTGGAATATGGTCCCTACTAGGCCAGGTTTCCTTGTACATAGGAGCTGGGATCACTCAGTACCTTTTACCCCACTGGAGGTTTCTAACCGGTTTAACATTCTTAGTGGTTTGGATACTTGTGATTGAAGTTTACAGCCACCCGGGGAGGAGCCAGTGGGTATGGCTGAGACTTTGGATAGGGTTTCACCCACTGATTTAAGTATACCCGATAGAGGTTTCATTCCGGCTGGTGTTACTATCAATGTATCAATTAACCTTGCTCGTAGCATAAAACTAACTACTCAAGGAGACCGCTTAAATGACACACTTAATTATGGTCTAAATAATCACGAGATTTATGCTGGGGCTACAGGCTCTTCCATGCAAAGCAACCCCCAAGATAAATTATGCTATGTTGATCATTCGGGAGAGGGTAACGGAAATAAGTCCTGTGAAAAGTGGAATATCAACGGCACAGGAGTTTCTGTAACTGTCCCAATTGACACAATTTGTAATGTGGAGAGTCAGTTTCTAGTTTCATGGAATGTGGCTGGTTTAAAAAACAAGTTGACCTCCAGTGACTGGGCTATTTTTATTGATAATTTCATGATAGTAAACATGCAAGAAACTTGGGCCTTAGAACCCCAACATAGAACTGGGTATCTCCACTTTGCAATACCTGCAACGAAAACAAACAGAGGGAGACCCAAGGGGGGACTGACTACCTGGGTTAAACAGGATGATGGTTTTATTATTTCACAACTTGAAATTGACTCAAGGGATATCCTGGCGGTTAAGCTGAAATCTTCACTGTTTGGCGAGCTCATTATTTTTAATGTATATGCCAGAGGAAAGCCAGGAGGGAAGCCTTCAGAAGCCGTAACGACACTGGGACACTATGTTAATATTTGGAAGGGACGGGCTAATATGCTAATTTGTGGTGATTTCAACTGCTCCTATGAGCCCCTGGATCAAACTGACCTGGAGCTCACGGAGGCAGAGGATGTCTGCTGGCAGATTCCCAGCCTTAGCCTTGCCCCTATCAAACGGTGGACCCAGGCCGCCCTACAACTCAAGACTTTTAGTCTTGAGTATGGTTTGAGAGCAGTGAATGGCAGGACCCGAGGTGACAAGCAGGGCAACCCTACTTTTAATAATGGATTGTGTACCAGTAGAATAGATTATATACTGGCTAATCTTGAATTTTGGTCCAACATACTTGACATGATAGTTATAGAACGTATTGAAAGTGACCATAACCCTTTAAGCCTTGAGCTGCAGTTATACATAGGGCAGGGGTCAATACATGTAGATTCGATAGGCGATATCATCTTGACTAATGATACTCGGCGGCTTAGATGGGCAGAGTGTCTGTGCAAGCCTGAATTGATTAATAAAATGAATGAAATGGTAAATGAAGCTACCATTGAAATGCTGGGGCAGCTGGACTTTGAGGACTGCTGCAGTAAGGTAATTCACACTCATTCGACCCTTTTTCTTAAACTTAGCTCTTTTTTTAATATTCCCAGGAAAAAGCACCCTGGTAAGGGGAATAAAAAACAAGCATCATGGTATGATAAAAATTGTAGGCTCGCTTATAAATCCTTAGTTGATGCTGTGCGATCCACCGATAGGGAAGTTATAAGGGTGGCAAGGATCCACTACAAAAAGACGCAAAATGTGGCGAAAAAAACCTGGGACACTAAATACTGGGACGAATTATTGGTAGCCAGTCAGTCCAGAGATTCAACGGACTTCTGGCATCTTGTGAGGTGGGGCATGGGAAACCAAAAACCAGCCCCGGTTAACCATGTCCCACCAGAAAAATGGGTAAAGCACTTCAAATCCCAGTTTGCAAATACGAATAATGTCCCGCCACCCGTATTGGCTTCTCTTAGCCCCCTTCTGCCAGTTACTACATTAGTGTTCACCAAAAAAGATGTCGAATGTGCCCTCAATTTAATTCCTAAAGGTAGGGCTCCGGGCCTAGACAAAATTCCTGCAGACGTGTTCTTGCATAGTAGATCAGTCTGGTCCCTTATATCGAATTATTGGCGAACACTCTGGCTAAAGGCACCATGGTGCCAGATCTATGGCGGGGAGCTGAAATCGTACCAATTTTTAAGAAGGGTGACCGAGCTGACCCGGGAAACTACAGGCCAATTAGCTTAATAGCCTGTATTCAAAAAGTGGTGGCCAGAATGGTCCTTCTCAGGGTACAGACCTGGATTGAGGAATCAGGAATTATGTCCACTTTACAGGCTGGTTTTCGACCCCTGACCAGCACGGTGGACCAAGTTTTTAGATTTTCCACAATATACTGGAAATGGGTGATTCTGGGGGGAGGCACATTGTATGCAGCCTTTGTTGATTTAAAGGCTGCTTTTGATTTAGTACCGAGAGACAGGCTGTGGAGAGCGCTCCGTGACCAGGGCATCCCACCCGAATTACTTGCAATTCTGATTACATTACATGAAAATAATTACGCGCAGGTTAGGTGGGGTAACCAGAGCCAAGTGACCGACAGCTTCCCAACTGAAAGGGGTGTCCGGCAAGGATGTGTGCTGGCACCCACATTATTTACATTGTATATAAATAAAGTTATTGAATACTACCAAGACTCTACAACCGATCCACCTAAACAGAATGGCATCCCCGTCCCCCTTCTGATGTTTGCCGATGACACCCTCTTATTGTCTAAAACACAGGAAGGGTTACAGAAGGCAATAGTCTGCTTTGAAAAGTTTTGCAATGATTTCGGCCTTTCTGTTAATGTCTCCAAAACTAAATTTATGACAATGCATAGGCACCGGATTATCAAGGGCAGAGTTTTTATGAATGGGGAACTACTAGAGCAGACTGACCGCTTTAACTATCTGGGCATCACATTGGGCTCCAGGTTACAGTGGAAGCCACATGTGGCCCATCTAATCTCTAAACATGCGCAACTTTCAGGCGCATTGCTCAGAGAATTTAAGCTGTCAGCCACTAAACCCATAGCCCCAGTATTAAAAATCTACGACTCGAGAGTAAGATCTTCCATGCTGTATGGAGCTGAATTGTGGGGGATGTCTGATATAGCAGGCTTACAAAAAGCACATAATAGGTTCCTTCGCTGTATCACAGGCCTCCCACAATCTACACCATTAATACCTCTTCGCATGGATTTGGGGTGTCAGAGTCTAGAAAATATTTGTAGATTTAGACCAATTGCTTATTGGAGAAGACTGTGGGTCACCCCTGAACTGAACCACTATGCGTTGGCACTTTTGGAGACGCGTAATATGGATATAGGGGAAAGAATTCCCTGGTTCAGAAAGGTAAAAATCCTTTTAAAGTCCTTAGGAATGGGGGATCTATGGGACAATCCACAGGGAACAATAATCCCCACCAAACAGGAGTTGAAAGAGGCCTACTGGACATATATATCTTTGGTGGAATTCCAGTCACATACAAATCCTTCACATACCAAGGTTTTTTTGGAGTTGAAACATTCTATCAGGTATGAGGAGTACTGGGATCTGATCACACTGCCTCAAGATAGGAAATTATATCACCAGTTCAGGGTAGGTACTCTTCCATTGAACACGATTACCTGCAAATGGGCATCTAATAAAAATGATCAAATGTGCCCTTTCTGCAAGATATTTCGAGAAACCATAGCACATATCTTGTTTATTTGCCCAGTATATAAGGCCCCCCGCCTAAGATGGATCAGAGCAGTTTGCATTCAGAAGGGTATCAAGACGGGGATCTCTGCACTAAGACTATTTCAATCCGATAGCTCTGAAATAATAGTGATTGCCATAGCTAAATTTTTGAAATGGATGTGGTTAATTAGAGCCGGGAAACTGAAAGCCCTTCAGCCGCCCTAAATGTAAACCAGTATAATGATGGAATTTTTTTTTATACTCTTTTAGTATTGTTTTTTATGGAAAGCAGATATTTATTTTTTTTAACTGGTCGATTAGGAATACCACTTAAGCAGTAAAACAAATCATGTTGCTCCTAGCATTAGTACCATGAATTCTATATGTACAGTCCAAAAAATTAGAACTGTCTAATGATGAAATGTTTTTTTAAACGTGTTTTTGTAAATATTGATGAGTTTTGTTTTTAAATTGTCTTTTATGACTTGAAGTCGAAATAAAGACTGTTAAAAAAAAAAAAAAAAAAAAAAAAATATGCTTTCATTTACCTAATCCATACAGGCTGTGAATAGATGTGGAGGCCAGATAAGAGGGGGGGGTGGGGGAGGGTCAAAGGGGTTGGCAGGCAGTGGAAGGGGACGGCACCTGGGCACACCACAGGCTAAGGGCAGGCAGGGGGAGAGTTCTGTCCTCTCTCCATTTATGTAAGAAAGTCAGGCAGGGGTCGGGCCAAGCTTCATGTGAATAAACAGACTGGATTTTCCGGCTGGTAAAACTAGATCTAGTTTTCCTACACCTGGGAAATCTGGGAGCGGGGACACCAGGGGTCTTATTATGGTAAATGCGCATTTTCATTGTTTGTGCAGGGCGCACCTTTGTTCTTGTTCTGCGTACAGTGTTGTGGACACGCAAATAGCCGGAAATACGTGAATTGCTCATGGCAGCTGCAGCGGTGTTGTTGTTGGCATATGCAGCGCTGCCGGAACGTGTCGGGCGTTATTGCTTGTGAGAATATAATGTACATGTGTCAGAAGCAGGAGCAGAGGGAGTGGGAAGATGGAGAGACGGAAGGGCGTGGGCACAGAGAGCAGCCATAAGAGCAGGAGTGGCAGGGGGAGGTGGAGGGGGATTGATTGGCTTGGAAAGTAGAGAGCAGC
This sequence comes from Triturus cristatus, assembly GCF_964204655.1. Lineage (NCBI taxonomy): Eukaryota > Metazoa > Chordata > Amphibia > Caudata > Salamandridae > Triturus > Triturus cristatus. The sequence continues at coordinate 477,763,682 of NC_140580.1, forward strand.
TGAGAGGAGGAAAAGGAAAGGGGGCAAGAGAGGCACTGCCAGTGGAACCAGGAGAGACAGCTAGAGATTGGGGAAAGGGAACTGGCACAAAACCTGACCAGAAGGTGTAGAGAAGTGAAGAAAGGGAGTGCGCATTGGGAATTAAAACAGACAAGGGGGAGAGTTGTACCGAGAGTGGAAACGGGGGTGAGAGAAGGGGAGGGAGGGACGGAGATAGGCAGTGAGATCGAAAACAGGAGAAGGATAGAATGGAAAGTGAACGGCTACGAAAAGCCCTGAGAGTGGGAAGGAGAAAGACAGAGGGACTCACAGACAGGGTGAAGGGAGAAGGGGAAGGTAAAAAAGAAAAAAAACATTGCGAGTGGGAACAGCAAAGTAAGGGCAAGAGAAAAGAAAGAAATAGGATGAACATGGAGAGGCAATGAGTGCAAATAGCAGAGCGTGGAATAGAAAGGGACACTGGCATGGGTGCAGCAGAGACAACGGAGAAGCATTAGAGATGGACGCTGAGAGTGGGAAGAAGAGACAGAGAGAAAGAGAGACAGGAGGGATAGACCAGAGCGACGGAGACAGGGGCGCAGCCATCCATAATGCTGCAGGGTCAGTGGCACCGGGGCTCAGCGGTGTGAGGGGGACACTGTACCTCAATTAGTGGCTGTTTTTCTATTACACAAAACCACTGGATGGTGAGCCCAATTTCCTTCCTTGCACCCTTGATACGCTACTGGGCAGAGAGTGGGAACTTGATAGATGCAAGGAGGAACTGGAAGAAGCAGGTACCAGCCACAGTAAGTTAGAGAAAGTGAAACACTGATGTTTTGAAAGGAGAGTCCTGCTAAACAATAGAGAGCAACACAGTCCGTCCTGTTGGCATATCTACAGATGCAGTGCTGGTGAAACTGGTCTGTACCTTTAAATTCACACGTACCTGAGGCATCTTTTACATGTAAAGTCAGGGCAGTACCCAGTTGATACGCTCAATTATATATTCAAAGTCAGGGCAGTGACAGTATAAGCACTGAGTTTGGCTCACAATCTTTTGCTGGGACTGGTGTTTTCTAGGCTCAGCCTGTCTGACCTGTATCTGCTGGGCTGAAGTGCGTTCAGGCCCAGGGCACAATCAATAAATGTGTTCTTCATGTTTTGTGTAGAATGTTAATTAAGGAGCTTCTGATTCACAATTGCTTTATTAAACTTCCTGCTATCTCAAATTTGCTTGAAAATGCACCATTTGTCCACTCTTTATTCAAATATTCTTGGGGGAGAACACCCCCGAATCCCAAGTAGGTGGTTCGGGCACGCTCGCTTGCAACATTGCACTACGGCTATTGTTTTACGCCTCACCACTTTCAAATGTCGCCAGCCGCCACTTGATTAGTCACATTTTTTTATCTGGAACTAGAATTAAGGAATTTCTCTTGCTAAAATTGTACCAGAAAAAATCTGAAAATATTTTACCTGACCCAAATTATGAACAGTGGTAGAAAGTTTCCAAGGGATTATTAACACAGACAGAGAATAAATCCTGTCCTTGTTTTCATCATAAGCCAATTCCTTTTTACTGTCTATATATGCTCATCTTTAACTAGTAATCTGCACCAGCTATTCGTTGTCATTATACCCATTTTCATTAATTTTCTAGCAGTTTCCATACAAAGGTATGCAATTCTTATTCGGGCCATATCTCTATCTATCTGGAGGTGATATGTGTGTGTGCATGCGTGAGTGTGTGCATGGGTGTATGTGTGTTTGTGTGTATATATATTATACATTACCCCAAGCCACAATAAACTGTTGGAGTGAACCTGAGCGTGTTGGGATCTGTTTTTGATTCTGAACGGGTGTGTTGAGATACATATATTTTTGTTAATATTGGTTTTAGGAATCAAAATATTTCCCCTAATGAGTAACATTGTTCCACTCTGAGGAGCCCCCACTGAATTTGAAGGTGTTTACAAATTTATAAGCCAAATTATACCTTGATCTTCCTCTCCACCCCTTATGTGGAGTTTCTTACTGCATAATTAAACACACTTTCTGCAAGATATTGCACATGAGTAAAATCATTTACTTATGGTATTCTTTTGGGGGTATTAGGTGGATGATGGGAGGAGGGAAGGGGTGGTATTTTGGGTGGGAGACAGAAAAAAAAAAAAAAGAAAAGAAAAAAAAAAAAAAAAAAAAAAAGGTATTCTTTTGTTGATAGCTGTTTGGCGCAAATGGAGTCATTTTCAGACTTAAATGTAGGCCTACATCTACAAATGGCTTTGTGAATCAGGACAATATGAGCAGCAAAGTAAAAAGGCTTTTAGAATTCGTTTTTATCACCTTGATTAATAATGATTTTTAATTTTGTGATTCAATGGATGTAACTCTCGATGGATGAACTTTTTATCCGAACTGACAGTAAAGTTAAAGAGTAACATAGTAATTGTCCAATATATTGCAATGATAGCAACCTATGAAACCTGTTGTGAAAAAAAACACTGGAAAGAAATCATTATATTAGAGTTTACAGCAAAATAATTGCATTGGTGGTAACGTGTTGAGTGTGCACAATCTTCTTTTAGTAGCTTTTCTTTGACTTCCATTCTAAGACAAAGAATTGTAGAGGTGAATTTTGAAGAATCCTTTATCACGGTCCCACTGCAATAGAAATGTGACTCTTAATCATCCTCTAAATGTTCAAATTTCCATCCTTCTTTATTAATAATCACTTTCTTTGACTTAAGTAGGGTATTTAAATTTTTTAGATAAGTCAGACTTTGAACCAGTGCTGAAAATCAATCAGCATGCTGATGCTAATTTGCCTCAATCATATAGTTGATTGCTTTAGTGGGTGAATGAAGAAAGCGGAACCCCTGAAAATGCACCAGTGGCTTGCATCTTTTTGTTAAACAGTGGCTTATCTTTCTTCTGGACAGTCTTCACGTTTGTGTTTTGCTCTACTTTGCAGAAAATACTGGGGCCTATTATCAAGCACGGCGTTAAAATTATCACCGCTTTAGCGGCAGAAAACTGCCGCTAAAGCGGCGATAATGGGTTTGATAATATGCCCTTGAGAATTCCAATAGAAGCCCATGTTGACACCAGAACATGGGCGTCTATGGGAATTCTCAAGGGCATATCATCAAGCCCATTATTGCCGCCCGCTAAAGCGGCGATAATTTTAACGCCGGTTCTTGATAATATGCCCCACTGTTAGCAAGCGCTTGTAAATCCTGTCAAACAAGGAAAACGAACATAAGTGAAAACTTCCATCATCAAAATCATTAAATGTATATTTTGTGTACAACATGTAACTTGGTAAATACAGACTGCATCATAACTCTGTTACTAAAGGCGCCTAGTCACTCATTAAAGGAGATTCCGGCCGGTGTAAATAGTAGGTTCAAATTGAGCATCAACTTTTTGAGACCTGCCTATCATTGCACTAATAGGTCACTTCAAAGAATGGCCATTCACAGAATAACCTGTCTGATGAATATTAATTAAACAAGTCACTATATTAGATATTATGGAATGGACAACAAACCTCAGTTCTTCTGATAGCAATCCAATAGGGAACAGGAGCTGCTTAAAAAAAAAATACCACTTGGGAAGACATTGTGGGGGAGCAGGCAAGGGTCCTCTAGTTCATTGCCTGATGTCGCTGAGCGCGCATAACACAATTCTCAAAGGAAAACTGCATCTGCAGGACAGCTTTCCTTTTCCAAATCAGTTACCACCCCAACTAGATGGTCTAAACTGACTAATGGATTGCAATGCAATTGCAGTGACAAATCATTGATACATACTTTTGTAACCCGTAGATGCGCCTTTCATGGCCCCTCCCATTCACAACTTGGGAATGGTCGTTCTAGCCCTTTTATGAATTAGAAGACTCATAAAAGGACCTTTTAAATCACCTGAGAGTTTATGACCATAAAAGACTTTCTACATGGGACACTTTGTATACTAATATTTTGATTGGTTTTGTTCTTCCATTCATAACTTGTATATCTTTGTATAAAATTGCTTAATAGACTCCCTGGACGAGAGCTAGGATATTTACCTATCATCTTAATGTGTTACTTTGTTTTTATAATTATTCTACTTCTGCTTCACAATTAATTTCCTGTTTAAATATTTCTTAAAAATTAAAAGTGATAAAATACTATTGTTGCATCTTATTATATACATATGTTGTGCTCTCATGTTTAGTTTGGGGAGTAAAACTTTTTAAAAAAGCAAATAGGCGAAGTAAGTAAATGTAAGAAATTCTATTTCGGATGCATTACATTTAGACGACTATTTTTATAACGGATTCTGAAAACAGAATGTCCCTTTGAGCAAAAGTTATTACACATACATACAAATGTCAATATGTTTCAACCAAGAGAAAGCTGAACTGTGGTAGGAGTTGCAATTTTATTTACAGATGTAATTTCCCTGAACATAAATAGAAATAATTTGAAGAACAAATGAAAGTACTGTGAAACGCTGTAAATAGCATTAATCGCTGGTAAGGCGTAATAGCTATTGCAAATTCATGGCTTTTCTATAAATTACTATACTAACGTCTTTTTTAGCACACACTGTCAAGCTAACTTTTGGCATCCGTGGGAGAGGATCGAAGGCTTTTTAACAGATATTCCACATAAATCAGTTAATTCAAATCACAAAGTTAACTTTACTCTTTCTGTAAATGCTTCAATTGGACCTCATTTAAGGAGGACCAGTAATTTAAATAAGGTGGTAAGTAAGAATTTGCGCCTGTACAGGGATTACAAGGCGTGCACAAATTTCACACATTTTTCTCCCTTCAAATTCAGGAAGGTAATGCCTATTGGAATATGTCAGCTCAAAGTGTGGGTAAAAAATTCAATAAGAGGGTTTTTCACCATTCTGATGCGTGTAAGGCGATGTAATATCACACACGGTAAATACTTCACCCTGTGGAATCTGTGTATCTGTATTTACTGAGTGCAGTATTATCTCGGCAATTAATGGGCCTCTCCTAGTGGGGCCCATAATCTGTGACGCTGTAAAACACTGGTACTTTGAGAGCTGTACGGATTACACAAATGTGGTTAGTATTTTAAAAAATAAATAATAACCCTAATATGCAGTACAAAAGATACAGGAGCAATGCTCATTTCTTTTGGAATTTCAAACATGTGGAATTTACTTTTTGGAGAAATTCCAGATTCACGAATTTTATGCGTGGACAATTCACAACTGGTGTATATTTCCAGTTTTCCTGGGATTCTTTTTGAGTCCTAAAATGTTGTAACATTTCTCCAAAAGTATATTTAGTCTAATGGGAGCAAATGTCCCAATTCCAAAAGGAGGGCTTTGTGATCCACCCTCTGAAACACATTTGTATACATGTCTCCCTTCCTTTGACCTCATTCTGTTGATTAGGTGCATAAACACACCGGATTAGTTCGCACAAAGGTCTCTTTCGTTTTCAGCTCTCTTGTAACAAGTATGTTAAGTAAGCTCATGAATCTCAGTGTGACATGTGACGCCCTATAATTACTTATAAATAAAAGCAACATAGGAAACTCTGCCTTGCGACATGCTCCCGGGCAAGATGGCGGCCGAAGCTTCGGTCGAGTGAGCTGGGCTGCACACTCCCTGCTGCTGGTGCTCCCCTACTCATATTTCCTACGGCGAGGATCGACCCTTTGGCAGCAATATGCAGAACTTCTGGATTAGCTATGCTTAGAGTGGAAACCGCTTCGCATTCCCATGGTGATGATTTTGCTCGTGGCAGCTTCTCTGCTGATCCCGACGCGCAGAAGCAACTGGCGTCTTGGGGCTGTCGGAGCTCTTCGCCACTGTGCTCGGCGTTTTTTCACCGCTCTTCCCTCTTCGGCTGTCGGCAATCTCCAGGCGGCCAGTGGAAAGATGCCGCCTAAATCAACTGTTAAGGCTCCTGCTAGGAGTAATAAACTCTGCAACGCTCAGCCTACAGCAGGCATCGACATCTCAGGAAATCCTGGAGGGGTCCTGAGGACGCATAAATCTCTCCCTGAAAGCCTCATCGACTCGGCGAAGACATCTGCCGGTAAGACCCCCTCCGCTTCAGTAAACCTAGCTAAGAATACTGCCCCCTTGTTTGTGAAACGCTCTCTGAAGAGCACGGCGCAAACACAAAACGCATCTAAGCTTGTTAGTACCGGGCTACTCTCGGAGGTGTCTTTAAACCCTCCCCTGAATGTCCACAATACGACTCACTCTCCTGGTCAAGATTGTGGGGGGGTACAAGTCTCTAAGGATGTAGTAGCCACTGAGCTTACGGCGGATTCTCAAGCTCTCTCTAACGCACCGGCAGGATGACCACTCAGCCCTCCACAGGGCTTGGTCGCCCCACTCACTGCTGCCGCTCCTGCCTGCCTTTGCCGCCTCCTGCCTGCAGATTCCTTCGCTCGCTGCCCGCTGCTCCTGGGAATTTCCCGCTGCTCCTGGGAATTTCCCGCTGCCCGCTGCTTCTTGGAATTTCCCGCCGCTGCCTCCCTGCGGCCCCGCCCCCCTGTGATTCCATTCGCCGCCCGCTCCCGCCACCCAGCTGCTCCTCCCTCCCGGCTCCTTACTTAAGGGGACCACAGAGTGTGACCGCTCAGCCCTCCACAGGGCTTGGTCGCCCCACTCACTGCTGCCGCTCCTGCCTGCCTTTGCCGCCTCCTGCCTGCAGATTCCTTCGCTCGCTGCCCGCTGCTCCTGGGAATTTCCCACTGCTCCTGGGAATTTCCCGCTGCCCGCTGCTTCTTGGAATTTCCCACCGCTGCCTCCCTGCGGCCCCGCCCCCCTGTGATTCCATTCGCCGCCCCGCTCCCGCTCCCGCCACCCAGCTGCTCCTCCCTCCCGGCTCCTTACTTATGACGCCCCCAGAGCGACAGCGCAGCGGAAGCGTGCAGCGGGAGCGCCGAAAGTGCGCCAAAGGTAAGCCCGTCTGCGCCCGTCTGCGCCTGGACCACGCCCAGCGCCAGACTCCCTGGTCCTCGCCAGCACACCCTGCACATCTATGACGCCAAAACCCTCCACGCACTCAACGCCGGCCGAAACACCGCCTGCTACCAAGCCACCCCGAGACGCACCCACGGACCCTTCACCTGCCTGACCTGCCGCTTCACCGGCCTCCGACCCAACGCCGCACCTGCTAAACCGAGCCCCAGCAACAAACACCTGATGTGCATCCTGCTCAACACCCGCTCCGTTCACAGGCATGCCGTCGAACTCTGGAACCTCCTCGAGTCGACAGCACCAGACATCGCCTTCCTGACGGAAACCTGGATGAACGCCTCCTCAGCGCCCGACGTCGCCATCGCCGTCCCAGAAGGCTACAAAATCACCAGGAAGGACCGCGTCAACCAGACAGGAGGAGGCATCGCCATCATCCACAAGAACACCATCCGCATCACGACCAACTCCGATGACACCTTCACCTCCGCCGAACACCTCCACTTCCAGATACACACCGACCCCAAGACCACGCTCAGAGGCACCCTCGTCTACAGACCACCGGGACCACGCACACAGTTCAGCGAAGACATCACAGACTTCGTCAGCCCGCACGCCATCAATTCCACCGACTACATCCTCCTGGGGGACCTCAACTTCCACCTGGAGGACAACAAAGACCGCAACACCACTGCTCTGCTGGACAACCTGGCCAACCTCGGACTCAAGCAACTGGTAACCACCCCCACCCACTACGCCGGCCACATGCTTGACCCAGTCTTCTCATCCAGCAAATACGTCACCTTCAGCCACTCCACCAATCTCCAGTGGACTGACCACAGCTGCGTCCACTTCAGCTTCAGTAAAACGACGACCCACCACCACCCTCAACAAGCCCCCCGCAGGAGCTGGAACAAGATCACCGGCGACCAGCTCATCACCTTCCTCAGCCAGAACCCCCCCACCAGCTCAACGGACCCCAATGAAGCCGCCAACAACCTCACACAGTGGATCACCAACTGCGCATACGCCCTCGCACCACTGAAGAAGAACCCCCCCAGCAGACGCGGCAGCAAGAAAGCTTCCTGGTTCACTGACGAGCTCATCACCTCCAAGAAGAACTGCCGCTCCCTGGAGAACACCTGGCGCACCAACCAGACCACAGACAACATGACGGCCCTCAAACACACCACCCGCAAACACCACCAACTGATCCGCGCCACAAAGAAGACAGCCTTCAAGGAACGACTGGACAACAACACCCACAACAGCAAGGAACTCTTCAGCATCGTCAAAGAGCTCTCCAACCCCGACGCCGGAAACAATGACATCACTCTCTCGCAAGACCTCTGCGACTCCCTCGCAGCCTTCTTCCACGACAAGATCACCAACATTCACAACAGCTTCGGCCCACCAACCACGAACCCCACCACTGAACCGATGCCCCCCACCGCCACCCTCCGCACCTGGACCCCAGTCAGCACCGAAGACACAACACGCACAATGAACACCATCCACTCCGGATCCCCTACGGACCCCTGCCCACACCACATCTTCAACACGGCCGACCACATCATCGCACCCCACCTCCGCGACATCATCAACGCCTCCTTCAACACCGCCACCTTCCCGGAGTGCTGGAAACACGCCGAGATCAGTGCCCTGCTGAAGAAACCAACTGCAGACCCCTCCGACCTCAAGAACTACTGCCCCATCTCGCTCCTCCCGTTTCCTGCCAAAGTCATCGAGAAGACCGTCAACAGACAGCTAGCCGCCTTCCTCGAGACTAACGGATCCCTCGACCACTCGCAATCCGGCTTCCGAGCCAACCACAGCACGGAGACCGCCCTCATCGCAGCCACAGACGACATCAGATCCCTAATGGACAACGGGGAAACTGCGGCCCACATCCTCCTGGACCTCTCCGCAGCGTTCGACACTGTCTGCCACCGCACCCTGGTACAGCGCCTGAACAACACCGGCATCCAGGAGAAGGCCCTGGAGTGGATCACCTCATTCCTCGCCGGAAGAACCCAGAGAGTCCGCCTCCCCCCGTTCCGGTCAGCGGCCACCGAAGTCATCTGCGGCGTTCCACAAGGGTCATCGCTCAGCCCCACCCTCTTCAACGTCTACATGAGCCCCCTCGCAACCATCGCACGTCAACATAACCTCAAGATCATCACCTACGCCGACGACACCAAGCTGATCCTCTCCCTCACCAGCGACCCGGACGCTGCCAGAGCCAGCCTACATGAAGGAATGAAAGACGTCGCCGAATGGATGAAGAACAGCCGCCTGAAACTGAACTCAGACAAGACGGAGGTCCTCATCCTGGGATCATCACCCTCCGCCTGGGACGACTCCTGGTGGCCCCCCGCCCTGGGAGCCACCCCCAAGTCAACGGACCACGCATGCAACCTAGGCTTCATCCTGGACTCCTCCCTCTCGATGACCAGACAAGTCAACGCCGTCTCGTCTTCATGCTTCAACACCCTGCGCATGCTTCGAAAGATCTTCCGGTGGATCCCCACCGAGACCAGGAAGACGGTCACCCAGGCCCTCGTCACCAGTCGGCTGGACTACGGGAACGCCCTCTACGCCGGCACCGCCGCCAAACTCCAGAAGAAACTCCAACAGATCCAGAACGCCTCAGCACGACTCATCTTGGACATCCCCCGACACAGCCACATCTCCGGACACCTGAGAGACCTGCACTGGCTCCCCGTCAACAAAAGAATCATGTTCCGACTCCTAACCCAGGCACACAAGGCCCTCCACGACCTGGGCCCCAAGTTCCTCAACAGCCGCCTGACCTTCCACAAGCCCACCCGCCAGCTCCGCTCCGCCAGCCTCGCTCTCGCCACCGTCCCCCGCATCCGTAGAGCCACCGCCGGTGGAAGATCCTTCTCCTACCTGGCAGCCAAGACATGGAACTCCCTCCCCATCCACCTCCGGACAACGCAAGACCATCTCGCCTTCAGGAAGCAACTCAAGACCTGGCTGTTCGAGCAGTAGCATTCCCCCCCCCCCCCCAGCGCCTTGAGACCCTCCGGGTGAGCAGTGCGCTAAACAAATGCCTATGATTGATTGATTGATTGATGCATTATGGGATCTGGAGTCCCTACTCTCTCTCCAGTCTCAGCTGGCAGGGCTACAGAAGTGCTGGGTGTTATCCTGGAGGACGGGCCTCTGACGGGGGCTATTGGGGCAGGACCTGTGGCTGATGGCAGTGGGAGAACTGAATCTAACCAAGATATTGATGCATTGGATAATTTTTTTCCCTCTCAGACGCATCATCGACTTCTGATGATGATACTACTAGTAGAGACTGGGCTGAGTATGAGGCTGGATCCGCCAGCCAGGGCGAGATCGATGATTGTTTAATGGGGGTTATAGGAACCTGGCTCCACTTGATGGTACAGTTCGGAAAATTAAGTCTTTGAGCAGACAGGAAATGTCCGTACCATCTAATAACACCTCTGACCTCTTGGTGGAGAACTTGGCCTGGGACTACTCGTTTTCAACTACACAACCATTGGAAGTCGGCAATGATGGGATGGAGGGGATCTCAGCCACCGCCAACCCTTCAGTTTCTATGAAACCAATTACCCTGGAAATTATTTATGACACAATGCTATCACACAGGGCTGAGACAAGACTTGAGAATGCCAGAATGCAGGGTGCTTGCCGTAAGCTGCAAAACGCAATTAGACGCATAAGTAAGACTTGCTCTGAAATCGGCACCAGAGTAGGGGAGACAGAATCACGCATTTCCATCCTGGAGGATGAAGTTGCTATACAGAAAGGAGTTGTCAACGAGTTAAGGACTCAAAAAGAAGATGTCACTTGGAAATTGTCCGAATTGGAAAACCGGATGAGACGCAACAACCTACGGGTTTTGGGCATTCCAGAGGGGGCGGAAGGGGATGATACCAGACAATTTATCATCCAGCTGTTCGTAGAGACCTTCCCCGAACTCTCTCATTGGGACTGGGAGGTCGAGATTCAAAGAGCCCACCGCTTTCCTTTTCATAGTAAACCGCAAGCTCCTCGCCCTGGACTAGAGACTGTCTACTCCCGTGCCATTTTGATTTCTATTAATAATTTTCTTGCACGAGAAGCTGTTTATAACCTAGCAAGACCTAACCTGAAGAGATCTGCTAAAGGAGTCAAGTTTTTTGTTACACCCGACTTTTGCCACGAGACAGTTGTGCGGAGGTGGCAGCTCCGCCAACTAATACCGCTCTTTCAAGCCAAGGGGGGTCAAGCGGTTCTTCTTAATCCCGCAAAGTTAAAAATTGTGCATCAGGGCCAGAATACGTTTTTTTCCTCTGAAGTTCAGGCTAAAGAGTATTTACACTCATTTGAGTCTGGCTCTTGAAGTGGGAATGGCACAAGTAGTATGTATGTTAGGTTTTCTCCGTAGTCTGTGTTTTTTTCTGTTTGTTATGTTTTCTCTTAAGGGGAGCACTGCAGGGAGCGTCACCAGCTTCCCATCACAGGGATCTAGGTCCCATTGCCTCAGATCAGGGAGGGTGCAGTGGGTGGAGGGTGTGGGCCCGAAGGGAGGAGGTGTGGGGTGGGGTGGCGGAAGGGTTCGGGGGAGTATATAAAAAAAAAATTTGTTCCACAGAATGCTTTTAAACTTATATTTTCTTATTGTCATTGTTTATTTTTTGTCTCAATGAAAAGGTTTAAATCTACTGGTAATTTAGAATATGTTGGCTTATGGCTAGTATAAGGATAAGAATAGTTACATATAATGTTTGCGGCCTTAACAACTATGATAAACGCAAGAAGATTCAGGCAGAATTTAAAATTATTATTCCTGATATTATTTGTATGCAGGAAACGCATATTTCTTGGTCCCACAGGCAGAAATTAGCTGATCTAGGATACTCCATACTTGCTACCTCCAAACAATCTGATACGAAGCGAGGGGTGGCTATCCTAGCACGACCTTCTTTAGTCCTTCCGGGGCGCTCTTTGGTAGATATCCACGGCCGGTGGGCAATCCTCGAATGTCTAGTGGGGGGGACAAGATTCACTCTATGTACTGTATATGGCCCCAATCTAGATGAACCAGATATTTTTCATTTTCTAAACGGGGAACTTGCTCTCTGGCCCTCTCCACTAATACTCTGCGGAGATTTGAATATTAATCTATCTGGTGACTGGGCATGTTCTTCCTGTGTTTATAAGGGTCGCAAACCCAAAGTTTTTCAAGCTCTTAAGAATCTAATTGAGGACCATGGATTGGCTGATGTTTGGAGCACGACTCACCCACAGGTTCCTGGGTATACCTTTTTTTCTTCACCTCATAGTAAATTATTTCGTTTAGATTATTTTTTTGTACCGGTTGCTTGGGCTTCTAGCACTCAAATTCAAATCTTCCCGAGATTATTGTCTGACCATGCCCCTTTAGTTATTTCCCTTCTTAACGTTGCCACCATCAGAGGTGTAAAGGTCTTTTCTTTTGACAGGAAAATGTTATATGATCCTTTATTTTTGGCTCACATGACAAAATGGATTCAGGATTTTTTTTTATGTAATCGTGGCTCTGCCTCCCCCGCGGGGGTATGGGATGCTTTTAAGGCCTACTTCAGGGGTGAGGTTCTCAGTTACGGTCTGTTTGCACAAAAGTCACTTAACCCCTTCGGTGCTCATGACGGAACGGTTCCGTCATGAGCCACGGTTGAGCTGTGCTCATGACGGAACCGTTCCGTCATGACCACGCCCGCGCAAGAAACCGTCAGCACAGCGGCGGAATTTGCGCAGCATGGAAGGGGTTAAACAAAAAATGCTAGAGCTCTTCTCTCATTTGAGGAATGCTGAATTGGACCTAGCTTTTCAGCTACGGGCAGCAGCTTGTGGTAAATATTTAAATTACCTGTACTATTTTTTTTATGCGGTAAAGTCTAGTAAGAATAACTCAGTCAAAATAAGAGGCAGAATCCGTGGTATTAGAGGTTCTGAAAAGGACTTTATTCCTTACAAAGGAATTATGGTTCGAACCAGGCAATCATATTCCATCACCACGAAGGTTCAGGAAGGGATCAGCAATACATTATTGACAAGTAACAATATATATATGAAAAGCATTGCATTAAGACAGATGCAGGAGGCGTAACAGCTGATAATACAGATAAGAATACACATACGTAATGAAAATAGGCGTAATAATAGGCGTATACTAGAAACGTCATTTAAAATGATGTCACAAGTGGGTGGATCCATAAGAGAATCCTGCAGTGTCAGCAGAAATATTTGGCAGAGATGCGCGCGCAGCCGCATGACGTGTGATTGACGTGCAACTAGAGTGTGAAGGGGAATTGACATTTAGCTCTACATGTGGAGACAGAAGTCTGGGGGTCAGGTCAACCTAATCCCAAATCGTATCTAATATCTTTGTTTAAGGAACTGTTTTATCCAAAAGGAAAGGTCTCTCGGACGGAATCTATTCTATACTGACTGTTAGTGCATGTACAAGCGTCTATGTGTCTACATGAGATGCGAGGGGGCAGGAATCTTCCATGGTGACAGGGGCTATGAATTACTTGCATAAAGACAGCGAGGCCGGGCCCTTTGCTCGGTAGCTAGAGGGATGTTTACCTAAAACTTCTAGACAGGAATGCATTGAATGAGGAGCGGAGCAGATAACTTGAAGGCTGAATACAGTTTTTGGCAGGCAACAGGCCGCATCAGGCACCGTTAGCCGCGCAGGGAGTAGGACAAAGTTCATGGATACAGATGCAGGTCCAGGCTGGAGCATTCAGAGGCAGAAGCAGGAAAAGGCTCGATGGCAGAATTCAGGGCCTACTCGCCTGAACTGTAAAACGTGAAAAGTATACCATATAAAGTCGGTGGCCAATCATACTTAGGAACGGAATATCTGGCCCATTCATGGCAGATATGAAAGAGTACATATTAACGTTGGACACAATTGTATTTGCGTCTTCATAGCTCGAAGTGGAGGGAACATACATGTACTTGTAGCACGTACATGGAGCCGTTGGGGTCTAAGATAGGGGACACAATTGACCATAAAAATTCATATTTCCTCATTCCCTCCTTGTCCCCTACGGACCCTCATGAAATATCGATCTTCAGGAATCCATCAATCTGTTCATGTAACATCATTTGCTCTTCTTTCTTCTTCCGGGATCTTGAATGAAAATTTGAAGGCGGGATACACGATGTGGCACACAGACCACAAATCGCTGGCCCACATTGTAGACACAAGCAGCAACTGAATAGTATGAGAAAACCAATACCTAGGAAGGATAGGATCCTCCATCCCCAGGCTGACAACATGCTCCAGAACCAACCGGACCAAGTCCAGGTGCCTGGATTCTGATGTATCTGGCTTACGATTTTATGAAGTCGAGTTATGGCTTTATACACTGACGGCGCGTTTTCTGGTATGAAAACACAACAACTTGATCCGATGACCCTACAAGCTCCGCCCCTATCGGCCAGAATGACGTCAAGGACAAGACGATTTTGAAGAACAACAATCCGCATCGCAGACTGCTCCTCTGTTATGTTGCCTAAGGCAGAAGTAGTTTCATTCACTACTGCTTCAAGGGTTCTAGTTAATCTACGTATCAGCTTACTATTAGTGACTGTACCTATGTAGGGAAAGAAACCTTTATTGAAATCTGTGTATTTCTCCCATGCTGTTTCAGTGTAGTCGACAATCGGGAGATCTCTCTGTTGTCTACTGTGTACTAAATGGGTATTCCTATGATAATCAGGCGGGGCTAGGAAAACAGGTGGCAGAAGGAATGCAATGTAACAGGTACCATCCCAATCTAGGGGTAGGCGTATGTATGCGGTGTGACCACAGATGAAGTAAGAGTGACGGGAAACTCTAAATGTAGACTTGCCTTTATCACTGAATTCTATTACAGTGGTACATTTACTATGGCCCATGTGTATTGAACCATTCTTTCTTACACATAATTCGCCTCTAACTGGAAATACTGACATAGCGGGCAAGATTGGCGTAGCTTCGGATTCAACATTCAGGATCATGAGGTTAAGTGTAAAGTTACCTAATCCATATACTTCATTTTCTAGATCAGTCCCTGTTCTTTTGGGAAGTCCCTCCTTGTTAGGGTAGCAGACTTTAAGTAAAACTAGGTTCAGGTTTCCCCATACCCAGTTGTCTTGATAAACTACTGAATTTGAATCTAGGGAATTAATCAAACTAAACCATGCTCCACAGGAGCCATTGTGTGTGAATGGATACGGAAAGAGGGGCAGAACTCCCCTATATTTCTGATAGGGAGGGAGTCGGCCACATATCCAACAATTTGTAGCATTGCTGGTCTGATGAGAATGATGTAACATACTGATGAATGTGTTGTTGCGCAGCGCAAATCTATAGGACAACTCATGCGGAGGTAATTCGCTAAAAGAATGTTCGGCAGTAGCATTGAAAGCACGCTTGGAAATAGGGGAGTACATGTGTAAAAATATACTGACAGTAATAATCAGAAGACTTAGAAAAAACATAATTAATAATGTCACTATGCAGTGACTACGAAGTGATTTACAGTACGCATGTTTCTTGAGCTGTTTCTGTCTATTTCTCTCTCTATTTCGGTCTAGAGGATACATGTCAGAGACAAATTCAACCGATTCACCTTGAAGAGGACTTAAACAATCAAATTGTCTGACTTGCTAGACCTTAGTTTCAGTTTATAGTTCTCTTTTTCTGGCCCATCAACCAGGGGGAGTTTTGAGTCAGTCTGTGAGGGAATGCAGGGCTGAAAGTTCGATTCAGATGGTAGTCCATGAAATTTTTTGATATGGCTCGAGTGCAACCACCCTTTACGTCCCTCAATCTTCACAGCTGTCCTTGTGGTCAATAAGACGAGCTTAGGCGACTGCCAGCGAGGCTCCAGCGGGTTCCTTCTGTCGAAGTTCCTTACAAGCACAAGGTCTCCCGGAACCACGTCATGGGGCTTCACCTCAGTGTTATCGGGAAAAGCTGCAGCTACCTGTGAACGACAAGATTGTAGTGCAGACATCAAGGAAGCCAGGTAATCTGTCAACATATTACAATCAACATCAGTGATTTTATGAGGTATAGGCGTCCCCCACATATTTGGTGGTCTACCGAAGATCACCTCATACGGGGATAGCCCTGTTCGAGAGTGTGCTACCATTCTCATGTAAAAGAGCGCAACTGGTAAAGCTACTATCCAGTCGACACCTTTTTCTCTACATACTTTGGACAGTCTAATTTTCAGAGTTTGATTATGTCGCTCCACGAGACCTGCTGCCTCGGGATGTCGGACACAGTGGAATTTCCATTGGTAGCCTAACAGAAGTGAAACATGTTTCATTAGCTCGGATGAGAATGGCTGGCCATTATCTGAGTACACGACACGAGGCAAACCATACCGTGGGAAGAATTCTCGAACTAACTGTTTGGCAGTAGTCGGGGCAGTGTAATCTGAGACGGGATACGCCTCTGTCCAACGGGAAAGAGCGCATACAACTACGAGGACATATTTGAATCCTCGACATCGTTCCATCTGGATATAATCCATCTGGAGGACTTCAAAAGGGTGATCGGGGGGTTGGAATCCACCCTGTTCTACAGGTACGCCTTTTCCTGGATTGAACTGACAACAAATCATGCAGGTGCGTACTTTCTGTTTAGCTGCTGCTCGCAAGTGTTTATTGAACCAAATGTGTTGAATACTGTCTAGCATAGCTTTCTCTCCTAGGTGCGCTGGACTATGTATTGTGTTAATGATGACTTGAACCATTGAGTCGGGGAGAAACCATATAGATTTTCCCTTCGTCATCCATCCTTGATCCGTTTGGATCCCTCCTAATTCAGTCCATCTCTTTATTTCTTCTGGTGTGGCGTGTGTCTGTATATCAATTACATCAAGAGCGGGATCCTTAACTGTCATGCAGTGTGTTGGTGTCGGAACTATTGGTTTTGTCGTGTCAGTTGTATGAGTCTGATTCTGAGCAGTTTGTTTAGCTGTTCTGTCAGCTAGGTCGTTACCCTGAGAAATAATGTCAGTCACTTTCATATGGGCCTTACACTTCATAATCGATATTGCATTAGGCAGATGTATTGCATCTAACAGAGCTTGAATAAGGGGACCGTGCTGGATGTGGGCACCGTGAGAAGTTAAATAACCTCTCTCTCGCCAAAGGACGCCGAAGTCATGGACGACTCCGAATGCATAACGTGAATCTGTGTATATGTTGACTTTCTTATTTTTGGCTTGAATACAGGCGTGTGTCAGAGCGATGAGCTCTGCTGCTTGAGCTGACAAGGTATCGATACAATTTGTTTCAATAACTTCAGTGTCTGTTGTGACTGCATAAGCGGCCACTAACTCTCCTGTATTTGTTCTCATGCATGAACCATCTACATACAATGTTAGGTCTGGATCTGATAATGGAATATCTGTCAAGTCTTGTCTGGGTTTCGTCGTAATAGTAATGACTTCAATACAATCATGTGCCAATGGGTCTGTTCCATTTAATGGCAAAAGTGTGGCAGGATTTAATGTACTACAACGTCTGATTTCTATGTGTGGCTGGAACAATGTCAATTCATAACCCGTCAGTCTTGCTATAGTCAAGTGTTGTGTTTGGGTCCGGTTCAAGAGAACCTCTACTGCGTGTGGTACTTGTACTGTCAATTGATGTCCTAATACTATGGCATCGCTTTGTCTGATTGCTAAAGCTGTTGCTGCGACTGATTTCAGGCACGCAGGAAGAGCCTGAGCTACGGGATCTAATGTACTAGAAAAATAAGCACATGGCTTGTGTGATCCTGCTTGTTCCTGCGTGAGTACTGACAAAGCAGTACCTTCACGTTCTGTGACAAAGAGTGTAAAACGTTTGCTGTAACATGGTGTTGCTAAAACAGGTGCTTGGCATAAAGCTTTCTTTAAGCTTTCAAAAGCTTGTGTATGTTCCTGAGTCCAAGGGAGGACAGTCGATGTCGCTGCCTCCTGTGTTGTCAACTGAATGAGTGGTTTTGCTAGAAATGCATATTGAGGGATCCATTGCCTACAGTACGAAGTGAGGCCTATGAATGCCCGCACCTCCTTTTGTGTCTTGGGTGGCGGCATGTTAACAATTAACTGGATGCGGTCGGGTGTAAGCTGTCTTCCCCCCTTGGACAGCAAGTGCCCAAGGTACACAACTTGCTGGACACAGAATTGCAACTTCGAAGGGGACACTTTGTGCCCCTTGTCGGCTAAGAAATGTAAAACCGTCAGTGAAGCTTTTTCACATTCAGGTTCGCTTCGGGCGGTGATCAGCAGATCATCGACATATTGAAGCAGGGCAGTGTTAGCTGGCATGTGGATACTGTCAAGTTCTCTTTTCAGTGCTTGGCTATAGATGCTGGGGCTTTCTGTGAATCCTTGAGGTGCGCGTGTGAATTTAAAACTTCGTCCATTTAAACTGAATCCGAACAAATATTGGCTTTCCGGGTCGATTGGGACGCTAAAGAAGGCGTTCTTGAGGTCAATTACAGTAAAGAACGTTGCTTCTGAATCTATGGCTGTTAGTAATGAAGAGATATCTGGGACCACGGGGTATTGTGGTACAATGCATTTATTTAATTCGCGCAGATCAATAACTAATCGATATACTGGCGGTGCTTTTGGATCAGTTCGTTTAAGAATCGGAATTATCGGGGAATTACATACATTGGAGTCGGTTTCCACGACCACTCCTTGTACAATGAGCTCGTCAATGATTTGCAGCAAAGCCACTACAGCATCTGGTGGTAATTTGTATTGTCGCATTCGTGGTAGTACCACTCCTGTTTTGAGTGTGACTCGATATGGTGTAATGTGCATACAACCTACATCAGTGGGGCCTTGCGCCCATAAATGTGCAGGTAGATTCTGTAACCGGTGATCCATGTCTCTAGACACGTAGTGACCTTTAAAGTCACGCAAAAATAATCGTACTCCTTCCGGAGAACAACATATTATAGCTCCTAGAGCTTTCAATGTTTTTATACCTAACAAGTTTTCTGGACATGATTTCGTAAGCAATAGATCTGTAGTTCGTGTCAATGGACCAACTGTGAATGCAAGTGGTTGCGATACTTCGTTAATAGTGGGTTTTCCTGAAAAACCAAGGGAAATATTTTGTGAGCCTGAGAGGGGTGCCCCTGGAACTTCGCTATGACTGATAGTGGTTCTGCTTGCCCCTGTATCGAGTAGAAACTTTCGGTCTTTCCCTAACACTTGACTCTGTACATAAGGACCCTCTTGATCTACGGGAACCTCGATAAGGGGTAGGCCAACTTCCCTCTCTAGGCTATTTCATGTGTAGCGCTGATACTCTGGGTAATCATTTTGTGCATACTGGTACATCTGTTGTGTCGTGTTTTGTGTTGCAGCAATAGGCTGTGGCTGTTGTTGTTGTTGTGGTGCGGTCTGTTGTACAGCTGGCATAGGCTGTATATTCTGAGGTACTTGTTGCTGGATCTGATCCTGTCTAGGCGGACGTGGTCTCTCCTTCGTTATACCCGTAGAGATATTATGTTTTAGAACTGCGCAATCGTGTATATAATGACCTGGCTGTTTACAATAGTTGCATGTCCCTCTAACAGGACCCGGTGAATCATTGGACTGCGTTGTACCCTTTTTATGACCGTCAGCTGGAACTGACTGCGCAACAAGCATTTTCATTTTCGTGTCTTTCATACGTCTTTGTTCATGTTCTTGTTCTTCCCTAATTCTATTGTGATGATATTGTAACATTTGTAGCATCTGTGACGGTGTGTTTCCTTGCCAGGTACTCTCGAATTTCAGTACTCTACTCTTAACTTGGAGCAAGGAATTTTCAACTAATTTTGTCACAAACAGATGTGGATACGACTCACTACTTGCTTTTATGCCACTATTAATACCAAAACATTTTTCAAATCGGGAATAGAAATCACTAGTATCTTCATCTTGTTTTTGTTTACAAGCTGAAATTGCACCCCAGTCTTCCTTTTTCGTAGTCAATAAACGTGGTAGTACCTGCACTAATAATCCTGGTAATGCTGTAGTCTTTTCCCCAAGCCCTGAACCTGCAGCTCGGGCCTTTTCTTCGTTTTCTAATGCTGTCCAATCTATCTTTTGGTCTCCCACCTCCCATTCCTTTTCTTTGAGTTTCTCGTAAATACCGGCAGGCAATAAGACCTTTAATATTTTCATAATGTCAGGGTAAGTATACTCTCCCATGAGTAACATGTCTTTTATCTCACGGTGGAAACCTGCTGGGTCTTTGTCATGGCTAGGTACTACTTTCTTCATTTCTAATAATTCGATTTTAGTTATGGGCGTGTACACAAACACGCGTTTAAAAGTATTGTCATCACCTCTGACTGGGTGCACTTCGCGTAAGGGATTCTGTCTGTCTATGTGATACGTTTTTCTTTCCTTGGGGGGAACTGAAACATGTTCTGGGCATACGAAGACAATGTACTGGTGTCGATATTCTAGAATTTCTTTAATTAAGTCAGTACCTGAACCTCTCCATTTGTTCGTGAGTAATTCTATCAGTATATCAGGTAGAGGACCAGGATCGGAGTATTGGCTTCTATATAATATAAGGAGGTGTTGTATCATGTATATACCAGCTAAACGCTGTTCGTCTGGGGTGAGATTCAAAAACGTGTGTGCTAGCGCATCACCACTGTATTTTTCAGAACTGTCAGCCCATTGTACTGCTGACCTGGCTAATTCTTGTTCATCCATAGAATCGAGCATATGATACCCCCTTCGGTCTCGAAGTAATTTATCAGCAGCCTGGAATAAGTGTTCAGGGGACTTCGTATTTAGCATAGGGGCTTGAAAATGTCTGTTGTCTGGACGTATCGGACGTATCGGATCATTAAAGTATCTGGTATTGTTACAAGGTCTTCCCCTACCTACATAAGCTATCGTTTCTAACTGTCCTGTGGGCATTTCTGATTCTTCCTCCTCCTCTCCCTCTGATTCAGTTTTGTCTGCCTCCAATCTGGCTTTATGTATTCGTTCTACTTCTTTGCGGATCTTTCGGCATTTCCGGGGTGGCCTTAGGTAAACCTTCGGCCAAAAGAGGATACATACCATTCATAAGAGTGTTCCGTTGTCTGTCTACTTGTTCTGTTTTTACTCGGATACCTTCCTCAATAATACGTTTTCTCGGGCTTTATTTGAGTTCTCCCTACTTTTCTCTTCCTGTCTGAGCGCTTTCTCTGTGCGCCTATGCGATTCTTTACGCCATAGTTCAATGGCATCTTTCTGTGACTGTCTGGCTTTCTTTTTCCATAATTCTTCTTCTACTCTCATGATGCAATCTGCATCCCATGTCCCAGCTGCGGACCACCTCTGACTTTCTGCTAGATCCTTGGTGTAGTCCACCCATAAGTCAAGATATAATACGGCATCTAGGCCATGTTTATGATACATAAAGTACCCTGGAGTGTCCCTAGGTGGAATGGGAACAGCTTCTTCGAGTACTCCTTTTCTAGTTTTGATCTGTCTTAATTTTGAAAAGAACGGCATCTTTAAACCTTGCTACTTGGTTCTTACTCGAACTGGACTTGAACACAATTAATACGATAAACACAATAATGAACACTCATTCATACCACAATTTTTAAACTCAGTAAAACATTTAACATTTAACGAACAATGATAATTAGAAGAAAACTAGTTACTGACATAATACTAATACTAGATAATACTGGATTATATACATGAACATACTAGATATACTGCTAAACAGTACAGATACACTGCTAAAACAGTGCAGACCGGATCTGTGTACCCAAACCCGTCATGACCGGCACAAATTAATGTGCACGTCTAAATGCCTCCCCAGCAACGGTACTCACCGGGTAGCACGGAACGGAAGGCCTCGGAACTGAACTGAACTGGACCGGACTGGACTCGACTGGACTCGACTCGACTCGACTCGGAACTTCAGAACCTGGTGGGCCTCTGTATACCTCGGATCTTGCTCTCTCAGCTAGGCTCTGGTCGGGATACTTCGCACTTCTCACCGCCTCGTCTGGGTGTTGATCGCAGCCTCAGTCACCCCCGCTTGGCCGGAGGGAGATACAGGAAATCCTGCGGGTACGCGTTTTTGTCCGTTCAGCTGTGGCAGGGGACCGGGCCTGCAACGCACCTCCGGCGCGTGAGATGAGAAAGTGTCCCTGTTCGGGCGCCAATTTATGTGGTAAATATTTAAATTACCTGTACTATTTTTTTTATGCGGTAAAGTCTAGTAAGAATAACTCAGTCAAAATAAGAGGCAGAATCCGTGGTATTAGAGGTTCTGAAAAGGACTTTATTCCTTACAAAGGAATTATGGTTCGAACCAGGCAATCATATTCCATCACCACGAAGGTTCAGGAAGGGATCAGCAATACATTATTGACAAGTAACAATATATATATGAAAAGCATTGCATTAAGACAGATGCAGGAGGCGTAACAGCTGATAATACAGATAAGAATACACATACGTAATGAAAATAGGCGTAATAATAGGCGTATACTAGAAACGTCATTTAAAATGATGTCACAAGTGGGTGGATCCATAAGAGAATCCTGCAGTGTCAGCAGAAATATTTGGCAGAGATGCGCGCGCAGCCGCATGACGTGTGATTGACGTGCAACTAGAGGGTGAAGGGGAATTGACATTTAGCTCTACATGTGGAGACAGAAGTCTGGGGGTCAGGTCAACCTAATCCCAAATCGTATCTAATATCTTTGTTTAAGGAACTGTTTTATCCAAAAGGAAAGGTCTCTCGGACGGAATCTATTCTATACTGACTGTTAGTGCATGTACAAGCGTCTATGTGTCTACATGAGATTCGAGGGGGCAGGAATCTTCCATGGTGACAGGGGCTATGAATTACTTGCATAAAGACAGCGAGGCCGGGCCCTTTGCTCGGTAGCTAGAGGGATGTTTACCTAAAACTTCTAGACAGGAATGCATTGAATGAGGAGCGGAGCAGATAACTTGAAGGCTGAATACAGTTTTTGGCAGGCAACAGGCCGCATCAGGCACCGTTAGCCGCGCAGGGAGTAGGACAAAGTTCATGGATACAGATGCAGGTCCAGGCTGGAGCATTCAGAGGCAGAAGCAGGAAAAGGCTCGATGGCAGAATTCAGGGCCTACTCGCCTGAACTGTAAAACGTGAAAAGTATACCATATAAAGTCGGTGGCCAATCATACTTAGGAACGGAATATCTGGCCCATTCATGGCAGATATGAAAGAGTACATATTAACGTTGGACACAATTGTATTTGCGTCTTCATAGCTTGAAGTGGAGGGAACATACATGTACTTGTAGCACGTACATGGAGCCGTTGGGGTCTAAGATAGGGGACACAATTGACCATAAAAATTCATATTTCCTCAAGCTGATCCTAAAGTAAGCCTAGATAAACTTGCACAATGTAAGGCTAATATCAACCTTGTATGGGCGCAGGAGATCGCGCTTAACACCACCTCTATAGGAGACAACTTTATGAATTTGGTGAATCTTCAGGGAGATTCTTGGCTCAAAGAATACGTGCCAAGAATCAGGCTTCAATGATCAATGCCATTTATGATGCTCAAGGTATATTAGTTCACGAACCCCAGATTATCTTGAAGTTGTTTCACCATTTTTATACTGAGTTATATGGTCAACCGAATATCGGGGACCTTCCTTTAGATCTGGGGCTACCTGCTTTGACTTGGGAACAGTTGGATTCGGTGGATGTCGAGAGAATGGATAGGGCATTTACAATCGAAGAAATTGATCAGGCACTATTTAAAATGCCCTCGGGCAAGGCTGCCGGGCCAGATTCCCTTCCTATGGAGGTTTATAAGGTATTTTTCCACGAACTGCGGGAAGATATGTTGAATACCTTTGAGGCGGCCAGGCAGGGATCTTCCCCTCATTCTTGGGATGAAGCACATATTGTTATATTTCCTAAAAAGAGGAAGCCTATTGACCAGCCGGGATCCTATCGCCCGATTTCCTTGGTTAATTGCGATGGTAAATTGTATGCTAAACTCCTCGCTAATCGAATGGCCCCGTTAGTTGCTGGATTGGTGTCACCGCTGCAGCATGGGTTGGTTCCTGGTCGACGTGCGGTTGACCATGTTAGCCGGGTTGTTGCTCTTCTCGACGTCGCGCAGGTCGAGTCCAGATCTCTGGGTCTCGTCCTGCTCGACGCCGAGAAGGCTTTTGACCGGGTTTCATGGGGGTTTCTTTGGGGGATAATGGCGCGTATGGGGTTCGGTGTCGGTTTCATCCGCGCTCTTCAGGTTTTCTATCAGGCTCCTACAGCAAAGATTTGCGCTATGGGAATCAAATCGGAGGTGGTTCAGATCTGCAGGGGGACCCGTCAGGGTTGTCCCTGCTCTCCTCTCCTTTTTGCTTTCTACATCAATCCTTTTGTGAAAATGCTGGAGCTAAACGCCCAAATTCCACCTTTTGCTGTTCAGAACTTGCGCTATACCGTTCTTGCTTATGCGGACGATATTACTGTGGTTACATCCAACTTGGAAGTTGCCTTGCCGGTTATCGAACATCTCGCGAACTCCTTTGGCAGATATTCTGGCTACAAGTTAAACACCGCCAAGACTCAATGTCTCTGTACAAATTTAGCCACAGTATCCGATCCCAGGGTAGTGGAGGAAGTGGTGTACCTTGGAATCAAGATTAGATCTAATTTGGACGACATGATTTCAGTTAATTGGAATGATATTTTGGATAAAACCAAATCTACCCTGGATTCTTGGCAGAGCCTCCATCTTACTCTTGTGGGCAGATCCAACCTGTTAAAGATGGTTATTTTACCAAGAGTACTATACTTTTTCCGTGCTGTTCCCTTATTAGTTTCAAAGCCACAGATTCGGCAGCTTCAGTCAGTATGCAAAAAATATTTGTGGGCTCCGGGGAGGATTCGGAGAGCCTCCCGCTTGATGACGTTACCATTTGATCGTGGGGGCTGGGGTATCCCGGATTTTGCGAATTATCAAATGTCATGTTTACTTTTGAAGATGCGCATCCTTCTTACGGGGGAAGAAGTTGGTAACTTAGCAGAAGCTCCATCAATCTACCAGGTGGCGCTTGGCTGTTTTGCTAAGAACTGTTTGCTAACTGAGGTTGATGGTAGCTATTACAAACGCACCCGTTTTAAAATTATATCCTCCGCTTTCTCTGCTTGGAAAACTCTTAAAAAGATGTTCCATATTTCTAAATATACAGTATATACTCCTCTTGTTGCACCACATCTTTTACCTCCTATTTTTTGTGACTCAGTTGTCCGTCAATGGCATTCTAAAGGGATTTCACGGTTAGGGGCTTTTGTTTCTGTAGAGGGTGTTTGTTTTTCTTTTGATGAACTTAAAAAGAAATTTGATTTAGCTAATAATCAATTTTTTAAATTTCTTCAGATCCGGGACTTCCTCCATAAACACACTTCTCATCTCGTCTCCATTCGCATCATTGATGCTATAAGATCTCAATTACAAATAGGTTCCATCTACCACATATTATTGGATTCTAGATTAGATGATCTTGATAAAACAAATGCGAAGTGGAGGACTCGGTTAGTATCTTCTTCTATCCATATCGAAGACTCTATTAGGATTGCTCACAAGATTCTGCACTCTGCCTCGTTAAAAGCCCAACACTTTAAAACTATGTTTAATTTATATCGCACTCCTGCGGTCATTATGAAATGGGGTAACTCCCTTCAATTCCCTAAAACTGGGGAATGCTTTTGCTGCCAAGCCGGCAATGCTGATATAGTACATTTTTTCTTCTCCTGCCCCTCTTTACGCCCCTTTTTCAATCAAATTGAAAGTTTTTTGTTTCATATCTTAGGCAAACCTGTCTCTGTTTCCTCAAGTATGATCTTATTAGGGATAGGAGGAGATCTATCTGAGGGACAATTTCTATGTACATTTCGTTACTTTCTGTTTATTATTGCTGCTGTAACACGACTTACTATTGCAACTGCTTGGTTACAACCTGAGGCTCCGAGTTTTGACCTGTGGCGGGCCAAATTATTTAATCTTTATAATTTGGAAATCAGTATGTATATGTTGAAAAAACCACGTAAGAGGAAATTTGGTACTGCTATCTGGCAACCGTAAATCGATTGTTTCACTGATTAATTTGCCTTGTTTCTTTTTTTGTATATTTGTAAATGATGGCTTTTGTCTGCTCTTTGTCTCATTTACTCATTGCTATTTTATGTGGATGTCTGTGGAACATTAAATAAAAAAATAAAATAAAAAAAAAGGAAACTCTGCCTTGCACATTTTCGCTCAAAGATCAGTTCAGCAAGTCCTTTATGTTTGAAGGAGGCAATCAAAGAACAGATATCACATTTACAATCAAGTTATTTAAGACTGAGGGCGCTAATTGCAAAGGTACATTTACCTTTTCTACTTCTATGAGTAATTCACAATGGGTTTCAGGAAGCCGTTTACGAGGGCGGAGTGGGTATCTCCCCAGTCATATATCTACTAAAGTGGTAGGAACATGGGCATCTCACACCATGGATTGCCTTGAAAGTTTTGTTACATTGACAAGCACAGAAGTTTGTTGACATTCTCAAATTACAGTGCAACTCCTTAATACCCTGGAAATGGTTGGAGATTTAATCCATCAAAGGGCAGGACTAACTTTCCTTCCAAGGTAAGAATTAGAATGTATCACCCCCACTTTAGGTAGGAATGTTGGGGAAATGCTTTTTCTCCAGGAGAATGAACAGATTACTTACCGGTGATCTAAGTCACCCTTAGAATAGTGCTCCTCATCATAGCCAGGTCCCATGAGGCTGCTTCACCTCCTGACAAGGAAATGATTCCCAAGTTTCTTTTATTTCTATGACATTGCACCCATCTATCTGGAAAAGGCGCCTCCCCCTAACCACTTCCTGTATGTTATTAAGCCATCAATGTGTCTCAGGAAGGGTCGGGGAGTGGGCTTCTGCTATGATGAGAAGGACTATCCCAAGGGTAATGAAGATCACCGGTAAGTAATCTATTCATTACCCCATGTATGTCCTCTTCATCATAGCCATGACCCATGAGTATTGACCAAAGCTATAAATACCAGACAAAAATATATGATGCAAAAATTGAAATATTTATTCAAAGAAATTAATGCACTGGTGATTTTAGCACAGAAAAAACAAAATCATTAGTGTCTGCAGACAAAATGTCCAATTTATAATGAGAGAGAAAAGTATGCGATATAGCTCAGGTTGCTACTCAACAAATTTACTGCAGGGTAACACCACCTGTTTCAGCCCATGAAGCCGCTGCTGCCCTAGTAGACCTGGCCAATATTTGTCCTTGTGGTGTCGGACCCAGATTTTCATAATTCTTTTTATGGCCTAGTAGCGTCATCTGCTAATGGTTGTCCAAGAAGTCTTTTTCTGTTTTGAAGCCAACCCATAAAAAACAAACAGGGAATGGGAGGATCTGCAATGTTTAGTGTTATCCAAATAAATGAGGTCGGTCCTTTGCACATACAGTGAAGATGGAACATCCTGATCAGAAGTGAAGACATGAAGAATTATTTCCTGATCTGTATATAAAGTTGATAGGATTTTTGTATTCAGTGCTGAAACCAGATGTAAAACAACCTTGTCCAGAAAGAATGTTACGTATGGATAAGTAATTATACCAGGCGACAGCTCACTGATACTTTAAGCCGAAGTAATTGCCAACATAAAGGCTATTTTCGCAGACAACCAAGGCAATTCAGCTTGCTCCATTGGTTCACAGGGTCCCTTCTGTAATCCTTTCAAAACCATCAAAAGATCACAGAAAGGCAGGGGAGGGGCCATGACAGGTTTTCTTACCCATAAACCTTTAAGAAGTTTTGTAACTAGAGAGAGAATATCCACAATATTTTCCCCAGTTTCCCTGCAGGATTTTATGGCCACCTAATCGGAGGCTAAAGGCAGAAGGAGATAAGCCTTTTGCTAACCCATCTCTGAGAAAGTCCAACATTTTTAATGGATCCCCTAACACTGGATCCAGACCCATACAGAACAGCAGAAAGAAAAGTGTTTCCAATGTTTTCAATATGATGTCAATGTGGAATCTCTTTTTGGCGGTTGGCTATCACATGCTACTTCTCTAGAGCAACCTAGGTTTTGCAATACAGACCTCTCAGGACCACTCAACTTCCAAACCGGCAAATGTATCTGACGCATTTGGGCTAATGTTAGGTCCGGGAATTGAAGAGGATGGAAAGTAAAGGCAGGGTTCTAGAGCAAGCTGAATCAGAATTGGGAACGAAAGCGACATGGTCGGAATGGAGCCACAAGAAACCGGGAAACAACCTTTACAACACAGTCATTACATCGCACTACATTTACAACACAGTCATTACATCGCAACATCCTTTACAACGCATGTCACTACAATGCAGCCATTACATTGCATGTCACTACAACGCATGACACTACTATGTGTCAGGTACAGGGTTGAACCAAGGCGTTCAGCGGGGAACACCACTTCAGGGGAAAGGGATCAAAAGGAACCCAGGGGAAGGAGGTAGAGGCGGGGCCCTCGGAAGCTAATGACTGGAGTTGAACCTCACTCCAGTAGCGCATCCTTCATAGGCCCTGAAAGAAAAGAGCAGAGTGTGGTAGGAAAGGTACGGGGAGCGAGCACTGGAAATAGTAAAGGTAGCACAACGTCACACACTAGAGCAAAACTCACATGACCCAAGGGCGATGTCCGGTAAGTGAGTAGATCCAAGGAAAGTCAAGTAGGGTTCCCCCCTTTTTGTCTCAGGTAGTCACCTGTCGTCGGAACGGGTCTACGTCGCTCTCCAAGCCTTTCAAATGGCTCCAAGCGCGTAGGTGAGCTGGTCGGGGTGCGCTCTCCGAGCCTTTTAAACGGATCCAATCAGTATTTGTAGCAGAGGGTCTTAACAGTGAGGAGGGTCCGTTCCTGGAGCCCCAGACGGCCCTTCTGACGTTACACCCAGAAAAGGAGACTACCTTGTCCAAAACACAAAAGAAGGTCCAAGTGCGGCCTGGTCCGCACCGCTAAACCCCCTGGGCGAAGTGCGGCGTCCTTTCAGGAGTCCCTGCCTTGCTGCCCATGGAGGTTCGGTTAATAATGTGCAAACGAAAGAAGTCCCCTCGGACGGGGCGTTGAGAGGCTGATTTTCGGCTGTCTGAGCAGCCGGCGTTGCTTCGCGTAGGAGCTCTTAGTCACCAGGGGCGGGCACCGCGTTCCAACGTCGCGGTCAGATGCTACGATCCTCGGGCCTCTAGCGCGTCTCACCTCCACGGCTCCGCTGCCGCTGAGCGAGGTAAGATGAACAGCGTTCACCTAGGCGTCCGTGCGAGATGGCGGTTGGCAAGCACCAGGCGGCTGGAAGGCGGGGCCTATGTAGGTTCCGTTCTCGCGCCTTCTCCCAGGCATTATGGGAGATGTAGTTCAAGCCCCGAGTGCTTGCCTTTGGGTACATGTATGGCCTAACCATGGCGCGGTCCTCTGCGGGCGCACCGGGACGTGACAGAACCCCCTCCCTGTGCCCGGCGTCTCGACGGGCCTCCAGGTTTGGACTGGTAGGCCGCGTGAAAGCGACGGAGTAGAGCAGGGCAGTGTAGATTGGAAATCGGTTCCCATGACCTGTCCTCGGGCCCATACCCTTTCCAGTCTATGAGGTAGAGGAGCCTGCCCCTAACGCGTTTGGCGTTGAGGATTTTCTTCACTTCATATTCCTCCCCATCTTCCACCATCAGAGACTGAGGTCTAGAGAGGAGCCGAGTATGTGGGAGGCAGGGTCTTAACAGGGACACGTGAAACACAGGGTGGATGTGCCATGAAGCAGGGAGAACTAATTTCATTGCCACTGGGTTTACTACGCTCTCTATGGGATAGGGCCCCACGTATTTGGGCTGTAAGCGGGTGTTACCTTTTAGTCTAAGGTGCTTTGTGTTTAGCCATACCCTATCCCCTACTGCATAAGCGGGCTCTGGAGACCTTTTTTTATCCGCAAAGTGTTTGTCATGCTTCTGCGCTGCAGCCAGCTGTACCTTGGTTGCTTGGAGTATGGAGCGGAGGTGTGCGTGGCCACAAAAGCCACAAAAGCCTGCTCCACTCCTCCTCGTACAACAGCGTGAAACAGCGGAGGTATTGTTCCAGTGTTTGATTTAGCCTTTCCGTTTTTCCGTCTGTCTGCTGATGGTAACTTGTGGAAAGGCGGGCGTCTATTCTCAGAGCATTGCACAATGCTTTCCAAAAACGAGACCTGAATTGCGTTCCCCTGTCGGTAATCAGAACGGCCGGACCCCCATGTAAGCGCACTACCTGTTGCAGGAATGTTTGGGACAGAGTGGCGGAAGTGGGTAGTTTGCTCAGGGCTATGAAGTGGCCCATTTTGGTTAAGTGGTCCACTATGACCAAAATGGTGTTTTGACCCTTACTTGAGGGCATGTTGACGATGAAGTCCATGGACACCGTATGCCAGGGAGATGGAGGAACAGGGATAGGCTCGAGCTTCCCACTGGGTTTCTTGTGTTGCGCCTTCCCCTGAGCGCAAACTGCACAGCCAGACATGTAGGTTGCCGTATCCGGTCCCAAGGTTGTCCACCAGAAGTAACGCTGCATGGCTTGAGTGGTCTTGCGCACTCCCATATGTCCCCCTAGCGGGGTGTCATGTACCCATTGCAAGGCGCGCTGCCGTAGCGTCTCTGTTGGCAAAAACAGCCTCTTCTTGTGATACAGGAGGCGTTGCGAGGAGGAACGGCGTGTTGGGTGTTCAGCCACCCAAGCGAGCGGGTCCACCTTCTCTGTCTGGTTTCTTAGGTCTTCTAGGAAGTCACCTGCACTAGTCGCGGCAAGGAGGTTTTCCAGGAAGGAGGCTTTCTGCAGAATGATGGGGTGTACCTCGAGGGGCATCCCACTAAGTTTGGGAGGGAACTGAAGTCTTGACAAGGCATCAGCCTTTCCGTTTTGAGGCCCTGGGCGATACCGAATCACGAAATCATAGTCTGAGAAGAACAGTGACCCTCGGAGCTGCCGGGGGGTTAGGGCCCTGGCCGTCTTCAGAAAAAGCAGGTTCCGGTGGTCCGTAAAGATCTCCACCATATGGCGGGCGCCGAGCAAATGATGCCTCCACTCCTCACATCCCTTCTTAATCGCTAGCAGCTCTTTATCCGTGATGCTATTGTTAATTTCACAGGCCGACAACTTCTTGGAAAAGAAGGCAATGGGGTGTAGTTGGCCCGTATCGGGGTGGCGTTGAGACAGAATGCCCCCTTGCGTAATGAGAGGCATCGGTTTCCAACACGAAGGGCCGAGAAGCATCAGGGTGCCGCAACACAGGGGCTGTGGTGAAGCAGTCTTTTAAAGTCCGAAATGCCTGTTCTGCGGAGTCAGTCCAGTTAAAGACAGCTCCTTTCCGCAACAGTGGGGTAAGGGGTTGGATTATGCGTGAAAAACCCTGTATGAAGCGCCGATAAAAGTTCGCGAAGCCAAGAAAGCTCTGCAACGCCTTCACATTGGAGGGGGATTTCCACTGGACTATGGCTCGAGTCTTCTTGTTGTCCATGTACATTCCGCCAGGGCCGATAACGTAACCCAGAAATTCCACCTCCGTGACGTGAAATAGGCATTTTTCCAATTTTGCGTAGAGGGCAACCTCTGCAGGCGCTCCAACACCGCTGAGATATGTTGAACGTGTTCCTCCATCGAGGCAGAATAGACCAGGATATCGTCTATGTAGACAATGCACGAGACGTCCAAGAGCCCCCTGAAGACCTCGTCCATAAAAAACTGGAACGCGTTGCAGAGGCCAAAGGGCATCACCCGGTATTCATACAGCCCGAACTTCGTTCCGAAAGCGGTTTTCCACTCATCCCCCCGCCGCATTCTTACCAGGTGATATGCACCTCTGAGGCCTAGTTTGGTAAAGACCTTGGCAGTCTTCAGTTGATCCAGGAGCACAGGGATCAAGGGTAGCGGGTACCTGTTCTTCACGGTAACTCTGTTAATGGCCCAGTAGTCTATGCAAGCCCTCAATCCTCCCTCCTTCTTCGATATAAAGAAGATCGGCGAGGACGCAAGGGAGGACGAGGAGCGTATGAACCCCGAAGACAGCATGTCTGCTGGGTATTGCTGCAGGTAGGTGGTTTCGGCCTCCGTGAGTGCATACACCCGACTGCAGGGGATGCTGGCACCCACTTCTAGCTCGATGACACAATCGTAATCCCTGTGAGGGGGCAACCGTCCTGCCTCTTGTTTGTCAAACACGGCCTTGAACTCTTCGTACACCACCGGCAGTGCCGATAGGCAGCATACCGCTTGATCGGTGCCCGTGCTTGCGAGCATCTCTGCAGGACTTGTCTCGGTTAGAGCACTCCTCTCCGCTTTCTTGGTACAGTGCTCTCAACAAAAGGGGGAGGTCAGAGACACGGTGCGAGCAGCCCATCACACTAGGGGATCATGTAGCGTTAACCAATGCATTCCCAGAATGAGTTAAAATGCGGAGCAGCGATTAAGTCGAACTGTATGTCTTCCACATGGTTCTCTCCAATCTGCATCCTAATCGGCTGTGTGTGAAACCGTACTGGGCCGGAAGTTAGAGCAGAGCCATTCACGGCTTTCACCTTTTCAGGTGTCTCCTTTTGTTCACAAGGTAGGTGGAGTTCTCTGGTGTACTGCTGATCAATGAAGTTGCCCGTTGCCCCCGAGTCCAACAAGGCATGCACCACCACTGACACCTCTGAGGGCAAGTCCAACACTGCACAAATGTTCATATGGGCGACTGATGACTGAAGAGTGTTGGCGACTGCTGGTGAGACCTCTGTTGCTGTAGGCCTCAAACAAGGGGTCTCCTTCTTGTTTGAGAGCGTCAGCTTCCCTGATGCTCCGCTGCAGTGTCCACCACGGAAAGGGTCCTATTTCCTGGTCCCCCTGGACCAGCCGTCTTCAGTCGACTTTTGCATTCCTTGATGAAGTGCCCCGGTTTCCCGCAGTACAAGCACAACTTTTGGCTTCTCCGCTTTTCTCGTTCGGCTTGACTGAGGGGGCCTCTGATCCCTCCGATCTGCATGGGCTCGGTCCCATCGCTTGAAGCGACACGTTCCTCTGGAGCTACACGAGGCCGTGAAGGGAGGAATTTTAGTTCTGAACGTTGTTTGGCCCCCTTCCGCTCTTGGAGATGGTGGTCTAGCTGAACTGCCAAATCGATTAGCTCATCACAAGTGGCTGGTAACTGAACCATCTGAGCTAGGACGTCCTTCAGCTCCCCTCTCAACCCTTGGTACAATAGCGAGGTCCCCTTCTCTACGGGCCAATCGGTCTCCACTACTAGTCTGTTAATGGTAGTAATGTATGTGAGCAGGTCCTGCGAGCCTTGCTTGAGAGAAAGGAGTTTTTTGTCCAGAGATAATTGGTGAGCCTTTCGATCGAACAACCTGCGCATCTCCATGCAGAAGTTCGGGAAGTGGTACAACACTGGGTCATCACGTTCTATCATGGGAAAAGACCAACTTGCGGCGTTGACCCCTAGATAGGACAGAACAAAGGCGGTTTTTGCTTGATCCGTAGGAAAGACTGCGGGCTTGCACAGGAAGTGCAGTCTACATTGCCCCATGAAGATGCCGAATTTCTTTGGATCCCCAAAGAACCTCTCCGGAGGAGCGAGGGGCAGTTGCATGGGTTGTATGACGTGTACAGGCAAAGGACCGATCTGAGGAGGCGAGGAAAAGGAGGTATGCGGGAAGACCCCTGTGCCCTGTCCCCCTAACGAAGCCAACGCTCCCCAGTCTGTAGTGGGTGTGTGCTGTGTGGAAGGGGGCGGAAGGGTCCATCCTTTTATATAAGAACCCCCGGTAGCTCCGGTCCCCTTTTGGCGGGATAGGCCTGCCACCTCACATCGGATGGTGCCCATCTCTTGCTTAAGCGCAGCATTCTCTTCCCTAAAGGCCTCCACCCCCCCTCGCAAGGCAGTCAACGAGTCTAATATTGCAGAAAGGGTGGTAGCTGCATTCATTGCTCAGGCTGTATGTATCCGTGGGCTTGCCAACCTGTCAGGTACAGGGTTGAGGACCACTCACCTCGTAAGCCGGATACAGCGGGAGCGATGCTGGTTGCCCCCTCCCCCTTGGTGGTATTGCCCGCCAACCCCTAAACCAAGACGTTCAGCGGGGAACACCACTTCAGGGGAAAGGGATTAAAAGGAACCCAGGGGAAGGAGGTAGAGGCGGGACCCTCGGAAGCTAATGACTGGAGTTGAACCTCACTCCAGTAGCGCATCCCTTATAGGCCCTGAAAGAAAAGAGCAGAGTGTGGTAGGAAAGGTACGGGGAGCGAGCACTGGAAACAGTAAAGGTAGCACAACGTCACACACTAGAGCAAAACTCACATGACCCAAGGGCGATGTCCGTTAAGTGAGTAGATCCAAGGAAAGTCAAGTAGGGTTCCCCCCTTTATGTCTCAGGTAGTCACCTGTCGTCGGAACAGGTCTACGTCGCTCTCCGAGCCTTTCAAATGGCTCCAAGCGCGTAGGTAAGTTGGTCGGCGTGCGCTCTCCGAGCCTTTTAAACGGCTCCATGCGGTATTGGTAGCAGAGGGTCTTAACAGTGAGGAGGGTCCGCTCCTGGAGCCCCAGACGGCCCTTCTGACGTTACACCCAGAAAAGGAGACTACCTTGTCCAAAACACAAAAGAAGGTCCAAGTGCGGCCTGGTCCGCACCGCTAAACCCTGGGGCGAAGTGCGGCGTCCTTTAAGGAGCCTTGCTGCCCATGGAGGTTCGGTTAATAATGTGCAAACGAAAGAAGTCCCCTTGGACGGAGCGTTGAGAGGCTGATTTTTGGCTATCTGAGCAGCCGGCGTTGCTCCGCGTAGGAGCTCTTAGTCACCAGGCACGGGCACCGTGTTCCAATGTCGCGGTCGGATGCTACGATCCTCGGGCCTCTAGCGCGTCTCACCTCCACGGCTCCACTGCTGCTGAGCGAAGTGAGATGCGCGACAAATAGCAAAAAGAGAAGGGAGCTGGAAGGCGGGCCTATGTAGGTCTCATTCTCGTGCCTTCTCCCAGGCATTATGGGAGATGTAGTTCAAGCCCGAGTGCTTGCCTTTGGGTACATGTATGGCCTAACCATGGCTCGGTCCACTGCGGGCGCGCCGGGACGTGACACTACGCATGTCACTACAATGCAGGCATTACATCGCATGTCATTACAACGCATACCATTACAACGCATAGCACCCTTACACTACCCAACACTTACCCTACAGTTGCACCCCCTGGAGTTAGAATAGTAATTTTTACCCTTACACTATCCAACACTTACCCTACTGTTGCACCCCCTGGAGTTAGAATAGTAATTTTTACCCCTACACTATCCAACACTTACCCTACTGTTGCACCCCCTGGGGTTAGAATAGTAATTTTTACCCCTACACTATCCAACACTTACCTTAAATGCTATGTAATGGTATGCGTTGTAATGGTATGCGTTGTAAATGTATAATACGATGTAATGGAATGCGTTGTAAATGTAGTTTTAAAAAATTCGTTGTAGTGGCATGCGATGTAAATGTATGCATTGTAAAGGATGTTGCAATGTAAAAACTGTGTTGTAAAGGCATGCGTTGTAAATGTATGCATTGTAATGTCATACATTCCCGAATCCTCTGAAGCAGTCTCTAGAGGAGGGGAAATGAAGTAAAGGCATATAGGAGTTCCTGTGGCCACGGAAGAGTCCGAGCATCTTTGCCAAAAGCCTGTGGTCATGCAGTCTCTGTGCAGAACAACCTGAGAAGAGCATTAAATGGGGATGCAAAGAGGTCCAAGACTAGAAGACCGAGCTGGTTTGATTGTCACCAGCTGGAAGGGTTGGCAAAATAGGTGGAGGTCTATGGAGGATGGAATATTCAGGCTGAAACTGTCTGCTTGGACATTGGATGACCCAATAATGTATACTGCTTCGAAAGAGTACAGGTTCTTATCTCACCAGGTCATGATTTCCCTGGCCAGAGATGCAAGAGTCAGGCACTATGTCTCTTCCTGTGTGTTTATATAAGCCTTTGCCACCTAATTGTCTGGTCTGACTAAGACAGGTTCCCTCCTCTGAACATTCTCAAAGTCAACAATGCTCTCCCTGTTGCTGATAAATCCCTCTATTTTGAGGAGTTGAGGCTTTCTGACTCCAACTACTTCCGTTGTACCTACCTCCTGAGAACCAGGGGTCTTCCACCAACCCCATTGGCTGGTGTCTGTCGTAATGATCAGGGAAAAGGGGATTTGTCATGTGAGTCCCTTGCAGAAGGTGTGTGGTGACAGCCACCACCGGAGTACTTGAATAATGATGGGTGTAATCAGGATTTGTGCACTGTAATCTAGGGAAGTCGGAGACCAGTGAGCTAGAAAATGTTGCACCAATGGTTTGAGGTGAAGTGTTGACAATGGAACAAATACTGTGCATGAGGACGTGAGACCCTGGAGTTGTAATCATTGTCTGACTGTGGCGGTTGTCTGCTTTAACAATTGTTGGAGTTTGGACTTGAGATTCTCCATTCTGTCTTCGGCAGAGAGGCATTCATCTATTTTTAATTAAATGATTGTCTTTGACACACTGGGAGTAGATGTGATTTCTCCTGTTTCAGAATCAGTCCTAGAGATGACAGCAATTGAACGGTCCATTGTACATCTTCCTGAGCCTTGGAAAAAGAAAATGTGACAATTAACCAATCCTCCAAATATGGACACAATTGCACCCCAAGCAAATTCATGTGAGCTACTACTGGAGCTCATAACATCGTTAAGATTCTCAGTGAGGGGGAGAGGCCAAAAGGCAACACTCTGAACTGGAAATGATTGCTTCTGACTGTGAAACAATGGAATTGCTGAGAGCTTGGATGTATAGCCGGGATGATCTGCTGCAGTGCCACCATTTTGAATGGAAGGTACTGTACAAAAGCGTTGAGCTGTTTCAAAGCTAGTATAGGTCAGAAGCTTCCGAGTTGAATAGTATCCTTACTGATGTTGGTGGTGTAGAATTATTGCCCGCTTTTGAAGCAGGTTCAGCACCCCATATGAATTGCCTGATGTTTCAGTTGATTCTTTGGCAACTGTGTCTGAACAAAGAATGGTTCCACTGGGGGAGTGTGAAAAACTATTTGATAACCATACTGGATAATATTGAGTACCCACTTGTCTGAAATTTTGGTTTTGCCAACTTGTAAACAAGTGGGCTATTCTTTCTCCAACCATATCTGATTGATTGTCATTTGTTTGCTTGAAGTTGGTGTTGGGACTCCTGCTGCAGCCGGTATTTTCCTCCCCTTGCGGCTCTCCGAGCACGAGCGCAGCCTTGAAAGGGCTGCTCATTTCCAAGAGCTTGATTATATATCTTTTGTAAAAGATTTCTTCACATTGTGAAGACAAAATCCTTGTAGAATTTTTTTCTCATCAGCAGCCTTCCTTACCATCTTCCAATTGCACAGAAAATAATGTATTCCCCGTTAAAAGGCAGCCGCAGAATAAGCGTTTTTTGGGATTGATCTTCTTTCCACAACTTGAGCCACAAATGACGTTGTGCAGCAATAGAGGCCACTGCCACAGTAGCAGTCAAAAGAGAGATCTGGTGAAAATTGTGCTAATATTTCTATATTAGCTAGAATTTGTGTAGTGTCCCTCTGCTCCTGAAGCGCATCAAACAAAGCATGAAATCCTTTAGTAAAGTTTGAGAAGATTAAGCTGCATATGTGGCAGCCCAAATAGAAAAATTAGAGGCAGCATATGCCCCCTTCAATGAGGTTTCCACTTTTGTATGATTAGTACACGCCAAAGATGCCCCTTCAGAGTCCAAAGACGAAGGGGAGAAAATGCTCACAAAAATCTAATTTACTTTAGACTGCTGTGGGAACTTCTCCTGGAATGACGGCAGAACATATCTTTTTGCCAAAAAGCGTGGAAAGTTAGCTTTGTCAATGTCTTTTCATTTCTTTAAGAAGACACCTTCAATGACTTCATGAATGGAAAAGTCACCCACTGCTGGGGTTCTGTATTGTGAGAGAAATGTGTCCTCCACAAGCTGTTTCTCTTGGAAACCCAACATCTCTCTCATATATTTCAACACGTCCTGAACTGAGGGCCTTGCACATATCTGCCCCTGCGGCCGACTTCGGAATCCTCATTATCCTCAGGAGACAGATTTTGCTATTTGGGCACTAATTGAGCCAATGCTGAGGGAACAGCTTCATCAATTAAATTCTGCAACTCTATGGGACAGACAAGCCTTCTTCATTAGCGGAATGCCCTGCTGCAGAAGTGCTGGGAACCAGCTACATTGTGTCGGAAAGACACACTGTAGCAGCGTCTTTCTGTTTAAATAGGTTGCTAAGCAACCAAATCTTACCTCGCAAGATCAAATTCCTCAAGAATGCACGGGTGCCTGCGCGCTATCATCCACGCACGCTTTGGATGAGAGCACCACGACCAGCGAGCCGGAGTGCAATCCACATCCCCTTCTTGACAGAATATGTTGTGGAAAAGCTCTCTGCCCCAGCCCAAGCACCTGAATGGGAAGCGCGTGTCCGCAACACCAAAAATGGTAGGAAACAAGTGACCGATAAATTAATGCATAAATAAAGAAGAATTATGGCTTACCTTAATGCCATATACCGTAGTGTTCTCTGTCATGAAGACAAAGGGACAGAAAGTGTTAAAGGGGAGGTGCATTTTACCCGATTGGTGGGTTCAATTTCATTGAAATAAAGGAAAACTTGGGTAGTGTTTCCCTATCAGGAGACGAGGTGACCTCATAGGTCATGGCTATGACGAGGAGACCATATGTGGGGGTCATTTTCCTCAGGGGAAAAAAAATGTTGAAGTGCATTTGCATGAGGGAATCCATTCCTCTTGTAAAGGAATTCTCCACCAGGGAGCACTATGCAGAGAGGGAATGTAAAAAAAAAAAATATGAAACACATTAGTCCCATTAGAATCTGTATGGAATACTATGCCAGGCACATCTTTAAATGCTGATTCCAATCAGAATAGGAGAATCCAGAAAGTAGTAATTTGCACTCACAAGTTTAAGTAAATCAACGGGTGCTGATTTACGACTTTTTAAGTGACCTGGGGCCCAAATAAAGCCCATTCTGTGCTGATCTGCTTGTTTACTACCCTAACTTAAAAATACTAAAAAAGAGATGAATACAAGGGAAGTGATTTTTGTGCCTGAATTCAAACATGTGTATGCGCACTAGCTAAGCACAATAAACTGCAAGTAGCCAAACTGGAATAAAATGTGCTTTATACTGCCGCTGTGGAAAAGGCTCTAATGAAGCTTAAATAGAGAAACCTAGGGCCACATGTACGACAGAACCATTCTGTGAGTTCCTAACTGCCACTTTTTGCAACTTCCAATTAGGAATTCGCAAAATGCAATGTAAAATAGTGTCTCAGACACCGTTTGCAATTCCCAATGGG
The DNA here is from genome assembly GCF_964204655.1 of Triturus cristatus. Lineage (NCBI taxonomy): Eukaryota > Metazoa > Chordata > Amphibia > Caudata > Salamandridae > Triturus > Triturus cristatus. The sequence continues at coordinate 477,803,110 of NC_140580.1, forward strand.
AAATGCAATTGACCTGCCTCATAAATAGTCATGAGGCCAGTCACAATTTGTGTCCCATTGGGAATGGCCTGTAATCACAGGGATGGTGGCATGCTGGGGTCAGCAGACCACAACGTCTGTGATTGCTTTTTAAATAAAACCTATTTTTTTATTGAAATGCAGCCTGTTTTCCTTAAATGAAAATAGGATGCATTTAGAAAAGAAAAATTAAAAGCTACCTTTTCATTATATATGAGTAGGCAGTGGTCCGTGAAACCACTGTCTGCACTTACCAAATTTTGGCACCTACTTTCACAAAGGGGAAGGGGTCCTCTAGGGACCCTTTCCCGTTTGTAAATGGGTTACCACCTCCTTTACAGAGTCAGTATAATATGAATGTTTGAAGTACTGGGTATTTTAAGCCCAGCGGTGCAGGGGAACACACCCTATGACTTCGGGGTTCTTCCTGTTTCAGACCTACAGAAACACAGAGTCTTCTGGGTGAAGTCAAAGATCAGTTTATTGGCTGCAGACCAATTACAGGCGTCCTAGAAGTACAACAGCGTGTATGTTCTCAGGAGACTGCTAAAAATCACAGAAACGGGCTTCCCCTTAAATACAGAATTTCCTGCCTCAGGCATACATTCCTAGGTTTATGGCATGGTCATTCAAAGTATACATTACAAACGAAAAAGCAGAGTCATGATGACCATCCCACATTCCAGTTAAACAAGCCCGTAATTATTTACACAGTAAAGCTCAGATCCCACATCAGATATCGATAGGCCCCAATAAACATGAGCATCTCCTGTTTTGGGAAACAAGCCATAAAGCAGGAACAGCCAGGTGTGAAAGAGATTAGCCGGAGGCTTGTGTAGGATGAAAAGACTTTATGGTGTGTCAAGCCCTGATGCTAATCACAGGTGGCCAGAGGACGGGGAACTCGTGAGACCAGTTTGACCTGGGGCAGCGGAGCCAAGCTGCCCAGGTCACAGAAAAGTCAAGGAAAGGCACATGTGCTCTAAAAGGCCCGTTTTAGCTTCATGCTATATAGCCTATGTGAGGGCAACCATAAGATGGCCACCGATACAAAATGGAACCCACGTAGTGATGTGAAATAGCGTATACACAGTGAATTTATAGCTAAAACGTTACACAAAGCACTCGTACATACCGCATTAACCATTCGCGGTTCACTATTACCGAGATAGACAGGGGTAGGGCCCTGTCTCCTACGCGGTCCCAAATTCTAAAGTACGACATGTTTTGCCACCACATTCTGGTCACAAAACATTCATAGATGCCCCTGCAACTCACAATTAGGAAGGATCGCCCTTGAAACAACCCGTCCTAATATTGACTCCCAAACCCTACTTTGCGAGTTGGTAATAGGCTACCGACTCACAAAATAAGGTTGGTACATGACAAATGACATTTTATCAGCCGCAAACGCCCAGATTCTACGTTTGTGACCGCTAAAACATGCCATGCATGTGTCCCCATGAGAGGGGTGAAAAAGTTGGCAACCTTTTAGCCTTCCAGCTTCGACAACATTAGGCTCAGCTCTCTATACTGGCTATCCAACACCTCACAGGCCACCTACTTACAAATCCCACTGACATCACAGAGGCATTTGCCTCCATTTATGAACAACTCTATGACTCTGATGGCAGTGACCTCACCCGTCCTGAAGACCAGTTTATGTGCTCCGTTCACTTCCGTGTTTTATCAAAGGGAGAGCTCTGTTGGCTTGGGATATTTCCTGTGATGAAATTGAGGAGGCCAAGCCAATCTGCCAATGCCTAAATCGGCAGGTGAAGACGGCGCCCCTTGGAAATTTTATAAGGCTTGTAAACCACAACTGGTGCAACTCATACACCGTGCCTTTCAGGAAGAGATCACAACAGTGAACCTGGGCCGTCTTTTGAGTAAGGCCATTATTACAGTCCTCCTTAAGAATGGGAAGAACCCCCTTGAATGTGGATGCTATTACCCCATCCCCTTACTGAATGTAGACATGAAGATTATGGCCAAAATCCTTTTCAATAGTATCGGAAAGGTAACCCATCACAGGTAGGCTTTGTGCGTGGGCATCCTTCTTGGAACAATATGAGAACATAGGCCCACCTTTTGTGGGACTCATAAACTGTGGATGACAAATGGCTGGCACTGTCCTTGAATGCAGAGAAAAAATTCAGCCACAGTGAATGGTCTTATCTATTCAGAGTTATGGAACACTTTGGTCTGAGTCAGGATTTTATCAGTAAAGTCAAATATATCTAAAACAAGCCACGGTGTAAGTCAAATGTGGGGGTCATTTATCCTGCATGATTCGTATTAAGCAAGGCACTCCCCAGGGTTGCCTGCCGCCCCTTACTCTTTCTCCTGGCGTTAGGGCCACTGGCAATCAGACATTGCCTCTCATACAGGGCCTTCCCACAGCGGAGGGGCCCATTAACTCATTCTTCTATGTGGACAGAATCTTAATGATAGTCTCCCACTCATGGACGTCTATCCCGGCTCTAGTGGCCCTGGTAAATTCCTTTTCAGTCTTCTCTGGATACCAAGTGAATTGGAGGAAATGTGAGGCAATGCCGATATCCATAGTCAACACGCAAGCGTGCATACATGGAGTAGGAGGGAAATGGGTGCAGACGGGTTTAAAAAACGTAGGCATTTATATATCCCAGGGTTGCTACACCTGGCGCAAGACACACTGTCCCTTTTATTGGCCTCTACTAGTTTGGATTTTGCAAAATTAAACCATCTCCACTTATCTCACTGAAGCTGAATACAGGCCACGGCGATGGTAACAGCCCCATGGTTTAAATATGTATTGGGGGCGTTACCGGTCTGTGTACCCGTTCACCCTTTGCTTCGGTGATTAAGGGCTTCATATGGGGGACGGATAAACCCCGCCTTTGCATGTCCAAACTATATGCACATAGAGAGGCGGGTGGGTTATGCCTCCTCATGTTAGCACATATTACACAGCTCACCACTTGTCACAGCTACCCGCTGCTTTGACGTAAGATTGAGAGTGCCATACCACAATGTGATGTCACCTTTGATGCCCTGTATAGTGCACACCCAGGGACGCGAGCGATCCCCAACCCTATCATTGTACATATGTTCCATATCTGTAAATAGGTCCACAAGACTCTCAAGCTGGACCTAAGGGTTCATACAGCAGCCCCTATCTGGAACAATGGAAGCATATGAGTCGGTAGTCATGATGACACCCTGATGCACCCCTGAAATTAGCATGTGTGTGGATATGGCGCACATACATGCCCTAAGGGCATGTATGAGCGCCATGTGGCACTTTGTAAAATTAAAAAAAGTGCATTTTGAAAGGAAATCGCAAATTACCACCAACTGGAAGTTGGTGGTAATTTGCGATTTCTTAAGGATAATTCGCAAAACTTGGGTGCTTTTTACATGTCATTTAAGAAATCGCAATTTGCGATTTCTTAAATGCTTGCGAAAAGTTAGGAAATCGCAAAATTAGCGATTCCTTAAATTAGCACTGAAACATGGCTCATACATACCGTTTAGCGATTTTTTGTTCGCAAACGCTGTTTTTTGCGATTCGCAGCGTTTGCGAGTCAAAAATCGCTTGATACATATGCCCCTATGTTAGAGAATTGTCAGAGGTAATGGTAAGGGCTGGTGTGAAAGAAGAGGACAAGAAGTATTTGTTTTCATGAGCCAGCTTTGACAAAATAAATTTTCATAAATTTGCTGTTCTGTTCACTGGTAAAATTAATATTTGCCTTGTTCGTTCTGGTTGGAGATGAATGAAGGCCGTCGTCAATGTCAAGCTTACAATGACTTGACTTTTGTCGAATGGAGATACTCTATCCATTTCACTATGGATTGCACCACAATTTGTGATCTCTGTAGGACTTTTCACTCATGATGAACTTTAGTGTTTCCCGTTGTTTATTAGTCTTTCTTTGGACAGCAGATTATTGATTCCCTGTTTCTATTTAGTCAGCAATTTGCCTTCCTTATTATCTTGGAGGATGCATTAAAAGACGTTGTCTAACTCAGCTTTCTCTAACCACATCCAAAGAGGAGAACAGGCAGCAAGGGTGATCTTTTACTCTGCGTAATTAATTAATGGATCTGGTGTTTTAACCACTGAAGCCAAACATACTTAAATGTTTTCAAGGCTCACCTCTATTCTTTTAACTCTTAACATACATAAGATTGATGGACTAATTTGCCTGCTTGGCTTGCCAGGATTTGAACTTGTGCCTTGCAAGTGGTGGTTCTACAGAGAGATTGAGGTACCAGTGACAATCACAATTTTGCTTCCGGATACGCTCTTCCTATTACCGACTGATAGGCATTCACCCTGGAGTCATATGGTCCGGTGCATTACTGGGTGATATTAGCCCTCATGCCCTGATGAATTTGCCAGTAAATTTTTGTGTGGCAATGAAACATGCCGGCCTTTCACACTAAAATGGTCTACACATATGACTTGGTTTTAATCATGAGTATGGGTAGGGAATAAAGACAAACGTTAGATGCCACATTTAACTTATTTTTAATATACACATTTTTGTAAGGACTATAGGCCAGCCATTTATTCCTTTATGAGGACCTTGGGAGGCTGATGTTTGTGTTTGACATGACAGGGGTGCACACAAACAGCGCTGTTAGACTCAGTCGTCATGTTGGTCTCACCGGCATTTTACAGGATGCCAATGATGAGAAAACATGCCAGCTGGTGTGTATCAGCCAACAGGCTCATGGTGGTCACGTGAGGCACTTCCTATATGTATTTTTCTTCACACAATGAATTGTATGGATGTGGAATTCCGTTTTTTACTAGACCTGGCAAAAGTATCACACATAGGTACTGGCTCAGTCTCTGAATGTATATTTGAACAGGATCCCCCCTCAACAGAAACATAGATGCTAAGGGTTGCATTTTGAGAAATATATATATAAAAAATTGATTTTTTTACTCTTATCTTTTGAATTTACCAGCAACTACTGAACGGATTCACACCATTTAATAAAAAAAAGGTCTCTTTCTGAACCAAGGGCTACCTTTTTGCCAAATTTGGTGTATTTCCGTTCAGCAGTTCGGGCTGTAGTCGTGTCTAAAGTTTCCTATGGGAAATATATATTATCTACTGGCGATTGCCAGTAGATAGTTAAAGTTAGGACCTTATTTCTATTCAAAAAGCATTTTTTCTTTTCCCAATAACTTTAGTGCCGGTTGACAAATCTTCGCGAAATTTTGAAAACTTTGGGCTTGCTCCAGTCAGTTCGTATCCTGAAAGTTTCGGGGTGATTCGCCAAGCGCGGGCTGAGAAAAAAGGGGGGTCCCATAACGCGTTTTCTCCATGTTATTTCCCATAGGAAACTTTAGACACGACTACAGCCCGAACTGCTGAACGGAATTAGACCAAATTTAGCAAAAAGGTAGCCTTTGGTTCAGAAAGAGACTTTTTTTTTATTAAATGGTGTGAATCCGTTCAGTAGTTGCTGGTAAATTAAAAAAATAAGAGTCAAAAAATCAATTTTTTTATAGGAAATTTTATGCAAGGATACAGCCGAAACTACTGAGCGGATTTGGCAAAATGGTACAGCTTGGCTCAGAAAGCGACCTTTTTAAAAATGGTGTAAATCCGTTTAGTAGTTGCTGAGAAAATCAAAAATAAAAGTTTCGATATTTAGAGGCGCGGAGGATCCGCGCACCCTCCCGATCACGAGCTGCATTCTAATTGGCTGTCAACACTTCAAACCAGAATGTGTTGGCAGCCATCTTGTGCCTCGGTAGAACCTCGGAAGAAAACTATTTTGGCCACAAGGACCCCATGGCCAAAAAAAGCAATTTTTTTTTTTTAATCGCGAGATGCGCAGAGGATCCGCGGATCCGGCCGCGAAAATAAAAAAAACGAAGCGAGGGCTCCCGCGCTTCGTTATTAATTAGCCTCCGGGTGGGCCAAGTCCTGGGGGTATTTCTAATATATATTTGCGGGGGCCCAGGGGGACCCACGCAGCCCCGGACTGCCACCCCCGAGGCTTTCTATAAATATTTGCAGAGGCACACAGCCCCCCAAGCTCTGAGGACCAACATCCCCGGGGCTTTCTTTACATATTTACGGGGGGGCTCACGGTCCCCCTCAGCCCCGGGGACCGCCACCCCCGGGGTTTGTTTTATTTTTTTTAAAACTACCTGTGGGGGGGGCTTGAGCCCCCCCACATGCCCCGGGGACTGCCACCTCCCCAGGGCACTAAGTATGCAAATTTGGGGGTCCGTTACGGACCCCCAACCCCCGGGACCACCACCTTCCCGGGGCTTTGGTAATGTTGGGAGGGGGGCCCCTCCTGGAGCCAGTGATGGCCCTGGGGACTGCCACACCCCAGGGCTGGCTCCTGCAGTGTCCCGGGGTGCCCACCCCCGGGACACTGCTGTTTGCAATGACAGCTCCTGCCCTGTCATTGCAAACTCTGGTTTGGGTTTTGAAAGCGAGAGCAGGAAACCTGCTTTTGTTTTCAAAATCCAAACCACATTGCTTTTCCACATGGGGAGCTGCATCTTAGCAGGAGGCGGGGAGCCGGCGGGACCGTGGGGGAATTGGGGACCCCCCACGGTCCCCAACGAAAGGCCAGGCCCCGGGGAATGGGGTCCCTGGGGCCGAATATGGCCTATGGAGGGGGGCCATGCGGCACACATCCAATTTTTAAAAATAAAAAAAAATAGGGGTCAGGCCATTAGTGGCCTGGGAGAGGGGCCACGCGGCCCCCCTCCCACATTATAAAAAAAAACACGAAAGGCCGGCCATGGGGGATGGGGTCCCCGGGGCCATAAATGGCCTGAGATGTCATCAGTGATGTCACTGACCATGTCATGAGTGATGTAATATGTGACGTCATCAACAGTGCATTGCGGGGGCGTGAGTTATAGTTTGCTGAACTAACCATAACGGGGGAATTTCTCTGGTTTTGTACGAGTGAAATGTCCAACTAACTATAACTTTCCCTAAAACCTATATTTTTTTCAGTGAATATATATATATTTGCACATATTCTCTTGACCTCGGCTCTTCGATAATGCTGAATGAGCAGGTCTGACATTACTGATCCTTTATGTAAGTGGAGGTGGCTGATATGATGTAGAAATGAAAAAATTCATAAATGAAAAAATAGAATCTAATAAGGGTTGTTGTCATCAATATTTGTCACTTATCCTAGAGAAACTCAACATTTCAATAAGTAGAATGAGGAAAAGGAATTATATGTCAACAGGTTCCCACCACCCTAATGAAGAAAAAACAGATCAAATCTGAAAAATATTTGCACATTTATTTGGCCTATTTTGCACTAACACATATGCACTTTATTTCACGTATTGCACTTTTTTTCAGGGATTTACTCACAAAGTAGCCTCAATATAAATATGATGTATAGGAAGACTAGACACAGCATCAAGGGATTTAACCCGTGATTGTATGCTCAAACACGTTTAATTAGAACAGAATAAATTGATTTAACAGCATAATCTGTAGGTCACGATGTACACAAACAACTCGTGGTTCGAATGTTGTGATGTTCAAATTTATTTATCTACTCATTTATATGCTCAGGAATGAATTGTATATAATATTAACAATAATACAATGGCGATGAGAAAATCAAACCATATTTTCATGTTGAATAAGAATGTGTTTAGTCTGTCTTCCTGTTTCATTACAACAAGGCACATGTGATGAGTTCCAAATACTAGCACTAGCACTTTAAATACTGCACTGTTTCGAACCTACCATGTCATGTGATCAAGGCTCAAGCGAGCCGAAACACGTAATGGCGACTGGTGAGGAGCAATAAATCATCGTTTCTACACCGACTTTGGGTCCATGTCCTTCTTTTTGAAGAGGATTTTCACAAATGCACGGAAGAGTGCGATATATATATATATATATATATATATGTGCATACACTTTGCATGAAAAGTATCAAGGGCTGTGCAGTTTGTAAGCTGTGCAAGACAAACACTGATGTCAGAACCCCTGGGATTCCCCTTTTGTCATGTGGTGCATAAGCACACCTGGAAAGCCAATGCATGGGACTACTTTTATGACTTGTGGCATGAGCGTGAATCAAGCCATCTTCCTTTCTGACCAAACTAAGGGAATCAAAAGGGCATACTATCTGACCTGACACGTATGTATAGCTATGTGAGGAAATCCTGTGTTACTCCTTGGTTCCAGTCGCCCAGTTTCACAAATGTAATCCCTTGGATTATCTTCTAAGGAGTACAAGAGGACCGCCCACAAAAGGGAAATGCTCTGGACTACCTAGCTGGAGGCCTGCATGTGGGAAATACTGGTGAAGAAATTCCTGGGACTGCTCTTTTCAGTTGGGTGTTTGCACACCCACGGAGAGGTGATCCAAGATTGGAACATTACTTGTTGGGTTGTTTGGTGAGGAGAGACTTCTTGTTTTCCAGGACCTTGGTGAATGAGTGAGGAGTTACTCATGGCTGACACATGATTGTCAGCTAGTGGAAAATCGCTGGAGTTTCCTTGATTCATGGAAGGGAAATGTCAAGACTGGAGACTACCACTACATCGTTCCCACCACTTTACTCTCTTCTTGTGGGGCTATACACATTATGCATAGCTGTTGTGCCTGCAAGAGGCTGTGGAGCTCTAAAACTTAAAGGAAAGACGTGTGCCCATGCCAATTGTTTTCTGCAGCAGGAGAGCACATGATATCATCCTAATTAATCATGTGAACATCAAGGACTTTCCTTCATAAACAGCTTAGTGAAGAAGATCAAAAATCTTATTCCATTTATTTAACGCTGATATTGGACTCTGTATACTTTTGGGAAATTGTAGTATTTCCAGCTTTTGTAAACTGATCCTTCGCTGTCAGCTGAGTTAATACATAGTGGAATGGAAATTTGAAGAGCTGTTTGTAGGACTGAATATATTTCCCCAGTGACTGTGTTGGAGAATGGGAAATGGTCTAACTTGGCACAGACATGTGCTAATTAATATATCTTTGAGAAAAAGTTTGTTCCTTGATCTGCATATGAGCAACCACGCTAATTTACAAATATTCTCTGCCTTTCCACTCCATCTTCTTATCTTGATGTTGTTGATTCTCAATGTAAATGAGGTTTGAAAACAGGATCTTCTACACTAGGATACTTGAGGTAGGTGATGTCAGATTCGTCAAAGACCTGCATACACTGTTGTACTATTGTCCCTATAAAAACATTTGCAAGCATTGAGTACCATGGTGATTTGAAGACCTGAGGATTTCCTCTTTCTCCTATTCTTCAGAAAAATTTAGAAAAATAAGCCATTAACAGTCTATGGCCATGTTTCATGTCAAAACAATTCCAGGAATTGTTTTGAATCAAATCTTTCAAAAATATATCCCATGATAATATTCCACTACCCCATGATTATTGCTCATCAAGATGAATTTTCAACCTGGTTCTTTTGATTTTAATCTTGCAAATACTTTTGATAGTTAGATGCAGCAATTTTGTGGTACATGTAAGAGGACCTGGCTATGAAGGTCTTGAACTTCAATGACTTTCTGAACTCGGCTTCATCTTTGGTTTACACTGGGATGCAGACTGGTTTGATTAATTAGTAAATAGACTTTACATAATTAGATTTAAGGTAGCATGATATCTGCTGCATGTATTTGGGTGCTTACTACTAGTCTGCTTTTTGTCTTGGAGCTGCTACTAGCTTGTACCTCACATTCACTTAGATAGACATGTCACCCCTGAATATTGAGCTTTCATTTGTCTGGGCATGTGGGTATTGAGGTTACTTCAATGTCTGCAACACTCTCCCATGCCTTTTATGGAAGGATTTGGATGTCTTATTTTCATTCTTATTATGTCACCTTTCAGCAGACCTTTCCTTTATGTTTGCTTTTCCTGTCTTGGATCTTCCTGGTTGAATTAGCCTTCTCCTTTAGGCCAGCATTTTTAGATTTTCGAGCTCCATGAAAATGCAGGAATTTTCTTATGACAGTTACGGTATTTTGAAACTTTTCACTAATTTCAGGTTGCATCTTTTTCCACCTGCATATCTTATTTCCCACACAACTAGTTAGTCAGAATCATGGCTTTTAGATCTCTGGTCTGGATAGTTGGCTTTGCAGTGGACACATTTATTATGCAGATATTTCTTGGGTCTTCTTTGAGCATCTTTCACTTGTGCCCCATGTTCATGGCAGGAAATTCTTCCCTTTCTATATTAACAGTCATTTTATTCAAAACACTGTCACTATAACATTAAAAGTTCTTGAAAACGATATTAACATGCAAAATGCTGAGAAGAAACAATATGCTCCCAGCCCAAAGCCTAAATTAAACTCTCTGGAAAGCACAAGCGTCTAGCAGAAAAAAGCCTGCACATTATCTGAGTTTCTAAATCATCGATTGGGAGATCATAATCCAACAGCCCATTGAAATTTTAAAATTCCAAAGGTAAGTAACAGCCATGGTAAAAAAATAGTTCCTGTGTTTCAGGCATGCCCAGCACAGGCACGGTGGGGCAGTGTGGCGGGGGAGGGGGAGTGGACAGATGACGGGATAGGGAAACTAAAATAAAAAATTAATAAAACTATGGGGCGGTGTGGCGGGGGAAGTGGACAGATGACAGGATAAGGAAACTAAAATAATTTTTATTTTTATTTTACTTTCCCTATCCCGTCGTCTGGCCACCCCCACCCCCCGCGCCACCTCCACCCCACTGCCCCATCGTTACCTGTGCCGGCTGCGCCTGTATTACATGTCATAAGAAGATTCTTTGGATTGATTGTTACTTGATGACATAGGATCATATGACTTTACTGTGACTGAGATTAACAGTTGACCAGGCCTGGAGGGTTACCTATCGCATGAATGAAAGACTTTGAGAAAGAGCTAATCATCTGGTAGATATAAAGATGGGCATTTTGCTCATTACCCCCAGGACAGCCGTTATTTTGTTAGCTGTTGAGTTTCCAGACACCTTTAGTTCCCAAGGCCTAGCACTGATATGTAATTTGTGTTGCCTAAGGCACAATTCAACTAGATCTTGAGTGCACTTGGTGTATGGCAATAGTCTGCAGGAAATGCACCCCTATGCTCCCATGACCAAACTTGTGTATCCGTTGACGGGGATTCCCTTACAGTTCCATTGTGCTGATAGTCCCAGGTGTGACAGACTGCTTGAAATCTTGTCAGCATCCAAGCCTTTGGCAAGTCCAAGGCACAAGCAATAAGATGAGTGAGGAAGAGGAGTGGCTAGTGCAGGGGCCCAAAGAGAATTTTTTCTTTGGACGTTGGTGGTGAGCTGACAGTGTGGATAGGATTTAGCAATATAGGTCTGTGCTGTATTCTCTGAATTGGTTCTAACATATGCATTATTCCTGACAACATACTTATTCACCCTCACAGCAACTGCTATCACTGGCACGCCCTACCAGAACTCAGTATCATGGTAGCATTGTTTAAACTCTGTAGGTCACTATTCTACAAACGTGCTATAGGTCCAGCAATTTTTTAAATGAGCTATGATTAGCCTTATTCATAAGACATAAACACTTTGTGGAGGCTGCTGTATTCCAACAGTGGTCTGTTAACTCTTGTGCCCATCAATGTGGTAGAATGCAAAGTAACAAGCCAAGGCATCCTTTCAATCTTGAGCAGCGTATCATGGAGACCCCATAGATGGTTTGTGGTCTGTGAAACGATCTCAAGCACCCAAGGCATTTTACCCAAATATCAGTGGCGTAACGAATCTTGAGGGGGCCCCCATGCAAAGTACATGGAGGCCCCCCGGAGGCCCGGCCCACCAACAAGCACTTTGCCTCACCACCTAAAAATCTGGCGCCCCTAAAATTGCCAGCCTTTGCCCACATTGGGCCCCCTCCCTGCCAGCAATCAATCAGGAGAGCACCAGGACTCCAGGGCCGCCTCTCTGTCCACGGGACCCGACCCAACAGGATGTGAGGCAGTCCCAACATGAACAGTTACAACACACGGATCCATCTTAGCTGCCTAAGTGTGACACTGACTTGGGCATGGACAGGCACCATACTGGCAGTACTGCATTATCCTCAGGCTGAGGCAGGAGCTGTGCTGTAATCCCATGGCAAAACCAACAGCTAGTATGACTGTCAGAAGAGACCCACCTGTTTTAAATTACCCCCACGATACAAACCAAGCACGGCTGCCAGAAAGCCGGCTGCATTTGCCAACAAGCGCTCGAAATAATGTGCGCTCGTACCTGCGGCATTGCTGCCAAGTTTTTTAGCATGCTTATGTGCGACATACATTTCAATTGCGAATATTAGGTATCTAAAATATAGAGCAATAATACCATAACAATACATAAGCACTATTCATTAAGATGTTATGGAGGCTACACTACATGAATTTAAGTGGAGCTGGATTCATGGTCATTCTTTGTTACGGCGCCAAACTACAGCACGCACCGACCGCCGGGCATGATTTTGGGCAAACCAGCCACAGGCTCTGTGAGGCACACACTTGGTTGCAGCGGGCAGCCCACTGCCCACCGGTAGCCTGAGCCTAGAGCCTGCAGCCATGCCCAGCAGCCCAGGGGAGATTGAACTTCAGGCAGCTGATCGTGCGCTGCCGCTTACACTAAAAATTAAATTGTTAACTTAACACACTGTTTGCATGTCTGGCTGTCATTGTTGTCTCACTTACTTCAGCTTGCCACTGCCAGCCAGGCCGCGAGCTGCCTGTGGCATGATCCTTGAACCAGTGACCTCCTGAAAAGGACACTAAAGAGCGTTTTAAACCTGCAGAGTTATCCAGCACGTTCATGCTCTTTGTCCATGATTGGCTCAAGGGCATCTTATACCTTTCAGACTCACAGACAGAATGTAAGTAGCTAAGACACATGACAAGAATAGAAACCACATGGTTCAACATGGAGAGGGTGTGACATCTACCGTTATCACAAGAGCAATCAGATGTTGATGAAAGAAATCCAAATACACACTTACATACATAACACTGCGAACTGCAATATTTAATTCCAAAGCGCTCCCTCAATATTGGCAGCTACATAAACGGAGAGATGGAGAAATAAAGCAAATGACCCGTCCCAAGCTAGTATCAGAAAATGTGCTGTAGTGGGGAACCCATGATCTGTGCCCATGTCTCCTAGACCCAAAGTATGCATATTGGCCATAAGACCACTACATAATCTCCCCGAGAGGGACCACCCGTTCTATCATGCTTCTCAATCGCCTTCTTACTGCAGCCCCATAGAATCAATCTCATGGCCAGTTCTGTCCCTAGGCTTCCTCATTTGCTCTTCATGGGGTCTGTCCTTGGCGATATTTCCTCACAATGTGAACGTTCTTCAACATGGCAAATGGCATGCACTGTTTTCACTGGAGGTTCCATTAACAAATGATCATCTGGAATGAACTTCCCTGCCAACTACGCGAATGCCTGAACCTCCCACATTTCAGGAAGCTGTTAAAAACCTATCTCTTCTCAGGTGTGTTTGTCTGGCTGAAGCACGCTGCCCCAGCGTGGAGATACCCCCGACGGGGTGATTCGGGCGCTATATAAACGTATAAATATCAAATATCGCCGACACCATATTTAAGGTAGGCAGTTACTGTAATAGCTTGCGTGCACAAAATTAACAAACTAGAACTGCAGTGACCAGCAGGAGTGTGTGACCCAGGCTGCAGATTTCTTTTACTCTACAGCACAGTGTATGTGTTCTACTTCTATACCGCACATCTCGCTTTGACTCTATTAATCTACAGATTCTACAGTCATCTGTGTACCCTGCTGCACATCACCCTTTGGTGCCGGATGTACAACCTACACATCGCTTAGTAGTCACCACTGGCGAACAACACCCAATGTGGCGCTGGCACTAGCACTCATTATTTACCCCAGTGTGCATGGTGGCCCATGTTTATTTTGGCCTGTTTTATGCTTGTTTGTATATTTTTGGTCTGTATGCATACGTGAATGTCTGTCTATAAGTCTCTGTTAATGGGTGTCTGTAAGTGTGTTGGTTTCTCTGCTCGTGTTTGTGTTTTATGCTTAGTGCGTTTGTGCACATTCAGTATACAAAAGCCAGACATAATGCCTTTGTCCATGCTTGTTTACCGTTCTAGTCAATTGAATGAACTTGATTTTTCCATTGTTCAAAACGAGAAGTTTTAACATTTGCATCAATAATAAATGGAAAAATAAACATGCAGTTTGTGGATTTCATTTCAGATAAAATAGAGTGAGAATTATGAAAAACAAAATGAAACAGCGACAAAATATCGGAAAGTCACAATAGCTAATAAAGAAGAAAGCGTGTGTGTAGTATACATTCGGAATTCCGTTAGGCCACCTCTCTAAAACATAAATGTAAAAATAGCAAAATAAGTTAGAAGCTTCTAGCAGTCAGATGAATAGTAGGATTGGGACTCGGCGGCACTGTGAGTTCAAAGGAAGTTTTTACCTCGCTGGGATTGACATAAAAATACCACCACAAGCAGTGACAGAGTGGAAATGTTGACACAGTTGCTGGGTCCTGGCAGTCGAGCTGCTGTTATTGAATATTTCGTATTGGGACTTTTTAAAACAGTCTTAATATACTGTGATATTACACTTTATATATTATGTGGCTGATTTTCTTAGGCATTTATCACAAGATTTTGAGAGCTCTCAGGCTCTCACAGGAGATTAGGCAGATAAATAAGGTTTTGCTTCCGTCGTTGCTGTATTGTGATATAGGGTATACGGATTACTAGAACCCGGAGTGTGTGACACAACATCCAGTCCCCTCCAGGACTGGTCACGTCATGATAATAGGGCCCCGGTGTTGGACTTGGCCCTTTTTGCAGGGTCATGCCTAAACTTTTTGCCTTCCTCCTGTATTTTTTCTGACCTGTTGTTGGCTGTTTTATGACTCTGGGCACTTTACCACTGCTGATCAGTGCTAGGGTGCATATGCTCTCCCTATTGTAAATTATTGTACGAATTAGTGATTCCATGATTGGTTGGTTTGGGTTACCTGTCAGACCCTAGTACAGTGCACCAGGAGTGCCCGGGGCTTGTAAATCCAAATGCTGCTGGTGGGCTTGCAGCACTGGTTGTGCCACCCACAGAAGCAGCCTGTAAAAGTGTGTCTAAGGCCTGCCATTGCAGAGCCTACATACAGTCTGGTACTGTCATGCTGACTGGGCAAGTGAACCCACTTACCAGTCCCAAAACCTTCCCTTTTCTTCATATCAGACACCGCTATGGTAGGCCCAAGGGCAGGGTGCATTGTAAGTATAAGGTAGGACATGCCCTGGTGTGTGTGGCATGTCCTAATAGTGAATTACAGCAATTTTCGTTGTTCACTATTGCAAGGCTACCTGTTCTCCATAGGCCAGAATGGGCAGTTTGATCATTACATCTTATAATCCTAACTGTCTCAGGGAACACGGTAGAAATTCGATTTTAGTATGCCTGAACTCAGAATGATAAAATACATATTTTAGTGAAGTTGGTTTTAACATACTGTGTTTGAAAATACCACTTTTAGAAAGTAGGTATTTTCTTGTCTAACCATTCAAACCTGCCTCTGCTAGGTTGTGTATTCCTTGTCTGGAGTTTGAGTGACAGGGCTGGGGGATTCCAGGAGACAGGGTGAGTCCGCCCAGTGGTGAATAGAGAGATCTGCATCTAGATGGGAGGGAGGAGTTGCACCTGGGACCTGAATAGGACAGTGCCTGCCCCCCACAGTGCTGGCTCCACCCCCTGTGGTGCGTCTGATGTCTCTGCCCTGCACTGTGAAAGGAGAGAAGGAATCATGTCAACAAAGTGCTCCAGGGCTGTGCTTTCCCTCCACAATGCTGGCTCCACCTCCTGTGGGGCGTCTGATGTTTCTGCCCTGCACTGTGAAAGGAAAGAAGGAGTCATGTAAACAGAGTGCTCCAGAACTGGTTTGGACTGGGCAAAGGCCCCTCTGCCCTCAGAGGACAAAGGATTTTGGGGTATAAATATTGGGACCCTGATCCCAAGAAATTAGATCACCTTTGGAACAAGAAGAAACCTTTACTGAGGAGCAGAACCTGAAGAAACTGAGGAGAAACTACCCCTAAGCTGAAGTGCTGCTTGGGGGATTGGCCTGTAGTGGTTTGCCTGACTGCCAAAGGAAGGAGAAGAGACTTTGTGTGCTTATTTCAACTTGTAAGGATCTCCAAGGGCTTGGAACAGAGCTTGCCTCCTGCTGAAGTCTCAGGGACAACAGACTTCAACCCTCAGCTCCCCAGAGTTCTTCGGAAGTGCCTGCTGCTGTGTTGGGCCTTCTGAGGGACTGCGTGTGGCAACGAGCTGGAAGCGCGACTCAACGAAGCCGAAGCATGTCGCCGTCGCTGCTGCTGCCGTCGCACTTCTGAACAAGGGTGTCACTGCTGGAGTTGTCGCACTGCACCGTATCGTGAGAAGCGTCTCGCAACGAAGAGGAAGCGTGTCGCCGTCGCTGCTGCCTGCTGTCACACATCTGAACAAGGGTGTCGCCGCTGGAGTTGTCGCACTGCACCGCATCAAGAGAAGGGTCTCGCAACGAGGAAGAAGCATGTCGCCGTCGCTGTTGCTGCCGTCGCACTTCTGAACAAGGGTGTCGCCGCTGGAACTGTCGCATTGCACCACATCAAGGAAAGCGCCTCGCATCCCAAGAGATGCGCGCCGCAGTCTGAGCTGCTGCCATCGCATTTCTAAACAAGGATGTCGCCGCTGTAGTTGTCGTATTGTGCAGAAGCTTCATGCAAACTGGGAGAAGAGTGTCGCAGCTGAAGCTGTTGTTGTCGCACTTCTGAACAAGGATGTCGCCACTGCAGTCCACGCATCGAACCGAGAACTTCTCGCATCCCCGGAGAAGCGTGCCACATCTGGAAGATCTTCACGTCTTTATTTCTTTGCACCAGAACTTTGTCGCATTTCCATCGCTGCGACATTGCTTGTCGTGGAAGCGAAACGAATCGTAAGGTACATTGACGCAAAGTGTCGCATCTTAAGAATTGAACTGAACTAAGCTAAAAACTACCATCTTAAAGTAATAGTATTGTGTATTTTTGTTGTTTATGGTCTTGTGGTAAATCTATATAAAGTATACTTATTTTTTTATATAAAACCTGTGTGGTGTCCATTTGTAGTGTTGTCACTGGATTACTGTATGTGGTCACAAATGCTTTACACACTGCCTCTGAGATAAGCCTGTCTGCTCGTGCCAAGCTACCAAGGGGGTGAGCAGGGGTTATTTTATGAGTGTACCCCCTTACCCTGACTAGAGGCAAGGGTCCCTATTTGTCACAAGTACCTACCTGTGCCAACTAGAGACCCCCAAATCTAACACCCGGCATGTTGCACAGAAGCCCATTGGTGTCTGTGCAGGTGGATAATAACGAGACGACTAGGTATTGACTCATGCTTTAAAGTGAGGTTATTGTGGCCTACTCGATGCTTGTGTGACCATGTGACGTAGCTTGTAGCTCCCTCTGAGGGGATTAGTCTCAGATTACTGAGTGGCCTTTCAGGGCCAAAGGCCTTCATGCAAATCAGGGGTTATGTATACTGTACTCCCCACTACCGACTCACTAATGAGTGGTTGGATCTATTTGAACAATCCTGGAATTCTGATTGTGTGGAGATCCCTACGTGAAGCTACTATAGGAACACCACTACTAGGTGGGAAAGGAGGCAAATCCTTTTATTTTATATTCCCTCACACACCCTAGTGGTGTCATGCTTCATCATCGGGACACCCCGACGCCTAAACGTCAGGGTGGGCTCAACCGTCTTTCAGGGAGCTCTTAGGAAGATGTTTTTGGCCAGGGGGATAAAGATTAAAAGCCCACCAACCGATCCCAGTTTCCCTTTATTCTTGGATCTGCCGGGGGTAATAATAAAATATAAAGAAAGGGTCAGTAGGGATATTATGGTCCTAGGACCCTATAGCCAACATGTTTCAGTCCATGTAAGCCCCATAAAGGGTGCTGGACTTTCTTCAGGGCGAAATTGTGTGTCCCCTGGTATGAGTAGTACGGAGTATTTCCCTATTCTACTTATTATAAGGGCAGATAGCTGGTCCTTATCACTTTTCTAGGACACATTAGTCTCATGTAATCACTCCATCTAGGAAGAGAAAAAGAAAAGAAAAAGCTACCACACATCGTTGTATATAGAGTTCTAGATTGTTCATATCTACATGCGTTCGTGTGCACTGACCTGTGGTGAAAGGTTTTTCCCACCACGCACGCAGAGGTGGCAAGTGATACAACATTTGTGTCATTCACTCTTGCTCAAACTTGTGACTTTAAAAATCGCCATGTCTCTCGGAAATATTAAAAAACGTATTTGCATGCTCTCACTCCATGCTCCTTCGTGTGTATATATCACATATATGAGACATGGCGATTTTTAAAGTCACAAGTTTGAGCAAGAGTGAATGACATGGATGTTGTATCAATATCAACAATGCACACCTAAGAGTGGAAGGTGATAGGATGCGGCACAATGCCGCCACTACAATGGGCATAATGCAAACACGAGCGTGTGATAGACAAAGTATGTTTTCACTCGCCACATCTGCGTGCGTGGTGGGAAAAACCTTTCACCACAGGTCAGTGCACACGAACGCATGTAGATATGAACAATCTCGAACTCTATATACAACGATGTGTGGTATCTTTTTCTTTTCTTTTTCTCTTCCTAGATGGAGTGATTACATGAGACTAATTTGTCCTAGAAAAGTGATAAGGACCAGCTATCTGCCCTTATAATAAGTAGAATAGGGAAATTCTCTGTACTACTCATACCAGGGGGCACACAATTTCGCCCTGAAGAAAGTCCAGCACCCTTTATGGGGCTTACATGGACTAAAACATGTTGGCTATAGGGTCCTAGGACCATAATATCCCTACTGACCCTTTCTTTATATTTTATCATTACCCCCGGCAGATCCAAGAATAAAGGGAAACTGGGATCTGTTGGTGGGCGTTTAACCTTTATCCCCCTGGCCAAAAACATCTTCCAAAGAGCTCCCTGAAAGACGGTTGAGCCCGCCCTGACGTTTAGGCATCGGGGTGTCCCGATGATGAAGCATGACACCACTAGGGTGTGTGAGGGAATATAAAATAAAAGGATTTGCCTCCTTTCCCACCTAGTAGTGGTGTTCCTATAGTAGCTTCACGTAGGGATCTCCACACAATCAGAATTCCAGGATTGTTCAAATAGATCCAACCACTCATTAGTGAGTCGGTAGTGATGAGTACTTTTTGGTAAAATAGTGTTAAAACACGGGAGGGTGCACTCTCCTCTTTGGTTCCTCTCGCTCCCCCCCCCCTTTAAGTCTGGAAGCTTTTCCTGCTTACATTGTGCATTACGTTATGAATTCTGTACCTGCTACTGCGCCCCCCTCCCCGATACCAGTTACTGCCACCCCCTTCCCCGAAACCAGTTACTGCCACCCCCTCCATGATAGTATGTGGCTATCATCTCTCTATGCTGATGGCATGTGGTTTTTAATCATGATGATTGTCACGGTGACAATCTCTGCTTCCGGCCCCCTTCCATTCATCATAATCCTGGCATCGTACTTTTGAAACCTGCAGCTGTGCCGGAGACACATTGGCAATGGCGATTGCAACAACTGGAACGCTGGTGCAGACCCGATCAAGGTCTTAAGGACTGGCCTGCGTCTGAGGTCTACGTGGCAGTACCAGGCACAACAGGCCTGGCACTGGTGAGTCGACTACAAGGAGCTGGTGGGACCGTGAGAAGGCCTAGATGTGTGGCGGAGGTGACATGACTGTCTGCGAGTACACCCATCTGGGAGACAAGAAGATGCAGCGCCCAGGAGGAAACATGAAAGGAAGCCTGGCTGCCAGTGCGGGGACCTGGACAGGAGCAATATTAGCCGTTTTGTACAGCACTGACCCACCTAACCCTTTGGTGGATGGATGGAGGCATGTGACTCATGAGTAAAAATTCTGATTTATTGCAGCCAGCCACGCCACGACCCGCGACTGGTACGCAAGCCGCAACCATCACCTCGTTCCGCTCTCACTGTAACTGGAGATATGTATCTTCACTGTCTCCATTGCGCAGAACCAGGCTGGGGCCTATATCACCTTTGGTTTTTAATCCCGGCCCGCCCGCCCACTGCCCATGATGATGCATTCTTCTCTCTCTCTCACATTCCACCCTGACTGTCTGTAACCGACAGACTCACCTGTGGAGGCCGCAGAAGACAGTCTCTTAATCGTCTCTAGCCTGGGATGCCTCCTCGCCTCACCCATCATGTGCACTTTTAATTGCCCGAGCTGCAGTGCGCATGACAATTGTTGGTCAAACACAAGCCGCACCCTAAGACAGCGCAGACGCGGCGTCAGAGACATCTGCACGCTGCACAGTGCGCACCGTTCCCATTTTTTTATTTTACAGTTTACCATTTAATTTATGAAGACAAGTCTAGAGGCTTGAGCGAGCGTAAGTTTGTTAATTAACTGGCTGCTAGTGCTACCTATTAATTAATTACCGTCACGCCTGATGTGTAGTGCTTGCTGGGTCTGCTGAGGGGGCCCCTGGCTGGAGCACGCCCCCCCTTCATTTATGAAGTCTAGAGTGAGCGTATCGTAACGTAAGTTACGTAACCCCTACCTATTAATTATTACCTATTAAAAACGGTCACAGATGTGTATTGTGTAGTGCTTACTGGCTCCGCGCTAGGGGGCCCCTGGAGCGTGGGTGCCCCCCCCCCCCCCAACGCAGGAGCTGCGGTTGCCTGTGTTACGCCCCTGCCAAATATTAAATGGATGTCAGCAAATCTTAAATCACCTCCAGATAGTCTTCATGGTAAGTTGATTTCAGCAGGGCAAATGGCAAACAATCCAGCAGAATTGACGAAACAGATCTTGAATTCAGAGAAAAAAGACAAAGAAGTAACTTCCTCTCTATGACAACTATGGGATAACCATGGGAACCATCGTAAGTACAAGCTTCCTATGAATTTGGATAGCTTGAATCAATCTGTTATTTCTGTTTGATATTTTGGATTTATAATACTGCATCCAAAGGTTTGCTGTATAAAACTATGCCCAAACTACATTTAAGAAAGCTTGGGGACGTATTTTAAGAAGGACAGTTCATGGGCTCAAGGTTCATGGGCAGTGCATTGGATGACCAAATATATTTCAGACTCTAATAAACATTACACATAGCTTTTCATTTGGTTCATAAAGCAAATGTAAAATGTAATTAGCCATAGAATTCTAATAAAACAGCTGGCCTCTTTCTAGAAGGAATTTTTAGTTTGAACGTGCATCAAAAGAAATATAATTCTTCTCTGTTCAAAGAAAATGTTCTATTGGCTTTGAATTTCTGAAGACAGAGTTTCAACAGACACGGATGACCAAAATAAAATGATAAAAAGCTGAATAAAGACTGGAATGAAAATGCATTGGCAAGTTTCATTATTGGCCCAATAGCATTGGCACTGAAGTTAACTTCTTTTAAGGTGGCTGTGCACATGTGATCAAGTAAGAAGGTCAATGTCTGAAGTCGGCTGATCCATTGCAATAAGTTGTATGCTGTGATGGGTGAAAGTAAAATATTCATGACAACTGAACAGATCAATATATGAGATGACTGACCCGAACCTCTGCGATGTATACATATATATATGTATGTAAGCATTTTTAGGTCTAGTATTAGCCAAGACCTTTTGATTTGACAAATTCCCACATATAAATACCATAACCCAGGCATTAAAGACTTGATATCAAGTGGTATCATCAGCATAATATGTAACAACAATTCAGTGGCCATTTAATGGGGTGTGCACAAATGTTCGAGAGCACAAATTAATGCAGAAAAACTGCATCTTTGGAAATTTGAAACATAATGGATATCTACTTTCTAAAGAAGGGCATTAGTCTTAAAAGAATATCAGAGGATTGCGGACAATTTCAATTTATTCAGGGTCTCTCTTAGCTAGGTCTGTTTGATATTTCCAGCAGCAATCTACAATCAGAGACTTCTGTATTCATACTGAAAAGTAAAACTACAATTTCCTTAATGCAGAGTGCTGCTAGATAAAAACTTGGATCTGGCTGTGGGTGCTTCTGATGACAAAGGGAAAGCTGACAACGGTAATGATATTAATAGATTAACTTTTACAATAACATATTTAATCAAGGTTTGCTTCTACTGAAAATAATCTCAATAGCCTCCAGTGAAATCATTCAGGTACCACAAAAAACCTCCATGCCAAATTATAAAGCCGCACACCAATACAACTAGAAAAATGCACATTAGTGAGCTATATGTCACCATATTGACTACAGATTTATCTTACTACTGGAATAGTGCAGCAAGCATATCGATAATCAATATATTGTGAAGGTGATTATATATTGGAATATATAGATTTACTATTCATAACTCTAGATCTTCTTACCTGAAGACATATATTATCATGGTACATATATGTGGAGTTAAGTATAGCAAATCTATGCTTACCTATATATATTTTTCTTGTTGATATTTTTGCCACAATATTTTTATTACATGGTATTTAAAACTCAAAATACTGGTACCTTGTCCATGATCAGTAAATACACGTCCATTTTGTGCCCCATTGCAATCTTCAAAAAGATTTGCTTCAACACACTCTTCAAGATATACAAAATACACAGACCCACCCAACCAGCCCTGGCCCGTGCAGGTAAGAGTGGTGGGGTGGTGGGGCCAGGTAGGGGGCGATTCGACAGATGACCAAGAGGGAAAGATAAATAAATAATTAATTTTCCCTCAAGGTCGTCTGTCGAAACCCCCTCCCACCCGGCCCCACCGTTCTTACCTGCATGGGCCGCGGCTGCACCCAACAATGATTTCACTCCTTAACGCCACTGAAGCCCAAACTACAACTCTAAGTGTACATCTTTTAATGTAATTTAGCAGAAGGTAGAAGGTCCTGTAGGAACACCAAACCTCAATATGCTCTGTCTAAGCAAGAACTAGTCCCATAAAGCCCTTGGACTCCCAAATAGACTTGATATTGGCCTGAGATCAAAGCATCCATCTGTAATCAGTATATTGATTACAATTGCCTATTCCGGTAGAGGAACACGCATTTTCAGATGGAAACCGATACCTAATTTGAACACATACCAGCCACCTGAAAGTTCTCTCTTCT
This sequence comes from Triturus cristatus, assembly GCF_964204655.1. NCBI lineage: Eukaryota > Metazoa > Chordata > Amphibia > Caudata > Salamandridae > Triturus > Triturus cristatus. The sequence goes on from NC_140580.1 coordinate 477,826,314, forward strand.
CTCCTCCATCAATACTCTCAACCTAGACAGGTCGCATGACCACCTTATGACCTTTTGCCCACCCTTCCGAATTTCAGCACTTTGCTAATGTTAAAGACAATGAATGACCTCCGTTTTTGAGACCTAAACATTTGATTTGTTAAATCACATGAAAATATGTGAAAGAACTCTGTCTGCAAAAACACATTACTGATATAGCTGGCAAAATCGTCAGCCTCAGTCTCTACTTGACTGATCCCCAATCTAGCCATTTTAACTTACACTGACTCTAGCCTCACACTTTATCTTCAATATACCCTGACAATGCCTTACCCCAACCCAAAAGTCAGCACATGCCAGAAAACAATACAGGTCAACTTCTGTAATTTTTTGCAGAACCCTACAAAACATATCAGTTTCGCCTTGATAAATGCTCAGAGGAGAATACAACTTCATAAAATAACCAACTAAATGCTTCCTAAGTCAAGAACCCCTAGAAAAGAGTCATGGTAAAACATACAGTTGTTCCCTCTGATAAAGAGCTTATATAAAGCTCTTTAAATCATCCTTCCGAAAGGCAAAGTATAAAGTGACACTTCCATGTTCTTGCCAAGGCCAAGTCCAAGTCCACCTTCAATTCATCAAACTTCAGTTCTCTTAAAATGTGTCTTTTTAAGATGATCAAATAGTCAAAGAGTACTTGAAAACTAAATGATACCACACTTTTTCCACAAAAATAACTCATGTTTTATATTCATCATGTCTAAAATTGGAACAATAAAATTTTAAATTTTTAGGGCTGTCACTTCATCAAAAAAAACCTTTGCCTGACAGAAATTCTTCATTGAAGTAATCTCGGAAGACGCTGTAAAAGTAATGAGCATCTTAGAGCTGTCTACCACAAAAGAAAATCTATAGCCCCACAAACCACCCACCACACAGCCACCACAGTCAATTACTATTTTGAATTAGGTCACTTGACTTTAGCACTCGTAAATACTACCACTCTAAAACCAACCTCACACCAGACACGCACTGCTAATTACTTGCCTGTTTTTAGTAATTGATGGAGAAAAATAGATCTAATTCCAGCCGTTTGTATCAAGAAAAATCTTAGTGATCCATGTGGATAACATTTAAGACCACTGAGAGCACTGGACCACCTCTTGGTGGCCTCCTAGAGAGAGAGATGAGGACAGGTTTCTGTTCATGTCCACATTGATCTATAGCTGTATTTCACCGAAATATGTGAGTAACTATGCACACGTCAAGTAAATTTGAAACACATACCAGGCACCCCATATAATACAGTCCCTAGACCCTGAAGACAAGGTCACTATCCTACCGGAAGCCTGTAAAACAAGAGGAGTCTCCACCTTTAATTCTGAATCCCTAAATTACATCCAAAAATGCAGCTGTTCATACCTTCTTAGCCTTATTATCCGGCACCAAACTAAAGATATTCACTGTATAAACCATACCGCTATGTTAACAGTGTTGATGATGATTTCAAGCAAGCTATCCATGTGCGGTTTAATAAAATACAAGCCAGAGTGCGCTATTCGAAGGAATATCATTTATTTTTCCAGTAGTATAAACACACTGTGGTATCTGTATTGCACTTAAGCACCTAGGTTGTCATGGTAATTGTTACCAAGGACATGGGGGGTTCTGGAATGCGAACTGGCAGTTAGCCATACTGAGCGGAAGAAACAGACGCGCCTGCCTGCTTTCCTATACTAAATACTCTCAACTTACCCAAGTGTCTTCTCGTGTTAAAAGGCGACACTACACATCATTTAGAAATCTTCATCACTTTGTAAAATGTCTACTACACATGTGGCAACTTGACTGCATAAGTTCTTTATAGTCACTCTGTTTTTTATTTAATACCGATAATAATCCATAGTTTACTACCCCCCACCCTGCCCCTCCCCCTCCCCACGTCACCGCCCTGCAGGAACTCCTACTACCGACCGTGGCTGCCGATACTTAAATTTAAAACTATAGCAGCCTTAAAGTGACATCAAAAATATGCAGGGTTGTTTGTAGTACTTTATTGCAGAAACCAGGAGGAGGGAGGTAGGGTGAGTAGAAAAGTAATACAATGTGGACCAGCAGTTAACGAGTTCATATGTAAGGTGTGCAAACTGAACACATTTCAAAATAAGTCAAAAAGTTGACTCTACACATGGAGGTTAAATATTGATACAATCTTTGAATGTGTAGTGAATCTTTCTCATTTTAGTAATGGTCCTCTATGCTCTTCTCTTTTTTCCCACACACATCTCTTGTACCAACACTTTAGCTTTAAACTGTGCTTTAAATATACTCTTTCTGTATACCTGGTGGGGTCATCTGTTGGGAAGTGCCTTGCAAAGTGCCACTTTGAGACCACATGAACGAGTTTTTTTTACAGAACTGATCATGGGTCCTTGTAGAAACTGTCATTGCCCACCGGTTGTGTTACCCCAAAATATAAACGTCTAAGGAAAATGTAACTTTTTTAAGAAAAAAAAAATGGTAGGTGTCTCTGTCTAAGAAGTCAGACATACTTGTTACAGAATCTCTCATCTGCAGTCAATATGTACAGAGACCCATCCGTACCCAAAATCAGTATTCAGAATGATAGATTATACACTATTAATCTGTGAATGATTCATATTAGAACTGATTTAAATTGTATAAACAGCTCGGTAGATGATGTACTAATTGGGGAAGAGGCTACGTCGGCCTCAATCATATTTGATCACACTTCCCTATCCTATTAGTCTAAAACCTACCTAAATTATACCCAATCATCTAACAGCATGATTGCTCTCATAATGTGCCAAGTCATGTAAAGCCTCCCCACGTACCGTATTGTGCTATCAGATCCGAAGTCAGAGCTCCATATTTCAACATCCCCTGCAGCAACTGGTCCATGTCTCTAACCCTACCCCTATACTGCTATCTTATATACCGGAGGGGATGGGTTGGCTCATACAGGGGTCCTGCATCGTTACATAAGATGTTGAACAAGGCTTACTGTTCAAAATAAAGTCTTACCCAGAAGGTTACTGCTACTTTTCTTCCGTCTTTGAACACACAAAGTCATCTCTGCTTGTAGCCATATTTGACCGGCTGTCAGCCGCGGCCCATGCAGGTAAGAGCAGTGGTGTGGTGAGGCCGGGTGTGGGGGGATTTCGACAGACAACGATGAAGGAAAATACATTTTTTATGTAATTGTCCCTTGTGATCGTCTGTCGAATCCCCCCCAACTCCACCCCACCGCTCTTACCTGCACGGGCCACTGCTGCCAGCCGTGTTCATGCATAGCATATGCATCAGAGAATGTAGCTTTTCATTCACTGCCTTGTTAAGATTAATTTAAAATATGGCAATCAAGTACACTTATATGAGCTATTTTAGTTTTTTTTTTTAAAAGCTAGCCTGCTTTTCAGGTCCTGCACATGCACTATTTACTCTAGCATTTGAACTGCACACATAAGAGTGACAATGCTAGCATATTACAAGGCCCATATAGTATGTAACAGTACAATTACACAGAGGCCTTGCGACTCAAGTCACACTAGTCTGGGTGTGGTCCATGCCTTGGCTTAGCCTCCCTTGAGCAGTGACAGGTCTGGGAGCCTGAAATGGTGCCTTGCCAAGGAGTGCTTCCGGGTGGTTCTGATGCATTTCTTGTTTGACCCAAGGACAAGTCGATAGGGGCATACATGCATCATCACTTTCTTTGTGAGCATGAAATGTATGCTAATTTTTATCAGTAGCTGGGGTACCAAGTCAGTCACTCATGGCAATAAAAATAAATCTCTTGCTAGATGTGGAGGATACATGACGGCCAGCATGTATGTCTGCCTGGCAGTGTAGAAGACCTCTATTATCTTCCTTTGCTTTTAAGCATTGCAGTTAATATTTGAAGAAGATGAGTAACTTTTTCAATCGTTCTCAAGTGATGTAGACATTTTCCTTCAAGGGGTAGTGGTGTCCAGGTTCCTGCATCCCTGACAGATGCTTTTTCAGATTGCAGAACAGAAAGGACAGGTCTGGGCATGTGTCTGAAATTGAATGACTGGCCAGGACCAGCCTCTAAATGGATGTTTGGGAATTTTATGGTCTCTTGAATGCTAAAGGTGGATGCATTTATTGTTTTAGTCCTGATTAAGAACTTGGATCTTCTCTGGTGTTCAGATTTTCTTCAATATTTGTTGACCTTTTAACGCTGAACGTGATATTGTTTTACTCAATTTTCCAAATCTGGTTTCTCAATTTTAGACAGTAGAAAATACTACCCACCGACATTCAACGATATGAGCATGGTCTGAAAATATTTGAAGCAGAAAGGGTGTTTGGAATCCTACCTCGCTCATAGTGAATGAGAGCAAGCTCCTGATAAGGGCAGCATGATTATGCTGAACCTGTCAGCAGAATCCATCCATGCCCAGGAATACTTGGCTTGACTGTAATTTTTAAGGAACATTACTAGCTTCTACCAATAACATACAATACTTTGTGTCATCGATGGTGTGGTTGGAAGCGACACGGATGGTGTAGTGACTTTCTGGGAGGTGGGCAAGAAGCAAAGTAAAAGATCTGAAACTAGGCCTCAATTTTCCCTTTATTCTTCTGGCTAAAAATGGCATTGTCGGCAGGGGCATAGCTTGGTGAGTAAGATTGGGGAGGGGAGTGTGAGCTTCAAATTTTCTGACAATCACGCTGACATATAAGGTTAAAATACATTATACGGGGGCAGGGTGTATGAGAGGGGCTTAAGGGGCAGTAGAAGAGGAGAGAAATGCAAATTGGTAGAGCTACTAAGTGAGGAAAAAGACACTATTTTGTAAACTTACAAACGTTTTAGAAGTATTTCAAAACAGATAGGAAGAGAGAGTGTGTGTGTTTTTGTCTGTGTGTATATACAAATTCCTGGTGAAATCTGACATACACCACACCATACCCGACTGAAAGCACCCATACCCAACTATTTACCAGAAAATATATTTATTAGTGGGGATTAACAAGCCAAACACCCCCCTGAAGCTATGCCCTTGATTGTTGGCGCTGCCCACAACAACTACTGTTTCCCACTTACCCATTACACTTCATTTAATAGTTTAGTAGTGTTGTGTTTATGGTAGAATAATGTGTATGCTGATCTGTTTCCCATGTCTGTTCAGGGGATGTTGGTTTCTTCTTTAGGAGGTAAATGGTACTTGCCCTTTCATTTCAAATAGTGTATTTTATGGTATACAGGATGCGCAGCGATGGGTCTCAATCAGAATAAGCACAAAAATGTGCATTTAGTTAAGTTTGCCAGTGATCAATGACAGTTTTATTCGGCTTATAGATTGTGTGTATAATTTATTGAAATTTCAAAGATGCCCAAAAAATAATTTTTTTGCAGCTGTCTGTACACAATTTTGTAACTTTGGCACATAATAAATATGATCAAATAAATATTTTTTTAAAAAGTGTTGTCTAAAATGTTTTCAAGCAGGGATGGGGTCCAAAATACACGTTGAAAATTGACACTCCAATAACATTATAGTCCACGCTATAATGTTTTTATTCCATTGCTTTCCTCCTACCCTACCATCTATCCCAGGAAAAAGCTCTGAAATTTAAACTTTAAAAAAAAAATCACTTGAAATATTGTCACTTGATCTTTGCGAAAATAAAAATACATCCAAGTGCACCAACCTATACCTGAACATTAGGAATGTTGTAGTGATTCGGATCTGAAACAATCTTTCATCCCAACACTTTTCGTATTTATTTTCTCAACCCCTCATCACAGCGCACTTACTAGTTTGAGAATATTTGTGAGATTCTCATTGACTTTTACTCTTGAAGCAATGCTACATCAAGCCATTGGTCAAATTAATTGAGTCCAGACACCCGAAAACAGATGAATACACACATTATGCTGCATTTTAGCAAGAATTACATGCATCTTTTAGTTTACCTTAAGAGACAGTGGCCAGGAATTAATAATGTGATATTTTTTAGTATGGGTAAACAAAATGGATTTTGCAATGTATTAAAGAATGAAAACACATTTTTTTGCTACCATAAAGTGAATAATTTGAGCACATACCAGTCTGCGTATTTCTCGTTCACATTCCCGCTTGATCCGACTGATTTCCTCCTGATGCAGGTGATACACACTCCTGATCTCTGCGGCCTTCAATTTGTCAGCTTGAGCAACCACAGTCAAGGCCTCTTCCACCTGCTTTTTGGCTCCCTTTAGCTCAGAAATCTCTTGCTGCATTTTGACTTTCTCTAATTCGAACGTTTTCTTGGCTTCATCTCTGGCTTCGCTGTAGAGCACAGTCTTGACCTTCTCTGGTGCACCATCGCGCAAGGCACTCACCACAGTCTGCAATCTCTGATTTTCATTGTCTTTAATCTTTATGACCCGCAGCAGCTCTGCTTCGTGTTGTCTCAGTAGGGTTTCTCTTACAACTTGCAGCTCCTTCATTTTCTCTTCATGGAGTTTTGCCTTAAGTTCTGTCACCAACACAATATTTTTGTGTTGTTCGTGCTCTTTGATCTGCTTTACTTCCTGGTTTTTGTCCCTTTCCAACTTGGTGGCCTAAAACAATAAGGAAATATCAATATTCATATGAGAAATAAGGTTCTTGCAAAAATCTGTTAAAATGTAACAATGGGCCCCACTGCTTTATTTTGTAAAACAGTTTAATAAAGAGGGTATCCATACTTTCATGCAAAGAAAAGAAAAAGTGAACATATTTAAGATATAAACAATTACTGCACAGTGTGATGCCCCCTGGATTAAGGAAGTGTCTAAAGGGCACTCCCTTGGTGAAAGTAAAGATACACACTGTTTGGATGAACAGTAAATACTGGGGTTAAGAGATTTCACAAGATAAAAGCAATGGCTGGAAATGTTATTAGAAACGACTGCAAATACACTAAAAGTGATGGTGATTTCTCAGTCTGTAGGTAACAACTGCAAACATTGTTAGCAATAACTGCAAGGAAGTCAAATGATGAAGTGCAGCTACCAGAATAGTCTGGTGCCAGGTTTGTGACTCAATCTTAACAAATATTGCATCAAATACCCTCATGGGCCACACCTAAATTTGGTACATGGTTTAGGTGCATATGTGTTTCTAAGTTCTGTGAAATATTCTTTGTAACCTAGACACCTTCACACTATCACAGGTTGTACCGCAATGACACAAAGGGCCTGAATGAAGGTTTAGCGGACAGGTTACTTACTCCATTACAAACGCGACGGATCTGTTGTCCGTATGAATTCAAGTGCATTACATCCTAACACTTGTAATAACAGGGTATCTATCACATCTGTGATGGAGTACCCTTCTGTGGTACGCTAAATCAGGCTAAAGTACCTAATGCTATCTCTTCTTCTCTCCTAAATCCTTTAGAGATCCATAGCAGTAGCCCTGGTCATTTTAGAGTTGAATACTATTTATATGAATGTAGCAAAGGAACGCGTAGTTACAAGCGACCACTGCTTACTTCTAGAGTTAATCTCAAGTCGCTGAGCTTCTAAGTAGTCCTAGACAGAATAGGAAGGACTGATTTATTGCCTAATTATGAGTCTGTGAAGGTAAATAGAGCCTTGGCATCCGGGCAGCTGAGACAAAGCGTATAGTGCATTTGTTGACATCGAACAACAAAGTGCCAATCACTAAGGCCTGTCTCACTCTTTAAATTAATGTTTAAAATGGTTCTAATTCTTGGAGGAATTGCCTCCCCAAATTAAACTTTTATATGGCAGTTATTTAGTACTAAAAAACTCCACTTGCTCCTGACTCATCACTGTGTATAGCATATATGAGGAAAATGAGCTCTCTACTTTTGAGTGCTACATCATTGCTAAAGGCTTAGAGCCTGATTCACAGAACTAACTTAAGACAAAATCCTAAACTTACTACCATTTTCGTATTCACAGAAGGCACTTACTCATTTTGGTACTCACAGAAGACACTTACTCACTTCGGTATTCACAGAAGTTAAGAGTCCTAACTTTAGGACTCCTAAATGCCTTCTGTGAATACCGAAAGTCTTAAAATTAGGATTTTTCTCAGTTTAGGAGTCCTAAAGTTAGGACTCCTAACTTTACTACTACTAAATTGAGGAAAATCCTAATTTTAAGACTTTCGGTATTCACAGAAGGCATTTAGGAGTCCTAAAGTTAGGAGTCCTAACTATACTACTACTAAACTGAGAAAAATCCTAATTTTAAGGTTTTCGGTATTCACAGAAGGCATTTAGGAGTCCTAAAGTTAGGAGTCCTAACTATACTACTACTAAACTGAGAAAAATCCTAAGTTTAAGACTTTCGGTATTCACAGAAGGCATTTAGGAGTCCTAAAGTTAGGACTCCTAACTTCTGTGAATACCGAAATGAGTAAGTGCCTTCTGTGAATACCAAAATGACTAAGTGCCTTCTGTGAATACCAAAATGGTAGTAAGTTTAGGATTTTGTCTTAAGTTAGTTCTGTGAATCGGGCCCTTAGATTTGTTGAATGCCTTGTAGGAATAGGTATAATACTGCTAATGGAAGTTCTCACATTCCTTACGATAGAACAGAATTGTTGAGGATACAGGTGCTCTCCTGCCTAAATTACTGGAACATTGTTTAAACAGTCCTTGACAAAGGAAAATAAAATGTAGCAAGCTGACAGACTCATTATAAGGAAACAAGATCAAGAGATCTACTGTTATCTTGTGTGTGACTCAGTGAATTATATTAAAGGTTTTGATTTTGTATACGAAGCTTATGTGGGTAGAGGACAGCACACTTAGAGAACGTAGCACTGTATTAAGCACCAGAACATACTGTCAAAATCTTCCATGCTAATCCGACATGATGCAAGCATAGAGGCCAGCCCATCAAGGTTCATGACCCATATCTTTGGCTTTCCACAGACCTCTATTTAAGAATGGGAAATCTGCCAACTTTAAGATGTCTTTCCATAGTAACAGGGCCATACTTGGGCTATCCACTCTTGTGAGGTACCAGGCTCTTTTTACCTGATAGGGTGATTCCATGGTGGAACAAAACAAGTGCATCAATCCGCATTTTCTCAAAGAAGACTGACCTTTCCAACTTTTGTGTAACCCTGATGCGCTGAGTGCTGCAAACTTGATGTTTTAGTACCTAAAATGGATGCTTAGATAGGCCCCAGTTTTATTTGCAAAGTAAATTAGGATACCATATGTAAATTCTGTGTGTTGGATGAGTTCAACCTCATGTTGCAAGGACTGTGATGAGGAAAACTAGCATTCAGAGTAATGAAAACGATTGTACAAACTCGGAGTAGTGACTAGAGATTTGTTTTTTTACAAAGCAGGCACAGAGAAAGGCCTTCCAGAGTCTGAACCTTCCAGTTATGTAAAAAGCCCCAGTGTTTACTACGTGCTCAGGACAACCATCTCAAATTCAAGAAAAATGGTTATAAAACCTGGTTGTGGCCAGCGTTGTTACTAGTTACATAAATGCTCTGCATCATTAGCACTCATCAGCGACATGAATACCCCAGGTATGCACAGTTTAGAAATACATATGTACGTCTATACAGACCACTTACACCAGACCTCTATAAATGCATACCACAAATATCCACCTATCTCAAAAGAGTTCCTCACTACCAGGAAACACTCTGAATCTATTCTTCAACTGCTGCAAGAACGTTTCAAACGTAACTGTCAATGCCTGTTAGTGGCTAGATCATCATGTAATCACATTCGATAGCAAAGTTGCATGTAAATGCATAAAACCGAAAACCTTAAAAAAGATAATCCCTCCTCTCCATAGTTATGTAAGGGCAGACAGCCCAAACAGGTTTCACCAAGCTTTCATCTGCTTTGATGAGACTACAAACCAATTAAGATATGTCTCAGGGCAAAGTATAGTACTTCATACACTTGATGACTATTGTTTTTCCAGAAGAAGATCAGAAAAATATCGGAGAACTTGGGATCATTTCCTTAAGCTTATCTATATTGACGTCTTTCCTGGATGGGCAACATCCTTCCATGACTAACTCTAATCGTGGCGTGTGACAGGGATGTATTTTGGCTCCAATTTGTATTCTTTTATATATCAATGGACTAAATAATTATATATCAATGGACTAGATAATTACCTTTCATATAAGAGGAAGGACATGTCGAAAATTGGGAAACGCCATATCCCAACCATCCTTTATGCCGATGCTGCAAAACGCATTGCTAGAACTGTGAATAGGAGGCAAATCCTGCTGAATTCCTTAACTTCTTTAATGCAGGATTCGGATCTAAATATTCATCATGCAAAATTATTTATTATGATTAGCAGTTCTAAATATAGTCAATTGAAATCTCATATGATAAAACGTACTCCTGTGGTGAAGTAAAAAATGACAACTTTCTAGAGATCCCATTTGAAACAGAGCAAATTTGGGGTAATCTATTTAAATTTAAGAACACAACAGTTCCATAGAGTCAGAGACTCTGTCTTCCACTTTGCATCGAATCTAGGGCACAAGTCAGTGAATGAGCTAATACAGGATTATAGAAGCAAATGTACACAGGTGGGGCTCTATAGGGTGGGAGTTTGAGGCTATATCAATGCTGATACCCTCTTATTTTAAAACATAATACACAGATAAGATTTTATCTTACTTGTTTACATTTATGTACTTTGGAATTGATGGTAGCCGTTCCAGTGCATGGTAGTAGTAACAATTTATTTGCATCATTTAATTAAAACCATCGCAATAAATACTGATTTCATAATGACCATTACCTACACAATTCAAAGAATGAAAATGTAACCATAAAGTGCTTAGTTCAATTAAAACAGAAACAGGCAAAAAAGTATGATCCTTTAGCTAGTACATACTACACCGAGATATTAATTTAACTGTTGCTCAACCTCACTACATCTTTTCTCCAGAAGTAATTGAAACTTAGTGAGATATTTAATAAATTGGCAGACCAACACAGTTCCAGTGTAGGTCTCTTGGTTCTCGTCAATCCCGAAATGCCCATGTGACAACTGTTCTCCTCAGAGCAAGAGGCACTTTATGGTATATCATACTTTGCATAATGCCTTCCATACTGGTGACCTTGTACTGATTTTTTGAGCAATTAATAGTAGGAATTACAGGTCGGGCATGTTGTGTTTACTACAACTAGGCTCCCAAGAAGTCATCAATGCAGTAGCCAGTTATATAATATCCGCCTTGACTGTGAGGGAATGATAGGGAGGGGTACCTAAATAAAGTTGATTCTAGCGAGCCCGCTAACACAACACGGTACAGCGGGACCCTGAATACGCTATATGACAGAGGCAAGCCAAGGCCCCCTGAAACATTTGTAGATTATCTGTGAGAAATGGGTTTCCTCTGGCCCGAGTATCCCTATGCCCAGATTATCCCAGCACTGGTCCGCTACGGAAATGACTCCTCGAGAGCTTAAGGATAGATGGTACTAGAAACACTGGGTAGAGTTGGGTTTGATGTTTGATTGTTCTGTTCTTAATTATTGCAACGGTTGGAACACGCTAGGCATGCATGACTATACTAGACAATGGCGACTGTCAAACCAAAAGAATATTGCAGCATCCCTTCTGCACTGAATACAGACATTGTAACGTAGCTATCGTCTGCACTGCAGGAACTACAACTCTGTGAATTTCACTAATGCCTAACGCTATGTTGATCTGTATCAAAAACAAATGAAGATATATATATATATATTTTTTTAATAAACTAAATCAAGTTGTCTCAGCGTACTTAAGGGGGCTCATGCATCATTTTTTCTCGTTTTTTATTCTTGACTGTTATTTTTATTTAAATTATTTAATGTATATTGGGTTAATGTATGCATTTTTGGAATGCCAACTTCGATTTTTTGAGTGACTAAATTGGAGAAATATTAAGTTTGTGCATACTGTCTTTACAGCAAGTAGGCTCTATGAGGCTATTAATGCAGTAGTTAGTTACATAAGATCGGTCTTAATTGTGAGGAAAAGACATGGAAGCACACATTACAGGTAGTTATCTGAGGATACTTATGGGAGCTCATTCATCAACTTGCCTCATTTTTTATTCCTTGATTGTTACCTTTTTCTAATGTATTCAATGTTTTGGGACTTTGCCCTCTATTCAGGTTCACTTCCAAAGTTTTTGCTTTCAACCTCCTGTTTTCTGAAAATGTTTTTGTTGGCTTTTAGGTCTCTGCACTTAACCACTGCTAACCAGTGTGAACATGCCTGTGCTCTCTCATTAAATCATTGCAAAATTACCTTACTCCCTACTGGTACATTTAATTTACTTGTAAGCTGCTAGAAAAATGGTACTACATGAACCCAGGGTCGTACATTAACTTCTACTAGTGGGTCTGCAGCACTTTGTGTGCCACTCATTTAAGTAGCCCATTTAAACATGTCTCCTGCCTGCAAGTGCAGCCTGTGCGTGCAGTTTTAAACTGCCATTTTGACCTGGCCAGGCTTATGCCTTTCTTTTTAGTGCATATAAGTCACCCCTAGGGCAGGACCTAACCGCCCATAGTGCAGGGTACAGTGTATTAAACAGATTGAGTATGTACTTTTAAGTTTTACATGTCCTGGTACTGAAAAACTACTAAATTAATTTTTCCCTACTGTGAGGCCTACTTGTCCCAAGAAAACATTTGGTTTTATTATTATATTTAATAAGTGATAACTTTCAATTGTCAGTGAGTAGGAATGTTGAGTTGACGTCTAATGAATTAGGATTTAAAACCCTCTTTAATAGTAAAGTCACTCTTTTAGTCACAATTCAAAAATGACACTTTCGCCATTTTCTTGTCCTATCCCTTTGGCACCTGTATCCTGGGTCACATAACTAGGTCTAGCTGGCAGTTGGTATTTGTGAGGCAAAAGGGGGAATAGGTGCTGCCATGATGGGCCATCTCTGACTTGAAAGGGAGGCGGAGCTGTCACTTACCCAACTTCTTCATCATAAATACTATTGGACCTTCAGACCCAACACTTCAGTGCACCTCTGGCCTGTGGGAGACTCAGAAGGACTGCTGTGCTGCTCTGCAGCAAAAAGGACTGCTACTCTGCTGTCCTGCTACTCTGCTGTCCTGCTACTCTGCTGTCCTGCTACTCTGCTGTCCTGCTACTCTGCTGTCCTGCTACTCTGATGCCCTGCTGCCCTGCTGCCCTGCTGTCTGAGTTAGAAGGACTGAACCCGCATTGTGAATCCAGGACCACCAGAGTGACACCAAGGGCTAGTTGGCTGGACTCCTGATCAGAGCCTCAGGGACAGAAAAGGCTCCAACCCCCTTGACCCAATTACCTGGACTCTGTCTGCTGTGAGTCTTGTCCTTTAGGACTGGGTGGTGCCTCGGTGGCACTCCCCAGTCCTGCACCCTTGGGTGTGGCCCTGAAGGTGCTCTGCCAGCCCAGCTGTGGCCCAAGCAGAACAGACGCAGTACGATGCATTGCGTCCCAACCTTGCATTAAACATGCACTGCCCCAGCACAGGAGCCACAGCTTGTCAGACACACTGCTGCATGCTGCATCCTCAATGGAATGGATCTAATCCCTCTTTTACAAAAAGTAATCAGTCCTTTACTAAAGAAATAACTGGCTGATATTCAACTGCATATACAAGTATACAGCTTCAAAGAAAACAGTGACATCATCACTTATTGCCTGAAAAAAGCTGTCTCTACCTGAATGGACCATCAACTGAAATCCTTAGAGTTAGAGCGCTTACTGAGAGGAGCCCTCTCTTCACTGGCCTGACTACTGGGTTGCCATGTCAAATCCTGATAGAAAAGTAAAACAAATTGGAGTTTGGTTTAAATCACATTAGTCATTATGCAACAGCCACAAAGAAAGACCTCCACGTCCATCTCAAGTTGTTGAGAAGGATCCTACTGATGAATGCCCAGTCAGTTCAATTCGTCCTTGAATTGAACTGACTGGACCTTGGCATTATTGAGGCTAGACTACTGTAATGTTGGTTCTAATCAAGCACCAATAAAATACATTCGGAAATTCTGAAAGTTCCTAATCTACAAAGCCAATCCGTGTGTTTGTATGTCAATATACAGAAGTCATCACGTACTACATGCATCAATGTAGGCTTTTGCGATTCTTTAATTGTGATTATTAAGGAATCGCAATTAAGGAATTGCAAAAGCCTATGCATGTAGGAATCGCTATAAAATTAGCGATTCCCAAACATTCCTTAATTGCGACTCTCAAATTGCGGGTCGTAATTAAGGAATGCCTTCCCATTCATTCCTATGGGCCTACAGACCAAGAGGTACTCTCAAATTGCGCATGCAATTGCAAGGGTGCAAGGGTGTCAAAAGGACACCCTGTTGCACCGCTGAAATTGATCTGTGCACACATGTTGTGCACACACATGCCCCAAGGCATGTGTGTGTGTAACCAACAACTTTGAAAAATGCACTTTAGTGCATTTTTCAAAGTTTTTGCAAATTACCATCAAGTACAAATCGATGGTAATTTGCTCCCCCTATTAGCAGAATCGCAATTTGCGATTCCATCATGCATTGCATTTAAGGAATCACAATTTGCAATTCCTTAAATGCAATCGCAATTTAAGAAATCTCAATGATTTGCGATTTCTTAAAATGCGAGAGGCTGACAGGTTGATGCAGCGCAGAAGCCCTTTTTGCGGGTGCAAACGGCCGATTTTTGCGAATCGCACCGTTTGCAAAAATTGGTGATGCATGTACCTGCACATATCTTGCTGACCTTTACAAAGCTGGACTGGCTACTGGAGGTAGAGAGAATTAAGTTAAAAATCCTCTGTTTTGTCTTCAAAGCATGGGTGCACTTCGGTTCCAAATATCTTCAGTCACTGCTCATGAACTGTACTTGCAAATGAAATCTGAGATTCACTAATGTAAATCCGCTGTTTGAGGCCAGATTCAAGGAAGAGACCTACTATGGGAGGTGATTCTGCATCGGGGGAGTTCAGGGTTGAAATGATTTGTCCGCAAATTTAAACAAATAAACAACTCAGCATAACTTGGCTTCTTTATAACAAAAACTTGATAATAATCCTTTGCAATGAGGCTTTCCCAACATCCAGGCTAGCAGTGGAATTCCACTACCCTTCAGAAGGTACAAAATCAAAAGGTACAAAGCTCGACTCACCAAAGGACAGATTTGACATTCCTACATTCATGAACAGACCGTCCCCAACTTCAGTCACCACCAATTTTTGCCATTGGCGCTAGAAAGTGACAACCTTGTAAAACTCAGAAATGTTGGAAAACAATTAAATACATAAAATGAGATAAAAATCTGCACCCACACATATGCCAAAGCAAACGTTTATTTTCATTATTTATATTTAGTCGACAAATATTCATTTTCGGTCGGTCAAATTGTAACACATGCAAGAGTTGTTGTTTAACACCTCAATTGAGAAACAAGGAATAGAAGATTGGTTGGTGGAGAGCTATAAATACAGAGGGGTCACAAAAGTCATTTGATGGGGCCAAGGACGCGGGCTTAGCACTAACTCCTGCTTAAGCGTTGCCTCCTCATTCAGATGGGGCGGTTAACAGTAGTTACCGGCACTATTGGAATTATGAGCTTGTTAGGGACACCACGGATCTCTAAACTTTTACTGGGAGATTTTGGCTGCTAAAAAGCCGCCAGAATCCCCAGGTGAATGTTTGGTCCAAAATGGATCAATTACCAGCAGAACGCAACCCAGAATTTCCAGTTCCCCTAGTAATTCCTCATTTCTTAGTGGCCCCTCAGGCTGACTGGATATTCACCAGCCCCGCAGTTTACAGTACTCCCGATATTGGACACTTTGGGGAAGGGGGGGCCTGGTCCTTTTATCAGTCAACTCAAAATGAGGGCCTTACTCGGTCTGGAGAGGGGCAGCCTTTAACCGCAGTCCAAATGCAGTGCACAGGGTCAAAAGGACAGATGGACAGATAATGCAGCATGCAGGGTACGCAGGCTAGTTCGGCGCTTTGATGGCACATCTGCAGGTATGGAAAAGGCCGACTGGTCAGTTGGCTCTGGAGAATTCTAACATTAATTATACTGCTTCAGTGTGAATATAATGTGCGTTGCCTGGTCGCTCTTCAATACGTTTTTGGTGTTAAAATCAGTAAAACTCTTGGGCTTTTATTTGCTCAGAAATTCATGGCCTTTGTAATTATTTACCCAGTATTGTCAGTGCAAGACAGTAGACCAGGTTCCATTCAGGAAGTGGGCGGGGACCCTGTCTCTCGCATACACAATTGCTTCACAAGTGTTTTATTATTATTATGGTTTTATGGACACTTAGGCATGAAAAACCTTACAACATAAATCATAGGGGTGAGCTCATTTTGTTTCTCTTTTTATGTACGTTGCAAGCAACTTCATTGCAATGCACCATTCATGCATTATTCAAACAAAGGGAAATACTAAGCGATCAATAGGACATGATTATTGATTTTCGTCTTCAATTATTTTGTTGCATTTGCTTGATAAACGGGGCCATCTTGAAAGTAATTGGACAACTACTATGGAAATCTTGGTCTTCTTCCCAGTTTTCTCATTATTTTGTGGATTTCCCTTTGGCGGGGGGAGGGGGGGGGTGGTAGTCAATTTATCACAGTTCAACCAGGCCTTAGCTGGAGGAAGGCAAGAATTGTTTTTCCATAGCCTGCATAACACAAAACATTTTTGCATGCCGATGTTGCATCTTTACTGTATTAGACTGGCGAGGGGTGCTCTATGTTCACTAAATTACTGTGTGTTCATCTTATGGTCGAATCTACAATCGCAAAGGGTGTATGGCAATCGCTGAAACTCCATCTTTCAAAAAAACACAAATATTAAATCAATTGTTTCCGGGATACTTTTCCAAAAAAATCAGACTTGTGGCATGACCATAATCTACATCCTGTTTTAAGAAATGTTAATATTGTTACTGATGCAGAGGTTGTGTTCGAGCAGTACTAAGCAGTGCAGTTTGTCTGTCCCAAACCTTACCTTTTCCTCAGCTTCATCACTTGCCATCCATTATGAACATTGGGCCTTATTTATGAGAATTGTCACATCGCTGTGACAAAGCAGCGATGCAAAACTTTTCAGTGTGCCCTCCTTGTGATACCGTAGATGTGGCCATATTTACAGTACGGCGCATCATGCGGCAAGGAGTTACAGATACGTTAGTATTACTGACGTATCTATAGGCGCAAAAGTGGCGCATTGCTGGCGTGTGTCTGAAAACAGATGCAATTCCAGCAATGTGTCCTTTCACATTGGGCAAACCCTAAATGAAAGGGCCTACGTCAGCTTTATGCTGTCATGAGACAGGCATAAGGTTTAGACGCATTGGCGTCCTAGAAGAGGTGCAGTGAAATCTCAGAGATTTCACTGCGCCACTCCCACAACCCTTTCTTGCAGGGGAATACCCACACTTCATACATTATAACTGATGCAGGGATAATGTAGCGCACAGGTGTTGGACTTGGCCCTTTTGGCAGGTTCACCCCTAAACTTTTTGCCTTTTCTGTGACCTGATATTGGTAGTTTTTGGCCTCTGCGCACTTTAGCACTGCTAAGGAAGACAATGGTTCTGTCGGATATAACCAAACAATCACTTTGTTTACAGTAATTAATGAAAAAAGATTTTTTGAGGATGATTACAATCAAAGGACCACATAAAGCTAACAACAAAAATACGGTATAAATCACAAAGACCTCCAATTGGCAGGGTGGAAAAATGTTCTTTTATACATAAATTACTTCATTTATATAAACACCCATAACAATCTTCTTGCAAATTAAGGCTGCCAAAGTTATAAACATTGAGGTGAATTGGTGAAAAAGTGACAAAGTGATCAAAGTGACAGGATTGATGTGCAATATATACAAAGTGAGTACAAAAGTTTCTATGTACAAGATAAAAGTCGGCCAGTATTTGAAAGAGTACAATGACGCCGTTTCCCGGGGATTTCTGATTCTATGGGAAAGCGAGTCTTGGACTGGTCCTAGGTACTGTCGACGTTTCGACCCTTCATGTGCGATCTTGTATCGTCACCTGGGTCTTCATCAGGACTTAAATGTTAACAGTGGCAACCTATAAAAGCAAGTAAAGCACGTGTCAACAACTATTTGTACCAAAGTCACACGTATATGGTCCCGAATAGGCCAACAGAGGCCATGACTCACCTAGCCAAAAGGTCTAGGATGACCCAATATTCAAATTTTGTAGATCCGGTGTATTCATCCAGCGGAGTATCTAAAAATTGATTAAAAATGACGGTCAATGGATGGAATCATCAACCCATCACCATTGAATGCAGAGCTCATCACCCAAAAGTGGGATGTTAAATGGCAGTGTGGACTCATTGAGTCTCAGCGTGATAATTAGATCCAAAAGGATTTTAACAATAAAACTGGTCAGGCAATTGAACAGAAGGCCATTCTAGAATTAACGTTGTGGCGGTGAGGTTGACAGCTTATTAGGAATCAATCAAGGGACCCCCCAGGAAATTCGTCCGAAAAAATTGGTGGCACAAAACACTCGTTTGTAAGCTCTAATCGTGACAGGCTTAGATATTCTAATGGCATAGAGAAAGGTATGCTCACCTGAAAATTCAATTATGAGCGGAAATGTTTAACGGTACGTGAACCGGTGATTCGGTTGGGAGCGAAGACAGTTGGGAGACTCAAACTGCGTCTGCAAAGAAAGCCACACGGGCAAGCTTAGTGAAACTGCCGCGGGGCAAGCGTGAAAAGGAAAATTATTCCGTCGCGTTAATGGGATGACTTACTTGGGAGGAGAATAACAGACTTCTGTCCACAGCGCGGTGCTTGTTCCCGCGTCTCAGTCCACCTTTCGTTGCTAATGGAAACCAGCGAGAGGCAGATCAGCCGGGATATATAGAGACAGCCCAGTTACTCCCTGTTATGACGTAAAACGTATGGAAACGCCGGCGCGGTTGCTTAGCAACTAGAGAGGCGTTCTGGCAAATCAAGTGAGCCCGCCAGTGAGAAGCGGTGGCTCTTTACTGATGTCAAGTATGTATATTAGCTATTAACTTGCAGCGATAAATTAAAGGCCGTCAGAGAGGAAAAACAATTCCTAAATGGGTTCCCACGTGTCATTGGTGCAGCCCGTTTTTTAACGAACTAAGGACACGAACAAAAGTGATGTCAAAAATACGCCAAAAATAAATGGTCATTTTTGAAAATGTGTTGCATTCATCGTGAGACATACTGAACATTGTGCATAATTCTGTTCTTTGCAGATAAAATTAAAACAATGGGTTACATGAGATGTAATGTTTGAAGAGCAGTACATATCGATATCAAACCTAATCCTTAAGTTATATCAAACCTGGACGGACACAACAATTTATCAAAAGATAATATCACATCCCAGCAGGGTCATGTGGATGTACAAACATGTTGCAAAAGACATGGTGAATTGTTTTACAGGGAGCAAATAGAAATCGCACATTGTGTACAGCAATTTAAGCAATAAAAAGGTGTGAACAGAATAGCAACCTGAGTTTGGAACTTGAATAAATCAAAATGGTAACAGGTGGTAACTTATGGATAAGATGTAAAAAATCAACATGACACATGGAAAATGAGCCTTTCAATGAAGTTTACACAACATGACATATAAGGACGTGGATTTGAACTGAATTAGGCTAACACTCATATGCACCACATTGCCTGCTTAAAGGGAACAAGAGTTAAATGCCCAAAAACGTTTGAAGTAGTTAGAGGGAAGAAGGAACAGTTACAGCCCACGGTTCCAGTTGAACCATCTGTTTAAGGATTTTCCTAAACCCATTCAAACTGTTGTAATGTGTCAAAGGATTGTATCTATCTGTGATCTTTTCTTTCTGGTAGAGCGTGGAAAAAGAGAGAGCTGTTACAACCCTTGATTACAGTTGACCCATCTGTCTAGAAGTTTCCTCAAACTCATTCAAACCTTGTTGTACTGTGTCAAGGGAATGTATCCATCTACATTCCTTTCTTTTTAGATTGAGTGTGATTGAACCCCCTCTTGGAGCCAGAGTGACCTTTTCAAGCACAAACCATTTGATATCCTCAGGCAGGTGGTTCTGTGTGAGATAATGATCGACCATAGGGGCCCCTGTCGTTTTACATCTGATGCGGCTCATATGTTGGAGCACCCTCACTTTTACCTTTTGTGTGGTTTGGCCCACATACAAAAGACCACAAGGACAAATTATTGCATAAATTACGTTACAACTGTTGCAATTTGTAAAGCCGTATGATTTGTAGGTTCTGTTGTGATATGTGAATGAGGGACCTTCCAATGTCAAAGGACAGGCTTTACCTTGGCCACACTTAAAATGGCCCATGAGGGGAGGCAAACCGAGGTAATCTCTGAGTCCGGGGGTTTTGGGTGGTTCAAGATATGCCTTGACGACATTGTCTTTCACATTTCTCCCTCGTTTAAAGGCAAATAGGTGTTCCCCAGTGGTGGGAAGCTCACTCGAAACCAAGTTCCAATATTTTTTCATGATTTTCTTCATGGCATTACTTTTACTATTGAATGTGGTGTCACATACAATACTCTCCTTTTTGGTTGTTCCCTCCTTTACTTGCAGTAGTTGGTCCCTCGGGCAATACCAGGCGCGTTTCCGTGCACGTTTCAATAAGCCAATGGGATAACCCCTTTCCTTGAGGCGAGTGGTAAGGATGTCAGTTTCTTTAAAGAAATCAGTTCGTCGTGTACAATTTCTTCTTAGTCTCAGATATTGGCCGTACGGAAGGTTATCCCTAAGGCTGCGTGGATGATGGGAATCGTATTTAAGGAGTGTGTTCCTTTCCGTAGGTTTGCGATATAAATTGCAAATTAACCGTCCATCATCTGCTTCAAATGTGAGATCAAGAAAATCGATGGATTTGTTACTCTGTGCCTTGGTGAATTGGATATCTATTGATCTCGTGTTCAACCAGTTGTAGAATTGTTCAAGTTCCTCAACGGTACCCGTCCAGATCATTATGACGTCATCAATGTACCTTTTCCAGGCTGTAATCTGATTGATGAATGGATTAGAAAGGCTGTAGAGATGTTCCTCCTCATACGAATCCATAAAGATATTCGCCAGGCTTGGCGCATAGGTAGCGCCCATCGCAACGCCTTTACATTGATAATAGAACTGCTTCATGAATACAAAGTAATTGTGTTTCATTGCAATTCCCAGAAGGCCTAACAAGAAGTCAGTTGGTATCCAATGTGGTCTTGGCCTCTTATCGAGGGTAGCTCTAATGACATCCAGGGCCTTCACCTGTGGAATGGAGGTATAGAGCGAGGATACATCCAATGTAACCAATAGTTGGGTTTGTATGTCGAATGGTTGTCCCTCCAATAGCTGAATAATGTGCATTGTATCCCGCACATAAGATTTGGTCTCTGGTATCAAAGGTTGGAGGAAGTGATCTATAAACTGATTGAGAGGTTCCAGAACCGATTCGCATCCAGAGACAATGGGTCTCCCTGGCGGTTTGTCTAGGCGCTTATGTATTTTTGGGAGGGTATAAATAGTTGGAATCCTAGCTTCTTTCTTATTCAAGAAGTCACATTCTGGTTGGCTTAAAAAACCTTTTTCCACTCCATCCATGGTTATCTCCTCGATCAATGCTTTAACATCCGACGTGGGATCCTTTGGTATAGGGCAGCAGCTATCTCGAGCTGCCAATTGATGCTCTATTTCAGCTATGTAATCTTGTGTGTTTTGCAGTACCACCGCACCACCCTTGTCGGCGGCCTTGATCACGATGGCATCATTGTTTCCCAATGCAGATAATGCCAATCTTTCCTGCTTACTGATGTTGTATTTTAAGTATTCCCTCTTTTCCATCAGATCCATAATTTCTTCAAGGACAATTTTCTCGTAAGCGAGTATTTTCTCACTCATCATATACGCACATGGCGTGAACGTTGAGGGCGGTCTAAATGGCGTTGCAGCTGCTGTCGGGGCATACACATTTTTGCTGAAATAGTATTTCAAACGTATTTTTCTGAAAAACCGTTGTAGTTCAACCTTAACATTGAAGGCCCAGTGTAAAGTGCATGGGGGATATGTATGTCCATTGTAATTCCTGGTATGAGAGGAGTGCAGGGGCGAGTTTAATATGTATGAGTTTGTGAGAATAAATGCTGCGCAACGGTGTGCACAGATTTATGGTGACTGGTGGAGAAGTGCCACTTTTAGAAGTTGGCATTTCTGTGTGCTATGTGTCTGCCTGCCTGCCTGATGTGGAGTGCATGTCTGGCTTGTGAGTGACAGGAGCTGAGGGGTGTGGGTAGCTCCAGGAGACAGGGTGAGTCAGCCCAGTGATGAATAGAGAGATCTGCATCTAGATGGGAGGGAGGAGTTGCACCTGGGACCTGAATAGTACCATGTCTTTAGTACCCTGAAACTAAGTGCTGTGGAATTAAATAATAAAGTGTTTTTCGGACCCTCCTTTGTGCTTTCTGTTGCCTATTAATGCAAACGTTGGCTTTGACCATAACATTTGCAATAAAACAGTTAGGCCATGTTCACTTGTGAATTTGACAGCACTGGTTTACTGGCAAAAGGAAATAACTGCTTTCAAAAAAGCCAGTTAACGTGTAGTAAATTAACACAGTCAACTCTGCAAAGAACAACAGAGTGAGGAGAAACTGGGTCAGTGATTATTTCAAAAGGAGCAGTTTAATCAGGCAGTGTTCATCTAGAAATGAGGTTTGTGATGGAGATTAGAAATTAACCTATCTATAAATAAAGGGCCAGATGAACAACCTGCCAAATAGCGACTCGCAAATTGCGTCGCTTTTGCCACTCGCAATTTACGACTCGCTATTTGGCACGTACAACAGTGTCTTAGACACTGTTTGCTATTCCCAATGGGGTCGCAAAATGTGAGGCTCATAAATATTAATGAGCCTCTCGCATTTTGTGACCCCATTTGGAATGGCTGGCCCTTCCAGGGATGGTGGCCTGCTGGGCTCTGCAAACCACCATGTTTGGGACTGCTTATAAATAAAGCAGCTTTTTTTAATAAAAATGCAGCCCATTTTCCTTAAAGGAAAACAGGATGCATTTAAAAAAACAAAAATGAAACGTTTTCGTTTCATTTTTTAAGGGCACTTCTAAAGTGAAGGAAGGGGGCACACCTACACCCACTCACCTTTCTCCTGTAATTCTTTATTTGCCAGATAACATCTCCTTAAATAGCCAGAAAGTAACTAGAAATGTAACTAGACATGTATCCTTAGGCGTTTTAGATATTATTAGATTCTGGCCGATTTTCGCTTTTGGATCACAGCTTAATTTCCCTAGTTTTAGTAAACAATACTTCTTTAAAAGCCTTTCAGTAAAGCATATTCCATTTTTTAAACTAAACGCGTGTTTCTTGCAGGATGTTTCAATGAAGAAGTAAAAACGAAGCAATTTAATGTAACATAGCATAAGATGACGTAAAATAACACATATTCTGTTACCAAAAAGATAAGTTCCATGGCTTTTTGCCCTATTTGTCAACGAGAAATAATGTCTTTGAGAGCCTCTTCTCCTTCAAGGTCACTTCCGCATTTACTTTACAAATGCCTTTTGATTAGGCAGTGTCTGCAGTCTGAGTTGAGCCTTCTTCCTGATGACTGATAACTTATCTCAGGATTTAAAGGATGTCTTAAGCAATAGGTGGAGAACAAATGGCCAGCTTTCAAAGCAGCAAAGTCAGAGTGGCATTGAAAATCCGTCATAAGTCTTACAACATGACATCCAATCTCTTAAGAAAAAAACACAATTCTGTGAAAGAAGTCATATTGAAAAAAGTGAGATATCAGACATAATTTCGAGCAGTACGCATATTTCTAAACGCAAATTCTATTTAAAACCCTTCCATCTGTTTGAAAAATAAAAGTTTCTCCGGGGCATTTGGCAATCTTGATATTTCTTTAAGAGGTCTATCTATTTATTTCCACTTTTGCTCATCTTCTTCAATATCTACACCTTCCCATCTAAAACTCTTTGGGGCAGATGTATGACGGTTTTTAGAGTGCGCAAACGGGTCTTGACCCGTTTGCGCACGCTAAAAACCATGGACCCATGGACAAAGAGTATTTTGCGAGTCACATATAAATTGCGACTCGCAAAATACTGTTTTGCAACTCAGTATCTGGAAGGGGCGTTCCCTTTCAAATAGCGACTCCATAGCCATATACTAATGTTTTGCGACTGCAATTGCGGTCGCAAAACACTTGCAAATTACCACCTACTTCAAGTAGGTGGTAATGCATTTGCAAATGGAAAATGCATGCTAAATTATTTTTTAAGCGCAGGCAGTGGTCCCAGGGACACAGTTATAGGCCATCAGACAGAACAAGCATTGGTAATGCCCATAGAACTGACTTTATTGTGCTGCACCCTGCACTCCTATAGCCAGGCCCTCCGCCATCCACGCAGGTACACTTCTCACAGTGAACTTACAGAGGTACGCGACTCACCTTGACTCAGGCATCACACAGGCACGCTACTCCCATTAGACTCACACAGGCACAACTCACGCTACACTCCTATAGGAAGACCCCTTCCCTGCTCTCACAAGCACACAGTATCTCTGTGCCAACAGAACCATATCTACACTACTCACACTGCACTAATACAAGCATACCGCTCAGCTTGTATGCAAACAGGCACACCACACCAACTGCATTAAGAAAGAAATATCCTGCACTTACCTAGGTCCCACCTTCACCCTGGCAGCCTGCATAGATACAGGAATAACCCACTCTGCACTTACAAAGTCACCTCACCCCTTCATTCACACAGGCATACACACCACTCACCTCACCGCTCACCCTGCATGCAAATAGAAACAGCTTGAACTCACGAAGGTTCTTTCCTCACTCTGGCACCCACCACTCTAACAGGGACTGCACTCATACAGACAAAACTCATGTTACACTCATACAGATACCTCCCACTTGCACTCAAACTGGCAAGCTACTCACGCTGCTCTTACACAGGCATCCTGCACTCATATAAACACACCAGTCACCGTGCATACCTCTCCGACTGCAAGAGTACAAGCACACTGCTCAGCCTGAACACATACAGCTACACACCTTAACCTGACACTCTGCACCCATACACACATAACCCACTCCACACTCATCCAGACACCTCTTCCGTCTTCCCTTACACCCTAGAATCACGCAGGCACACTGCGCACATCTCTCACCGTGCACTGATACAGACACACCTCTCAGACAGACACACCAGTCACCCTGCACACATACACAGATACACCAATCACATAGACACATCTTTTACCCTGCACACACACAGACACACCTCTCACAATGCCCACCTTTGTGACTGCAAGCAAGCAAAAAGGCACACCACCAACCCTGTATGCAGACAGCTCACACCGCACACACAGTCCACTACCCCGGCACTCACAAAAGACTTCCCCCAACTCTGCCCTCACACAGGCATAAGTTACTCTACACTCATAAAGACATCTCTCCTCTTGCATTGACAGAAGAATACAGCTTACGCTGGACTCACAGAGACACCATACTCACACTGACACCATGCACCATGAAGTCACACTAACATGACTCACCCTTCACTCATATAGATACCACTCACACAGACACCACTCACTCTACACTCACACAGACATCGCTCACCCTTCACACCTCACCAACTGTAAGTATACCTGCACACCATTCAACCTGCATTTACACATTGCACACTTCAAGCACACATCAGCCCCATGAGTTATCACAGAGCATGTAGGGTGATTCACCCATCAATCCATTATTGTATACATAGCTACAAGCACACATACATATATACATACATGCACGCATACATATCTACGGACATGCATGCATACATACATGCACGTATCTATATATACATACAGATATACAGCGGCTTTGCATCAGCCCTCTTCTTACATTGGTCGATCTGAGTGTCAATTCCACTCTGCTTCCTTCCATGATAGGTACAGCAGGGCGCGGTGGTTCACTTCAACCACTGGCTCTATTTTCCTATGAGTGAAGGCATTTCACCTGATCATTTGTGCGCTTCTGCCCGAAAATGTGCGTGCATCCTAACAACGGCTGTTGGGCTAGTCCTTTAGTTTCCCATTCTCTCTTTTTATAGGTCCCCATAAATGTCTTTACTTCGCCTTTTTAGGTCGAGGACCGTCCGGTCTGCCGAAGGCAGAACCGGAAGTCGGAGATTTAATGTTTTTGAGAAGAGGGGCTTGAACCCGCCCCTCTTCTCCCCTCTTCTCCATTGGCTGGCCTCTTGAATGCTGGCCAGCCATTGGAGAAGAGGCTTTGTCACTCCGAACAGGCCCCGTCCTTTTCAGATTCGGGGGCGTGTTTTTTCGTTACTTTTCTAATTATCTCCTCCAGCCAATGGCAAGAGGAGAGAAAAGCAAAACACGCCCCCGAATCCGAAAACGCCACTGCGTTTCTCCGAGGCATTTCTGCTTCACCTCGGAGAAAGACGGTGGTGTTCAGGGCGATTCCCGGCAGCATGTACACACAGGGCCAGCCGACTAACTCCGCAGCTGCACCATATGACGTTGTTTACTTTTTGTAGTAAATGCTCTCCCTGAGGTTAACTATAAAGGCGGTTCTTTATTTAGCCGAAGAGTATTTTTTAACTGTGTAAAACAATTGCAAAAACACAACTGCAGCTGCACTCGAAAGGAGCTATTTTGGGTCGCCTGCCTTTGAGTGTAATGAGCCGATTGTCACGAGGAAGGGCCGAGTCACACCTCCGCCGGGCGGGGGGAGGAGGTCTGGGAGTCTTCCTCTTTCCGCCTGCCTTTAGACGCGCTTTGTGCGTGCGCCTGGCCCCGTTCTGCCGCCGGCGGCTCCGTCTGCCTGACGTACCTATCAGATTCAAGCACAGCTCTGCACTTGTTACGACTCTTCTTAGTTTCTTGGCCTCGCTGTTTCTTTTTAGGCGATCCGAGGCCATCTGTGTGCCATGTAACGCTATGTAAAATTAAATGTAGTTATTAACCTGTTGCTACCGTCTGCCCATGTCTCATTCCATCACTCCACCTTTCCTCTGTCTCCTTCTCACGAAAGGCATCGAGGCCCCCTCAGTGCCCACCTCTCATGTGTCTTTCTCCCTGTGCGCAACACGCGCCTCATTAGGCGCTATAACAAATCTTTCCCCAAAGGTATCCTCTCTTTCTCACCTTCAGGTTCATCATTCCTCCCCTCGCTAATTATCCTCCCTCTCCGCCTCCACCTTTTTCCCTGTCCCTTCCCTTCTCTCACACCCCGTATCCCTTTCCCACCTGCACTGATTTTATTTCCCCCTCTCTGTAACGTTTTCTCTCTTCTGTCTGTCTCGGTCAGACCCTCTTTCTATCATTGTTTCTTCACCCCTTTCACTTGCTGACACTCCTCTGCTACACTCTTCTTCCCTCATTCACTCCTCCACCCCTGCCTTTGCCTTTCTCCTTTCCCTCTCTTTTACTTTCCATATCGCCTCTGTATAAACTCTGTGCCCCTTCCAGTCAGTGTCTTAACCCTCTCTTTCTCTAGCTCCTCTCTTCGTTTAGTCTCTCCCGCCCGCCCCTTGCTTTCTTCAGTTTTTCCTTTATTCTCTCTCTCTTTCCCTTCCATCTCATCTCGCCCCTTCCCTTTAGCTCCTCCTTTCTCTACCGCGCTCTCTCTCTTCCCCTCTTTTCTTTATTCTTCTTCGTTCCCTTTCTTTCTTCCTCTCTCCTTTGTCGCCTTTGTCCATTTCCCAGTCCTTAGTCCAAGTTTCGAGTTTAACTTATTTTGTGGGAAAGGGCACCGTTCCGGAAGGAGCTGTCAGGAGACAAACCACGCCGCTGTTGGAGCCTTCGAGACGCAGGGCCCACGCCAGTGAGTGGTGGGGGCTGAGTGGGGGCAGTGAAGGGAAAGATGTCATGTAAACCCCACCTGCCCGAGCGGCGTGCGCTTCAGCCTCTGTTTAACGAGGGGCAGCTATACCTCAGGGCGCGTCCTCTCAGTAGGCAGCGAGCTGTCGAGGGCCCAGTCTGCGAGGCTGTCGCAGTGGCGTAACGCGAAATGACGGCTCCCCCATGCAAAATGTAACATGGGCCCCATAGTCTCTCAAACTGAATAGATATTCACTTGTCTTGGGCTCAATACCCCCCCACCCCCCCACCCTCCAGGAGTGAGGTCCCCTCTAAAGGGTTGGAGGTCCCCCAGCGCCCTGCCTGTGTTACGCCCCTTCTATACACTTTAGCTTGGTCTCTGTCTGGCAGCAATATTTACTTACCAGATTTGTAATTCTGTTTGTTATTGCTCGGGACAGCAGAGTGGTTTTCCTGAGCTCTAAACTTTTTCATATTGCATGCCAATGTACGCGTTCTGCCGGCCTGCAATGGCAAGGCTAAAGGGCTGAGGGGGCCCTCTCCGAAATAAGTTACATAGGGCCCCCCTCCCCTCACACCTCGGGGGCTGCAGAGGGTCTCCATTATGCCCCTGTGTTGTCGGATCCAAAGGCTTGTCAGCTCTTTTGGGAAAAAAAATGTAAGGCACTTTCGTTCGACCACACGCCTTTAACCCTACTGTTTACATCTTAGGGTGCACCTCGAAAGGATCGCCAAACATACTAGCTAGTAGCACGCTTTTTCAATCTGGCTTTGAAACTGAGACAGATACAGACTATTGACCCGACCCACCCCCCCAAAAAACAAAGAAACTATAGAGGCGGTTTTGATCAGCAGGTCTCATCCATTGGTCTGTTGAACTGTCATTCACATGTTGCTTTCACCCATCACTGCATTGGGCTTTATCTGCTGGCACCATTCAGTAGAAATAACTGCACAAAGCCGGTGCACATTTTTCACATCTGTCTCAAACTATTTTTTTCCAGTGGCATAGGTGGTTCAAAGTGTGCGTTTATATTTTATTTTAATTTTAACTTTAAATGCCAGCAATTTATTTTGCCTGCAATTCGTGTGTTCAGTTAGATGGTGATTTTTTTTAAAAAAAGGTTGTTATAATAATATCATTAAGTGACATTGAAACATTGTAGATGACCATGACTTGAATCCTTGTCTTGGTGGGGGGCGGTTTATTCTTGACTTCTTCTCAAATAATGATAATAATAAAATGCATGGAACTACTGAAAGGCTTTGTATTAAAAAAAAATCACCAGTTAAACAGCCACCTTAGTGGTTGTAAAAAAATAGTATTATTTTATTGCAATCCCTATGACTGTCACACTTACCAGGCAGTATGTTTTTTCGTTTTTTCTTTTTGAAGACAGTGCTTGTAATGAAAAATAAAAATATGTAAACATTGTCTCAGCATGTCAAGGCCACACCTATTGGCTTTGTCAGTGATTGTTTTTCTAAGTAGCTAGTGAGTTTTTGGATTACACAAAGGGCTTGGGTTACACCAGTGTTGTGTCTTTTCCGGAGAAGCTTGAGAAAATATTGACTGAAAAAAACGATAGGCAAAATAGAGACTCCAAAAGGCAGACTGCCAAAATCCTGAATTTACATAAATTTGCTCCAAAAATGTTGACTTGCTCTCAAGCCCTTCTCCGCAAACATGCTGCAACTGGAGTCAGAACTGAACAAGCATTTACAATGCAATGGTCTCGGCATTGGTAAAGTTAGAGCTATTGGCATTGCTCATGACATTATTTTTGTTTATGTTTTTGTTTTTAAAACATTTAAAGAAACGGCATTGTCATAAGCAAAGCCAATAGCTCTAACTTTAACAATGCCGAGACCGTTGCATTGTAAATGCTTGTTTTCAATATATTATTATTTTTTTCTGTGTATACAACTCACTAGAGAGGGGACTCTTTCTTGCTGCTCATTTCCTCTGCAACATTCCGTACCCCGTGTGGGCACTGCTTCTAATCGGGGATGCCAGCTTGGAATTGTTTTGTCCATCGTGGAAAACTGTTTAACATTCTAAGATGGCCAGAACATTGCTTCCAAACGCGGAGAGCATATTAAAAGTGTAAAACAATGATACACTATGTACAATATATACATATATATCATTGAAAAACAGCGGCACGCTGATATGATTATTTTTTTTTTACCGTTTAGGCTGCAGCATATTTTCTTTTTCCTAATTTAATTCTTCTAATTTATCTTTGATATGCTTGTTAATTTTGGGGTGTTTTATAGTCGAGGGTTAGGTGAGTGAGCATAACAATGAGTCAGAAGGTGGATTGATGAGTGCATGGGCGCCAAGATGAGGGTCAGGATTTATTTATGAGTATGTGTTGAGTGCCTAAGCACACCATTAACCGAGGAGGCACTTTCACTTATAGGCCAGACCTATTGGCATTGCCAGTGGTTATTTCAATAAGTGGTACATTCTATTGCCAGTCAAAAACAGTAAACTGGATGTTTCTTCCCATTAAAGGAATCCCTCTTTAACGTCACAAAGATATGTTTTTATTACAGTAAAAAAGTCTGGGCTACCGGGGGCATGTTGTGAAGTGCTGCTGATACAGTGTAAAAACTGTTCATTCTTTACACGACACCTAAATCTACAAAGGGAACGATATCAGACATGTAAATTGAATGTGCACCTTGAACACATTTTAGAAAATGTCAATGATTATGAGAAAATGTAGTACATGTACCGTAAAAGAGTGCTCAGATTGTAGAATTAGTCGAAAAATATATGATGTGTATCTAAAATGTCTAACAGTTGATTCTCAAGTAAGTTTGAAGTATGCAAAAAAATCTAAAATAGCTAGGCATTTACTTTTCAAACTGAATCTTTCAGAACTAAATAATTATTAAGAATTGATGTATCAAAGTTACAGTTATAAAAATAATATTTGGATTTCTTACAAGTGGAGTCTCAGTTTTCCAAAAATGATAATGATTACTAAATGTATGCACATATGTTACATGTATATGTTTTGTAATTTGTAGCAGCAGGCTACATTTTCTATTTAACACGTTGTTTTGACATTCTATGACACATGACTTCATTTACAATTGCCTTAATGAAATTAATTGCTTATTTCAAATGCAAACATATATTAATTATGTTGTATTGCCTTTAATGTGAATTAACTTGGCTTTATTCTTTAGACCTGTTTTTCTCGTGATGACAGTGAGAAATAATTCTATGACAACACAACATTGTTGTCCATGAGAAGCTGAGAGAGTCCTTACTTTTTATATGAAATGTTGATACATCCATGTAAAGTAAACATTTGCGACAAGTACATGAGAAAAATCTAGCAATGAATGGCCTTTTGTTTTTAACCCGTGTGCCTGATGCAGACATTCGTTTCCCATACTTGGTATGCGAGGATTCCTTCTTATTACCACTTTTGCACCTTATGAGCGGAAGACTACCTCATGGATGACGAACGATGGTGGTGTGACAATGGGTGTTACATCCAGACTGATTAACTATAATATCAAATGCTCCCTGAAGGAGTGGGGTCTCTCTCTCTTCTGTTGCTGATTTTTGGGCTGCTGGCTTGCTGGCTGGCATGCTTTAGGGTTGCCGAAAACTATGCGGAGTCTTTCTTGCCCTGCAGAGGCAGGAACCTCCTGCCTAGTGGGCTTTCCTTGGACTCCTGGCCGAACCATATTTCAAAATGACTTACCCAGATTTCTTTTGAACTTGCAAATTTTTGATACTCCTTCCATAATCTATCCTTTACTATGGATTTTGAGAACTTTACCTTTAGACTGTGTATTAATGGGTAATTTTACAATGCATCTGTTATTGGCTTATTTGAGACTTATAAATGAACTATCTAAATGATGTTTGAAATGAAATTAAATGAATGAAATTAAATGAGATGAGGATTTATTGAGCGCGATAGCTACCCTGAGGCGTCCTAGCGCTAACGGACAGGCGTGTGGTGGGAAATTAAGAAATTAATCAGATTTGTTAAAAAGCTGGGTTTTTAACTGTTTACGAAAGGGGAGCAAATTGGGCTCGGATCGGAGATGAAGGGGCAGGGCGTTCCATAGTTTGGCCGAATTGTAGGAGAATAATCGACCTCCACATCTGACTCTTATGATCCTGGGGATAGTGACAAGAAAAGAGGAGGTTGATCTGAGATGTCTGTTTGGTATATAGGGAGTGGCCAGTGGATGATTTATAAGGGCGCCGGTTTTCCAGAAGGCTCGATGGATGATACATAAGCTCTTAAATTCAATTCTTTGCTTCACTGGAAGCCAGTGGAGATTTTTCAGTCCGGGTTTGATTGGGAGTCGGCGAGGGGTCTGGAGGAGAGTACGGGCTGCGCAGTTTTGGATGACCTGGAGTTTGTGTAAGGTGGCCTGAGGGGCTCCCAGGTAGAGGGCATTCCCAAAATCGAGGCGTGACAAAATCAGACCTTGGATCATGGTCTGTCTTGCCTGGAAGGGTAGAAGAGGGAGGATTTTCCGAATGAGCCTGAGCAGGCCAAAACACGTAGCTGAGAGTTTGGCTGCTTAGCAGCTAAATTTAAGAGATTTGTCAAGCCAAATGCCTAGGCTTTTGATAGAATCCTTGTTTGTGGGGGCGGTTCCGAGGCAGGTGGGACATAGGTGATCGATGGTAGGACTGGGGGGGTTACCTAGGAGCATTAGCTCGGTCTTGTCTCCGTTCAATTTGAGACAGGATGATGTCATCCATAAGTGCACTGCTTCCAGACATTCCCTCATATGGTTGGGAGTGGTGTGTGGCTGGTTGAGGGCTACTACTAGCTGAGTGTCGTCTGCGTATGTAATTATTTTTATTTCAAAGGAATCTCAAATTACCACCAACTTGAAGTTGGTGGTAATTTGCGATTCCTTAAGTCCAAATTGCACTTTTTACATTGCATTTAAAGTAAGGGTGGGCGTAGTTCGCGAAGTAGCACTTCGCGAAGCTACGCAAAGTGAAGTTCGCACTACGCGAGCTACGCGTAGCACTTCGCGAACTGCGAAGTAACATGTTCGCACTGTGCAAGATGTTGTTTTCAATGATTGCACAGTGCGGACAAGCAACCGGCACTGTGCAATCATTGAAAATGGCATCTTGCACAGTGCGAGCTGTAGTTTTCTGCTGCTCGAGTAGATTTTTCCTCGAGCTGCAGCTTTCTCAACGCGAACTGGTAGTTTCTCATCGCGAGCGGTCGCGAGCATACGCGACCCCTCGCAATGAGAAACCTGACCTTCTCGCGTTGTGAATCTCGCCGGGAGGTTTATTTTCCATGCTCGCGATCGCGAACAAGGAAAAAGTCTCGCCAGGATGTCATTTTGCTTGCTCGCGGTCGCCTACTTGACGTTGAGGACCGCGAGCAAGCAAAAAATGACCGCAGCACTACGCAACACTACGCTACGCGTGTTCGCACTGTGCTACGTGCAGTTCGCGTAGTGCGAAGTAGCGCGAACTTCGCAAACTACGCGAGCGTAGCGTAGTGCTTCGCCCAGGCCTAATTTAAAGGAATCGCAATTTGATGCATTGATTACATTTACTAAAATTATAAACATTAATTGAACTCTTTAAATGACTCAGGGCCAAATGTATGAAGGCAATTTTGTGATCGCAAATGCCAAAATTCGCAGAATTTCGGCATTTGCGATCACAAAACAGCAGTGTCATATGTATGACACAAACCACCCCTCGCAAAATAAGGAATCGCAAATTTTGCGAGTCCCTATTTTGCGATTGCATTTAAGGAATCGCAAATTGCGATTCCTTTAAATGCAATGTAAAAAGTGCAATTTGGACTTAAGGAATCGCAAATTACCACCAACTTTAAGTTGGTGGTAATTTGAGATTCCTTTGAAAAATGCACTTTTATGCCATGTGACTCACATACATGCCCTTAGGGCATGTATGTGCACCACATCTGCACCCATGCTCATTTCAGGGGTGCAACAGGGTGTCCTTTTGACACCCTGGCACCCTTGAAATTGCATTCACAATTTGCGATTCTCTAATTGGGAATCGCAAATTGAGAATGTCTTCCCATTCATCCCATAGGAATGAATGGGGAAGTATTCCTTAATTGCGAATCGCAATTTGCGATTCGCAATTAAGGAATATGTAGGATTCGCAACATTTTTTGCAAATCCTACATACATAGGGTTTTGCGATTCTCAAATAGCAATTCGCAAAAAATTGCTATTGGAGAATCGCAAATGGGCATTTTCATACATATGGCCCTCAGTCTTTTGAGTCACATTACCATTCTTTGCCCAGCGATTGTGCTTCAGGTATTTAAATTCTAAATGTATAACAGAAATAGTCATAAACTGTTTACATAACACCAAGTTCTGTCATTTTCGTTTTGCATTGCAGCAGCAGAGTTATGAGTCTGTGTGATCCAAGCCTGTTTGAATTTCTTCAGGAGACTCAGACTTCCTGTTGTCATCCTGCACATTTACAGTATGGTACTGAGAGTAATTGATCTGAATTTGATTACAAATCTATAAGTTGGTTACCAATTCCTGGTCCTCGTTGGGTGGTCAATATTGACAACCTAGTTTCGTTCACCAATCAATGCGATGAGCAAGATCCATCAGAGGACCAAATGATGGAGAGATAACAGAAAAGAAAATATATTGTTTGATTTTTTTGGGGGGGCCCAGTATGAGAAGAAAACGTAAATGACTCTTAATTACATAATGGTTTTAATCTTTTAAAATGAAGGATCCAATTAGATGTTGCCAGGTTTAGTGACTGGTTACTTTTACCTGTTATTAACCCACACCAATCAAGCTATTCAGTCTCCTGAAAGAGTGGAGTTAGGCTTTTGTGCCAGGTAGGATCATTGAAGTAAATGGAGAATAATTATTTGAAAGGTGAGGAAGGTTTGCAGGTCAGGTGACCCACTTGTCATCAATTGAAAGCATTTGGCTGGTTCAGGAGATGAAACTGATTTCCCAGCGGAGTCCCACTCTCCAAAAGAAGGCGCGTTGAGAGGTTTCTATCAATCATTATTTAATACCAATGGACAAGACCACATTTCAATGTATAAGATCATGTTCACAAGCTAACCGTTCACTGGACCTTGATTTCCATCAAAGACCCTTCGATGACATTCTCTGTGATGTTGAACTATGGTGTGCAGAGAACTGTACACTTTTACAAAGAGCACTACGCAATGACCCTGGAAGGGTTCTACACCATTAGTCATATATTCTAAATAATGTAAACAAAACTCATAAAATTAATCAAAAGAAAGATTATTTGTATTTTATATATTATACAATCATCATCAGTGTGTGGATAAACAATACATTTCTACAAAATTCAATGTTACTTCACATTTGTCCAACATCCAAAACTGCAACATTACATTAGAAGTCCAATGCTCAAGCCTCTTGTTCCACCCATTGAAAAACCCTTCCTCAGGGGTATAGTTTTTGACAAATACACCTGATAGCGACCACCCTCACTATGCAATGTATCAGACCAATCAACAGAGCCTTGTTACTGCCAAGAGCCGTGTAATAATCGTACTCTGGAAATCCTTTCACCTATCTAAACCCGTGAGACGCCGTGAACTAAGCGTGTAACTACGACTCTTCCGTTATGGTCAAACCAGTTTCCGCGCACGTATCAAAGTGACGTTGCGTGTAGACTCTCTGCACACCATAGTTCAGTATTTTACGTCAGGAACAGGGGCAGGTTCCCAAACAAAGCAGCACACACAGATTACTTTGATAAATAGGTGTTTACATTTTGATTAGCAGATTATTTCGGTGGGCAGGTTGAATTGCCCGCATTGAGATTCTCTGTGATGTTGCCAGATGTCAAAGAACATCTGACATCACTTCCATTACCTCTATGATTTTGTTTAAAGGCAGCACTGTTCCAGGCACAAATCCCTGGAGACACTATTTGCCTGATCTCAGCGCCCTGGTAAATTGTCAGTGAGGAAAGCGCGAGGACTCAGGGTCTGTCTTGTCTTATCGATGCAGCCTATCTCAGCTACTCGTTGGAATTTGCTGCACAGATTTAAAAAAAAAGTCTGATTTTGTTAGAGAAGTTCACTGATTTGTGAGCAGAGGTGAAAGAGCATAAAAAATATGTGAACTGTGATCATCAGTTCAAAGGGCCAGGTTCAGTGGATGGGGTGAGGGGCTCAGACACATAGCTAAAAAGAAGATATTCGGTAACCATTTTGTTGGCCTTTCACCAACTAGACTTATCAGTGGCAAATTCATTGTTCTGCTGGGAAAGATCAGATGGTTAATGTGGTAATTGTCACTTCAGATGTCTGAGTGTGTTGCCACAGGGTCTCTGATTGGAATCCTGGTTGGCACACTGGAGGATAGTGATGCATATAGTGTAATGTGGGCCCAGTCTGTGACAAAAAGCACTGTGAATGTGTATGTCATTAGTTTAAGCAATGTATTACATACAGTACACGGCTTCACACAGTGTAAAATAGGCTGCCAGACTGGCGATGCCCGCTGGCTGGTAGCTTGGGACATTCTGAGTGAAACACATTGATTTACATACTTGTATAGTTATTGTTTCTGAATAATAGTTTTGTGATATATAAAGCACTCTGATACCCTTATATTGGGAGAAGCAGAAGTATAAGAAAATTAAATAAATGTGAGAGGGGGGATGGAGAAATGAGGGGCACCGTTCACGGGGAGTAGTGAGGGAATCTGTGGAAAGAGAGGTTATTGGGGGCACCAACAAAGATTGCACAACAAGAAAACAGTCTAGGCCGGCTTTAACGCTGATGGTGCCCGGAGGAACAGTCTTTGCTGGTCCCTCCCGCCCAGTGTTCTCCTTCTCCACTGATTCCCTCACTAACCCCTCCAATAGTGACCCTCATGCCTTCATAGCCCCTCTCTCGCCTGGATTTCTTTAGTTTTTTAGCACTAATACCAGTGTAGGTGTCAGAACACTTCATACCACACACACTACAAAGAGACAATGCATCATACTTGTGTAAATCTGTGTATAGTAAGTGTTATATAAGACACAGAGGACTACAAGAAGTAGAAGTAAGGCTTCCATTCTGATAGGCAGTACATTGTAAGAGTATTTGTTCTGGAGGAGTACAAACTGAAGATTTAAAATGAAACACAGCTTGGCTTTATTACTAATAATCCGTTTCTACCCAAACAAACCATTTTTTGCAGCATTAGGGTAACGAACGACTGGGGAAAAAAATAATGTTTTAACCTATACCTTGCAGTTTGAATGTATGACAGTTCACCACTCACTGTGCTATATTAGGATTTTAACTTATGAACGGCGAGTAACAAAAGCATCTGTTACAAAGCATTAACCTACTGAGCTACCTCAATAATATAAAATTTTGTGATCTGCATGGTACACATGCTTGTCAGCAGGCATATTAACCCTCTGTGCTACTTTAGTTTTGCATTGTGGCGGTTTTGACTCATTATTAATAAGTCAAAACCGCCACAATGCAAACCTCAGATGTCTCTTCGGCAGGTTTACATGAATCTCTAGAGGTACCTTGACATTTGTATTGTTGCCTGAAATGTGCTGGACACTCAAGGAACTCTGCAGCAGGTGCTTTTAAACCCTTAATACATTTCAAAACACAGCGCCTGGAACTCAGTGTAGCACCAATCCCACTGCCCAAAGCCGTCCCCGTAAGCACTACACTGGTGTCTCTTAGCCCCTGGAGCTCTGATTAAAAACACCTATGGCCACATGCAGCACTGAATAAGCAAATATGCTCCTCACATACAGCTGATGTGCATTCTTGACTGAATTTCTGCAGTGCTGAATTAACATATTCTCCACTACAATACACAGGCTTGGGGGGTGGGGGGGGGGATAGGGTGGGGGGGCAACGAAAAAAGCTAATGCCATCAATCTATTTCATTCACAATGAGTGCGAAAGATGCTCCCAATTTAGAAATAATGTTTAATCACTGTAATTGACTCAGCCTTGGTAGACAGGCTACATCATTATCCCCACCTCCAAGCTTTGAGGCTTTTCCATCACTATAGAAACCAGTAATTATAGATTTGGAAAAAAGGGCAACGTGGAATACAGACAAAGCCTTGTACTTTCTTTCAGTCATAATACATCTAAACACATTTTGCAATAAACAGAATCACAGTACTACACAATAGCACGCACAAAGATCGATGTGCCTGGCAGTAGCAAAGCAAGCTTCCCTCTCTCAGAAGTGCAGTCTTCCATTCCCCGTAGACCAGTTTCAGCAGGGCAGACTAGTACAAGCTATAATCACTCACAGAATGTGTACAGTCAAGGCATGAGTGACAAATACACCACAGACAGATCTCTGCAAGTGGGGCTTCACACTGGGAAAGGAATGTTCAGGTGGATGAGAGAGTGACTGTGAGTTCTGACTCCATTTTTTCCTTAGGTGATATGCCGTTTTAGGGGCATATCAGCAAGCTGGCGATGAAAAATTATCGCCACTTTAGCATCTGTTTTCGGACGAAAAGCGACGATAATTTTATCGCTTAATCAGCAAGGTAACACTAACGCAGGGTTCCTTGCTTTAGCTCCCTTTCCCATAACGCCCACCTTTGCATCTCTAATGAGATGCAAAATGGGCGTTCTGTTCCAAAATAACCCGAGAAATGTCGCTAACCGACATTTCTCCAATTATCAAGGGAATCGCTAACAGGCATAGCGATAAGAAAAGTAGCGCTAACCACAGATAACGCTACTTTCCTTACGCCTGCTTTCACCCTGACTTAGCCATTATATCCAATGTAAGGTGGATATAATGGTTAAGTATGCCCTGTTTTATCAGCAAGCTAACGCCAAAATGTGTGAGATTATCGCTGGGTTTCCAGTGATAATCTCACTTTTGGCTGTTAGCGCGAGGAATTTTATTGCTTTTGAGATAAGCGTTGCTGATAGCAAGCTATCTCAGCGATAAAATTCCACGATAGCCGGCGATAATTATCCTAGCGCTAAGTGCGCTTAGCGATAATTATCGCCGGCCCTTGCTGATATGCCCCTTAGTGCCTACATTTCTGCTCTTTTTCGGAGACCTCTTATCATACCCTGAAGTCTTCCTGCTAACACTTAATGTAGAACGTACTGCTTTCATTCATCTGCACCTGTGTCGCCATTAGATCTCAAAGACTGGAACCTTGCTATGCGAATACAGAGTCCTCCCCTACTCGAAGTGGTAAAGGAGATGGAGGCATGTTCCCAATAGGACAGTTTAAAGACAAAATGGCACAAACCACAAAAAACAATCCACACATCTCTGCTACTCTTTTCTCCCATTTCATTGCCCCTTTTGTCTCTATACCCCCTCTCCATTGGAAATTCTCCCTTTTTCTCACTCAGTCTCTAGTTCTAGATATGCTCACCCTTCCACTATGTTTCTCTTTCTCTCCCTTCCTCCCTGTTTACCTCTTTAGCTTACACTTCTCTCTCTTCTCAGTCTCATTTTCCTCTTATTGATGTGACTTTTCACCTTTTTCTCTTAACCTCAACTCCTTCACACTCTTAATTCACATCTGCCGATCTCTCACCCTCTTCTAATCCACCTTAATCTATAGCACACAACTTCTGTCACACCCTTCAGTTTTTCCTCACTCCTTAATCCTTGTCTCTCACCCACCCATCCTCATCCCCCTCAACTATTCCTCTTTCTCACTCTACACTGCCTAGGGACAGCACAAGAACTTTTTGTCACCCTAGTTCCAGGAACATGTCTGTGCCACTCACTCTAGCAATGGTGCAACATGTTAATTTTCTCATTTACTTATTCATTGGGTTTTGTATAGAGCAAAGTTGACCGAAGGCATCAGAGCACTTTACAGAGTTAGCACAGCAGCAATTACACGAGCTACATAAAAGCAAGTAACACTACATAGTAACGGCATAAAAAGATGTATATGATAGAAGCAGGATACATATGCAAACAAGCATCGGAATACACAATCATTAATCCAAAACTGTCCTAAACTTGTGCCACGTTTTGACTGAGTACCCTGTCACCCAATACCACACATACTGCTATTTATTCTCTATCCACTTTGCCACAATACTACAATAAACTCTTAATGTTGTTTAAGGTGATGACAGAGTACCATATTCAGATAGTTTACAGCCAAATATATAACGGTGCAACCAGCATCGATATTCTGGGTCACCTTGAAATGCCTCCTTATACAGGGAGAATCAATCTGTGGTGGAATGTTGAGGGCCCACGATGCTGAACATAGGTCTACCATCTGTTTTTCCTAAACCTTGCATGGGGTGGTTCTCTCCCTCTTTTACTGTCTGCCCAGTCTCTGACAGCTTCCTTCTCAGGCCCCTTTCTCATACCTTCCCTCACAATCTTCCATCTTTACTTACTCCGTCATTCATTCCCTTCTGCCTCCTTTCCTTTCTCTCAATTCCCTTTGTTCTTTCTCTTTGTCGTTTGGTTTTCATGAATTTTTCTACCATTTGACTTTTTGTCCCTTCTGCCTTCTTTATTTTTTCTCTTTTCCTGTCTCATTTTGCTCTCTTTTCACTATTTCCTCTGTCATTTCTATCATTACAATTCAATTATTTTCCTAGCCTGCATCTTATTTGTATAATCTATAACATTTCCTTTTTGGGCCCTGTTACCACTTTCTTTGGTACTTTTCCTCTGGTAGTTTTCCTCTGTTAGCTTCTCTTTCTTTTGAATCCCTTCTTTGTTATTTCTCTTTCTTCTCTTTCATCTTTAACTTCTTTTATTTTATCTATGTTAGAAATGGGGGTCTTCAATTGGCAGAGGTATGCACCTTTGTCCAAGTAGGGACCCTTGCTTCTAGTCAGGGTAAGGTAATTACACAACCGGCTCACCTCATTGGTAGCTTGGCACGAACAGACAGGTTTATCCCAAAGGCAATGTGTAAAGCATGTGTACCCAAACACACACTAACAGAGTGAAAACACCACAAATGAACACCACATCAGTTTAGAAAAAATAAAGTGTCTTTATCTAAACCAAACATGACCAAAACAACGAAAATACAATATACATGTATCAAAACTATGACGTTTAGAACAGTTACTTTAAAAATAGAACTTGTAGAAATACAAGTAGCTCTAGCTGGGGCTATTACGACTTTGTGACAGGCATAAATCCAAAGTACGGCACTGACTGCGAGGTGCGCAGCGTTGGGACGGAAGTCACACAGCCCCCCCAAACAACAGAACCTTGGAAAGGAAGTCAGTAGATGATGCACGGCATTGTGGAGGTGAGGCATCAGTGCTGAGGCGAGGCCGGCTCCTGGTTGCCACGGGGGAGGCGTGACATCTAGTCCATGAGGAGGAGAGGCATCGATTCCAGGACAGGGGAAGTTAAGCGGCATTGGCGGTGAGGTGTGGGTTCCGGTGAGGCAATACGACATCGAAGAGTTCATAAAGTCACTCACATCGGTTATAGGTTCTGCAATAACGCAATGCAGGCACTGGCGGTGAAGGCATTGGTGCAAGTGCTGGCGTCGGGAAGGCCATTACCTGCAGGTGTCTGCAGGTTTAGAAGGGCGTCTGAGCTGCGGTGCAGGCAGGGAGGTGCATTGTGAACTTTAAGAGCAGTGCTCCTGGCCTCAGTGCAGGTCACAGCATCACTGGCAGCATTGCTGATGAAGTGAGAGCTGTTTTTCTTGCTTTGTAGCACAAACCACGCAATTCTCAGAGCCCAGGAACTGGAATTGGCACTCTTTTGAATGCAGGAGTCCACAGAGGAGTCCAGGTGCTGGTCATTTGGCTGCAGGTGAAGTCTTTGTGGCCCTGAGACTTCAGAACAGGAGCCCAGCACACACAGGCCCTTTAAGAATCTTTTTCAGGCAGGTTCACACCAAAGTTCCAGTCTTTGTTGTCTCCTTGGTAGGAGCAGCAAGTGCATATCAACACAGCAAAACACACACAGCAAAAGGGCAGTACTCTTCCTTACAGCTCTCCTTGGCAGAGGTTCCTCTTGAGTCCAGAAGTTATACAATTTTCAGAGGTTTATGGTCTGATACTTATATCCCATTTTCTTTTTGTTCTCTTTGTGGCAAAGATCTCTGAGCCCAGTCCAAACCAGCTCTGTCCTCTCTGGTGCTGCATGGCAACATGAAGTGAAGACATTGTGCAAAGGAGACACAGCCTATTCAGGTTCAAATTGAAACTCTTCCCACCACTCTAAATGCAGCCAAGGTCTATTCATCCCAGCTATGAGCCACCCAGGAAAGGCAGGTCACATCTCAGCCCCCTTATGGCTGTCTACAGTGAATGCACATCCCCCGCTCCTGTCACTCCAAAACCACACACTCAATACACAAACAGCATAGGCACACAGAATGGTTAAACAAGAAAATGCCTACTTTCTAAAGAGTGGCATTTTCAAACACTCAGTTTAAAAACCATCTCCCTAAAAACATGGGTTATAAAATTCTGAGTTCAGAAAGTCTGAACTCAATTTCTCTATCTTTTCCCAAAGGAAAGTTATCCTTGTAAGATGTTACAAAGCAACTCTCATGTTAGCCTATTGGGCAGATAGCCTTTCAATAGTGAAAAATGAAATTGCCAGTATTTCACTATCAGTACATGTAAACCACACCAGCACATGTCCTACCTTTAACATACACTGCACCCTGTCCATGGGAGTACCTTGGGCCTACCTGATGGATGCTTTATGTGTAAGGAAAGGTAAGGTTGGGGCCTGGCAAGTGAGTGCACTTGCCAGGACAACATGGCAGTTTAAAACTGCACGCACAAACACTTCCATGGCAGGGCTGAGATACACATACAGGGCTACTTATGTGGGTGGCACAATCAGTGCTGCAGGCCTACTGGTAGCATTTGACTTACAGGCCCTGGGTACACACAGTGCTAGGGACTTATTAGTAAATCAAATATGTCAATCATGGATAACATTTAACACAGGGAGCACTTGCACATTGACACTGATCAGCAGTGGCAAATTGCACAAAGCATC
This sequence comes from Triturus cristatus, assembly GCF_964204655.1. Lineage (NCBI taxonomy): Eukaryota > Metazoa > Chordata > Amphibia > Caudata > Salamandridae > Triturus > Triturus cristatus. The sequence goes on from NC_140580.1 coordinate 477,869,215, forward strand.
TAAGCCAGCAAAAACGAAATCCAGCATACGGTCAAAAATACAGGAGGTAAAAGTAAAAAGTCAGGGGAAACCACGCAAAGGATGACAGGTCTAACAGCATGGAACAACACTATACAGCCTTCCATCTGGCATAATTGGCCTACATGCAGCCCCATAACCAGGATGTCCTGCTGAGGGTTATGATCGAGGGCAACCATATAGAACGCCTACTGGGACTCCACACACTCTATAAGCACTGTACCACCCTGGCTGCAACCGCAAACCCATTATCCAGGCCATTGTCAAAGCACAGATGCAAGCCCATAGACTCCTCTCGGTGGATGCTAACCTACACGATAAAGTGCCAATATGGCACACTACCAGCAACTGCAGTAGGGGTAACATGCTCAATTGAGATCTATGGCATTTGGCAGGTATCCTATCCTTGAATCATTGTATTGCTCAGGGGGCCCTCAAATCTATTTAGATGCTCTGTAAGGAATTTCGCTTATGACTAAACCAGATGTGGAGATATACACAGCTACGTCACTGCCTCTCCCATAGGCTGGGGGCTATGCCATGTGTACTGCTGGCATCCCAGGTGATGACTTATCTCAAAAACTGGGGGCACTTCAAAGAAGAAATGTCAGGCCTACATAATCTCCTGATAAGACACTTGTACTCTTGACCACATATTGAGAGGATACGTACCAAATGGCAAAAATGACTCCGGTTGGAATATGTGATGGAAGACTTGGTCGAGATACTGGACAACATGGACCATGGAGCGCTGGGTGCCATATTGAAATTCTGACTTTTTAAAATGCTCTAAGACAAGCACTGAACACCCACAAAACTTAAAATGGCGGGGGATCCTTCACCAATCTGACTGCTGGTGCTGCTACCTTGCAACAAGGGAGCACATGCTCCATGCCTTACCCAAAGTACGCACCCTTAGTGATGCAGTGGGACTTATCTTAACCAGATCCCCACCCCGATGTCAAACCATCTGGTGATAATGCTCCATGACATAGTAGGTTCCCCCTCATTGTGCAACTACAAACGTTGTCTCCTCTACACAGCGCTCACAGTGGCTAAATTATGCATTCTACGCTATTGGCACCCCACGCACCCACCCACACATGAAGAATGGCTCACAGAGATGTACAAAATGGCTTCCTATGAGAAGTTTATCCACAATCTGCAAGATAAGGTTCGGGTCTTCCTCCAGACAGCTATAGCTTGCTACGTTTGTGATCTGTTTGACGCCAAGAGACCTTTAACTGAATGATGCACTTTAGAAATAGCTTCTAACATAACATATCACACATGCTCACCTTTCTTTCAAGACAACCCGTGAACAGGGATGACCCACCTGTTTTTATTCTGACCCCCTACCTATCATTTCACTTCACCCGGCCTTACCTTTCTGCCATCTCCTCATAGCTCTTCATATCTCATTATCCTGCATTTCATCCAGCACAACACGAGGGAATCACCCGACTCTGACAGTGTTACTTACTTGGAGCGGGACGGGGTGGAGGGAGCCAACCTCCTCTATGAGCTACGTGCAGGTCCCATGCTCACCTGTAAGGGATGCCTGGAAAGGAACTGCCTGTCAACACTGCACTGTTCTCTTCCTCTCGTCTCACTCCCCCTTACCCACCTCCAACCTCCCTCCAGTACACACCTACCCATAGCCCACCCTCGGGCAGCAGTCAAGCCAAACCGGAGGGGGGCTGGCCCAAGTATGGATATCGATATAACGGATCGTAGGTGCCAAGGGAACTCGCTAGGGCTCCATCTGGCCCTCGCATGGACAGACTTCTTGGACACTGTATTTTTTTCTTTGTGGCGATTACAGATTTTCCAAAAACCTCGCATGCACTAGCGTCTCTCCTCTCCTGTACCCTCTACTGGTGCTGTTGGAGCCACTAGGCTGTACCTTCATGCTTATTTTCTTTTGTTCCTCCCATAGCCTATCGCAAGCTTGATGTATGCATTGTAAACCTGTTCATTACCATATGTGCATTCCCACTAACCACTGTCAGTGCCTCTCTAACCATTGCTTGGTATACACGGTTTCATTACTTAATGACTTAAAACCCTCAATAAACAATTGCAACAAAACAAGAGGTTATGTGCACTCCTGTAAATTTGCATTTTGCAATTCTACCTATTACTACAGCAGTTACATCACAAAATAAAATCAAGGTCACAAACCTGCTGGTGTACGAAAGACACAGACTGGTTTTACCACTTGGGCTAAGTACACTAGGCCCTGAGTTTTTAGTGTATCAGTTTGGAAGTTACTTCACAGGACAGTAGATCTCTTAACACTTTTCAGAAGGGGGCATACATTTGCAATGCAAAACTGAGCGTCTGAATCAATAAAGAACAACAGACTGCTACTGGGGAGTGATGCTCATTAAAATAATAAAATGGGTTCACCCAGCACAAAGTTCCATGTAAAATTGCAAAGAAGAGAAGGCAGGGTTGTGAACTTGTTGCTGGGACTCTATGAAAGATGGCTCTTTAACTGGAAGGTACTCGATGATGCTTATTTTAGGGTCAAGGTGGAACCAGACTTATGGTTAGGGAGGTAAACTGTGGGTTTTGGAAATTTCTAGGACCCATCACTGTAATTATCAAAAGTAACCTGTCATTTTACAATATCCCAACGGGTCTGCCATGATGTGAACTTATTTGAGGTCACTGAAAATGATGATGCTCTATTAACCTGATGTGTCATCAGGTTAATCCTGTGGTTCCTTTATGCAAATCAAGTCTGTGCTCTTAGATTCCTAAATATTCGCATTGCACGCACAGAGCCGGACTGGGGAACCAGAAGCAGCCATGGCAAAAACGCTTGAACCACCCACACCCCAGACCCTTCGCCTTCTAGTGCTATCACTCTCTTTCCATCCACACGTTGTTTCTCTCTTTTCCCTCTCTTCTGTCTCACTGATTTATCTCTCCCTCTCTCTCCCCCACCCCACCCCTCACTCCCTCCCTGCCTCCTGTGCCTGTTACAGTTAACTTGGGGGAGCTGGGGAAAGCCTCACAGGCACCATCAAAATCGGTCTCCAAGGGCCCTAGCCCACCGGGGGAAAGCCCTATCGAATCAAAGACCTGTCCGGCCCTGAGCAACCAGGAAGGAACTGAAATGCTTTCTTTTGAGATAACCTGCTAGTGCCTAGATCTAAAGTTCAGGCTCTGCCACCTTGCTTCATGAGGATACAGCAGGCCCAGCCTGTCCCACAAGCTCACCAACTACTACTGGCAGCATTACAAATCATCTAGAGCTCTCCTGTCTTGATGTTTCATCTACAAAGGGATTCTAGCCTTAGGACTTTCCATTCCAGAAAGTAGGCCATGCTTCCCCCTTTCCCGCGGCTCGTATTGGTCTATAGTGTGATGACCTACGCTCCCTGTACACACATCTAGCTGACCAAAGTAATACCGGGGTTACCTGCTGCACTGATCTAAGACTGCAATGACAGGAGAGAGCCCGGTACTGAGGCACCTGAACTGACAGATGTGTTTTGTTTGGAACCAGTCCCACGACTTTCTTCAACCTACTGAAATAAAGCTTGTATTGCTGTGAGTAGGCAGGCAGTTCTCTAGAAAGATAACTCAATTTTCTTGGTACTTTTTCTGCTATGGAGTGCCCGTATTATAAGCCAGGAGGCAGAGTATCTAATTGGTAAGTGTTGTTTCCGTTTCACAGGAAGCGATGATTTTACAGGGTGAGTTATGTGGCAGGGCTCGTCTCAGACTGTGCTCGAGTTTGTTGTAGTGCAGCGGTGTGGCCTAGATAGAGCCACGCTAATTATTTGCTTTACAGTTGGTAGAAACTGCTGAGCCTCTTTTGATTAACTGCTCACTGCAAGTGGCACAAAGACTGCTGCTGCAGCTAAAATAACACAGCAGTTATTTGAAAGCAACCAAAGTCCTCATGTGAGCCTCGGGGCGTATTCCAGGATCATTTAAAGTATAGAGTAAAAATGCCTATATGCTATTTAGGACAAAAAATACCTTTTAGACAAGCAAAAAGGAAATAACGATGCCTAAATTGACATGCAGCAAAAAACATAGTTTGACATCTGCTATATAATATAGCTTCCTGATATTATAACTATATCAGGAAGCAACGCGCTATCAATTCATTGCTGTATCCTATATTTCACTTGGTTCTTCCCCTCATATTCCACCGCCATCTTTCTGGATTTAGAACATTCCAGAACCAGACCGGTTGAACTGTAATGACTGTTATGGGACTTGCTGTGGCTCTGAGGTTGTGACAAAATCTGAATAAATCTTCAATGAAAACTGCAACTTGCTCTTCCTTCTTCTTTAGAACACCATCAAAAGCATTCTAACTTCATTCATTCAGAAGATGCAAGTTCCACTCCTAGTAAAACGGGTGTGTGGGCTGTCTGCATGTAACTTCCAACACATGTTTTATTTCTTTGTTCTTGAAAGTTTGATGAAAAAAATCATCATCTTTGAGTACCTAATATTAAGCGTAAAAAATGAATTCAGTTTCCACTGTGCACTTTATCAAGTAAGACATTTCACATCTTTGTTCATCTCTTGGCCAACTTGACAAGTGACACACAAGGTGTATCTTGTATATATCTGTCTCCCTGCTGGGCGGCTGAGTCTGGAGGCAAGGTGTGGCAGTATCCATCTATGTGACTTCCAACACATTCTGTCAGACATATCACAACTCAGACAAACAAAATCGTTGAAGTGAGGTATTTGAAGCCAGAACGCGGATACGGAAAAAAGAGACTTCTCCCTCACCGCCTCCCCCCAGGCTACTCCGCTGGCCTTCACAGACTGAACATCGATGGGAGACCTTGCAGCATGTGACACCATCACTTCTGGTTGCTACCATATCACTCTGGGACAAAGTCTATGTGATCCCCAAGGCTAAGGTGTTGGCTTGTTATGACATGTGAACAGCTGACAGAAAAGAAATCCAGTGGCAGGCCATTCTGTGCCAGCACAGCATTGTGGGTATTTCTTATGGGCACATCCAAGCTTGGGTCCAGACCTTTTGGATGCAATTTAGGTTTAAATCTCTTATATTGGTTCCAAAGAAGTGTAGAAAATCAAAAATATACCTCATCTACATCCATCGGCCGATGAGGATTATTTGAAGGTGAGGACAAAGGGATAAATCAGGGAGGGGTAGGGGATGGGAAAATCCTTAGGGGAAATAGGTGAGTACAGTCCATTGTAATGGGGTGCGAAAGGTAAAAGGGCACTGGAGAGCGAAACAGTGGAAGAGAAGGGAAATCAGCTGAAAGGACAAGCTGGTTTGAGGCGACAACAGCATCAGGTAACAGGGAGATTTTAGGAGTTTCAGTGGGCTCTTTCTCAGTCACGCATGGAGAGTCTCTGTGGTCATGACTCAAAGTATGCATAAGTGTGCCAGAGAGGTGAACCCCCGAAACGAATAATATCCATGGGCCCCATATCTTGTGAAATGGTGGGAGTTTGTGAACCACCACTGCTGACAGTTTTTCCATGCCTATTAAGTCCCATAGCTTATGCTGCCAATTGGTGTGCATATGTACTGTCTCTGTGCCCCACTTAGACTAGAGGACTTGCTTAGCCGCACAGAGGGCTAAGGTTATCGCTCTCCCTGTCAGTGATCGCAGAGGGTAAGTTGGGCATTAGGGACCCCTAACAGGATGTAGCTGGGAAAACATAGGAATGTCTGTGGCGTACATATCATTAATATCAGCTAGTACCTCTGTTCAATGGAGGTGTCGTTTAGGGTTGTGACAGAGAAAGTGGGTTAACATGCCTGGGTTGCCGCAATTGCGCCAACAGTTATCAGTAGCACTATGTTTCCATTTGGTCACCCTTGCTGGGGTGTAGTACCAATAATGTGTCAATTTAAGAAGAGTCTCTTTCCGAGAAGCACTATAGGTGAAAGTGAAGGTTCTGCATAAAAAGTAGGACCATTCTTTGGGAGTAAATGTGCACTTACATTCATCCTCCCATCTCCTCTGGGCAGGAATTTATTGGTGGCCACAGTGCTATTCAGAAAGTTATAGACATCAAAGAGAACGCTCCTGTCATTGCGGCGACTGAGGAGCCATTTTTTAAATGGTTTAAGTGGTCTGTTAGCAGTAGAATCTGCTACTTAACACCGTGGGGGGGAGCGGTCGTGGGGAAGGGGGCAGGGGGGAATGAAAAGAAAAATGAAAACACTTACCTGGATGCCACAGCTGCCTCTCGGTCCTCTTCGCCCACTTCTAGGACTCTAGGGGCAGGAAGCAGGAACAGGAAACACATAGGCTTCCAGACTCCCATAGCCAATCATGACGCTGCCAATATCAGCATCGTGATTGGTCTGAGCACCGTGGTTCGGCGCTCAGAGAGGGAGTGGGAGCCTGGGCATGTTCTCCATCCAGGCTGTAATGCAGCCTGGGTGGAGAACATTCAAAGTGCTCATGACTGTTTGACCGTCCCGAGATGGCCGGCCAAACATTCATGTGCACTTAGGAGAGTTCCACCACTCCTCCCCCTGTTCCTCTGACACAGGCCTGCCCCGCCCCTATCCAGCTGAGCAAAGATGGAAAAAAATAAAACGTTAATAACAATGCGTTATTATAATTTTCTTTTTTTCTTTTTTACCTGCTCACAGAGCAGTGGGGTGGCGCTCCTTTACCTTAGCGGAGGAGCTGGCCCTTTCTGTTAGGATGTAATCTAAATGCTACTAGTGGGCCTGCAGCACTGTTTGGGCCACCCACACAAGTAGCCTTTTAAACCTGTCTCAGACCTGTCATTGCGAGGCCTGTATGTGCAGTTTATTGCCACATCGACTTAGCAGTTAAAACTACTTGCCAAGCCTTAAACCCCCCTTTTAATACACATAAGTCAACCCCTAAGGTAGGCCCTAGGTAGCCCTAAAGGCAGGGTGTGGCGTAACTAAAAGGTAGAAGCAACGGGTGCAGAAATTGAAAGGACATCGAAACATTTATAGATTCAATTTAATAAAAAAAGTTATTTATCACAAGTACATCAATTTAAGAATTGTTAAAAACATGGGGCCTCATTTATGAGGCCCGTTGCGCCATCGGAACGTCACTTTTTGTGACGTTTCGTGGCGCAGAAGCCTGCGTGATATTTATCAGGCAGCACTGAGCCACTTTTTTGGGCTTAATGCTGCCTCATAAATATCAGTCCCTTTAACGCAGTGTTCTGCGTTAAAGGGGCGTGCAATGGGTGTTGCTGGGGGCGTTCCCAGCAACATCCATGGCCTTTTGACACTGCCCCAGATTTACGAGAAATCGTAAATCTGAGGCAGCGCCAAAAGCTTATGCCTCCCCAGGGGAGGCGTAAGGGAGGCGCAACGGGGAGAAATATCTTTATTTCTCCTCGTTTTTCCTTTTTCTATGTGTGCTGTATTCTGCAGCACACATAGAAAGAGGAAAAAGCCTCTGTGATTATTTTTGTACAGAAAGGTTTCCCTTCCTGTACAAAAATATTCATCCCCGCAACGCAGGCACCCTTGCACCATGGTGCAGAGGTGCCTGCGTTGGCGCAGGCAGCCCATTGTGCGCCGGCGCAGGGAAAAAGGACAGGAATGCGCCACATTTTATAGATACGGCGCATCCCTGCCCTTTTCTTTTGCCGTAGGGAAGCGCAGCAGGAAGGCCTGCTGCGCTTCCCTACGGCAAAACCTCATAAATCTGCCCCATGGATCATACATAATTCATAGTATAAAAATATTAAGGTTTGCAGAATCCGGACAACAGCATACACGCCGGACCCAGAAGCGAAGGGCCATTCTAAATGACTAACGGTCACAAGTCCCCTGCTGAACTTTAAATAATTGTGGGAAGTTGTTTAACTCCCTGAACAAGTCCATGCTGATTTATTTTAACAGCAGGCTTTGATAAAAAAAACAAGACCACTGAGAACAGCAGGATAAGGGGCTGATGACATTTGGCATCTATACATCTTGTGTTGCACGCAATAAAAATCGTCCTCTAGAAACTTACAAAACAGGTCATAGCTGACTTTGCGGCCAATTCACGCCTGACGAAAAACAGCGCCTTATCGAGTTGTTGACCGGTTTTACATTTAAAATAGGAGAGGAGAAGATATAGGCATTTGTCCTGAGGAAGGTGGATCCATTGTTTTAAACCCACCAAAATGCGTTGAAGCCTTGTTTTGTTGTTAAATTTGTACTGTACGGAACTACATTCTGACAAGGAATTGATTGTTTGCATTATGTTGAGTTTATGTATTTTTACAAATTAATGCATTGATGATAAATGTGATTGTCTCGCCGAAGTCCTTTCCGATTTTTATATTTTTATACTATTAATTATGTATAATCCATGTCTTTAGCAATTCTCAATTTGATGTTCTTGTGATAAAGAACTTTTTTATTATTTGAATCTATAAGTGTTTCGATATCCTGTTAATTTCTGCACCTGTTGCATCTGGTTGGGTGTATGTGAGTAGATGTGGAGTGTTTGTTAATTTATGCACCCAAAGAGAATTATACACTTGACATTGAGTCATGTGCAGCGCCCTGTCACTTTTGGGTTCTGTGGGGCCCCTCTCACTGTATTGGAGTTAGTAACTAAAAAGTAGGCCAATATGCTGTTAAGTTTTATATTTCCTGGTAGTGACAAACATCTAAATTCATTTTTCATTACTGTGAGGCCTACTCCTCTCATAGTCTAGCACTGGGACATCCTTAACACACTTTTATTCCGTAATTGCTGATTAGATAAAAGTAGCAACATCATGTGTTACATCTTTGGAACAGTAATGAGAAATCCTCTTTAGTGGTAAATATGTATTTAACAGTACTATTTTAGAAATGACACTTTTAGAGAGTGGACATTTCCCTACTCTTAACTTAGCTTTGTGTGCCTACAGCCTGTCTCCAATACACAGCTGTAGTTGGTGACAGATACACTTTGTGTATTCCATATAGACAGCAACAAACACAGGAAGGCTGGATGCGACAGAGAACTCATCTGCATTCATCTACATTCTGATAGTTCTTCCTGGGCAGGAAGAGGGAGTGGGAGCTGACACACACCTAAATAGGCATTGTACTGTTCCCACACAAAGGGTTGATTACCCCCCCACATACACACACACACAGATAGCCTGACAGACAGGGTTGGGATGAAAGGGGATCTGTGCACTTCAAGTGCTAGCTTTGAAATCACGCCCACTTCAAAGGCACATTTGGGTATACCTACTGGGTCTCTGACCCTACTAAAACAGTACACTACTGGACCTGTGAAGAACCTTGCCAGGAGTAAAGACTGCTGTGCTTCAAGGATTGAAACTTTGCCTGACTGCTGCTCTTAAGGAACTGCTTTCTGCTGATCTCTGCTCTGCTGATCTCTGCTCTGCTGATCTCTGCTCTGCTGAAGACAAGGGCTGGACCCATCTCACTTGAACCCAGAGTGACGCAAAGGCTTACTGATTTGCCCCCTGTTCTGAAGTATCAGGGCCATCAAATACTTCCTTCAACTCTGCAACCACACCTGGACTCTTCCATCTGTGAGTCCTGCGCTGCCAATTGATGCCAATGCAGTCCTAGGCCCTTGAACGTTTATTTCTGTTGTCCAGAACCATCAAAATCCATGCAGTGACGAATTTGCGTTGATCAGGACTGACACATTACCCTTCGATGTCGGAGCAGAAACCGATCGACGACATTGCCTCTACGGACTGCGTGGCTCGACGACGAGGGACAGCACAGCTCAACATCAATGCCGCACCTACATCGTAAAGGGGTTCGACATTGAAGCCTTTATTGACTCTGTGGATTGATGAAGACGCTTCACCTCCATCCACGGGATCGCCAACAACGTGGCACCTCCTCGACTCCCAGCAGTCTTCAACATTGACCCTTGCTCCTGATGGAGCAGGGTTTTTACTTTTAAACCAAATATCTGTTTCATTTTCGTATGTCATTATTAAAAGTACTACTGATTAATTAGTAATTACTAAAGTTTGGCAAGTCTCGTCTAACCAACCTTATTAACAGAAGAATTACACGTGGGAATGCTATTGCATGGCTAAAATAATAAGTGAACTAAGTTGGTGAGTAAATTGACAGAATAGATGTTGCTTATGTGATGTTATTGTGTTATGCGCTTATCATTAATATGCATTAATGGCTTTTGATGTCGCAAATGGCTAGATAAATACATACACATAAGGGTATTAGCAGGGGAATAACACTGTATAATCATTTCCATGTAGTAATTATGTTTTGTGTTTCCTTTACTTAAGTTGACCATTGTGGCCTGCTATAAAATGGCTACCACCCGCAGCCTGCATTTAAGTAGATGAAAATTGAAAGGAGGCTTTGCGCTGACTGTGACCTTGTCCTCCAATTGAACTGAAAAGCCATGAACATGATGACAAATCTGGGAGTGATGCCAGATGCCCCTGAACGTGAAGATTTGTTGAGAATCCAAAATCCGACCTGATGAACTTATAATGGTCCCATGGATGAGATACATTTTATCCTAAAGAGACACCCGTAGAAGTAACGAATTAGTCATGGACTTCTAATTTCTATTCATTATTTGAGACTATCAATACGTGAGAAAATCCATCGTTGTATCCCAATGTACCAAGACGACATAATTTCCGCCATTCGACTGTTTTGAAAGATATGTTTGCAACATTTGGAATGTAAATTTGGTATAAATATTATTAGACTAGAGAGGTCTGGTGCCACTTCTTCCCGAACCAATGATCAGAGGTCCCGATGCTGACGGAGAGGACGGTGACTCTACATGACGGCTAGAAACTTTAACTATTTTGCTGAGGACCAGTTCTGACTTAGAAAACGACTTTTAGCCAGAATAGGTAAATATGAGAGAAATGATTTTGCATTTAATTGGCTTTTCTTACAATTTTAGATAAACAATATTCTGTTTGAATTACTGTGTCGGTGGTTATTTTATTGTCATGTTTATTGAATATATAGAGTGTTAAGTTGTTTCACCAAATCTATAGCAACTAGTTGATGCCATTGACCTCAGGGTACATGCAGATTGGTTAGGTACAGGAAAAGTGTCTCCCCTTATACATGGCACGGATAGAGTGGTAGGATGAATGTTGGTGTTATGGGCCCCACCAGCGTGTGATGTGTGTGTGCGTGTGTGACTGTGAAATCACTCCGTCCGTGGAAGTAGAGGGGATTCGGAAGCTCCGATCTGCACCAGTTTCTTGGTAGCAGAATGATGGTTAACTATTGTCTTGATCTGGTGAATTTTGCGTGTATATAAGCTTATTGATTATTGATTGATATTGATATATGAACTAACACTGTATGTTGAAGTCGTATTGAGTTTTATGTAGTGTGTACGGCTTCTGGGACGTAGGAAGTCGGTGACAGTTCCGTAGTAGGGCAGAGGGAGTGCTGCTCTCGTAAAAGGCGGGATTGTTGGCCCTGTATGTAGACAGGAAAAAAAACGTGTGACAATTGAAGTTGCGCGTCGCATTGTCTGGGTTCGATGAGGTAGCATCGTTGTGTGTTGCCATTAGAAACGTATTTTCTGTGTGAGAGAAGTGTATATGATAGCGAAGGTTATCTGTGAAGTTCTGGTCTTAGGTATCAGGGATCCTTATGGCATTCCGATAACGCTTATCACTAGAAAGGTAATAGGTATTCTCTGAGCTTGCTAGAAGGACAGAGCAGAGGTAAGCGCTGCTTTGTTAACGTGTGATATAATTCTGTAGTAGAACAGACTGCTCGCTGTTCTCGGGAAAGACAGAATTCTGTGCGAATGTACTACATTTTCTGGTGTGAAAGTGCGTGAATGAGAAAGCATTCTGGTTAATTGTGAAACTCTTAGGAGCATTCCGGAGAAAACAGTTAATTGGTGCTTGTTAGAATGGTAGAGTAGAGGGATGTGCTACTTTATCAACGGAAGTAACGATTCCGTAGTAGGGCAGAGGTAAGCGCTGCTCTCGGGAAAGGCGGAATTCTCGTGGGAAAGGTCTTTTTTCTGTTGTGTGGCTAGCGAAGCAGCCAATGGAGATGTTTGTATGTTGTAACTAACAGACTCGTAGAAGTTGAAACAAAGTCTACCAAGTAGTTTTGTAAAGGAGGGGTAGACGAGAGAGACAGGAGACAGGAGCAGAAGCTGCTGCAGCGACTGCTGACGTCAGGAAGACCGCGCTGTTATTGGACAGTGGGTTAGAACGGTGGAAGCACGGTGATTGGTGTGCTAATGTACGCCGTGCAAGGATTGGGAGACATACAGGGTGACGTAGACGCTCCAGGATTGGTGCGTTGGTGTGAGTCGCGCTGGGATTCGTGTACTGAGTCAGTGACGTAGACGCTCCATGATTGGTGCGTTAGTGTGAGTCGCGCTGCAATTGGACAGGAGATCGTACAGTTGTAGAAAAAACAGAAGGGTTGTGGAAAATAAGAAAATGTATTACCACGCTGAGGAAAAGAAAAAGAAATCCTTGTTTAGTAAGGTTAAGAACTGGTTTGACAAGGATAAGGATATTGTGACTAGGGAAGGACAGTTACTTCCTCCGATAAGAACCCCCGCATCCTTCATGGTTGCGAAATATGGGTATCATACCTGTATTTGGTTAGACAACTGGGTAAAGTATACTAAAGAGGATGGAGTTTTAGCTTTCCCGGAGCATGGCTCATTTAATCTGGCCATACTGAGAAATTTACGGGAGAGGATGATGAGTCTAGAGCCTCGGCCTAGGCCAACGCAGTTTGAGGCATTGACTGAATGGGAAGATGAAATGCATGAGCGAGAAAAGCAGAGAAGTGGAGGAAATTACAGGTATATGTTCGGGCGAAAGTATGATCGCGAAACTCATCATGACCGGATGAGAAGATGGCGAGATGCCAGTATGACGGAGGGATTATATCCTGTAAGAACTGCAGAGGAGACAGAAGGGAAAAAGTGTACAGAGAAAGAACATAATGTAGAAACAAAGAGGTATGGGGCAAATGAGTCTGATGATGATGTCTTAGATGACATGTTCTACAAAAGACCACCCCCGTATAGACGAGAACCAGAGGTAGGAACATCAGTTACCCCAATGAGACACCCTGCGGATTATAAAGACAGAAGTCATGACCCCTGAGTTGAAAAGCAGTAATTCTCTTGCAGAGAGAGAGAGAGAGAGAGAAAGGGAGAATGAAATTGAGGATGAAAAGACCAGAGAACTAGCAAGAACCACATTTGAATTGACAGAGAAAATCAGAGAACTGACTAAAAATCTTGAAGCAGTTACGGTGCCTGTAACAATAGGTCCGGTTATGCCTGTTTTTGAAAAGCAGAGGGTTGGTGAAGGTGGTTTGACAGTTCCATATGTAGGCAACAGATTGATTGTTCCTCCAGAGCAGGCAGAAATGAGAACGGGAGAAAATCAGTGGAAATCAGGAGAAAATCAGTGGAGACATACCATATGTGGAGGAGAGTTGAATGTGCAGACTAACTCAGGTTTGAATTCCGGTTGTGTGGAAGGGAACAGAATGATTGGAGGATCGATCTTAGAACCACAAAGAGTGACAGAACCAGTGGGTGCAGAAAAATCTACAGGGATAACTGCTGAAGATTTGAATGATTGGCTGAAAGATTTGCAGAGGAAAGAAAAGGAATCCCAGGGAATTGATGTAGCTAGAATACGTATGGAAATGGAAGAGCTGATTGTAGGAACCATCCCTACCGAAACGCTGAAAAATTATCAGGAGGGGGAAATATTATTCCTGTGTAAAAGTATCACATGGAGAGCAAAGTACATACATGACAGGTTGAAAGGAATAGCCAGTGAAATGGGAGTCGACATGGACAAGGTAAAAGCTTTACAAAAGCCTTACCGAGTGGATTTTACAGATAAGGACATTGAGAATCTGAATAATGCAGGCCGGACAGGGCAGATTAAGGAGATAATTGCTTTGCTGTGAAAATGGGGAGATGTGGAGAGATGGAAAGATAGATGGTATAGAAAACGAGAAGATGCAGCAGACAGAACTTACTCAACATTCCCTATGAAAGAAAAGGAGAAAGCAGTGACAGCTTATCCCATGAGGGAGATTCCAGGAGCAGGGTACGTACATGTCCCATGGACCAGACAAGATATTTTGTCATTTACAAATGATTTCCCTCGACTAAGAGAGAAGCCCGTCGAGTGGTATAGACAGGTTGACAGATTTGTGAAGTTGTCAAAAGTGCTGTGGATTGACCTGAATAGTCTGTTTGATATAATTGTACCAGCAGATTTGTGGGCAGAATGTAAGATAGTCATAGACTGGCCCACTAAAGAATACCCGAGAGATCCAAAGACAGGAGCTCCAGACCCGGAGGTCATGAAAAAGTATGAGCAGGTTATGGCTTTCCTGAAAAATAAGGTACCCCCCAAGGAAACAGACTGGGTTAAGATAGATCGAACACATCAAGAAGTCAAAGAATCAGTCCATGCTTACTATGAAAGACTAATCCTGGCTTTCAAACAGTTCAGTGGAGATGAACATCTGGGTGACAAGGATCTGAGCCATTTTGTATATAGATTTGTGTGTGGCTTGCGACCTGAAATCAGTGAAATGATAAGGCAGCATACCGTAGACTGGCAGAGCAAAAAGATTGATGAGATCCTGAGACATGCAAAATACTTCAGCGATGAAATTGAGGCAAAGCAAAGGAAACTGAAAGAAAAGGCAATGTGGGCACAGGTGAAAGTTGCAGAAAGACAGGAAGCTCAGTTGGCTGAACAAGCAAATAACCCAGGAAATAAACCCAGATTTGGCCCAGGAAAAGGGAAAGGCAATATTGAGGAGGCAAAGAAAAGGTTTCCCTGCCACAACTGTGGAAAATTAGGGCACTGGAAATCCGAGTGTAAGAATCCACCGTCTACTAATGATGACAATCCATCATTGAATTCACAGGTGCAGAGTGAGGGGTGTGGTCAGAAGCAGCAACAGCAGAAGGCTGTTAAGCAGCAGAATCAGGTGCTAAACCCACCCTTGCCACAAAGAAGAGGATCTCAGAAGTACAGCCAAGATTCGGGGTTCTACGATGATGAACAGGTAAACAAACCAAAACGCGCAAGCACTGTATCACAATATTGGCTAAGGAATGAGGGAAGTGATTCTGAGGGAGACTTCTGACGGTGCCGAAGAGAGGAGGAAGAGTGCGTACTTGGCGCAACTCTAGACCAGGCAGGACCTTTTGTAGATGGAAAAATCAATGGTGAAAGTGTTACTTTTCTAGTTGACACAAGAGCTACGAGATCAACTGTCAGGTCAGCTGATATAAAGAATCTTCCTCTCTCGGATGAAGCAATCCAAGTAGTTGGGGTGTCCAACACACAGATCAAAACTCATCTTACTGAACCAGTAAGGGTTAGAATAGGGAAATTCTCAGACATGCACCGATTCGTGGTGTGTGACACTAGTCCTGTGAACTTGTTAGGCAGGGATCTGCTGTGCAAGATGAATTGCACTATCTTCTGTACTCCAATAACCTTTGAGACACCAGATGAGGATGTCCTATACAGAATGACCCTAGATAACAGGGAAAGTGAGGCTATGGGAACATATGCTGTGTTTAATCCGGATGCATTACCCCCAGAATTAAAACAGACAGTAAAAGCAGCAGTTTGGGATTTTACGGGAGAAGATGTGGGCCTGATGAGAAATGTAGATGCAGTAAAACTTACTGTAAAAGAAGGAGTGGTTTACCCAAACATCCCACAATACAGACTGACACCTGAAATAATTGAAGGAATAACACCCATAATTGAGAAAATGATCCAGCAGGGGGTGTTAAGGGAAATATTGAGCAGCCCATGTAATTCACCAATAATGGGACTGAAGAAACCCAATGGGAAGTTCAGAATAGTACAGGATTTGAGAAAAATTAACAAGATTGTTGTGCCATGCTGTCCCATTGTGCCAAAACCATCAGTGATTTTGTACCAGATTCCCCATTATGCAGAATGGTACACAGTAATTGATTTGTGCCATGCTTTCTTTTCAATCCCGTTGCATCACGACAGCCAGCCGATTTTTGCATTTAGATTTGGAGAGCGAATTTTGGCATGGTACCGAATTCCACAGGGGTATACAGAGAGCCCTTCGATATTTAATCAATGCTGAAGAAATCTCTGGAGAGTTTGACAATGCCTGAAAATTCGGTTTTGGTCCAATACATTGATGACCTGCTTGTGGCATCAAAAACATGTGAAGCCTGTGAAGTAGACACCATTGCTTTACTGAATCACTTGGCAGATGGAGGATTAATAGTATCTCCAGCCAAATTGCAATTCTGCAAAAGAGAAGTCCAGTATTTGGGA
Source organism: Triturus cristatus (assembly GCF_964204655.1). Lineage (NCBI taxonomy): Eukaryota > Metazoa > Chordata > Amphibia > Caudata > Salamandridae > Triturus > Triturus cristatus. The sequence continues at coordinate 477,885,541 of NC_140580.1, forward strand.
CATAATATTGAGAAAGGCCTGAGGAAAGTGACCATTGACAGGATTAAAATCATCAGAGGGATGAGAGCCCCAATGACACAAAGAGAAGTAAGAATGTTCCTGGGAATGGTTGGTTATTGTCGTCAGTGGATAAGTAATTTTTCCTTGATTGCCAAGCCACTGATTAAATTGACAAAAAGTGAGGTGAAAGACCCATTGGAATTAAACCCAGAAGAAATGGCAGCATTTAAAGAGTTAAAGAACAGGCTATGTGAAGCTCCTGCCCTAGGAATGCCAGATTATGAAAAAGAATTTGAGCTGTACTGTAGTGAGAGAAATGGATGTGCACTTTCAGTGTTAATCCAGAAACATGGACGTCTGAGGAGGCCAATTGCATACTTCTCATCAACACTTGACCCAGGAGCTGTGGGTTTACCAGGTTGCCTGAAAGCAGTAGCTGCTACATGCAGAAGTCTGGAACAAAGTGAGGGAATTATAATGGGATATCCTGTACGGGTATTTGTACCTCATGATGTGGCAATCCTTTTAACAAGGAGTCGGACACAGTTCCTGTCTCATAGTCGGCTGACTAAATATGAGAAAGTAATTCTTGGTGCAGCAAATGTGAGCCTTGAAAGATGTGTGAATGTGAATCCAGCAACACTGTTGCCTGATGCTGAAAGTGTGGGAGTGAGAGATGAAGTTGATCATGATTGTCTGGATGTGCTTGATTACTGTACAAAACCAAGACCAGACATAAGAGATCTGCCACTGTCTGAGAGTGATCATGTGTTGTTTGTGGATGGATCTTGTTTGAGAACGGATGAAGGAACACTGAGTGCCGCATATGCTGTGTGTACAGTTTCAGGAGTTGTGGAAGCATCACCTTTGAAAGGAGTTAAATCCGCTCAGGTGGCAGAATTGGTGGCACTAACAAAGGCTTGCAAGATTGGAAGAAATGTGAGAGTGACTGTAATGACTGACAGCCAGTATGGCTTCGGAGTTGTCCATTATTTTGGCCAGTTATGGCTACAAAGAGGTTTCCTGACCTCAAGTGGAACTCCCATAAAGAATGCTGAAGTGGTTGGAAAATTGCTTGAGGCGATACAGCTGCCTAAAGAACTAGCAGTTGTAAAATGTGCTGCTCATGGTCAAGGTGATGATTTTGTCACCCTTGGGAACAAATTTGCCAATGACATAGCACAGTATTGTGCAAGGAATAATCATTCCATTAACCGGAGTAAAGAAAGAGAAATGTCTTCTTGTTCCTTAATGTATACTAATGTGGTGGGAACATGGGAGGAAGTGAAGCAGTTGCAGGATGAGGCAGGAGATGAGGAAATGAAAGATTGGGTGAAAGCAGATTGTGCACCAAGGGAAAAAAACCACGTGTGGGTCTATAGGGATGGAAGACCAGTCATGCCCAATAGCATGTTGTCAACAATGGCACGGATGTATCATGGCCAAGGACACCTGGGGAGGGATGCTATGATAAGGGCCTTTAAGCAGACCTGGTATAATGCAAAATTCAGGCTGATAGCAGAGAGTCTCTGTCAGAGATGCCTGATATGTCAGCAATTCAATCCTGGAAAGAGAACAGTGGTGAGCCTAGGTACGATAGGCAGGGAGGGAGGACCCTTCACAAGAATGCAGATAGACTTCATCAAAATGCCCCAAGTCAACAGATTAAGGTATGTCCTGGTGGTAGTCTGTTTGTTCTCCAGGTGGGTGGAGGCATTTCCAACAAGAAGAAATGATGGGATAACAGTAGCCAAGCTACTGTTAAGAGAATTAATCCCAAGGTATGGGTTCCCAGTGACCATTGAATCAGACAGAGGAGGACATTTTTATAATGAAATCATGGGTTTGATCTGTGAAGCTTTAAGTTTACAGCAGAAGCTACATTGTGCTTACCGACCAGAGGCTTCTGGTGTGGTTGAACAAATGAATGGTACCATCAAAAACAGAATTGGCGGGGGCGTGGCTTGCGTGCCGGAGTGGAATGGCGGACCTGGTGTAGGCTCCGCAACGACGCGGGACATTTTCCTTATACTGAGCCTCTCGGAGATGTTGTTCCGGTATTTGGGCGGCGGGAGTGACTGTATGACGATGCGGTGAGTCTGCATACCGCCTTTGAATCGTCATTCCTCGGTGAGCGAGCCCATACGCTGTGGCGGTGATTCTCTCCTCAGCGACTCACGGGCGCCCGCCATTTTGTATTGCGGCGCCCGCGTTTTTCCTCTCATAATGCGCTGCTTCCCGCATGTTACTGCCCAATTCAGCCTACAGCCTCCTTTTAAAGTATAATGAGTGCACCCTACAACACAGGTGTTTACTCCAACTACTTTTTGGATTGTTTCTTTTATAATATACTAATGCTAACTGTTGCAAGTGTTCTGTTTGAGGCAGGGTGCTCTTCAGTGCTCTTTTATATGAATCTATGGTATGGCAGCCCACATCAAACATACCTAATGGCAGAGCCTTAACCACTATTGTCATTCAGCGCATCTTTCCATATTTGCCACGATAGTCCTTTTTTCTGACAGAGCATCGTTTTTTGGACTGATCTTCTTCTACACTGCGGCTTCTCCAACTGGAATGGCATTTTTTACAGTTCTATTTCCCAGCTGAGATGATTTTTGCTATGTTTTGTTTGGAGGATTTCAGGTCACTATTGTTCAATTTAATTTTTATTATACCTTGTGCCTCGTGGTGAGCTCTTTACAATATCTGTACTTTACTAATATATGGAACAGTCTCTTTGTATTTCTATATTATCTTTTATCCATCGTGAAGCCTTTTAAGTCACAATGGCTAACGACTCCCATGCTGTTCGGGCTTCCACCTCCGGTACCAAGCCAAAAAGACATAAAAATGATCCTCCGTCTCCTATTCTCTCCTCACAAAACCCGGTCCTAGACTCTATACTAGACGAGGTTCGTGGCCTTCAGCCCTTTATGTCCACGACTAACGAAAAGTTAAAGCAGATTGAGGAGAGATGGATCGTCATGGAGGGTAAAGTCTTGGATCTTGAACAGCGTGTAAGTGATTTACAGGACATCACATCTAAGATCCCCACACTGGAGCAAGAAATCCATAAATTAAAAATCCACACAGAGGATCTTGAAAATCGCAATCGCAGAAATAATCTGCGCCTTTATGGTCTTCCGGAGAATATTGAAGGGTCTGACATGGTCTCTTTTTTGCAGAAATTCCTTCCAGAACTGTTAGATCTTCAACCATCATCAAACCTTCTCAATATACAAAGAGCTCACTGACTGGGGCGTCTTCTCCCTCATGCCAACAACCCACGTGGAATTATAATTCTTTTTCTGGAATTCACCGAGCTTATGCAAGTTTTGAAGGCTGTAAGACTTAAACGCCGTCTTTCATGGTCAGGCCATAATATCTTCATATCCCAGGACATTTCTAATGCAACAAATGCTCGTCGCAAAGAATTTCTTGCTCTACGACCTCAGATGAGACAACTTAACATCCAATATGGAATTCTCCCTCCTTGCCATTGTAAAATTACACATAATGGTCGGTCACGTTCCTTTGATGATCCGGATAAACTTAAAATTTTTCTTCACAGTCTCTCAACTCAGGGCATGGATACAAATGTTTGAATTTTTTCTTATAGTTTAGGATTGCTAATTAGATTATAAACTGATTTGCCTGGTTGATACCCTTTGATTATTTGTTCTTATCGTATTTATGAGGTTCTCATTCATTTTTTGTAGTTATTACTGTGGTCCGTGTCCCTCGGCGTCACTATGCTCCTCTTTTTTCGACTTTTTCTTCTACTTTTCAGATCTGGATGCTAATCCTTGATCTGTTTGCTTACTTCTTTCTTCTGTCTTCTTCCTTACCTTCCCTTCTCTCTTTTTTTTTTATTGTTTTTGTTTTTCTGTGTGTTTAACTCTACTTTTAGTATTATGTTTCTCCTCTCATTTTTCTCTTCTGCTTCTTTTTCCTCTGGCTCATCTCTTCTTTTCATCCACTCAGTCTTATTCAGTTTTAACTCACCTTGTCTGTGTCTATTTCATTTTTGATATTACGTATCTCTTCTCGCATATTAAACTTTGTCTTTCCTTCTTTTGGCTTGTCGATTTTGCAGTTTTTGTCCTCCTGCTCCTTCATGTTTACCTGTCCTCAGAGTTATGGTTAATGTGACTTCGTGGAATGTTTGTGGTCTTGGTCATCCAGTCAAGCGTCAAAAGGTATTGTATCATCTTGCTAAACTTAATACCCAAGTTGCTTTTTTACAGGAAACCCATTGCAATGGCAAAGAATCCCTTAAACTTAAACGCCAGTGGGTTAATCAAATTGTTTTCTCTCCTGCTATTGATCGTCATGGTGGTGTTGCTATATTGTTCCACAAATCCATTAATGCACAGATTCTATCTTCAGAGTGTGACCCTGATGGTCGGTGGGTGCTGGTAGACGTTATTATAAATAAAAAACAAATAACCTTTTTCAATATTTATGGTCCTGTTAAACCAGGTTCCGAATTCTGGAACTCTATAAAACTGAAACTTTTGTCTTGTGCTAATTCTAATATTGTGGTAGGGGGTGATTTCAACAATTGGCTAGATCCGTTTTCTGCTAGGCAATCCAACTGTAAGTTCAAACCTGACAAAACTCATAAATCATTTCAGACAGCCATATCCTCTCGCCCATTATTTGATTCGTGGAAAACATGTAACCCAGATACCTTAGAATTTACCTTCTTCTCGCCTGTACATCATACCAGATCCCGTATAGATTATATCTTAGTTTCCAAATCACTACTACCTTGTCTCCAATCTTCTGACATTGGATCCATATTTATATCCGATCATGCTCCTGTCTCCACCCTTATTGACCTATCTCTCACTACATGTAAACAAGGTAGATGGCGTTTTAATAATTCCCTTCTATCGGACCGCTCTTTTATTCTGGAAGCGACTTCCTTTATTAAGGAATTCTTTACCTTTAACCCCTTCAGCGCTGCGCGGATTCCCCCGCGGTGCTGAAGGGTTCGAGCGCGGGCGGGGCCATGACGGAACGGTTTCGTCATGAGCACAGCTCAACCGATGCTCATGACGGAATCGTTCCGTCATGAGCATAGAAGGGGTTAATAACTCCTTAGACACTTCCGTTCACAACAATTGGGATGCCTTCAAAGCTTCCTTTAGAGCATTCACTATTGCATACTCCTCAAGGAAGAAATAATTACTGCACGCTAAATATAAAGAAACCCTGACTCTTCTAAAAACGTTAGAACACAATTATTATTCTTCTAAATCTCCCTCATCCCTACAAGAATTAATTAAAGCTAAATCCTTCCTAAATAAAATTGCCACTGCGGACGCTTGTAATATCCTCCTTAAGATTAAATCGAAATTTCATGGAGGACAAAATAAAGCTGGGAGAATGCTAGCAAATTATTTAAAAATTAAATCAGAACGTAAAGTTATTGGTCCCATTCATTTGTAAGCGACCAATACACTCCTTTCTTCTGACTCCGACATTATCTCCACATTTCAACCATACTACAATCTCTTGTATACAGAAACTACCATGCCCTCTGAAGCAGATTTTACTTCTTTCTTCCAAGATATTCCCAAATCTAAAGCCTCACAAGATAATTTCGAACCCCTTGAAGAAGATATATCTCTACAAGAATTAACTGATGCTATTAAATCTATGAAAAAGGCGAAAGCTCCTGGCCCCGATGGATTTTCAATAGAATTATTCGCAGCTTTCTCCTCAATTTTTGCTCCCAAATTGTTACAACTTTTTAATTCCTTTATAGCCAATTCCCAAGCCTGTGGTTCTTTTTTGGAAGCCCTTATTATTGTAATCCCCAAACCAGACAAAGACCCTTCCTTTTGCAAACATTTTCGCCCTATATCATTAATTAATTATGATTGTAAAATTTTAGCAAAAATTTTAGCTTCTCGTTTAGAAAAAATTATCCCTCTTCTCATTCACCCAGACCAAGTTGGCTTTGTCAGAGGTCGTTTGGCTTCTGACAACGCTAGAATGTTTTCCAATGTTATTGCTCTTAGTAGAAATTATACAGCCCCACTTGCTGCTCTGTCCCTGGATGCAGAAAAAGCCTTTGATCGTGTTAATTGGGCGTTTTTATTTCATGTATTACAATGGTTTGGTTTTGGTCCAAAGTTTATTTCATATGTTAAATTGCTATATACCAATCCAAAAGCATGTATTTTTGTTAATGGCCTCTTCTCCCCCTATTTTTCTCTCCAAAGAGGTACTCGTCAAGGTTGCCCCCTTTCACCATTACTTTTCTTGTTATGCTTGGAACCTTTTTTGGAACGTATTAGACATAACCCCCTTATTAATGGTTTCAATTTCAAGGCCCACCAAATTAAATTGTCTGCATATGCTGATGATGTTCTTATTTATATGTCTAATCCAGTATCCTCTCTACCCCCCTTTTTGCAGGAAATTTCACCATTCGCCAGGGTTTCTGGCTACAAATTAAACTTTTCCAAAACCGAGATTTTACCCTTAAATCCTTCATGCTATCGTTATATGTTTGACTCCTCTAATTTCACTTGGTTTCCCCAAAAAATTAAATATCTTGGCATACGGTTTTCCCCCAACATTCGTGACACATTGTACCATAATTTTACTATCCTAAAACTCAAAATTGCTAATTTGTTGAACCTCTGGTCTCCTTTGTTCCTCTCTTGGTGGGGTAGACTTGATACAATTAAAATGATGATTGTTCCTCAGATTCTGTTTATATTATCTATGCTTCCTTTCAAAATTCCTAAATATTATTTTTCTCAGATTAACTCATTATGTACTAAATTTCTCTGGAATAACAAACACGTACGTATTGCTTTGTCCAAATTGATTCGTCCTAAGACTGAAGGGGTGGTTAGATTTCCTGATTTTGCTTTATATCATAATGCCTTTTTGATTCGTCAATTTTATGCTCTATCTAAAGATTATAAGGATTCACCTAAACCTTCGTGGGTCAATGTTGAATGTTCACTGCTCAATGATTTTTCAATGCGAGATGTTGTTCACATGACTAATTGTACTTTTCTTTCCAAATACCCTATTTTGAAACATTCTCAATTCTTGTTACATACACTTTTCTTTGCGAATTTGGATGATTATCAAGCATTTCTTGCATAACCACTTTGGTTTATTAAATACATTAAGTTTCGTCACAAATCATTTTACTACAAACACTGGAAAGAAAAGGGTATTATTTATGTACACCAAATGATTGTGAATAGTGTAATTCTTTCTTTCCGTCAGTTGCAAGAATCTTTTCAACTATCCGACTCCTGTATTCAACAGTATAACACTTTAGCTTTAACTCTTCAAGATTGTGTACAGAAATTTCTCTCTCTACCAACTCCTATTTCATTTCTTCCTGATACTCCATTATATCAAATCTCTACTGGTATTGTTCCTAGTGCCTCCTTTATCTATAAATCTTTATCTACCCCTATTGTTACTCGGTCTAAATCTAAGGTTGAACTAGAGTGGGAATATGACCTTTCATTGACTTGGTCGATATCGCAATGGGATAAGTTTTGGCAAAAACTTTTCAAGACTTCCAAGGCTGCTAATATTACACAGTCCCTGTACTTTCTTTATAATAGAGTTGTCATTACTCCCCTTTTGTTAAATAAGTTTAACCATTCTGCTTCATCATTGTGTTGGTCTTGTCTTAATGCCGAAGGTTCGTTATTGCATTTATTGTTCTAAGGTTTATGTATTCTGGACTGATGTATGGTCAAAATGTTCCCTGATTTTCTCTTACAATAGGCAACTTAGTATTCATAATATTTTCTTAGGCACCATGTCGTCTGATTTGGCTCAAGGTAATCCCACATCTCCTCTAGTTGATTTATTTCTTGCGGTGGCCTTTAAAGTCATATTGTCCTGCTGGAAAGACAACTCTAAATTATCCTTTTTACATTGGTGGAATTATATATGTGATGAGCATAGAATTGCCTCTATTCCTCAATCTTCTTTACATCTTCAAATTAAATCCGATTTATTGTGGCTACCTTTTCCGACTTATCTTTCTTTATCATTATAATCTCTTTCTCTTCTTATTACTGAGTTCTCCTTCTTTTCCTTTCTTTCTTTTCTTTTCTTCACTCGCTCTTTCTTTCTTTCTTTCGTTCTCTTTCTTTCTCTTTTTTCCTGTCTCTTTTCTCTATAAAAATTACCCTACCCCCTTTAAATACTTTACTTATTTTAACTTTCGCACAGGTTTTTTGTGTACCACTGTATTATCCTAGTTTCCTATATTTTTTCTTAGGTATATCCTCTTTTCCCTTGTTTTTAATTCAATATCATTTTAAGCAAGTTACTAGAATTGTTTTATATACTTTGTAACTTTATTTGTACAATTATCCTATTACGTTGTTACTAGTTTTTCAGAACGTTTATATGCTCATATTCCGAACATTATTGATTAGTGTATATTTGTATTCCTGTGTTTTCTTTTATTCAATAAACATTATTTAACAAAAAAAAAACAGAATTGGCAAAATGTGCCTAGCCACAGGAATGAAATGGCCTGATGTCTTGCCTCTAGTCCTGATGACAATTAGGTCTACTCCAGACAGAACAACAGGTTTGAGTCCACATGAAATTATCATGGGACGTGCTATGAGACATGCGTTTGTGCCAGTCAACAAGCTGATGACTATAACTGATGACATGATTTTGGATTACTGTAAAGGCCTGGCTGGCACACTTCATTATGTGTTTCACCAGGTTGGAGAAGACGCCACCACACTTGAAAAGAAACCAGCCCATGATCTGAGCCCAGGGGACTGGGTAAGAATAAAAGTCCACAGAAGAAGGAATTGCCTGGTTCCAAGGTGGGGAAGGCCAAGACAAGTCATTCTGACCAAAACGACTGCTGTGAAGTGTGCTGGAGTGAAAAATTGGATACATGCAAGTCACACTCTGAGAGTTCCAAACCCAAGTGACGGCACTGGAAAAGAATACTTTGAAGAATCAGATTCCAGTGATGATGCAGACAGTGAGGCAGTAAAAAGGAAAAAGAATCCTGAAAGGGGGGAAAGTGAGTCAAGAGAAACTTTCGTCCCACCAGAAGAAATTCTGAAAAGAACATTGCAAACTTCAGAGACAAGTCCAGATTCTGAAGAAGTGCCTGAAATTCCAAATAACAGTGACAAACACAAAAAGAAAGAAAGAAAAGAAAAGAACATTCCAACAGAGGTGACACCTGAATCAAATGAGATAATTGGACAAGTCCCACCTGAGATAATTCTTGAAGAAGAAGGGACAGAAAAAGAAAGAGAGGGACAGATTGCGGAAAAACCCCGAGGAGGTGTAGGGAATATTGACAACAAGTTAGGTGAAGGGACAAGTAGACAGCAAGAAGATTGCGTGTCGGAGACCTGAGGAAGGACAGAAGTAGGGAAATCTCAATTGGTGGAAAAAGAGACTGTTGGAGAAAAGGAAGTTGTTAAGGAAGGAAAGATTGTTGATGAACAAGAAGCAACTGAGACAGAATCTGATGAAAGTGAAAATGAGATACATGGAGGACGAGTTCTGAGAAAGAGAACTTGGATTGGAGAGAGAAACAATAAAGAGGGAAAACAAAAGAGAAATGCTAAAGGAGATCTTTGGCCCAACAAGATAAAGAGACTAAGATATCGACTGACACGAGTTAACTCCTCGAAAGCTGAACAGGTGAACGAAGTGTCAAGTCAAAACCAAACGAAAGAAGAGGAAGCAAAGATATCTGAAGGAACTAAAAGAATCAGAAAACCAAACCAGAAGTATAAGTCACCAGAATGGACGTATGTGGTGCTGCCTGAACAAGGTGAAGAGGCAGACAGTCAAGGAAGTCCAGAGGAGGCTTTACTGAAAGTGGTTGAAGAAGAAGAAGCAGTGGGAATCCTGAGAGTTATCTTGTCCGACATTGGAGAAGAAACGGATGTTCAGGACCTAATACAGTTTGATGATGATGAGGAAAGAGTGAAAAGTGATGAAAATCCAAATTGAGTAAATCCAAAGAAGTCACTTGAAGAAGAAAGTGAAGAAGTAAAATTAGGAACTAATAGATTGTAATAATCTGGTGGGTACTTGCTGCCCTAAAAAGTTCGGTAGTGGAGTAGAAGAGGCTAAGTCAAAAGACACGGTCAAATTAACAAGATGGCTAACACTGAGAATAATCAAAGTAGATGTACCTTCATGAAAAGATGGTGCAAGATGTGCTGCTGCTGTACAGGATTATTAATGCTGCTTTGGAGCGTGCTTGCTCTACTGATCTCTTTTAGAGTAACTATAGACACTTTAGAAGGACATACTGAGAACAGGACTAACATAGGGAAGAGTTCACAGAAGATAGTTCCAACTAGAACTAGCAATGTATATATACATAAGGATAGGTCTATTAATGATTTTTCTAGCAATGTGATTCCAAAATTATTGTACGAATATGTAAAGACAATGGATGTAAGGGACTGCTACGTCTGTATGCAATTACCTGCTTCTGTTTCGGAGGGAGTGACTTATCATCACCTTCCGGCTACGTATGGAATTTCATGTAGTGTGTTGATTAGTATATTTTATCAGTTAGGGAAATTAGATTATAATATGTCTAATGTAGATAATATTCTTGGGCAACTGCCTATGAATAAAGAACTGAATCCTGCTAAAGAAGCTAACACTTTAGGTGAGATTTTTTTAGAAACTAGAGAATTAACATTAGAATATGTTTTTAGAAACAATTTAACCTGCAGTTTGAAAGAAGAAGAGAAAACTTTTCTAGACATGGTTGAGAAAAGAAGGTTGAACATGCACAAGAAAGCAGAAGGACATAAAATGAGTGAAACAGTGTGGGCTATTGAGAAAGAAAAGGAGTTGAAAAATGGAGCCAGTCCAACTATGGCTATAGATGCACCACAGAAAGGCAAACTATGCATTACCAGGAAGAGATCCCAGTATGAATATTATTTCATAGGGACTAGTGAGTGCCATGATACATACTTTATTGCAACCGGATGGGGATTTAGAGGAGGAGAAGATCCAGTTTTTCCGGGAGTGTATTATATTTGTGGGAATAAGGCTTATTATAGGTTGCCTGACCATTGGTTTGGCACATGTTATGTTGGCCTGGTCTTTCCAAAGATTTTTCACATGGATAGAGTAAAAAATGCTGAACATACTAATCCATTAACACGCTATAGAAGAGAGACATGGACAGAAATTGTAGGAGATATTTTTGGAGCTTTAATGCCAGCAGTGGGAATTTCATTGAATGCATATGGCATTCGGAAGCTGTCAACAGTGGTGGATCGCTTGTCAACAAGCACCGCTGGAGGCTTTCTTTTGGTAAATACTGAAATGGTTGCTTTACGCGCTATGGCGATGCAAAATCGACTTGCCCTTGACATTCTATTGGCAAAAGAGGGTGGAGTCTGTGGAATGCTGAAAGTTCAACATTGTTGCACTTACATTCCTGACGAAAGCAAAGATCTAAAAGTCTATATCAAAAATACTACTGATTTGCATGAAGAATTAGTACCACTGGAAGCTGAAAGTATCTGGACTAAAATGGCTAATAAGATGATTGCTATTAAGAATTTTGTAGCAAAAATAGGTAGTACCATTTTTGGTAAAATATTATTTCCATTAACGTGTGTAATTGTTGCATTATTAATTCTTAGATTAGGGTGTATGTGTTGTAGATACAGAAGAAATAAAAAGAAAATAACACAAGAAAATGTTAAAAAGAGACAAAAGAAACCAGAGAGAGATCCACAAGAAATAGAATTAGAAGAATTGAGGGAAAGCATGTATATAGAAACTAAAAGAGAAGACGATATGGAAACAAGGGTTTAAAAATGAACAAGAAGACATTTTGAATTTCTTTAAAAGGGGAAATTAAATTGATTTTTGGGTTTTGATTTTTGTGGTGATAAGATATCACCAAAGGGGGGATTGATGGAGCAGGGTTTTTACTTTTAAACCAAATATCTGTTTCATTTTCGTATGTCATTATTAAAAGTACTACTGATTAATTAGTAATTACTAAAGATTTTTCAAGTCTCGTCTAACCAACCTTATTAACAGAAGAATTACACGTGGGAATGCTATTGCATGGCTAAAATAATAAGTGAACTAAGTTGGTGAGTAAATAGACAGAATAGATGTTGCTTATGTGATGTTATTGTGTTTTGCGCTTATAATTAATATGCATTAATGGCTTTTGATGTCGCAAATGGCTAGATAAATACATACACATAAGGGTATTAGCAGGGGAATAACACTGTATAATCATTTCCATGTAGTAATTATGTTTTGTGTTTCCTTTACTTAAGTTGACCATTGTGGCCTGCTATAAAATGGCTACCACCCGCAGCCTGCATTTGAGTAGATGAAAATTGAAAGGAGGCTTTGCGCTGACTGTGACCTTGTCCTCCAATTGAACTGAAAAGCCATGAACATGAAGACAAATCTGGGAGTGATGCCAGATGCCCCTGAACGTGAAGATTTGTTGCGAATCCAAAATCCGACCTGATGAACTTATAATGGTCCCATGGATGAGATACATTTTATCCTAAAGAGACATCCGTAGAAGTAACGAATTAGTCATGGACTTCTAATTTCTATTCATTATTTGAGACTATCAATACGTGAGAAAATCCATTGTTGTATCCCTATGTACCAAGACGACATAATTTCCGCCATTCGACTGTTTTGAAAGATATGTTTGCAACATTTGGAATGTAAATTTGGTATAAATATTAGTAGACTAAAGAGGTCTGGTGCCACTTCTTCCCGAACCAATGATCAGAGGTCCTGATGCTGACGGAGAGGACGGTGACTCTACATGACGGCTAGAAACTTTAACTATTTTGCTGAGGACCAGTTCTGACTTAGAAAACGACTTTTAGCCAGAATAGGTAAATATGAGAGAAATGATTTTGCATTTAATTGGCTTTTCTTACAATTTTAGATAAACAATATTCTGTTTGAATTACTGTGTCGGGTGGTTATTTTATTGTCATGTTTATTGAATATATAGAGTGTTAAGTTGTTTCACCAAATCTATAGCAACTAGTTGATACCATTGACCTCAGGGTACATGCAGATTGGTTAGGTACAGAAAAAGTGTCTCCCCTTATACATGGCACGGATAGAGTGGTAGGATGAATGTTGGTGTTATGGGCCCCACCAGCGTGTGATGTGTGTATGCGTGTGTGACTGTGAAATCACTCCGTCCGTGGAAGTAGAGGGGATTCGGAAGCTCCGATCTGCACCACTCCATCCAAGGTACTTTGTCCACTGGACCTGCGTGAGTCCTGTAGCTGGCCTGCACTCTACCATAGTTGGCAAGAATTTTGGATTTAGCCCGGTCTAGCACGACCTCAAGTATCCACTTAGTGCTATTGACTTCTAAGCACCAATTTTGGTTTATTCTTCAAAAATTCATAACTCTGGTTCGACTTATTGGACTTTTGTCATTTCATTCTTATTATACTCATAGCATTAAGCTCTATTTTTTTAAACATGTGCGGAGTATGTTTGTGGCATTTTCATTGTGTGTGTGTGTTGCTTAGATAAGCCTGACTGCTCTGTGCCAAGCTACCAGAGGGTGAGCACAGGTTATCTTTTATGGTGTATCTAGCTTACCTTGACTAGGATTGTGGTCCCTATTTGGACAGGGTGCATACCTTTGCCAACTACTGACCCAATTTCTAACATGGGTGGAAAGCTTCTTTGCCAATTAAACCCTATCTCATGTTCCTATGGTTGCCCGAACTACTGGAGAAAAATAGATCCCATGTGGACTGTGTTTTTTAAGCTGCCTGGGGATTTTCCATACATGGATTCCAGCAATCGTTTGATCAATAAAGCACCATTGTGTGTCCTGCTCCATTCCACCATATATCTCAGTTGGGCTGCTTGGGAATAACAGATCAGATAGGGAATACGCAGACCATCCTCTGCCATTGATAAATAAGCCTGCTTCTTGGCCATTCGTGCCTTTCTACCGTCCCAAATATAAGATTCCTTCAGTGTCTGGTGTGTCTCAATGATAACTGGGGGAATGGTAGGGGAAGGGTTTACATGACGTAGAGAATCTTTGGAAGAAGTGTCATCTTAATAGCCACTATCCATCCCATTCATGAGATTGTATGTCAAAGCAAGTTGTTGTCAGAAGGACAGCATAATTGGGCTCCGCAGTCTTTTCTACTGTAGCGTAGATGTGCAGACCTAGGTATGAGACCCCCATAGACCAAGGGAAGGGGAAGAGACGCTCTAGTTGAAGCTTATCATTTTGAGGAATGTTAAGATTAAGGGCCTGAGAGTTCTGTAAATTAAGCTTGAAGCCTGAAGCTTTGACAAAGGCCTAAAGCTCCTAAAGTGTGGGGGTGGGGGGTATGGAGGTTTGGAGTTGCATGAGTGCAATCATTACATAATCTGCATGCAATGTAATTGTATGTTCCTGGCTACCCATGGTGATATCAGTAATGTGGGGATGCGGGCAGACCTGTTCAGCAATGAGTTTCTTATACTGGGCAAATAAGTGTGGAGATAAGGAGCAGCCCTGTCTTGTCCCCTGTGCAATCTGGAAGGCTTGTGAGGTGTTTCATTAACCCATACCCTGCCTATGAAGTTTGCGTAGTTACACCATATTCATTTTCGGTAACGGGTGCCAAATCCTGCCTTAGTTAATACAAGTTGGAGGAAGGTGCCAATGTACACGGTCAAATGTTCTCTCAGAGTATATCAATAGAGGGAGCGCTGCAATCCAAGAGTGAAGCATCTTATCAATGCAATGCAGGATTTGTGTTGTATTGTTGCTTAATCCCCTTTCAGGAATGAATCGTGCCTGGTCTGGATCAACCAACCCTTGCATATAGGGGCTCAGGAAGGCCACTAGGATGCAGGTAAAGATCTTGGCATCAATATTAAGCAGCGAGATAGGCCGTACGAGGAGCAAAGGGTGGGATCCTTTCCAGTCTTTGGGATACCTGTGTCAGTGGCCTCCCTCATCGTATCAGTAAATATGCCAGTTTCACTAAAGGAATTGCAGAGGTGAGGGAGGATAGGTGTCAATTGTGTAGCAAAAGCTTTTTAAAAGTCAGTGGATGTTATTTATACTGCAGTGCCAGCAGCCCCTCTACTCTGGGCCTTATTACTAAGCCTATTCTAGACTTCTTTCACATCAGATCAGTTCGTGCAAACAGGCTAGCACTCTGAAGTGACGTTGGTGATTTCCACGTGCTATAAATATCACTTCATACATAAATACGTAAATATTTACAGGTGACACCATCATATTGCTCCCAATACCCTGCGATCATGTGGTAGGAAAAGAAGGCACGCTGTTGGAGACGGCAAAAGTATTATTGGATGATTCAAAAATAAATCCCAAGGAATTTTTGTTTGCTTACAGGGCACAAATCGAGCTTCATTACTGCACTCACTGTGGATCTAAAAGGGTTTGGGCCACAGGGAGGACTCATTGACATCCACACACCACTTACAATGTGCATTCCTTAGGTGTCGCATCCGGACTTTCTAAGAGTAAGGCTGAAAAATAGTTAGATGGGAGAATCTGTGGTCTGTCAGGACACGGAGTCCTGTATGAAACCGAACTCTTGTGAACATGAAAATGAAAAGGCTGCTTCAAAATTGAGGGAAGTCACAATGGAAGGTGTTGTGATCCCAGTTCCGAGTGAAAAATTCAGGTGGTCTTGGCTCAGACAGCCAGCCCTGCTATGAACTTCACTAGAATCCTTCAGACTCCGACAGTGAGTCCTTTTTTCATATCCATTTATGTTTTGGTCCAATCAGGGGTTCATGCTTCGGAGCAGCATGTAAATAATGCATTCTTTTTTATGGAGCGATAAGTATACCCCACGAGGTAGGGTTGCCTCTCTTGTTCGTAGGCGTAAGAAATACTACAAGGAATAATACTGGTGTGTTCACAGAGGAATGTACCCTAAACAAAGAGCTCTAAGGGAAATATATATGTTTTACATATTTAGTAATTAGTAGAAATGCCACAACAAAACACGTTCTTTGCTTGCATTCAATCTGATGCCGAGCATGTTATTTCTGTAATCAGTTATCGGATGCCCAAAATCTGTTTTATAATGCATTTTAATCCTGCTAAGAGTGAATTCAATATTTTGCAGTACTAAAGTGCATAATAACCCCATAATATTGGGATGCATCTGCACAAACATTTCCACACATACACCCGTCAAGCACACATGTCAGAAGGGTATATCAGCTTCAAGACACTTTCCTCCCAGGACAATGATGCGAATTAAAAATAGAGAAGCCAGGCCCCCCCTGGGGCTACTAGGGTCACAATCTCATCACTTCACGCGCATCAGGGTGCTTTCATGTACAGTTTTATATTTAGCAGTAAACTCTGCACTGAGAGCGGATACACCTGCCAATAAGTATTGGCAGATGCGGCGCGGTGCTTTATTGCAGACGCTTACTGCTGGAAATAAATGTCTGTGTTTAATCATTCCTGTGAATGCTGATCTGTTGCCATGGCCTTCTAAGAGGCCCTGGGGATCACTGTCACTTGTTTGTTCTCCCCCTTGAACTTTTTATCCAAATTTGATGTTTCTCTCGTTTGGATATTTGTTAGCAAGGGTTGGTAAGGAAAGGAGATGATAAGGCTGATAAGGGAAGGGACGGGCGGGGAGAGAGAAGAGATCGCCCTTGCCTATGTGTCAAAAATGTATCTTATTTCATTGGAGCGTTTGCCAGTGCCCTAAAGCACATCAGAGCGCCTAACAAAAACCAAGCTAGCCTGGCTGATGAGGGGTGTTACTCCAAAACCGGTTGCAGGATGCTTGTTTGCGGTCCAGGGAGGACCTGGCTTGGCAGTTCGGTCTTGACTGTTCCCGTGAGGAGCAGGGTCAAGACTGATTTGCATATGGCTGGGTCTAAACTGGGGTGGCATGTTGAGCAAAGGAACGATGGATTTAACTCAGATCTCTTGACTGGGGGTAAATGTTTGATTCGCTCTGCATTCTGTCCATCCATCATCTATTTACCTGTAACAAAAGCCATAGGCATAATTATTAGGATATATTTGCTAGGACTGGTACTAATGAGAAAGAAGTGGGGTTTAAATTAGATGCACAAAATACATGCCAGAAACCTGAGTCTGCACGCTGACATACAGGATCGGTGTGCGCACGTACACAAGGCTCCACAGTGTGTGATACCTTATCATACGCCATATTGCAAAGTAACAGTCTGCTTTAAAGGTGGGTGCTGTCACTGTGTTTATCCCCACACAGAGTACAGGACTGGACACAGTAGAGTCAGTGGTGGCTGCTGGCGACCAGAAGTGGTGAAGCAGCGGGGGATGGGGGAGTGAAAAATAAAAATAAAAGATCACATTTACTTGTGTACGGCCGCTGCCTCTCCTCTGTCCTCTTCTGTTCTTGACTCCCAGCAGCACACAGGCTCCCAGACCTCTCTAAGCTAATCATAATGCTGCTGTCCTGCTGGTCATAGTATTACCAGCAGGACAGCAGTGTTGTGATTGGCCCGAGTGGCCTGGTTTGCCACTCAGTGCCTGGAAGCCTGGGACTGTTCTCCACCCGACTGTGCAACACAGACGGGTGGAGAAATGCTAAGTGTGTATGACATTTTGGCCATCCTATGACGCCCGGCCAAACCATCATGCGTGCTTATGGTGCCCTCTTCTCCTCCTCCCTGCTAGCTGCTGCTGTCCATCAGGATAGCACAGCCCTGCCCCGCCCTTGCTCAGCACTGAAAAATAAAATGATAATAACGACTCTTCTCAGTCTTAACAGAGGAGTCACCAATGAGTAGAGTACACAAGCAGAGAACAGCTTGTTACCTCATGATTTGTGAGGATGATGCACTATACGCTCACCACGGCCTTTGATGGACAGTGGGAGGGTACAATGCCACACTGCATCCACCCTCGTGGCGACTCTTGTATTCACTTCAAAGATAAAAGATGGACAGACCTGCCAACTCACAAGGTACCACCACCGTATGATACACAATATCTTTCCCATCACATGGTCATCTGGTGAGGTGCTGATATCACATGGTGGTAGGGAAAACGATCTGAAAACCACTGTAAATGCTGGATTTCCAGCTCGTTTCTCAAGGCTTTGAACTGCCGACATCCATTCATTGATGTGAAAACACCCCAGGACATCAGCACCAGGCTCAGCAAGCTTTATTTTTTGTTGTTTGCTGAGGGGCAGGGTGGGAGCAAAAGTGCCTCTTAGGTACTTCTCGGCACACGGCTCCGCCACCGCCAAGGCCCTGCCCTCTCCTCACATAGTGCGATTTTTGAATAAGTTGGCAGCTACGGAAGGAGCATATACGCCATCCTGTCTGTTAGGAACAAATACTTAAAATCAGAAGTGAAGGGACTAAGTTAGAATGCATGCAAGTGAAATCCCAATGTGTTAAATCACTGCACGTGACATCGCAGGTAGCATTACAGAAAGCGGCATCTGTAAAAGAATTCAATAAAAAAAAATAGGTATTTAAGTTGCCATTCTTGTAAATACTCACACAGTCTGATACAGCTGAAATTCTTACAGTGCAAGTTCTTTTATATGAGAATTGAACAAAGTCAAAAGCTTGCTTCCAAATCATAGTTTCTCTTAAATGCTTGTTAAGTAATAACAAGCTGTGTGCTTTTGTTTCCCCTCTACTGCTCTGGCACCTAGGTGAGAGGCTGCAGAAAGCTTCCAGAAAGGATTGTACTCACACAAAAGGTGAGCTGATGGACTTTAAATCGGCCCATTGTCTTGTGCCCAGCTTGAGAGGAAAGTAAAAAAAAACCCTTCCACCAACTGCAGGTTGTTGGTCAGTGGCAATCAACAGTGCAGGAGCAACTGAATGTGTCCCAGGGACAAATGAAGCTTACTTTACTGGGGCCCACCTTGTTATCAAGGGGATGGCGTCCACCATATAAAATAGTGGGTAGACGGCGTCTACCTGCGTTTACCCCTGACTTGTGCCCTGCCTATAATATTTAGAGAATACTATTACCTATTCTCCAGCCTCAAATTTGGTACATCTATATGTGAAAAAGACATTTAACTAAAGTTTAGAATTTACAATGTGCTTCATTGGGGGAACGTGCTTCACACATGGCTAAGTACAATTAAATACGCTTCTCAGAAAAGTTTAAACTTTCGTAACCCCTGTGTGGCTTAACCCCTCCTCCCCTCTCCCCCACAAAAACACAGAGGCATATTATCAAGAACGGCGTTAAAATTATCGCCGCTTTAGTGGCAGGAAACTGCCGGCAAAGCGGCGATAATGGGCTTGACAATATGCCCTTGATAATTCCAATAGAAGCCGAGGTTCACACCAGAACATGGGCTTCCATTGGAATTCTCAAGGGCATATTATCAAGCCCATTATCGCCGCTTTAGCGGCAGTTTCGTGCCGCTAAAGCGGCGATAATTTTAACACCGTTCTTGATAATATGCCCCACACATTCTTAGCATTGGATAGTGGCTCATGAAGCAGTACCCGATTATTTAAGCTGCAAAGGCGTAAATGGTCATTTCTATGCAAACGATCCCATTATATCAACGCAATATCTTGCTACTGCTACTAACACTGTTTAATGTGCTCTCTCTTGTGAGTGCTCCCGTGGTTTCCAACATTTAATTGAGGTGGTGATTGCATTATGCACGACCAATCAGCCTCTTTGGCGTCAGCACGTTCAACAGAGCATGGCGACGTCCGCAGAAGACTGGCAGGCAGGAGCAGTCCATCTGATGAGAAAGAGGCAAACACACCAATGGGCGGGCTTAGAAGACGCACAGCCCCACAAAATTAATGTGCGGTGTCACACACACTGGTATAGTTAGGGATAATTCTAAATTTGTCTAACAAGTCAAAATGAAATGCTTTGCACAAATGCGTGGCAAGTATATATAAGAAATATATGCTAAATAACTGAGAAGGGCATCTGTGAAAAATATGAAGCACAAAGCCTAGTATTATAATAGCAACATATGCAGGGCCACTGGAATAGTGCGATTTTGCGGCTGCAGCATTCTCGCATAACTATGGACTTGTCACGTTTGCCACATAATCTATCACCTGCTGCATAATCTGCAGATTTTATCCAAAGATATTGTTTCCAGCGCAAACGGATCAAAACTTACTAGAAACTCAGTAACACTTGTTGCCGCACAGTGGAAGGCCCTTTGCAAATGTTGACTGCTCGACTTTGTTATGTTATGTTAAAAGAAATTTATAAAGCGCACGTACACCAGAAGGTTTCATGGCGCTAATTGTAACAAAGTGACGCGGCGGGTACGCTAGTTGTATGAGGACGCAAACAACTGTGTTTTAAGGGCTTTTCTAAAACCCATTAGGTTATCCTGCGTTCTGA
This sequence comes from Triturus cristatus, assembly GCF_964204655.1. Lineage (NCBI taxonomy): Eukaryota > Metazoa > Chordata > Amphibia > Caudata > Salamandridae > Triturus > Triturus cristatus. Next base: position 477,905,942 of record NC_140580.1, read on the forward strand.
TGTCCAGGGGCAGCGAGTTCCAAAAGCCAGGTGCAAGGTATGAGAATTTACGCCCCCCCTGGCGTTTGAGTTTGATAGTCGGAGTGGTAAGCAGCATGAGGTTGCCAGACCGTAAATTGCGACGTGGGGTGTATTTAACAATACGACTACTGAGAAATTTGGGGCTCCTGCAGTGCAGAGCTTTAAAGAGTAGGCACCTGGTTTTAAAAGCTGCACGTTGTGCGACTGGGAGCCAGTGTAGTTTAGCCAGCAGAGGGCTGGCAGAGTGCCATTTAGGTTGCTTGAGTATTAGTCTGGCTGCCTGGTTCTGTACCATTTGAAGACGTTTGAGCAGAAACATGGGCAAGCCAAAGTAAATGGAGTTGGAGAAGTCGAGGCGCGATAGCACTAAAGCTATGACTGCCTGAATAAGGGCCGAAGGGGTGAGTAGGTGAGCAATTTTCCTAATTTTCCTAATTTTCCTCAGCTGGAAGACGCATGAGGAAACCACGGACCCCACCTGACCTCTAAGCGAGAGATCGGAGTTCAGTATCACTCCAAGGCTTTTCACAGTAGGGGAAGGGGAAGGGGTGGGGGGTGGTCCAAGGTCAGTAGGCCAGAAATGGGGGCCCCACATGATCGCACTAGTTCCCGGCAAGATTAATTCAGTTTTGCAGGGGTTAAGTTTGAGATGGTTAGAGTTCATCCAGCGCTGGATGTGGAGCATGATAGCTTGGAATTCGGAGGCTGAGTTTGGTTCGTCTAACGTGAAGACAAGTTGAAGATCGTCTGCGTAGTTGAAGGTCGTAACCTTCATGTGTTTTAGAGAGCTGATGAGGGGTCTTTCTATTGATTAATGCTGGATTTGGGTGCTAAACTGGTACTTATGAGGTGAAACCTTTACCCAGAATGTATTAAAAAAAAATGTAAACTGACTAAGGATTAAAGTAAGACTATCGCAAAATGTGCTGCGTTAAACTGCATAATATGCCTATTCTTGAAACATAATTTAGTCAGCCCTGTCACATAATTTGGCCCTCCCCCTGTCACATAACTCCAGTGCTCGAGCTTGTATGTAACAATGATGGCCGGCACAGGTAAGAGCGGTCGGGTGGGGCAGGGTGGGGGTAAGAAAATTCGACATACGACAGGATAAGTTAAATGATTTTTTTTTTTTTAATGAACTTGCTTTGCTCTCGCCGCATTGCAGAGTCAGCGATGAGGCGAGCGCAAGGTAAGTGGTTTTATTTAAAAAATAAAATGTATTCTAACTTATCCAATCATATGTTGACTCCCCCGACCCCTCTCCGCCCCGCCCCGCTGCACCGCTCTTACCTGTGCCGGCCGCGACTGGTATGTAATAAAGTATTTCGTAAGGTAGGATTGTCATCGATAAGACATATTCGGTTTCACTAATACCAGAGTATAAGGTCATGTAGATGCATATACTAGTAAGAAATTAGGTAAAAAGGTGATCTGTGTCCCTTTTAGAACAAGAGCCTGTGAGGAGTTGAGCACCAACCGAGTTTATACTTGTGTTTGTGCGGCTAGGTATCACCCAGTCCTCCCTGGGGGGTACACTCATGTGCAAACCAGATTGCTAATTGCTCAGTGAAAAATGTAGAAACAGAAACCTCTCACTGACTAGATTCTAACTACATGTCTATAAATGTCTGCCAATATATGCCTTGATCTCTTTTTGTTGAACATCATGGTGTCTCAAAGTTATCGTAAAATTGGAGTTTAGGGCGGCAGAAAAAAATCTTAATTAATAATGTCTACAAAGTGAGATACATTTGTTGTATTCATTTGATATTCCCCATTATGAGCCATGATTTGTAATTTGTGTGAGATAACATCGGGAGCACCAGACACCAATGTAATTAGTAGCAGTTTGATTTGTACCCAGCTGCGGCCGGTGCAGGTAAGCGCGGTGTGGGAGGGCGGGGGGGGGAGGGGGGCAGTCAACAGACGACGGAATAGGATGTATTTATTTATTCATTTAATTTTCCCTATTCTGTCGTCTGTCGACTCCCCCCCAGTGCTCCACGGCACTTACCTGCACCGCCTGCGGCTGTTTATATCCCATTCTACCTGCCATTGTTTACATTGGAGGGCTATGCGGACAGAGGAGTAAATACGATGTGTACTCAATTTCTGGTAGATGCTAATGAAAACAAACATTGCATGCACTAGCTAAAAAGGGTACAAACTTTGTATTTACTCCATTTTAGCACTAGCACATGGGCGAAATATTGACCTAGGAGCTACGACTTGAATGAGAGTGTAAAGTAAGACACTACTGCAAGCGTGCTCAATAAATCAGTTTCTCCTTTTTAGGTCTCGCCTGAGACAGCGCTTTAGCGCTGCACTGGCGAGACTTATAGTAAGCGAGTTTTGGAAGTGCAAACGAGTGCTTTCAGGCCTCCAAATACAGTGCATGTGCCCCGGGCGCGCGCACCATTTGGCAGCCTGAAAGCACTCGTTTTCTTTCACTTTCGCGGCCCCTTTGATGTCCCGCACCACTGTGCCCGCCCCCACTCCCCCTCCCACTCCCTCCTCGTCAACTTCAGTGCGCGCTTTTTGTTTGTTGTTCGCTGTGATTTATTGTGCGCATAAACATCGGCCGTTTCGCCCTGGACGTATCATGTTTTTAAACCGCACCTTGCCTCCATGCTACATTGAAGCCAGCATTGCAAGTTGCAGGCAGGCTAACTACAGTGTGCTGCGAGGGGACTGGGGGAGGGGTGAAGAGTTGGTTGAGTTTGTCAATGAAATGCTGAAACACAATTATTTCAAATGCCGATTTTAATTTTAAGCGTTTCTCCTTCATTTCTGAAACGGGCCACTATTAAAAGAAAACAATTTTACAAAAATTCATGTAAAACACCATTCACTTCACGATACTTTATATATATACAAATAGTTTGTGGCTTTCACATGCATTTATTTTTTGCTTTTTAGTTGTTTAATTAAGAAGTAACTTTGGCAACTGAGATTGCAGTATAGCTGCTGTTTTATCCAGCAAATCATGTGCATTTTTTGTAGACCTTCAAATTAAATGCCCACAAGTGTATAATTAAATTTAAAACATGAGTGAAAGTTTTTACTTTTCTGTGGTTTTTGTCTTTTTTAAGGCCCGTGTTGCTGGCATTTTTGTTTCAGTTTTGAGGTGCTTTTCCCTGCTGCCGTCCGCTTGGGAAGTGTGTGTGCCGTTGCAAATGTCAGCTGTATTCTAATGAAGCCAGGGCATTGTTTGTTCCTGAAGGGGCTGGCACATTCTAGGGCTCTACGGTTATTATGAGGCGCAGTGTGGGTGGCAACATTTGGTGTCTGCCTCTTGGGGCAGGGACTGGATTGGCAAGTTTCTCCGGCAAATAAGATCTTACCATGTCTCTGAATTCCCTTTAACAACAAGCATTTGCAATGCAATAGGTCTCGCATTTATACGAGTTTGAGCTATTGGCATTGTAAATGACAATGCTTTTTATTTAAGTTTTTTTTTTTTAAAACATAAATAAAAGGCACTGTCATTTACAATGCCAATAGCTCAAACTCGTATAAATGCGAGACCTATTGCATTGCAAATGCTTGTTTCTACTATTGTCCAGAGAATAAAGAAGTTACACCATTTCCGCATAAACCAATATAGCACAGTTATATATTTTATGACGAGCTGCTGTTGAATATATTCCATAAATATGTCTCCTCTAAAACTTCCTGTGAAAACCTAATCCTTGCCCAAGCATAGTTCTTTCTTGAGGGTATTAACCCCAGATTAGACAAAAACAGTGTTTATGCAAATTTTGAATAGTGCATACCCACGTTCTCATTCAAGTACTTCCTTGACACACTTTAATAAAAAGTGTCTTAGAAGCTCGTTTCAGAAAATGGTGATACCCAAGTGCCAGACCAAAAGCAAAGCTATTATCGGCCAATATGTCTCCTCACATGATTACCGTTAATAAAATCAGAAAAAGTGCCCAGGAAATGCATGCTACTCCTCAGCGCACGCTCCTTACGCCAGTCCAGTCAATAGTTGGCATGTAACGTTTCACCTTTACTATCTAGCATATACAAAGATCTAGGGCCTGTTGTGTTTTCAACAATTTCTGGTGAGGTTGAAATCACCCAAGTTACTTTTTGCTCACTTTTAGTGCCCAGCTGAGGGTAGCAATTGGGGAGGTCACGATGTTTAATTCCCCTTGGACATTCCATATTATTCCTAGAAACAATTTGGGGCTTAGAAGCTGGAGTATGGTCTACTGGAACATTACCTCTTTGGATACAAAATTCAGCTTTGATGAAAGTGTGGCAGCTTACTCAGATCTAATGTTCCTATAGACTTGGCTGGTTGAACCCCTGCCCTTCCCTGGTCTTGCTGTGAGTACAACTAATGTGGCAAATTGTCTGAGTGGCTGACTTACTAACAGTGTCGCTGTTTTTATTAAATCTGCATTAGCCTGCTCCTTTGACCCAATTGAGAAAATTTGTAAGCAATCTGTCGTGATACACATGACAACAGGAAATAATGGGTCCGCTCCCCAGATGGCAATATTTATCTACTGTTGGCTAGTTGTAGACTAACCTCCAGCCCACCTTACAGAAATCTGGACATATTTGCATGGTATTAGGGCAAGCTAGCAGCTGGGAAGATTTGTCTGGAGGGGAAATCTGAATGCGAGAGTAATAAAAAAAGCATAGAAAGGTGAGCAGGAGGAGTACAGGAAAATAGCCTTTGTCATTCTGGATCCTTGTTCCCATGTGTTAACATCCTGTGCGAGGGGAACTGCCATTAATATAATTTTCTGAATATTGAATATACAAAATTATTGGCTATGGATTTCCTGGCTAAACATACCATTTGTACTGAATCCTCTTCCTTCAGATGACTACTTAGAGGCACTCAACTGTTTAACAGGACACTAGAGAAAATGTGGATCTATGCATTACCTCTATGGGCAAAGAATTTGTTTCCAGGACTGTAAAAAGAAGTTTCCTGAAGTTATCCATATGTCTATTTGGACTATTCTCCTCTGGCAAATCTGCCCTCTAGCAGGACTCTGCCTCAAGAAGCTTTGTAAAGGTTCTTGAGCTAATGATGGATACTAAAGCCAGATAATGCTCCACTTAGTGGGCCGCCTGACAAACTTTGTAGTCTTAAAAAGAGCTGTGGACTTGGATCCAAAGAGTCAGATGATGCTAAGGGAAGTCCTTCTGAGTTTCAAGGTTGGCTGGCTGTTGGGTGCCATCCAACCATTTTGTAAAATCTTGTCCATTTACCTAAAGTTAGTTTGGGCATTTACATTATAAATATCCCAATTGCATTTCTGTTTGGTTGTATTGTTACACGCAGTGACACAGACATATTCTCTGAGGATTGCTACCAGTGGCGGTCCGTGGAGGGAGTTCGGTAGGGCAGTGAGGCGGGGCTGGGGAGAGGCAGGGTGGGGAAATGTAAACACCGGAATATGGATGAACGGAGGTAAGTACACATTTAAATAAATAAAACGAATTTCGTTGCGTGCGCTGCATCGCATTTTGCGATGCAGCGCGCGCAAAGGAATTCCTCCTTTTACCAAAATTATGAGATTCGAAAACTGAAGAAGTTGTGGTTCCTCTTTGCCGGTGACCCGTTGAGTCCGAGTTCAGCAGCAGTTTATGGGCTCGATTCACAAAGGTAAAGTGACACGAAAGTCGAACTTTACGACTTTCAGTATTTCCAAAGGGCATTTACGAGTAGTAAATGAAGTCGTAAAGCTAGACTTTTGTCTCACTTTACCTTTGTGAATCGGGCTCAATGTATTTACATAACCTCGTTTTCTTCAATCCAACGGCTAAATACATCCCGTTTGGGGGAATACAGTTCTGTAAAACATTTCTGATACCGCGTTCCTAGCTGACTCATTTTTTGTGTGAAAGAAGTGGAACACAAATGTGAACATGGTAAATGTTTTTCAAAAAGTCACCACTGCTCGCGAAGTGTCCTTTCACCCAGGGCTTTACGTGGGATGAAAAAACTGGGGGGGTCTCCCAAAGGGGCGTGGCCATGTAATTAAGGGCATTAAAAACGCAAGCTAAAAATCTGTGCTTAGTATAGTGTGCCGCCCGACTTGTATTTTGCTGTTTCTGTCTAAGCATCCAGATATATGATACAACAAGTATCATCATACCTACAACAAGTCAGGACTATTGGCTTTGTCAATGGTTGTTTGTTGCATCAGATAAATAAGCAGCAACTGTGGCTTGTACATAATATTGAAAAAGCTTCCACTTAAAGCCCTGGTGACACCACTGTAATGGTCAATAGACCACTCGCGCACATGCTATCAGCGCTGCGGCCGTAATAAATGCCTGGGACACTAGTTCTCGTCTCAGCGTGGTCCCGACTGCTTTTCGCAGGCCACGCCCCTTTATTTATCCTAGGCGCGTGCCGTCACGCGCCAGCGCTGGCGCAACACCTCCGACGTGGGTAGACTGCACCGCTACCCCGCGTCGGAGAATACTACATTCCTTCTAACCTTTATTAAACAACAAACAAACATTGATCATGTAGATCTGTTACCAGTCACTAGAATTCCAGTCCCAGGTCCGTCACACCATGAAGTCGGCCAGCCGGGAGGATGGAGCCGGATTTCTTCTGAGGCCATATCTGGAGTGCTGTCCCCATGATGACGGCAATGATGGGGTCATCCCCTGCGAGACTTCGCTCCCAGGGGATCTCACCGGGGAGCTTGGCAGACCTCCGACTGGTGTTCCCGGCAATGAAGGGGCGCCCTGGTCGGATCGATTCACATCTTCGGTGGGGGTCGTCCCTTGATCACCTTCTGGGCCTTCCTCCACTGGCGGATGATGTGGTCGGGCGTCCAGGTGTTCTGACAATTGCAGGTCCGGAGTTCCGGCATGCACCTTTTTGAAGAAAGAGATGTTGTGTGTGACTTCCTCGGTTCCTCTTCTTGCTGTTATCATGGTGCCGGTTCGGCGTACGACTGTCCAGGGCCTATGTTCAAATGGGAGCCGGAATTTGCTCCCAGGGTACCTGTCCTTGATATAGACTCTGTCTCTCACTTGAATGGCTGACCTTCGGGCTCGTCGGTCGGCGTTGGCCTGGTCATTGGAGTTGGTCCTGTTGGCTAGGACCTTTCCGGCGTCAATCTGAGACGGGGTCCAGCTTGGGTGATGCAGGATGGTGTCTCGCACTACTCGGCCCATGCTTGCCGGTCCTGGAGCTGCCTCTGTCGTGAGATGAGGCGTCAAACGGTATTCTCTCAGGAAACTATAGATGGCTCTCTCGAGCGGTGATCCATCGGCATGCACGATGCGTATTACTTTGTTGAGAGTACGCATGAACCTCTCTACTTCTCCAGCGCGGGGTCACTTTCCGGTGTTGAATCCCCCAAGCCTTAAGATAGTCAGCAAACTCCTGCCCTTGGAAGGGTGGGCTGGTGTCTGTTTTCACCACTTCGAATATTCCGTGGGTGGCGATGGTCTTTTCGAATTTTGTAATGACCTCTGCGGCTGTCTGACTTCCCACGACCTCGACCTCTGGGTACTTCGTGTAGTCATCGATGATCACTAGGGCATAGCGTCCATCGGGGAGGTGCCCAAAGTCTGCACTCACCCACTCCCATGGCCGTTGGGGGTTTTCTTCGGTGATGACGGGGTGAGGGTGATCCGGTTGACCCGACGCCTGGCACCACGGGAATGTTCTGACTGTTTGCTCAACCAGTGGGTCCATCCCTGGGAACCATACCTTGGCCCTCAGCCGACTCTTCGTCTTCACCATGCCTTGATGTCACCGGTGTGCGAGGTCCACCGCTTGTTGAGCCAGACTTGATGGGATCACCAGTCGCGTGCCTCGGAGCAGACAACCACTGTTGTCAACTGAGAGTTCATCTTTGACCTGCACAATTGACTCCAGGACGGTCTTTGCTTGCGGCGTTCGTCTGGCCATGGTGGACTGAATGGGGCGCCAGTCATTCGATTGAACCGCCGTTAGGGCCAGTTGCAGGCATTCATCCCTCCGGGTGGCTTCTACGATCATCCCAAGGCTCATGGGAAGTGGTCCGGATCTTTCTGATACAAGCCGGACATATTCCTCCGTGTCTTTGGCGTCCTCTTCTTCTGCTTTGGTTGCCACCCTGGGATGCCTCGAAAGATAGTCCGCTGGATTGGATGAGCCTGGTTTGTATTCCACTCGATAGTCATACTCCTGTAGTTGAAGGATCCATTTTTCAATCCTCGGCGGAGGCTTAGATGCTGACCCTTGAAACAGGGGAATGAGGGGTTTGTGGTCTGTGGACACTGTGAAAGGATGGCCGTACACGTAGACGTGGAAATGTCGACAGGCCCAGTGGATGGCGATCGCTTCTCGCTCTATCTGCGAGTATCTCTGTTCTGTGTCCGTCAGGGAGCGGCTCGCATATGCTATCGGGGCCCACTCTCCATTTCCTTGCAATTGTGTGAGCACAGCTCCTAGCCCATATGGGCTGGCGTCCACAGCGACATTGGTGGATCGGGCCGGGTCAAAGTATGATAGTGTTGTGTCTGCCGACAGGGCTGCCTTGGTATCTTTGAAGGCTTGTTCCTGTTCGAGGCCCCATTGCCATGTAGTGGTGGATTTCGTCAGTTCCCTTAGGGGCTTTGTGAGGTTAGACAAATCCGGGACAAACCGCCCACAGAAGTTCACCATCCCTAGGAAACTCCTTATTTCCGAAATGTTGGAAGGTGCCGGGGCTTCCTGTACGTCTCTCACCTTGTCAGGGTCCGGGGCAACTCCTTGGTCGGAGAATGTGTAACCAAAGAAACTGATCTTTCTCTTTAAGAACTGCCACTTCTCTCTGTGTAGGCTCAGTCCGGATTCTTTGATCCTCTGGAGGACCCCGCGAAGTCTCCGGTGGTGATCATCTATCGACATTGCGTATACGAGTAGATCGTCGCTTACGTTCAAGACCCCTGGTAGCCCGCTAAGGACTTCATGGATGGTGTTTTGGAATACCTCCACAGCACTTGAGATCCCGAAATTGAGGCGTCGGTAGCGCCTGAGGCCGACATGCGTAGAGAATGTGGTGATGTAGCAAGAGTCCGGGTGTAGCGGCAGTTGGTGATATCCGGACCTGAGGTCCATCTTCGAGAACCATTTTGCGCCGTTCAGTTCTCCCAAGATGTCATCAATGGTGGGGTTTAGGTGACGTTCCCTTTTCACCACGGCGTTTGGGAGTCGCATGTTAACGCAGATGCGGACCTGCCCCGGCTGTTTCGGTTTCCGTGCCACTACTATCGGGGACACCCAAGGGGTGGGTCCACTGACCTTTTCCATAATCCCTTGCTTCTCCAGTGCCTACAGCTCTTCTTCGACCTTCTTGCGCAAGTGGAACGCAATGCGCCTGTGCCTCAGCACCACCGGTTGGACTGACTGGTCAATGTGGAGAGAGACTTCTTTCCCTTTCAGGCATCCGATGACTTTGAAGACGTCTTCGAACTCCTCCATGATAGCCTCCAGTTCTTCCTCTTGTACCGCCATGGCGAATGATATCAGCCTCAGCTCTTCTGCTGATTGTCCGCTTAGCAGCATACCGCTTCCTTCTGGAGTCACGTACACTGTGGTGGGGATCTTGAGGTCTTGGTGTCTCATCTCAGTCTTGAAACACCCCAAGAGCAGGATGGGTGTCTTTTGTCCGTAGGTGAATACCCTGATCCTTGCTTCGCATAATGGTGGACGTGGACTTAGTTGATTATACACATTGGCAGCCATTAGCTCGATCGAAGCCCCAGTGTCTATGGTGGCTCTCACATCCTGGTGGTGGATCTTGATTCTGCACCTTGGAAGTCGTCGTCTCTTCCGTCGTGGCTGATCTACTGCGAATACGTAATGGACCGGGTAGTCTCCCGCGTCATCATCCATGTCTTCACTGTCCCGCTCTTCAGCCACTGTCTGAGCTGCCTCCTTCCATGATTTCGTAGACCGGCATACCGCCGCGAAATGGTTCATCCACCCGCAGGCACTGCACCTCTTCCCTCTCGCCGGGCAGTCTTGCATGCAATGGGGTGTGCCTCCGCAGTAGCCGCATCCCTTTTTCCTGTCTGGCTGTTTTCTCCCTGTGTTTTGGCGCGCTTTGGGCCTCACCACGTTTGTTGTTTCCACCGCGTTGACCTGCTCCGTCTTGACAGGGCGGTGGAGAGCCGCCTCCATGTGGGATGCTCTGGCTTGCGACAGTTCTTTTGACCGGCCCAGGGTGAGGATGTCCGCTAGAGATTTGCCATCCTCCTGAAGAATGGTAACTCTGAGTTTGAACGAGTAGCACCCTTGTGTTATTTGACCTCGGATTTCTTCCTGTTCGTCCCTAAATCCGCACGTGCTGGCCAGTTCTTTCAGGCGCCTGTGGAACGCGTCTAGCGATTCCTCTGCCTCTTGCTTGGCCTGGCGAAAGATGAATCTTTTCGTAGTCGCTGTTCGCCATCGGCTCGAAGTGCGCATATAGGGCGTTGAGAAGCGTGACATACGTTTTGGGTGTGGCCTCCACCAGGGTCTTGTAAATGCGATGGATGTCTTTGCCTCCGAGGTGGAGGAGTAGGGCTCTGCGCCTGTCCCGGGCTATGCCCGCCCCTTCAAAGTAGATCTGGAGGCGATCGGTCTAGTCTCTCAATCGCGGGGCAAGGGATGAGGGGGCCCGTCCACCACAAAGGGCTCAATGGCGGGGATCGACGCCATCTTGGTGCAGCCGCAATTACACCTTGCAACATGTGCGCTACTTACCTCCTGGGCGCAACAGCAGCCGCCCGGCCGAGGGCGATGAAAGTGCTGTCAGGGTCCTCTCCTGTGGCCTGTATGTCCTAGGCCTCACCGTAGGTCCTTCCCCAACCTGGATGCTGGGCACACTCCTCCGTGGGCTCCACCGGGTGCGTGGGAAAGGTCTCCCTTCCCTCCAGGCACTCTTCGGGGTTGCAGGGCTTCTCTAGGATGCAGCAGACTCGCTTGGGGGCACACAGCAGGTCAGCACAGGCCAGGCAGCACTTCGTGGGTCCAGGGCTGTGATCAAAGGCTCACTCATCACCATTTAAATTAGGCTCATTAGACTTCTCTGCATGGGGTCATTTCGTCGCCAGTGTAATGGTCAATAGACCGCTCGCGCACATGCTATCAGCGCTGCGGCCGTAATAAATGCCTGGGACACTAGTTCTCGTCTCAGCGTGGTCCCGACTGCTTTTCGCGGGCCACCCCCCTTTATTTATCCTAGGCGCGTGACGTCACACGCCTGCGCTGGCGCAACACCTCCGACGCGGGTAGACTGCACCGCTACCCCGCGTCGGAAAATACTACAACCACGACAATGTTGCTGCTGCTGAGTTTCAAAAAGAGAAGGGAAATCCAGAGAGAAAATGACTCTCTTTAAAGGATTTCCCTTCCCCTACAACGCTCACCTGGCATGACGTCATGACATAACTTCTCCACTAGTGAGAAGTGAGCAGCGTGAGCAGGCGCACATGGATGTGCCTGTTGTCACTGCAGTCCGGAAAAAACGGACCGCCTGTGCCGGGGCACAAAACAAAGCCCAATAGAGACCCGTTTCAAGGCCCCCTTTAAAAAACTGCCGGTGCTCAGCACCTGTGAGACCCGGCCCACTTAAAGCCCTGCATGCACCCCACTCAGAGGGGAAATTATTTCCATCCACCTACGACTGATCACGAGCTAATACATTCCACTTTTCTTAATTGAAAGTAGTCTTATCTTGGTGAACTTTTATCAGGCTTTTGCGCTATTTGTTATTTTTTGCATCATTACTCTACAGCTTGTGAAGGTTTTCTTCATACATTGTTATGTAATAAGCGTTAAACTGAAGTACAGTAGTTCGTGACGTGAACTTTAATTATGTTTATTTATTTCAAGCATTGTCTACACATCACCTAGTGGCTACATTAGAACACTCTTGTGTATTTGGAACCGGAATTGGTCATTTGGAAATTACTACCCATTTTGACCCCACCGCACCACTTCCGTCGGAGAGATGTCGTGACTTTAAATCTAGGCCTTTCATTTTTCAGAGGTGAATATTCTAATCTTCACTGAATCGGGTACACTGACACGTAATAGCAACAGCATTGAGAAGACTGAGTAAACCACTGTATTAGGTAATATATAAAACAAGTTGTCATTGTGATTTGAACATTCTTCAGAGATTGACACTATGTTTCTAGCCCAAAATGCACTCAATGGATAAATAACAAAGAAAGAACATTTAAAACATTCGTGAGAAAAGCTGTTGAGCTATTTCAGGTCGGCACATGTGCCCTCCCTGCTCGGTACACAGATGGGAATCACTCATGACAGCCTCTCTCTGCTCCACTCGATGCATCCAGGGTCGAAGGCACCCACGGTACTGTCAGTAAAATGAATGTGACAGCACAGGTTGCACATATGTACCAAGCATGCTCCAAATCTGAAATGCGCCCTCTTCTTGAAACCAAAGACATATAGGATGTGACAGCCGAAGCGGCCTACACGGCCTATCAGATCTCTGATCATTTCACCAAGTGTCACCAATGAACACACACACTACTTGCTTCCAGCTCTAACTTGCTGCCTTCTGAAGGAAGTGATGTGCACAGTGGCACGGCGGTGGTGGTGGCGTATACCTGTGAGAGCAGGGTTGGATTGGGATTCAAAATAGGCCCTGGCACGCTAAAAAAAGTGGCCCACATTTGCCTAATACCTTTCCTCAAAATACTGCTTCGGCGAAATTTTATTAAAAATAAGGGGGGGAGGGAGATACAAAATAATGCATGGATTCGTTTACACTGGTGACTGAAAACAAGTCAGGCCACTTCTGCTCAGGCCCCCTGCCCCGCTAGGTATGCATACATTAATGGGCCGGCCCTGCGAGAGAAAGAAAGTGACACCTCTGCCTGTTGCTAAATGTGAGGTAATGAGCGCCCATCTGCCTCCAGAAAGGCCACTCAGACACCCACTGGGCCGCTGGCAGGCTCCGAACAACAGTGAAAGCCCCCAAATCTGCCCTCCTGGCTGCTCCAAAAAGCAGCCTACCGTTGGAGCTCGGCACTGGTCCCTCGGGCATTGCCCGAGTGCACGCGTTACCAATCCGACGCTGTGTGAGGGTGTGTTTAAGTAAATCAGCCATAAGTTAAGACATAGAGCCAGATGTATAAAAGGGTTTTACCAATTTTGTGTCTATGGGAAAATGTGTTCGTACATATGGCCCATAGTCAACAACTATTCAAGTACCATATGTTTTTGATACAACATCTACTGTACTCTGTCTGCAAGCACAGTAGTTTTATATGTAGCCAAATAGTTTGTCAAGTTGCATTAGTACTAGTAGAATAGGTGCAGAATGGGGGGTCACTTGAGATTGGGACTTCGAGTTAGGAAAGGACAGAGGAGAGAGAGAAAGGTTAATAATATGAGTGAAAGAGGCATCTAAAGTCTAAACTGTACATATTTCATCGGATATCGCATCTCTGAAAAAAACAGCATCATCAAGTGGTGGTATGTCTGAAGCTCATTGCAGACTGGATACACCACAATGGCGTCTGTCAATGTCACAATCACTGCTCATAACTGGAAGCTCCTGATTGAGGGCATTAGCGTGGAGCTCCACATGAGGCCGAAGGCTGTTAATTAGAGATGCTTCAAATGCCTTCAGAACAGTGGTGAAAGTGATGCCATGCAGCTCGAACCCCTCTGACGGTCAGTGCCAGTCCTAATGCTGACAATACTGTCACAGATATGAAGATTGTTCTTTTTGGAGGTGGGGCCACTCAGACTCTGTCAGAGAGGTGGGAGTGGTACCACAGGCAGGGATTCACTAGCATGAGATTGATCTGTCATGCACAAAAGGCCAGCAAGATTGGGAGGTTGGTAAGAGTTTATTCACGCTGTGTGTGTGTTGGTTGGCTGAATGGACCTGCTATGGGTTGCCAATCACTTCAGGCTCCGCACTGCCCGTGATACACACACACGGACATACAGGTACACAGACACACACAGATACACACACCTTTCATGGTGAACACAGGATTTCAACTGATTGAGTGCACCCCTTGATTATATATGGTACTACTAGAAACAATAAGAGAAGGTGGAGACTGTGTATGTGTATTTCCTTCAATCCCAATGGGTGCAAATGTGTTTGTGCATGTCTGTGTGCACAAGCAACTGTCTCTGTGTGCGTATTTGCATATATTTGTGTAAGTTGAATGTATGCACCTGGAGGACTCCTCTACATTGCCTTAAATATACTGCCATCCCTGCCATAATACTTTCCCTATGCATAAAAACAGTTGATGGACAGAATGCAGAACAATGTCATACATTCACCTCAGTACAGAGATCTGGGCCTAAATCCATCGTTTTTTTGCTCACCATGCTGTTCCAGTTTGAACCCAGCCATATGCAAATCAGTCTTGACCCTGTGCCTCATGGGAACAGTCCAGCCCGAACTGCCAAGCCAGGTCCTCCCTGGACTGGGAACAAGCATCCTAGGACCGGTTTCGGGGTTTCCCCCCTCTTCAGCCAGGATAGCTTGATTCCAGTAGCATGGAGAGCAAGGGACCCACGTCTGGGCATACCCTTCCCACTCGGGGTGACAAATGCAAAAAAACAGTAGATGGACAGAATGCAGAACAATGTCATACATTCACCCCAGTACAGAGATCTGGGCCTAAATCCATCGTTTTTTTGCTCCCCATGCTGTTCCAGTTTCAACCCAGCCATATGCAAATCAGTCTTGACCCTGTGCCTCATGGGAACAGTCCAGGCCGAACTGCCAAGCCAGGTCCTCCCTGGACTGGAAACAAGCATCCTAGGACCGGTTTCGGGGTTTCACCCCTCTTCAGCCAGGATAGCTTGATTCCAGTAGCATGGAGAGCAAGGGACCCACATCTGGGCATACCCTTCCCACTCGGGGTGACAAATGCAAAAAAAACAGTTGATGGACAGAATGCAGAACAATGTCATACATTCACCCCAGTACAGAGATCTGGGCCTAAATCCATCGTTTTTTTGCTCACCATGCTGTTCCAGTTTGAACCCAGCCATATGCAAATCAGTGTTGACCCTGTGCCTCATGGGAACAGTCCAGCCCGAACTGCCAAGCCAGGTCCTCCCTGGACTGGAAACACGCATCCTAGGACCGGTTTCGGGGTTTCACCCCTCTTCAGCCAGGATAGCTTGATTCCAGTAGCATGGAGAGCAAGGGACCCACGTCTGGGCATACCCTTCCCACTCGGGGTGACAAATGCAAAAAAACAGTTGATGGACAGAATGCAGAACAATGTCATACATTCACCCCAGTACAGAGATCTGGGCCTAAATCCATCGTTTTTTTGCTCACCATGCTGTTCCAGTT
Organism: Triturus cristatus; assembly: GCF_964204655.1. Classification (NCBI taxonomy): domain Eukaryota; kingdom Metazoa; phylum Chordata; class Amphibia; order Caudata; family Salamandridae; genus Triturus; species Triturus cristatus. Next base: position 477,921,286 of record NC_140580.1, read on the forward strand.
TGAACCCAGCCATATGCAAATCAGTGTTGACCCTGTGCCTCATGGGAACAGTCCAGCCCGAACTGCCAAGCCAGGTCCTCCCTGGACTGGAAACACGCATCCTAGGACCGGTTTCGGGGTTTCACCCCTCTTCAGCCAGGATAGCTTGATTCCAGTAGCATGGAGAGCAAGGGACCCACGTCTGGACATACCCTTCCCACTCGGGGTGACAAATGCAAAAAAACAGTTGATGGACAGAATGCAGAACAATGTCATACATTCACCCCAGTACAGAGATCTGGGCCTAAATCCATCGTTTTTTTGCTCACCATGCTGTTCCAGTTTGAACCCAGCCATATGCAAATCCGTCTTGATCCTGTGCCTCATGGGAACAGTCCAGCCCGAACTGCCAAGCCAGGTCCTCCCTGGACTGGAAACACGCATCCTAGGAATGGTTTCGGGGTTTCACCCCTCTTCAACCAGGATAGCTTGATTCCAGTAGCATGGAGAGCAAGGGACCCACGTCTGGACATACCCTTCCCACTCGGGGTGACAAATGCAAAAAAACAGTTGATGGACAGAATGCAGAACAATGTCATACATTCAGCCCAGTACAGAGATCTGGGCCTAAATCCATCGTTTTTTTGCTCACCATGCTGTTCCAGTTTGAACCCAGCCATATGCAAATCAGTCTTGACCCTGTGCCTCATGGGAACAGTCCAGCCCGAACTGCCAAACCAGGTCCTCCCTGGACTGGAAACAAGCATCCTAGGACCGGTTTCGGGGTTTCACCCCTCTTCAGCCAGGATAGCTTGATTCAAGTAGCATGGAGAGCAAGGGACCCACGTCTGGGCATACCCTTCGCACTCGGGGTGACAAATGCAAAAAAACAGTAGATGGACAGAATGCAGAACAATGTCATACATTCAGCCCAGTACAGAGATCTGGGCCTAAATCCATCGTTTTTTTGCTCACCATGCTGTTCCAGTTTGAACCCAGCCATATGCAAATCAGTCTTGACCCTGTGCCTCATGGGAACAGTCCAGCCCGAACTGCCAAACCAGGTCCTCCCTGGACTGGAAACAAGCGTCCTAGGACCGGTTTCGGGGTTTCACCCCTCTTCAGCCAGGATAGCTTGATTCCAGTAGCATGGAGAGCAAGGGACCCACGTCTGGGCATACCCTTCCCACTCGTGGTGACAAATGCAAAAAAAATGTTGATGGACAGAATGCAGAACAATGTCATACATTCACCCCAGTGCAGAGATCTGGGCCTAAATCCATCGTTTTTTTTGCTCACCATGCTGTTCCAGTTTGAACCCAGCCATATGCAAATCCGTCTTGACCCTTTGCCTCATGGGAACAGTCCAGCCCCAACTGCCAAGCCAGGTCCTCCCTGGACTGGAAACGAGCATCCTAGGACCGGTTTCGGGGTTTCACCCCTCTTCAGCCAGGATAGCTTGATTCCAGTAGCATGGAGAGCAAGGGACCCACGTCTGGGCATACCCTTCCCACTCGGGGTGACAAATGCAAAAAAAACAGTTGATGGACAGAATGCAGAACAATGTCATACATTCACCCCAGTACAGAGATCTGGGCCTAAATCCATCGTTTTTTTGCTCACCATGCTGTTCCAGTTTGAACCCAGCCATATGCAAATCAGTCTTGACCCTGTGCCTCATAGGAACAGTCCAGCCCGAACTGCCAAGCCAGGTCCTCCCTGGACTGGAAACAAGCATCCTAGGACCTGTTTCGGGGTTTCCCTGGCATAAGGCAGACCATTTTGCCATATTCATCAATTATTATGTGGCCCTGTCGTAAGATGCCCTTCTCTACCATGACGTAAGTCTCCCAGACATTATGTTGAGTATTCTTTGCAAATTGATAGCCCTCCTTAACATATTGTCTACATGCTTGGTAAAAGATGGCTCTCTGTAAGGGTTAGGTGTATGTCATTGTCCTTATTGTGGCCTTCCGAGTCATGTTGTGGGCATTTGTGGAGTTATTGTGGCTATACCTGGAATAAGGCAGGCTCTTGTATAATATGGCCCTCTTTGAACTATTGTGTGCATCCATTTGTCCGAGGCACAGTGGTGGCCTTAGTGCAAGGTGCTGGACTGTTCCCATTGGCCCACCGTCAAGACTGATTTGCATATGACTAGGCCAAATTGAGGTGTACAAAATAATGATGGACTGGGATGCAGCCTGAGTAATTACCAGTAGCTGAAATTAATTCGTGCAGGCTATCCATCACTTTTTTGTAATCTTTAGTGTGTCGCCCTAAGTGAGACGGATATGCCCAGACGTTCTGTGGTCACTGTGACACTGTAACCAAGTTATACCTGGCGGATGAGCCCTCACTAGGGTGAAAGTGGTCCTGGGTTATTTCTGTTCTGATTCTGGGAGTACTTGGCATGGCAGTTTGGGCAGGACTGTTCCCATTCGAGAAGGGCCAAGAGTGATTTGCATATGGCTGGTTCCAAACTGAGATGGCCATAGTGAATTAGGAGCTGCTTACATCTCTGACCTAATTAAAATTCAACCAATCTTGCTATGGCACAGAATTTGGACATCAGCTAGTACGGGCCTCAATAGGGAAGTTTTAACTGATGCCATGCGACTGGTTAATGCGGATAAAATACCCTGGCTCAGTTATGTCAAAAAGTTGATGCAGGATATCGGACGCCCAGATTTTTATTTCTCACCCGATAATATGAATTCTACTAACAGAAAGGATTTTTAAAAAACCTGTATGATCCACCTAGAAGAAGTCAGGCTAGCCCTGGAACTGAACAAAATTACGGTGATTCATCATCAAATTATTTCTGTAACAAGTGAGATTCAACCATATTTAACATGTGTGGCAGGAGGTTACGACAGATATCTGTTAACCAGATTTAGACTTGAGTCCTTCCATCGCCTTATTACTCACCCAAACATCAACGACTGGTTGAGGGATCTCTGTCGCTGCCCATGTGATAACATTTCATCGCAAACTACATTACATGTAATTTTATTTTGTAAATTTTATGTTAATGAACGACGCAGATGGTTGATCCCTTTCCTAAAACAAGGGGGGTGGAGGCAATGCCGCCCCGCCTTCCTGTATTTACAGAAGTTGGAAAATTGTTACTGTACCGGCTCAGTGATGGGCTTTTTAAAGGGTGTGATACGAGCCAGAAAACATTTAAACAACTAAACTGTTAAATCAGTTATAGGTTTGATCCAGTCAGGGTGACACCATTGCTTATGGAATTCTATATGATCTACATGAACCCAACTTTATTATCCTGAATATATTCTTATGTGATGCGTAATGATATTTTTTACATGTAACTTATGTCTTGCCTTTTAATTGTTGTTTTTATCTATATGTCTGCTTTTATGATTTTAATTCCTAAAATCGAATAAAGCTTGGTTTTGATTTGATTTGATTTGAGATGGCATGATGTGCAAAATAACGATGGACTAGAATGAGTTCCAAGTAATTACCAGTGGCTGAGATTAATTCAAGCCTTCCATCTATCACACTTTTGTATACTCTCATTTAAGGTGTCTATGTCTGGCATATTGAGGGACTTGATTTTAATTATAGTGGCCAATCTTGTTATAAATTGTGCAGGATCTGCCCATGTAGGGCAGTTGTACATTACTACTTGATGAAATTGGCAAAGTGATGTTTAGACAGCAAACTTTCCTATTTATTAAAAATGAAAAAAGGATTTTTGTGGACAACAATATTTCTCAAAAAACGTCAAGAATTTGGGTGGATTACATTTATTTTATCAAAATGAGAAGACATTATGTGTGGCAAAAATACACATGAGTTCAATTAACATAAAGCTAATGCTTGGGAACAGAAAAGTATTGTGTTTATAGAGTGTTTCTAAAGCTGATGCTAGAGTGGAATTACCTTCACCATACAGTATAAAACTATGGAGGCGATTCCAGTGGTAGGCTCTACTCACATTTACCACTTCCCCAAAATATTGGAGAATTTTACTATACCACTGATCTCTAAATCAGGTACCATGTGTGTAACTAAAAGTAGTCTGTAGGTTGTTCTCAAAGCTCTTATGCAATGTTTTCTACATCAGCTTCTATCACTCTCCTCTTAAATTTCATGATGAAATGCAGGCGGTCTAGAGATAAATTACTCTTTTTACAAGGCATACAATTTCAGAAGACCCCATAAAGAGAAAGTAAAAAATAAAGCACAAATCCTTAGATATTGTAGGCCCCTAATGACCCACTTTTTGCATCATTTATGGTTTGGTGGTAGAATAATATTTATCTTAATAGGCCTGCATCAAAAATTGGTGCTTGGCAAATGCTTTTGACCAGACCCACTCTCTCCCTAGTGTGACACCACTGGATAGGAGCCTCATTCCTCAAGAGCGATGCTTCTCCAGTGAAAGAAAATGGATTTTTGGTTAAGGAGGTGAGAACCACTCAAGCAGAAACCACAATCTGTGGGTGCACCACAAACATCACTTTATTATCCTGCGCATAACCCTCTGGTAACTTGGCACAAAAGCATTCAGGCTTAACTTAGAGGTAATGTGTTAAGTATTTATGCAGTACTCAAACAGCAATAAAGTGAACACACACCACGAGAAAAATCCCACACCAATTTAGAAAAATAGAGACTTTTTAATAAAATATTTGATACCAGAATGACAAAAATCCAATCTGTGGGACTGGAGGGAATAATTTTTAAAGTGTTTAGTAAAATTGAGTACCTAAAAGATCAATGTGCCAACTGCGGACATCTAGTCGCGCGAGACAGGGGAAAAGACGAAGGTTATGGACAACTGCTATGGAGCTCGGTTCGGATGCACAAGGTGGATTGTGCCTGGGTTCCACTTACTTAGAAGAAAATCCAGAGAAAATGTCTGAGAAGGTAGAGTTCAGCTGAGGAAGGCAGCTGACAGTGTTCGAGGAGGAGACGTCATCGCCAGGAAACCACTCAATGAATTTGCGGCAAAGATTTCTAAGTTTGTGCTTCACTTTTTTGGAAGTTGAAAATCTTCAGTAGGATGAAGCTGCAGGCTGCAGCCACTGAGGGCTCAACAAGGACCGATGCCCTTTCAAAAAGAAGCTGCTGAACAAGATTTGCTGCTTTGGAGAACATAGTTGGAGCTACTGCAAAGTTAGGCCGACCGGCGATGCACCTTGCACAGATTGGCGTGCACGGAGGTCCCTGTCTCCTGTCGGTTCACAGCGCACTTTTGATGGAAAATTTTTCAAGTACCAAGTTTTGTTTTTTGGCTGGGTCCAAAGGCAGGTTCAAGTTGTTTTGAGCTTTTTATGTCCCTGTAGCTCAGATCAGGAGGCCAGCCATCTAGCCCTTGGAGTCACTCTGTTAGCCCTGGAAGCAAGCAGCAAGGCAGGCCTCAAGCAGTAGGGCAGTCCTCTGAGGGTGCAAGGGAGGCTTCATGCAGTAGGGATGTCAGCTGGTAGCAGCAGGGCAGTCCTCTGAAGTACCAAGTACAGTCCTTCAGGAGTGTACTGAAGAATCAGTCTGAGGATCCTATTTTTATACTTGCTGCCAGATTTGAAGTTGGAAAAACGTTTATAGTTTTCCTCCCATATGATTCTGGAATTGGCCCAGGCTCCAAGAGGTCCGGGGTGACAAAATGCTGGTATTTAGTTCTTTGTAAGTGTGCTAAGGAAGCTCCTTTGAAATGTAAGATGGGATGGGAACAGCTCTTCCCCACATTCTGGCATGATGACCCATTTGCCAACAGCTAGTCCCCCATTGTCTCACTGTCTGAGAGGAATACGCAAAGGCCAACTACCATGCTAATCAAAGTCATGTGACCCAGGACACGGGATGCAGGCACCAAATGGTTAGGACAAGAAAATGCCATAGTTGCATTTTCAGAAGAGTGACTTAAAATCCAACTTTACCATTAAAGAGATTCTACCTTGAAATTCTTTTGAGGGTAACATGATATTTCTCTCTGTTCGCAAACAAAGGTTATTACTTCTTAAATGTAATAAGATAACCCGATGTTATCCTAAGGGACAGGTAGGCCTCACAGTCTCCTGGACCTCTCTGCATCATTGACACAGTTTACAACCCCATCCTCTTCCAATGCCTACACATCATTAAAATCCAAGAAAACACACTCTGATGGATTTGTTTCTCTCCTGACAGTAGGGACCCAGTCAGTCAACCTGGCACATTATACCTCAGGCAATTGCAACCTCATCTGTGGCGTTTCTCTAGGATCCACCCTGAGTCAGACCCTTTTCAAAGCATACATGCTCCCTCTAGCCAGCATTATCTACTCTCACAATATTAATGTCATTTCCTGTGCCATTGACACACAACTCATTCTCTCCCTCATGGACAAGATGACCAGGGGTAGGATCAAATTCAATGCCTGCATAATTGAAATCACCCACTGGATGAAGACCAACTGTCTAAAGCAGAACACTTACAAGACCAAAATTGTGACCTTCAGGAAAAGCACATCACTGTGTGACTCCACCAGGTGGCCAACAGCCACCACCCATACCAAATACCTCGCAATCATCATCAACAGCAAACTTGACATGACCGCTTACGTCAATGCTAACACCGCCTCATACTTCCATACCCTAAAGATGCTGAGGAAGATTTTCAAATGCCTCCCAATCAGCACCCAGAAAACCATCATGCATGTTCAGGTAACAGGTCCCAAGCAAGCTGGACTACTAGAACACCCTCTATGCCGTGAGCACCAAGAAACTCACCAGAACGCTACAGACCATTCAAACTCCATGGTCAGAATCACTCTCAGCCTCCCACGCCATACTCACATCACACCACATGAAGGAGCTTCACCACTTTCCATTCACAAACTAGCAAAATCCAAACTCCTCACCCACACATTCAAGTCACAATATAACACTGGCCCAGCATACCTCAACAATCGCTTCTGCTTTCACAAACCTTCTGGGTAACTCTGCTCGTATGAAGTCCTACTTGCACAAATCCCACGCATTTGGAAAAGGAGATCCATCAGTCAAGCCTTCTCCTACATCTCTCCTCAACCATGGAACGACGTAAAGCTGCACATAAAAGCCTCCTTCTCTCTTCTTCAATTCCTCAAGAACCTGAAGACCTTGCTTTTGAAGTCGTTCCACAAGGCCCTAGGTGTGGCCAGACGTACACATGCTCAGAACTAGGACACCCTCCCAGGTGGTAGTGTGCTCTACAAATCTGCTTAACATAATAGTGAAAACATTAATTTAGTTGCTTTTCACTACCAGGACATTTAAAACTTAAAAGGACATGCCCAATTTTTTAAATACAAGGCATCCTGCCTATTGGGCTGTTTACGGCCTAGAGATTTAGACCTGGAAAAAGGTTTATTTTGCTAGGTCGAATTGGAAGTTTGAAACTGCACACAGGCTACGATGGCAGTCCTGAGGTATATTTTAAAATGCTACTTAAATGAGTGTTACAATAAGTGCTGCCGACCCACTAGTTACCTTTCATCTACAAGCCCTAGGTACATGTTGTACCACTTTACTAGGGACTTATAAGGAAATTAATTGCACCAATTGGTTATAAGCCAATTGTACCATGTGTAGAGGAGTGAGCATGATCACTTTAGCACTGGTTACCAGTGGTAAAGTGCACAGAGCCCCAAGGCTAACAAAAACAAATTTCATTAAACAGGAGGGGAGAGAGCAAAACGTTTGGGGGAAAACCACCATAAGGGCTGTTATGTTTAACATCCGGCCTACCTTATGAATTTGAAATGGGGTCTACCTCTAAGTCTGGATATTCAGACAGCCCAGTCATCACTGATGAAGTGTAGGGTCATTTTTCTTCACATCTCTCATATTTTCCCTTATTTTGCTTGTCGTCTTCCCCCGCCCCTTTCTAAGCAGTTAGAAGTGCCTGAGAAGTTTCACAGTGTAATTTACACAAAAAGAAACAGATATCATAAATAAAGGGCATCAAAACAATATATAAAGCCATAATGGAGTAGGGACATTCCTATAATTCGATGCTAAATCCATATACTTTTCTACATTTACAGATATCCACGTCCAACAAATGGTGCTTGTCATAAGAATATGGTTCACAATGCCATTGGAAGTCACATTTCACAACTTTTGTGATGTACTGTTAAACTTTAATAAACCTTTTCATTTAAATGGTTGCAGGTATTTCAATATTTTCAATAAATTGTTTAATCATTTATAACAATAATCTGTTTAGTTAGTCCTTGACACCCCAGATTCGTCATTTATAATTACTTTAAATCCCATTTTGTAAAATTCCACAATTTATTGATAATGGATTTATTGAACGTAGTTTGAATAAAGTCTGATGCAATTGGAATCAAACTTGCGGCATAAGATCTCAGCAGCGAGCACTTAAGTCACCGCCCAGGCTTTTATTAATAATTAGATAGCAATGTTTGCATATTAACGCCCAGTGAGTGTAGAGAGGGTTGTCTACTAATCTGAAAAATATTCAGAATAATTGAATAGTTTTCAGATTTTCAACTTTACGGTTTTCTGCCACTATTGACCCAAAAATATGGATATATACATGGCAAAGTCAAATTTTGTTCCATCATCGTGTGCACTCATGAACGCAAAGGAGGGGAAACATGAGCGAGGGAATTCTTTTTAAAAAGTGGGACATTTGCAGATGTACCCCAGAATAGCATGACATACTCCAGCTCTTTGCCCAGCATCATCAGGGGCCAAAGCAGAAGATGTACTGGATCTACAAACTAACCTTCATATTTTCACAGAGATTCTGCAGCCACCCAACATGGAACATAGTTAGTCTGACCTGCAGCATTCCAGTAACCTATGCAGAAATATTTAGGATTTGCTAAATGAACTGAACGTTGATATATTCAGATTTGTTTTTTAATTGTTTGGCCATCCTTGATAATTAGAACTTGGCAATTAATACTCTAGAGTAAAACAAAACTGCTATGAAATGAGAGCAATTTTATGATTGTGTTCTTCCAATCATTTCCTTATTTTAAAGAGGAAAATAAGGTGTACGCTATCTCATTTGCTGCTGACTGTCTCATTAACATGAGATAGTGCTTAGAGCTGATAGTGGCCTCACTCATTTATGAAAAATGGACATGGCCCTTGAGATTGCAGCCAAGCGTGGCATAACTGCCACGCTAATAAGTTGCAAGATGCAGGTTTGCATCTTGCAACTGGTCCCTCAGGGCTAGATTCACAAAGAAAAACTGAGACTTCAAGTGTACATTTACCTTTGTGAATTGGGCCCCTAGACTTCAGGTCTATGTTTACTTTTGTGAATTGGGCCCTCAGACTTCAGGTCTAAGTTTACCTCTGTGAATTGGGCCCTTAGACTTCAGGTCTATGTTAACTTATGTGAATTGGGCCCTTAGACTTCAGGTCTAAGATTACCTTTGTGAATTGGGCACTTAGACTTCAGGTCTAAGATTACCTTTGTGAATTGGGCACTTAGACTTCAGGTCTATGTTTACCTTTGTGAATTGGGCCCTTAGACTTCAGGTCTATGTTTACCTTTGTGAATTGGACCCTCAGACTTCAGGTCTAAGATTACCTTTGTGAAATGGGCCCACTGTTGTCTTTTTAATCACAGTTGTCTGCTAGCCTGCTGCCAGGGTCTTTAGTCAGATATGGGGAAGAGGGCAGCTTTCGAGCTGGTGCCTGTGGAATAAAGGTAGAGACATAACATGTGCAGGGCAGGCCCCAACTCTTCAGAGGGCCCGTGCTTGTCCGGGGTGCTTTGCATTTCTGTGAGGTGGTGCGGCCCTATATCATTTTCTGGGTCCTCACCAAATTTTGCATGGTGCTCGCATCATTTCATATAACTCCACTATAGGGGTACAGCTATCGATAGCGCAGAAGGTGGTATGGCACCAGGCCCCAAGGGTGTGAGGGGCCACTCTGGACCCTAATGTTTGGTGGATTGTCCATCCAACTGAGACACAACAGTATTCTTGCTTTCATCAGACCTCAAGGCACCCTTGCTGCAGGCACATTTGAATTTTACAAATATTTCCTGCTGCAACTTTTGAAACATGATACCATTTACATTTGATAACATTTTGTCAATGCTCAGCTGCTCTGACTGATGCTGACCCTGCTTCATTCGTCCCTCTTTCTCCATCACTCCTCACAAAATGAACTGTGAGCGCCTGACTGAGTCACCCTCGACAAGAATCTTGTTTCCTCCGGCCTGGCTGAGGCTTTGAAAATACTGTTCTAATTTTAAATACTGATGTGTAGCTTTCCATCTTCCTAATTCCAGCAAAACAATTCTGCTCTGAAGGTCAGGCCATAAATACTCTGGTTTGTGTTTCACGTTTTATGGCCAATTTCATCTTTTGAGGGCACCTCATTCAAAAGAAAAACATCTATAGACAAATGTACCACCTGGGTGAACATGGAATAATGAACCATTTGAGTTAAAATGAGCTTAGCGTTTTCTTCATGTTAAACAACTGAAAGAACATAAAAATGAGAACCTAACCCACGGATCTGAGCTGTGGCAGTGGTGGGCTCTGGTAATTCATTATAAAAGGAAAGCGAAAGAGTATTCTAATGATCGCAAAATTTTCGATTCAGTGGGATGAAAAAGCTCTAAATGGTCAAGCAAATTGCCATAAGTAGGCATGCACATTGTATGCTCGGCGGCAGGGTTATGTAACATGCATGTGACAGCTACAGGACTATATTACCCTACCTGTTGAGGCTGCAGCACCTCGATGGTCAGTGAGCATGGCTTGGGCTAAGAAGCAATTTCTGCAAAGGTAGTTAAGGCAGATAGACCTGTCTGGGACCCTCCAATGGCCAGTGAAACACAGAAGCCACGTAGAAGATGTAGTTGTCTTTCAGATTTATGATCCTGTATTGTACTATGCACTAAGACAGGCCCATAATCTGTTTATAGCAAAATATTATGTTTGCATCTAAGCGCCAAACATTGACCTCAACAATTCCATTGGAATTCTGTACCAATTAATGTGATACTTACAACAAACATTGGCAATGCCAACAGGTCTGGCCTTAAAGGATGTTATATAGTAACATGAAGCGTTACACATAGAAAGGATTGGACATGTATTTGTGTGGAAGCAAAGAACTAAGAACAAGATTGGTGTAGGTTAAAAGGTCAGGTGATAGTTGCACGGTCAAGCCAGGCCTAAAAATCCATGCAGGTTCATGACTGCCCTCCTCCCATCTGTGCTGCTGCTAGAGAAAAACAACAACAAATATCTAGTTAAATAAGATACTTTAATAGCATTACAAAGACGTGTGTGCCCCTGAAAGTGCAAGCTGATCAGCAGGATAAATGAACAAAATGATCACAGCTGCATAGAGGGCAAACACTTTTTTGTGGAAACACACAGTTTCTGCCCAATCAAATTATGTACTGATGGCCCTATGAGGGCAGAGCCAAAGTCCATCTCTAGTGATGCCCACATAATTGTCTGGCAAAAGCTGCACTGTCAAGCTAGACCTAAATGCCAATTAGCAGTAGCCAGGAGTATCAGCCGCTCCCCCTATTCTCAGGGGGCATGAAGGAAGTCACAGGACCATAAGGTAAGCAGGGTCCTAAGAGCCATGTTCATTTCTATAGTTTTCACTCCTTGCCCCAACCATAGCCTCTCAGTAGCAGATAGGAGACAGTAGACGATGAAGAGTAGGGCAAGGAGGCAACCCTTTGGGGTCAAGGGTGCGACTAGATCTGGTATTTTGATTTAAGAGCATTCATATTTAAGAAATGACATTTAATAGAACATTAGGATGTTGGGAGATTTGCTGAAGACAATGGAGTTGCTCAGGGCTAATAATGTCAGGTGTAGGACTTCTTCACCACAATTCCAATGTTTCTCAATCTGTTTCTCCATTTTTAGTGTTGAACGTCCTGCCCTTCGTGGGTCGAATGTTATATACTGGTTGTTAAATGCCATCTCCTTGGTTATAGGCCCTTACCTGCAGATCAGGCCTGTAACTCAGTTTAAGAGCCATAACAACCAGAGTAGCTCTGGGCAGTGGGCCATAAGACAATGATATATGGCCATACTCAGGGTTTGATAACAGCACGAATAGCAATTTAAAGATATGAAAGGAAGGGTTCCCACCTTACTCTTTTCCTGCTGCAGCTCAATTTGAATGTCTGTTAGTTTCGCCCTGAGCTCCTCATTGGCGGCCTGCAGAGAAGCTAAAGCATCAGGTTTGTCTCCCTTGGCTCGGCTGCTGGCACCCTTCTTGGACATTGTGAGAAGGTGGGGCTGGCAGAGCAGACTCCCAAGCAGAGAGATCCTCCCGGTTCAAGGCTCCTCCTGGCGGGCACCTTCCTGCTACATTTTCCTGCTCATCTGAAAAAGAGGCAAATGACATTTCCTTTGAGACCTGCATGTTGAGATCAAGCTTTTGCCAATACATGCTAAATAATGATACCACCTGTTATTAGATCTTAGCAAGTACAAACAAATGTGCAAAATAGATAGTATATCTGACATAATAAATCAGATCCCAGACAGATGTATGCTGTGCAAATTTACGAAGTTGTTGAAAAATGTTGTTGGTCAACTCTTGACTATATAGGAGCTGAGTGTACAATCAGCTCTTGCATATTCAATGAGCGGTGGCATAATCAGTTACAGCCGTGTGCAGTTCCCAGCAGATTTACACAGCAGATATACCTCTTTTCGATTATAAGTCATGTCACTTTAGCCATAAACTTTATATTGTAGGTCCTGATTATATGAACTGCAACAGGTATATGCACATGTATGATTTTCTTTGACCACCATGTTCACACTTACATGGAAACCATAAAATACACAGAGACTCAGAACAGAGTACTTGGCACATGGCACCAGTGTCAGGAAGAGCTGGTTTAGAATAATATTTACTTTTTTTGTATATATATATATATATATGGCTTACCACAACCAAGATCAGACCCAATTTGGCATCAGCCTAAATGAGATACATGAAGCAATTATCGTTCCTGGAGAAACGAGACACAGTTCCAGTAGCACCCTCATGTACGCTCTTCATATTCTTTAATATAGCCTTAGAGTCTGCCGTAGTGGGCTCCATCCGCCAATAAAGGCCCGCTACAGCAAGTGAGTGGGCCTTTAATGGCTGGTAAAGCCTACTATCGAGAGCTCTAAGGCTATTAGAACATTCTGCCCCTTGAGGGCAGAATGTTCTAATTTGTAAAACAAAGGCCTCACAGAGCCCGAGGTGGTTGTAATCCCCTTGGCTCCGTGAGTCCTTTGTTAAACATTGGAATGTTGATGCTCCGGGCTTCTACCGGCCATTAGAAGCCCGGAGCCATCCAATGTTTTCAATGGAGCATTCAACATTCTAATGTTCTAATATGGAATAACATGGGGCAGAGAAATTCACAGATCTGGCCATTTTAATACACATCACACAGAGTGTTCCAAGAGTCACAAAGCTTTTTTCCTTGACTAGGTGTGACTTACTCCCAGAAATTGAGCAGTAAATCACAAATAAATCAGAAATTACTTACAAGAAAATGTGAATCAGGCCTGTAGCAATGTGCAGATCAACTATTGATACCACTTTTATGGAACCTGAATTCAATGCTGGATTCAGTGTTTATTGCACTGTACATTACTTATGGATCTCTGCTGAATTTGATCATAGCAACTCCTTGCATGACATAACCAGTATAATCAGTGGGGGCCCGTTTTAGACCCTGGCAGGTGGACTGCCATCCCACACCCCGCAGACTGCCAGAGCCCCTGTCCTCAGCCACCCTGACAGACTATCGCCTCTCTGCATTTTCAATGCGATGCAGCGTACGCAACAAAATTCATTTAATATATTTAAATGTGTACTTACCTCCGTTCATCCATACTCCGGTGTTTAAAGTTCCCCACCCTGCCCCTCCCCTGCCCCGCCTCACTGCCCCACCGAACTCCCTCCACGAACCGCTACTGGGGTACACTCTCTTTTTAACATACTAAGCCTTCAATTTCTTCACGTCTCCTCTGGTGGCCCCTGTGATCTTGGAGCGCTTTGCTTCTGACAATACCTAAAACCCGATCGGCGTGGATGCTGATTGTTCACTGTGCTCCCCATTGCCCAGTGGAACTCTCTACTTCCCTAAACCAGGACAAAAAGCAGCTTAAAAAATCAAAGATCCCCAAATCACCTAGTCCACCATAACCACACAAGGCTCCATTCAAAAGCTTTTTCTACTGGAAGTGTGATTTACTCCTGATTTTATAGGAGTAAGTCATTTGGACCTTATTTGCTTATACAGGCAGCGCCACGAGTCATTGAAGGAAGAAATGGGATCTATAAAAATCAGATGCTTAACCTAACATATTCTGGTATTTTCTTCTAGATAGATACCTAGTGGCCGTGATTGTCAATATTTGGAAAGAGGAGTGCTCCTCCAATCACACTATATATTTTGAGCATGGTCACGCATGCAGATTGCAATTAATCCGAGTGCAATTAATTTCACAGACACAAATCTAATTGGAGCATTTCGATTTTCACAGTGATAATCACGTAAATATAGATGCCACTAAATTGCTGTGACTATAATCACCAATGGAAAACGATAACTCTAACATAATTTCATGTCAGCTATTTATGGGCAGACAGTTAACTCTGTTCACGGAAGATTACATATTATTGATTCGCATAAGAAACGCAATAAAAAAGGATGAGATCCTGAATCCAATCAAATGGGGGATAGGTCTTTTAAATCTCCCTAAAACAGACAACAATGTAGCATTTATCATCAACATATGTCTAGCTTTTCCTACATAATAATTATGTACGTTAAACTCTTCCACACAACCATGGGATATTATATGTATACACCATTTTGTAGATTTTATCAGAATGACATTTCAACCCTATACATGTCATGCAATTGTTCTATAGAAATGTAATTCTCAGTAGATCAAGGGTATGCCATAAAGAAGACATATTATTTACCTGAAAGTTCAGTGTTATAAGAATTAAAAGTGTAAGTCAGGCACATTTTCTATCAACTGTTCAACGGTTTGGAACTGTGCAAAAGATGGTGTTTAGGGATATAAAAGTAATTGTTTTTTTGAGTGTTTTCAGTACTCGTTTTTAATAAAGCAAGCAGCGTTTTCTGAGCACTAAAAAAGGTAACCGGTACTTGTGATAATTTTTATTCTGCCACAATCAGATTACGGGCCGTTATCAGTAGAGCTTCCTTTGGGAGGAGTGAATTAGGGAAGTAGTCACGAGGTATTGTGTGTCTCCTAGGTGGACAAAATCAGTAGTAAAATACATTACGAGAGTTCTTTGATTCAACAACATTATAATACCTTGACGTTATTTGCTAATGTAAATGTAAAGGCACTGAAAATTTAAATCCTGGATTACGAAATGAACTCTACATTACCTTCTCATCACCTTACTTGTCCCATTCCTTACATATTTGAGTATTATTGACACTTGCTCACCAGATCCAAAGCTTTCTTCACTTTCTATTGCCACATAGAGGCGTGCTCTGCAGTTTGCATGCCCCATAGAGGCGTGCTCTGCAGTTTGCAGAGCTCCACCCACCAGATGTCTCTTTGTTTCCTTTCAGGCCACTTCACACCTCATCAGAGCAGTTTGGCTCACCCTGTCAAAGGCTGGCCAATCAGAAGAGACTGCTCCAGAGTTGGATTCAGGCACATCAGAAAAGCAACTTCTACAACTTCTTTTCTGTCACCGTTATAATAAATCTATCCTTGGCAAGTTGTTGTATTTATTATAACTATTATTTAGACACTTTGATGTATTATTTTAGGTCACTCCTATCAATAGTTAGACTATTACAATTAATGAAGCCTTCTCATGTTAGCCTATTGAGTTAATGCACTACAATGGGGAAATATGAAATTGCCAGTTTTTCCCTCACCAGGGCATATAAAACATATTTTATAATGTCCAGCTTATTTTAACATAGAACCCTAGCCTTGGGGCACCTAAGGTAGACCTTAAGGGTGACATATTGGTACAAATAAAGCAGTTTAGGGCTTAGGAAGTACCTTTAATTCTAAAGTTGAATTTGAGTTTTGTTTTGTTTTATAAGCAGCCTGCAAAGCCGGGCTGGCCTTTAAAATGACAGCAGGCCACACAGAAGTGCACACTTCAATGCCTTAAGTCTGCTGGGCCTTTAAACATACACGCCCTATCATATACATATAGGTTGTCATATCAATTGTAATGACAACTAATTACCATATTCCTTTTAAACAGAGCACGGGTCCTGGGCCTGGGTAGCAGGGAGCAGGGCACAATCAGAGTAAGTAACAACCAGTATAAGTCAAGAAATAGGGCTGATCAGGGCAAAAACTGTGACTTTCTCACAACTAGAATGCGATTATTGGTCTAGTAGTTTAAAAAAAGGGGAGTATGAATAAAGACTTAGTTGCTTCCATGTCCAAATCACTGCAGGCCTCTAGGAGGACATCTAGAAACAGGGCCTATAATCAAAGATTGGTCATCTTTCGATGAATGGTATGCCTCTAAAGGCAGATCACATGTCTTGGCTTCAGCTCCTTGCATTCTAGAATTCTGATGGGATGGTTTTGACATGAGTTTGTCTGTGGCCACCCCTAGATAGCAACGGTGATCCATTCTATCTCTTAGAGATTCTTGGGATACATTTTCCACAATTGAGCCTTTGGTCTCAAGGTTGTTCAGAGGTTTTTCTGTTTTCTGTCAAAAGATTAAGAATCCTTTCCCTTCTTGGGATCTATCAATTTTGTTATCAAGCCATGAGGAATCTCCTTTAGAGCCCTTGAAGACTATTTCTGAGAGAATTTGTACCATGAAGGTACTGTTTTTGGTCATGATCACAAGTGTAAGGAGAATATGGGAGTTGGGTGCATTAGAGTATTGCCATTCTTATTTCTTAATCCTTGATGATCGAATCGTCCTTTCCCTAGATCCCAAATTTATCTCCAAAGCCAATACCTCTTTTCATAAGGAGCAAGAGATAGTGCTACCCTCCTTACCTTGTGACTCTAGTTCTCAAACTGAACTATCACATCTTCCGGATATACTTAGGGCAGTAAAGCGGTCTGCTAAATTCACAAAGCCCGATAGACTTTTTGTTAACTTTCGCTCAGTGAAGAGAGGGGAAAATCCTTCATCATCTGCCTTAGCTAGATGAGTCAGGATGTCATTGTGCAGGCATATCAGGGGAGTGGTAGAGATTCATGGCACTGTTTCAGACTATTAAAGGGGAATGAAAACTTCTTGGGGTGAGTGGGCCTGTTTTGTTTTGGCAAATATCTGAAGAACAGCCAAATGGGCTACTCTTTCCACATTCATCATTAATTCTGTTTTTTTTTTAAACCTTGCTGCGATTTTCTTGTTTTAACTAGGCTGAACTGTTGTTAAATTTGTTGCTTGAAGTTTAATAACCTGTGACAGGGTGTGAGTTTCACTATGAAAGAGAGTTTATTTGGGGAGCGGAGGGTAACTCCGCACCTCTGCCTGTTGCAGGGTGCAGGAGGGTTCTCGTATCTGTATCTCTTCTTACCTGGGTAAAGTGGGGGTAGTAGGCCTTCTCCACACCTTCTGCTCGGCGTTTTCCACATCAATGGCGGCCATTTACAGCCGTTCCGCTTGGGACAGTTTGGGCGCCATCTTGGGTCGGCAGTCTAGTTGTTGGCCTCTACTTAATGGGAGCCGCGACGCGGACGCACAGCGGGCATGCTGCTGGCACGCTGAAAGCAAGCCAGTATGCGCTTGTCCGCATACGGACAGCGGGCAGCGCCAGCCAGGGAAGAGAGGGTGAACGGCAGTATTACTTCACTAAAGTCACCGACAATACACCTCAGGGCCACTAGTTTCAACAGAAAGGCCTGATTGATAAATTGTAGATCCCTCCCCAAACACTCCGATGATATCTGCCTCGCTCTGGAGTCAAACTCCTAAGACCTTATGTTTTTAACTGAAACCTGGTTAAAGGAAAGCTCTAACCCCGACCTAATGTTGGCAATACCTGAGAGATTTTGGATCTTTTATGCCAACCGGGCTGGTAATAGGATAGGAGGGGGTCTAGCTATTATATTGAGGGTTGGCTGGGAGGTCTCCTGTAGAATAATTGAGCACATAGGGATTATTGAGGTGCTGTTCTACTGTATTAGAATCTCTCCCTCCTCATCGATGGCTGGAATCCTGGTATATAGGCCCCCTGATACCCCATCCTGCCATCTGTTAGAGGTATGCAAAACCATTGCGGATCTGTCATTGAATTACGCCACCTTCACAGTCCTTGGCGACTTCCATGTCTACATGGACAATGGAAAATACTCTAAGGCCCTGGAAGGTTTAAACCTGACGCAAAGGGTGTTTGCCCCTACCCATATAGCGGGCCATATGCTGGATCTTACCTTTTCTAATGATTCCAACCTGAAAGTAGAGGCCCCGCTGTAGTGCCAGGCCATTCTCCGATAAAAGGAAAAACTGGAGGAAGGTCTTCCCTGAAACTTTGGGACCCATGCTACAAAACGCAACCCCTCAGCTGACGGGTGACCCAAGCAGTGATGTATCCAGTTTTAACTGCTGGGTCACCTCCACCTTAGACAGAGTGGCCCCTCTCAGAACAATTAAATCTACCAAGGAAAAAAACCTCTGCCCCTTGGTTTTCCTTCCAACTATGAGTGGAGAAAAGTCTATTCAAGAAACTGGAACGCTCATGGCGTAAATCTTACAATCCAGTGGCTAAATGCTCGTACAGAGCGTCTCTAAAAAAAATTCACAGGCTGAAGTGCAACACCATTAAACTGTCTAGCAACTCAGCCAAAGAAGTATTTAAAATTGTCCAATGGCTCGAGACACCACTGTCTCCCCTTCAGCCACCCTCTGTGTGGACGTATCCGACCTTTTTCGGGGAAAAATCCAACTAATCTATTCCTCCTTTCCTCCGGCTATCTCCTCTTTTATGTGAAATCCCACATCTGACCCTCATGGCACCTGGTCCGATTTTCGTCCACTTCTCCCGGAGGCTTCTCTCATAGAACTGTACAAATGGTAATCAAGTTCTCCTAGTGACCCCCCCTCGGTTCAGTACTATAAATTACTTGCCCCATTGTTCAATACGCTGCTGAACCAGATTTGGAACTCCTCTCTGACAACGGGTATCTATCCTGCTGCCCGGAAGGAAGCCTATTTACTGCCTATTCTTAAGAAACCAGACGTTGACCCAGCAGAGCACAAGAGTTTTAGGACTATTTCCCTTCTACCAGCGCCAGCTAACATTCTTGAGAAGGAAGTTCAGAAGCAATTGTCCAGTTTCCTTGAATCTAACAATTGTTTCCATGACTCTAATTCTGGTTTTAAATCAGGCTACAGCATGGAGACAGCACTTTTGGAAGTTGCTGAAACAGTACGTGAAGCTGTAGACCAGGGCAGCTTTGCAATGCTTGTGCTGTTGGATCTCTCCGCAGCATTCGACACAGTGTCTCATCAGATTCTTTTAGAGAGACATAAGCACTTGGGAGTGAGGGGAACCATGTTGGCCTGGTTCCAGTCGTTTTTAGAAGACCGCTCTCAACAGGTATTTCTCTGCCCCCACGTGTCTTTGCAGAAATGCCTTGCGTGTGGTGTTCCCTAGGGCTTGGCTCTGAGCCCTCTATTATTCAATGTCTATTTGACCCCCCTCGCGCCTCTGATCGAGAAATGGCGATTGAGAGTAGTCTCCTAGGCTGATGACACTCAGCTGGTTTTCTCCTTCGGGCTGCTTTTGCCAACATTCAGCAATGCCTGATTAACATCTCGGCCTGGATGACGGAAAGTTGCTTAAAATTAAACACTGAGAAAACAGAGGTCTTATTCTTCTATCAATTATCACCCATGTTGCCTGAGCTCTGGTGGCCTTCAGAGTTAAACCCCCCGCCGATCCCAATAGATTCAGCCAGAAATCTAGGGTTTAAATTTGATAATGAACTCTCCTGTAAGGCCCAGATTCACCCAGTCTCCTCCTCATGCTGGGAGCTGAGAGCCCTATGGCGTCCTTAATTTCCTTCCAATTGATTGCAGAAAGACAGTGGTCCATGCATTGGTCAAGTCGCAGTTAGACTTGACTACTCCAATAGCCTCTATATTAGTTTGACAGCTTATCTGGTCCACAGGCTGCAAATAATAAAAAATGCTGCGGCCAGACTTATCAGGAAAGTGCCGTTCCGCCACCACATTTCCCCCTACCTGCGGAGCCTCCATTGGCTGCCTGTCAAGAGGAGGATTGAGTATAAGGCGCTCACCCTCGCCTACAGAGCCACTAGAGATCGGGGCCCGGGCTCCTTGAAACATAGATTCCAAAATTACCATCAAGACCGGGTTCTGAGATCTAATCAACGGAAACTGCTCAGGATTCCTTGCTTTTTTAAGGCTAGGATAGGCGGCTGAGCTGTCTCGGTGAGAACTGCGTCACTTTTGAATTCCATGTCCGTCCATCTTTGTATGATGGAGTCAGAACCAACATTTAGGAAAGTGCTGGAAACTTGGCTCTTTAGCCTCCAGTAGTTCCCCCCTTTCTCCTCACTGTGAATCTGCATTTTAGTGCTGGGACACCTCTGTTGGAGGTAGCTGTGCGCTTTATAAATTTCACTTATTATTATTATTATTATTATTATTATTATTATTATTATTATTATTATTATTAATTCTAGGCTTAGTATAGAACAGAGGTCTAAATTATCTTTTGTTTCCTCAGTTAAAAAGAGTAAAATGTTGAGTTTTTTTCCTGAGACCACTGTTAATTGTTGTGTGATCTCCAGTGATTGCATGTGATGATACGTATGGAAGTTGAATGATTAAAATATTCTCACTTTCTCTGAAATCATTTAATTTGTCCTCTTGGTATTATTATGGTTGTCAGGGGGGTTTGCTTTGGCAGTCCTCAAATATTTAAGGAATGGGACGAATAAGATGATGAGGATATAATCGTTGGAATACTTACTGATAATCTTCTATACTTCGATTCTTCTTTACTCGTCCCAGTAATTATGGCCCTCCCTTCTTCACTCCTTCCTCATCAGCACTTGCTTGCGGGTTGTTACAAAACAGGAAGTGGGGAAGGGTGAGTAAAGTATTATGGGGCAGAGGCTCTTTGGGTTGATAGAAAGTGAAAAAAGCTTTGGATGTGGTGAGCAAGTGTCATTAATGCAGGGACATTACTCAAATACTTAAGTACTGGGACGAGTAAGGAAGAATTGGACAAATAAAGATTACCGGTGAGGAATCAAGGCATTAAAGACCACAGTGGTCTTTAATAAAAGGCCAATAGGTAGCTGTCAAAAATGTTCATCAGTGCTTACAAAGAACTATATTTTCTAGTTTGGTTTGTTATGCTTGACTCATGAGAACAGCCTGGATGAGCAGGAGCATTATATGGCAACTGTTAGGAATAAACACTTCTTTGAAAAACCCTAATAGGCCAGCTTTCCCTTCTCCCACCTTCACATTCCTCAAGACTGAAAAACTCTTACAACACACTTTTCATATCAATATTCCAACATCAGTAATGGTTTTTATTAGTAATAAGCAAGCACACTGTACGCTCTTGTCAGCATAAGATGGCTAGATAAGGGATGGTGATTTTTGGGGGGGTCTCATTTTCATATGAAATGGAGCATGTATTTTTTAATGAAATGCCTCTGTTATATCTTGTAACTGACATGATGAGTTTTTCATCCACTTGAAAGAGAACTGTACTAGACTGAAGGTCTGATCTATCAAGAACCCATGATGTAACCTGACACAGTGAGATCAGAAGCACGTGGAACCAATGCACCTTTACAGGTACCAAGAAAGTCTGCTCATAATAGTAGACCAAGCATAGGGCGTCTCCTCAGAAAAGAGAAGGATATAAGAATGGACATTTCATGCAGTATAGCACTGAATGCGAAATGGCAAATAAAACATTGGCAACAGGAAGACCAGCCAGGGGACTAGGTGTGCTCACTCAAGTTGCTAAACTTGTTTGGAAGTGATACGTGCAGCCAGGGGCGGGCATCAACCCCTTATGAGCCATAAGTGCACCTATGGAGCATGCCCTCTTTGAGATCTATGCTGACCGTCCATGATTCCTCCCCATGGCGAGAAGCAGGAATCACCCAATTGGGTGACATATACAGCGACAGGATCCCCTTATCTTTCCAGGGCCTCCAGGAGCTTTATGAATTTGGTGCGGGTCTCTGTATCACATACAATGTGCTCATGGTAGTCATTGAGGACATATGGGCGCCGGGACAAGTGGAGCCACCGCTACACCAGGGATTACAATGCTTTTTGAAGCACGGCTAGGCCGTTGGACAATCTCAGTTCTCTAGGCAGCTTTACAGGGAGGAAGCATGGATCCCTTCTTCTGGGTCAAACTTAAGTTGGAGGATTCTCTTGGCATCGAATTGACCTCAAAGGAATGGACCATGGCTATGGAACGGGTGAAGCGAGTTTCGTGTAATGCCAGTCTAAAATGTACTCACTTTAATTATATGCATCAAACTTACCTCAAGCCACAACGCCTCCACAAAATGATCCACTACATACCCGAGATGTGGCCACATGGATGCCACATTCATATACATGATTTTGGAGCACCGTCCGCTATTGTATATGTATATGTGTCGTCCATGATGGAGTTCAATTGACAACAGACCCACTCCTTTGCCTTCAGAGGATTACACAATGCACAAAACGTACTAAACATTATTTGAAGTTCATTGACCTGTCATTGGTCCTCTTTAAGTACCTCTTTGCCATGAACTGGAAGGCCTCTCACCCTCCCAGAATCACAAACTAGTTACAGGTGACCCATTAATAGGCACTGGTAGAAGCAGCTGCCATGACACATGATCGTAAGGTGCGAGGAGGTGTGGAGCGGCCACGATGTAGTACACCTACGTCCTAAAGTAGTTTAATAACTTGAATCCACCTCCGTTCCGATGTAGACCCCGACTCGGAAAGCTAAATGACTGACTAGATTTACATTTTGGATGGCCTAACTGCTCAGATGCACATGTTTCGAAAACTCCCGGGAGGGCCCGGTGTTTCCCTGGGCATAAGCATGTAAAGGTTCCTTTTGATCCTTTGTTCCCCTAGAGGTACACATTAATTTACATCTCTCATAATGTGACATGCTCATATCATTCACATCCTCAAAGTTCCTGTTAGGTGCATTCAGCAGCACAAGTCTGTCAGTTTTAGAGGTAATTGATTTTTTTTTTTATTCTATGCTGTGCTGAAAAATTGGCTTCTTCTCTGTGATATATAATGTTTGGGATCCCATCTTGTTCTTAATCCCTATTGTTGGTTGCCCCTTTATGGCACCTGTTAGATTTGGGGGTCTCTACTTGGCATAGGTAGGTACCTGTAAGAAATAGGGACCCTTGTGTCTAGTCAGGGTAAGGGGGTACACTCCTAAAATAACCCCTGCTCACCCCCTTGGTAGCTTGGCACGAGCAGACAGGCTTATCTCAGAGGCAGTGTGTAAAGCATTTGTGAACACATACAGTAATCAAGTGACAACACTACAGATGGACACCACACACGTTTTATATAAAAAATAAGTATTCTTTATATAGACTTATCACAAGACCACAAACAACACAAATCCACAATACTGTTACTTTAAAATGGTAGAATTTAGCGTAGTTCTCTTAAGATGGTAAATGCGACACTCAGAGTTCAATGTACCTTAGATGCGACACGCAGGGCAACGAAAGTGTTGCAAGGACGGTGATGCGTTGAAGATCCGGTGCAAATAAACAAAGATGGCGCTTTCTTCTTGATGCGACACGCTTCCCGGTGATGCGGCAGCACCTGATGTGACGTCGATTCTCTTCTCCGGTAATGCAAGATGTTTCCTCACGATGCGAGCCGCGACAGGCCCTGCGACACACTTCCCAGTGATGCGGCGGCGTCTGCGGCGACGTCGATCCTCCCCCCTGGCGATGCGAGTTGCTCCCACAACAGTGCGAGCCACGACAGGCCCTGTGACACTCTTCCCGGTGATGCGGCGGTGTCTGCGGCGACGTCGATCCTCTTCTCCAGTGATGAGCCGTGACGGGCCCTGCGACACGCTTCCCGGAGATGCGGCGGCGTCTGCGGTGACGTTGATCCTCTCCCCTGGCGATGCGAGTTGCTCCCACAACGATGCGAGCCGCGTCAGTCCCTGCGGCACTCTTCCCGGTGATGCGGCGGCATCGGCGGCAACGTTGATCCTCTTCTCCAGTGATGAGCCGTGACAGGCCCTGCGACACGCTTCCCAGGGATGCGGCAGCGTCTGCGGCGATGTCGATCCTCTCTCCTGGCGATGCGAGGCGCTTCGGTGGACTTGCGTTGACTCAACAATTCTTCTGCGACCCGCTTCTCGGAGATGCGGCGGTGTCTGTGGCGACGTCGATCCTCTTCTCCGGCGATGCGAGGCACTTCGTGTTGTGAAGTGGCAGCGGCAGTTCGGCGACATGCTTCTTGTTCTTGAGTCGTGCTTCCAGCCCCTTGCGACAAGCAAGTCCTCAAAAAGTCCAGCACAACTGCAAGCACTTCAGCAGGAGGCAAGCTCTTTTCCAAGCCCTTGGAGATCCTTCACAAGTTGAATGAAAATGCACACAAAGTCCTTTCTCCTTTCTTTGGCAGTCAGGCAACCACTGCAGGCCAATCCCCCAAGCAGCACTTCAGCTTAGGGATAGTCTCTCCTCAGTTTCTTCTGGTTCCACTCCTCAGCAAAGGTTTCTTCTTGTTTCCCAAAGTGATGTAAAGTTCTTGGGTTTGGGTCCCAATATTTATACCAAGTTTCTCTTTGTTCTCTGAAGGCAGAGAGGCCTTTGCCTAGTCCAATTCAGTTCTGGTCAGTCCTGGAGCACTTTGTTTACATGACTCCTTCTTTCCTTTCAGAGTGCAGGGCAGAGACATCAGACGCACCACAGGAGGTGGAGCCAGCATTGTGGAGGGAAGACACAGCCCTATTCAGGTCCCAGGTGCAACTCCTCCCACCCATCTAGATGCAGATCTCTCTGTTCAGCCCTGTGCTGACTCACCCTGTGTCCTGGAATCCCCCAGCCCTGTCACTCAAACTCCAGACAAGGAATACACAGCCTAGCAGAGGCAGGTTTGGATGGTTAGACAAGAAAATACCTTCTTTCTAAAAGTGGTATTTTCAAACACAGAATATTAAAACCAACTTCACTAAAAGATGTATTTTACCATTCTGAGTTCAGGCATACTAAATTCGAATCTCTACCATGTTCCCTGAGTCAGTTAGGATTATAAAATGTAATAATCAAACTGCCCATTCTGACCTATGGAGAACAGGTAGCCTTGCAATAGTGAAAAACGAAAATGGCTGTAATTACCTATTAGAACATGCCACACATACCAAGGCATGTTCTACCTTATACTTACAATGCACCCTGCCCTTGGGCCTACCATAGGGGTGTCTGATATGAAGAAAAGGGAAGGTTTAGGGACTGGCAAGTGGGTGCACTTGCCCAATCAGCATGACAGTACCAGACTGCACGCAGGCTCTGCAATGGCAGGCCTTAGACACACTTATACAGGCTGCTCCTGTGGGAGGCACAACCAGTGCTTCAAGCCCACCAGCAGCATTTGGATTACCAGCCCTGGGCACACCTGGTGCACTGTACTAGGGTCTGACAGGTAAACCAAACCAGCCAATCATGGAATCACTAATTCATACACCAATTTACAACAGGGAGAGCATATGCACTTTAGCACTAATCAGCAGTGGTAAAGTGCCCAGAGTCATAAAACAGCCAACAACAGGTCAGAAAAAATATAGGAGGACGGCAAAAAGTTCATGGATGACCCTGCAAAAAGGGCCAAGTCCAACAGCCCCCACCACATTGTGCAATTTGCTAACAAAATCTACTACATGCCTATATATAAAGATGTGTTTGTTGTGCCACCGCATGAATATGAATATTACTGAATCCTGTACCATGTATAAAGAATTTCTGATTGAAAATACCAATAAAGAAATTAAAAAAAATATATAACACATAGGCACAGTCACAAATATAATAATTAATTATCTCAGTAACTGCAGTATTAAAAGGGCGATCTAGGTGAGTAAAGCTCAGTAAACAGGAATATCATTTGTTGATTGACAGGATACAGCTAAATATCAAAATACTCTAAGATGTTATGTATGTCTTATTTGAATGAAAAACAAACTCACATTAAGCATCCATGCAAATAACTGTGAATGCAGGCATGGAAGCTTGTGGAGGACAGCAGAAATCCCTTTCTAAATTTGCATTCATGCCATGCGAACCTTTTTTTTTTACATCATCCCATATCAATTAAAATAAGAGCCTGGTTTTAAATTTGCTTGGAATGATTAACTTGGGGGCAACACAAAGTCATCCTGTGGATCTCTTCTTCCAATAAAGATGTATGACACAATTCTCAAACGGGAAGTTATCACAAGGGGACAGCGTCCCTTTTGTGAATCAGTTATCACTCCAACTCAGGGTCTGTAACTGATCAATGTTTTACAGTCAAATATATACAATAGCATTCCCATTTGAAAACCAGAGGAGTTTGCTCCTTTCATGCCTTCTAATTTATGTAAATCTTTGTAATACCTGGATCTTGAGAACTGAGAGTTAAGATTTCTTTGTGGATCTATGATGTGTCTGAAGTTGCATCCAATGAACATATTGAACCAGAATAACTTAGGGCCTAATTTAGATTTTGGCGGAGGGGAATACTTTATCACGATGGAGATCTTGTCGTCCGTATTAGGATCCCATTATTTCCCATGGATATTGTAATACAGTGGATGGGATATCAGTCACATTTTTTACGAAGTATTCCATCCGCCGAGATCTAAATAAGGCCCTTAGTATCTGGAGGCAGTTGAAAGAAGAACTATTAAGAATGAAACATGTTCAGCACTGAATTGGACTTAATTGACATACTCCTCCCACTGACGTTACTCCAAAGATTTATCTAGGAGGGACCTAGATCAATGAAGTGGTAAACATTTGCCTGCATATGTGATCATAATCTACAAATGTTTTTCTATGGCTTCCGGGCATATCTTGTCTGGCTGATGGTCTGGATGTATTCTTTTAACTGCCATGGTGAGAAATTAATTTGAAAAAACTAGCTTGACAGCAATAAGAAAACACATTTCTGAAAAGTGCGCACAGTTATGAAATACCCACAATGCCAGCGAAATGTGAAGTAGTGCTGGCACACCAGTATTTATTCTGATTTGCAAACAGAAGTGCCTCTAAAATAATTTGGAAATAAAATGAGGATCTGGAAATGTTTGGTTCTGGGCACATTTATTAATCAAAATTATTTTGATCAAATCCCCAATTTGCATGCTTGTCATCAATGATGCCATTTAGCATGTAATGTGTGATGTAATATGTGATGTCAAAAGCAGTGCATGATGGGGATCAACGCTATAGTTAGCTCAGTACTACTGTTACCACTACATTTGAGTGTTTATTTGTTTTTTAAATGTTATTTTAACATTACTTTAATGTTTATTTTTTCAGGAAATTTCTGGAGGCTTTTTTATCATAGTCAGCCAACTCCCCTGCTGCGCATGGCCTTTGGCTGTGTACAGTGGGGTTAACCTGCTGGGCCTGCACCCAATCCTTCCTTGGCCTGCCAACCCCTTGCTGCGCAAGGCCTTCATCCATGCGCAGCCCTGCACTCAAGCCCCCGCGGATGGCACATTCGAGCAGGAAATTGTCCCAAAGCCTGGCACCAAAATTTTGTTTCCTTGTTCCATTTATCTCATCACAGTGCGAATAGATCCTCACTTCGAGACAGATATTCCTCTGTTTCATAACTGTGACAAAACTTGAATAACATTTGAATCTAGCCCTTCCTCCCTTTAGTTTTTTAATTGGCTCTGTCCTCCTACCCATTGGAACCTATACCCCCAAGAGTCCCATCTGTCAGATGCCAAGCACTAACACCCCCAACCCAACATCACACAGTCATGAGTACTGACAGAGAGTACCAATAGAAAAGACCTCCACAGGAGAGGGTGGAACTTGCCTGGCCTCAAGATGGCCACAATGTCATTGCGCTCCCGCCAACATCGCTGAAATCCTGAATATACTTGATGAATCCATGGCCGCAGATGGTGTTGCAATGGTGTAACAGACAGCCCTGGGCACCAGCATCTGAACGATACCTGTAAATCCATGGGGGGCATACGGACGGTGTGTATTGTGGGCTCGATCAGGAGGCGGCGGTGAGGCCTGCTTGGCATTTTGAGCATCCTTTAGCTCTTGAAAGGCCCCACTGGAGTGAGCACGGCGTGCGGAGGTCTCTGTTACTGCAGTGGCCCCCGGAGCGGTCGGTCCCTTGTTGTCGGGTCCTGGGGTACTGCAGCGCTGCTGCATTTGCTGGAGGAGACTGCCTCCCGTACGGGGGCAGGCCTGGACCACGTGTACAAGGGAGATCGTGGTTAGTGAGAGAGGGCCCATTGCCTGGCTGTGCCCGAGCTTCACCCGATTGTGGGGCTGAGTCGAGCTGCATCGGTGGGACGGAGCCAGTCTGCACTGGGTTTCTCCCCAATTATTGTACCCGGGTGCACAGGGGGGGGAGATTACTTGGCGCGTCGTCTGCCCAGTTTTGTTTAAGCATTGAGACAGAAGGTCTAGCCGGAATAGCTCAATCTTGGCGGAGGGCACTGGTCGAAGGCGCCCGATTCGTCTCAATCTGCTGCTGGCATCCATGCTAGTGAGAGGGCTGGATGCAATGCGAGGGGCCTTGGCTGGGCAGCTGGTCTGATGTTATCGGTGTCCCTGTGGTGGTTTACCTGCATAACAAAGCACGGGGAGCTCAGAATGTGTGCAGTGTAACTGGTGAGTGGAGTCATTTGAGCAATATCGAGACCAGTGTATCACCACCGGAGCCTGTTAGGTGGGGGGCAACTCTGCTGGCACCAATTTGAAGTGTGTGGTTCTGAGTGGTGGCGGCACCAAGCCCAGTGGCTCATAGCTAAGAGTGATCGATTGAGGCGCTTTGGGAAAACACTTTCCTCTAAGTATAACCTAGAAGTCTGCCAATTCCAGGTGCTGAGCAAATGTGTTGCCTACGACAACACTATAGGGAAGCCAGATAAAACGCAATCAAAATTGCAGTTTAACCAGCGCAAATCATCCAGGTTGAGAGTATGGGGCAGATACTGATCCGGGGGAGCAGGGCGCCTCTGGGACAGAGCTGGGAGGCAACTTGTGCCACATACTAGAAACCATGCAGCAGAGCTTACCCACAATTGATGAGAAAATGGACCCCCTCTCTGATCGCATGTCGGAGCGGTTGGACAAACATACTGAGAGAATTGACATGGTCGAGAGGAGAGTTTCAGAAGTTGAAGATTACAATGTTGAAGCCTCGGGCGTCCATAAGCAAATGGGGAAACTCGTGGAGACACTGCAAGCTAAAGCCGAGGATCTCGAGGAGTGCTCCAGGTGAAACAATGTGCATGTAATGGGGCTGCCGGAGTCAACCCCAACGGGAAACATGCAGTTATATGTAGAGAACGTCCTTGTCATACTGTTGGGCCGGGATGCCTTTTCCTCTATTTTTGTGGTGGAGCGTGCCCATCATTCGCTAAAACCACGACCTCTGCCTGGGGCCCGTCCGCATCCAACCATAGTTCGTATACTGAATTACAGGGACGCAGCATTACGGAGAGCAAGAGAACTTCGGACACACAATCATGAAGGCTCCATTCTGTCTTTGTATCCAGATTTCACCCCGCAGGTGCAGAAGGCACACAGACGTTTTTCTCCCATCAAATGTAAGCTGAGAGAGCTTGACATTGATTATGCCATGTTCTACCCGGCCCGCCTGAAGGTCACTTTTGATGGCAAAGTGGAAATTTATATGGACCCCAGCAATGCACAGCAGGCGCTCAAGGGCTTCGCTAAGGTACAGGCCAGTAAGCAGGTGCAAAGAAGACTCTGGGGACAATAACTCAGTGGGAACGCTTGATCAAAGTGACTGATGGGCTACCTTCTGATAGTATAACTCATAAACAGTAACAGGAAATGTGGTTGGATTCTGCGCGATTAATGGAAGCCTATCCTTATCGAAACCGTAGTAGAGAGGGTAGATGCCACGCTTCAAGATGGGGATAAGAGCTTCTGCCTTTGTTTAGATGATGCCTGGGTATCAAAGTTGTGGCGGGCAGGGGCTGGAAGCTCCTATATGTATAATATGATGTTGGTGTCTTGCTGTTTTGATGTCCAAATATTATGCTTGGATTCTGCTAAACAGTTGTAAACCATGGATAGACATGTTAAATAATATAATGGTTGCGCCTACGTTTCAGTTCATAACAGTTGGTTGGGCACTCACCGCCCTCACGTGTACGACACATTGTTATTAGGTGGGGTGCAGGGGGTTTGAGAGGGGGGAACATGTCATCATGTCAGACGTTTGGGGGCGAGACGTGGGAGGAAGCTAGAGGTTTATAGATCAGTCATTAATTTGCAAAAGTGGCTCTAACGACATCGAATGTCTTTATCAAAGCAGCAACACGATCACTGTAACAGTTTGCTTGTGTTATGAACTTGAGTCGTGGGCAAGACTCAAAGACTACACAAGGGGACCATACAATAAGCTTTCTGACCTGGAACATCAGAGGGTTAAATGATCAGCGAAAGATCCATAAGGTGGTCTTATATTTGCTCAGGCATCATATAGATTTGGCGGTGCTGCAGGAAACTCATTTGGTACCTAACTCTGGGTTATTGTCGCAGAGAAGAATGAAGGGTATTTGTGTAGCAGCTGGATTTACCACACACGGGTGTGGAGTACTAATATGGGTTCGACAGGGAGCCAACATTAAAATACAAGCAGTGGAAATAGATACTGGAGGGAGGTATGTTGTAATGCACTGTTGCAATGGCAATTTCGACGTACGCTTGGTAGGAGTATATGGTCCAAATTATGATAATCCCCAATTCTACCGTTCTTTGTACAACAAGCTCACCACACATTTGAAAATGCCCACTCTATGGTGGGGTGATTTTAACTGCGTGCAATCCCTTGCACTTGACCGCTCAAAAGGCCCTCCGAGCCCTCCCTCGTCTGCAGCTAAGGCTATTGCGGCAATAGCGGAAGTCGATGGTTTGGTGGATGTATGGAGTTACCGCACCCCTTTGGGAAGGGAGTACACACACTACACATCGGCGCACAACACACATACACGTATAGATTACTGGCTGGCCTCCTGAGACTTAATACCCTTCATAACAGACTGTGAGCAGACAGGGGTCATTCTCAAGTCAAATTGAAGCTAAAATAGATGATCTCCAGCCTAGGGTCCGAACATGGCGCTTTCCTCATTACTCTTTGCTGGCCGCTGTATTTAAGGAAGAGGTATCGAAAGAGATAGATCATTATTTTTCCTATAATGTTGGTAGTGTCCCTTAAATGGCTACCATATGGGAAACATTCAAGGTTTATATCAGGGGCGTGGTTATATCAAAACACGCAAAGGTGCTTCGCACCATCAGAGGAAGACTACAAAGACTTGCAACCGAATTGGCGAACCAAGAGCAGCTGGCTATTACAGACCCACCCCCCACAGTGCTCACCCAGGGCTTGGATTAACGTATATAATGATGAAGCCCAAACTGATGTTGTACATCTGAGGAAATACGCTACCGCAAGAGTGTATGGGCAGGGGAAGAGACCCAGCTCTATGTTGGCTGCATTGACACTGCCGGCTGGAGGGTCAAATGAAGTGCTGGAGCTGTGTGATGATGATGGTATGGTACTAAATGGCGCAGATTTCATAATTTTTACACAGAGCTCTGTGCCTCATGCAATACATAGCAATGAAATGGCTGTCAAACTCCTATAGGGAGCACTTGATGGCACCCCTGCGCCCTACTGAGATAACCGCAGCTTTGAAAACCATGTCCCATCACAAAGCCCCTGGATCTAATGGGTTAACCATTGCATTCTATAAAGTTTATCAGGATCAGCTAATTCCGCATCTAGTAAACCTATTTGAGGAAATGGCGACAGATGGCATAATGCCCTCAGTATGAGTGAGGCCACTCTGATTACACTGCTAAAGAAGGATAAGGCCCCGCAGCAATGCTCATCTTACAGATCACTATTGTTGCTTAATACAGACACCAAGATATTTGACAAAATTCCAGCTAATCTGCTCACTCCCTTACTCCCGATAGTGGTGGCCCCGAAGCAGTCTGGATATGTGCCTCACTGGCAAGTAACCTGCGTATGCTTTTCGGTACGATCGCCGGAATCAACCCAGAGGTGCGTGCAGCGGCAATCTTTCTTGATGCCGAAAAGGCTTTTGATTCTGTTGAGTGGCGTTTTTTGAGGGCAGTGTTGTGACGGGTGGGGATGGAGGAGGTATTCATTAAGTTAGTGGATGTACTGTACGCAAAACCTACAGCACGCGGCCACGTGAGTTGGTTGTTATCAGAACCAATTCCGATTACGAGAGGTACAAGGCTGGGCTGCCCCCTGTCCCCCTTATTGTATGCGCTGACTGCAGAACCTCTGATGTACGCTCTGTGGGAATATCATGGGCATCGTGGGATATGGTTCCCCCTGTATAATCTGATAATTACAGCATATGCAGATGGCACACTATTATATTTCTGCGACCCAGCACAGAATCTAACGCCAATTCTACAGGAGGTAGAGCGTTTCGGACAACACTCCGGCTTGCATATCAACTGGAGTAAATCGTTTGCATTCCCCCTCACCTCCAATACTGTTCCAGTCAAGATAGATTACCCTATTGCATGGACAACAGATCCCACACACTACTTGGGCATGGAGATACATACTGATCCCGTGGTGGTGGTACGCGAGAATACCAGGAGGGCTGTACAGAAGCTCTCGGAGTCCATTGAGAAATGGATCCGTCTGCAGTTATCATTGCTGGGGCGTATTTCGCTCATGAAGATGATAGTGCTCCCACGCTTTCTCTTTCTGTTTATTATTACTGAAATCATTCTTTTGCACATTGAGGTCCCTTCTGATCCGGCTCGCTTGGGCCAGAAGACAATCTTGTGTTCAATGGGAAACTTTGGCCAAACCATATTCTGCAGCGGGTCTTTTAAGTTTTACTATTGCACTGTACAACAGATGCATGCATACTATTGGCTACATGGTGCTCAGGGTAACGCACACTTGCACATTGAAAGCGAGTCAGTGTCTCCCTTGTCACTGTCGCAGTACCTCCTCAGTAAGCCACAGAGATGATACCACACGATAGATCCGGTCAGGAGCATGGGAAGTCTGCTTTGGAGGGCCGCTGGTATGCAGGGAATTACCCTACTCTACTCCCTGAAATTACCAATAGAACTGAGCGAATGGTTGCCAATGCGGCATGAGAAAGCAGTTGTCCTCACTATGCATTCCCTAGGTATTAGCACTATGGGCAATTAATTCCATGAGGCGGTGGTCAAGCAGTGGGACCTGCTGCAAACAGATTCCATGCTCGCAAAATTCCATTATCATCGTGCTAGGCAAGCGTTCCATCGTCTGATACATTTTAAATTTCCACAAAGAGTGTACTACACCCCCGCTCGCTTATATAGATGTGGCCTTAGGGAAGATGATAGATGCGTAAGAAGTGGGGCTACTGAGGCAAACTTTACACATCTTGCGTGGGACTACCCTGGAATCCAGAAATTTTGGAAGGCGGTACATGCTGCTCTACAGGATATGGCAGGAGTGAGGATGACTATGACCCCTTTAGTGGCCCTTCTGGGATATATCAAAGAGTTTTCCAAAGGAACACGTAAGATGTCGATGTTGATCTAATGCTTGCTTCTTCACGTGACTGTTGAACTTATTGTATTGGTTCTTGGGAACAATATCTGTATGCAAAATGAAAAATAAAGTTAATAAAAAGGCCTCCACAACAGAACACATATTAAAGGGGAATGCATCTTAAAAGAATGGAACTTGAGGTAACGCAGAATGCAAATATGTAGTCAAACCATTAGTGCCATCTACAGCTGCCACTTCACAGATACTAATGGACATTTTGCTATAAAAATCAACTTTGTAGTGTAAAAATAGATTTAGAAATTAAGACATAGCCATTCTTCAAAATCTACACGAGAGAATTTGGTATTATAATCTAAGTACCAATAATCAACTAAGATCATCTTCACCAGCTAACACATCTACCGGCACATATCCTTCATACCTATATGTACAATTCCTCACCTTATACTTACGTATGCAAGAGTATAGTGATGTATCTTTTGGTATATAAATGCAACTCAATAAAATGTAATAAAGAAAAAAATACATTTAACTTCCATGGCAAATGCAAAATGAGCTGCACCTTATAGTTGAAATGTATTTTCCAGATTAGAATTGCAAATTGTTACATTTGCTTTAACATTAGTGACTTCGTTAAAAACAATGGCATTGTGTGCTTAAGAGACCTTAGATTTTCTGAACAAAGCAGCTGTTCATAGAATGTCATAGAGATCTGCGAATAGTAACTTTTCTACGTTCATTTCCATGAGGCCTTTTGAAACGTGCAAAGTAGGTCGCGCAGACCATAATAACTGTGTCACACACCACTTCATAAATGGGTTATGTGCAGGGAGCGACCTGGTGCCAGGAATCCAGCTGTTAACACACCCTTTCAGAACCAAGGACCACCACCGAGGGGAAGATGTGAGTAATCATTCTAAGAGGAAATCGCAGTAAAGAAACCCTGGCAACTTAAAATGTCAAAAGGAAAATATAGTTGCTAGGAAAATGTTAAGGGCCACTCCTAAGTGGCTTATTATGAAGGTGCATTTCGTATATGTTGTACATGTATGCCATTTTCTGCATTTACTCAGATTGCAAATATGTCAGCCAAGGGGGTGCTGACAATTTCCACTTGTTTGCCTGAAAGGGATTAGCAAATGTTCAATCTTGTGCTCGTCATAACCTTCTCCACACTGACACAGGTTTTGGGTTGGACTAGAACATCCGAAATGTTGTTTACAAAGATCTGACTGTAGTACTCCACCAATTTGCATGTAATAGCAGCAGGGGTCAGTGGGTGTTGATTTAGGGTTTTGGGGGAGGTACAGTGTATATTCCTCTGGCTGCGCTACGCGTTCGCACTTCAGCTCATGCTGTGGAGACAGCAAGCAGGAGTGATTAGGACTGCTGCACTAGGGTAGAAGACCTACTAGTGAGCCACACAACCCTTGTAATGGCACAAGAACTCGGGAAGGAGTGCCAACAAACTAAAAATACAACGGCCACTCTGTTTAGTAGCTCACACAATGCAGTATGTGAAAGCACATTTCTGATAAAATGTGTAACTCTGAAAGAGTACTGCTGCAAATAATAAATTACAGCAAAAAGAATTCCCAGTTACAAACAGAACAGCTCTGGTAACATTCCCAAGCCATCCCCAGCAGAGATTTAAAAACGAATTTCATCAATTCACAGACTTGAAAGCATATTGGGTAATTATTATTATTAGCACATTTATAAAGCGCCTGGTTACACTCAGCCAGTGTGTCCCCGCGCTGCGGTGCAAGCTACATTGGTAAGCTACCGTCCCATTATCCTGAAGGGAATAGGTAACTCTTCAAGTTTTTCCTAAAAGCGCCCTCCATGGGCTCCAGCCGCAGGCTCAGAGGAAGTTTGTTCCAGAGCTGTGCAGCCAGAAGGCGAAAGGACCGACCCCCCATCCTAGCTCTCTTAACAACCGGAACGCATACCAAACTCCAAAAATACAAGGAAATGCTCCATGACCAAAATACTGACAGTGCAGCTGTGGCTACCCCAACAACAGAAAGTAATGCCTCTGTTTAGCAACTTGATGTTGTGCTCGCCATGTAAAAACTGTCTGTCTGTAACACATTGAGGAGTCAATCTTTGAAATGGCCCAATAATATGTAGAGTGGGGTTTCCTATGGATCTGTAACAAAATTGGAGGCTGTATGTCTGCATCTAGCAGGGAGTTTGTGAAACCTGAAAGGTAAATTGCGGGAGGTAAATTTACAGTGAATAACAAGCAAATAGTACCATATGGCGAGTTGGGATTAGTTATGAACAGTGCTTAATTTGTGAAAGAATGAGTGCCAGTGACCGAAATGTTCTCTCAGAATCCCGCGGGCGTACTATTAAATGTTAGTGTGCTGAAAACCTAGGCTGCATAATCTCCAATCCACCTCAGGCCTCTTTAATCCACAACCAGACACTGCCTTCCCTGTATCTTGCCCTTGCAGGTTACTCCTTTCTCCCGGTGTGAAGAGTTTTCTGACTTTTGTTTCCTCCTACTTTCTTTGTTTGTGTCGTTTTACCTCTCTTGCGCCCGGTAAATTAGTGCTGGGGGTCCACACCCGAAAGCACTGGCTCAAACTAAGCACTGATTATAAAGGTACTAATAGAGCAGCAAACAAATGTACCCCTTTTCACAACAGAAAACTCTATATTAGTCTTATCACACTGAGTCAAGATCAGTGAGGTCCATATACAATACCTGTCCTTTTCATTTTATGTACAAGGGTACTGACTTTCTTCTAAGAACACTGTTACGTACATTATTTCTCAAGAATCAAAAGAGGGAGTGAGAAGTTGAAGTTCCACTCAACTTCCCTCAAATTAACATATAAATTCAAAAGGAGTGGAAAAGTTGTGTTGAGACAGGGGGTGGGGAAGGTAACACCAAAATTGTTGTGAGACCCTCAACAGTGTTCCGCCAAAGTCATGTCTCCCGTTGGCGTACTTAGCCACTGATCGTTACATCATTTGCCCCATTTGATTTAATTTGACTTCATGAAGGGATCTTATAAAACAACCTTTCGGTCCCGATGAAGGCCATCGACCCAAAGGGTGCAAAGTTTGCTGAAGCATGTTGACCTGGTTCTTCCAGAGATAGATGTGAGAGACAGCTCAGGCCTCTCTTTTCACATCCCACACTTTTTAAAACATACCACTACCTTTGATCTTCTTAATAAAATACATCCTTTCTAAAGGTATGAGGTATTTTTAAACTTTTTTTCCTCACATGGTGGATCCCATATGGTCTCAGATTCAAGAGACAATCCCTCCTGGTGGAGGAAAAGACCCAAAGATGTAACAATCAGTGGCTAAGTACGCTAACGGAGGTATGCCTTTGGAGGAACGACACTGTTGAGGGCCTCACAACATACCTTATTTAACAGCATTCAAAGAGGTGGATAGATTATCGAACATATCAGGCAGTGACAAGCATAGCCCCTGAATGAAACCATATCTTTTCCCGGCATAGGTTCGCTAGCGTCGTGAATAACAACATGGAGCCACAGAAGGGTTTCTCTATACTACATCCTCTGATGAAATAATACCTACAGCACGATAAGCCTAGAGTCCCCATTGTGGGTTCCACTCTACACCGGTTGCACTTAAATTACACTGGTCCTACATATCAAGTGAGTTACTATTCCTTAGCACCATAAATTATGTTTCCACCATGACCTTGTGGCACTACTAAATAGTGTTTCTCCTGGATAATACCGTTCCTGGATTAATACCGTTCCGGTAACACCTATCACGCATCAGATTGTGGATTCTAAAACAGAACAGTCTTCATTGTACTGGTAAGCCCCAGTACACACACATGACAAGCCCTTCTAATCAACTGTTATTACTTCATTAAATTGCCTACAACTATACCCTTTTTCTTCCTTGCAGTCCCCAGAAACTTAGTCCTGAAGAGACCCTGTATCTAGAGAGGGTCGAAACGCCATCGACAACAGACAAAAGAGAGAGCCTGAATCAAATCATTATTACTGTATTAAGCTCATCCTTTTGTACTTCACCAATAACCTGTTTCCTTTTTTTGTTCACTATGTCACACAATACTCACTAAATAGGTTATGGTCACTTCACTGAGGCTCACAACATTACTCGAAATGCGTAATGATATGTAAATGTTTTATTAACTTATATATAAGGATAACGTCTGTGATACAGACTAGAACTGCATAATAAAGTTACCTACTTCAGCTGAAGTCAGGTAGACCTGAATAACAAGGTGTATGGGCTTTTTCAATTAATATGTGTGAAGAGAATATTTAGGTAAAGAATACTGCAACTCGATAGGGGGTCATTAATGTATAAAATATTTTCCAGTTATGATTTAATCAGAGCAACTACTTGAGTTGCAGATTGTGTATTGATCTAGATAAATGAGTTCCTTGTGAACATTGTTTTGTACTCATTGTACTTACCCAGCTCACAAGGACGTATGGGTTGCTCTTGTTTTCTAAAATAATAATAACTTTCCAATAGTGGCATTTTCAGAATTGTGACTTTAATACTGACTTTACTATTAAAGAGGGCTATACATTTAAATTCCTTAGACACTAAATTCAAAGTTCCTACCTACTCCCAATTGAAAGTTATCACTTATTAAATGTAATAAGTTAACCCAATGTTATCCTATGGGTAAGGCAGGCCTTGCAGTAGTGTAAAACAAATGTGAGAGTTTTTCACCACCAGAACATGTGTAAGTTAAAAGTACATGCCCATCTTTTTACATACAATGCACTCTGCCCTTTGGACTATTTACTGCCTACTGTAGGGGTGATTAATATTAATGAAAAAGGAAGGTTTAGGCCTGGTAAAAGGTTTATTTTGAAAGCTCAAAATTGCAGTTTAAACCTGCACACACAGGCTGTTAGCCCGAAACCGGTCCCAGGATGCTTGTTTCTGGTCCAGGGAAGACATGGCTTGGCAATTAGGACTGGACTGTTCCATGAGGAATAGGGTCAAGACTGATTTGCATATAGCTGTGTCTGAACTGAGGTGGCGAAGTGAGCAAAAAAAATTATGATGGATTCAACCCAGATCTGTGACTCGGGGTGAGTGTCCGAAACATTTCAGCACTCCGTCCATCATTTCCTTGTGTTTGCTTTGTTCGCCCTAAGTTGGCAGGGTATGCCCAGACGTGGGTCCCTTGCTCACTTTGCCACTGGATTCAAGCTAGCCTGGCTGACGATGGCTGTTAGCCCAAAACCGGTCCCAGGATGGTTGCTTCCGGTTCCGGGAAGACATGGCATGGCAATTCGGGCTGGACTGTTCCCATGAGGCACAGGGTCAAGACTGATTTGCATATAGCTCTTTCTGAACTGGGTGGCAAACTGAGCTAAAGAATGATGATGGATTCAACCCAGATCTATGCCTGGGGGCGAGTGTCAGAAAAGTTTCAGCACTCCGTCCATCATCTCCTTGTGTTTGCACACAGGCTGAAATAGCAGGCTATATAAAGAGCTATGTAAGTGGATGATACAATGAGTGCTGCAGGTCCACTAGTAGCATTTACTAGGGACTTACCAGTAGATTAAGTATGCAGTTGGGTGTAAGCCAATGTTACCATATTTTAAGGAGAAAGCACAAGAACTATAGCATTGGTTAGCCGTGGTAAAGTGCGCAGAGTCCTAATGCCAGCAAATCGAAGTCAGCGAAAACAGGAGGATTGAAGGCAAAGAGCTGGGGGAAAACCACCCACGGATGTGAGGTCCAAAAGCTAGACATCATATTATAAGTGAAACTTCAGAAGTGAGATTGTGCAAGGGTGTGAACATAACTTGTTAGGAGTAAAGGGAATGTTTTGAGTGGTTCATGATGGGTCTGATAAATGTGGAGAATCTCGAACAAAACATAGCTTTGAATGACATCAAGCGGTGCATACCCACAAGGATAAAAGGAAAGTAACTGGACCAATGGAGTTGAGATAGTAATATGCCCCATATGTTGTTGAACCTTAGTAGACAAATGTACAGAAACTACACTACTTTTTCAAATGTTAAACATATGATCATGTGCTGTTGCTAATGTGGCTCTTGTGAGAATAGTGGCTCTTCTCACCTCCTAGCTATGCATCTTAAATATTATTAAACTCAGTGACAAGTGTGCTTATTGCAGCTTTATCAAGGTCAAAACCTGATATGGTTCCCAAAATACACACACCCAGTTTTATATTAGAGTGTTCTCAAGTATCTCTGTTTCACAAAGGACACAAAGGTCAAAAAAGTGATGGACTAAAATATGGATCAGACTAATTACTTGTGGCTGAGACTGATTCAAGTATTCTACCTTGTATGATGCGCTAGATGCAAAGGATTTACCCACATGTGGGTCTCATGCTCATTGTTCAGCAAGACTCAAACTGCACCTCACTGATTGTGTAAAGAAGGCCCACCTTGTCCATAGATGCTTATGTTCAATACCTGACATGCCATATATGCCACTGGGCATTTTCTCAGTGGGGCTGGAGCCGTTGTAGGTTAATTTTGAAAGCCCAGGTTCGATCCTGGTGCTTCTGACACGTTCTCCAACTCCCCAACGTTAAATGCAACAGAAACAGGGAGGCATCAAGAGAGAGAAAAGAGAAACAGAGAGGGGAAAGGTAAAGAGAAAACAATCAGAGAGGGAGAAGGGTGAGAGGAGAGAAAGAGAGTGATAGAATGGATGGAAAAAGAGAGGCTGCATAAGGAGACAAATTCAGAGAGGCTGGGTTGAGCATTTATGCCAGGGCTGCTTTTGTTTCCTGAGTCCAGTCCTGCTTATGTTCCAATTCAGTGGGCATGCGGCCAAGGAGCTTGGGTAGGACCAAGACTTATTTGTATATGGTTGATTCTTACCTGTTGTGACACAATGAGCAAAAATCAGAAGAAAATTCAGCCAGAGGAATTACTAGTCAGCTATATAAATACAAGCATTACAGTCATCACTAATTTGTTTTTCCAGTGAGATGTCTTAAGTGTTATTAATATGCCCTGACATAGGCCCCATGCTTACTGTGACAGTGGGTTCAAGTATACCTCACTGATGAGATCCCAAAAGACCT
The DNA here is from genome assembly GCF_964204655.1 of Triturus cristatus. Taxonomy (NCBI): domain Eukaryota; kingdom Metazoa; phylum Chordata; class Amphibia; order Caudata; family Salamandridae; genus Triturus; species Triturus cristatus. Next base: position 477,962,134 of record NC_140580.1, read on the forward strand.
AAAACTGGTCTGGGGATCTTGTGTTCCCATTGGAAGGACATCTGGTCCAGGCTTTCAAGCTCGACTGTTCCTATTGCAGTAGGACCAAGTCTGGTTTTAATATAGTTGGTAATTGTCCGTAGGGACCCTAAGAAATTCCTACTTCTTTGTGAATCACTTACTACCTCCTTTGAGGTGTCTGTAACTGCACCATGGTTTGCAACTGGAATTGTGGGTACTGATACATTGCATACTGAATTGCAGTTTGGCAGGGATAAACCTTTTAAGCGCCTCTAAGTTGCAATTCAGTATGGGTAGCAAAACCCATTTTACGGGTCTGAAAAACATTTTTTTTTGCGATTCAAATCTTTATTACATTGTACCTTGGTCACTGACAATATTTCATACACATTACAACACCAACATCATTCTAACAGTCCACTACACAGAATTTGTTACTGGCAATAATATGTGCTAGGTCTTAAATAAGTGTAATTATATATCAAAACAGAAATGTCTTCATAACATGGGGAAAAAAAGCAAAAGGACAAAGACAAAGTACAAAAGATTAAAGTGCACAGAACAGAAGGAAGAGAAAGAAAGCATCTCAGCACACATCATATAGGATCTAGCAAGTCTCACGAAATAGCCATTTTGAGTCTGTACAACTTTGCCTAATTCTATGATAAATAGATATGGATCATCCAGAACTTATAGATTCAAGTTGTGAATGGATGAAAACAGGAAAACGTTGTCTATACCCCATAAGGTGCAACTCCCAACATGAAGGATAGACCCATCAGAATGACTGCAGATGGGCTACGACAGCATATTAAGGGAAAGGTAGAATCAGGAGGGTGAAGGGTGTAGAGATAGTAGGAGAATTAGAAGTTGGATTTATCCCAACAAGTGCATATCCCAATAACGCTGTAAACTAGCTCATGACTCTCGATCATGTGCCCATACTCCAACCAGGTGGGCCCAAATTAGTGGATGTTTTCTCATTGTTCTGTTCACTATCAAGAAATAGGGACAATAATTCCAGAAACACAGTCACCTAGTCCTGAAATCTGTTGACAATGTGCACCTTGTACATTTCTTTTATCCATTCCTCTACTAAGAGAGGAGTAGTGTATGCCAATGTCTCAAGATGCATACATTAGCTGTTGCTAATGCTGTTGAAAGCCAGCATGAGCTATGTCATGAGGTATTGGGTATGTCTCTAGTGTCATTCAAGAGTACCGGCTATTAGATGGTATGACAAGACACTACGCTGAGTGCAGCCCACACAAATGCTCAAAAGTCAGACATCTTTTGGCAGGTCCATTGCCAGTACGCAGGGTGTGTCAGGAGACACACCTCTTTCAGTTTATGCGGGGACCAATACTAGTCTTTGAGTATTATAACATTATTGCATTTCTCTTGGCCTTCTCTAATACCCATATCATGTAGCTCCAGCACCTGCGACCGATCATCATTCTCATAAGCATGATTAAGCTTTGTCAGCCATTTGACTCACAAATGTTCCTGTAGTGTTCTTGAGAAGGAGAGATTCACTAAAACACTGAAGAAGCCTGACATAACTCCCTGAAAGGAACCTAATGTGCACATGTAGTGTGGGACTGAAGAATCAAGTACCTCCCAGGGAGGTGTGACGAATCTACGGCAGAGGCAATGACTCAGATGCCTGCATTTCCGTCTCTGAGACTCCAGCAACAGAAATTCCTCTTGCAAAGGGAAAAGGTTCAGGGCTCTATTCTGTAATTATTTGATTAATAGTATGTATCCCTACTTCTTTCCGAACACTCCAATGTATAGTGTGCCCTCCGATATGGATGTCATAGGACACTATTGTGGGTGGGTTTGTGTAGCCTGGCTTCAACTTTGAACATCTTGTGTGTGTCTAGCCATGATTTGATTGTGGATTGTATTATTGGGTTATTAGTCAATTGTGCTGGAGCCTTTGCAGCATACAGTATGGAGAACCCATTTCAACTGTACAGTATATGTTTTTCGATGGTCACCCATAGGGGAGATTAATAAGGAAAGAAGAGAGCAACCCAATAACCCCTTGAGAGCTTCAGTTACTGGTAAAAACTAAAGTAAATTGGCCAGCTCGGGGATCATTTACATAGCAAAATACTATCAATTGAATCTCTATTCATTTAGTGACCTATTTCGCTATGACTGGCATTAATAAGTATCAATCAAATCTTTGATGTCACGGATCTGCACAGAAAAATCAGCAGTAATGAAGAAACAGGTGTACCAGCAATGTAATTACAAACAGGTGATTTGAATTAAAACGAGCTATTAAGGGCTTCTATGAACAACGAATAGACACGTATATTTACAGCATATCCGGTGAACATATCTCATACATATATTCACTGTGACAGAAGTGTATTTGCACTCTTAATATAGGTAACGTTCCAGAGAATGTATTTCTGTAGTATAGAGTATGCCCCAATGATGATTAAGGGTGGGCGGAATTTGCGAAAGTGCCTTTCGCAAAATATCGCGAAATGGCAAAAAATCTCCGCGATCACGTGAAATTTCGCGTGATCGCGGAGATTTTGTGCTGATTAATGCGTTACTGAATTTGACCTTCAACTCGGGCCCCTGCTTTATTTATATCTGTAAGTGCTTCCTGTTGAGGTTTAATTTTTGTGACAGGAGCATCGTGCCAGAATGAATCCTGCCCTGCATATTTATCCAAGAAGATGCCACCGTTTTGTGCAATACCTCTACTCAACTGGAGTACTTTCTACTGGCTAATCAGTAAGTGCTACCTCGTTGGGTAAATGTATAGTGCTTTTCCTACACTACAGCTGCGTAAAGGGCCAGAAGAGTTGTCTCCAGCGACCATGTGTGTCTGTAACTTTGCCACCGCACCGATGGGCGCCGGGGTCCCTCGAGTGAGCTGTCCATCATAGTGGGGAAAGGGCGGGAAGACGTTGCACACCGCCAGTTCACATGCCTCTTGTTTATAAAGGGTCAGAGACTGACCAGAGCAGCAGATGAGGAGACAGAACCTCCTGGTGTCAGAAACTACACGGGATTGCGCTCGAGAAACTCAGGGATGCACAGACCGCCATCAATGATTACAGCAAATTACTGACGGTAGATATGGGGAGAAAGCACACCTGCCTAGCCTCCACGGTGCTCACAAATCTTTTGTGCTGATTAATGCGTTACTGAAAGTTACCTTCAACTCGGGCACCTGCTTTAAATCTGTTTGTGGTTCCTGTTGAGGTTTAAAATGACAGGAGCATCGTGCCAGAATGAATCCTGCCCTGCATATTTCCGTTCCCTCGCGGATTGTGGAAGTTTGACATTTTCATGTTCCGCGCAGAACGTAAAAATGTCAAAATTTCGCAATTTCCGTGAACGGAACGGAAATTGTCGCCCACCATTAATATAGCCTTATAGCCCGCCGTAGCGGGCTATACCGGCTGTTAAAGGCCCGCTGCAGCGTTAAAGGCCCGAGCCGAAGGCGAGGGACTTTAACAACAGCAGCGGGACTTTAAAAGCCGGTATAGCCCTGCTACCAAGGGCTATAAGGCTATTAGAACATTCTGCCACTAGAGGGCAGAATGTTCTAACATAACGAAGCCTTCAGGGAGCGCGAGGGGATTCAAATCCCCTCCGGCTCCCTGAAGTCTTTGTTCACAGCCAGAGCTGTGAACAAAGACACATTGGAATGTTGGCGCTCCGGGCTTATACCAGCCATTATAAGCCCGGAGCACTCCATTGATTTCAATGGAGCTCCCAACATTCCAATGTTCTAATGATGATTAATCTATACAAGAGTAGTGGAATGTGCATCAATCTTTTGGTTTCCTTTTGTTTGAATACACGAGACCATCCTGAGTCCTAAAGGTAGTGGGTGGTTAATGTAGAGGAGCCCTGTAAAGGTTCTTACACTAGCAGGTGAATGAGCTTAATTGTAATGGGACGTGTAATATTGCTCTTTGGAGAAATCTTGAAAGAACTGGTTGTTTAGGTGTTAACGAGGGAAAGGTGCTTTAGAGGGGAATAACTACATTATGAGAACTTGCTTAACAATTGCAGTGACTCTTTTTCAAAATAATACAATTACTGTTATTACTTTTGAACATGGACTACAGGCCACTGAATCAGTCAATGTCATACTGTCCGAGGGAATGCTTTCACTAAAAAAATAAGTAAGTCCATCTGATCCGAAATCTTAGCCCTTTTGTATGGTCTATGATTCCAGGTGCAGAGGGATAAATTATCAAAAGGTCTAGAACAGGGGTCTCCAACCTTTTGTGTAATAACAGCTACTTCTGTTCAATAAAAATCATTGTGAGCTACTAATATTTTTATTGTTGTAATAGTGACCACATCAGACAGGCTCGCCTTAGTGGCTACCATATGTAAAAGTACTGGCATTGTTCACCTCAGTGCATCAAGAGGGTTGCCAGCAGCAATGCAAAAAAAAGCTTTGTCAATTTGGAATGCCTCTACAAGGGTACTACAGAACAGCCAGAGATGCAAAGCCCCCGGCAGGAAAGTAATGATAATAGTAATAAGTATTCCCACATGATTTAAAAGCAGCTTTAAATATATTTTGGAAATCCAGCCATTTTGCTCCAAACATCAGCTCATGAGTTCTTAAAATACACAGTTTTATGTCATGAATACACAGTTTTGGCATACATACATTAATTCAACAAGAAAAGGGTTCTTATATAGTAGACTGGAATGCATACAGGAGAGCCACTTACAGGTAGCTGGGGAGCTACCATTAGCTCACGAGCTATTCGTTGAAGAAGCCTGGTCTTGAAGCATCAGCTTGGCCGTTTAAACATTGTTTATTGTGTCAAGGAGACTAATTTGCACACACCAAGGTGCCTCATCTTCACTATTTTCAGTCAGAATGTCTGCCAGCCAGTCTTCCAAGATTTTATGACGTCAGTAGAAACCTAGATTTGTAGCCTTACGCTATTCAAATATTAACCTTTCAAAGTTCTCTAAGACCTTAGTATGAATTGATTACTGAAATTATACCTTTTGGCACGCCCTCAACCTAATGCTATTTTGTTAGATAACAGAAACCTACAGAATTTCCCAAAAGATGAGGAGATAAAATGCTCAACACAGGAAGCTATGAAAACTGGAATCTATGAGCAACTGGTGAGCTTCATGCTGCCACTCAGCTATATTGTATCTTGTTAGAAAACTGAAAGTGTAGTGGCCTATCCAAGGCTTGCATAATTAGCAATAATTAGTACTTGAAGGCTGTTGTTTCTAAACTTAATTTTTGATAATGTAAAAGGTGTGAAGCTTGCTTCATTGATCCTCAGTGGATGGTGCAATACTTTATTCTGATTTTGTATTCATTTCAGTAAGACAAAGGGGCATATTATCAAGAACGGTGTTAAAATTATCGCTGCTTTAGCGGCAGGAAACTGCCGCTAAAGCGGCGATAATGGGTTTGATAATATGCCCTTGAGAATTCCAATAGAAGCCCATGTTCTGGTGTGAACATGGGCTTCTATTGGAATTCTCAAGGGCATATTATCAAGCCCATTTCCGCTGCTTTAGCAGCAGTTTCCTGCCCCTAAAGCGGCGTTAATTTTAACGCCGTTCTTGATAATATGCCCCAAAGACTTCTTTTGATGCAATTTTCTGAATCAAGAATACTGCTTCAAAGGATTACTTTCTTTGAGCCCAGAATGCTTACCCTTAGCTTTGAATCCTTACCCTTAGCTGTGATTTCTGCAGGAGATTGCAGTGCTCCTTTATTAGGGATCTGAGATCCCGAGTAAACAATTCTTGAAATTTTCTATTTTGTTGTACTCTAAAATAGCAAGAAAGAGGTGACAGGAGTCTGAGGTATCAGCAGGTTGTACTATAACAAATATCACAACGTTATAAGCTGGAAGAATGGATCTGAATGAAAGATCATTATGATGACCTCAAAGGGAGCTTCAGTAGATATCATTTATCATGCATCCTGTAAGAACAAGGGTATTTATTGGAGACAAAAACTATTTAGAGTCATTAAAGTATTTTGGACATAATTAAATAGCGAAATGCAGTGAGCTGATGTAGTAAGAGTTAAACACAGTCTAAATTGTAACCTTTGTTGTCTGCCCATTCAAAACTGTGTAGAGTGGAGTGCTGAACATGAAGCACTTAGAATTTCCGTCCCTTTCTTTCTCATATGCCATAACTAAATACTAATATCTCAAGGAATATACCTCTTTTTCGCGCATTGTTTTTCCCTGCATTTAATTAGAAACGTGGTCGTTACAACGACCGCGTTGTAACCACGCATACCATTACCCCGCAAGTCGTAACAATGACTTGCGGAGGGGGGGGCGCTGGATGTTGGAATAGTATAATTTACTATTCCAACTCCATTTGTGCAACAATAGGGAAGGTGTTGGATTTTAAATCCAACACCTTCCTCCCCCTCCGCAAGTCATTGTTCCGACTTGTGGAGTAATGGTATGCGTGGTTACAACACGGTCGTTGTAACAACCGTGTTTTAATTCCCTGCGGGGAAAAGTATTCATGTTAAACATCGTTTACCATCCTCAAGTAATGTCACTTTAGTAAACTCATGTGATAGAGATCAAACCAAACTCAGTAGATCCATTTCAAAGTATTGGATGAGTTTCCGTTTGAGAAGCTGATAGATAAGAATTTGTATGAGGGAACAAATTAAAATTTCGAACAATGCTTTCACGAAATTACAACATATTGTATTGTAACTTCTGTACATTTAAAATATTTTTTAAAACCAAAGCAAAATATGTATCCTTTACAGAGATATGACCTATATCATAATTAAGGATCCCTGTTTTCTGTTTTTACAGATTTTTACAGATAAATGCAGACACAAAACCATTTATTTTCTTGTCTGTATTTATTTTTAAATATGGATAAAAATGGAAATTGGGTGCTTTTTGAGTGACTTTAAATACACTTTGCCATGACTGCCAGGCCAGTAACTGTGTGGACTGATAAGTAAGGGGGTTAAAAAAAGAAAGGAAGTTTAGTAAAGAGGTTTAAACAGCAGTAGATATGCACAAAACTGATACTGAAATGCACATATTTTCTTATAAGTGCATTGATTTATCTTCTGAGGGTGTTCCTATCACTGAAACATGGCAGGCATTCAAGCATGACTGCAATTTATTGGTTAAATAAATGTGGAAATATACCAGTTTCAGCTTTATTTTTCTTCCAAACCCATAATAAATATGGATAAATACAGATAAAGTTGACAAAAAATAAATATGGATAAATACAGATGGAAATGTAAAAAAAAAAAAAAATACCATAAAACCGGGAGCCCTAATCATAATGAACTATCTGGTGAAGCCAATGAAAGGGTTGGTCTTCTTGTTTTGCTGCTACAAGGCTCAGAGCAGTCTTTTGTTGCGTTTTAGTCCAGTATTAAAAAGTATTACAAATGTGTTTTCCTTTATCTGCACATACTAACCCAAAAATTAAGAATAATAAAATGTCCTAGAAAATATTGCACAAATAAAACTGAAATTGCTAAATTGGATAAGCGTCCACTCTGCTGTAATTGCAATCCTAAATTATCTCAGGGTTCAAATCACGCACCGAATCAAATGGCCTCCACAGTATGGTACCAGAATATAACCCTATTGGAGCCAATAATAGAAAATCTACAGCCAAATGGACAATAGTCAGGAAAGTACATCTCACACACAATATATTTGCCATGCTCTTCTGACACGCAACAGGAGTCCACTGAAGGTAAAGTCTAGTGGTTCATGGGTGGCAAACTGTAGTGGCTCACAGAAGAGCAGGATACATTTGGAAGCTCCTGTAGTTCCCTCCTCTGGGTGGTGTATTTCACAGCAAGATCTCTGCCTTGAGCAACAAGAACTTTCAAGTACTCTGGGACGAAATGTCTAAAGCCACAGATCAGAAAATGGGTATATAAAATTTGAAAGCCCTATGCTACTTGCTGCAGCATGTAAAGACAATTATTTACATGTGGAAAGTACCCTTGCACTTGGTAGACTATATCCCTCAAGATCTGGAAGGCTAAGCAAAATGGAGACAGGTCAAAGACCATTGTCATCTTTGAATATTATACACAGGCCAGGTTTTTATGGTCAACACTGGTGTGCATGCGATAACAATTTCACAACACTGGGCAATTCTGGGATGTGGAGGATGGTGGCAAAGGGAAGCTATTAAATAAGAAAGTGCGACTTAAAATGTCAAAATACACTCAGACAATTCTGTAGCCATGTGTGTGAAATGCTGTATAATATGACTACATGTTTAGTGTTCCATTTAGCTCACATCCAACACATAACATCATTCAAAGAATACTGTCAGACTGTGAAGCATGGTGACTGCACCATCATGTTATGGGGAGGTCTCCCACTGACAGTGACTGTGGTGCTACCCATGATAAAATGGATATGAATGGAACAAAGTTCTGAAACCTCCTCAAAGCCAACCTGCTGCCTCTGCAAAGAAAACTGAAACTGAGACTGATAATCATCTTTTACTATGGCAACAACGTAAAACACAGCCAAAGCTACACTGAAATGGTTAGGAAATAACATGCATGTGCTCTTTAAAGCCCCAATCAAAGACGAGACCTAATCCACAAATATATTACATTTCCTACTTGATCTGAGCATGTGGTGAATTTATGCGCTGGCTTTTTCCTGGGGTGGGGTGAGGGAAGGTGTGGGGGGTTAAGGGAGGGAAGGGTACGTTTTTTCTAGCTTCTTCGAGAATTGTACACTCCCTTGTTAGAAATAAAAATTCAGAATAAGGCTTGATTGCTGTTTCAGCCTCATGCGATTTTTCTGGCCTCGGTTAATTACAGGAACATGAATGTTTGCTTCTCCGATCCCTGATAAAACGGGTGAGAAAGAAACAAACATTTCATGAACTCATGAGATAATTTCGTTCTGCATAACTTGCAACCAGGGCCAGACTGTGGAGGATGGTGATCAAATAAGAGAATCAATCCTGATTTGAATGCACATCAATCTGATGCTCTGGCTCGGAAGTACACATTGGGGCAGATTTATGATAACTGGCGCATCCCTGCATATCAGCAGGGATGCGCCAGTTATTATGCGCCACAGCTGCACCACCATGGATGCGCCGCATTTATAATGCGGCGCACCATGGGGCAAAAACGGCACAGATGCATGACGCATCTGTGCCGTAAAAGTGGCGCATTGCTGGAGTTGCGTTGCAAGCGCGACGCAGCTCCAGCAATGCTCTGGGGGGCCCTATCTGTACAATGCTGCGTCAATCCTTATGCCTGCTTCAAGCAGGCGCAGGGTTTTGACGCAGCATGGGCCTAAAAGTGACTGAGTGAAATCTTGTAGATTTCACTCAGCCACTTTTAGGAGGCGTTCCTGCGCCGGAACGCCCCCACCTGCCCTGGAACGCCTACATGTGGCGCAGGGCTTTACAACGTGACGCATCTCCCAGATGCGTCACGTTGTAGATACCCCGCACCATGGCGCAGGATTTGCGCCGCTGCTGCGTCACAAAAGTGACGCAACGGCGGCGCAAAAGTGGTGCAAGTGCAACATAAATCTGCCCCATTGTTTTTTAGGCACTGTAAGCAGACACCACTTTGGAAGGGTCTGAGACGTCATCATTACAGGATGTGTTTGTCATTGTAACACATAGAAACAGCTGGTGATGCAAAAAAAATACAATCCAAAGGCTGAGGTTTAGTCTCTGCAGTAACAAGGGATCTTTAGATCCGAGAGTGAAAGGAGCGGATGATTTCATCCAAAAAGTCCACAAGGCCCTGAAATGGTGCTTTACTAAAATAGATGTTCAGGTTAAATACAAACATCTGCCCATTTTTCCTGTTCCACACCACTTAAATATGGGCTGAAATCCGGTTCCATGTGCTTTTTGGTACCTTTCCTCCAATTTCGAATTTGTTATTTCTTTGAGTGAGAAGAAAGTCGTTGGACGCTGCACCCAAATTCTGCCAGTCACAGAGGTGAGCCTAAATTAGTTACCTAATTAAGGCAAATTTGTATTGCTCCTTTGGCCATGGCAGGATGTAAGAGAACGTTTGGACCTTTTTTAGAGGGAAAAGTGTGAATGTACAGAAATGTACTCTTCTTTCAGCTTTCTGGACCACAATTCATACTTTCAATAAACGATATTGCGAGAAATCAGTTTTTCTCTAAGAATGTCCACGCATCAATCCATGATGGAGATCAACATTTGTGACATAATGAAAGCACTTTAAAATTGATTCACAATATTTAATATACCTAAAATCATTGTTTCACCACCAGAAATTAATTGTACTGTGCATACATATCATATACTTCCTTTTTTCATGACCCTTTAGAATAGTTATCCACTTCAGTACATTTCAAACAAAAGTTTATGTTTCTCCAGGAAAAATGTAATGCTTTGTCACCAGAAAATAAGCAGGTATCCTTCATACAACCTTCCAACTAAATAGATCCATGAAAAAAACATCCTACAAAAATGATTTAGGATTACCACCAAATTTAAGGGTTCTGATTTACAGTAACATCTCCAGTGGCAGGGGATGGAAAAGGTCCTTTGTTTAGACCAGGACCCCTTAAATCCTCCACAAGATAAGAATCACCTAGTCGTCCCCTCCTCGTTGTATAATATTACATATGAGAAAACATATCAGGGCACTACTAACCAATGCAAGTACCACACAGAGGCTGTTCAAAAAGCCTTTAGGGGTGAACACGGCTGAAAAAGAAAGTGTCCGAGGCATTTTATAACCACAAACATTCTAAACCATAAACAATTCCGAAGATCTGGAGAGAGTACTTCTTTGTGCCCCACCTGTTGCCAAAACAAAGTGAAAGTGCGGTTGACCTGAAACAGCACAATGGCTGATGACTGCATTATAGCTCAAATCTGGCTTTCAAACACTGACAAAGTACCTTTAAAAAGTAGTCGGTTAGGCTTTAATGGCCTCTATGCTTGATACAGAAGGGAAATTAATATCATCTTTGATTAAAGTTACTGTGTCAAATATCGTTTCCTGTCGTGACCTGTGAATTGAAAGAAATCCATCTAATTTTTTCATAACTTGCAGTAGACTGAGAGATCAATTAAAAATTAAATAATTATTTTTTTTTATTCAGGGATACAACCATTGTTCCGCCTTCTCTATGCTTTGTACATAACGTGTGTGTATTACTCCGTTCAACGATAATCGTGTTGTCGTTGGATGAAAGGGTAACTCGGATTTCCGAGGATTCGGACTCAGACCACATAGTACACCAAGGCCAGCAGGTAGTATTTAATTTGGTGAGTTGCCATCAATAGAAAATAAAGTGAGTATTTTTGTGACTAGTCATTTGGTAAATAGGAATTACTGTGACTTCAGTAGAGGTAGAATAGATCATTGTAATAGAGTGTCAAAAGGTGAAAAACTCACCTTGCACTCTATTACATTGGTCCTGGATGTCACGCATGCAAGTGGGCTTAGTTTACCTATGTGTACCACTATGCTACGTAGGCCATTAATGGTGTGTAATGTGTGATTTACTGTGTTACCTACCCTATGTGTGCACTTATCTCTTGAGGGGATGTGACATGATTGCAGATTACACTGTTTCAAGTCACTTCAGCTGGTTAAATTCCTCTGCAGCAGCCAATGCAACATTCCTGCGCCTGGGTTTTAGAGGCGTAGGAATTTTGACGCATCTCAAGTGCAGTGGCCCACTTCCAAACGATGGGAGACTTTTGGAAAAAGTAATAAATACCACTGAGTCAGTTTTACAGGGGATATTACGAAGCAACGCCTACCCTGCATATATGAATTCAAACACGACGCAGCCAATTCCACCGAAGGAAATAACGAAGCTTTCTGCCGAAAAGTGATGCATTTGCCTGGATGCGTCAGTTTGTAAATACGGAGCAAAGAAAGTGCCTCTAAAGCCGACAAAAAAAGTGGTGTAATCTTCTTATAAACATACCCTTAAGTATATTACAAATCTGTGGATTGCAAAGCCCCTTCCTACTACATTTGACACAGGTTTGTGTTACCAATATCTCTATCAGTTATGAAGAAAAGATTTATTTAATAGCTGGACTAACATAGCTGTTACACAATCAAATGTCAAGAAATAAGAAGATGAACAAAGAGAGGCTACAAAGATGAAATTGTTTGCTGCATTTAATTGTTTTTTGTGCTTGCATGAGCCTGACGGTTAAAGTTATCGCAAACCAAACCTAAATAATTTCGCCTTAGTTCAGCTAATGCAAATCACCCAGAAATAGTGGCACTAATGGATCTTCTATTGAAGATTTTTATTCAGCTATTTATCTCAGTTTATTCAAATATTTAGCTCTTGGGGCCTAGCTCAAAGAGCTGTGTAACACATTAAAGAGAACAATATTATTATAGCATGTGGAACATGAGTTTTAGATAGTGGGTGCCCAAGCTGACAGAGGGTTATAGAAACCATGACTGGATGAGGAAAATTGGTGGAACATGTTTTGGACAATACTATGCAGTCAGTTTTAACATATTTATATTGTGAGGCTGCATGATAGTATATGTAACAGAGTGAATGGCAGACATACTTTTCTTGTTGTCCATTGAGTACACAGATAGCACAGCACTTTTTGTTTGCCCAAATACAAAATTAGTTTGTGTGAGGCTTGAAAAAGATGTCAATTTTGGCAGGGCACCAAATGTGTTTTTCATATTGTGGTCAGAAGAGTCAGACCCTAGGAAATATTTGTGAATTCAAGAATTGTAACAATGTCCTTTTTAAAGCACTAAACAAGACACTACTACATCTGCAAAATAATAAAGGGTTCTGGCAAATATGTTGGAGTGTTAGGACATGAAGACCTGAGCCTTCCTGAAAATAGGCCTACCTGACCTTCTTCCAGAGTGAGGAAAATGGTCAATGTGTTGAGCTCCAAGTTTTACAAGGAATTTACAATATATGTGTATCAATGGTGTGGGTGTGTAACTGTAAAAAGAGTGATGCATGTCTGGTTTAAAAATATAAACAATCATGGCACCCACTGGGTTCCTTATTAACAATAAACAAATGTCAGTGTTTCATTATTATAGAGATCAATTTGCTTTTGAAGCCGTAAAGAAATTGATAGTTTCTTAATCTATGCAGTACACACACACGTTTAGAATCCGTACTTTGTAATTGTTATTGTTCCTGCACGATCTTATCTGTTAAATATTATTTCCCATGAACCGTACACTAAGGACAAAGTTGTCTAATCCTTTGTGAGTTTAGTAACTTCCGATTTTAACATGGGAAAACACTCCAATGTAAAGTATACTGTCACGTTTTGGTCTTGTCCCAGCTTTCTTCAAATGCAAATCAATAAAGAATTAAAAATAAGTTACACAGTTACTTCTTTGTTACCAGAGTAAATTCCAAGAGTGAATTTTCCTTGAAGAAATTTGTCTGATGTTCTTCAATGCTGATTCATTTTAGAGAAACCATTTAGAGTTTACAGGCTGGAAGAATTGCTAAGAGTTACGTATGTATCAGGCCAACTCACTGTCCCTGAGGTTTGCATGTTAAATTGATAAACTCAAAATCAAAACGCTTTTTTCTCAGCCTTTAATCCATAATATGGTAACCATATAAATGAAGTTTGCTGATATGGCATGGCGGCTACTACCGAATGGCTTTTGTGGTTTAATTGAGCATCACTCTACTAAGGAATACTAGTTGCTGAATATTTCTATATTTAATTAGCAGGTCAGTATTCAAGTTATAGAAACGCTGGTTGCATTCAATTTACAGTTATGAAGGCTGGGTTAAATCAATGAGTTGAGAAGGTGTCATCTCTGAGAGCTCAGGTAGATGATGTGATTGATATGTTGAATGCTCTTTGGATGAAGGTGTTGCATTAGTGAACTGTAATAAGAGGCATGGAGGAAAAGGTTAATGCAGAACAGCTGCAGTTGGACTTTACAAGATCCCATTTCCTGAGGCTGAAAATAGAAAAGATGCTGCAGATGTAGATTTATTATGGCAAAGGAACCATGAACTCCTTTCAGGTAATTACAGTGTGGGACGCCAAGGTTTCACACCTTAAGGTGAAGTAGATGATGCTATTTGTGTGACTTGAAATGAACAAGAGGTACACGCTGAAGTAATGTACTTTGGTTGGATTGGAGTATTCCTTCAAAATTAAGGTACTGTACATGGGCTCCCATTCAGACTTTAACACTGTGCAGACTGCCAGAGGTGGGCTGGAGTGTGACCAGAAGAAAGAATGCTGTATTAAATGTCAACAAATTTTAGTTGTTTTGGCTCTCATATATTTGTTTTAGACGACCTTTGCAGGAGAGGTAGGAGAGCAACGGATGAGAGGCGGGTTTGGAAGAAGTAAATGTTCAGGGAACAACAAGAAGTGGGATGGTCGAGGGAACAGGAGCGTAAGGCTGGGAGGGAGAAAAATACAAATATTGTGTAGCAATAAATATGCCAAGCAGATTGGGGGATACAACGGATGAGCTATGGAGGAGGACGCAATACAGACTATGTGTGGGTTGAGGATATTTTAGGGTGGAAGCAGGACAAGAGGTGGAAAGCAATGAACACATAAGCTGCCATGGAGAGCTGGAAGAAAAAAGGATGTCCCCACATGTAAGTAACAAAAGGATGCAAGTCATTCAATCAAAAGGACAGTAAAGACGGTGTGCTCCAGGGGAAGGGTAACCACATGATGAAGAAGGAAAGCCACTAAATAAGATGCACTAAAATGAGATATACAAGAAAACCAACCAATGGTAAACAACAAGCTGACCCAAAGCACACTGTAAGTATTGTATTCTCCATACTAAGTCTTTAAAAAGAGGGTATTCAGTAAAGTTTCAATATACTGATGTCCCATGATTACAAAGACATAATGGAGAACTGCATACACATCCAGATTTCTCTCACTGACCTTAAACAGTTGACCTTGACCTTCAACAATGGATTCACCACATTCTTCAGTAACCACTAGATTACATTTGCAATTAGACTAAAAGAATATGGCTTTGCAGTCCTACACTTTTATTAGGCAATTGTGATTCAAGTTTTTTTTCTGCTTAGCAACAATAGCACTATGTACATAGAGTTTGGCATTTAATCAGCTTTCTTACTGTCAATGAGGCGTTACCAGAAGAGGTAAGTAAAAATAATTGCTTTGTAAGTGTGATACTTTCATCTGTGAATGACTTGCAGCTAAACAACAAAAATTGATTTTCCATTTGGTACCCAGCCTCTGTCTTGCACCCATGTTATAGTTACACAATAAGATACATATTGACTGAAAATAAAATGCTGTAATGTTGTGAACATGGCACCCCCAGTCAAGAGATCTGGGTTAAATCCATCATTCTTTTGCTCACCATGCCATCCCAGTTTAGACCCAGCCATATGCAAATCAGTCTTGACCAGTCTACTAAGCCAGGTCCTCCCTGCACCAGAAACAAGCATCCTAGGACCAGTTTCAGGGTATCCAGGGGCGGTGCGTTCATTGGGGCGTTGGGGCGTTGCCCCACTAAGCCTGGAAACCACATGGACGTCACCCTAAAATTTAATTCAGTATAAGTTAACATTAACAAACTTTTCTTGCCGCAGCGCAGTCTCGTTGAACTGCTACCGGGACAAGTGTGGCTCAATCGGACTGCGCTGAAGGGGTGGGGGGGCGGGGCTGCTGCAGCTTGAGTGAGCGCGGCAGTGCAGCAGCAGTGCAGCAGCAGTGCGCATGTCCGTTTTTTGGCTGGGCACTTTTATGACCAGCCCGAACATGCGGACACGCCGCACAGTAGTACCTTCCCTTCCCGTAGCGATTGGCGAGGGACCCGAGGCCTAATGGGCGAGGATTAACCATGCCCCTTACCCAATCCTGGCGCAGTGGCGCTGCATTAGGAGTGCTAGGATTGGCTGAGAGACCAAGCCGCCTGAGCCTGAGGCCGGGCAAGCAATGGCATATGCTTGCCGCGCGTGGGTGGTGGCACTGCCGCACTTTGGCCAATCACTGTGGCTTATGTGAAGCCATGCAGTAGTGATTGGCCATTTCCTATGCTGTCGTCGCAGCGTCCGGCTCCGGCATATCACCGTGCCACACGAGTCACGAGTCGCACTCACACCACACAGACAGACCTTGTGCCGGTGTCGTGTCTCTACAGTCTACTGCTGCTCGCTCGTGGTCGTGGGCTGGCTATTGCTAAATTGTTAATAATCTTCTTCTGTTGATTCTGATCGACTGTTCGTGAATCGGTAAGAGTCGGGCAGGGGCCCCTGACTGTGACCTGGGCCGGCGCAGCCTCTGGCCACGGCAGCGCCCCCCCCCGCTGTATTATTGTACAGTACATAATGTGAATGACAATGCTCTGTAACATTCAATTCATCAAGCCTTTCACACTGACCCCGTGTGTCCACCCTCTCCCCTGCTGAGACATCCCCCTCTTGAGGGTCTACTTGTACAGTGACATCTACCCTTCTCCCCCGGAGCTCCCCTCCGAGTAGCCTTCTGTGCTGCACACGCCCCCGCATCTGCCCCTCAGCCTTTAAGGTCTGGCCCAATGAAATGTGTCCCCAAATAACCCACGCTCGGCCCCTGTATTGTAACATCTTTTTTATTATTCAGTTAGTTTTCCTCACAACACCCCTGCTGAGATGTGAAGTGATTTATTTAGCTCTGGTGTCGGAACAAGCGCAGTGCATTCATGTCCATGGCAGCCAATATGCTCAGTGCGCGGACCTGCAGTTGAGCCGAAAAAGTGGAATAAAAATTATGCAATGTTCCCATTTAAATTAGAATCGACAATCGAGTGCAAACAGCCTATGATAATAAATATATATGATTGACTATGGGCAGTACTAGTAGACCATTGATCAGCCATCCACTGCACCTGTGTGCAGGCATTCGCAGACTTCTCCACCCATCAGAAGTGACAGTGCACGTGCCGAAATTAGTGGATGATGAATTACCGATGAAGGGATAAATGGCTGCTTGTTCTGCTGTGGCATGCTATGACCTCTGGGGGTTGTTATACACTGTTTTGTCGCTACAGTCACCACCTTTATAGTGTGCAGGCCAGGGCTGTACTTGAAGACTACCATTAGTTTAACGGTGACCACCCTTTAGATAATGTTCCTCTTGCATAGTGGTGGGAACCGTTAACTTATGAAAGGCATCGCTGGTATGTGAGGCGGCTAATTGCGACAGCAACATGTGTGTTTGCTTGATAAAAATGGCAAACTAATGCTTGTAAACCAGAGATATTTATTGAAAATGAAAGAAGATATTTCTGGTCAAAACATTTGTTTTTCTTGAAAAGGACAAGCTTTAGTTTGGGGGGCATTGTATCTCGAAGTCTGTTATGAAGCTCTGTGGTTATACTGAATAAGCAGCTACCTATGTTATATGACATCTCTTTATTGATGTAATAACTGCACTTTCACAATTGCTTTATTAACCTTCCTGCTTTCTCAAATTTGCTTGAAAATGCACCATTTTCCCCTCTTTTTTCAAAATTTTCTAGGGGGGGAAATCCCCCATAACCCCCCTAGGTTGCTCAGGCTCGCTCGCTGTGCTCGCTCACTACAGTGCAGTATGCCAATCATTTTACGCCCTACCACTTTCAAATGTCACCAGCCACCCCTGAGGGTATCACCCACCATCAGCCAGGCTAGCTTGAATCCAGTGGCAGAGTGAGCAAGGGACCCACGTCTGGGTATACCCAGCACACTTAGGGCGAGAAAGCAAAAGACACACAGATGACGGACGGAATGCAGAACTAATCAAACATTCACTCCCAGTCAAGAGATCTGGGTTAAATCCATCATTCTTTTGCTCACCACACCACCAGGATGCTTGTTTCTAGTCCAGGAAGGACCTGGCCTGGCAGTTTGGGCTAGGCTACTCCCATGGGGAGCAGGGTCAAGCCTGATTTGCATATGGCTGGGTTTGAACTGGAATGGCATGGGGGGCAAAACAACAATGGATTTAGGCCCAGATCCCTGTACTGGGGTGAATACCTGACATTGTTCAAAATTCTATCCATTTTTCTATTTGTACTGTTTTGAACTGCAGCGCAAAACCAGATGCAGTCCTGTTGCGAAAATGAAGTAAATTACAGAATTTGTATTGGCAACAATGAAAAAGAAATTGTACTCCAATGGCCCGATTCTGATAGGGTTAGGAAATCATCCCGATCGAATCAGTTTGGAAATGGTTTCCGACCGACTTGGATGGGGAGAGTCTGAACGACCGAGTATGATGCATCCGGATGCTTCCAGATACGATTTGGTTGGACTCCCATTGACTTCTATGGGAGCCTATGTTCCTAACCGCATCATAATCTGGCCCTCGGTTGGGAAGACACATTCCCAATCCGATTTGGAAGGAGCAAATGCCGTTAGGAGGCCTTCCTAACAGCATCGGAATTGGGCCCTTAGTGTGAAAATTATTTCTAGTGGTAATTGATATCTAAGTCCGTTCCTCCAGAGGTCAGTTTTCTGAATATACATTTATAGCGCACTTCTTTCCACCGCCTTCTCCTATACCTTTTATTCAAAGCCATGCCTCCACACCTTGTTCTGCTGCAGTACCAACACACTGCAGCCAGTCTCCCTGCTTGACCCGTTTTTCCTTCGTCAGATAATCGTCCAGTTGATGCAACATATCTTATTAATAGACGTCCCTTCCTTCCTATATTAAATCTGTCTCTTTCCTTTTGTTGTATACATGTTTCCCAAGTCCCTTGATTGGTTTTCCATGCACAGCTTTGTGTTGATGCTTTTAAACTGCACTGTATCAATGTGTTACAAATAAGAAATCTAATATTTGGACAGTTTACAATACAATGACAAATCCCAAAATATATTTGGGTGAGATTTTTTTGAGAAATTTGGAGTCCTATCCTGCAACCGGAGGCATAAGGGAATGGGAAACACAGCACTATTTTTAAAATGTTCCCATTTAAAGTGTAACCACACTAATACAAATGAAATCGATTTTTGTAAGAGTGCAGCACTTTTTGCGCATTTGTGTGTTCGAGCTTTGCAAAGTGGTAAGCAGTATTTGAGTCATCTCCTCTCCAATCATCCTTCCGGCTGCGAGCTGATACTTTCAGAACATACTTACTAGGGCGCATTCAACCTACACACTTTCTATGAAGGCCTCTAATTTTGTCACAGCTCTCTACATTCCATTTGAAGCAAGAGATAGCCAAAAATAAACAGAATGCTACATTCTCAGATCTGCAAGTGAGCCCAACTGGTTATTGTTAAGCCAACTTATTTGCTTTCATTCTAGAAATGTAGCATTTATCATAATTTATTTTAACCAATGACATATGCATTTCACTATTTCATATCCTAGATTATAGTTAAGCAATATTCGTGAGAAAGAGAGCATTCCTAGAAAAGTATGGTACTTGGTAATAATGGCCACCAGATATGTGCCTCCGGTTGTATGGCAAAATGTATGTCAGAATATGGAGGACAAACATATCAAACTGCCAAAATATTGTGGACAGTATATTGAGTACCAGAATATCATAACAGTAATCATATATAGATATATAGGTAATACGCATTAACTATTCTTAACTGTATGTACTATTAACACTATGGGGCCGATTCTGATGCAGGCAGGAAGGGCTCCGACCGATGAGACCTCCTGCCCGCATCGGAATGTGCTGTTCAGATTCTTTTCCAACCAACCCATTCTGATGGGCTTGGTCGGAAAGGAATCCTACTCGGTTTTCCGGAAGGCTTATGACAGGCTCGGAGAGCCCATCTGCAATCCGGAAACCCTTCAGTACTCCCCCGCTGCCTCTTTCCGGCCGAGGGAGTACAATGGCAGTTTCCCACTGCCTTTTTGTGCCGGTCTTTCCGGCACAAAAAGGCCGTGGGAAACTGTCTGGCGCCCATGGGTGAGAGGCAGCCAAATGGTGGTAGGTGCCCCCCATTGATCCCTGCACCCGGTGTCACGGGGTGCAGGGATGAACTTCACCTCTGAAGTTAACAATGTGAGCATGCATTCCGTTCGGAATGCATGCTCCCATTGTTAAGTATATGATTGTGACTGAACAGGGTTCGGTCGCATCCTACTTGCAGATCTGGAACCGACAACAATAAGTCGTTCAGTTACAGTTCCTGTCAGATGTCAGATGGACACCGGTCCATCCGACATCTGAATCGGCCCATATATATGGAAAGAGGTGTGGCGCCAGGTCCAGGGCGACTGACTCCGGAATCTGGGGATCACGGTTCGATCCCCGGCACCGGCGGCAGATTAGCCCAGCACCATGTGACTCTGGGCAATAGCTTGCTTAATCTTCCCGAGGGCCCCCACCCAGCGCCTAGAGACCCTTACGGGTGATTGTTCGCGCTTTACAAATGTGGATTATTATTTTATATATATATATGTATATATATGGGTCACACACTTACACACATGCACTCAGTAAAAGATCAAAGGTTTCAGGGATGTTATAGTTAGTTTCAGAGTTTCCACACCAACAACTATAGAAATTCAGCAGTTATAGTTATCTCAAGAAACTATAACTCTTGCCCTAAGGTAACTATAACTCGCGTCCCTGTCATGCACAGTTTTCTCATCCACAATTGTATTGCAAATGTTGCAGTGCTATTATCAATGATGTAATATAAGCTGTCATGGCTAATGTAATATGTTGGATAATTAGCAGTGCATGGCGAGGGCATGAGTTATAGATATCTTAGGGCACAAGTTATAGTTTCTTGAGATAACTATACCTGATGAATTTCAACGGTTTTATGTGTGTAAAATCTGAACCTAACATCCCTGTAACCTTTGGTTTTTTTAAGTGAATTTCCTAAGTTATGGTAAATCTTTTTCCTAACTATAACGTCCCTGTAAAATTTGTTTTTTTCCAGTGAATTTCTAAAAATCTTTAATGCCATTTTCCAACTATAACATCCCTGTTACCACCATGGGTTTTCTCAGTGTATTTCTATTTATTTTTAGTAATATTAGATTACTGTACATTAATGTAACTGCCGCCACGCCAACCCCAAGGATGGAGCCGACCCCATGCTGCTCACAACCTTTGGCTGTGCAAATCAAAGGTTTAGCCACAGGGCCTGCAGCCTGCCACCAGCATGCAGCCAAACCCATGCTGCATATGGCAAAAGAGGGGTTGGCCATAAGGCCTGGCCTGTGGTCGGGGCCTGTAGCCAACCTCTCAAAGGCAGTCAACCCCCTGGTCCCCTCCCCAGGTCACTTTTGGACCTGAGGACCCCATCCCCGTAGCCCCACAACAGATTTTAGGGGGAGGGGGGCATGCAGTCCCAATCCTCCGTCCAATTTCGGCCCCCGGGAACCCATCCCTTAGGGCCCAGCACCATATTTAATGAGGGGAGCACATGGCTCCCCTCCACGGGCTGACTCTTGGGGCAGGAACCATCTGTTTCTCTGCCCGCTTCACTGCAAGCAGGGAAACAGATGAAAAGTCTGTTCCGAGTGGGCCCACCTGGGGGAAGTAAAAAATGCAAGTGCGGGAGACCTCGCTTTTAAAAAAGAATTACTGTGAATTCATGGGAAGATTAAAAAAAAAAATTGGGGGCCCAAGTGGGTTACTTATGGGACCCCACCACAGGACCTAGGGGCTAACGGTATTCCTACCCTGCCCCCTTGTGTTTTTCTGTGCCATTTGTCTAGGGACTCGGCTGAGTCAGAATCACAAGATGGCTGTCATCACTTTCTGGCTGAAGTGGTGGCAGGCAATCACTGTATTGCTGTTGGCACATGGAACAGTGGATCCCACCACTGTTGATCCATGGTGGATCTGCATCTCCAGATGTACATAAATCATTTTTCTTTAATAACTCCAAAATGACTAAACAAATTTACAGTTATGTTTTTTAAAAAGCACTCTTTCTGGATCTAGATCTAGCTTCCAAATCTGGTGTAACTCCATTCAGGGGTTCGGGGTTTAGTCGTGCTAAAAAACCCTATGGGGAATTGCATTAGGGAGAACATGTTTTGGGACCCCTCCCTTTTGTTCAGGTCCCCCGCTTGACAAAGCTCTCCAAAATCTTTCAAAACAGCAGCCGAAGTGAGTGGCAAGCTAGCTTAAAAAATGTTGTGAAGATTCGTCACAAAACACCAAAGTTATTAGCAAAAAAAATGCTTTTCCTATGGAAAGTAGGTCCTAACTATAACTTCCTACTGGTGAACCTGAGGTCGTATCTAAAGGACACTAGTGATTTCCTTAAAAAAATAAGAGACTTACAATGGAAACCAGAATATTTATTAATAGCCCTAGATGTATCCTTATTATATACATACATTAGGAATCGAGATGGCATCAGGGCAGTTGAATATTTTCTGGCCAGTAGACCTCTGAAGTATGCTTAGCATCAAAATGTTACTAAGTATGCTGCTCTTTTGTTTAGAGAATAATCTGTTTTTGTTTAAGAAGCAAATGTATCAGCAGATTCAAGGAGTGGCAATAGGGGCTAGCTTCTCCCCAAGCTATGCCTGTTTATTTATGGGCTGGTGGGAGGAGCTGGTCCTCAGAAAACAATTTGAGCAAACGTATAATTCAAGGGTCATTTCATGGCTTAGGTTTATTGATGACTTGTTTATAGTATGGTGTGATGAGCAAAGTGCAACAGATTTTATTGCCCAGATCAACATCAATGATATTAATCTGAACTTCACAGCAGCTATTAGCAAAACTCAAGTAACGTTTTTGGATGTGCAAGTCCAAGTCACAAATAATTGTCTGTCCACATCGCTATATCTTAAAAAAACAGCAGGCAACACAGTGTTGCATGAGTCGAGTGCACACCCTCCCCATCTTATCAACAGCATCCCATACGGGGAAATGCTATGCATTAGACGCATTTGTAGTGATCAGGATGATACTGTGGTCAAACAATTGCAATGCTGTGATCGCTTTCTAGCTAGAGGGTAAAGAGCCACAACAGTAGATGCAGCTTTGCTAAATCCAGAACGAGGGCAAGGGAAGATCTGCTACAATATAGCGTTAAATCAAGGGGCAAGGCAAGTGGTATATCCGATGTGGCCCAGGAACCTACCAGATTTATCTTACCTTATTCTCGGCAGAAAACTCAATTAAGGGCCATAGTGAGACGTAATTGGCCTATCATCCTGGACGGCCCCATAATGGGCAAACTCCTATCCACTAAACCATCTGTTACCTATAGAAAAACGGCAAGTATGGGAAATATGTTGGTAAAGAGTAGCCCAGAAGACCAGGAAACGGGGACATGGCTTACGGCTAGAAAACGCTTTTTTAAATGTTCTACTTGCAAAGCCTGCCAACAGGGCATTAATAAAACATTGTACCAAATGGCATTTAGTCCCACAATACAGGTTATTAAACAATGTCTAAACTGCAAAACCGAATATGCTGTATATATTTTAGAATGCAGTTGCGATTTGAAATACATTGGGAGCACGCAACCAGCCGTACATCAGAGGATACTCCAGCACACGCAGGCCATCATCAATAATGATGCGAGCTACCCGGGGGCCAGACACTTTTTTGAATGTCACAATAGTGATCTGAAGCATCTCAAGTATTATGTTATAGATGCCATACCTATTCAGAGAGGAGGCGGAAACTGGGAAGCTAAATTAAGGCGCCTAGAGACAAACTATTTATTAGAATTTGGTTCTAAACAACCAGGGGGCCTCAATACACGTGAAGACCTGCACACTTATATATGACACAAATGTGCAAATAAGATATATTTAGGCAGATTCATCTGGGTGTTACCAACCATATATGTTTAACTGATGTAGGTATTATCTGATTGCGTGATGACAGGCACTGTATTTATATGTACTATCAACTATCAATTTGTAAAGTCTCATCAGGTCCATAGAACATGAAAAAATTCTCTTTTATTGTGGGATTTTATTCAAACATTTATTTATTCATTTTTAGACAGTTGACTTTTATATATTATATTTATAAGCACATATTAATGTATTTATATATTTATGTATGCCTATGAGAATCAACTGATAAATTTAGAAATGATGATGGACCTATGCATGAATCCTTTACCTGACAGTATTTATATGCACTTTTAGTCAGCAAATAGTAAAGTCTCATTGAACAACAAAGAACATGTATTAAATAATTATCTTTTTTATTTGATGGATTTTATTTAAAACACATATTTAATCATTTTAGACAGTTGTTTTTTTATATATACTATACTTATATGGATATATTAATGTGTTTATGTATAAAGGCATATACATGGGAATCATCTGCTAGGAAGAATATTTATTATGGACTTATAAATGAACTCATACACCTTTTTGGGGCCCACTTTTTGAACGTTATTTAGAACAACAGGGACAGCGACAGAACATTATGTCAATAGGGTTGCCTCTGTTGCTATAGTCATTCATTTTAGGCAATTATGCTCCCCCTTTTTTAAATTTGGACTTTATAGGCTTGTCTATGGCCGGGTATGTGGCAATATTTTGTTCAAAATACAATGTGGCCATAGACATGGACGAGATAGCACATTGCACTTTACAACAATTGTTGCACTGTTGGACTCACCCTTTTTTTAGCACTTCATTAAATAGGTACACAAATAAATAGACAACCGTGGACATAGGCAACAATTGAATAGTAAAGGTTACCGGGCATTGAAGCCAGAAGTGTTTAAGTATTTTACCCAGTATTCAACGTAACAACATGCATATTATAGCAAAGATATTGGTAATATATAATCAAATCTTTTATTTCCTTCCATGTAAATTATACTGAGATTGGGTATTAAAATGAAATGCATTTATGCTGTTATGTGAAAAGTCGAGAAGTATGTTGTTCATGTCTATGAATATGGTTGTAGGCACTGACACTTTAAAAGGGTGAAATACAATCTAAGCGATGTCATGTGATCAGAGCCGCTTATCGGCTGAAACGCGTCATGGCGGACGGTGTGTGGGATTAAATAAACAAAACTAGCACACAAGCATGGTCTCCGCTCGTTATTTTCCCCACGGAGGGGATTGGCAAACAACTAGGATCTCAGATATCTATATGAATATACCACTTTGAACCACCAAGATCCACTGCACTCGCGGACGGGTGCTTTCAACTCGTGCGGGTGGGCTCATGATACCAGTTGTTCCAAATCCTCCAAGCGAAAAGTTAGCACTCACGGGGGAAAATACAAAAAAACTTGTTAATATATATATATATAGATGTGATCAAGGTCCAGGAAGGACCGAAAAGCGTCATGGCCGACTAATAGAAATAAAACTTCTGCACAGAAACGTGGTCCATGCCTGCTTCATATTCCGGAGATTGGGGATTGAAACAAGCAGTATACAAAGATATATATATATATATATATATATATATATATATATATATATATATATATATATATATATATATATATATATATATATATACTTATATATACTTATATATACTTATATATACTTATTACCTACTGGCGGTCGCCAGTAGGTAGTTATAGTTAGGACCTATTATCCATAGGAAATCCGCAACATTCTATTTGGAATAACTTTGGTGCCGGTTGACGAATCTTCGTGAAAATTTCAAATCTGGTGGGGCGCTCCGGTCCGCTCCTATCCTGAAAGTCTCGGGGTGATTCGTAAAGCGGGGGCGAGAATAAAGAGGGGTCCCAAAACATGTTTTCCCCATGCAATTTTCCATAGGAACCTTTAATCGCAGCTACAGCCCGAACTGCTGAACGGAATTACACCAAATTTGGCAAAGAGGTAGCCCTTGGTTCAGAGTTGTGCCTTTTGGTTAAATGGTGTAAATACGTTCAGTAGTTCCTGAGAAAATCAAAAGTAAAATCACATATATATCTGGGCGGAGCCTAACCACACATCTCATCGTCAGATCTGATTGGCTGTCAGCACTTCATCCAAGAAGTGTTGGCAGCCATCTTGGGACCAATATACATGATAGCACCTCATTAAAAAGCATTGCAGTTAATGGAAGGTTTTAAGACTTTAGTTGCAATATAAATCATTTGTTGATGGTACCATACTCATTTTAGGAATTGTGGTGTGTTGTAAGGTGATTTTACCATGTGAAAAAGCCTTCTGCTGGGATATCATGAATCATGTTTGAGAGAAAACTATTTTCTCATGCTTTTCCCACAGAGGTTTGGAAGGTGACCTATAAGCTAAACTGAGAGCAAATTTTCTGTAAATTCACATTATCTTTCTCATTCATGTGAGAATGAAGTCTGACATTCTCAGTAAAACATGTACATCCAACAAGGGCAGAGACTGTCAGTTGATTCCTTTGTGTTCTACTGCAGCTTCCCAGAGTGTTCTAAAGAGCAACTAGAGGGCTAACAGTCCTACTTATGACAAACGTATTGCACACCTCCCAAGATGGCCACCAGAGACAAAAGAGCCCAAATGTAGCACAAATATCACCCAGATGTAGCCCAAGTATAGCCCAATGACAGAATGTCCCAGAGTGTTCTTAAGAACAACTAGAGCGCTTACTGTCTTACTTATGACAAAAGTATGGCACACCTGAAGCCATCTTGATTGGAATAAACTGGTAACACTTAAAACATTTAATTTAAAAAGGAACACAATGAGGGGGTTCATTTTGCCATAGAAATTATGATTAGTGCTGAAGAAAGAAAAATGAGGGCACATTTTGAGTGACTTCTCAAATCCTTTTCTATTTCATTAAAAAATTCTGACATGCAGACTGAAACATGCACTTTTAATACCAGCACCAGACTTCAGTGGTGAGCAGTAGCTTTACTACAGTGATCTAATGAGCAACTAGAGTGCTAACATTCAGAATTTATGGCAAATGTGTGACATATCTGAATACCTTCTTGATGGAATCAAAGTAAAAAACTGAAAGCATTTCCTACTGAGGAGACTGCAGTATATGAGGAAATTAGGAAACTTCATAACAAATAAATCTCCCAAAATGGCCACCAGAGACAAAAGAGCCAAAATGCAGCACAACTATCACCCAGATGTAGCCCACATGTAGCCCAATGACAGAAATGTGCAAAACACTTTTTATTTTTTGTGTTTTTGCAGTTTTATATAGTGCGGACTTGTCAGGTATTGGCGTGCTTTACATGAGCATGGGTTACATCACACAAGAACAAATTTATTTTGGTTGTAGACATGGGGAGATTAAGTGATTTGACCAGAATCACAGAATGTCGAGCTGAAGCAGAAACTCCAACCTGGTTCCCCAGTTGCAAAGTCTGCAGCTCTGGAAGTAACACCACATCCTCTCCCCTAAGTGCACAATTTAATCAAGTGGTCAACTGGATAAAAAAACATAAAGATAACAAATCATTTAAAAGTGCTTTGTAGCTATTTGAAAACTCAGAAAATATGTCCTCATTTTAGTTTTTTAGAGCACTCACCATACTTTTGATGCAAATAAGACCCTCTCATATATGTAATTTCTAAAGGAAATGCTCTAGGTATTACAGTTTTGATGACATCAAGATGACATCAGGCGTTCCACACTTTTGTAATAAATATAGAATGTTAGCAATCTAGTTGTTCATTAGGATACTGTTGAGAGGCAGAGGCCAGGGGCACGTACTCTGAAAATTGAAGGCAGGTAGGAGAGTGTAGAGGCAACAATTTGACCACACTGGGCAGGCAGGAAGGGCAGTGGCAGCACAACAGACTATGGATGAAAGGGGGGCAGGGGGAACAAACCAACAATACAGGACTGGCAAGAGAGGCTGTGGCAATATAATAGACCATTGTGGGCAGAAGGAAGAGGCAGTGGTCGTACAACCATACATGCCAACAGACCGGATTCAGCCAGGAAACATCCAATGTTTGTAAGCTCAAATGGGCTTTATTTGATCTGTCTCCTGTCTACAATCTCCTCTTTTTCAAAGTAACTCAAAGGGGAAAATCAATACCCCAGGTTTTTTTCAAAATCTCCCTCTTACCAAGTTCAAAATGTTCAAAAAGTGGATCATGGAAGGCAGGAGGAATTGGGGTAAGGACATGAACTTGGATAACAGAGGACAGGAGGGACCTGGAGAGGTGCACCAAACTGACCCCACAGGGCAGGCATCAGGGTTTGCAGCAGCACATTATACCACACAGGGCATGCGGGACAGGAGTGCAGCACAACAATCCATAGAAATCCCTTCCCAACTATGTAAACACGTCCTGTAGCCGTTTTAAGTTGGGAGATTAAGTCCCCTTGAATCCTGAGGGTTCCTAGGGTCCAACTAGCCCACCAGGTGCTTCCATTAAGTGCCACTGCGCTGCATTGCAGAGAGGTGGTCTAGGCTGTTCCCTTTTTACATCTCTCTGCAACGCAGCTCTGTGGCGCTTACTGGAGGTACCTAGTGGGCTACTTGGACCCTAGGAACCCTCAGGATTCAAGGGGACTTAATCTCCCAACTTAAAACGGCCACAGGGCGTGTTTACACAGTTGGGAAGGGAGGGGACGGGGCCTGAAGTGACGTGTGCAAAAACGCCCTATGGGCGCGTTTTAAGAGGTAGTTTTAATCCCCCTGCCCTATTATATACTAGGGGCTTACAGAGGAGGTCATCCTAATCACAGGGGGACCCCAACACATAGTGTTTCCTAGTGTATGTAGGTGTTTTCACTGTATTCTAAGTGTCTTTTAACATAGCACTGGCTCTAGGACTGGTTAGTCAGACTCAGTTACCACCAGTATCCATCTGAAAAAGTTGAGGGTACAGGATGATTTTGCAACAAGGCTTCTTTCTGCTCTTCTGTTTGTTCTTTCTGCACGTTATCCTTCTTCCTGCACTTTTCTTTGTCTTTGAGGACTTCTGTTGCTTCTTTCTGCATTTCTTTTTTTTCTTTCTGTGCGTTTTTTCTTCTTTCTTCTCTGTAGGCATAGTTAGAAATTAGCATTTAAAAAACCTTTGAAATTCACTGAAAAAACCATAGGTTTCAGGCACGTTATAGTTAGGAATTAGCATGTAAAAAACCTTAGAAATTCACTGAAAAAAACCATAGGTTTCAGGGGCGTTATCGTTAGCTGGACTTTTCACTCGTACAAAACCATTGAAATTCCCCCGTTATAGTTAGTTCAGCTAACTATAACTCGCGCGCCCGCAATGCACTGCTGATGACGTCACATATTACATCACTCATAACATGGTCAGTGACATCACTCGACATATCACTTGACATAACCCAAGGTTACAGGGACATTGTAGTTAGGCTCAGATTTCACATGCACAAAACTATAGAAATTCAGCAGTTATAGTTACCTGAGTTAACTATAACTTACGACCCTGCAATGCACTGCTGATGACCTCATATATTACATCACTTATGACATGGTCATTAACATCACTCATAACATATCAAATGACATCACTGATTACATCATCCAGTGATTGCGAGTATTTCGTAAACGTTTTTGAGTGTTAAACTTCAATATATCAAACATCAATATAAAAGGTAAATTAGTATACCTACTACTGAGTGATTCTATTCCAAACATATATTAAGCTTATTGCCAATAAGACAGAGGTTCTGATTATTGGCAAGCAACCCTCTGTCTGGTCTTCTGTCTGGTCCTCTGCCTGGAGGCCGGATGCTTTGTGTCCCATTCCTGTTCCCAAGCAAAAAGTGAAGAACCTAGTATTCTGGTTTGACACAAATCTAACTTTTGACAGCCAGATATGATGTTTAATTTTACTTATGTTTCACATTATATTTATTGTATATGGATTGCACTTTATGGCCCTAGTAGCCAAAATAAAGTGAATTTGATTGATTGATTGATTGATTGATTGAGTGACAGTCAAATAACCTGCTTAGCTGTAAAATGTTTAGGTATTCTTAAGATTCTTACCAATATAATTGTTCTTCTCCCAATTGCAGGTAGGAAAACAATAGTCCGTGCCCTTTTCTTATCGAAATAGGACTATTATAGTGCTCTTTATGTCGGCGCCACACGGGGGAGACTGTATATACTTTAGAGAGTCCAAAACTCGGCTGCTCTCCTACTGTTATACCACTCAAGGCAGGCACCTTCTGGCCCAGCTCTTGTAAAAGCTGCACTGCCAGACAATGAGAAAAAGAATCTCTTTAAAGCCTTGTGCCTATGCCACAAAATCTTACAAGGCAAAGGCCCTCGATATCTCTGTCCTCTGGTGTGACCTTATTAGCTTAGGTTTACTGGCTCTGTGCTCATTTGGTGTTTGAGCCTCCAAGATGTTGGTTTGAGACTAGAATCTTCAGAAACGTCTTTTCGGAAGATACTCAAAGCACGGTTGTTTAGGCAGACATAGAGCTTTTTAGTCAAAGTCTGCTCTTTCCATTTTTGATACATCTGTTTTAGGTTTTCGTTCTTCTCTCAAAATTTCGGGTTATGTGGAGGGCAATTCTAGTGTGGGGGCGCTCTAGTTGGAGTAACCAGACGCTTAATAAAAATTATTATTATTATGTGAGTGGCTGAGTATCTGTGAATAATTGGGTGTGTGAGTAGCAGTATGGATGAGTAAGTGGATGTGTAAGTGGCTGTATGGGTGTGTGAGTGACTGTGGGAGTAGCTTTATGGCTGACTAATTCCACTGCTAGGTGACTGAGGACTACATCTTGCACACTGTAATACCACCAAGGAACAAGTGTACCGAACATGAGAGGTGATTACCCATATGCAGAGGGGTCAGCTACTAATCTAAAACCACTAAGGGGGTCACTGCACCGACAGGGTAAGTTAGAGCATGCACAATGAATACAACACTACATAGTGATCTCTCCACCATTGTGTGAAAATGTAGAGAAATGAGTGTAGCTAGAGTACACACCATGCATGGACACCTCCATGGCAGTGGGAAGGGGAATTGGAGCGAGCACGCACACCAGGTATTATAATAGCACACAAAGCTGAAAAAGAGTGCACGGAAATGCACAAGCCGTATTGCACAGGAGTGGAGAAGGGTAAGAGCACATGGCAATATGTACAAAGTATGGTAAGCAGAAGGGCATCAGAACAAAATATATGCTTGAAGTCAAAGGTGGGAGAGCGTGGGTTAGAGCACGTGTAGCACAGCATAGCCGCATCGCATAATATTGGGTTGTCTGCAGGTGGGAGGGAGGGCTTTGGTCTGGATAGTGAGTTGAGACAGTACTGTCAAAACACATCAAACCTAACACAGGATGCACAGTCAGACACTTGCATTCAGGGATTGTGTGGGGGAAGAAGGACTGCAAGGCTTGACAAATCCTACCCATAGGGAAGGGTATGGCTCAAGCTGTATGTGAGAACCCCAAAACATGTGCACAGCACTTGAATGAATTCAACATACAGGGTGAAAGATTCACAAGAGGATGTCATGTTGTATGAGCTATAGAACTGAACACATGTTAACAATGCAAACATTCTGATGGGGACAGCATTCATGGGCACAGAGGGAAACACGCAAAGTGGAAACTATCCAAAGCCACTGGGTGTATATGCAAAGCCAACTAGAGGCAAATTTCGGGGGGGACTACTAAAAATGTCAGGGGGGGCTAATTCTTCCAGCAATAGGCAGAGTGGAGATGCACGGGCTCTCAGAAGGGGTGAAAAAAACAATAAAGCCTCGTTAACAAGTGAATGGTCTTTTAAAGACCTGTGAAGTACTTGGAGGCAGCTGCGATAAGACGGACACCAGACCAGCCAGCCCACAGCAGCTCAAAAACCATATGTGCATGTGCCCGGGAAGCTGTCTCAGCCCGGGCTGACACACACGATGGGGGGCTGAAGCTCTTTGAGCCCTATGGGCGATGCGCGCCTGCACAACACTCTCCTGTCGGGTTAACAACATGCTGTTTAATTCAGGCTCTAGAGCAACAACTTCAATATTTAAAATAACTGAACAAGGCTTGCCTTTCTTTTTAGTTATTTACCCCTATTTAATAGTTTATGAAAGCAGCACTGGAGTAAAATTAACCAAACAATTTCACAATCTCATTAGATAAGATAGGCATGTAGTATAGATGCTAGCAAGACCATTCTCCCCGGTTGTAAATGGAAATGCTTCCCACCAGGCACACACGGAGCTGCCCTTCTTAGGGAGTTGGGGAGGGCGGGTGTGTTCATTACTGTCTTTTGTGATTAAAACTCCTGTGCTGCATGCTTCTTCTAGAAGCAATCCAACAGAGAGGCTACCAGTCCTGCCACCCACCCAGCGTTCTTCTATACCTGTAAAACACCCTATGCTTGAACAGAAGCTCTGCAAGTCTATGAACCGAGCTGTGCCATAAAGGGCTTCAGTAATACCACCTCACTACTAGCCACCCCTGGTCTTACACAATCCCAGTCCTCCTAACCGCTCTGCCATTTTGCATCCAGCTCTCCTCGCACACTGATTGCCTTGAACTTGAGGAGACCTGTCATCGGAGGGCGACCCAACATTGACAGGAGTCAGTCCAAGTGGAGGGCTAGGTGCTGACCTCTGCCATGAATAAGCCCTGAAGAATGAACTACATGGTCCTGCTTCACGGCCACACCGGAGCAGTCGGCCAGCCTGTATATGGCATGCAAAAAAAGTCTGGCAAGGGGTACTGTCAGATGCACCCTGCTGCTCTCTGCATAAGGAAGATGGGACCCGCTGGACAAGGCTGTGGGGCCAGTTGCAAAAAGAAAGAGGCACCCACTGACCTCTGCATGTGAGATGCAGACCCTGCTGCTCCTGGCAGAAGGAAGGTGGGGTCCGCTGGACAGGGGATGTAGAGCCCGCTGCAAAGAGAGTGTGGAGCCCGTTACTGTTTGTACTGGAGATCAGTTCTCACTGCATACAGATTGGAGTGCCCTCTGCACATGGATTTTTGGGCCATCTTCAAAGTGAATGATGGACCCACTGACCTCTGAATGTGGGATGCAGAACCTGCTGCCCTCTGCATAAGGGTCCTGCTCTCAAAATAGCCTCTGCATTGGGAATGTGAGGCACCCTGCATGAGGAACAGAGCTCTTGTGTACATGGAATTCGGGGCTCCCTGCTCCAGGAATGCGGGTGTCCCTCCTGGAAGCAGTTTCTCCTTCTCATGTGTGTGGATCCAAAGTGAGGCCCCACCCTCTCCCCAAGGGGTAGAGCTCGTGGCTTGTGGGGTGCCGTATTCACTCTAATTTATGCGTACCCTACCTACAAGTGCAGGCATCTGGCACTTTGAAATGGGGATTAGCCATCCACTATGTGGCGCCCCTGTATTTCACATGCCATTGCTGCTCCTGGTTCTATATCACCTTGGTATAATGTGGTTCTATCCCTGGCATCAAGTGTGAGATGAAACTCCTCAACCTCTGATAGACTGCAGTTGTTCTCTCAATGTAGCGCCACTTGTTGCTACCAGTCACCCTTCACCTACCAGACAATCCCTAAAGTGTCTTGAAGTGTTGGGGTGGACTTTCTTTCCAAAACATCATGGTGTATGGTAGCTTCCTTCATCACCAGGGACTCTGATGCCTGGATTGGTAGTGCCTAGCGAATGGCGTGACAGAAAGCATCTCCGTATCACCATGGCTCTACCCTCTAAGAGTCAACAACAGCAGGTGAGCAGGGTAATAATAGGGTATGGGTCATACCCTAGTAACCGCAGCTTCTGAGCCTCAGCTATGTCCATGAATGACCATGATTGGGCTGGCTCTGTTTGTACAGAAGGCTGTGCCTATCGCCTCAAGGGTGAGACCTTGGGTGGATGACCTTCCAGCAGCTGCCCCAACACCCCCAACAACCCTGGGGTACAACTGTCAATTCTGTTCCATAAACCCTTTTGGGTGCAGCCAGTGCCTGGCAGTTCCAGGTGACTTTCTCTCTGTAAGTCACGGAGTCCAGATCCCCCCAGGTTAGCCTGGAATCATATCTTCTTTGACTTCCTGGTGTTCACAGTAGGGCTGAGGCTCAGCTCACACACAACCCTGTGCATGTAGGTTCAGTGCAGCATATATGCATGTGCACAGTGCCACATGCACACACAAGAACAAAATAAAACCGTCAAGCATCCTGGTGTGTGTCCGAAGTGGACCCTGCACGTACCTGGAGGCATAAGCAGAACAGCAGCCTCCTGCAGCTGGAGTGGTGGAGGGTGTAGACATGGCCTGTTCTTCCCTGGGGTGTGCAGTGCTTCAGTGCGGCTTTGGTGCTGCTACTGCCCCCGGGATGTGCACATTAGGGCTGCTGGGCACCTTGGGCCGTGCTCATATACCAGTCAGATTTCAGCATTCAAGAGTGGAGGACAGACGGTGCCTTCCGAAGGACAGCAGGCATGGGGGCCCCACAATAGTGCCTTTATTGTGCCCCCGTTTATCATTATTCAGGGTCCCTTGGTGCCTCCCCTCCTTTCCATCAGCTGACTGTTCTTTTCTTCATGGACAACGGGTTCTGTGAGGAGGTGGAGGAGCAGAGAGTCAAGAAAAGCCCTGAGTGATCTGGGGGCACAGCCACAATGTGAGAGGCTGGGACAGCAGCGCAGAGATGGCCTCATACTAATACACCCCCCGACCTGCCCCCCCGGGGGGTGTGGGGCATATTGAAAACAAGCACAGGAGACCGTGCTTGATCTTTTTGGGTGTTTTGGCCTCAAATTTGAGAATCCGTCTTGAATTTTGCCACAAAAATGTAATGCTTTTTAACCCTGGCGGTGTCCCTACGGGACTTCCCCAAGAGGCTTAGGGGGTCAGGTATTCCTACTCTGCCCTTTTCTCTTTTTTTACTTTTTTTGAGGGGGACTTGGCTGAAGCCGAGTCCAAAGATGGCTACCAACACTTCCTAGTTGAAATGTTGGTAGCCAATCAGATTTAATCATGGGGACTGTTGGATCCTCGGAGGATTAACGCCCCAATATATACAAATTTGTTTTCCCCTTAATATTTAAAAAACTACTGAATGGATTTTCACCAATTCCCCAAAAGGTCGCTTCCTGGACCAAGAGCTACCTTCCTGCCAGACTTAATGTAATCCCGTTCAGTGGTTCTAGCGGTAGTCATGTCTAAAATTTGATCACATCTCACCCGACCTTTTGCAGCTACACTGGTTATCTATTGAAGCTAGAATCCGACTCAAGATTGCTTGTCTGACTCATAAAGCCATACACCACAATACCCCAGACTACCTAGCAAATAAATGTGAGCTATCGGGCTCTAGCCAGAACCTCAGAAGTACATCCACCCTTCTCTTGAAACCGCCAAGATTCAAATAGAAAAGATTGTACAACCGTGCGTCCATCGATCTTGCTCAGAGAATCTGGAACTCCTTGCCATCTGAGATCAGATCAAATCCCTCCACCACTTCCTGTAAAAAAATGGTCAAAAGACTACTAATGAACGAGCGCTAATCGCACTGATCTAGCTGGTGTGTTTTCTTAATAACCAAAATCTTGACGTATTCTCACTGATGTTCTATATGTTTTTACCTTCTTTTTGCATTCTTTTTGTTCCAGTCCTCGATAGCTCCTTTAAGTGCATCATTTGTTGATTTTTACATGATTCCCTTTTGTTAATATTCCTTGATGCTCATGGCTCATCTTGATTCTTTCTATTGTATGATGTTTTACTCGGAGCGCTCTATGGCGCCTCTGATACACCCTACTCATTACTCTTGAATGTCTTCCCACAGGTTGTACTTTCACTTACCTCCTTTATGTTTTGTATAATGGCTGACGACAACTCTGTACAGCGCTCTGATACCCAATTGGGTCTTGTTCGCTCTCTATAAAACTTTTCAAATAAATAAATAAAATCTCTTTGGGGATTAACATGGGGGAAAACATTTTGGGCCCCCCTTTTTAATGGCCCCCGCTTCACGGATCACCCCAAAACTTTCAAGACAGCAGCTGATGTGAGCAGATTAGTTTTGAAAATTTTGTGAGGATTCATCAAACTGCACCAAATTTATTAAACAAAAAATGCTTTCCCTATGGAAACTAAGTCCTAACTATTACTATAACAATCTACTGTTGACTGCCAATATATATATATATATATATTCACTGAAAAAACCATAGGTTTCACACATGTTATAGTTAGCTGGACATTTTACTCATAAAAAACCAATGAAATTCCCCCGTTATAGTTAGTGCAGGCAACTATAACTCACGCGACCGCAATCCTCTGCTGATGCTAATACTGTATTTAGACACTTATTTGCCCATGTCTTCTTCCATTAAATTTTAGCTATACATATATTACAAATATTTTTTTTTCATAAAGACACATATGTCATCAGCAGAGGATTCCGCACAAGGAGGACATATTATGCGCAGCGTTGTGAAAGGTACACTAATAAATGTTCTAAAGGCCTATATGCCATGCTCAAAAGGTGCACTGCGGGCACCTTTTGCACACGGGGGGGGGGAGAAGGTGGATACTTTTTTTTTTTTAATTAATTTTTACCGTACGCGTACGGTAAGCGTAATCGCCGTTTTTTCGAAAAATTATAAAATTGAATTTTTGGTTTTGGGGGTTCGTTTGGGACACCTTAATCAAGGCTAGGTGGTTAGGAGCTGTCTAACCTGCCCCTTTACATGTTTTCAACCTTTGTTTTTCCTCCCCCCCTCAGAGTGCGAGAGAGAAAATGGCGGCCGCCGCTTCCTGGTTTAGACCGATTCAAATGTTTACTAAGATCTAACAGCCAATCAGAATCGCGCTCGCGCACGGCACCGTACGCGTACGGTAAGCTTACCGTAAGCACACGGTAAGCGCACCGTAAGCTGCCACAGATATATATATTGATTTAAATGCTATTTTCTCAGGAACTACTGAACAGATTTACACCAGACCTACAAAAGGCACTTCCTTGACCTGTAGACTACCTCTCTGCCAAATTTCAAGTAACTCTGTTCAGCCGTTCGGGCTGTAGCTGTGTCTAAAGGTCCTATGGAAAAATGCATGGGAAAAACGCGTTTTGGGACCCCCCTTTTTTCTCAGCCCCCGCTTGACGAATCCCCCCGAGACTTTCAGGGTAGGAGCGGAGCGTAGCGCCCCATTAGTTTTGAAAATTTCGCGAGGATTCGTCGACCGGCGCCAAAGTTATTCCAAATAGAATGTTGCGGTTTTCCTATGGAAACAGGGTCCTAACTATAACTACCTACTGGCGACCGCCAGTAGGTAATATAGCCAATATATATATATATGCCCTAACGTAACTATAACTCGCACCCCCACCATGCACAGTTTTCTCATCAATATTTTCGCAGCAAATGTTGTAGTGATATTATCAATGATGTTATAGAAGATCTTATGAGTGATGTAATATGCGGGTTAATAAGCAGTGCATGGCAAGGGCGCGATTTATAGTTACCTTAAGACACGAGTTATAGTTCGTTGAGATAACTATAACTATAACTGCTGAATTTTGATGGTTTTGTCCGTGTAAAATGTGAACCTAACTATAACGTGCAAATTGTAGTTCCAAACAACGGCGGACACAGTGACCGCACTTCCCTGTGAGGTTCCCTTGTTGCAACATTGGTCTTACGTATAAAGTCCTCATTGTAAAGATCAGCCCATGGTCCAGGTTGGGAGTGATCATCGACGCCCCCTGCGTGACACAACATTCCATGCTGAAGCCGACGTAGAACCTCGGGAAGATTCTCCATTTTTGCCTTGTGAAGGGGTATCCTCCTCAGGGTGGAGACCCAGCAGATCTATTCCTTCCTGCAGGTCAGTGATATGGCGCAGTTTATTCTGATATTCAAAGGAGAGCCCAAATGGATAGGTCCACCTATACCTGATCTTGTCGTCCCGCAGTTTAGTGGTAACGGGCCTGAACAGTTGTCTTTGTGCAAGAGTGGACGGTGACACATCCTGGTAAACGGTACAGGAATGGCCCTGAAGGGAGACGGAGTCCTTTGTCCTAGCAGCCTGGAGAACTGCTTCCTTGACTTTATAGGAGAGGAATTTTGCTAGGATGTCGCGAGCTGCTTCTTCTCGCTGTGTCGTAGCGTTCCCACTCGATGAACTCTATCCAATTTTATTTTAAGGGTCTGTGGGGTCAGGATCTCCAAGAAGAGACCTACCATAAAGGCCTCCAGGTCAGGCCCTTCTATGCCCTCCTTCAGGTGCCTTATGCGCATGTTCTCCCTCCGTGCTCTGTTCTCGAGGTCCTCCGCCTTGAGTTGTGCTTGGTGGAGCTGGTCCTTGAGTGAGCGAGCATCTTCCCGGAGCTCAGTAGAGAGTTGTTCTTGTTCCTGATGTTGTGTTTCGAGGTCAAGGACTCTAGTGCCCACAGAATCAACATCTTGCTGCAAGGAGGACAAGCAATCCGTCAGATCCGATTGCAGCTGATCTATAGAAGATTTGACATCCTGACTAATGTCACTGCGTAGTTCAGATTTGAAATCTTTAAACATGGTCAAGAGATCAGCCTTCATGAGAGCCATTGCTGTCGTACCTGTGTCCCCTCGTAGCGTGGAACGTTTTTCTGCGGTGGAAAAGAAGTACGAGAGCTTATTCGGGGGCTTGTTCGTTGTTTTCTTAGGCGGCATAAGGCTGAGACCTTCGAAGCTGTGCAGGCAAATCAGGAATAGCGTGAGCAGTGTTCTGGCTGCGAAGCGTCATGGGGTGGTTTCTGAAACGCTGATCTATGTGCTGTAAAGAGTTTGTACTTCAAAACTAGCGTAGGTTTCTCCTCATGGAGTAAGCCCCCCAATCATCCTGTGCTTAGAAGAGGCCACTGCCACCACATGTGGGCATGATAGCAGGTGTGGTCCAGTGCTCTTGGAGGGAAAGAGAGCCCTGAGGATCTGTTCCTCCGTCTGAAAGAGCCCTATTAAAAGGAGGCTGCAGTGGGGGCAGCGCGGCTCCCAGCCGCCACGTCCAGGGTCGCTGACACGAGGTGGTGTCATCCTGGTGAGTATGCGCTGAGAGGGCTCACACTTGGGGGAAGGAGTATGAGCAGGGTAACAGCAATGCAATAATGGGTGAAGCTTCCACGCAGTCAGGTTATTTGCAATCATGTTCCAGCGTCGCAGGGTTTCTAGGTGTGGAAGCGCTAAACACTGCATCGGATGGGCCCTCCGACGCGAGGACCGCAGGTGCCCCCGGAGCACAGGACGGGAAGATTGAAGATCGCTGCCATTTGGAGAAGCGCGGCTGCCATGTTGAGGTGAGGCAAAAGCAGTGAATGCAGCGTTCGGACAGATTAAAGAGTCGCACTTGCTGCCGCTATCGCCCAGATTCAGGCTCTACCTTGGGTGTTGAGGCGCTCCTCAGATGGGCTTCTGTTTCTGTGCTGTCACTGAAAAGTCGGGAAAGATTCCGGTTACCGCAGGATTCTCGCCGCCATTTTGTTTGCAGCGCGTTCCTCCTCCGCGACAACGATGCCAAACGGGACACTTCCCACAGCGGTCAAAGGGTAGAAATGACCTCTGCGAGTGCTTCACATCCTCGCACGGCGATGGCTTAGTTTGTGGCGCTTCTAGGTGCCCACAGCCGCAATTTTCAGCACCAAGAGCACGCGTGGACCGGGAGCCGAGACAGGCTACGTCCGATCGGCCATCTTGCCTGGCCACACCCCCTCCCTTCTACGTTTTTTTAATGGTATTTTCTATTTATAAGGTTCCTGTAAATGTTTTTTTCAGTGAATTTATGTTTTTTATCGTAAAATAATATTTAATTAATATACGTTAATCCGACCACTGCTCCTCATGGCCTTCACTCCTGTGGCTAACCCTGCCCATGCAGCCACCCTTACACCAGTGGGGGGTTGGTCACAGGCCTGGTCTGAGGCCAGGCCCTGCGCCAACCCTCCACATGCAGCCCCCCTCCTCGGGCTGATTTCCGTCAGTGCCTTCTTCCAGGAATCTTTGATAACATGAATCCTCCTATAGAGAAGACGACAAGACTACAAAGCGGTGAATCTCCACTAATCAATGGTACTTCCTCTTAACTATATGAAATAAGTGTTTCTTTGTTTGATGTAGATAATGTTCTATTCCTTGGAATTGCAGAGAAAACACACTTTCTTTGCCTTCACCAGCCCAAGATGTTAGGATAAACTGGGACACCTGATATGTTTATATTTTTAAGTGTTTACAGTTGAGGTTTAATTTATGTGAAATGAGCATTAGAGCCAGATCGGAACCTCGCATGCATGTTTATCCTAAACATGCTGCTCCCTGCATGTGAGTAATTTTTTCATCTATTTCCTTGCCCACTTGACAGCAGGCAGGGAAACAGGTGAAAAGTTCACTCCCAGTGGGTGGGAGCAGTATTCCTGCTTGCGCCTGCTGGGAGCAGACTTACTGTTTGCTCTCGCTTGGCGAGAATTGTAACGAAAAATCAGCTCTTATGGTCAAAACAGATTTTAAATTGCAATTTTGAAAATGACACATTTTGAAATGTTTAAACCTGCATATCTCTGGCTCTACTGATTGAATTTTTGTTGTTTTGTTTTTGTTTTATTTATTAAAAATGATTCTATTTTACCATACTGGTGTGGCATTCTTTTATGGCATGAGTTTACTGTACTACTCTTTGAAAAGCCCTTTGTGAATACCGAAAGTCGTAAAGTTAGGATTTTGGCTCAGTTAAACTTAAGTTTTGGTCTTATGTTTAACTTAAGTAAAACTTAAGTTTAACTGAGACAAAATCCTAACTTTACTACTCCTAAATGCCCCTTGTGAATACTGAAAGTCGTAAAGTTAGGATTTTGTCTCAGATTACTTTTGTGAATCGGGCCCGTAGTTCCTGCTTGAGTAAGTGTTCACCCCCTCAACCAGCAACCCAATTTCCTACACAGGTGTTCAGCATTGAGGATTTGGACCTTTGTGTGTGCAGTACCATACAGTACTTTTGTGCTACACTAGCCCCCCACATAAATAATTTAAGATAATTTAAGATTTTTGAATTCTCCTAGATTGGCTACCTTTTGAGTTTCCAAATCTACTCACTTTGCTACCTGACTGGCTGTGAGCATACTTGCAGCAATGGGGTTCAAGTTAGTCAACTTTAAAAATTATACTGTTGCTGAGTTTAAACCATTCTGCAAGGAGAGGGAACTCCCCGCCAAGATGGATACCAAAACGTTGGCACTGCAGAAAGCCCTGAGGGCCTGGTGAGGTTCACTAGTCACTAGCAGTCACAGAGGAGCAGAATGATGAGGAGGATATGAATGAGCAGGATCAGGACTTGGACATCATTCCTGACATGCAGCCCTCACGTGAGGGGGAGGGCCCATTCCCTGAATTGGAACCCCCTGCCAGAGCAGGGAGCAGTGTATCCCCCCTCACATCGCCCGTCCCCAGAGGAGAAGGCGGACAGGATGCAAAGAAGGAGTTTCAGGCATCGATGACCAAGATCAGGATGGAGGAGAAACTTGCCTTACAGCATTTGGCTCATAAGAGAAGTCTTAAAGGTAGAACACAAGAAAAACAGGCAGGTTCTAGCAGCATTGGTGGCGCATACAATTAGTGTCTGTAGAGAGCAGGAAGGTCCATCTATCCAAAGATCTGGTGCCCAACTATGTGGTAGGCGATGACATAGACAAGTGGCTGGCCACATATGAGGTATCCTTAAAGGTACACAAAATTCCAGAGAAGCACTGTGGGTGTGGCTTGTGGAAACATAAACCTTCAGTGGGGAGAGACACATTGCTTACACTAGAAGTGGAGGACCAAACCAGATATTCCCCTGTGAAAGACATCAAGACACAGAATTAGTCTTGGGTGGACTGTGTGGATCATGCCAGCAATGCACTGAATGGTTGGGTGCCATGCAGCAAAGTTGGTGATTTTACTGGGTTATTTAATCTGACACCAAAAGAGAACATCCTCAGTTAATGTTTTCCAGAGTGGCACCAGCACCTAGTGGACAGCAAGCTGAATGACACCCGCAAGCTTGCAGAGGAAGCGGACCTCTTGGTCAGTACCAGGGTCTCCAAGAAGGTACCAGGGAGTTACCCCAAGAAGGGATGTTCAGTTTCCCCCTGGGAGAGTAAGGGGGAGGTTAAAGATGACCCAAACAAGTCCAGATTAAAGCGGTGAACAGGTTCCCAAGCCCCTTTTGAGAAACAGGGGGATGTATCTAGTGTGTGATGGTGCAGGGTACCCTATTTCCAACCCTGCTTCTTTCAGTGATCCCAGTCAGGACAAACGTCGGGGTACTTTGTCTATTGTAAGAATCCACCCACTGGTGGGACCTCTACAGGGGTGGCCAATGTGGCCTCAGGGGTAAGTAGTCCCTAGATGCAGGTCATTGACAATGCCATGATCTCCCTTAGCTCTCAGAGGGTGATCTTGTGATCCCTGAGGGTGGGAGTTGTTACTTCCACCAGGTGAAAGTGAATGGGATCCCTGTCACTGGTCTGAGGGACATGTGCTAGCCAAACCATGATAGTGGAAAGGCTAGTTTCCCCAGAGCATTACAACGGCCAGGTGTGTATCTCAGACCCCTGGGCAGGATGTTTTCCACCCTATGGCCCTAGTATCACTGGAGGGGTGTTGGGTGAGGAGATAACACAGAGGAGGGTCATAGATGGTTCACAGATGCCCATAGGCTGCATTCTAGAGAATTAATTGTCCCTTGTGTTAAGAGAGCTGAGAGGGTAGCCTCCCAGGGCACCCTGCCAGTTCAGTTTTCTGGGGGTACCACTCCCAAGCGTAGGGTACAGAAGCCCAGGTGAAAGGGCAGTGTTAGGGAGGATTCACCCCTATCCCATGATCAGCCTCAGGGTACAGACCCGGGACCGAGTGGCCAGTCTCAGGATACCACCTCTGAACTGGTGGGAGGTAGAGTGACAGTAGAGTGCCTAACACCCGGGGTAGTTACGTCCCACTCTGAGAAACCTCAGAAGTCATTGAACCCTCAGGAGCCCATAGGGACCTCTTTGCTAGGTCCAAGGTTGGAAGAGAGGTCTATCCAATGTCCCCGCTTGGAGCTTCCAACTGGCTGTGGATAGTCCAGTTCCTGGCTTCTGATAATGACAGCTGTCAGTGGCCACTGTTGGTTACTGCCCTAATGTGCACCCCTAAACGGGGGTGGCATGGTGAGCAATTGAATGATGGATTTAACCCAGATCTCTTGACTGGGGGTGAATGTTTTGATTTGTTCTGCATTCCGTCCATCAATTGTGTGTCTTTTGCTTTCTTGCCCTAAGTGTGCAAGGGGTGCCCAGACGTGGTTCACTGTGCCACTGCAATCAAGCTATCCTGGCTGAAGAGGGGTGAAACCCCGAAACCGGTCCTAGGATTCTTGTTTCTGGTCCAGGGAGGACCTGGCTTGGCAGTTCGGGCTGGACTGTTCCCATGAGGCACAGGGTCAAGACTGATTTGCATATGGCCAGGTCTAAACTGCGGTGGCATGGTGAGCAAAAGAATGATGGATTTAACCCAGATCTCTTGACTGGGGGTGAATGTTTTGATTTGTTCTGCATTCCATCCATCAATTGTGTGTCTTTTGCTTTCTCGCCCTAATGGGCACTGCTTTCTTTGGGTTGGGGACAGAAGTCTGATCCAAAGAGTGGAATGGGCCACATTACTTTGTTGGCCATGGTGGTAGTGTCTGTCTACTTGAATGCATCTGTGAGCAAGTTAAGGCTAGGTGCTTCACAGGTGGGGTCCACAAGAGAGTAGAAGGGTTCCCCATGGGTCAGTACAGTGGTTCAGGAGAGTGTAGACATAGGGATACAACTGAATTCAGAAGGGCGTAGAACTTACAAGTTCCTCTGCAGTAAAGGGCCATTGTCCACATTCTATCGTCTAAGCAGGGAAGTTTATCAAGTTATTGATTAGTCTCCCCTGGCTTTAGGCTGGAGGGGGGGTCGTGTTGGACTTGACCCTCTCTGCAAGACCACCCCCAAACGTTTTGCTTTTACCCTCCACTTTTTTGCTGAATTCATTTTTTCTGGCCTTAGGACTCTATGAGGAGCAGGGTCAAGACTAATTTGCATATGGCTGGGTCTAAACGGGGGTGGCATGGTGAGCAAAAGAACAACGGATGTAATCCAGATCTCTTGACCAGGGGTGAATGTTGATTTGTTCTGCATTTCGTCCATCATTTGTGTGTCTTTTGCTTTCTTGCCCTAAGTGCGCCGGGTATGCCCAGACGTGGAACCCGAAATCACTGTTCAACTAGATTCCGCACAAGGAGGACATATTATGCGCAGCGTTGTGAAAGGTACACTAATAAATGTTCTAAAGGCCTATATGCCATGCTCAAAAGGTGCACTGCGGGCACCTTTTGCACACGGGGGGGGGGGAGAAGGTGGATACTTTTTTTTTTTAATTAATTTTTACCGTACGCGTACGGTAAGCGTAATCGCCGTTTTTTCGAAAAATTATAA
Organism: Triturus cristatus; assembly: GCF_964204655.1. Taxonomy (NCBI): domain Eukaryota; kingdom Metazoa; phylum Chordata; class Amphibia; order Caudata; family Salamandridae; genus Triturus; species Triturus cristatus. Next base: position 478,006,411 of record NC_140580.1, read on the forward strand.
AATTGAATTTTTGGTTTTGGGGGTTCGTTTGGGACACCTTAATCAAGGCTAGGTGGTTAGGAGCTGTCTAACCTGCCCCTTTACATGTTTTCAACCTTTGTTTTTCCTCCCCCCCTCAGAGTGCGAGAGAGAAAATGGCGACCGCCGCTTCCTGGTTTAGACCGATTCGAATGTTTACTAAGATCTAACAGCCAATCAGAATCGCGCTCGCGCACGGCACCGTACGCGTACGGTAAGCTTACCGTAAGCACACGGTAAGCGCACCGTAAGCTGCCACAGATATATATATTGATTTAAATGCTATTTTCTCAGGAACTACTGAACAGATTTACACCAGACCTACAAAAGGCACTTCCTTGACCTGTAGACTACCTCTCTGCCAAATTTCAAGTAACTCTGTTCAGCCGTTCGGGCTGTAGCTGTGTCTAAAGGTCCTATGGAAAAATGCATGGGAAAAACGCGTTTTGGGACCCCCCTTTTTTCTCAGCCCCCGCTTGACGAATCCCCCCGAGACTTTCAGGGTAGGAGCGGAGCGTAGCGCCCCATTAGTTTTGAAAATTTCGCGAGGATTCGTCGACCGGCGCCAAAGTTATTCCAAATAGAATGTTGCGGTTTTCCTATGGAAACAGGGTCCTAACTATAACTACCTACTGGCGACCGCCAGTAGGTAATATAGCCAATATATATATATATGCCCTAACGTAACTATAACTCGCACCCCCACCATGCACAGTTTTCTCATCAATATTTTCGCAGCAAATGTTGTAGTGATATTATCAATGATGTTATAGAAGATCTTATGAGTGATGTAATATGCGGGTTAATAAGCAGTGCATGGCAAGGGCGCGATTTATAGTTACCTTAAGACACGAGTTATAGTTCGTTGAGATAACTATAACTATAACTGCTGAATTTTGATGGTTTTGTCCGTGTAAAATGTGAACCTAACTATAACGTGCAAATTGTAGTTCCAAACAACGGCGGACACAGTGACCGCACTTCCCTGTGAGGTTCCCTTGTTGCAACATTGGTCTTACGTATAAAGTCCTCATTGTAAAGATCAGCCCATGGTCCAGGTTGGGAGTGATCATCGACGCCCCCTGCGTGACACAACATTCCATGCTGAAGCCGACGTAGAACCTCGGGAAGATTCTCCATTTTTGCCTTGTGAAGGGGTATCCTCCTCAGGGTGGAGACCCAGCAGATCTATTCCTTCCTGCAGGTCAGTGATATGGCGCAGTTTATTCTGATATTCAAAGGAGAGCCCAAATGGATAGGTCCACCTATACCTGATCTTGTCGTCCCGCAGTTTAGTGGTAACGGGCCTGAACAGTTGTCTTTGTGCAAGAGTGGACGGTGACACATCCTGGTAAACGGTACAGGAATGGCCCTGAAGGGAGACGGAGTCCTTTGTCCTAGCAGCCTGGAGAACTGCTTCCTTGACTTTATAGGAGAGGAATTTTGCTAGGATGTCGCGAGCTGCTTCTTCTCGCTGTGTCGTAGCGTTCCCACTCGATGAACTCTATCCAATTTTATTTTAAGGGTCTGTGGGGTCAGGATCTCCAAGAAGAGACCTACCATAAAGGCCTCCAGGTCAGGCCCTTCTATGCCCTCCTTCAGGTGCCTTATGCGCATGTTCTCCCTCCGTGCTCTGTTCTCGAGGTCCTCCGCCTTGAGTTGTGCTTGGTGGAGCTGGTCCTTGAGTGAGCGAGCATCTTCCCGGAGCTCAGTAGAGAGTTGTTCTTGTTCCTGATGTTGTGTTTCGAGGTCAAGGACTCTAGTGCCCACAGAATCAACATCTTGCTGCAAGGAGGACAAGCAATCCGTCAGATCCGATTGCAGCTGATCTATAGAAGATTTGACATCCTGACTAATGTCACTGCGTAGTTCAGATTTGAAATCTTTAAACATGGTCAAGAGATCAGCCTTCATGAGAGCCATTGCTGTCGTACCTGTGTCCCCTCGTAGCGTGGAACGTTTTTCTGCGGTGGAAAAGAAGTACGAGAGCTTATTCGGGGGCTTGTTCGTTGTTTTCTTAGGCGGCATAAGGCTGAGACCTTCGAAGCTGTGCAGGCAAATCAGGAATAGCGTGAGCAGTGTTCTGGCTGCGAAGCGTCATGGGGTGGTTTCTGAAACGCTGATCTATGTGCTGTAAAGAGTTTGTACTTCAAAACTAGCGTAGGTTTCTCCTCATGGAGTAAGCCCCCCAATCATCCTGTGCTTAGAAGAGGCCACTGCCACCACATGTGGGCATGATAGCAGGTGTGGTCCAGTGCTCTTGGAGGGAAAGAGAGCCCTGAGGATCTGTTCCTCCGTCTGAAAGAGCCCTATTAAAAGGAGGCTGCAGTGGGGGCAGCGCGGCTCCCAGCCGCCACGTCCAGGGTCGCTGACACGAGGTGGTGCATCCTGGTGAGTATGCGCTGAGAGGGCTCACACTTGGGGGAAGGAGTATGAGCAGGGTAACAGCAATGCAATAATGGGTGAAGCTTCCACGCAGTCAGGTTATTTGCAATCATGTTCCAGCGTCGCAGGGTTTCTAGGTGTGGAAGCGCTAAACACTGCATCGGATGGGCCCTCCGACGCGAGGACCGCAGGTGCCCCCGGAGCACAGGACGGGAAGATTGAAGATCGCTGCCATTTGGAGAAGCGCGGCTGCCATGTTGAGGTGAGGCAAAAGCAGTGAATGCAGCGTTCGGACAGATTAAAGAGTCGCACTTGCTGCCGCTATCGCCCCAGATTCAGGCTCTACCTTGGGTGTTGAGGCGCTCCTCAGATGGGCTTCTGTTTCTGTGCTGTCACTGAAAAGTCGGGAAAGATTCCGGTTACCGCAGGATTCTCGCCGCCATTTTGTTTGCAGCGCGTTCCTCCTCCGCGACAACGATGCCAAACGGGACACTTCCCACAGCGGTCAAAGGGTAGAAATGACCTCTGCGAGTGCTTCACATCCTCGCACGGCGATGGCTTAGTTTGTGGCGCTTCTAGGTGCCCACAGCCGCAATTTTCAGCACCAAGAGCACGCGTGGACCGGGAGCCGAGACAGGCTACGTCCGATCGGCCATCTTGCCTGGCCACACCCCCTCCCTTCTACGTTTTTTTAATGGTATTTTCTATTTATAAGGTTCCTGTAAATGTTTTTTTCAGTGAATTTATGTTTTTTATCGTAAAATAATATTTAATTAATATACGTTAATCCGACCACTGCTCCTCATGGCCTTTACTCCTGTGGCTAACCCTGCCCATGCAGCCACCCTTACACCAGTGGGGGGTTGGTCACAGGCCTGGTCTGAGGCCAGGCCCTGCGCCAACCCTCCACATGCAGCCCCCCTCCTCGGGCTGATTTCCGTCAGTGCCTTCTTCCAGGAATCTTTGATAACATGAATCCTCCTATAGAGAAGACGACAAGACTACAAAGCGGTGAATCTCCACTAATCAATGGTACTTCCTCTTAACTATATGAAATAAGTGTGTCTTTGTTTGATGTAGATAATGTTCTATTCCTTGGAATTGCAGAGAAAACACACTTTCTTTGCCTTCACCAGCCCAAGATGTTAGGATAAACTGGGACACCTGATATGTTTATATTTTTAAGTGTTTACAGTTGAGGTTTAATTTATGTGAAATGAGCATTAGAGCCAGATCGGAACCTCGCATGCATGTTTATCCTAAACATGCTGCTCCCTGCATGTGAGTAATTTTTTCATCTATTTCCTTGCCCACTTGACAGCAGGCAGGGAAACAGGTGAAAAGTTCACTCCCAGTGGGTGGGAGCAGTATTCCTGCTTGCGCCTGCTGGGAGCAGACTTACTGTTTGCTCTCGCTTTGCGAGAATTGTAACGAAAAATCAGCTCTTATGGTCAAAACAGATTTTAAATTGCAATTTTGAAAATGACACATTTTGAAATGTTTAAACCTGCATATCTCTGGCTCTACTGATTGAATTTTTGTTGTTTTGTTTTTGTTTTATTTATTAAAAATGATTCTATTTTACCATACTGGTGTGGCATTCTTTTATGGCATGAGTTTACTGTACTACTCTTTGAAAAGCCCTTTGTGAATACCGAAAGTCGTAAAGTTAGGATTTTGGCTCAGTTAAACTTAAGTTTTGGTCTTATGTTTAACTTAAGTAAAACTTAAGTTTAACTGAGACAAAATCCTAACTTTACTACTCCTAAATGCCCCTTGTGAATACTGAAAGTCGTAAAGTTAGGATTTTGTCTCAGATTACTTTTGTGAATCGGGCCCGTAGTTCCTGCTTGAGTAAGTGTTCACCCCCTCAACCAGCAACCCAATTTCCTACACAGGTGTTCAGCATTGAGGATTTGGACCTTTGTGTGTGCAGTACCATACAGTACTTTTGTGCTACACTAGCCCCCCACATAAATAATTTAAGATAATTTAAGATTTTTGAATTCTCCTAGATTGGCTACCTTTTGAGTTTCCAAATCTACTCACTTTGCTACCTGACTGGCTGTGAGCATACTTGCAGCAATGGGGTTCAAGTTAGTCAACTTTAAAAATTATACTGTTGCTGAGTTTAAACCATTCTGCAAGGAGAGGGAACTCCCCGCCAAGATGGATACCAAAACGTTGGAACTGCAGAAAGCCCTGAGGGCCTGGTGAGGTTCACTAGTCACTAGCAGTCACAGAGGAGCAGAATGATGAGGAGGATATGAATGAGCAGGATCAGGACTTGGACATCATTCCTGACATGCAGCCCTCACGTGAGGGGGAGGGCCCATTCCCTGAATTGGAACCCCCTGCCAGAGCAGGGAGCAGTGTATCCCCCCTCACATCGCCCGTCCCCAGAGGAGAAGGCGGACAGGATGCAAAGAAGGAGTTTCAGGCATCGATGACCAAGATCAGGATGGAGGAGAAACTTGCCTTACAGCATTTGGCTCATAAGAGAAGTCTTAAAGGTAGAACACAAGAAAAACAGGCAGGTTCTAGCAGCATTGGTGGCGCATACAATTAGTGTCTGTAGAGAGCAGGAAGGTCCATCTATCCAAAGATCTGGTGCCCAACTATGTGGTAGGCGATGACATAGACAAGTGGCTGGCCACATATGAGGTATCCTTAAAGGTACACAAAATTCCAGAGAAGCACTGTGGGTGTGGCTTGTGGAAACATAAACCTTCAGTGGGGAGAGACACATTGCTTACACTAGAAGTGGAGGACCAAACCAGATATTCCCCTGTGAAAGACATCAAGACACAGAATTAGTCTTGGGTGGACTGTGTGGATCATGCCAGCAATGCACTGAATGGTTGGGTGCCATGCAGCAAAGTTGGTGATTTTACTGGGTTATTTAATCTGACACCAAAAGAGAACATCCTCAGTTAATGTTTTCCAGAGTGGCACCAGCACCTAGTGGACAGCAAGCTGAATGACACCCGCAAGCTTGCAGAGGAAGCGGACCTCTTGGTCAGTACCAGGGTCTCCAAGAAGGTACCAGGGAGTTACCCCAAGAAGGGATGTTCAGTTTCCCCCTGGGAGAGTAAGGGGGAGGTTAAAGATGACCCAAACAAGTCCAGATTAAAGCGGTGAACAGGTTCCCAAGCCCCTTTTGAGAAACAGGGGGATGTATCTAGTGTGTGATGGTGCAGGGTACCCTATTTCCAACCCTGCTTCTTTCAGTGATCCCAGTCAGGACAAACGTCGGGGTACTTTGTCTATTGTAAGAATCCACCCACTGGTGGGACCTCTACAGGGGTGGCCAATGTGGCCTCAGGGGTAAGTAGTCCCTAGATGCAGGTCATTGACAATGCCATGATCTCCCTTAGCTCTCAGAGGGTGATCTTGTGATCCCTGAGGGTGGGAGTTGTTACTTCCACCAGGTGAAAGTGAATGGGATCCCTGTCACTGGTCTGAGGGACATGTGCTAGCCAAACCATGATAGTGGAAAGGCTAGTTTCCCCAGAGCATTACAACGGCCAGGTGTGTATCTCAGACCCCTGGGCAGGATGTTTTCCACCCTATGGCCCTAGTATCACTGGAGGGGTGTTGGGTGAGGAGATAACACAGAGGAGGGTCATAGATGGTTCACAGATGCCCATAGGCTGCATTCTAGAGAATTAATTGTCCCTTGTGTTAAGAGAGCTGAGAGGGTAGCCTCCCAGGGCACCCTGCCAGTTCAGTTTTCTGGGGGTACCACTCCCAAGCGTAGGGTACAGAAGCCCAGGTGAAAGGGCAGTGTTAGGGAGGATTCACCCCTATCCCATGATCAGCCTCAGGGTACAGACCCGGGACCGAGTGGCCAGTCTCAGGATACCACCTCTGAACTGGTGGGAGGTAGAGTGACAGTAGAGTGCCTAACACCCGGGGTAGTTACGTCCCACTCTGAGAAACCTCAGAAGTCATTGAACCCTCAGGAGCCCATAGGGACCTCTTTGCTAGGTCCAAGGTTGGAAGAGAGGTCTATCCAATGTCCCCGCTTGGAGCTTCCAACTGGCTGTGGATGGTCCAGTTCCTGGCTTCTGATAATGACAGCTGTCAGTGGCCACTGTTGGTTACTGCCCTAATGTACACCCCTAAACGGGGGTGGCATGGTGAGCAATTGAATGATGGATTTAACCCAGATCTCTTGACTGGGGGTGAATGTTTTGATTTGTTCTGCATTCCGTCCATCAATTGTGTGTCTTTTGCTTTCTTGCCCTAAGTGTGCAAGGGGTGCCCAGACGTGGTTCACTGTGCCACTGCAATCAAGCTATCCTGGCTGAAGAGGGGTGAAACCCCGAAACCGGTCCTAGGATTCTTGTTTCTGGTCCAGGGAGGACCTGGCTTGGCAGTTCGGGCTGGACTGTTCCCATGAGGCACAGGGTCAAGACTGATTTGCATATGGCCAGGTCTAAACTGCGGTGGCATGGTGAGCAAAAGAATGATGGATTTAACCCAGATCTCTTGACTGGGGGTGAATGTTTTGATTTGTTCTGCATTCCATCCATCAATTGTGTGTCTTTTGCTTTCTCGCCCTAATGGGCACTGCTTTCTTTGGGTTGGGGACAGAAGTCTGATCCAAAGAGTGGAATGGGCCACATTACTTTGTTGGCCATGGTGGTAGTGTCTGTCTACTTGAATGCATCTGTGAGCAAGTTAAGGCTAGGTGCTTCACAGGTGGGGTCCACAAGAGAGTAGAAGGGTTCCCCATGGGTCAGTACAGTGGTTCAGGAGAGTGTAGACATAGGGATACAACTGAATTCAGAAGGGCGTAGAACTTACAAGTTCCTCTGCAGTAAAGGGCCATTGTCCACATTCTATCGTCTAAGCAGGGAAGTTTATCAAGTTATTGATTAGTCTCCCCTGGCTTTAGGCTGGAGGGGGGGTCGTGTTGGACTTGACCCTCTCTGCAAGACCACCCCCAAACATTTTGCTTTTACCCTCCACTTTTTTGCTGAATTCATTTTTTCTGGCCTTAGGACTCTATGAGGAGCAGGGTCAAGACTAATTTGCATATGGCTGGGTCTAAACGGGGGTGGCATGGTGAGCAAAAGAACAACGGATGTAATCCAGATCTCTTGACCAGGGGTGAATGTTGATTTGTTCTGCATTTCGTCCATCATTTGTGTGTCTTTTGCTTTCTTGCCCTAAGTGCGCCGGGTATGCCCAGACGTGGAACCCGAAATCACTGTTCAACTAGATTCACAATAGCCTGTCTGATGAGGGGGGTACCCCAAAAGCGGTCCCAGAATGCTTGTTTCTGTTCCAGGGAGGACCTGGCTTGGCAATTCAGGCTGGACTGTTCACATGCAGAGCCGGGTCAAGAGTGATTTGCATATGACTGGGTCTAAACTGGGGTGGCATGGTGAGCAAAAGAGAAATGGATTTAACCTAGATCTCTTTGTGTGATTTAACCCATCATTTGTGTGTCTTCTGCTTTCTTGCCCTAAGTGCGCCAGGTATGCCCAGATGAGGAACCCGGAATCACTGTGCCTCTGGATTGAAGCTAGCCTGACTGATGAGGGGTGATACCCCAAAACCTGTCCCAGGATGCTTGTTTCTTGTCCAGGGAGGACCTGGGTTGGCAGTTCGGGCTGGACTGTTCTCATGAGATGCAGTGTTAAGACTGATTAGCATATGGCTGGGTTGGCATGGTGAGCAAAAGAACAATGGATTTCTCCCAGTTCTGATGACTGGGGGTGAATGTTTGATTTGCTCCACATTCCATCCATCATTTTTGTGTCTTCTACTTTAAAAAAGTTGGCATTTTCCTGCATTAGCCATTTCGTACTTGTAGACTGTCCCTGGGTTACATGACAGGGTGCAGATGACGTTTGGGCTTTGTGTATTCCTCCTAGTCAGCTAAACACAATATAGATATTAGGTGTGCCTGGATGGGCCATCAATGGCAAGGTGGGAGGGTGGAGGTGGGCACAGCCCTACTTACACTTATATAGGCTGCATCCTGCCTCCACACAAAGGGTTGCATACCCCATGTAGTTAGTCTAATGTTGGGAAAGGGAAGGCAGGATGCCTGGGGACTTCAAAGGGAAACCTCTAGAAGCTTCTCCCACCTTCCAGAGGTAGGACACCAGGTATAAATATTGGACCACAGACAGCAACTCTTGAGTACACTTCTGGACCTGAGGATACTCTGCCAGGAAGGAAGATTGTTGTGCTGCTGTGCTGCTGAAAGGATTACTACTCCACTGGACTGCTGCTCTAAAGGAACTGTTTACTTGCTGTGCTGACCTGCTGCCTACTGCCTTCCTGCCTGGGTGAGAAGGACTGGATCTGCACCTGTTGAACCCAGGATCCCAAAGTGACTCCAAGGGCTAGTTTGCAGGCCTTCTGACCAGAGGCTCAGGGACAGAAGGCTCCGACAACCTTGAACCCAGCAACTGGACTCCACCATCTGTAAGTCTACCATGCCAAGTGGTGACACCCAGTTTTTGACCCATGGAATTGGGACTGAAGGTGGTCCGCCAGCCCATCTGTGGATCCAGCAGAACTGACACATCTTCTTCAAGGCACATCTCCTGCAGGACCGGTGCATTGTCTTTACTGTTCGACACAGCGCCTTCGGAACCAATGCATTGTCTCTACTGTGAGGGTTCATCCAATGCAAAGGACTACGTATCGACATCGCAGCCGCACAAAAACCACAGCCCGTGCCAAGCTTTTACGACGCAGGTCCTCGCATCACCCCATTGACGGCATCCTCGAAGACGACACACATTCTTGCACCACAGTCTCACAGCTTCTTGATGCATCGATAAATCTTCGACACCGAGCTCCACATCGCAAGCCCTCATTAACAGGATCCTGGATAATGCTACAGGACCTCGCAATGCAGCTCTGCATCACCTCAGCGCTGAATCCTCGCAACGCTCTGCAAACCAAGATTTAAGGTAATCTTGTTCGTCGGGTGTGACTGGTTTACTGAAGCCAGCCCACACTCCATTGCGGTTGGCTTGAAATTGTGACTTTGATCCAGTCTGGTGCAAACAGATCTCTATAGTTGATACTTTGTGCTTTTTGGTGCTATTTTCACTGAAATCTTCAAACCTGTATATCTCTGGTTTTACTGATTGGATTTTTGTTGGTTTTGGCACTGTTTTCTTTATTAAAATGACTCTATTTTTCCAAACTGGTGTGGGATCCTTTGTGTTGTGCTTTCACAGTGATACTGTTTGAAGTATTGAGCAAATACATTACACATTGCCTCTGAGTTAAGCCTGTCTGCTCTGTGCTAAGCTACCAGATAGTTGAGCACAGGTTAATGTAGGTTTGCCAGTAACTTCACCCTGACAAGGATTGTGGTTCCTTCTTGAGTAGGGCTGCACCCTGCCTCAACTAGTAACGTAATGTCCTACAGTAATATAGAAACCCTGCCCACATGTAGTGGGCAGATTGAATGGAGATGTTGACTCCTGCGCCAACAAACAGCATTGCCAGTCAGACAGGAAGCCAGCTGAGTAGCGCAAGAGTGGGCTCCCCACCCTGCCCCAACATAAACAAAGACTTTGTGCAGAGGCTGGGTGCAGGGCACCCCAATAAAATATTTTTTTAAGTGCACACTGGGTAAAGCAACATTTGTAAAGAGCAAAAGGACAAGCCAGCTGCTCTAATATTCACTACTGTGGTGAGGTAGTGCCCCATAAAGCCCTGCAAGGACATGTTGGTTAATTTCTCTCTCCTTGTGGAACCCCATTTAGTGACACAGGCATCACAAAGGTACCTCTGAAGTGTTATTCGGGCTACCGATGGCCCAGCAGCAACCTCATAAACAATCATTTGCAATGTAATAGGTCTCGCATTTACGCGAGTTTGAGCTATTGGCATTATAAATGACAATGCCTTTTACTTACGTTTTAAAAAACGAAAACAAACAAAAAAAGGCATTTTCATTTACAATGTTAATAGCTCAAACTAGCGTAAATGCAAGACCTATTGCATTGCCAATGCTTGTTTTCTTTACACTGTATGCCCCTTTAATGAGCAAAATACTGTTTAATTTTAGAGGACCAATTAAGTCATTCAGCAATTCACACAAGGGGTACCACACCCCTGCCCTCCTCCAGAGAGTGTACACCGAATAGAAATGTAAATACAAAACGATCTTCCCTAGAACTGCACCCCTGGTTAAACAAATTAACACATTTTCCTATTTTATCACAGAATACAGATAATCAAAAAATGCTACAGTATACAGATACCTGCTTTCAGTGAACATATTCATTCTTGGCTGGAAAAAAAAACATTTTTCAAGCCTTTCTAAACTAAGCCATGGGATAAAAATGCAACACGTTACGTGTATCTTATTGTTCACCAGTGCCATCTTGGAGTACTTGTGACATTTACAAAGCAGGTGTTCTTTGGCCACCTACTTTTAACCACTGATGTTTCTAATATTTATATAAAACTTGGTAATGCATAAAATCACCAAATTTAGTAAATTCCATTCTTTGTTACTTTAGACTTCGACAGAAACCAACAAAGCAACACAAAGTTAAAAATAATTACACTAGTGGGACATTACAATTAATATAAATTAGAAATCATAAACTTTCTAGCGATCTGTCTGCGTCGTTTTTTTCCTACTCACACCCTGATATAGAGATTAAGTTGCATGTACAGAGTTAGCCAAACTGAATGTCATTTTTGTGTACAAATTCTTTGAGTTTCTTACTCATTTTGTCTTCAAAACACCGCTGTTTACTCACTTTCTTATTTACATCTACGTATACATTTAACAACATTAGGTATAATAAACAAGACTGAGGCGCAAAAGTGAAAGCAGGCTGGCTGGCGAGTGGTGTGCGATGTGCGCGCACCATGACGAGAGAGGAAAGCCATATGGCGCCTCTGCTCGTCATTGTGCGCGTAACCGCACGCCCGTCGCCAGTGCACGCGCCAGTGGGCTGAAGCGCTTCCCCAAAAGTGGATTGCATGGCGGCACGATGCACGTGATTGTGCGCGTGCTTGCCATGCAATCCACTTTTGGGAGCACTTTTGGGAGCCCCTTTCTAGAGTCTCGCCTAGCGATTGCTACGCAATAGCTAGGCGAGACCTAAAAACTACTGAAAAGTCTTCTTGGTCACTGAATTCATAACCCAGGAAAGTTCTTCATTATTTTCAAAGCACTTTAGAGTTGGAGCTTTTTCTCTACAGCTCAGAAGTGCAGGGATCCTTTGTGGTTTGCTTGTTGGTATGCTGACCCCCTGATAAAGCCAATAGGTCTACTTTTTATATTTAGGTGTTCTGACCATTTGGCAAAGCCATGAGGTCTGTGCTACTTAAAAAGACACCCTTTATATTTTTACACTGTGGTAAAAAGACCTCAGAAATTCACTGAAGGTTAAAGTAATGTTTATTTAGCTCTGGTAATAATACCTAACTTTACATTATGAAAAACCTTCGGAATTTACTGAAAAAACACAACAGTTAAAGTGACATAGTTAGGCCTGATAATAATATCTTACTTTAATTTTTTTTTAAACCTCAAAAATTGAACAGTAAACATCACCAGTTATATTTCACTGAAATAACTGTAACTTGTGCCCTCTCCATGCACTGCTTTTGAACTCACATAGTAGATCACCAATGATATGTTATATGATTTCATTGATTACATCACTGAAGACATCTGAATGGACATCATTAATGACTTCACTGTTGATGATGAGTGCGCAAGTTATAGTTACTACAGTTAGCTATAGCTGTTTCAGTTTTTTTCTGACTTTAAAATGTCATGTATGAGAGACATTCATTCACTGGAAAAACCATGGTTATTGATCAGTGGTTCCATGAATAAAAAAACACATTAAAGCACACCATACCTCTTGACCCTGCCTTGTGTTTTCCTCTTTGTGGACAGCTTTTTTAATTTGCCATCAGCTAAGGGGTCTACTGAGCATGGCAGGGTATGATGTATGCTGTGCATTGTGCGTTGCACACCATAATTATCACATTTTAGGGCTTTTTCTGTTTTGCTTTCTCTGAACCTCAACTTAACTTTAAGTATAGGTCTATTTCAATAGATTTCCTGGACTTTTTATGATGTACCATAGTCACCTGCTATGTACCCTTTATATGCTGTGTATCAACTTCAGCTAGGCCCAGCACTTAAACATCATTTTGCAGTGTGCATAAAGGGTTACTCAAAGAACCTGCCTGGACTTGAACTGGGCTTAATTGACAGGTGCCATTTCCAGCAAAGTTATTTATAAATCAAAGATGTTTTGTGCACCCCCACCCCTGAACTCACACACTCATTTGATCAGCAGAAAACCTAAACTACCTACAATGGGTGTGCTTTCCTTACTGCCAGCCACATTTGGTGCAGAATTATCAAAGAACACTACAGTTATACACAATTGAACATTTAGTTTAACCTCTTTAGATTTGCCCCCCACCTTGATGGACTGACATCAAACGTGACATAACAATGAAAAAAAGCCATATGAAAATGAAGTCTGACATTCTCAGTGAAACATGTACTTCCAACAGGAGCAGTCTGTCAGTTGATTCCCTTGTGTTCTACTGTGAACTCCCATAGTGTTCTAAGGAACAAATAGAGCAGTTTTACGTATGACAAAAGCATTACATACCTGAAGCCATGTTGAATCAAACTTGTAACACTTAAAACATTTAATTTAGAAAGTAACAAAATAAGGGATGCATTTTGTCATAGCAATTATGATCAGTGATGTAGAAAGAAAAACTAGGTCACATCTTAAGTGAGTTCTCAAATATCTTCCTCGTCTATTTCAAACATGCACTTTCAACACCAGTAGGAGATTGCCAGTTAACTCCCTGGTAATCAATAGCTTTACTACAGTGTTCTAATGAGCAACTAGAGTGCTTGCATTCTGAATTATTGCCAAAAGTGTGGCACATCTGAACGCCATCTTGATGGAATCGAAATGGAAAATGAAAGCATTTTCTACTGAGGATACTGAAGTAAATGAGGAAATTAGGGAGTTTCATAACAAATAAGTCTCCCAAGATGGCCACCAGAGAAAAAAGAGCTGAAATGTAGCACAGATTTCACCCAAAAGTAGCACAAGTATAGCCCAATGATATTAGTATGATTTTTTTTCAGTTTTATATAGCGCAGACTTGAGCCGAAGGTATTGGAGTGCTTTACATAAGCATCAGTTACATTACACAAGGACACATTCATTTTGGTTTAAGGCATGGGGAGATTAATTGATTTGCCCAGAATCACGGGATGTTGAGCTGATGCCGAAACTTGAACCTGGTTCCCTGGCTCAAGTCTGCAGCTCTGGCCGGAACGCCACATCCTCTGAGTAACATATAATCAAGTGATCACCTGGATAAAAAACATGAAGATAGCAAATAGTTTAAAAGTGCATTGTTGCTATTTGAGAACTGTCCTCAATTTATTTTTTTAGAGCACTAACCATAATTTCTATGGGAATAAGACCCTCTAATTTTTATCATTTCTAAAGGAAATGCTTTAGAGATAACACCATGCATGCAGCACTTTTGTAATAAACGTAGAATTTTAGCAATCTAGTTGTTCATTAGAATACTGTGGGGAGGCAGAGGTCAGGGGCACGGACTTGGATAATTGAGGGCTGGGAGGAGGGTGCAAAGGAAATAAGTTGACCACACTGGGCAGACGTGAGGGGCAGTGGCAGCACAACAGACCATCGAGGGCAGAGGAAAAGGGTGCAGAGCCAGCAAACCAATCATGCAGGACAGGCAAGAGAGTCTGTGGCAATATAACAGACCATTAAGGGCAGAAAGAAGAGACAGTGGCATTACAAACATACATACCAACAAACCCGATTAAGGCAGGATGTTTTTAAACCCAAAAGGGCTTTATTTTATCTTTCTTCTGCCTAAAATCTTCCCCCTCTTTTTAAATGTTAATCAAAGGGGAAAATTAATTTCCCAGATTTTTTTTCAGAATCTCCCCCTTACCAAGTTCAAAATGTTGGCACGTATGGTACATTGGATCACAGAGGGCAGGAGGAATGGGGTAGGGACATGGTCTCGGATAACAGAGGGCAGGAGGGAGATGCACAGCGGCATCAAACTGACCTTACAAGACAGGTGTCAGGGGTTGCAGCAGCACAATACAGCACACAGGGCAAGCGGGATGGCAGTGCAGCACAATGGACCATGGGAAGCAATAGGGAGGGGACAGGGCCATGCACATGGACAACAGAGAGCTGAGGGGAAAGAGGCAAGGGCAGCAAGCTAACCATACTGGACAGAACGGAGGGACAGTTGCAGCATAAAGCAACATGAATGGTTGGAGAGAAGGGGCAGGGGCACGACAATGGACCAGACAAGGCAGGAAGGAGTGGATAGGGGCCAGCACCTGGAAAACGGAGGGCAGGGGGCAATGGGGCAGGGCAGAATCAGCAAGCTGACAATGGAGGGCAGGCGGGATGGGCGCTGGAAGCACAACACACCATGGAGGGCAACAGTGAGGCTATAATGGCATATACACAGACAACAGAGGAAAGGTGGGAGGGGGCCAGGGACAGTAAGCTGACCACACAATTTAGGTGGGAGGGTCTGTGGCATCACAGAAGACCATGCACGGAAAGTGGGGGGTTAGTGGCAGCACAATGGCCATGGTGGGCAAGAGGGAGGGGGCAGCAGCATGCAAAAAGGACCAAGGAGGACACAAGGGAGGGGTAGAGACTGGACATGGATGAGAGTGGGCAGGGAAAGGGGCTTCACAATAGACCATGCAGGGGAGGCAGGAGGAGCAGTTGCAGCACAACAGAGCATGCAGGGAAGAGGGTAGTGGAAGCAAAAGAAACCATGGAGGACAGGAGGGAGGGTATGGAACTTGGAGAGGCAGGGTGGAAATGGCAGGGACAGATGGCGGCCATCTGGCTATGTTAGGCAGGTGGGAGGGACAGTGGAAGCTCAATAGAACACTCAGAGTCGATAGAAGGGGCAGTGGCAGGTCCATGGAACATGGTGGGCATAAAGGAGGAAGCAGGGGCATGCACAGCAACATAGAAGAGAAGGGGATAGAGTAGGGGCAGCTTCCAAAGACGGAGGCTAAGCAGGAGGGCAATTATGGGGCATAGAATTGGGCAACAGGTGGAGGAACAGTGGTCAGGGATATCAAGCTAAATGGAGGGCAGTAGCAGCACATCAGACCATGCAGGGCAGGAAGGAGGGGGCTGGTGCATGACTCAGACAACAGAGGGTAGAGGTGGATGGGGCAGCAAGCTAACAGTTTAGGGCAGGCAGAACAATGGCCATACAGGGCAGTAATGAGGGAGCAGGGGCATAGACTTGGACAATGGATGAAAAGGAGGGGGGCAGGAGCAGAAGCATTGGGTGGAGTCAGCACAATGCCAGGCCAGGACCTGCATCCATATCCCCCCAACGTGCATTGTGATGGGCCTCTTGCACTAAAATAACCCTTGTCACCCAAAATTCCAAACACTCCCTATAATAACCCTGGCCACCCAAAAACCCATACCCACCCTACACAATACATTTACCCTTGCCACCCAAAAACCCTAATCCACCCTTATTCCTAAAAATTCCCTTGCCACACAAAAATCCATAACCACCCTAAACCCTAAAATTACCCTTGCCACCCAAAAACCCATACCCACTCAAAACCTTAAAAAATCCATTGCCAACCAAAAACCCAAACTCACCCTAAACCCTAAAATTACCCTTGCCACCCAATAACCCATGCCCCCTAAACCCTAAAAATTCCCTTGCCACCTAAAAACCCTAAATATTCAAATGTGGATTCTCAGCTGCCTCCCAGAAAATTGAAAGTTCAGAGTTGCTGACGGGCAAGCAAGCCTATCCTGCTCCCAACATGTATTGCTATTCCTGTAGCTATGTGCATTTATTCAGGCAACATTTACGGCAAGCTGCTGTGGCAGGGCAATTTCTGTATTCAACAAAAACAGCATCTTCGAAGGATGTGCTGTGCTTGTCATTTCTGTGGGCATTCAGCCATCTTCCATTTTACGCACACAAAGTTGTGCTAATGCCCTACATTCGGGTTGAAGAGTAGAGAAGTCCTCAATCTTGGAAGCCACGGAACTTTACTATCACATGCTACATGTTAGCAGTGTGTTTTCAAGGTACCCCTCTTGACAGCAAATGGCTGGAAATCCTTTTGGGGTAAAAAATTCCCACTGAGCACCAAGTATGCCACTGGAAAGCACAGGAGGTGGCTCTTGGAAGAAAGAGACCTCCAAACAGAACAAAACCTAAAAAGTGCAGTAGAACTTCAGTAAATAAAAGCAAAAAATGTGTTAATAGGACAGCCAGAACTAACAGCCTTGAGGTTTTGTCTAGAAGATGATTCGGCCCAAAAATAGTGTTTCCAAATTACCCATAAGCCTCTAACCAGGGGCTAAATGAAAGATGAGTCGACTCCCAGGGCAAATACTGCATGTGAGTGTGCCAGACTGCATCGCCAAATGAACCTTCGTGACTATGGGGCTCCATCCCCTGCAATATCACCAATGCTCAGTGGCTCCTCCACCGAGCATGGTGGGAGCATCGTCTCATGGTCAGCCATCGGACCGCCTTCAAGAACAGTATCCACAAGTCCCCTATGGAGGACTTCTTGACCTTACTGGGCAACGCAATGGTCAGACAATGTAATGGTGATATAATATGTGAGGTCATATGCAGTGCACTGCGGAGGCATAAGTTATAGTTAGCTCAGGTAACTAAAACTGCTGAATTTCAATGGCTTTGTATGAGTGAACTGGAGCCTAACTATAACGTCCCTGTAACCTTTGTTATTCTGTGAATTTATATATATATATATATATATATATATATATATATATATATATATATATATATATATATATATATATACACACACTAAAAAAAATAAGCTTAGAGGGGTGTTATAGTTAGGTTCAGATTTTACACACACACAAGCACCATAGAAATTCAGCAATTATTGTGATAGTTATCTCAAGTAATTATAACTTGCGCACCCTGCGATGCACAGTGTTCTCATCAATAATGTCACTGTAAATGTTGCAGTGATACTATCAATGGTTTCATAGAAGATGTCATGAGTGATTTAATATGTAGGGTAATTAGCAGTGCATGGTGTGGGCTCAAGTTATAGTCACATTAGAGCATGAATTATAGTTACTTGAGATAACTATAACTACTGAATTTTTATGATTTGTGTGTGTGAAATCTGAACCTTACTATAACCTCCCTGTAACCTTTGTTCTTAGTGAATGTCTATGTTTTCTTTAATTCTGTTTCCTAACTATAACGTCCCTGTAGCCATGCTTTTTTTCAGTGTATTTCTACTGTATTTTTAAAGCTAATCTAACTGCTGCCACGGAGGTTGGCTGCCAGGCCTGCCCAGTGGTTAATCCCACACCTGCAGCGACCCTCATGCCATGCACAGCCTTTGGAAGCCAACCCTTTGGCTGTGCATAAGCGAGGGGTGAGCCATACCTATGGCCAACCTATCATAAGCCGCCAATCCATAGTCCCCCTCCCCATGCCTCTTTTGGCCCAGGGGACTCCATAATCTGGGGCCTTGTGAATTTTCCTCAGGCCCGGCTGTAATATGAAAGGGGGAGGGGGCAGACAGCTCCCATCCCCGGGCCAATATCGGTCCCAGGGACCCCATTCCCCATTTCCATAGTTGCTAAATAAAAGGCGAGGGGGCCGTGGCCTCCATCCCCGGGCTGCTTTCGGCCCGAGGACCCCATCACCTGGGGCTTAGCCATAAGAAAGGGGGAGGGGACACACAGCCCCCTCACAGGGCTGATTTTGCCCTCAGGGACCCATCCTCCACAGACCGGCCAAGAAAGGAGGGTGCCCCAGTGCCCACCCATGGCACCCACCCATTATGTCTGGGAACCATGAGGGGAGCCCCAAGGCCCCTCGAGCCCCAGCCAGTTCCTGCCTCTAGCAGGAGCAATTGCTTAATCTTTTCCCTGCCAACTTCACTGCGGGCAGGGAAACAGATGAAAAGCTGGGAGCAATTTTCATGCTGAACCTGCTGGGAGCTAACATAGTGTTTGCTCTCATTTAGCCAGAATTTTGAAATTGCTCCCACCAAGGGAGAGTAAGCACAGGTTTCCATACCTGTGACAGTGTGGGCAGTAAAATAACTATCTCCAAGGGTGGGCTTCCCGGGACATAGCCTGACCAATCCCTGGGGGATGGGATCCTCAGGGCCATTAATGGCTCGGCCTGCATGTCCCCTGCCCCATTTAATGCATGGCTGGGCTCTGAGAGATGGGGTCCCCAGGGACACAATTGGCCTGGGGAGGGGGCCATATGACCCCCTTTCTTAGTACAGCTGGACCCCGGGGCTGGGATCTCTGGGGCTGACACTGGCCTGGGGAGGGGTGACATGTGCCTCCCCTGTTATTTAGCATGTGGGCCCCAGGGGATGTGGTCCCTGGGACAAAATTGGCCCAGGGAGGAGGGCACATGCCTCCTCCCCATTTTCAATAGGTTGGGCCCTGGGGCCAAAATTCATCCCTTCTGAAAATCAGCCAGGTACCAGAGGATGGGGTCCCCGGCATCAGGCCCAAATCAGCTTGGGTAGGGGATGACACAAGCCCACCTACCCCAAATATATCTATTTCCCCCCCGGGACCTGGCCCACTGAGGGGCGTAAAAAAGTATTTTAAAAAACAAACGCGGGAGACCTTAATTGTTTTTTTTTTATTTTGTCACTGATTTTATGTGTATTAGCGGACATTTTTTTATAAAAAAAAGGTTTTAGCCCCAAATGGGGTGGGAACCCACCACCATGCCTAGGGGGTCAGGGTATTCCTACCCTGCTCCCTTGTGGGGTTATTTCCCTTTTTTCTTGGGACTCGACCGAGTCCAAGTCTCAAGATGGCTGCCACCACTTTCTGGATGAAGTGGTGACAGTCAATCTCAGCATTGCTGTTGGCGCGAGATCCACATATCCACCGAAGTGGATCTGGGTCTCTAGATATACTAAATCTTTTTTCTTTACTAACTCCAAAACTACTGAACAGATTTACACCAAATTACAAAAAGCACTCTTTCTGGACCAAACGCTAGCTTTCTGCCAAATTTGATGTCATTCTGTTCAGCGGTTCAAAATGTATTCATGTCTAAAATCCCTATTGGTAATTGCATTGGTAAAACACATTTTGGGACCCTCCCTTTTTCTCAGCCCCCACTTGTCTAATCACTCGGAAACTTTCCGTACAGCAGCTGAAGTGACTGGTAAACTAATTTTGAAAAATTTGCGAAGATTCGTCAAACGGCACCAAGAGTATTAGCAAAACAAAATGTTTTTTCTATGGAAGTAGGTCCTAACTATAACTACCTACTGGTGACTGCCAGTAGGTAGTTTATATAAATAAATAGATAAATTTATTTATATATATATATATATATATATATATATATATATATATATATATATATATATATATATATATATATATATATATATATATATATATATATTAACCATGGCTGGAGAATTCCGCTCTGCCCGCGGAATGTGCAGAGTTTTGCCTACTTCGCGTTCCGTGGATTACGCGGAGTTGGCAAAACCCCGCACACTCTGCAGCGGAGCGGAGTTGGCCTGCCCCCACCTCCCACCCGCCCTATTATCAACAATTACTAAAGTTTTAAAAAATAACTTTAAAGCACCTTCCCTTATCTGCGGTGTTCCTGTCTGGCCTCCTCCTCTCTTCATCTCGTTCGCGGTGAAAACAGCGCATGCGTGGGCACCTGCGCATGCGCATTTCTTGCAAGAAACGCACGTGCACGGATGCCCGCGCATGCGCAATTTTTTCCGTGATGAAGAGAGGAGGTGGCCGCCGGGGACGCCGCAGATAAGGTAAGGTGCTTTAAAGTTATTTTTTAAAACTTTAGCAATTGTTAATAACAGGGTGGGTGGGAGGCGGGTGGCTACGCAGAGCGCCACGGAGTTTGTTATCAACTCCGTGGTGCTCTGCGTAGCCCCGCTACACCCAGGCTTAATAGATATATATATATTTATTTATTTATACTCAGTGAAAAAGCTGATGGTTAGAGGGATGTTATAATTAGGAAATAGAATTGCAAAAAAATTGAATTTCAATGAAAAAAAGAAGGTTACAGTGATGTTATAGTTAGGCTAAGATTTTATTCGTACAAAACCAGTGAAATTCAGCTGTTATAGTTACCTGACCTAACTATAACGTACGCCGCCGCAATGCACTGCCTAAGACATCACATATTACATCACAGATGACATGGTCAGTGGTCAGTGACATCACTCCTTATTGAAGTGGGGGCAGCCAATCAGATCTCAGCACAAGATCTGGAGAGTTTGCAGGTGCCTGTGAGTCCCAATATGTACAAATTTGTTTTTTCTTCAATCCCTCAAAAAGTAATGGATTCACACCAAATAACACAAAGGTTTCTTTCTGGACCAAGAGCTACGTTTTTGCCAAATTTGGTGTAATCCCATCCAGAGATTCGGGCTGTAGTCATGACACAGGTCTCTATGGGAATTAAAATGGAGAAAACACTTTTTTGCCCCACCTTTTGCTCAACCCCCGCTTGACGGATCGCCCCGAAACTTTCCATGCGCAACAAAAAACACCAGCACACCTTTTGTTGCTAAATTTCGTGAAGATTTGTCGCATACATATATATATATATATATATATATATATATATATATATATATATATATATATATATATATATATATATATATATATATATATATATATATATATATATATATATGGTAGGGGTATTGGGTATTGGGTGTTAAGGGTGTTTGTAGGATTTAGGCTGGGTGAGGATATTTGAGTGAAATAGGTGTTTTTAGGATTTAAGGTGGATAAGGGTATTTTTAGGGATTAGGGTCGGTAAGCGTATTTGGTTGGGAAGTGTATTTTTTAGGGTTTACGGTGGGTAAGAGTATTTGTGTTGTCAGGGTACTTTTAGGGTTTAGGGTGGGCAAGAGTATTTTTAGGGTCTAGGGTGGGTAAGGTTATTTTTGGTGGTAAGGGTGTTTTTAGGGCTTAGGGTGGGTAGGGTATTTGGTTGGTAAGGGTGTTTTGGGGGTTTAGGGTGGATAAGGGTATATGGGTATAGGTGGTAAACATGTTTTTAGGGTGGATAAGCGTATTTGGGTATCAACAGTGCTTTAGGCTTTAGGGTAGTTACGGGTCTTTGGGTGATAAGGGTGTTTTTAGGGATTAGGGTGGGTAAGGGTATTTGGGTGGCAAGGTTTTTTTAGGCTTTAGAGGTGAGTGAGCTTATGGGTTAGGGGTCAATAAGGGTATATATATAATTCATAATTATATATATATATATATATTCACTGAAAAAACCATAGGTTTCACACACGTTATAATTACGAATTAGCATTTAAAAAACCTTGCAAATTCACTTAAAAAACCATAGGTTTCACACATGTTATAGTTAGCTGGACATTTAACTCGTAAAAAAACCAATGAAATTCCCCCGTTATAGTTACTGCAGGCAACTATAACTCACGCGACCGCAATCCTCTGCTGATGACGTCAGATATTACATCACTGTATTTAGACACTTATTTACCCATGTCTTCTTCCATTAATCTTTAGCTATACATATATTACAAATATTTATTTTTCAGAAAGACACATATGTCATCAGTGATGTAATATCTGACGTCATCAGCAGAGGATTGCGGTCGCGTGAGTTATAGTTGCCTGCAGTAACTATAACGGGGGAATTTCATTGGTTTTTTATGAGTGAAATGTCCAGCTAACTATAACATGTGTGAAACCTATGGTTTTTTAAGTGAATTTGCAAGGTTTTTTAAATGCTAATTCGTAACTATAACGTATGTGAAACCTATGTTTTTTTCAGTGAATTTGTACGGTTTTTTAAATGCTAAGTTATGTATTTATTTATTTATTTATTTTTCAGGTTTTACACCGTGCGCGTGCGCGCGTATAGATATTGATATGCTTTTAAATGCTATTTTCTCAGGAAATACTGAACAGATTTACACCAGACCTGCAAAAGGCACTTCCTTGACCTTATGGCTACCTCTCTGCCAAATTTCAAGTAATTCTGTTCAGCCGTTCGGGCTGTAGCTGTGTCTAAAGGTCCTATGGAAAAATGCATGGGGAAAACGCGTTTTGGGACCCCCTTTTTTCTCGTCCCCCACTTGACGAATCACCCCGAGACTTTCAGGGTAGGAGCTGAGCGGAGCGCCCCATTAGTTTTGAAAATTTCGCGAGGATTTGTCAACCGGCGCCAAAGTTATTCAAAATAGAATTTTGAGGTTTCCTATGGAAACTAGGTTGTAACTATAACTATCTACTGGCGACCGCCAGTAGATAATGTATATATATATATATATATATATATATATATATATATATATATTCACTTAAAAAACCATAGGTTTCACACATGTTATAGTTAGCTGGACATTTCACTCATAAAAAACCAATGAAATTCCCCCGTTATAGTTACTGCAGGCAACTATAACTCACGCGACCGCAATCCTCTGCTGATGCTAATACTGTATTTAGACACTTATTTACCCATGTCTTCTTCCATTAATCTTGAGCTATACATATATTACAAATATTTATTTTTCAGAAAGACACATATGTCATCAGTGATGTAATATCTGACGTCATCAGCAGAGGATTGCGGTCGCGTGAGTTATAGTTGCCTGCAGTAACTATAACGGGGGAATTTCATTGTTTTTTTATGAGTGAAATGTCCAGCTAACTATAACATGTGTGAAACCTATGGTTTTTTAAGTGAATTTGCAAGGTTTTTTAAATGCTAATTCCTAACTATAACGTGTGTGAAACCTATGGTTTTTTCAGTGAATTTGTACGGTTTTTTAAATGCTAATTTATTTATGTATTATTTTTTTTATATATTTATTTTACAATAAGCTACGTATTAAAATATTTTTTTTTTTTTTTTTTGATTTTCACCCTGCGAATTATTTATTTTTTTTTTGTAAAAAAAATTTTTTTTTTGTGTTTTTCAGGGTGCGCGCACTGTGCGCGCACCCCCGCGATTTTAAAAAAAAAAAAATTTTTTTTGCCTTCGGGGTCCTTCAGGGACCCCCTGACAAAGGCTAGGGGGTCAGGAACTCTCTACCCTGCCCCCTTTTCACGTTCGCCACCTTCCTTTTTCACTCTCGCACTGAAAACAAACAAAATGGCGGCCGACACTTCCTGATTTCGACCGATTCGAACGTTGACTAACATGTAACCACCAATCAGAATTACGCTCGCGCACGTTAGGGTGCTCGCACGGTGCTCGCACGGTGCGCGCACCCTGCGCGCATATAGATATATATATGCTTTTAAATGCTATTTTCTCCGGAAATACTGAACAGATTTACACCAGACCTGCAAAAGGCACTTCCTTGACCTTATGGCTACCTCTCTGCCAAACTTCAAGTAATTCTGTTCAGCCGTTCGGGCTGTAGCTGTGTCTAAAGGTCCTATGGAAAAATGCATGGGAAAAACGCGTTTTGGGACCCCCCTTTTATCTCAGCCCCCGCTTGACGAATCCCCCCGAGACTTTCAGGGTAGGAGCGGAGCGTAGCGCCCCACCTATTTTGAAAAATTCGCGAGGATTCGTCGACCAGCGCCAAAGTTATTCAAAATAGAATGTTGCGGATTTCCTATGGAAACGTGGTCCTAACTATAACTACCTACTGGCGACCGCCAGTAGGTAATATATATATATATATATATATATATATATATATATATATATATATATATATATATATATATATATATATGTATGTGGGTCTCACATTTTTACTTGCGTCTTATACTTACTTTTTTGTTATAAAGGCGTGCATGGTAAAGGCAATGTGTGGTAAAGGCATTGCGTGATGTGATAAAGGCACCTTACCTGATGGTACTGTAAATTCTACCATTTCATTCAAAGAAGAACTTTCACCACAGCTTCAATGCTATGGGCTGACCATAAGGAGCTGCACAGTGCTTTATAAGACTCAATAATAAATGAATGCATGAATGAAAAATAAATTAATAAAAGCAAACTGTTCTGCCAAGCATGTGCAGTGGTGTACTTGTGACAAGGAACAGCATTTTGTGTCAGACAACATGGGAAATATTGTAATAATGAAAGCAACATGTCAATAACTTGCAGGAGAAGGTGAGCAATAAAAGTCCATTCAATAAATAACATTTATCTTTAGACTACAATTTCAACAGTTTAACCATGAGGGAAAATAAATAGGGAAGTTAATCTGAAGGCACATACAAATGGAAAAGGGAATATTGTTCTTATAAATCATTTTTTACCCCCATATGATAAAATGAAACATTACATTTTGAAATTACACAGGTGGGGACAGGATTCAATGTCCCGCAGCGTTTTTTCTTAACCTTTTTTCAATAGGCTGTGCTCTACAGAGTACAATTTTCTCCTGTTGCTGTTTTCCTTTTTCTCATAGAAAGGCTTTTATATTGATTTTCAGCTCCTTGTTGTTTCACCCTAGCTGCAGTTGTACAATTTATTCATACCTTATTGACATTTCACAGCTCAGTGTTGTAAATCCCAGATTGTATACATTCTAAATAATTTTCAAAGCAGATTTTCATGGTAAGAAAAGGGAGCAAAGTAGAGTGGTTTGCCATTGAACCTAGAGACAATGATTTACTAAAACCTTTTACATCATACTATTCCTCACTGCTGACATTCAGAGGCCATTCAGAGTAATGAGTTATGCCGTTAAAAATCATCGAGAGTTAAGCTGTAGTCAGTTGTTTTCTGCTTACTAAGATAATATTGATATATATAAGAAATGTGGCTATTGGTTGGGGGGTTGGATGTCCCACTCAGGCAATAACCCCACCCTTGGCAGGGCGAACCACAAACGTCATTAAATTAACCTGTACTTAAACCTTTGGTAGCTTGCCACAAAGCAGTCAGGCTTAACTTTGGGTCAATGTGTAAAGTATTTATGCAGCACACAATCCATAATCAAGAGAAAACACAACACAAGAAAAATCCCAAAACCAATTTTGCAAAATAGCGTACATTTTAAGAAATAAAATGATACTGTTATAATTAAAGGCTCTTTCTTTGTAAGGAGGAGTCAGGTAGCCAGTTCACATAAGTTTTTTGTTTTTTTTTAAATCTTTATTTTCCAGTTTTATTATACAGCAAGAAATAAACAATATCAGTGCGGTGCATTGTCAGGCGTTTCATCACATAGCAATAATACACAATAATATGTAAATCACAATATTAGGCAACACAATTGGAAGAATAGACCAAATAGTAAAAGAATTAAGCATCCTCCAAGCCCCCGGTTCATCCTATCTGAAAGTTACCAATATGTCAATTTGTCATGCAATGTAGTAGTACCCAATTCCTCATCCGTTCCAACCAATGATGCGTGCACATAATAGAAAGGTGAGTTAAGGGCGCATTAACTAACGGGAATCTCATGCCAATACTATAGCCCATCACCCCACCCCCTCTGGTACTATGCCGCTCTCAAACTGTGTGGCTGAATCCCGACACCTCTCAGCAGTATTTGCCCTTTACAGGCCCCATATATCTTTGGGGCGTGAGGAGCTCGGCATTAGGGAAGCGTAAATTTCACAATTTACATTACAATATGCCAGGCTACGCAGCCAGGCCTGTAAGGTGGGAGCAGTTCTCTTACCCCATACTAGCGCTATCTCCCGCTTAGCTAACAGGAACCCAGGTGCAGCAAACCTCCTGACCTTCTTGGGAAAGTTGACCGTGTATCCCATGAGAGCGATTTCCAGAGTGGGAGCCAGTTCACATAAGTTAACAGGTTGTAGGTTTATAGGTTTATTGAAGAGGTTACAGGTTACATAGTATAGTACTCCAGAAGGAGCAGCATCCTATCTAACTGCCAACCAACCTCTAGTCATGCACCAACATTCCATGACATCATACACTGGCTGAGCATAGCAGAGAACAATGGAAGTGTGCACCTAATGCATCACAAGCATAGCAGATTATAACAGATACCAGACTGACAAAACTCCAATCAGTAGAATCAGAGATATTCAATTGTAATGTTTTTAGTGAAAATAGCACCTAAAAGCACAAAGCGCCACCTGCGGTAATTTAGCCATGCTAGACCTGGACAAGTCACAAGTTGAACCTGACCGCAGGTCAGATACAGGGACCAAGTTAGTCCTGCTGAAGAGTTGTCTTCTGAGTCTGTTGTGAAGAGTTCCGCTTGCTGTGAAGGAGCCTGTCAAGCATTGTGGCTGGTTTTTGCTGGAGTTTCGCGTTGGTTGTCACTGCAGACAGACGTTGCTGTACCGCAGAGTCCAGGTGTTGCATTGCCTGATGTGGCTGGCAGTCGCTGTAAGTGGAGAACATATCTCAATGGAGCTTCAGGTTGGCGGCCGTCGTGGGTGGCACAGTCTCAGCGGGAAGGGGTTTATTTGCTGTTGCCAGAGCCCAAACTTCAGGAGTTCACCTTTTCTTTTTGGAGAAGCTCAAACTGATGCCTGCCAAGGGTTCAGGATTTAGGGCGGCACCTCTTGGTGATCAGGAACTCACTCCAGCAGAGGACAGCAGGGCTCAGGCAGGTCAAACTGCAGGTCTTGCTGGGTTAATTGCAACAGGTCTGCTGGGCAGTTCATTGAGGTCTCTGGAGCCTGTTATGTCCCTGTAGCTCACACATAAGGATAGCCAACTGAACCTTGTAGTCACTCAGATTAGCCTGGAATGAAGGTAAACAGGTCCAGTCTTCCTTCTCAGACAGCAAGGCAGGGCAGTCCTCTGGCAATAGAGCAGTCCTACTTCGGTAATGTCCACAGATTCAGGAGTGTTCTGATAAGTGGCTTTGGAGGTCCAATATTTTTAACTTGTACCAGCATTTGTTTTGGGGGACTCCCTATCCTAACCTGACATCTGTTCCTAGAAAGTTCTTCCCTTTCCCCTGTCAAGGCTCCAAACTGTCTGAGGTGACAAAAGGCAGGCATGCCTGGTGTCATATTCCTTTGTGTTGGTACGAGGCAAAGCCCTTTGAAATGTAAGTGGGGTTGGGTACAGCCTCTCCCAGTCATCCTGCCAGGATGTCCCATTCTGTACCACACCTAAACCCCCTTTTTGTTACTGTCTGAAAGCAATACACAAACCCCAACTGTAGAGCCATTGACAGTCATGTGACCCAGGACACTTGCAGAAGGCATGCATTGTTAAGACACGAAAATGCATACATTCTAAAAGTGGTATTTTCAGAAGTGTGA
This sequence comes from Triturus cristatus, assembly GCF_964204655.1. Lineage (NCBI taxonomy): Eukaryota > Metazoa > Chordata > Amphibia > Caudata > Salamandridae > Triturus > Triturus cristatus. The sequence goes on from NC_140580.1 coordinate 478,034,109, forward strand.
CTTAAAATCTGACTACACCATGAAAGAGAATTTTAAGTTACAGTTCATTTGAGTGTAAACAGACTATTCCTAACTGCTCTTAATCTCCCCTATTAAATGCTATAAGGTAACCAACTCTTAGTCAATAGGAGAGATAGGCCTGACAACAGTGAAAAACGACTTTAGGAGTTTTTCACTTCCAGGGCATGTGAAACATAAGCACCCATGTCCTATTTTTAAAATACAATGCACACTGTCATATAATCCTTTAAGGCCTACCTTAGGTGCAACATAAGTATTAAAAAGAAAGGTTTAGGCCTGACAAAAGGTTATCTTGCCAGGTCGAAATGGTACTTTAAAACTGCTTACAGTGGCAGGCCTAAGACATGTTTTAAAAGGCTACTTTAGTGGTTGGCACAATGAGCAGCCCAGGACATTCCACAAACATAGAAGTAGGACTACAATGTTGACCTTGGGGCACAGAATGACAATAGAAAACTCTCACCGATATTGAGAACAAACAAAATGAGGCAAAAGGATTCATTCATTTCAATTGTCAGATTCAATATAATATGTGCCTAACTAAATTGTTTTCTAAGGGCTAACCCTCTGCTGGAACAAATGAAAACCTAACTTGCTCTATGTTCAGCTGTGATGTACGGTATAAAAAAAAACCTGAGACTGACCCAGCTAAATCAGAACGCCAGGTTCATCCCTCCCTTAAACACTCTTCTATCAGAAACAATTGTCGAGTTTCATACTGAATCATTGATCCTTTTCACTCTCGAGTCACACGGGCAAATGCTCAGTTCGAGGCCCCTCAGGCCTCGACAGGGAACACACCACTGTTGAGGGTGACTTGACATTTCAGTGCGAGATCATAATCGTCTGCTAAGCCCCTCTCCAGCTGTTCCTCCAGCAGCGGACCACATTAGAGGTCATGAATATTTCACAAAACCAAATGTCATCCGTGGACGCATTTGTCTCCACTGTAAATCCCGCTCCTTAATCCCACATATTAGGAAGCAATGCGCAGAGATGGGAAGGCCCTGCGCCGTCACATGCGCTGAACTGGAGCACGTGGCACCGTCATTAGGGAGGTCTCATTTGCGACCCAGGCCTTCCGTTCATGCAAATGAGATGCTAAGCTGGTTATCGACGGATTGCGCCGGCTCCATCCTTTGAATGCTTGCACTACAGTCGCCTGAAAGGGAGATATTTGGAGTTGATTCAAAATTAATTGGATCACATGTATTTGAAGAAACAATTTAATGCCTGCTGCTTTATCTTAAAAAGGCATGCCAAATGGGCATTTCTGATGTTATTTAAAAGTGTATTCTCCAAATGCATCTCAGGATTATAACAGCGTGGGAAATGCAAGGACTGCTTGAAGGAGAAACAGGCTTCCTCTGTGTGAGTTTGCACCTATTTACTGTTTCAAATGCGGCCACCTGTGCGAGCACTGTGCAGGAAATACCCTTTTCTATTCTAAGGATCATATGAGTTTAATGTGCAATTGCACCTATGTGAAATCAAACAACAAATCACAGACTGCACACGTCGTTTTATTCGTTTAAAATACTATTTTATTTTGTAATAATTATCAAAAAGATTCGTACAGTTTGTATTAAAATATCCATTTGTAACTTGAATGCCTTGTGATCCACCCATGTTTTAAGAGCTTCTTAAAGAGGTTAATGTCCTATTTTAGTGGACGCAGTTGTCGCAGAGACCTAATGTTTCGGCCCAACAATGAATCTTTGCCAAACAAATATGTGGTTTAAAGAGGCCACCCAGTGTAGAGAATCTTTCTATATCAAGTCTTGCATCACTAATAATCACCAACAACAGGAGTTCTAGATTGTTGCATTGTTTGAAGTCAGTTTATTCTTGGAGAACTATTATGAAATCATTCACCGATGGCCCCTTAAATATCTGTAGCCCTTCCAGACCAGAGAGCACTAACTTGTACATGACGAAGTCAATGACGCCCCAATTCAAGATATCTAAATGTCGCCTAACATCTAATATTGTTGCAAAAGATTCTATTGTGAGCTTTATATCCATTTCAAGCAACAATAAAACATCTGTAGTACAAAGGCGATTTAAAAGTACAAGTAGGACAAAACATATGGCATTAGATAAAACCTTTGAAATGATAAACGACATACATATTGCTTCCAAGAATAGCAGATCACTTGTGATGTCATAGTAGTGTCTGGTTAATGTGTTCCTCATTGTGCCCTTGTCCCTGTCTTTCATGTCATGGTGACGCTGTTATGGAAAGTTCTCGTCACTGTGCAGTACACATATAATGGTGAAAGTTTGAGCTTAGAAGCAGCTGAAGGTGAACCCGAACTGTTATTAACATGCTTCTGTTGGGGTGCATATTCATGATTTTATCGCACCCAGCAATTTCTGACTAAAGGAACACTAAGGGGAGCTTTACTACAATTTTGAGCCGTGTTTGCATCACAAAAGTAACGCAAAACGGCCCGCAATCTTTTTTTCCTAAATAACTTTCCAGCGCTAAACTTTGTTAGAGCTGGAAATAACGTAAAAGTATTACTTTGCACCATGGGGCATGCCAAGGGTGGTGCATGGGTGTTCCCATGCAACCACCCAAGGTTTCTCACACTAAACCCAGAAAACTGCGCCCTTTTCAACTAGGCGCAAGGAAGGAGAAAAGCTTTCATTTCTCCTTCCTTTTCAGACTTTACTTGTGTGCTGCACTGTGCAGCACGCATACAAAGTGGGAAAAGCTTTCCCTTGTGTTGAGCATAGTATCCTGTACAGAAAGGGTACCCTTTCTGTACAAAACCTATGCTACACTCATGCACACACCCTAGCGCTACAGTGCTAAGGTATGTGCATGGTGTGTGGCAACTGAAATCAGCGCTGGCGCAAGGGAAAGGGGAGGAGAGAGCCATATCTTTGAAGATATGGTGCTCCCCTGCTCTCAATGTCTATAAAAAGATTGATCCCTTTGGGAAACAAAAATTTTCACACCAAATTCTCACTTATCACGCAACTCGCAAAACCCAAAGATTGATCCCTTTGGGAAACCCAATATACACACTGAATTCTCACTTATCACTCAAACCACAGGAGCCTATCACAATGGCCAATCAATCAAATGTATAAATGTATAAATGTTTATTCAATATTTCTTCACAGTTCCAATTGACACAGTTAAAAACAGATAAAATAGAGCAATCTGCTCTAAAATTCAGTGATAAAACCCCAACAATGCATTCAAGGTTATTGTACAGTAATTTACTCAAAAATTATGTTAAAAACAAAGTGCACAGTAATTCTGAGAATCAACATTGACATTCCATCCTAAATTAAAAATTAATCATTAAGGGTGTCAATCTATTATATCGTACATTCATAAAAAAAGGACCATTTTTCTTAAAAATGGCCAAGAAGCGACATGTTTCGGTGGTATCACAGGTTCAACCACCTTCTTCAGGCTTTACAATGACAACATTACCATCCCAGCACTTTGAATCGTGATCTGGGCGTGTGGTACGATTTCGGGGAAGAAGTCTCCCGACTATCGGTCTTCAGGAAGGCTTCACTCGGGATAACTCCTATTTCCAATTCTTTACTTCTGTGGGAGATCCCAGCATCATTGTCAGCGACTTCCAGGCCAATTAAAAACTTCTCCTTTTGGCTAATTTATCATCTTTTAATAAGTAATACGAATTCTGACATGAATATTTTTGCTGAGGGAGCACTCGAATCAATTTGCCTCCCTTCGTCTAAACTGCGTTAAAGTGAACACCCAGGCACTCGGGATTGAAAAATCTCCGCGTTCAGCCGTGTATCCGTATTTGTGGAAGTAATGCGAAGCAGCGCATTGAGCGGGTTCGCATTACTTTGCGCCATGGGGCGTGCCAAGGGCGGTGCATGGGCGTTCCCATGCAACCAGCCAAGGTTTCTCATGCTAAACCTAATTTACTAAAAACAGTAGATTGAGTTTGGCCTGAGAAAACTGCACCCTTTTCAACTAGGCGCAAGGAAGGAGAAATGCTTTCATTTCTCCTTCCTTTGTCGACTTTACATGCATGCTACACTGTGCAGTACGCATACAAAGTGGGAAAAGCTTTCTCTTGTGTCGAGCATAGTATCTTGTACAGAAAGGGTACCCTTTCTGTACAAAACCCATGCTACACTCATGCACACACCCTAGCGCTACAGCGCTAAGGTATGTGCATGGCGCACGGCAACTTAAATCAGCGCCGGCACAAGTGAAAGGGGAGGAGGGAGCCATATCTTTGAAGATATGGCGCTCCCCTGCTCCCTCCCTGTTGTGCAATGCAGCGCAGCCTCACGGGGGGCTGCGCTGCGTTGCGAGACTTTTTGGTAAATCTCCCCCTAAATACTTGCATTGTAGGCACAGTCAAGACAAGAAGGCAAGAATTTACAAAATAATTTTACCTTCTACAAAATGTAATATCCAAAAGGTCATAAGCATAAAACACAAGATACAATATTATAAACACTCTCTGAACAATCAATCAGAAATCCATGTGATCTTTGTTTTTTATTGCAAGTAAATGCCACTAAAATAAAAACAAGAAAAAAAGAAAGCATGCGACCTGAACGTTGTGGCCACATCCTTGCAATGGAAAGGTAAAATGAAAAAAACAACCATTGCATATCATGTTAATTCAGAGGTTTAAAGATTACAAGCAAGCAGGTATGCTTGGAATAAGTATGGAGACCCTTTTTAGATTTAATATGTGGCACAAGAAAATGTGGGGCATATTATCAAGAACGGCGTTAAAATTATCGCCGCTTTAGCGGCAGGAAACTGCCACTCAAGTGGCGATAATGGGCTTGATAATATGCTCTTTAGAATTACAATAGAAGCCCAGGTTCACACCAGAACATGGGCTTCTATTGGAATTCTCAAGGGCATATTATCAAGCACATTATCGCCATTTTAGCGGCAGTTTCCTGTCGCTAAAGCGGCGATAATTTTAGCGCCGTTCTTGATAATATGCCCCCGTGATTCTTATGGGCTCAAAAAGTTGATAACTTTGAATTGTTCTACCTGAAGACATGGTTTAATCACAAAAGCATTTACAGAAAAAAATACAAAAGGATACAGAAAAGGAAGAAAAGAGCACTGACAAAGTGAACTATGGCCACCCAGGCCTGGCCGTGAAGGGCACTTTTTTAACGAAGACTTACACATGTGATAAGAGAAGGTTTCTTCGCTCACGGTACAAGAGATACAAGAGAACTAATGGCAAAGTTGGCTGCCCCCTTGCCCCATGCTGCAAGTAGTGAGCAGAAGCAAAATATGAATAATGACAAATGTACAGCTCAATTGATTGCTGATGGGGGGGGTTGGAAATGCACCGAAATTCGTGGTAATTAAAAAAAAATACGTTTTGGTCACAGGCTGTATGTAGTAGAGGCTTGCACATGTAATGGAGCATCACAATATATTGGGAGTGCACTCTCCGCAAAGTGCTGTGCACAGGTCTCTTGACACTTCCACTGTATTGCGGTTATCCAAATAGTTTTTTTTAGTTGACAAATGAGGGGGCCCTCTGGGCCTCCCCCACATGGTCCAATCAATCACTCAATCAATCAATCAAGTGTCTTGTACAGTGTGGCTACTCACTTGTTAGGGTCTCAAGGCGCTGGTCTGTTGCAGGCACTGTGGTTCAGTTAAAGAGCCAGGTCTGGAGATCCTGCCTGAATTGAGGCAGTGACGGTGACTGTCTGAGGTGGAGAGGCAGGGTGTTACAGGTTTTTGCTCTGATGCAGGATAAGGTTCTTCCTCCGGCTTGTGGATACGTGGGATGATGGCCAAGGCAAGTTGGGCGAAGAAGAGGTCTCTGGTGGGTGTGTGAAATGCAAGGCGGTGGTTGAGGTATGCAGGTCTCACGTCATGTCAGCTTTATAGGAATGTGTGAGGAGCTTGAAGGTGATTCTTTCATTGACTGGGAGCCAGTGGAAGTCTTTCAGGTGGTGATGTGGCTGCGGTGGGGGATATTGAGGATGAGTCTAGCAGAGGGGTTCTGAATGTTGTGCAGTTTCTTGAGGAGTTTCTAGGTGATGCCGGCGCAGAGTGCATTGCCATAGTCTAGTCTGCTGCCGATGAGTGCATGGCTGACCATCTTTCTGGAGTCAGTGGGGATCAACTTGAAGATCTTTCGGAGCAGACTTAGCATGTAGAAGCAGGTCGATGAGACGGCATTATTCATGCAGTTCATGGTGAGCGAGGAGTCCAGGATGAGGCTTAGGTTTTGTGCATGGTCTGTGGGTGGGTGGGGTTCCAAGTGCTGTGGGCCATGAGGAGTCGTCCCAGGCGGAGAGGGTGGAATTCAGGATGAGCACTTTGATCTTCTCTGAGTTAAGCTTGAGGCAGATGTCCTTTATCCAGGTGGCTACAGCCTTCATCCTGTCGTGAAAGTTGTTCTTGACGACTGTGGGTTCGTTTGTGAGGGAGAGAATCAGCGGAGCCTGTGGTTCGCAGTAAGCGGGGCCATGTAGATGTTGAAGAGAGAGGGGCTCAGGGAGGAACCCTGAGGCAATCCGCAGCTGATCTCTGTGGGTTCTGTGTAGAATGGTAGAAGTCTGACTGTCTGTGTTCAGCTAGTGAGGAAGGAGCGGATCCATTTCAGGGCTTTGTCGCAGATACTGGCGTCATGGAGTCCTGTGCATAGGGTGCGGTGGGAGACAGTACCGTAGTCTGCCAAGTGGTCTAGGAGGATGAGGGCTGCAGTTTTGCCTCGGTGGTGGAGGGTGCGGATGTCATCTGTGGCAGCTTCGGAAGCCGGATTGGGAGAGGTCCAAGATGTGGTTCACGTCAATGAACTCATAAAGTTGGGGGTTGATGGCCTTCTCAATGACTTTGGCCTGGGGGGGAGCAGAGAAATAGATCTGAAGTTCTTGAGGTCCGTTGGGTCGACAGAGGGTTACTTCAACAAGGAGTTGATCTCTGTGGGTTTCCAGTCTTGTGAGAAGGTGGCGGAGTTGATGGAGCAGTTCATGATGTGGCAGAGTTCGGGGGCGATGGAGGTGCCGGCTCTGTTATGTGAGTATGTGGTGCGGGCATGAGTCTGAGGGTGCTCTGGAGTAGATGCTCTTCATGATCTTGAGGGTGTCATCAGCAGTAAGGGGAGTCCAGCTGAGTAGGGTATGTTGGCGTCCAGTGTTATTGGGTGCGATGATTGCGGGTGGGGGTGAGAGGGTCTTCATATCAAGGCTGTCAAAGATGTCATAGATCTCCTTAATCTTGCATTGCAAGAACGTGCTGAGGTTGTTGCAGAGGTCTTGGGAGGGTGGGATTCCTGCTGTCGCTGTGCTGGGTTTGGCAAATTCTTTGACCACGGTAAAAGTTATTTGCCAATGAGTGCATGGACGCTGATCCTTTCTTGTAGGACCGCTTTCTTTGTTCTTCTAATGTGTTTGTGGTGTACTGTGACAGCGGTTTTGAAGGTTGAATGATCTCCCGGGGTCTAGCGTCTCCTCCATCTCTTCTGTCTACAGGAGCATCTGGACTCATGACGGGCGGGGAGAACCAGCTGGCTTTCTTGGAGTGTCACTTGCCTGGGGCTTTCTTGAGGGGAGCCAGTGTGTCAGCGCAGTTGGAGATACATGGTAAATGTAAATGTAAATTTGATACTTGTATAGCGCACTACTCACCCGCAAGGGTCTCAAGGCGCTTGTACAAATACCGCTGTGGAACCCATCCTGGCTTTCCCTGTGAGGCGTCCACTCCTGGGCACCCCCAAGGTGGAGGCCAGGCATCCTTAGCGTTGTGGGGGCCGTTGTGGAGATTGAGCAAGCTATTGCCCAGAGTTGCAGAGTGGGACTCCATGATTGGAATAGGCACCGAGGCGAGAATTATCAGGTCCGTGGAATTTTTGAGCCCAAGACCCGCCGAGGCGGGGAATTGAACCCTGGCCCCGGGCTAGACCTCTGCATCAGGGTCTACCGCTCTAATCATTGAGCCACACTTCTCCACTACATGGTGGAAGTTGCCTGCTGAGGTATTAGCATCTGCGGATGTCGGTGGAAGGGTTTTGCTGCGGGAGTTATGAGCTGTCCTTCGGTGATCTTGTTCCAACTTCTGCATGGATAGCAGTGGACATGGTGTTGTATGGTGGGTTTGGTGAAGGAGAAGTGAAAGCAGCGGTGGTTGGTCCAAAGGAGCTTGGAGATGTGGCTGAAGGTGATGTTGTCGCTGGTGGAGAAGACAGGGTTGAGCGTGTTTCCTGCTGAGTGGGTGACCAGTTGCTTGAGTTCTACAGTGGCAAGGATCCTCAGCAGGGACGAGGTGTTCTCATCATTGGGGTTGTCCAGGTGAAAGTTGAGGTTGCAGAGGAGGATGTAGTCTGTGGAGGTGAGAGCGCGCGGTGTGATAAAGTCGATGGTGGAGTCGCTGAAGGGTGGGCACGGTCCAGGGGGTTCGTAGATGAGGGTGCCGTGGAGGGTGGTGTTCGGTTGGTCTGGACCTGGAAGTGGAGGTGCTCCATGTTGGTCAAGTGGTCATTCGAGTGGGTGGTGAGGTGGAGGGTGCTTTTGTGTACGATGGTGATGCCTCTACCCGATTTGTTGATGTGGTCCTTGTGAATGATCTTGGAGCCATCCGGGATGGCGGTGGCAAAGTCTAAGGGGTCAGATTACCCCCTATCATGCCCTCTTCTATGTGTTTTATTTTTCAAGACACAGGGTGACAGATTCCCTGTATCCTGTAATGGTGGCTGCAACAATTCTGAAGCCGTTTCAGCCACCCAATCAGACAGTGAGCACCAGAGGGACTGTTATCCTCCTGCGGGAGCAAGAGGGTTATGTGAAAACATGTCCTCTCGGTCATTGAAAACAGTCTATTTTTTTAATTCACTGTGGAGTCAACTATATGTTTATCTATAACCTTTGAGCCTTAATTCCTCAAAAACTACAGAACAGATTTATATCAAATCTGTGCTCTATCACATTGCCTAGGTCCCAGTTGCCTACAAACTGGAATTATTCATCATTTGCTTGGTTGCTCATAACCAGGGCAAAAGAAAAATAAGTGTGTAAGGAATTCATCAGCTTTGAGGCAAACTGGGGCTCTGTGCCGCAGTACTCATCTAGAGCCAGAGATGTAAGAGAGGCCTTTAGGCTCGCTACCCACTTGATTTTCCGGCACTTGTCCAAATCAACAATTTTCCTAAAGGCACATAGGCAGTATTCCAGGGCTGGGGCATTCCTCAGTCTCCACCAGCATAAGATGGGACATAACTTAGCCTTGTTCGTGATTGGCTTCATGCCCATGTCCCACATTAAAAGCAGCGTGGGGATACTCTGGGGGAGCTTCAGTAGGGAATCTTAAGAATTTATTTTCAGCAGTTGCCAATGGTGTGATCCCAGTGGAACCCCAAAGCTCGGCTCTATATAGGGTACTTGCTACTGCCTTTATCGGATAGATATTGAGGGCCAGTGATATCTGTCTAGTGTATGAGGAGTTAGAAAGTTTGCACACACAAGATGCATATTGAAACATGTTAAGGCCACTTATCCTACTTTGGGGAGACCAGGACATGTTGGAAGTCAATCTAATGCCCATACAATCAAAATCGTCCACCCTCTCCAGGCACTGACCAATGATTTTGATAGATCCTCTGAATTGTTTGGTTAGGTTTATACACATGAACTTCGTTTTCCCCAGTCTAAACAAAAAGCAGCAAAATTATCCATCATGGTCTGAAGACTTAACATAGTCTTGGAGACTAACAGAGTGTCATACGCAAAAAGGAGAATTGGTGTTTTATAGTCTGCGATTACTGGACCGTCACTCCTGCTCTGTATCATCTGTGCCACTACTTCATTTAGGTTCAGGGGAAACAGGCTAGGGGCGAGCACACACACCTGTCGCACCTCCCTCTCGAACCTTAATGCACTTGGTGAGCTCACTTTCTGTCCCTAGCTCACTTGTGCTTATATGTCAAAATGTAGGTGGATTAAAATGTCAAGTAATGGCAGGGGGATCCCCATCTGCCTTAGCGTCTCTCAGAGCTTGCGAAGGGAGACTAAGCCGAAAGCAGTTTTTAAACCCACAAAGATTACGTATAAGTGGGCTTTCTGGATGACCATAGTTTTCCAGAGTATAGTCAGAGATCTGAACACCTGGTATATGGTGCTATCACATTTTCTGAACCCAGCTTGCAGGTCCGACAAAACAGGTACATAATTGATCCAAGTTTCTAGGGCACTTAAAATCAGCCTACAGAATATCTTTTGTGATACATCTATAAGACTGATTGGTCTATAGTTCAAAGGTGATTCTTTGGGGTCCTTTTTGTGGATAGGTATGATTTCCGCTGCTTTCCAGGAGGAGGGGATCTGAGTACCTTCTGCCATTGAATTTGCAAGTTTGTTAAAATATAAGGTCTATCTCGCTATGTCAGCTTTAAAGAGATCCCCTGGTATCCCGTCCGATCCTACCACTTTGCTTGGCATGATACTATTGATGGCAGTCCTGGTGGCTGCAAGGTCTATAAATATCTCAGGTTTGGTTGGGTACACCTTATATCTATCCAGTCATGAGGGTCAGAGGGATCCTCTCCTGCTGTGTCGTATAGGTCAGAGGAGTGTTTCCACCATAACTTGAGCTGATTAAATTTGCTTAAAATTGCACTTTTACACTGGCCCCCATTGGCCACTAACTTCCAGAATGTTTTTGCATACTTATTCTTTATGTTGTCAGATATTTGATGCCAATGTTTGGAATCCCAGGTCCGGCAAGCCTACACTTAGGTTCTTTTATATTGTGCCCTCTTTAATCTTCTAAGCTCACCTCTGTCTGTTTTAAGTGCATAAAGCACTTTGGTTATTACATCCCTGCACTCTTTATTGCACCATTAGGAACTTTGTTTTGCATAGGAATGGGCCTTCCTGGCATATTGGTGAAAACAGTCGCTCACTTCATGGAAAAGAGCACTATGGATACCAGGGATGATAAGGTTTCTGGTCTCGATATTGTCTAGATTGTCTATGTTCTCTAGGGCAATGTTTAGTGCCCTTTTTATAGACGTGAAGTTATCAGGTTTAAAGGGCACTCTAGCCCAGTTCAGAGTGCACCTACTGTTGTCTGACCTTATGTCCCTACTTAATGATTTTGGAGCAGCTTCCAAGCGTGCTATAAAATCCCCCATTGAACAGTGTAAGGCATTATGGTCACTATCTTGCCTTGTAATCACCATCACATCTTTTCAAACCTCCACAAGGGCAAAGCGACAAAGACATAATCTATTCTACTAGAGTGTCCTGGGCGGTTTAAAGTACGGCTTGGAGGTGAGATCTCATGCAGCCATTGCAGGCCCTAAGGCCATAAAGCAAAGACAAGAACATCAATTGGTATGCAGCATCTGTGCACCGCTCCACTGGAGGGATGGCTATGGCAGGGATATCCCATTCACCATCCTCGGCCTCTGTAGGGGACTCAGCATTACAGTCTAGTGGTGAAAAAGTTGTGTTAAAATCCTGTGCAACAATCAGGGCATCAGGTGTGTGGAAGTACCCTTGGTGTGACATAAACTGCTTCAGGGCAGGGGTTTCCCTAGTGCCTCTCATCCCTCTATTATAAAATATTATACATGTGGGTTGGCCGACCATTCCTGATTGTGAGGGCAATGCCCAAAATATCAGGAGAGTTTGAGTTGGGTAAGTGTACGTCGACAAGCAGTGTTGATCTAACCCATGTAGTAAGGTCACCTGAAGAACAGCCCATCGAAGTATGGCGAGTAGGGAGGAAAAATTTTAAGTAGCCTGACCTATGAATGGGTTCCAGACACCAGGTCTCCTGCAATAAACAGATATCAAAATGATCTATAAAAGTACCCCAGTCTGGGTCGCCAAGCTTATATTTCAAGTCTGCAACAATTTATTATAATATTAATGCTTTTTTGAGCTTTGATTTGGTCCTGTGGCTGAACTAGGGAGTGGTCGCTACTACTAGCCCAGTTGGAGTACAACCCTCCCCACTTACTGCGTTCATGCAATCCTTCTCTCCAATATGTGCAGCACAAGCCCGGTTAGATGGAGCAAAAGAGGGCCTGAGTCTATGTCAGTCGATCATTGATGTCCCCAAGTCACTTCTGGCAGTGGGGTAGAAGTACGAGGCTTGAGGATTTAGGCATGGCAGCTTTAATTTAAAACAGATTCGGAAATTAAGGGGAGGGTTTTAACGCAAGGCAACTCCAACCAGTACCTCAGATCATTATTTATGCCTAAGCTATAGTTCAATGTAAACACCATTTGGCCTTGTTCAGGTCCTGAAATCTTTTTGCGCCAATAGTGTCCAAGTTAATCATTGAGTAGCAGCTGTATACAGATCTTATCAGGTGTATGCATTTTTAGGTCGAGCATTTGAGACCTCATGTATATACTTTAGTATATACTTTAGTATATACTTATATACTTTAGTATATACTTATATACTTTGTGGGCTCTGGAGATCAGCCCTAGGACATGTCTGCTTCTGCTTAGGGACTTTTGTTCTGTTCAACTGCCTCTATTTAACTTTCTTGATAGAAAACGACCAACAGAGGTCAGTAAAATAGCATAATCACTACAGCAATCTCTAGCTTCAAGTCCATAGAAATTGTCTTCCACAAGCACCCATATCAAATCTTATATTTTCAGTGATATGACCACCAAAGGCTCTGGTTTTATATTAAAAACAGAGCTTTGGACTATACCATTTCCCGCTGAAATGCAATACTTCTCTCCATGTGTTCCCATACCTGACGTGTCAAGCAGTTTGGTGCTTACTCCGCCTACATGTTAAAGAACAGTAGATGTTTTAGCACACAGGCTAATGTGCTACAAAGCTAAATACATATAAGGTCCCAAAGGCGAGACCGATTGCTTTGTAGATGCTTGTTTTTTAAGTGACTCCTTGGAATCTCTTACCCCATTGCCTAGTGCAGGCACATTTATCAGATAAACACTGCCAGAGTTCTTTATTTCCTCACTTTGCCACTCAGTGTGTGCGAGCTGCCTTGGTGTGGGCTGTGCGACCAGGTCTGTTGTGTGTGTTATAGCACTAGGCTGTGGGTCTTTTGCCCTGGGTGGAACATCCCTCGTGGGCCTAATTACTGTAGGAGAACGCACTCAAGATGTAAGAAATAAGGCTAAGTTAGTGGGGGACTTTTGTCCTCGGCCCTGGGTCATCATGTCACCGGCAGCCTTAAGCTTATAACGAACATTGATTACGGAGGTATACATGTTATTGGGTAAGTTATTAGAGGCCCTCTTCCGTCCTGGTTTTTCAGAGTTTTTATCTCTCAACATCTCCCATTAATGCTGCCACATGGGCTTTCAAATAAGTTCATTCATCCTTGCGGCTTCTAACAAAAGCCATTATATGACTCATTATGGGAGTTCCAGCTTCCCCCTTACCCAGGACCACAATGGATGTGGCCTCTCGATTACTGTCATCTGCAGGGCGCTCTAGGGTCCCTCCTAGGTCACTGTTTAACTGGGGGTCAGCTAGAACTGAGAATCTATTTGAACATATTATCACAGGCTCTAGCGGGACAGTAACACGTTCTTCAGGCATAGCAGTGTCATTGTTCATTACAGTGGCTCTCAGCGACTCAGTAGGCAGGGGGGCTGGCTCAGTCGACTTTGATTTGGGTTTGGCTGGATTGTTTTTAGTTTTGGTGCCAAAAATGAGAGCAATCCTACTCGTCAATTCCCTCTTGTTGTGGTCTCTAGCTTTGTTGTGTTCTGTTGGGAAGTCCACGCTGGGTTTACAGTTGTTAGTTTAGAGGTTTTACTTCTTTTGCCAGGCATGGCATGGTGGTTTTTCTCTTGCCCATTTAGGTGCAATCCTAATTAGTCCCCAGAATTGAGACCCAGGGTAGTAAGAACATCCCAGAAGTGAAGAGAAGTAAATCAAAACAGTACCTTTGTGGGGTGGGGTGACCCTGCCCTACCTCTTCTTGGTGCTGACGGGTCCAGGAGATGGGGCAGCTCTTAAGAGTGCATTGGACACCTGCCCTCAAACAGAATGTTGGTTCCCCCTGGCACTTTGCAACCTGGAACCTGGAGTCTCCTGTCCACCAGCAGTCACAACCGTCCAGCACTGTGGGAGACGGGGCTGCACTTAAGAGCGTGTTGAAGACCTGTTCCCAAAGAGAATGTTGGCACCTCCTGGCGCTTTGCAGCCTGAGTCCAGCAGTCATGAGCATCCCGCGCCGCGATGGACAGGGCAGCACTTAACAGCACATTGAAGTCCTGCCTCCAAAGACGATGCTGGTGCCTCCTGGTGCTTTGCAGCCAGGGGCTTTGAGTCCCCTCTCCACCAGCAGTTTTAAGCTTCCCTCACCGTAGGAGATGGGGCAAGGCTTATGAGCATGTTGGAGACCTGCCCCCAAAGAGAATGTTGGCGCCTCTTTGCGCTTTGCTGCCTGAAACCTGGAGTCCCCTGTCCACCAGCAGTCACAAGCGCCCCTACCAGGCCTAAATGTAATCTTCTTTTTTCTTGCTTTTTATCAGATTCTTACACTTCGTTCTACTGAGTCCCATGGCTTCACCCCTCATTGGACTTTCATGTGAAGCTCTTTCCCTTGTTTTTTGTTAGAATTCGTCATCAAAGCAGGATATATTATTTATACTGCTCAGTGTGAATTTATTGGTAATGGTGAGGTTCGAGGATATAATTTCAAGTAGTTTCTGAATGGTTTAAACTATTTTCTACCCGCCATGATATCCTTGGTCCACAATCCATTTGAACTGATGATAAGACATCCATTTGATGACTAGGTTGAGTGAGTTATGACTTTCATCTCACCACCTTATTGCCAACTGATTTGAGCTTAGGACTAGTTGTGCCTGGGCCACTAGGTGCTCAGTGGCTGGGCCAGTTTGCCTTGCCCATGGCATAAACAAATGGACTACAAGAGGATGATGGTCATGTTGTCCCCTGGTTGAACCCACACATTTATTACTGCACGCTATGCTTTCATATTTATCAGTACGTAATCAATAAGGCTGCTTCTATTGCCAGTCCTAAACATATTTCTGTCTGGAGCATCCTGTGTAGTTCACTGATTTAAGGCACATAGGCCTTCACACAGCTATCGGGGCTACAAACTCTTGCCATTTCAGTACCATTTAATATCAGCCTCCACTAGGCCTCATATTCTCTCCTCCTCAATGAGATCTTGTTCACTCCATTTTTTATCAGACCTTTATAATCTGTATGTGGTATTTTTAGAATTGGCAACAATACACCATCTTCTTTCTTCCCGGTAGGAGGATAGTACACGTTGAAAATGTCCATTACATTTTTACCTCCTTCTTGGGTAATGCACTCAAAATTAGCTCCATAGGTTAAGTCTGCAAGCACTTTGGAACGGGTATGTAGTTCACAGGTCCAACTATCGGCTCTGTTTCAATCATTTTATTGCTGGAATGCACTGCGCCTTCCAAGGTCCTACAGCAACTGCTACATTTACTGTGGATGACTTCCTTCATACACTTTCAATGGAGGCAAACATCACTTATAAGTGCCCTGTGGTGACACTGTCCTTTGATAATTAGCTTTAAATTAAAACTTCATTAAACAATCAATCTTCAGTGTCTGAGGGTGTTTTCTCAATGGTTGATTGAAGGTTTCGGATTGATTGAATTACTGTTTCATTCAATGTTAATTATTAGCTCACAGCTAACTAAACAACCTCTCAGCAAATTTTAATGCCTGATTCTTTTAGCCTTTTCATAGGAGGCATCAGAAAACGATCTCCTCAAATACAACGAAAAGAAAATAAATACTTGAGTCACTCAGGGGTCAATTCACAAAGGTAAATTTACACTAGTAAATCTACATGTGTAAATTTGCTCTTGCACTTTAGAGTGAATTTACCACATTTGGCTATTCACCATTTCTGAATCTACATATACACCAAAGTGTAGATTTACATGCCTTCACTACCTGAATCCAGGGGTGGAGCAAAACCTACAAGTGTAAAGTTACTTTGTGTAGTTTTTCTCCGATAGAAGGAGATTTTAGTGGAGATCTCTGCCAGTTTGCTGGAGAGCTCTCCCACCTATGTGGAAATCTCCCCAAGGGACACAATAAGGAAAATTGTTAAAGTTTAGTGAAAGGAGACAGTGTCACTATCTGACTCAGTTTACAATGTCCCAAAAGACAAGCAGCAGGTGTTTGACCTGTCAGCCTTAAAGTGGTCTTCCCCCTAACATTTTGCTTTACACCTCCAATTTTGCTGATCTAACTTTTGGTTGTCTTCGGACTTTGTGCAATTTACAACTGCTAACAATTGCTAAAGTGGGTGTGCTCACTCCCTAAAACATGGTAACATTGAATTACACCCAATTGGCACATTTGAATTTCTAACAAGTCCCTGGTAAAGTGATGTGGCATGTACCCAGGGACTGGAAATTAAATGCTATGTGGTCCAACAGCACTAGTTGTGCTGCCCACTTAATGGCCATTTCATATATGTGTCAGGCCTGCCATGGCAGCCTGTGTGTGCAGTTTTAAACTGTCATTTCCACCTGGCAAAATAAACCTCTTGCCAGTCATTAAACTTTCCTTTTTAATAACCCTAGATAGTCCCTTAACAGCCCAGAGGACAGTGTGCAGTGCATTTACAATGGTGACATGTACTTTTTACTTTTGCATGTCCTGGTAGCAAAAAACTCTTTATTACATTTAATAAGTGTTAACTTTCAATTGGGAGCAGGTAGGAATATTGAGTTTGGTGTCTAAAGAATTGCAATTTAAATATTTAATAGTAAAGCTGGATTTTAGGTCACAATTCCGAAAATGTCACTTTTAGAAAATTGGCATTTTCTTGTCCTAACCTTTTGGTGCCTTCAGTCTGTTCCCTGGGTCACATGACTAGGTGTATCTGGCTGTTGGTTCTTTGTGTATTGTTCCTAGACAGTGATACAACGGGGAATAAGTGTTGGCAGAATGGCCCATCTCTGACTTGATGAGGGGGAGAGCTGTCACCCACCACACTTGCACATCACAAAGGCTCCTCCCCAACACAATCACAAAGGGTTTCACACCAGCATTTTATGCCCTCTGTCAAGATGGGTCCAGGGCAGGGAGGGCACATACCTCTGGGGGTGGAAAACTCCCAAACCTTCTCCTAATTCAAAGATGGCATCAGGTAGAAATATTGGACCCTCAGACCCAACTCTTCAGTACATCTCTGGACCTGTGGAAGACTGAGAAGAACTGCTTTGCTGCTCTGTTGCAAGAAGGACAGCTACTCTGCTGCCCTGCTACTCTGCTGCCCTGCTGCCTGAGTGAAAAGGATTGGGCCTGCATCTGGAACTCAGGGCCTCAAGAGTGGCTCCAAAAGCTAGTTGTCTAGCCTCTTGATCACAGCCTTAGAGACAAAAAAGGCTTCAACCACCTTGAACCCAACATCTGAACTCTGTCCGGTCTGGTTATGTGCTCGACTTTCCCAAAGCACCTTGGAAATTCATGTCTATAACTTTTTTGCTTGCTAAACGAGAGATTGCTCTTAGATGGGGCTGTAAAGCTATTCCCACTACTAAAACCTGGCTGCGTAGTCTTTCTTACTGTAACACTCACAGAGACTCGTATGCCGAAACCTTGCAGGCCGCGTCCCGTCCAAAGGACATATGGGGCCCTTTTAAAGCTTATCTCACTAACACTACCACACCACCTGCCTGCCAACCGTCAGATGGGCTGGTCCCCACGGTAATAGGATAAGCACTGTATGGATCCTCAGTATATTTTGTGGTGTAAGTTGCTCTTTAAAGCTTACATATATTTGTTATATTTAGTACACACCGGAATGTTGGGACACTCATGGGGTCTTGGATTGTACATGCTAATGAATAAGGGGTGTCGGTGGTGGCAGTGGGTAGGTCTCGAAATTTTGAATGTGTACTGTTAGACCTGGCATTTCTTGGCATGATTACCCCTGACTTTTTGCCTCTACCTCCTCTATTTTTGATGCTGTGATGGATTTCGTTTGACTGGCTTAGATGCTTTGGGCACTTTGCCACTGCTGATCAGTGTCAAAGTGCAAGTGTTCCCTGTATAAAGTGTAATGATAATTGGTTGTCCACGATTGGTATCTTTGCCTTAATAGTAAAGTCCCTACCTAGTAAATTGCACTATGTCTTCCAGGGCTGATAATGCAAATGCTACAAGTGGGCCTGCAGCACTAATTATGCCACCCACACAAGTAGCCTGAAAGAGAGAACTCAGGCCTGCCACTGCAGTGCCTGCGCGCAGTTTGTTAAACTACCATGTTGTCCTGACAAGTGCACCCACTTGCCAGGCCTTACCCTTCCCTTTGTATGCACATCAGACACCCCTATGGAAGGCCCAAGATACCCCCTGGGCAGGGTGCAGTATATGTGAAAGGTAGGACAGGTACTGAGGTGTGTACCATGTCCTGACAGTGAAATTCTCTCCATTTCGTTTTTCACTGTTGAAAGGCCATCTTGCCCATAGGACAGAATGGGGAGGCTGTGTAATATGTTACCAGCCTATCTTCCCAAAGGCTTAAGATGGAGAGGTGAAGTTTAGTATGTCTGAACTCACAATTCAAACACACATCTTTTTGTGAAGGTGGTTTTTGCATTGTGTGTTTAGAAACCACTCTTTTAAAAGTGGCTGGGTTTTTGTGCTCTAACATTTACGTGTGTCACTGCCTGGTTGTGGATTGAAAGTTGACCTTCTGGATCTGAAAGTGATAGGATCTGGGGAATGTCTTGACCCAGGGGAGGAGGTGAGGCAACAACAGGCTGACCTGCATCTGGAGTGTAGGGGGGAGGAGTAGCCCCTGGAGGCGAAGTGGCCTGGGCTGTCGCCATAAAACAATGCCTCCATCCCCTGCTGAGTGATTAAGGATCCAGACCCCTACTATCAAAGGAATAAGGTGGCACTGGCAGGGAGACACCCAGAACTGGTTTAGGCTGGGGTCAGTGCCCCCTGAACACAAAGACTTCAAAGACATTTAGGGGTATAACTATGAGAGCTGAAACCCCTGAACGTTGGATTGATCAAGACTGTAAAGGATTGAAACTACTTTGTGGTCAAGAGGAACCTCTGCCAAGGAAGAAACAGCTGAATAGATTGAAGGAAAGGACTGACCCTTGCTGTGTGCTCTGGGGCTGGCCTGCAGTTTGCTGCTTTAACCAAGGAGAGGGACTTTGCTGTGTGCTGTGTCCCCCAGCTTGAAAGGACTTTGCTGTGCTGTGTCATGAAGTAACTTAACTCCAAGGGCCCGAGGTGAGCTGGCTCCCTGTTGTGGAAACTTAGGAACACAAAAGTTTCCAGAAGTGTCTCAGCGACACTATGTGCGTGTGCTTTTTGCAGCCTGAGCCCTTCATGAGGATTGTCCTGTGATTGTGTGCACCTGGAGTCCAAGTGAGTCTCAGCGACGCTGTGTGCGTGTGCTTTGTGCAGCCTGAGACCTTCGTGAGGCTTGCCCTGTGACCATGCACACCAGAAGTTCAAGAGTGTCTCAGCGACGCTGTGTGCGTGTGCTTTTTGCAGCCTGAGACCCTCGGAAGAATTGCCATGTGATCGTGGGCACCAGAAGTTCAAGTGTGTCTCAGCGACGCTGTGTGCGTGTGCTTTTTGCAGCCTGAGACCCTCAGAAGAATTGCCCTGTGATCAAGGGCACCAGTCTGCATCTTGATGTGTGGTCATATGTTTGGCAATGGCATAGGTCATATCACCATTTTGGATCGCTCGGAGGTGCTCCAAAATTCTCTTTTTGAGGGGCCATGTAGTGCTCCCTATATACCACATTCTGCAAAGGGACTTAATCACATACACTATTTAGGTTGACTCACATTTAATTCTTTCGTTGATACTGAAGATTCTGCCCCTGAAATCCATGATTTCCTTGACATTTTTGCCTACTTTGCAGGCTTTAAATTTTGTGCAGTGTATGAATCCCTTTTGTTGATTCGCCAACCAGTTGTTCTTGGGATTAGATGTAAAGTGGCTTTTGACTAATTTATTTTTTAGTGAGGGTACTTTGCGATATGTTACACTGGGTCTTCTCCTATTATGTTCTCAATGTCCGGATCTTTTCTTAAGATGTTCCAATATTTTTGGAGGCTGTCGATGATTTTATGATTCTCCTTGCTGTATGTAAGTATTAGTCTGATTGTTTTATCCTCCTTCTTTTTCTTTTCCTCTTTTCTGCGCATGAGAGTGGATACTCTAGTCAGGAGTCTCGCCCTGTCTTCAGCTTCTTTGACATCCTGGTGTTTATATCCTCTTTCTAGGAATCTGGTTTCGGTCTCCTGTTTTTTTCCATCTCCAAGTCATCCAAACAGTTCTTTCTCATCTTTATAAATTCCCCATAAGCAATACTCTTTTTTGGCTGATAGGGATGGAAACTGTCGCCATGCAGTATACTATTGGTTTCCGTGGGTTTTCTGTATATTTTGGTCTCAATATTATTGTTCTCTATATACACTGTAACATCCAGGAATTGTTTTTCTTTCTTACTGATGTGATATGTAAATTGCAACCCTACATTGTTGTTATTTAGTATCTTCATGTATTCCATGAATTCCTCCTGACTGTCATTCCAGATAAGGAAGAGATCGTCTATGAACTGCAGCCATAGTGAGATTTAGACTGTGTGTGCCTCGTTATCCTCTCTCCAAGCTATGATTTTCTCCTACCACCCCATGGTAAGGTTAGCATAGCTTGGAGAAAAGGAAACTCCCATGGCGGTCCCGTATGTTTGGGAGTATATTCGATTATTGAAGAGAAAGATGTTGTTTCTGAGGCACAGTTCTATCATCTCCATAAGTATCCTGGTATGTTGTAGCTCCTGGACATTTCTTTGTTTTAAAAAGTAGCTGATGGCATTCAGACCTACTTCATGGCTTATTGAGGTATATAAGGATACCACATCTATGGTTGCTAGGTAGAATCCGTCTAGCCAGTCTGTGTTTGTTAGTATCCGCAGGAAGTCCAATGCGTCCTTGATATATGAGCTCAAGTTTGTTACCAAGGGAGCCAGTCCACATACTCTGAGAGATTTTCATGTAATGAGTTGCATCTCGATATTATTGGCCTCCCTTGGAGGTCCTTTAGAGTCATGTGGACTTTCGGTAGGAAATAGATAGTCGGCATGACTGGACTATCATTCTTTAGAAAAGATTTCTCATTATCTGTTATCAGTCCCTCTTTATTGCCAGTTGCCAATTTTAGATTCCAACTCCATAGTTAGGTCATTTAATGGGTTTCTTGACAGATTGGTGTAGCTCTTCCTGTCATTTAATTGTCTCATGTCTTCGTTGATGTGGTCCTTTTTAGGTTGAGCCTATAGTGGCAGCGCGCATGCGCTGCTCACTTTGCAAGGCATGCCGTGCTCCCGCCCTGCCATAGCAAACAGCAATGTCCCGGGGGTGGGCACCCCGGGACATTGCAGGGGCCAGCCCTGGGGGGTGACGGTCCCCAGGGCCAACAAGGGCTCCAGGAGGGGGGCTGCGTGGCCCCCTCCCTACATTTTGAAAGCCCTGGGGACGTGGTGGTCCCGGGGGTCCACAACGGATCCCCGCATTCAATTGATTAGTGGCCAGGGGAGGTGGTGGTCCCCAGGGCAGTGTGGTTGGGGGCAGGAGCACCCCCCAACACTTAAATTGTTTTAATTAAGCCCCGGGGAGGTGGTGGTCCCCGGGACTTGGAGGGGCCACGTGCCCCTGCGCATATATTATAAAGCCCCGGGCAGATGGGGGTATTCGGGGCTGCAAGGGCACCCGCAGGGCCCCGCTACACAATTAAGGAATGCCCCCGGGACCTGGCTCACTAGGGAGCTTCAAAAAATGAAGCACGGGAGGCCGCTCTATGTTTGTTTTTCATTTTCGAAGGGGTTCACGCTCCCAGCGCGACCTGGCCAAAAATGCCCTCCTCAAAAAATGCTTTTTTGGGGTCTGGGGGTCCCTGTGGGACCCCCTGAGCATGGCTGGGGGATCAGGGTGTTCATACACTGCCCCCTTTTTTGCTTTTTAAAGTTTCTCTTACCTTTTTCCCCTCTCCCTCGGTCCAAGGCACAAGATGGCTGCCAACACTTTGAAGTGTTGGCAGCAAATCAGAGGCAAGCTCGTGCTTGGGAGGGCTCAGCCAATGAGATCTCACAATTCTCAAATTTCGATATTTGTAAATCTTTAAATATCTCGGAATTACACCATTTAAAAAGAAGTGTGCTTTATGGACCAGGAGCTATCTCTGTTCCACATTTGGTGTAATTCTGTTCAGCAGCTCAGGCTGTAACCGTGTCTAAAGTTTCCTATGGAAATTAACATGGAGAAAACAGGTTTTGGAACACCTCCTTTTTTTCTCGGCCCCCTCTTGATGAAACACCTGGAAACTGTCAAGACAGGAGCTGACCTGAGTGAACAATTTGTTTTGAAAATTACGTGAAGATTCGTCAAACGGCACCAAAGTTATTGGCAAATCAAAAAACGCTTTTCCTATGGAAACCAGGTTCAAACTATAACTATATATATATATATATATATATATATATATATATACACACTACTTCTGGCTAGGTATAGTGAGGAGGGTCACAAAACGTATTTTCCAGATGCAATTTCCATACAACCACTCACACACCCACTCAAAGACTCATACAGGCACTCACACGCCCATTCACACACCCACTCACACACATGTAAGAACACTCACGCACCCACTCAAAGACCCACAAAACCACTCACACACCTACTCACAGACCCAAACAGCCTGTCGCACATGCACTCACACAATCACTCACACACACACATAACCACTCACACACTTATACAACCACTCACACACCCACTCTGAGACCCAGAAAACCACTCACACACCCACTCACAGACCCACAAAGCCACTCCCACACACACTCACAGACCCACACAGCCACTCACACACTAACCCAGGGACTCAGAACACCACTTAAATACGCACTCACACACCCATACAGCCACTCAGGCATGATGCTAAACATAAGTGTTGCTCTTCCACCATTTAATTTCTTTCTGGCATTAAGAACTGTCAATGTACATAATTCAATATGAACTACCTGCAGTATTCATTGATATCAACTCACTTAACATGCTTCCACAAATATTAGCTATTTTGATATTTGTACTACATTGTAAACATCACAAACAATGAATTACTGTAACAAAATTTCCCTGTTTATAAGTCAATGGGACAAGTCAGTTTTTTGCTACTATTCCTGTTCAATTTAGTTTCTTAGGGGAGCTAAAACACCTTAGTTCAATTCAAATATGCAATTAGTGCTTCCGCTCTCAGATCAGATCCAGAATATGTAGCTACTGTTTAAGAGTGACAAAGAGTGGTATTCTGTCCAACATCTTGATCAATTATGAGAGTTGGATTGTGCCCAATATGTTATATTTCTACAGTTGATATGCAATTTTCTGTGCATTGCTTACTCTAAAATTACTTTTGAAGGAGAGACTATATTTATCTGTAATCTATTTCTTGATAAGAGATCGACAGTACTCTTTCAGAGATTATTAGTCCCCAGGGAACTACAGATCTAGGATCATAAATATTATTGTAGCTCATTCCTTTGCCCTTACACCCCTTACAATGGCTAATACGAATCATCCTAACCACTTGTAAATCCTAAATCTACTCCTTAAAGTAAGTATTCAATTCAGATCATTGAACAGAAAACGCTGCCTAAAAGTCAGTACAATTCACTAATGATTCTACTAGAATGTAGCAATACATTTGAGTCTGTATTTTACCATATCGTTGACTTAATGATTGTACGCCTCACTCCTGGTAACCACTCACAAAATATCAAACTAAACACATTAATTTCTGTTTCACTTTAGGTAATGTGTGGCCAGCATCAAGGCTCACCTCTGCCTCTGCTCCTAAAATAGAGAGTGTTAACAATCACAAACTACTGTATCACACCTACATTGACAGAAAGATCTTTTCATATATAAGACATACCAATATTTAAACAAAGAGAACTTTCTCTTGTAAATGAAACAATGAATGTCCATGAACCACATCAAGGATAATTGATCCAAAATGGAACTGCAAGAATTAAAAATCATGACCCTTCACCTCAGTAAATCCTATTTACAAGACATTGAAGTTAGGTCCAAGGTCAAGAGTCTGGCACCCAGTCTTGATTCTGGACCTTCAACAGAGGTCCAGATATCTGTGTGGTAAGTTGCTGTCACTAACATCTCTGGCCTCTATGCCAATTTTGTACCTTTTATTAATTAAGAATGGCCACTCCCGGATGTCAATGATAATTTTGTACCACTCTTCTAGACAACGTCCACCCGCTCTCTAAAGAGGCCTTATTAAGTCTTAGAGATCACAACTGCAAACCAGTGGTATCATGACAACTAACCTGGTCCTGGAATGCTCTTTCTTTATCACCCTGCAGTCACATACGTGACTTTACAATCCATCTGCTGCATAAATTCAAGTTGATGAAATATCCAGTCCATCCTCAGTCCAGGATAAACACTGTTCCTTTTACTACCTACTATGCTAACCTGCTATAACGTATCTTTTAAATTATGTTGCCCATCACAAAAATACTAAACAGCGAGCAGTTGAAAGGTTGCATCGGAGGAATTATTTTCACCATATTTCCGGGAGACGCGAACAATTTTTATTTAAAAAAAATATCAACCAACCATCTCTTCTGATGATATGACAAATCTACAGGCTAGCCAATGCCAACATTTCTCAGAAAAATACATAATCAATAGACTTCCCACACCCGCTAAACAAAGAAGCATATCTGAAGGCAGCACATCTGTTCAAAGTTGAAACTCAACGCACTCCTGTGACTTATTCACACCTTCTCATTACCTCCACATCTCCTTTATGGCTTTCCTACCCTGCCGACTTTTGACTGGTCCTCCAAATCACTTTTCATGGAGGTAGCAACCAAGCTGAGAAACCCTAGGTGGGTAAATGTTACACTTTATAAACATTGTCATTCATTCATTCATTCTCTACTATGTGGCCTTGTAGGTCTGTTTGGCTTTCACCCTGTCCTTCCAGTGTGATGGATGTAACAGCAGCTTCAATTGCACTTTTTTCTGTTACTCAACCTATGCTAGTGATATGTATGATTGTGAGCTGATTTGTTTTAGATAGTATTGTGAAGTGCCCTCCTGTCACATTCCTTCAGAACTCATGCAATAAACAGAAGTACCTGGTGTTATTTTACAAGTCTGATGTTCTTGTTTCTGCACGTTCCTTTCATCTGAATAGACAATGGCATTTCTAGTGGCAGACATTCAGGAAGGACACAGAGGCCAATATTTAGTTAACACTAACATAGGACGACTTTGTCACTGTACAATGAAATACTTAGAATGTTGATGCTTTTTCTACTCGAATGACCAGGAGAATGCTTTGTCCTCTTACTCCCTAAAGAATCTGTTTTTTTCCCAAGCCGTTTGCATTACTTCCTGCTCCTGATGAATTCAATTCTTATGTTTATTTACGAAGGAAACATGTTCCCTCATTGCTCACGACAAACAACAATTATGCTCATTTTGTACAACAGGAACCAGGGAAAGCAAAATCTAATTTATTTAAAAAGATCAATACATTTGAAGACAGAGGCCGTCCATCATAATCACTGCTGAACACAGCAGCTTATGCGCCTCTGTGAGAGATCCTAGACATGCTTCCGCACAGTGGATTTATTCGGAGGGTGTTTAGTGGTTCAGCTTTTTGCACATCTGCTAGTGTTTGGCTCTAGTATTAATGAATCTCAGTGCCAGAAGTACGACCATATTTTGCGCTCACAAACGGGAAATCGGCCTGCCCTATTTTCAAACCCTATTTTGCTTGTCGACTCGCAAAATAGGGTTTGTGACTAGCTACTAGGAAGAGGCATGCCAAGGGCGTCCCTTCCTAATAGCGACTCACCCTTAAATGTAAGATTGTTTTGGGGCCACATTTGAGGCCGCAAAACACTCAGTTTACTACCCATTTCAAATAGCTGGTAAACCACTCTCAAACGGGAAGGGGTCCCCAAGGGACCCCTTCTCCTTTGTGACTGGCAGTTAAAATATTTTTTAAGAGCAGGCAGTAGTCCCACGGACTGCTGCCTACTCTTAAAAAATGAAACTGTAATGTTTCATTTTTCTTTTTTAAATGCATCCTGTTTTTCTTTAAGGAAAACGGGCTGCATGTAAAAAATAATACTGCTTTATTTAAAATGCAGTCACAGAATTGGTGGTCTGCTGACACATCAGGCCACCACCCCTGGGAGTGCTAGCCATTCCTAATGGGGTGGCAAATAGCACCTATCTCATGAATATTAATGAGGCAGACCATTTGCGACCCCATTAGGAATCGCAAACAGTGTCTGAGACACTAATGTACATTCCTATTTGCGAGTGGAAAAACTACGCAATTTGCAACTCGCAAATTGATAGGATTGTACATCTGGCCCTTATTCCACAATTTTGTAGCGATGCCCATGAAAACGTAGCTTGATATGCACACATGTCAGACTGAAGGGACACTGGAGAAACAGAGGTATATATCCAGAGAGAGAATATTAAGGCAAACTACATTATTCTCTTGGAACAATTCTATTCCCCATTCCTTACTTAATGACCATTGCCAACCATGGTCTATTCTTCCATAAAGAGGGGTAAAAAAGGATATAGACTTAGGGGACCACCAAGTGGCAGCACCAAATAACTGCGCAAGACTTGCAAAATGGCTTTATAATGTATGAGAATCTCTCCAGGACACCCAACTATGTGCTGCCTGGAGTGCTGAGAATCCTTGCACCTAATTAGAGTCAGTCCTTCAATACCATTTTCTTTCTTATTTATCTGTGACTGCAATATGAGACAGTGAGGCCACAGACAGAAAACCTCAAAACCTCTTGGAATGTCCACCACACGCTGGACAAAAAACTCTCAGTGTGAGGCAGACATTTTTTATTCCTAGAAATGGACCAACACTTTGGGAGTCTGTCTCCAGGAATAACATAAGTGACAGTATATCTTCAACACTGCCTTGGTATGGTGGATCTCTCATTATAGATTGTTTTTACCCCAAAGCGGATCAGGTGATGTCCCAGAAGCCTCTTTAGAGGAAACATGTCTACATTGACAGTGGGCATGTTTAAATGTGGCAGCCTGACAGCCAGTGCAGTCTTAACACATGCCCACAGGGCCGGACTGGCCGCAGCGGGCACCGGGCATTTCCCCAGAGGGCCACCAGGGCTGAGGCCGGGATTGGGCCCCCGGAGGGCCAATTTTGTTACAGGGCCGTTTTTGCAACATAGCTTGCAATTTCAGCCGCTATAACGAAATCGGGCGAAACCGGCCCTGGCAAACTGCTCGGCCGCACCCCCAAACCCCCGGTGGGCCGGCCAAGCACTTTGCCAGGGTTGGTTTTGGTTCCCAGTCCAGCCCTGGGCACACTGGGCAGTTGCCCAGGAGCCCCACGAGCATAGGGGTCCTATGCAGACCAGAATTTAACACTAATTTTCCGTTAAATATTTTTATTCCTGTGAGTGGGTGTGTAGGAAGGGCCCAGTGCACTGCTTTGCCCGGGGGCCTATAATGCTGTTAAGATGGCCCTGCTGACAGCTACTAACATGGATGGATCTATAGTAGTATACTAGGATGCCAATGTATAAATTAATTGCTGCATCTACTATATGCAGAGGACTAAGGGCAAGTTTCTTTGTGAGTGGGTGTGCTGGTGGCATGAGCTGATCATATGTAAACAAAGCTCCTTCTTGCTCTCCCATCACACTTTAACTCTTTATTAATGAGTGGAACCCGAGAGCTTAGTGTAGGTGTGTTCCCTACTGCTTTGCTACCTCTGATACCATCCTCCTCCAAGACTTCTCTTTAGCTTGAGCAAAGCTGGGAATCATCAATGGAATAAACGGCTACTAGCATGAATCTAATTTTCAGAGACATATGAAGAGCCATATGAAGGATGACTTCCCTGGAAGGTGATTTTCCTTCCATTGACAACCCCTTAAGAGCTCTCTACCCAATACAGGGATAATAATGGCTCCTTGGTCTACTCCCTTCTGATAGAAGCAGACAGAGTCTCTCCTGAAGAACAGTCTGGCAGACATGTTTATTTTTTAAATGCCATGGCTGCTTGAGCTCATTCTGCTCCATTAATATTATTTGAGAAATTGATAGCAATTATGACTTAGTAAGCCAGTGACATTTTTGACAGAATTATACCCTTTCATTTTATCACAATCAATGTAATTTATGGTAATGCACACTGTGATTCGAGGTGGTGCTCGGACGAAGATCAAAGAGACAAGGCAGCATTAATATCGGCCTCAGTGTAGAAGATCACTCCAACCTTGGGCATCCACTGGGCCGTGAATCGGCTGTCATGCTAACTAATGAGCAAGATGGACGACAGATGAGGTGCTCCAGTTGGGAGCTCCCTGGCTAGGGATTTCCTTTTTGGCTCTAATCCATTGGAATCTACCCCCTCAGTCATTCTTTATACACACCTGGGGTTCTATGGACTGCTGTCCTTCGATTCTCCAATTCCCGCGATTGAATCTGAAACCAACCTCAGCAACTTCTGAGGAATACGTGAATATTCTACCGACCGCGGAGACCTAGCAATATGGCAGACGCCCGGTGGAGCTACCTAGGTAGCTATAGAGGAGATTGGCTGTGGATCTCCCCCTCGGCCGTCACCTACCCAGCCGGACACTGGGCAGACTTCCTTTCGTATCCATGCAGTGTCTCCTTCCTTCCCCGCCTTCTGATGAATCAGCCGGCTTTTTTGACTTTTACATTGTCTTTTTGGTTCCCCTGAATTACGTTCCCCCTTTTCGGTCTTTCCTGACCCAATCTTCTTTCCAACCCCATGTTACTTTTCCACTCATCCTTCTATACCCCATAGGATGTGTGTATATGTTTAAGCTATGCTCTAGTATCTCATGTTACTGAGTAACACTGTTTCTTTCATATATTATACTAGGGTTCCTGTAACTGACTTAATTTTGTAACTCGCTAATCCTCATGTAAAGCGCTCTGTTACCTCCGGGTCTTGCCAGCGCTATATAAAACTCTGCAAATAAAAATAAATAAGGAGGTCGTGGGACCCAGGGTCCGACCTGACAGCTGCAACTACCGCCTGAATGTGTGGCCTGAGAACAGGTCAGGGCTCGACAAGGGCCCCAAGTTTCAAGGACATGGGGCTTCTTCACTTCACTCACTAACTTGGATCTAAGGCCTTTTCTGTCACCCCACCACTTTCCAAGTCCAACAGCAGGCATTGGATTTTATACACACTAAACCATAGACATTCAGCATTCATAGCTACAGTTATCTTCAGCAACTATAACTTGTGCCCTAAGGTAACTATAACTCATGCCCTCGCCATGCACTGCTAATTACTCCACACATTACATCACTCATAACATCTTCAATGAGATCATTTATAATATCACTGCTACATTTGGTGCAAAATTCTTGATGAGAGAACTGTTCATGGAGGGGGCCTGAGTTATAGTTACTTTAGGGAAAGAGTTACAGTTACTTGAGATAACTGTAACTATAACTGCTGAATTTCTATAGCGGTTGCCTCGGATAGGTATAGTTAGCATTGTGCTTCCATATGAAATACTTTTTTTTTATGTTGCTAATACCTTTGGTGCCATTTGACGAATCTCCAAGTAACTTTCCGATAAAGTGCTCTTTTTTGGCTAGTTTGTGCTTGAAAGGTTTCGGGGTGCTCCGTCAAGCGGGGGTGAGAAGAAAGGGGATCCACAAGCTTTCCCCATTCTATTTCACATAGGAACTTTAGACAGCCTAAACTGCTGAACAGATTTACACAAAATTTGCCAGATAATTTGATCTAGTTCCAGAAGGAGGGCTTTTTGAATTTTTATTGTAAATCCATTCAGTAGTTTTTGAATAATTAATGTGAAAAAAACGTTGTATATATAGGGACCCGGAGGCTCCAAGGATCCCTAGATTTCAAAGTGAAATCTGATTAGCTGCCACCACCTCAACCAGGAAGTGGTGGCAGCCATTATAAGATTCGAGACTCAGTCCTGAGTCCTAAAAAAACGCAAAAAAAGACATAAGAGGGCAAGGTAGGAACTGACGCATCAAGTCTTTGACACCGATGCTTGCATCCATTCGAGGTACTTTTTTAACGGTCCCAGTTGTTGGCCTGCCCTTCACTGTGGTCAGCCTGGAATTTTGGATTTGCCCCGGTCTAGTACAACCTCAAGTAATCTTTTAGCGCAATTGACTTCCAAGCATTGTTTTTGGATTTAATCTTTAAAAATTCATATCTCAAGTTCTACTTATTGGATTTTTGTTGTTTTGGTCTTGTTTTACTCAGATAAATAGTCTCTGTTTTCCTAAACTGGTGTGGAGAATTACTGTATTATAAGTGTTGCACAAATACTTTATACATTGCCTCTTAAGTTAAGCCTGACTGGTCTTTGCCAAGCTACCAGAAGATTTGTACAGGTTATGTATCTGACTTACCCTCACTAGGATTGTGGCTCCTGCTTAGATAGGGTGTTTACTCTGCCAACCAGAAACCTCAATTTCTAACACTGCCTAAAAGAGGGCTTGGAAACAAGAAAATGAGATGGTGGGCTAGTGGGCAGACACTACAATATGCAAGCTTGCAAAGACAAAGCATGAAGTGTGGGGGGAAGAGAGAAAGCAAGAACAGCCTTTGGCAGCTGCTGTGTCTCCCCAGCACATGTTTATCTGTGTGCTTGGTTGAGTGCTACAGACACTGTGCAGTAGTAAAGATGAATTGAATGTCTGAGTGTTCTCATATTTTGCATTGCCCAGTCCCACACAGAGGTGATGGGATGCTGATCCCTATATGGGTATAGGGTGTGAAGTATGAATCACAGCTCTCCTGTATAAAAACTCTGGGAGTGCTTAGAAGCATGCTTTGCTATCAGTGTGCTGTGTTGTAAGAAGAAAGCTTCCTAAGTGATTTATCATCCTTGCTTTAGCATGTGAAAAAAAGGTAGGTTGAGCTCGGTTTTTCTGGGTCTTGCTTGGCTGAGCTGCACCTAGCTGGTCTGTGCTCTGTGTACAGACCTCTACTAGCCACCGAAGGCCCAGGTTCTGTAGAGACGTTTCTTACAGCACTGAGATACAGAAAAACTATGGGATGAACCTCTGCATGAAAAACAACTCGCATAATTTAGAATTGTCCAACTGAAGTGCTCTCATGTTATCAACATCAGAAAGGAAGGCTAAGTGAGCCACACATGGCATGAGAAGGGATGTATCCCAATCCAACAGGTCTTTCAAAATTACTAGCCTATCATTACAACTTAACTTTAAACATTTCCAGCCGCAATTACCCATCCAAGCACGACTACGGTCAGAGTTGGTTTAACTTCCCTTTGAACTTACTGTCGGACTTGACCCTTTTTGCAGGGTCATCCCTGAACTTTTTGCCTTCCTCCTAGACTTTTTCTGACCTGTTTTTGTTGTTTTTTTTACTCTTGGCACTTTTACCACTGCTAATCAGTGCTAAAGTGCATATGCTCTCCATTGTAAATTGTTGTAATGGATTAGTGACTCCATGATTGGCTTATTTGATTTACTTGTCAGACCCTAGTACAGTGCACCATGTGTGACCAGGGCCTGTAAATCAAATGCTGCTGGTGGGCTTGCAGCACTGGTTGTGCCACCCACTGAAGCAGCTTGCAAAGTGTGGCTCAGGCCTGCCATTGCACAGCCTGTGTGCAGTCTGGGACTGCCATGTCGACTTGGAAAGGGCACCCACTTGCCAGTCCCTAAACCTTCCCTTTTCTACATGTTAGTTACCCCTAAGGTGGGCCCAAGGGCAGGGTGCATTGTATGTGAAAGGTAGGACAGGCCAGTGATGTGTGTGCCATGTTCTGATAGTGAATTACAGCCAATTTCGTTATTCACTATTGTAAGGCTATCTGTTCCCATAGGCCAGAATGGGAAGTTTGATTACAACATCTTATAATCATAAATGACCCTAGGAAGAAGATAGGAAAATAAATCTTAGTATGCCTGAACTCAGAATGTAAAAATACATTTTTTAGTGTGGGTGATTTTTACATTCTGTGTTTGAAAATAGCACTTTTAGAAAGTAGGTATTTTCTTGCCTAACCATCCAGTATGCCTCTGCTAGGTTTGTGTATTCTCTGTCTGGTTTGTGAGTGACAGGGGGCTGGAGAGGGCTTTGCCTCCAGTACTCTGATGGGTCAGGGCTGGGCTGAATAGGACCTGCATTGAATACAGAGTAGGGGGAGATTTCCTTTCACTTGCCTGAGCCTTCATAGAATATAGAGTAGGGGGAGGAGTTTTCCTTTCGCTAGCTGGGCCAGGTCTGCTTTCAACAAAACTGTCTCCACCTCCTGCCAGGAAGCTGCACCAGAGAGGGCAGAACTAGTTTTGGCTGGGCACAGACACCCTCTGCCTTCAGAGGACAAAGGATTTTGCAGTATAAATATTGGGGCCCAGGCCCAGAACTTTAGATCACTTCCGGGAATCAAGACGAAACCTTTGCCAAGGTGAGAAACCAAGGAAGCTGAAGGAAGAGACTGCCCCTGTGCTGTTTGCTCTTTGGGGCTGGCCTGCAGTGGTTACTCACTGCCAAGGAAATGAGAAAAGGAACTTTGTGTGTACTTTTACTATCTTGAGGAAGATCTCCAAGGGCTTGAAGCTGAGCTTGCATCCTGTTCTGAAGTCTCAGGGACACAATGACTTCACCACCAGCTCCCCCTGAATTTCCTTGCTGGGAGTTCTACTTACAGTGAGGTGCCTGCTGTTGTTTTGGGCCCTCTAGAGATTGCGTGTTGCTGGGAGCAGGAAACGCAACACAACGAGGAAGAAGTGTGTCACCGCCGCAGTAGTTGCCGTTGGATTGCCGAGGAAGCATGTCACCGCCGCAGCTGTTTGCCGTCGCATTGCCGAGGAAGTGTGTCGCATCACTGGAGAAGCGTGCCGCCGCCGCAGAGGTTGCCGTCACAACACTGGAGAAGCGTGTCGCAGGGCCTGTTGCAGCTCCAAAGTTCATCGATTTTGCCGCAAGGCCATTGGGCGTGGAAGCAAGGAACCGACGCATCACCTTCCCTGCGACCCTTTTGTTTGTTTTGCGTGACGCAGCCAAGGTACTTTTAGAGTAAAGTGTCGTATTTACCATCTACATTGAACTAGGCTAATTCTAACATTTAAAAGTCATATTTTTTAGGTCTTGCCTAGCGTTGCAGCACATGCGCTGATCGCTCTGCAAGAGATATTGTGGATGAGTAGATTTCAGAAGGGGACTTGAAGCCCCGCCCATCCTTTTCATTGGGTAGCGTCAGCAATTATGCTAAACGCTGGCTTCCCATTGAAAAGGAGGCTTTTTTGTTGCCGCCCTTTCGCCTTTTCATCCGGCCCATCCGGAGTGGATCGTCTGCTTCACGGCTGTCGTGAAGCAATTTCTTATCTCTAGTAAACAAGCCGTGAAGCAACAAAGGATCCAGTCCAGATGGGCCGTCCAAAAAGGAGACAGGGCGGTAGCCTAATGAGGAAAGATTCTTAACACGCCACAAGGTGTACCTCTGTTCCCCCACCACCCCATATCGTGGGCTGCGGGGGGAGGGGACTTGGAGGGGAGATACAGCCCTGCTGCCCTGATAAGGAGGGATGTGATGCCGCACACAATGCGTGGGCTCTAATCCCATGGGGCCTTGTATGGCCGCCTCTGAGCGCGCTGCACATTAAGGCAGATATGAGCGTGTGAAATGTCACCCTGGGGGGTTGATTTGCTTGTCTCCGGCACATTATCTGCCTCTTTGCGTCCTCCCTACCCCGTGTTTTTGTGTTTTCACAGTGGGGGTGCCTGGTTTTGTGGCTGCCTGTCTCTTCGTTTAAGACTGTGTTTTAGGCTCAGGGGGTGGATTAGCACGTGGTAAATTTCACCATCAGCCGCGGTATTTACAGTCACAAGAATGGGGTCCTCCATCCGGGGTGCGTGCAAAGGATGTAAGGCATGGTACCACTAGTAAACATGGGGCTCCCGCACCCCCACTACACCCAGCACAGATCCCCGCACACAGCTGTGTGTTGTGCTTCTGCTCGGGTCACGCGCTGTACCTACCAACACATCACACACCAACACATCATACACCACACAACAGAGGCTACCGAATATCTGGCATCCTAACCCCTCACCCCT
The DNA here is from genome assembly GCF_964204655.1 of Triturus cristatus. Classification (NCBI taxonomy): domain Eukaryota; kingdom Metazoa; phylum Chordata; class Amphibia; order Caudata; family Salamandridae; genus Triturus; species Triturus cristatus. The sequence goes on from NC_140580.1 coordinate 478,068,310, forward strand.
GGCCTCGTGACCCCCAGCCGCCACTACACCCAGTGCAGATCCCCACGCACTGCTGTGTGTTGTGCTCCTGCTCGGGTCACGCGTTGTACCTACCAACACATCACACACCAACACTTCACACACCACACAACAGAGGCTACCGGACATCTAGCATCCTAACATCTCACCCCTGGCTTCATGACCCCCCCGTCCCCACTACATCCAGCACAGATCTACGTGCACTGCTGTGTGTTGTGCTCCTGCTCGGGTCACACGCTGTACCTACCAACACTTCACACATCACACAATCACACAACCGAGGCTCCCGGACATCTGGTGTCCTAACGCCTCATCCCTGCCCTCGTGACTGCCCCCCCCACTACACCCAGCATAGATCCCCGGGCACAGCAGTGTGTTGTGCTGCTGCTCGGGTCATGCAACAATCGCTCTGTACCTACCAACACTTCACACATCACACAACGATACAACCAAGGCTCCCGGACATCTGGTGTCCTAATGCCTCAACCCTGCCCTTGTGACTACCCTTCCCCCACTACACCCAGCGCGGATCCCTGTGCACAGCAGTGTGTTGTGCTCCTGTTTGGGTCACGCGGTGTACCTAACAACTCATCACACACCAACACTTCACACACCACACAACCGAGGCTACTGGACATCTGGCATCCTAACACCTCACCCCTGGCCTTGTGACCCCCCACTACACCCAGCATGGATTCCCGCGCACAGCAAAGTGTTGTGCTCCTGCACGAGTCACGCGCAGTACCTACCAACAAATTACACACCAACACTTCACACACCACACAACAGAGGCACCTGGCCCTCTGGTGTCCTAAAGGCTTACCCCTGGCCTTGTGACCCCCCCCTCTACACCCAGCGCAGATCCCCAAGCACACAATAGAGGCTCCCGGCCCTCTGGTGTCCTAACGCCTCACCCCTGGCCTTGTGACCCACCCACTACACCCAGTGCAGAGCCTCGCGCACAGCAGTGTGTTGTGCTGCTGCTCAGGTCACGCTCTGTACCTAACAACACTTCACACATCACACAATCACAACCGAGGCTCCTGGACATCTGGTGTCCTAACGCCTCACCCCTGCCCTCGTGACTGCCCCCCCACTACACCCAGCGTGGATCCCCACGCACAGCAGTGTGTTGTGCTCCTTCTCGGGTCATGCGGTGTACCTAACAACTCATCACACACCAACACTTCACACACCACACAACCAAGGCTCCCAGTCCTCTGGCGTCCTAAAGCCTCACCCCTGCCATCGTGCCCCCTCGCCCCCTCTTGGGGTATCCGCAGGTCTTGGCTTCCACCAAATTCATAGAGTGTAAGAAAAACTTGGAAAACTACAGAAATGTGTGGCAGAAAACCTTTTTCTATGCACCCAGGAAATACCATGTATACAGATAAACTTCACTCACCAGCGCACGTCTCCCGCACTACCCCGCCCTAGAGGTAATGACAGTCCTGGTAATGAGTGAAGTTCGGGGAGTGGGGTTCTGGTAATGAGTGATGTTTGGGTGGGTGGGGTTCTGATAATGAGTGAGGTTCGGGTGAGTTAGGGTCTGGTAATAATTGAGGTTCGGCTGACTGAGCTTCTGGTAATGAATGAGGTACTGGTAATGAATGAGTTTCGGGTGACTGAGGTTCTGGTAATGAGTGAGGTTCTAGTAATGAACGAGATTTGGGTGAGTGAGGCTCTGGTAATGAGTGAAGTTCGGCTGAGTGACGCTCTGGCAATGAATGAGGTTCTGATAAAGAGGGAGGTTCTGGGAATGAATGAGATTTGGGTGAGTGAGGTTCGGGTGGGTGAGGTAAGTTCTGATAATGAGTGAGATTCAGGTGTCTGAGGTTCTGGTAATGAATGAGGTTCAGGTGAGTGAGTATCGGGTGAGTGATGTACTGCTAATGAAAGAGTTTCAGGTGAGCAAGGTTCTGCGAATAAATGAGGTTCTGGTAATGAGGGAGGTCCACATGAGTGAGGTCTGGTAATGAATGATGTTTGGGTGAGTGAGGTTCAGATGAGTGAGGTTCAGGTGGGTGAGGTTCTGGTGAGTGAGGTTCAGATAATGAGTAGGGGTCAGGTGAGAGTGGTTCTGATAATGAATTTGGTTGGGGGAGTGGGGTTCTGGTAATGAGTGAGGTTCGGGTGAATGTGGTTCTGGAAATGAATGAGGTTCTGGTGAGTGAGATTTTGGTAAGGAATGAGGTTCAAGTGAGTGAGGTACAGGTAATGAGTGAGGTTCGGGTGACTGCGGTTCTGGTAATGAATGAGGTTCGGGTGAGTGAGGTTATGGTAATGAGTTAGGTTCGGGTGAGTGAGGTTCTGGTAATTAATGCGGTTCGGGTGAGAGCTATACTGGTACTGTATTCAGGAAGCAGCGTCAATGCAGACTTTTATCATGTACAGAACATGTACAGCAGAGATAGTAGTGGTGCATGAAGTAGTATAGTAAAGGCATTAGAGGTGCAAGCTTCTCTCGCAAACACACAGATCTGGAAGAAAACAAGCATCACCAGTGCAATCTTTTCTGATGCACACACAGCAGATACAGCATAGGCTGTGGCCGCCCAGACTTCACCCATGGACAGGCAGTGCTAAATGTGGGCTGGTGTTTGCTGGTGCTCAGCACCGGTATGTATTTCTCACCACTGACAGCTATTTCTGACAGGCCACCGCATGGTAGTGCAGTCTGTAATTTTTTTAGATAAGCAAATTAATTGAGCATTTTAACCTTCAGTATGAATTAAGATGACAATACTTCGTCTAGGCCATTTTTTCAGCTTTTGTGACATGAAATAATCCAAAATTTCACAACTGTTGTAGTGTGGTGGTTTGACAGTAACAATGGTACAGGCACTTGGAAGCACTGGTATGGTGTGCAACTGAAGGGCCTCTTGTGAAATACCCCGGGGCCTGCTAATTATGTTTTTGACGAATTAAGTGCCTTGGGCAGGGCTAGCCTAGTGCAGGAAGAGAACATCTTTTGCAATAGGTCTCGCATTTACACGAGTTTGAGCTATTGACATTGCAAATAACAATACCTTTTATATTTGTTTTCGTTTTAAAAACATAAATAAAAGGCATTGTCATTTACAATGCCAATAGCTTTAACTTGTGTAACTGCGAAACCTATTGCATTGCAAATGCTTGTATTACTGTATTGTGGATTTTTGTCGTTAGGTCTTGTGTTAAGTCTAGTAAAGATTACTTATTTTTCTAAACTGGTGTGGTGTCCATTTGTAGTGTTTTCACTGTATTACTGTATGTGTTCACAAATGCTTTACACACTTCCTCTGAGATAAGCCTGCCTGCTCGTGCCAAGCTACCAAGGGGGAGTGTAGCCCCCTTACATTGACTAGAAGCAAGGGCCCCTACTTGGTCAAAGGTACCTACCTCTGCCAACTAGAGACCCCCATTTCTTACACTTACTAATAACAAACCTAAACTTATTAATTGTCTTCACTTCAGAAGGATAAATGGCAGAGTAGTCCCTACCCAGATGCGAGCTCCGGGCTCTCAGGTGGCGCTCAGATCTCAAGATCCAGGCTGGAAATTGGTGTTTCGACAACCCACATGTACCCCTTACGAGTTCTAGGTCGTTACAGAAAGCACATGAACTAAGTGAGCTATCTCACTGCAGAAGTTAAGCGCTTGCTCACGCCACCTCTCCAAATCTGAACGTACGACACCAAATACAGCAATTTCTTCAACTTCAACAAATGGTTTATTGAAAGCCTTCAGAAGTATGGTCATGCATAGGTTGACCTGTCTGAGTAATCATAAATACCGAGCAGCTTGAGTGACAGTCATTAAATAAAGTCTGTGGGCATAGGAAATCTTGGAAGGTCACACACAAACAAAATACAATCCAAGCATATTTCATGCATATCTAATTATAGATGTGAAGGTGAACTGCAGGATTAAATTACTGAGAGAAGTTTCACACTGACCGTGAAGCATTAAAAATGCATTCAGTTATACGGGATATCTTTATGTTTTTTACACTGGCCTTTGAGGGCCTTTGAATTTTAGCTCCAGTTGTTTGCTATGCCTAATGCTTATTTTCTCTCTTTGGGCTTTATCTATTCACTTCTTCGGGTGTCCTTTATTTTCTGTCTATAGGCTTTATCTATTTACTGATTCAGGTGTCCTGTTTCTCCCACAGACAGAATGTCTTAACAGACATCATTTCCCAGGGCACTCTAGCAAGAGCCCAATCAATGCCTCTGTGTAGGTACCGTCAGTCGATGTGAGCGTCCAATACTGTTTACTTAAAGTGTTACATGGGTGGTGTGAAAATGGCCCCCATGGAGTATCATATGCCCTCTTCTGCATGATCTTTGCTCCAGTAATGTCAATGTCTGTGACATCTATATTTGAAACTGTTCTCTGGCCTCCTTATATGGAACACAGAGAATGTATGTAAAAACATTGGAAGGCGCGCAGGCAGAGTTGGACATGTTTTGAATCCATAATCAGGATGGAATGAAAGTCACTCTTGACGCTTAGAGGAATTTTACTAGATGCTTCTTTTTAATATTTAACCACAGCGTGCAGGCCATGCATAATTAACAACTACCGGGGTTTGTGCCACAGAAAGTGGTGTGTTTGTGGAGTCACCTGATGTAAGTATGAGAAAGAGGAAGTGGGGTCAGGTATGTAATTAGATCGTAAATGTCACTTTTTATTGCAACTACTAAAAGGTAAATGCTCCAGGAATAAATAATTAAAGAGCACATAGGGCTCGTGAGACCCATACTAGGGTCCCATTTCCATGCTAAAGTCACTTTCCACGTACTCAGAGTACTAAACAGCATTAACCAGTATTACCCTGCTCTGTTTGTCCATATGTTTTTTTAATATAAAAGTTTGTAAGTGTTTTTCTTCCTCCAAAACATATGCAGAACGTTGCTCATGCAATTACACACCTTTCGACTAAAGCACTGTTCTTCTCACTGTAATCTGAAGTGTCAGATTCTAGTTGTACCAGAATACTACAATTTCTACAAAAAGGCCTTTTCAGGGCACAATCCATTTAATAGGATGTTACTAATTCTACACTTTTAGCAAGCAAGGTATACACCCTGGCACATGATCATGCCATTCTGTGAGCACTACGCTACCTTACTTTGAAAACATGAATGGCTTACCCTGCTTCCATCACCTTGAAGTGGGCACCTTCCTTGCATCACAACAGCAGTTAATTGGGCAATACCATCCCAGTTGTTCTTTTTTGTGTAGTAATGATTGTTGAGTAGGTGTGGGACAGGGCTAACCCATGAAATTGTGCTGCCTCAACCAGGACACAATGAGATGCTCTGAGAAATGTTCATTGTTCTTTCAGAAATGTGCAGACTGATGTGTCAGATTGAGCTGGTACATCTCAAAACACCTTAAGAAAATTGTCAGTGGGCACCCTAGCTCTCTGTAACTGCATCACAATGCAGCAACCAGATTTGCTGCTCTGCATTAAGCAAAGGGGAAAATACAGTGCAGAGTAATATATTTATTATGATTGTCTTGCTGTTGGAGTCTTCCCCTGTGCTTCTGCTCTTATGCACAGCCTTGCTGAGGTGAGAGTGCGCTGTCCAGCATAAGATTTATACTTGTACTTTCAAGCATACCCATCCAGTACAAATTCCTATACCTAGACAAACTAAGAATGGATCTTATGCATTGGATGTGTTCAGTGAACTACAGTACAAAAGTGAGTTTTATGAACCCTGGCCTCAGAGGGGGCAAAACATTTGCCTCCTCTGAGTCCAGGGGTCACATAAGAAGTGCCAGGAGTAGAAGGGAGCAAGCTAGAGGTCACAGCTGCAACCTCTAACTACCTCCAAATGACGTCCATGAGAAGGAGTCGACTATCTGAGCAGCAACAAGTAGAATAGTGCTGGAAGAAGTCACCAGCAGCAGTCCAAGAGAAGATTACTCAAGCGGACCAGCTACAACTGAATTTTCCTGGACTGCCCAGATGCATTGTGGAAAACTGAGCCCCAGACCCCAACAAGCAATGAGAGCTTCTGAACCCTTGGCTGGTGCTGCTGGACCCTTTCCTGCATAAAGGAACCATCAGAGAACAACTTCTGAAAGTTTGCAAACTTTTTGCAATGTTTTGGTGATAAGCTCCCGGAAGAAGAACGGCTAAACGTCGAGAGTCCAGCCGTTGTCATCGATTTATGAATCGACCTTATCGCTCTGGTTTGTATTGAAAGCTCCAGAGCTTCTCGCCATTGACGCTGAGGGCAAAGACTTCCAAGGTCCCTCAATGCATAGTGCTGCAGCATTGCGAAATCCAGATCCGATGAACCTGAGGACTTGACATCGGGAGAAAAGCCAAAAAAAGAGAATAAGTGAAAAGGTAAAACCTTCACCTTGATCTACTGCTCAACCTATCCGACCCGCACTCCATCACGGTCAGCCTCAAACTTTGACTTTGTCACGGTCCAATGCAACCAAATAGCCGCGAGTAGCGCTTTAAGCTGTTCTTAAAAAAATCATATCTCTAGTTCCCTATATTGAATTTCTGTTGTTTCGGTGTCATATTAAATATATAAATATTCCCTATTGTTATAAATTGGTGTTGGATTTTATTGTCTTGTTCCTTTTACTTATGTACATTTTGGTGATATTCAATGTTTTATACTTGTCTGTTTCCTAAATTAAGCAAAGCTACCAGGGGTTGAGTAAAGATCAATTTATGGAGACTTGACTGGACCTTATAAGTGGTTTTGGTATTATTATTACTAGCTGAAGGTGCATACCTCCACCAGCTAACAGCCCACTTTCCTACAGCTATACTAGGTCATTGTCGCAAGGAAGTAGCAGCAGAGTTACTCTTTTTATAGAGAATGTTGTACACATGTCCCATTTGAAATATCAGAAGGTACAATGACCAGCTGCCAAGATCCAGAGAGACTATGCAATTTACAAGGGACAGCCAGCATGACACACCTAAAAACTTAGGGTCAGATCACAAAACATTTTTGACTGGTGCTGTTTCATGTCCTTGGTGCTAAGTTAAAGCAGTGATTGCTCCAAACACCATTTACCACAGTATTATCAAAACATGAATCTGGATATGGTTTTGTGTTACAGGATTGTCTGTCCATATTTGTTGTGTAGTATCATGTAATAATGTCTCAATGGGAATCAATGGAGGGGGATATGAAATTACAGATAAATCAATTACAAAGGAAATAATAAAACATGGTCCAAATTTGAAGATGAGATGTAGTTGTATTATCAGTAAAGGCATACAAAATATGCCTCATAAATTATAAGGCAGCTTCAACCATGCTTTAAAATTGTGCACTAAGTTCAAAGTGAACACATTGTGCTCATGAAGAAATAATTAAACAGCGCAAGTGAAACACATGAACAACGAAAATTATGGCAGAGCATTGGAAATATTCTAGAAGATCTTATGCATGCAATACAGAAATAATGCAGAATCATGTCATAGTACAGACTCCAAATTTAGCTGGAACAAGTTGACAGCATTTCAACCTTCATGACTGGAGGTCATCATCATGACAATGGTGATACAAGGTGAGAAGGCTACTGCCTAACAGGAGAGATGAACAAATGATATAAAAGCTGAAGTACAGAATGGAGCAGGTACAAGAATGTTTAAGGACTTGTAAAAGATACCTGAGGAAAATACAGGGCACCTATAGGAGAAGAGAAGACAAGAGAAGGGCTAACATTAGCCACTGATTTCCAAGATTCCAATGAGACCATTCACTCAGAATTTGCTCAATGTATAGGATATACAGGATATACACTCACATAAAAAGGTTCCACCAGTGGATGAGGGAACCTGGATCTTTGCCAGCACGGCTGGAAATGTATCCCAAGCGAAACATCTATGCCTAATGGTTGAACTTCAAAGAAGCATGTGCCAGAAAATGTCTGGGGAGGGAAATCAATTACCCGCTGAGAATTGCTATGAGAAAACTGTGAGTGTAATAGGCAAATGTGTACAGAATTGCAAAACTACTCACCGAGGTGGTAAGCTACCCCAGTAGGGGGTGAGACTACCAAGGCAAGTAGAGAAGTCACAATGGTCCTCGCGGAAGGCTTCTAGAGAGCAAAGGAATGAATCTATAATTGTAAACAACTTGAAAGTATTAATGCTCTAGTGCAGTATACTCAAAATGGGGGTTTGCATAGGTATATATGTTTAATAACCAGTACAGGTTAAAAACGTGCCCCTGGGACAAAGAGCGAAGCATAAAGCGTCTTGGTGGGAGCCGTAGACTCCTTACAATCGGTGACTATGACTTTGCAGGCCAGATCCATAACTTAAAAACATGAAAAGGCATTGGGTATGACAGAGCGTATAAAGCGTGTTACTCTTTCATTAAAGTTGTGCAAGTATCCTGTGCACTAACCTGAGGCAGCTACAGCGGTAATAAATGAACACTTGACATGCGGTTACTGAAGTCGTAATTGAATTAAACATTTCAATCAACCAAGCGTGGTGAAGCCAAGAATGGCCAGGTCTGTGGCTTAAAAAGAGGAGAGGGTAACACTTTTAAGTATTTATGTGTGTAAGAAACATAACAGACTACAAAGTCCTGCATGGATGCTGGGTACACAGACCTGAAGAAGCTGATGTGGGTGCTTCGGGGGCAGTGAGCCCTGACTTAATGAGGCGCTGCACGCCAGAATTTCAGAGGCCCTGTTATAGGCTGGAGGAGCACTAGTACTCCAGACTGCATACTGGCGATTATGTGCTGGGTACCCCTGGGGTATTACTCAAAGAAAATGATAGATGAAGACTATAGGGCCAATTGATGGGCCTGTCCCATACGGGCTCGCGGTCTAATTTGCATGTTTAGAATTAATTACAACTCAATTTGAAGAAAAAGACATACAATAAATGTACAAGAAAAATCATTATTTACAAAATATGTCAGTTAATGTGAACCATATTCAATATTGTCCAGGAGGGGGCACACATTATGTTAGAGGTATCAAGGTCTCAGGCGTCTCAGCATAAAATGGGCAGTCCAGTTTTCAGGGTTCAAGTAGAGACCATACTGTTTCATTCATCCGTAGTGTTTAGACCATTGTCCACAGAATTACTTTGGAAGATCCAACAGCATTCACAGCATAACAGTAGTTGTGAGTAGTCACCTACGCGGGTTGGTAAGGGGGGTTGGTCCACCACTTGACATTGTGAAGTAATTTTCTCTGTGGTTAGATGCCTTAAAAAGGGAAACTAGCAGAGCATTCTCAACTTGGCATTTAATTCTACTTTTATGCTGGATGATCAGTGCCTACTCCATCTGGGTTGTTTGCCCAATATATATTAGGTTGCACGGGCAATGAATTGCATAAATTACATTGGTCGAGCTCAATTTTCACAAAGTATATGTGTTAATACCTGTGTCATAATTCTTTGGTATTTTTAGTCTGTGCACACACTGTACAATGTTGCCATTTGAAATGGCCAATCACCGGGGAGGAGACCCCAGGCAGCCATAATCAATTGATTTGTTTTTGATTTAGGTGTCCATGTAATGGCGTGGGAAATGTGGTCGCTATGGATACTGCTTCTCCTATAGGAGAATAATGGTGGTTCCAAAAAATGGATTGGGCATGCAGTATATTTCAGTTCTCCTTGATTATTTATTTTACTGATCTTGTTACTAGCAGGACAGAAGGTGGATATGAAGGTATCTGTTTGTTTTCAGTTCTGGTTTTGAGTGTGGGAAGTGTATCCATGGGGAGGTACCATGTGTGTCTGAGTGAGCATGATTCTAAGTATCTAGGATAACCCTGGGAGACCAGTTGCTCTTATAGTATTGCTGCCTCTCTAAAATAATCTTTTTTCCATTTGCAGTTTCTGCAAATACGCAGGAATTGCCCATAGGTTAGGCCGCCTCTAAATCCCCTTGGGTGGTTGCTGGTATATAGGAGTAATATATTTTGTTCCATGGGTTTGCAAAACAGGGATACACCTATTTTTCCATCTTGGACCTGTAATGAAAGGTCCAGGAAAGGGAGATCATTGCTTTTGGCTTCGTAGGTAAATATTTGTTGTGTGGCATTTTGTTGTGTTGGAGACATGTTATGTTGGTTTTTGTGTTACTGCACATTATTGAAATGTGGATGTATTCTGTTGTAATGCCATTGTTTTGTTGCATTTTGATCTGAATGTTTTTCTGTGTTGTCCCGTATGGTTTGTGTTGTTATGCTGCTTTTTGTAAGTTATTGTGCCAAATTCTTTTGCATTGTAAAGGTGGCCATAGTAATACAAAATAGCACTTTGTGTCAAGGGTGTGATCCATGTGGGGTACATTAACGCTCCAGTTCAACCACCCATGGGATCTGAGGCAAATCTCTATCTACTAATAGTTGTAGACTCGGATTTGCGCCTACGCTTCATGCCTCCTCGAGGAAGCCATAAGTACTGACCATGTTTTCAAACTCTCCACATTTTTCCACTTTTGCATGTGTACTGCTCTGTACCTCACACAAGCAAAGTGGGAAATGTACAAACACATAGTTTGTGTACTGGAAGGGTCCCCTTCAATTACAAAACCTATGCTTGATAGAACGTACACACCCTTGCACTATGGAGCATGGCAGCCCAAAGTGCAACAGAGCAGGGGTAGTGTAAAATAGCTCCATATCTCAGTAGATATCTCATGCACTGTGTTCTCTCTTTCACACAGCGTGGCAACTTTGGATGCAGTGCTGCGATGTGTGAAAAGTTACTAAATCGTCTCCTAAGTTAGTTGACCAAGGCAATGAGATATCAGAAGTTCGGACCAAAATTTACAACATCAGACAAAACAAATGAAGTCCAGAGTTGAAAGTTTCCTTTAAATTCAACCTTCGAGAGGCCAGTCGAGATTGAGACTGCTATGCTCTGAGGTGGGAGACTCACATCCAAAGACTGATGGATGAAAAGACACACATAGAGTGTCATATCTAAATATGCTAGATATTAGTTGTCAAATATTTGTGAAAGCGTATATAAGACAGGCACCAAGGGACCCTCTCAACAGCCTTCCTACCAAGGAAGGGCAGAGAATGAAGAATGCCTGGCACAGGCTCAGAGAACCTATTGCTCCCTTCCTCCTACCTGTTTCATGAGACCATGCCCTCAAAGCATGGGTTTGAGCTCCCCATGGTTCTTTCTACATTAAAAGTGCTTAGCTTTCGGTACTGCTGCAGATGTAACCAACGGGGGGCATGGGTGTCTTTTACTAACAAAGTCGGGGCTGGAGGCCCATTTTCCTCGCCTTCAGCAGAATCCTTGGTACCATTGCAACCCCAATTCTGCATTGTATTGGTGAATTACCAGCAGGCTTTCTCTACTATTTCTCTCTGAGCCTGCAAATTTAGGAAATAATAAGGGGAAGCATTATTTCCACTGTTACTTCCGCAAAGTTTCTTTGGAAGGAAGAGTGTCCTGGAGACATCTCTGAGAATAATCCTATATACACAATAGAGTTCTATGTATAGCATATCAAGTGTGAGATGTTGCTTTTGACACACAGATATTCCCTGTAAAGCGTGCTGTCCTCATTCAAGTTAGTTTCACACCCCATTGAAGGTTCACACTCTATTGAATAATTTACATAAATTAACAAAAAGTCTAGAGGTTTCACAGACAAACACACACCATTGCAGAAAGGATCTTAAATCACGAAGCTATTTTAATTCCAGCTGTTAGAACAGAGGTGTTTCTTTGTAACAGCTCTGTGGATGCCTCAATACAAAGACAGCAGTGTAGAAGATATCAGGGTAGAGGTGCATTTTAAGAGCACTGATCATGGCTCAGTGGTTGTCTCAGGAGTTGGATAGTAGCGTATGGTGCAAGTGAAGTGATGGGAATTTCGCTCCACAAGGATTTCAGTCTCAAGATATATCATGCGCCTCAGTCCCAGGATATCAGTACATGGGGCTGGCCAGAATAGGATGCACGTTGATTAAATATATCCATGATCTCGGGTGTCACTAAAGGGTTTCCCAGGCAGTTCTGTCAATATACTGCAAACCTGAAGCATGGTAACACTATTACTGTACAGGGACTCACATGGTCAGCACAGTCACATTAATGTTACACAAAAATTGCATAAGATCTGAAAGTCTGGATGGAGCCTTTGTTATTCCTGTGGAGAAAACATCACTTGTAGAGGATGAGAAAGGGTCAAAAAGGAGAGCTCTGTACCACGCATGGTTATTTCAAGGAAACAATGATTCACAAGGCAAACATTAAAATGAGCTTTCCTCGCCCTTATTTCCCTACCTCTTATGTTCTTTCTAGACTCTCCATAATGTCTCTTTCAGTCTGTCTGCCACTCTGTCTCCCTCTCTCTCGTTCTCTCTCGAGCACAAATCTTCCACTATGTGCCTAGCTTACTCCTTAATCTTTCATGTCTGTTTCTTTCTTTCTATGCCTCTCCACGCTCTCCCAGCTCACGTTGTGTAGCCCACGTCACAAATCTTTCTCTATATCTCAGCCACCTCTCAGCATCTTCTCTTAAACTCTCCTCTCAAAATTTTCTTTCATATATCTTACATAGCTTGTTTCTTTCAACTTACTGTCACTAAGATTGTATTTCTCCCACAGCCCCAACCAACCCATGACCCACCCCATATAAACAGGCACGTCATGAAGTTCCATACCTACAATTTGGGATTTTTTGGGGGATATCTAAATACTTCAATGCATATATCTAGGGAATAATTGACGTCCATGACAAAAATAATGGAAGTTAATAGATAGGCGTGGTGTCAGACCACATTCCTCTCTCGTATGCTTCTTAATTCTGAGATGAAAAGTGAAGAAAACCAGTCATTGGAATTTGGAAGATTTCCTACATAAACTGATGCCATGGAGTGAGGGGTTCAGGGAGATATCAAGGGGGCATCCCTTTAAGGGGCCAACCAGTTAAGAATGCTTCCAAGGTAGCAAGACGGTAAGTCTTATTTCCCACACAGTGCTGCCTCTAAAATACTTTGACTTCTTAGCTCATATTTATGTAAGTATAGAGTCCTTTTTAGGAAATAAACATTTAAAATGGCTTAACAGAAGCAATGTATTCACTCACATCTTCCTATTTCAGTACACATCCCCTCTCATACAATCTTCTCTCTCATTTCCTCCATCCCCACCTATATTCTCCTTTTACTGGACCTCTCTCGCCCACAACTTCTTCAACCTTCGTCTCACAGCCTAATCACTCTGACTCTGCCCTCTCCATTCACTCACTTTCTCCCCTCCTGTATCTCAAACACTATCTTACTTTCTTACACACAAGAGACACACATGCATTCATTTCCATCTACCTTCATACCCAACCTACTACTAGTTCCTACCTACCCTTTTCCTGTTCACTCATCGAAAAAGTTCATCATTTTCTCACGTGCTTGCATCAAGGTACAGCAGCAGTTGCAGCACTTCCCGGAGACCAGTACTACTCAATGCCTGCCTCTGTCCCTCAGACAAGTTATTGATTTTGGTTATAGGCAGCACCCTCATCTGCCTCAACAGATGTTTGCAAATTTCTCACACAATATTTTCAAATTTGACAACTTGATAATGTTGGCGAAGTTATTGGGGTTCTGAAAACTATGTCTCAAAGACTGAAATATAATACTGCAAATTTTGCACGTCCATACTTAAAGTCAATATGCCAAATTGCCCTAAGATTATTTACTTTGATGGCATGTGACAATATGTTCCAGAAAAGCAGAGGAACAATGTTCAGGAGATGATATGACCCTGTTCTTCAGGCAGGTCGCTCCCCACGCCGCACAGCACCACCTGTGTGTCCGTGCCCCTGAGCCCGCTGCTGCCGCTTGCCAGAAGTTTGGGGCCCGCCTCCACCCGCAGGCTACCACCTGTGCCTCATCCCTGGTGGCCAGTGGTAGGCCGTAGGTTCTGTGCGCTCGCTCTGCCCCCTTTGTTGCCTGTCTGCCTTGATGTGATTTAGCTTTCTGTTATTGTGTTGTATTCTGTTTTGATTCTGTTATTGTGTCGTATTCTATTTTATTCTGTTTTTCCCCCCTTTATTCCTCTTGCATTGTACTATGCCCTTCTGTTTTCCACCCGTTCTAACCTCCCATTTTTCCCGCCGCTGCGTCCCCTGGGGTCGCCAATTCGCCGCCCCCCGCTACCACCTCCCAGCTGCTCCTCCCTCCCACCTCCTTTTATATGGTGGCTGCTGCACGGTCGCACGCAGCGTGCGTGCCGTAGGTGCGCCAAAGGCGCGCCTAAGGCAAGCCCGTCTGTGCCCGTCCGTGCCTGGACCGCGCCCAGCACCAGACCCCCTGGCCCCCGCGAATGCCACGACACCCGACGCCGCTACGACGCCAACACCCTCCGGGCACTCAACACCGGACGACCACACACCTGCACCGCTGAACACCTGCACTTCCAGATCCACACCGATCCCAACACCACCCTCAAAGGAATTCTCATCTACAGACCCCCCCGGCCCCGGCCTCAGTTCAGCTACTCCATCGCCGACTTCGTCAGCATGCACGCCCTTGCCTCCACAGACTACATCCTCCTCGGAGACCTGAACTTCCACCTCGAGAAAAACAACGACACCAACTCCACCACCGATTGACAACCTTGCCAACCTCGGACTCAGACAACTCGTCACAACACCCACCCACTCTGCCGGCCACACACTTGATCCCATCTTCTCTGCAAGCTCCCACGTCACCTTCAGCCACACGACCGAACTCCACTGGACCAACCATCGCTGCACCACCGCACTCAACAGATCCACCGCCGCGGCTGGAGCAAAATCACTGAAGACCAGCTAAACACCACCCTCGCCCTAAGCCCACCCGCCAACCCCACTGACGCCGACACCGACGCCCACAACCTCAGACGTTGGATCGACAACTGCGCCAACACTCTCGCCCCGAAAAAGAAATCCTCCAACAGACACACTAACAAGAAAGCCAGCAGGTTCACCGCAGACCTCCAGGCTTCCAAGCAAACCTGCCGTACACAAGAGAAGAAATGGCACCATGAACAGACACCAGACAGTTACGCAGCCCACGAGAACGCTATCCGCAGACACCATCACCTTATCAGATCCGCCAAAAGGGCCTCCTTCAAGGACCGACTTGACAACAATGCGCGCAACAGCGAAGAGCTCTTCAACATTGTGAAGGAACTCTCCAACCCCAGCTCCAACACCAACGACATCCCACCATCACAAGACCTGTGCGACTCCCTCGCCCCCTTCTTTCATCACAAGATCGCAGACATCCACGACAGCTTCAACAACCTGACCACCTCAACAACCACAGACACTTCAGACCCCGTGGCTACCACCCACATCGATCCCCTACTCACCTGGACCAACATAAACGACGTCAACACCATCAAAATCATGAACACCATCTACTTTGGCTCTCCGTCAGACCCATGCACACACCACATCTTCAACAAAGCTAGTGCCACCATCGCACCCCATCTCCACAAGGCCATCAACATCTCCTTTCAGACCGCGACCTTCCCAGAGAGCTGGAAGCACACCAAGATCAACACCTTACTGAAGAAACCCAAGGCGGATCCGAGGGACTTCAAGAACTTCCGGCCCATCTCCCTGCTCTCGTTCCCGGTGAAGGTCATTGAGAAGACCGTCAACAGACAGCTGAACCGCTACCTCGTGGAGAACAACACTCTGGACCCGTCCCAGTCCGGGTTCCGCAGCAACCACAGTACCGAGACCTCCATCATCGCTGCCACCGATGACATCAGGGCCCTGCTGGACAACGGTGAAACCGCGGCCGTCATCCTCCTGGACCTATCAGCCGCCTTCGACACTGTCTGCCACCGCACCCTACGCACACACCTCCACAACGCAGGGATCCAAGACAAGGCTCTGGAATGGACCACCACCTTCCTCTCCGGCAGAACTTAGAGCGTCCGCCTCCCCCTTTCCGTTCCGAAGCCTCTGAGATCATATGCGGTGTACCCCAAGGATCATCCCTCAGCCCGACACTGTTCAACGTCTACATGGCACCGCTCGCCATTGTCGGCCGACTGCATGACCTCAACATAATTTCCTACGCCGACGACACACAGCTGATCCTCTCCCTCACCAAGGACCCCCTCACCGCCAAAACCAACCTCCAGGAAGGAAAGAAAGCCGTCGCCGAGTGGATGAAGAACAGCCGTCTGAAGCTGAACTCGGACAAGACAGAGGTCCTCATCCTCGGCTCCACCCCATCAGCCTGGGACGACTCCTGGTGGCTGTCCGCACTGGGAGCAGCACTAACACCGACCGACCACGCATGCAACCTGGGGTTTATCCTGGACTCAACACTCTCCATTACCAAGCAAGTCAACGCCGTCTCGTCCTCCTGCTTCAACACCCTCTGCATGCTCCGCAAGATCTACAGGTGGATCCCCACCGAAACAAGAAGAACGGTCACTCAGGCCCTCGTCAGCAGCAGGCAGGACTACGGAAACGCCCTCTATGCAGGAGCCTCGGCCAAACTCCTGAAACGACTGCAACGCATACAGAACGCCTCTGCTTGCCTGATCCTCGACATCCCGCGCCACAGCCACATCACACCACACCTGAGAGACCTGCACTGGCTTCCCGTCAACAATAGGATCACCTGCAAGCTCCTCACTCACGCACACAAGGCACTCCACAACACCAGACCGGCATACCTCAACAGACGACTCACCTTCTACACCCCGAACTGACAGCTCTGCTCCGCCGACCTCACCCTCACCACCGTCCCCCGCATCTGAAGAGCGACCACCGGTGGCATATCGTTCTCCCACCTCGCCGCCAAGACCTGGAACACCCTCCCCATCCTCCTACGGCAGAACCAGGACCTACTAACCCTCAGGAGGCCTCTCAAGACCTGGCTATTCGAGCAGTAGCAGCATCCCTCCCCCCCCACCGCCTTGAGACCCTCACGGGTGAGTAGTGTGCTTTACAATTGTACGGCTTTATTGATTTATTTATTGATTGATTGATTGATTGATTGATTGATTGATTGATTGATTGATTGATTGATTGATATGACACCCCATATGGGCCCATTGGTGCAGCCTCACTTGTAGCACCCCTCAATGTCAGGCCAGAAACCCATATAGACTGCAAAGAAACTGGATTTGGACAATTGGTGCCACAGAGCGATGTAAAAAGGCCCCAAACATGTTCACAGAGTATGAGGTGGGGTAAAAGAAGATAGTAGATAACTGACTGACTCCAACATGGCCGAGCTAAAGGCAACATAAATGAACCTCCTGCCAGTGCCTTTTGACAGGCAGAGACACCCAGAGTGCCCAGTCTCACTGCTGTCTTAGTCTCATACTTGACGATTATCTAGTAGTCCATAAAGAAGCAGGATTATGCCTCAGAGGCCTAGAGCAGGCGGCATTGGTTTCAGTGGCCTAGAGAATTTAGTAACAATTGCTTTTCTGGCCTTGAAATGTTGACACACATATGGGAGACCTTCCTGCACATAAACAATCAATAATGGCGATTTGCACCATCTATGAGGAGAAATTAAAAATTTCTCCTAATTCGGCCACGCTAATGCCTGGTTTTCCATGGCATTCGTTTTGGGCTCTGCCTCAGCCATGTAAATCTGGGACAGCGTCAAAAATCAATGGGTGTTGCAGGGGAATGCCCCCATCAACACCCATTGCACGCCCCTTTGCACCAGAGAATTGTGGCAGAAAGAGGCATATTTACAAGGTGGCATTAGGCCACACACAGAGGCTTAGTGCCACCTTGTAAATATGGAAAAAAATTCTGCACCATTGGAGTGTCAAAAAAGTGATGCTCCGGTGACCGTGAGGGCTTGTAAATATGCCCCATAGTCCTTGCAGTCTTATTGCTAAAACTCTTTCATAATGTCCCTCTTCAAGAAAGCATATTGAAAGCTACTCTACACCATGTGTTGTACAAGGGTTTTTACTCTCTTACCCTGATTTTTGTTAATAAATATTCTTTCTTCATTATTATCCGTGGTTTGCACCATGTCTACATCTGTGTACTTTGTACCCGTGTTCTCTTTGGAACTCAGTTTGCAAATTGAATTCTAAGTTAGATTTCCAGTTCAAAAGAATTTATTACGAATTTTCAGAAAACAAACAGTGTACAGAAAGAAAGAATAAGAGATACATATTTGCTTGTAGCCTGGTGATGTTACACAACAATAACGATGGACAAATTATAAACATAATTGTGAAGCCATAAATAAATGATGCAGTTACAAACGGATAATAATACAAATCAATACAAATGAAAACAATAACTGGCCTGAAGATCTGTATACCGGTTGAAAATTCGATGATGTGTTCGGAAGTAAAGAGAGGTAGAGCTGAGTTAAGCAAGTGCGCGTTACTTTCCCATGTATTGATTTAAAATAAGCATTAGTGTATCGTGACACGTAAGTGGAAGTAAGAGAAAAATCAACTTATGGATGTTAGTACTTGCCATGGAAATATTGTGAAGGGGAATAAACAAGTTAGACCAAGTTAGATTTCATCGAAAAAGTGGACGATGACGGTTTGGGCCCCCACAGACAGACAACATGATGGGTTTTCCGACTCAAATCTTTATGAAGACTCCCAAAATGTTACTCTGGCTCTTTATTATTTGTTAGACCCGTGAGTGTGAGCTTCAATTTTCCCAGGCTGAAGAATAAATATCATTGATCATGTATCGGCGAGTAGTTTGATGTTTGCTTTATAGCACACAATGTATCCGCAAAACGGCTGGTGGGTATTTTTTCAGAGTCAGTCATTTACATATTTCCTGTTTACACATGCCTTTTAAGGCAGTGGGAGATGCGTTTACTTTATCGTGGTTATGTAGAGCTTGTCCACGCCTATGTTTTATTACTGCTTTGTTTGAATGTCTTTGGAGTTGGTTTTATTTATTTTGAATTCACTTTTAAGTCTGTAGTGCTTTCAGTTCATTGGTGGGTTGGCTGGAACTGCTGTAGTTTATTCGAATTCTGAGGCCTGTCTAAAAATGATGCCTGCGTATCTATTCAGACTGTGCCTGTATGGGCCACATTGGCTACAAATGGCGGCATGCCATTCATTTCAGAGTGCCCCTGATGGCTGGAATGATTGGTTTCTGTTGCCTGACTCTGGGTGCTGAGTTCTGTGAGATGCGCTGCAGTGACTTGGGGAACGTCTGGAGTGGTTTGCCTCTGGCAGAGGTAACGTGTCAGCATCTTTCTTACAAGGAAGGAGGCCTGTGTTAAATCTGCTAACAGCTCAGAAAGGTTTCTCGCTTTAGTCTCGCTGTCAGCTTTCGTTACGTGACATGAATCGGAAGCAGCTTCTTACTCGAGGATGGTTACAAAAGACGGGGGTTTAAAAGCAAAGTCGAGACTTTGGAAATAAATGCGGTTTAAAAACTGGGTTATGGTATGGTGTGGTATAATATGGTTTAGAATCTTTACCTTAGGACTGCTGCTATCTTCTACAATGGACGACCCCTGCTTCATGAATTTGCAGTGATCTTTACCACAAGGTATTGAATAATGGGGCATATTAATGTCATTGTAATGCAGTGCAGCAAGTCACCTTGCTGCTCTGCGTTACAGGAAAAGGGCAGGAATGTGCCGTATTTATTACAATATGGTGCATTCCTGTCCTTTCCCCAGCACGGGTGCCCAATGGGCTGCCTAGAGCCGACGCAGGCACCCTTACTGCAAGGGTGCCTGCGTTGAGAAATAAATATATTTCTCCTTGTTACGCCTCCCGAGGTGGAGTCTCTTGTTGGCGCAATCCCAGGTCTAGCAGTGATGGTAAATCTGGGACTGCATCAAAATCCATGGGAATTGCGTGGGAACACCCAAGCAAGGCCCATGGAATGCCTTCCCAGGGAACAGTAATGCAACACAGCGATTTGCGCTGCGTTGTCTTACTCCAGAGTTATGAAGCTACTCAGGGCCAAGCAAAGTGGCCTTGCGTGGCTTCATAAACCACATTTTGGAGTAGCGTCGCGCATGCACTATGTTGCGTGTTGCACGTGCAATGCAACTCCTGTCATAAATATGCTTCAATGCATTTTGGGAGATGACCTTATAACAAAGGGTGAACCTGCCAGGTCACATTAAAATATTAGGATTATGTCATTGCTGATTAGGCTACACTCTACTACGTTTCTGTCCATGTTCCAAATTTCGTAATTGGCCGCCCTTTTATTTTCTCCTTTCTTATTGCCCTATCCCTAATAGTGTGTGGCAGGTTTGTCCCCATTGTGTGACTGGTGCCGGTTGTGTGCCCTTCATCGAAGGTAAAGAGTGATGCCCCCATCCAGTAACCACAAACAGGCAGTTGAGAAAAGTGCCTGTGTTTTCAGGAGGAACATGCTTTGTTTATTGTTCCCTGAAATGTATATAGTGGTCCATCACCACGGTCTCTAGAAAGGCAGAGACCTACCCCTAGACCACACTGGTGTGGCGGTTTGAACAAACATGTTTTACTGCCCCATTTAAATCTCATCCAGGAGGGTTCACTGCATAGATGCGTTCCATTGCTAAGGCATGCCCTCAGAAAAGCAATGCCGCCCAACTCTAACTTTCCAAAATCTAGGCACCTTTAACAAATAGTCGTTTGTAGGATTCAATGCTCACACAAGAAGATGATGTGTCATCCTTTCCCTAATAAAGGTAGGGGCATTAACATGTGAAGATTTGTGGACAAGAAGTGAAGTCTTAAAACTGGATCCTCTGTTTAATCAGCAGCCAATGTAACTAAGAAAGAATAGGGTGGGAATGTTCGAATCTTGAGATACCTTTCACAAAACGATGGCTGAGCTCGACACTGTTCAAATAAACCAAAATAAATTTTAGCAGGACGGATCAAAAAACATTTATTGTCTTTTTTTCCAATAAAGAAGACAGAAGCCAGGAAAGTACGACAGGCCTCAAAAACAAATCCAACTTCTGTCCCCCCTCTACAGCTATTCCCCCCATGATCATTTTTTAATAAACTATCCTCCGTGAATTAGGTCAGTTCAATAAAAAAAAAATTGTTCGTTCCACAGACGCATTACAGGTATTACAATCCTTTTAAAAAAACTCCCAAATCATAATCAATCCCACGGACACTAACCCGACTCTGGAGTTAAACCATAAAATGTGGTCTATTACAGAAAAGGCACTAACAAACGAGTGGATCAGCAACAAAGAATTTGATTTCCTCAATAAAAAACACCCACAAGTTCCAGTTATTTATGTGTTCCCAAAGATCCACAAATGTTTGCCCAACCCTCTAGGCCGCCCCATCATTTCAGGAGTCGGATCACTACTCGAGCCTATTGCCTAATACATCGATTTATTTTGTGTAAGACACTAAAACATACATCAGAGACTCTATGGACTTCATCTCTAAATTCAAGGGCATGTCTTTTGACCCTGAACAGGAGGTGCTGGTGTCAATGGACATTGAGTCCCTCTACACCAACATCCCCCAAGATGAATCCCTAGCAATAATGGGAGAAGCTCTGGAAAAAACCCCAGCCAATAACAGTTCCCACGCGTTTTCTAGTGTTAATGGCCACCATATGTTTAAAAAACAACCTCTTTGCCTTTAGGAATGACCTTTACTACAGGTGACATGAGTTGCCATGGGCTGTGCATTTGCCCCAGAAATAGTGAATATTTTAATGTCCTTTTTCGCGGACAGATGGATCTATGGTGATGGAAACATATACATTGATAACATAAAATCAAAGCACAGATATTTAGATGATGTGGTTTTCATTTGGCAAGGGTCAGTTTCCTAGTTGACCAATTCTTAAGAATGGCTCAACAGATGGTCACCAGACTTAACGTTTCACTATGACATTCAGAAGAGAGCGATTGAATTTTATAGACCAGTGAATGATTACAGAAGACAGGCAATTATCTGTCAACCTATATACCAAACCCATGGATAGCAATACCCTCTTCCATAATACTAGTAATCACCCAAGATCCCTGAAAGAAAATCTACCTCATGGACAGTTCCTGCAGATTCACAGGAACTGTAGCCACAAAGAAGACCATTTCACTAATAGAGAGATACTTTGCACCAAATTGATTAATCAAGGATATCCAAAGAAATTGGTCAAGAACGCCAAAAGAGCATGGTTCACTCCAAACGATAGTTTACTAGTGCCCAAAGAAAAAAAGAAAAATATCCCTTTAACCTGTGTTCTGATGTTCTCAGCAATTACTAATAAAGCAAAAAAGATCATTAAGACCAATTGGAAAATATTAGCTGCACTCGACATTCCAAATTCCTTATTCTCCTTTAGGAGAGGGAAGACTATACAGCAACTTTTGGTCAAAGCCAGTAGGAAAACAGAACCAAAAGATTTGCAAGTGCTTTTAAAGCCCCCCCAGGTCACCAGGCATAACAAATGTGGCCACTGCACGGCCAGTGAATTCACAGCAAACTCCAAAGAAGTTACCTTCAATGGCATTATCCATACACAGTGCAAGTTCCCTAAATGCAAAACATGTATACTGTATTTGGTGTCCCTCTGACAAACCATATGTTAGGCAGACCACCCAACCATTAATGAGCAGAATCTTACAACATAGATCACAAACCCAGTGCAAAACACTTAGAGCACCGTTAGTTTGGCACTTTGAAGATAAGAAACACAGTGAAAACGAGATTAGGTGGTCAGTCCTATTTGTAGCCACAGCCAATGCCACTGGTGGGTCTATCGAATCCCTACTGTCAAAATTCGAAGGTAAATACATTGAGAAATTCCAAACACACACTAATGGCTTAAATGAACACAACGAACTCTGGTCATAAATAAAAAACTAAAGGTACCCATACTCAGACACTGTAATTATCTTTCAGTTGTTCCCTAGCTTTTGATATTCATTTGTTGGTGTTCCACAATCATTTTCTCTAAATTTGGGATTCTTGTATATACAAATGTCATCCCAAATAAAATGTCCTGTCAATTTCTTGCACCTAAGACCATGATGCATTGCAGTTCTTTTAATCCTTTAGTTGAGCATACACTTTCCCTTCCACAGGACGGCCCCTTTAACATAAGAACATTTGATTCCATTTATTTTATTTTCAACACATGGTGATCCCCTATGACAAATGGAGCTTGCCCCTATTTTACAACCAGTGGTGTACCATAGGGAGAATTTGCACATATGGCCAAATAGTTTTTACAATGTCTAGATTGAAGAAGGGACTGATCTATATTACACACTCAGGCTGCTATTATATTCCAAAATGGCTTTACCGTCTGCCTCGAGATTTCTTTGCGTATGGAGACGCGGTACACAATCAGGCACCCTTCCTAGACTGCAGAAGAGATCATTCCCGAATGGAGTTTCATCCCATTACCGCCGGTTTCACTGATTTATTCAGCCTTCCCATAGCAGACACGACTCATTGGCCTTCCATATGGTGAGGAGGTTGTAGTTCCAATTCTTGTCTTTCTGGCAGTGCACACTGATGATTAATCAGTGTAGGAAACTGGGTTTTTGTTACAGTGGTCCCACCTTTTTTGCCTGGTATTTGATGCAACTTTGACTGCTAACCAGGTCCCCAGTGCCAGTGTTCTTTCCCCAAAACAAGAGAACTGGCCAATTAATCCTCATTTGGTCAGACCTTTAGCACCTCTGTAAGTCCCTACTAAGTGGTACCTCTGATACATGGGGCATAGGTACTAAGGAGGGTCCCTAAGAGCTGCAGCATATCTTCTGCCACTCTAAGGGACCCAACACCAAACTCATACAGATTACCACTGCAGGCTTCATGACAAGGTGCTCGAAAAAGTGAAAACATGACATGGCACACACTTGTGTGCGCATTTCCCCTAACAATTCAAGTAATATTTGCACGTCACCTCTACAGCAGGTCTTACAGCCCTAAAGGCAGGGGGCATTTTATTACATGTGAGGACATATTTGCTTAAGCAGATATTCCCCTGTAATGTCTAGTTCCCTTACTAGATATTACAAGTGAAAATGGAAGCCCTCTTAAGGTATGTACTGGGTACTGGTCACAATGAGTTTCCAAGCTACATAATGGCTTCACTGAAACCTATGGTGTTGGGTATCAAACATCTCATGTTAATAAACCTACACTGATTCTAGTGATGGATTTAATAACACACGCACCCAGAGGGTACTTTAGAGGTCCCACCTGAAGCCTACTAGCTCTCTAGTGTGCTGGCTGACTGGTCCAGCCCAGTCTGCCACCACAGACAAGTTTCTGACCCCCCTAGGAGGTGAGAGGTGTGCTCTCAGATGTCAGAAACAATGCCTGCTCTGGCAGGAGGTGGTTATTCCTCCTCCTGCACGAAGGCTAGTAAATCAGCATATGGGAAGTGGTTTCAAAGGCCTCTGCCGCCTTTGATATGCAACCGAAGGCTTCCCCTAGACAGGAGAAATGCCACCCCCTACCCTGGGCCAATCTGGCACCAGGACAAGTGGGAAAATTACCTGCTGAGGAAGTGTGTTCCCACTCAGGCTAGTACCACCCCTAAGGTGGGCTCCCTGAAGTGCACACGACTAGGAAATCTCCACCATCTTGGTTTTTGGTGGAAGTAGGTGCTCTGGGACAGGGTTATGCCCACTTCCCACAAGAAGTGGCCATATGGAAGTTTTAGTCACCCTAAAGGTAGCTAGCCTATTGGCTACTACCTGACACTCCTGGTAACTCCCCTAAATACAGTATTTAGTTGGCACCCTGATGCCAGGACCTCAGATTCTATGGACAAAAAGAAGGAGTGGACAAAGAGAATTGCTGAACCGAGAACAGAGGAGCAACAGCTGACTTGGTGCCAACCCTGCCAGCCTACCTGCTGTACCCGTCACTCCTGGACGAACAATACCTTCTGATATGGCTAAATGCTTGCGCACACTATGTGAAAAGAGAGCATTTAGGGTCATTGTGCCTCTGTAAACTAGTTGGGGGTTTGCCTGGACTATTTACACTGTACCTCTTTTTGGACCACTATATAAAGATCCAGCTTCCCACAGTCAGCCTCTTTATAACATTCATTTTTCCCCCATTGAAAAACAAAGCGCAGATGGAGTACTTTTGCCCTCAAATCGGGGTGGCCATACATGCTTGGTAAGACAGTTTTTCAGTAGGAGCTAGGGATCCCATATGTGGGCCTCACAAGTCAGGAGCCTTAAGAGAATGTGTATTTATGCATGCCTGGTCAAATCCCCACATAAGGCCGAAGGTTTTAAGCATCAACAGGTTCCCTTTCAAATAATGCAATGCACCATGGTCATTTGTATTATTATTATTTATTTATTTTTATTTGGTGACTACACCTAGACGTGCTCTTGAGTTTACAGGTTTTGGACTGTTTTGATTGTGCACTGGTTTTATGCACCCTTATAATTAGCACAATGCGCATTGCAATATGTTTTGAATTTGGCGCAACAGGTCTTTTGATGTCGATGATGTAAATAATTTGCTTTTAAAGGGGCTGTACATGCCTTGTTCTTTCCTGAGAAGGCCTAGAAGAAATAGACCGAAAAGCATTGACTACACAGACAATTTGAAGCCCACTACAAAGCCTTATAAGAACCAATTGTATTGTGGACCACTGTTTTCAACCTTTAATGATGTTGGACACATTACTTCATGCAATTGGTCTTATTCTTGAGCAGAATATCTTTGAGCGGTTCATAATGGAAAATTCTACAAATTACCATCATCATTAATAAGTACATGTATACAAGAGTCATGTTGCAACAATGTTATGGGATCTTTGAGATTTGTGCATTTGTATTTATGATAAATTACTTAGGTCTGCATAAAATATTTTCCTGATTTATATGTTAAAGGGTGCCTAGAAGCAAAATACCCTCATCAAAAGTAATATAATTCAAATAATATATGTTTGAAGATGACAATGAGGCCAATAACAATAAGAGTGTTATCGTTGAGAACACATTTTTCTTAATCCACCCTGCTAGAGCTTCTTTTGGTTTATTTTACATTTAATGGTAGCCCAGGCTCTAGAGGGTTATACAGCCCCCCTCCCCTTTCCCCCAGCTGTTGGGTGCCTGTTGATCAGGGTCAAAACTATATGGGAATTTCGGTGCTGTAGTTGCAGCCTTCAGACTAGGAGAGAGACCAGGATCTCCTCTCCTACCTCTTCCCTTCCGGTATACTAAGATAGTTTGTCGCTGAGGTGGCTCACTCATGGAGCCAAAAACCTACACCTGTTTAACGAGTAAATGGTAACCGGGAAAACAGGGTTACCCAATATCCCATATATACTGAACATTAAAGTAACACCCAGGTAGAATTCCTAAAGAGTTGATTTTTTCATGGTTGTGTTTAATGAATAACCACAGCACTTTATCGCACAAAAATTCAATAATGGTAGAAAAAAAACGATTTAATTATTTTTATACTACTACATATGTACACATCTACTATAAATAAATTATCACGATTATTCTTACACCAAAACTAGCAGAAAATCAACATCTGTGGAACACTGTCTTGATGTTACTTAACGTTTAAGTGGGGCAACATCAGTTTATGAGAAAACATTCCTGGCACGAGGAATCCTTGTCCACTGCAGGATAAACAGTGATGGTCAGCAGAAGAAACACTAGCAGACCCTTCGAAGATGGACTGAACAGACACAGGAAATCCGGCGCCTCATCAGGAGGGGGTGAAAAGGTGACGGTCAAGCGTTCTTAAAAGGGATTCTTTCTCGGCCACCTCTCAGGGACTTCGGATTTCACGTATGACATATTTAATATCTCATTCTCCACCTCCATAAAGTGTGTATCCCAGAGACCTTTTACCGCAGAGGAGGCTCTTAATTAAAACAAATAAATGCAAATGATATTTTGCACACCCCTTTGCACATGCTGCAGTATGAAATTCAAATTAGATAGATACAGTTTGCTAAAGAGTGTTAACGTGGTGCAGCGATAAGCCTCTTATTGAGTGCGCTTTGTAAAATGTACAAAAAACGAAAGTGTGCCGAATGGGAATATTCGCAGTGGAAAAAGGCAAGGCACGCATTTAAACATGGAGTTTAGCAGATTTACATGAGCTAATTCGCGGATTAAACTGCATGAGTGCTGCCCAGAGGCTTGTTGCACAGCGGCTGGGATCTCCAGAATAGGATGAAACATTGTTATTCTCTTGATCAGGGCTGGAATGGCGCACAGGCCTTTGGCGGGTGAGTTGCAGGTTAAGGGGTTGTTTTAAGAGCTGTATGGACTGCCATGACCCATCCATAAAAGCCCCAATGGCCACATTCTAGTCATGCGCTCGTGCATTGGGCTGATTTGAACATGTTTTGCAGGGACTAATTATGGTTTCAAGACAAGTTCTTCTTTTTGATTGGATGCCAGGAAGCTGCAGAATCCTGTAGATTCACTCAGCTGTCATCTTCGGTCATCTATCTAGATTTTGATAACTTTTCTCCTAATATTTGGTTGGGTCACTTGGTTTATCTGTTCGTTTTAAATGTAAATGCTATGACATTTGAATCTAAGATGTCTTGAGGGTTGGTGTAGCTCAGGCGCGTAGCTAGGGGGGGGCGGTGGGGGCGGACCGCCCCAGGCGGCACTGTTTTTAGGGCGGCCGCTCAGCACTGGTGGCCCGTTGCGGCTGCGGCGGCCTTTATAATTTATTTAGGGACAGATTTGACTGTCCCTAAATAAATTATAAAGTCAGCCGCGGCCGCAACAGCGCGCGCGGCCGGCGGCCCAGTTAAAAGTTAAACGTCTTCAAGCAGCGCGGTGAGCGCGCTGCGCACTGCACGCACCTGACGCTGACCAGCAGACCTACTTGTTTGTGGTGCGCCAGTGCGTCAGCGCCTGCTGCAGTGCTGCCTTGCCATCAGGACGTCGGTCGGTTCCGGTTCCGGTTCGCCAAGACTAGAGCCAGGACTTCGTATTGGTCACCAGCCTGCTCCAGGGCCTCGCGATGAGAACGTTACGTAGTGGTGACGCGTCACGCGCTTCACCACTACGCACTCGTGAGGACCCAATTCTGTGCTGCAGAGGTCGGAGTCGGATTGTCGGAGAAAATACGTTTGTTTATTCCTATTCCCCTTTCCTGACCCCTGCAGCTGCTTATCGCATCAGGCTGTGACACAGAGTTCGACTAGTAGGTAAGAGAATGTGTTACTATTTTTTTTCTTTTAAAAATATGTGCAGGCCCAGCAGGACACATACTTCTGTGCACGTCATTTAAACAGTTTTTATCCTTCTCATGGCCGATGCAGGACACAATATGACAACGCAATTCAGAATGCCCAGATAACGCTAGTGATTAATGATCCTGCTGGAGAGCAATCGTTTGTCTGTTGGTAGTTTTTAAGTGCAGATGAACTGTATTTTATGTGGATAGCTCAGTGGGTTACTGCCTTTGTCACAGAGATCCTTGTGTTACTTGCAGTTCAGAAGTCACAATCCTAACATAGGACAGTGACCAATGAACTGTCATCAAAGAGCTGCATACAAACATGAATGGTATCGTTTTTTTTGTTTTGTGATATAGTTAGAGCTTCCTCAGTCTTTCATCATTCTAATGTTGCTAAAATGAGTATGTTTGAGCAGAGATACATTTTTATCAGTAAAGCTGATCCCCATGGAATACTCTTTTAAATCCTAAGGTTGTGTTTCCCCAGACCAAATCCTCTCAAAATATACTGCCCACCAGTATGGATGACATGTGATTCCTACACCTTGTAATCCTCATTGGCTTATGTGACATTCCCTGTAGACTGATTTACATACTTGTATGATTGATTGTCTCTGTATAATGTGTTTGTGGTGTAAAGTGCTGACACACTACACTACACTGATATGAGTAGCGCTAAACAACAAATGCATATGAGAGAGGGGCTACGGAGCGATGAGAGGCACTGGTGGAGGGTGGCAGTGAGGGAATCTGAGGAGGAGGTAGTTGGAGGGGCTGTGGAGCGATGAGGGGCACTGGTGGAGGGTGACTGCAGGGCAGGCGCGTAGCTAGGGGGGGGCGGTGGGGGCGGACCGCCCCAGGCGGCACTGTTTTTAGGGCGGCCGCTCAGCACTGGTGGCCCGTTGCGGCTGCGGCGGCCTTTATAATTTATTTAGGGACAGATTTGACTGTCCCTAAATAAATTATAAAGTCAGCCGCGGCCGCAACAGCGCGCGCGGCCGGCGGCCCAGTTAAAAGTTAAACGTCTTCAAGCAGCGCGGTGAGCGCGCTGCGCACTGCACGCACCTGACGCTGACCAGCAGACCTACTTGTTTGTGGTGCGCCAGTGCGTCAGCGCCTGCTGCAGTGCTGCCTTGCCATCATGACGTCGGTCGGTTCCGGTTCGCCAAGACTAGAGCCAGGACTTCGTATTGGTCACCAGCCTGCTCCAGGGCCTCGCGATGAGAACGTTACGTAGTGGTGACGCGTCACGCGCTTCACCACTACGCACTCGTGAGGACCCAATTCTGTGCTGCAGAGGTCGGAGTCGGATTGTCGGAGAAAATACGTTTGTTTATTCCTATTCCCCTTTCCTGACCCCTGCAGCTGCTTATCGCATCAGGCTGTGACACAGAGTTCGACTAGTAGGTAAGAGAATGTGTTACTATTTTTTTTCTTTTAAAAATATGTGCAGGCCCAGCAGGACACATACTTCTGTGCACGTCATTTAAACAGTTTTTATCCTTCTCATGGCCGATGCAGGACACAATATGACAACGCAATTCAGAATGCCCAGATAACGCTAGTGATTAATGATCCTGCTGGAGAGCAATCGTTTGTCTGTTGGTAGTTTTTAAGTGCAGATGAACTGTATTTTATGTGGATAGCTCAGTGGGTTACTGCCTTTGTCACAGAGATCCTTGTGTTACTTGCAGTTCAGAAGTCACAATCCTAACATAGGACAGTGACCAATGAACTGTCATCAAAGAGCTGCATACAAACATGAATGGTATCGTTTTTTTTGTTTTGTGATATAGTTAGAGCTTCCTCAGTCTTTCATCATTCTAATGTTGCTAAAATGAGTATGTTTGAGCAGAGATACATTTTTATCAGTAAAGCTGATCCCCATGGAATACTCTTTTAAATCCTAAGGTTGTGTTTCCCCAGACCAAATCCTCTCAAAATATACTGCCCACCAGTATGGATGACATGTGATTCCTACACCTTGTAATCCTCATTGGCTTATGTGACATTCCCTGTAGACTGATTTACATACTTGTATGATTGATTGTCTCTGTATAATGTGTTTGTGGTGTAAAGTGCTGACACACTACACTACACTGATATGAGTAGCGCTAAACAACAAATGCATATGAGAGAGGGGCTACGGAGCGATGAGAGGCACTGGTGGAGGGTGGCAGTGAGGGAATCTGAGGAGGAGGTAGTTGGAGGGGCTGTGGAGCGATGAGGGGCACTGGTGGAGGGTGACTGCAGGGCTCGAGTCGGGGTACAAGGCGGGTGGACGGTGTCCCCTCACTTATTTTAACGGGAGCTCGATTACTGGAGCAAATGGAGCCACACATTTACTCTTTGGCCTCTCTGGGGCGAGATTGGAGCTCATTCAGAACGCTGCTCACGCGCTGGCTTCTCTGATGCAATGGCATCTAAGGGGTGAGCGAGGGGAGGCAATGAGTCTGATGGTGCAAGCCACTTTCGTGACATTACTTCCTGTTGTGACGTCAGCGTCCCCATACTTCTTTTTTTAGGACTTGTGCCCTGGGTGACAGTGAGGGAATCCGAGGAAGAGGTCATGGTGTGGAGGGGGAGCTAGGGTGAGATGAGGAGCACTGGTGGAGGGTGGTAGTGAGGGAGTCTGAGGAGGAGGTCATGAGGGGGAGAGGCTGCAGAGAGATAAGGGGCACTGGTGGATGGTGGCAGTGAGGGAGTCCAAGGAGGAGGTCATGAGGGGGAGGGGCTATGGGGAGATGAGGGGCACTTGTGGCGTGAGGCAGTGAGGGAATCTGAGGAGGAGGTCACTAGGGGGGCCATGGAGGGACGAGGGGCACTGTTGGAAGGTGGTAGTAAAGGTATTTACAGAGAAAGAGGTTATTAGTGTGGCGCCAAAAAAGACTTTCGCATCAGCGCTAAAGCCGGCCCTGTCATGGCCTTTCTGTTTTTGTTTATTTAATTAGCAGTCGGGTCATAAGGGCTACTGTGGAACATGCTTTAAAGTGCTGCTAATTATATTTACTGCTATATTCAATGTTTTAAGTTTTAAGGTGATTTTACTAATGTTTTTACCGGGAAAAAGCAAAGTGGAGCTCGATAGTGCCTGATATGGGGCTGGGGCCCAAGGACAGCTGTGAGAAAAGGTGCACTGGAGAGAGGAGTAGTGGATAATCAAGCCTGTAAGGGAGAGCGTTGCCGAGTCCGGGGTCAGCTGGAGGTAGTAATGAAGAGGGATCCTCCATGAAGGCTCAAACAGATGGAGCCTGAGTAGTATCACTTGCCTGATACTCCCACCTCAAAAAAATCCTCTTCCCATCAAAGGAACATTACATGGAAAAAGCACTTTTTGTGAGTGATAATATTTAGAAAGAGATTTGGAAAAGAGTGAGTTTTACTGGTCCTTATAAGGCTAAGAAGAGATAAAGGAGGGCTCTGAAGCAGGCCTGCCCAGACATATATGCGACAAATCGAGCCCGCAGTGGCCCACCCAAATGCACCCTTGGCCCACCCAAATAAAAATTCCTGGAGCCAGGCCTGATGTGTGGCAAAAATATTTGTGCATGTTTGTTATGTGGCATTGCTCTGTGGTGGTGACTGTTTTTAAGCTGCCTCATCTGGAGGCATCCGACTGGGCCTCAGTGGGTTTATCCTGCTGGCTACGATGCATGCTAGTATTTTACAATGAACATTTATGTGCGATGGGGATAGTGATATGTATGGTTAGGGTTGAATGGCCACACAGTGTTAAAGATCCTCAACCCTTTACGTTCAAAGAATGGGTGAGCACAGCTCTAAACGGTTTGAAGCTGAAAGGCTCTCCACAGAGAAGAGGTATGGGGCTTCAAAAAGCATTCCATAAGCGATCAATGACTGGGTGTATAATAATGTTAACAGACAAATCTTGTGGTTCCAGCAACTGAGCAGTACTTCCAAAATTAAGACCCATTACACACATTAAAATCCCACTCCACATTGAGGAAGAATGTAACAGCTTGGACCCAGGGGCTTAGTTGATCCTCGACCATTTACATTCAAACAATGGATGTCTGGAGCTGACAGCATGGCACTCCACAGAGCAGCCCTGCCCTGGCACTGCCTCCCAGCCCGTGTCTCTCTCGGCAGTGGCTCCCTTCCTGTGTCCTGGGTAGACTTGGGGGTAAGTTACAGGCTCAGCCCACAGGACAGGCGGCTCTCAGCTTCCCACCATTGGCTGCACTTCCAGCCCATTAGGAAAATGAAGACCCCTCTCCGGTTGCCCGAGCGGCTAATGCCGTTTTCTGGAAACCCTCCTCATTCTCTTTATCACTCCCTGGCCTCTCTCCCTCACACTGGCCCTCCTCATTCTCTTCCTGTCTCGCCTGTTGGTCGCCCCTCTAAGTATGTGCATCTACAGTCCCTCTACCAATTTGCCTGCCTCTACTCCTTCATTACCTCCCGCTGCTCTCTGACACAAGCCTGACCATGTAATTGCTGGAGGCTGAGTGAGGTAAGAGCTAAACGTTTTCAGAGGGGATATTTAGTGAGTGGCAGAGTGGCAGCATAGCTGCCAAGGTTTCAGATGTGTGACATTTTCTCATAACTTCAGTGTAATTATGATTGACATTTCAACGATTATGAGCATAGCTCCCAAGGTTTCAAATTGCTATGTGTGACATTTTCATAATTCAATTGTAGTTGTGAGTGACATTTCAACGACTATGAGTGACACTTCTTTGCGAGCAAAACTCAAGCAATGAAGACGAGGGAAACATATATATATATATATATATATATATATATATCAGTAATTACACCCATTTGAGCAATGAGAAACTCTAAGAAGACTAAAACTGGTACAAATGTCTGCGGCGGCGGACTCATAATTGCAATAAAATTATGAAAATATCACACCCAGCAATCTGAAAGCTTGGCAGCTATGCACTTTGAGGCTGCTATTTACCAACTGACGTTGGAACTACTCAAAACAACAATGTACAGTAGAACTCTTCTTACTGTGTATCATCTGTGACTTGTCCATGCACATCAAGGGTTGGATCTCTTTGGCAGTACCCCCATATAAGTCATATAGATTGCACAATTTTCTTCTCTAATGTATAATTCAGATGTAGCTTACTCAAATTATTTTAACTTATGTTGGTAATAGATTTTAATGGGCACATATAACAGGGGGGCACAGTAGTATAGCACAATACAGCCCATCCCATAATCTCCATGATTATCTCATGTACATCCAGGGTTCGATTCCCTGGCTTTACATCCCTTAATTTTCAGTTTGATTGTTATTGTCTTCTTTAATTTAGCCATAATGTATGT
Organism: Triturus cristatus; assembly: GCF_964204655.1. Lineage (NCBI taxonomy): Eukaryota > Metazoa > Chordata > Amphibia > Caudata > Salamandridae > Triturus > Triturus cristatus. The sequence goes on from NC_140580.1 coordinate 478,101,764, forward strand.
GTGGTATTAGTTTGGCAATATATTTAAATAGACACACCTAACAGCATCTCATGTAAGTTTAGCATAATGCAGCCTACCTGGTATGCTCAAGACTCACCTCTGTACATCTACTTCCTTTAATCTAGATGTATTTCACTTAAATTTTAGCAGCTGACAATCACACTTAACATGCTTGATGTCGTCTTTGTCTTGTATCTATTTATTTGCCCTGCACATTTCTTTATTTCGAAACATTGACCATTCTTGGCCGACATCACTGTGGTTTAATATTTCTTGTTTCTTCTGAATATTCAAGGAGTGCTGCAGCGCCGGAACAGTTTGTCCCGGGTCTTGGATAGAGTTGAACAAGTCCCCATGGCCCCCACAACTGTGTTTAAGGATTGTGATCATAATGTGTCGGCCCTCCCTGTATTTTAGCTTTGGGCCCCCAGGCAGGCTGTGCACCATGTGTGTGCTGAGGCTGCTGTGAAGGAGAGATGCACTATTACAAGCTGGTTTTGGGTACCAAGAGCACACGTCTTTTCATTCCCAGGGAGTTGGTTGCTGCTGCTTTGAAGTAATGACAGGGAGCGGCCCCTGGATGTTGCCTTTGGGCCACCAGAGTGGGCTTTGTATCTGGTCTGTGTTGGCAAGGTGGAGCTGACTGACCCCTTTGTGCTGCGTTTAGTTTTAAGGGCACACAGTGAGTCATTCCCTGTGAATAATTAATTTGCTGTTTTTGAAAGATAAAGAATCACAGGCTTCGACACTGTTAAGTTGGTTTTGGGTCCCCAGAGCACATCACGTTCGTGCAGGTCCCCACTGCTTTAATGGTGGGACCATGATGTATGGTCATTTAATGTCAGCTGTAGATGAAGGTTACATGAACAGTGTCATGTGTGTGCATGTTTGCATTGTGTTGAGGGGATTACCAGGTAATTGTTCACGCAGCTCTCTGATGGATGTCATATGAGGTTTTTCTGAGTCCCCAGATAGATCATGCAGTCTGTGTGTTCTCTTTTGTACTGCCAGTCACCGGTGTATTCAACTGTGTAGCCTTGGACCGTGTCATGTATGTGCATGCAACTTGCATGATCAAGGTAACTATTCGAGGCGATATTACGTTTTTTTCGGACCTCTTTGAAGTGCATGCCCTCCCGCCAGGGGGGGGGTTGGGGGGGGGGCGGCAATCTGAGGGATAGCCCCGGGCGCCACAAGCTCTAGCTACGCCACTGGTGTAGCTCTGTAATGGCAGTCTCCGGTATTCCGTGGACTTTGTATATATGATGAAGAAAAAATGCTGTTTTTCGCAAACGAAACTAGACTCGCAATGTGATGTCTTATTTTCTTGTCTATTTAGTAAATTCAAAGGTCCTAAGTACGTGTTTGAGTTGTCCACCTGAATTTGTGTTATATTCAACCAATTACTCACAGGCGCAGCAGGAACAGGTAGCATTGGTGGGGCGGTGGGACGGGGCGGGCGGGGGGAATTCGACAGATGGCGGGATAGGAAAGTAAAATAAAAAATAAAATAAAACTCTTTTTTTTTGAGGATGACCCTTAACTTGAATTGGGTTCTGAAACGCATCAACCCCACCCAGCTAGCAGTATTTACCACTAAACCCACAGTACAATTGTGTGCACAAACAAGACAATCTGTCTGGTGAAACGATAGTGGTGATTGGCTGTACATGGCAGGCTGTTTTGGTTAAGAACAACAAATTATTTGTACCACCATGTTTCTCTGTTTAAATAAGGACTGGTCTGTTCTGTTTTGTTATGTTATGTCATTATTGTTCTTTTTCTTACAGTTGTAAAAGATGTTGTATTGTTGAATTGTCATAATTTTGTATGTAGCCATTGTCCTTTTTGAAGTCATGAGTTAATGTTTTTCGTGTTGGTTCTTAAAAAACTGAATTAAGAAAAAGGTGAAATTAAAACACCAAAACTGCTTTAAACGTCAAGGTGATTTATTTAAAAATTTGCTGATTACAAACATACGTCCAATCATCCTTAATGCACTAAATATTTCAGTGACCTAGTTTGGATGTCAATATAGGCCCAACCCCTCTAGGTTAAACATTTCTATGTATAGCACCATTTTGAACAAGATGGAACCCATCACCATCACTCACTCATGCTTCTCCCTTGCTCACATCCTCTCCCCAGTTGAGGTCATATTAGTTTATTTTTTCCTGTATTGTTTTGCTCATTTTGAACTTTCCATGGTGAGGATGTAAAATTGGTAATTGTAACCACATCTTCCCCTTCTACTCTGGATCTATTCACATGAAGAAAATCTTATTTTCATATTTTGTTCGTACTTATATGGATGACATTAGCATAGAGGGTACTAAATAATTTTTAAGGAATGGGTTAGTGCTATGATGCTAGGGCAATATGAAGTTTCTTTTCTGTGTTCTCTCATTCACTGAAGAAATTATATATTTGCTAATATCACAATGAATCTTCAGAACTGTTGATTTAACATGTAAGAATTCTGTATTAAAAAAACCTTGATTTTGGGGAGGCAACACAAGAATTTCCTATTCTACTAGGGATGTTGCCCAATTTCCTTCTGATTTTGTTGATCAATTGGGACGTAGAATATGTTCTGATTTTACATACTCTTTATAACTTTGCATCTGAGAGTCTTCATGGGATTGACTCTGTACCAGATATTTAGATTGTTTGAAGTAAAACCCTTTAACTTTTCATTGATCTATAATACAGTTATTGAGTGGGCCCCATTACCTAATGAATTTTAATAATCTGCTATCTGATGTTAGGGAAGTGTCTTGAAATTGAGGTTTAACATGATATCTGATACCATAAATGCTGGATATTTGATTCAGGTAAAATTGTGGTATGTCTGGATTTTGGTGGAACCATTTCGATAGCAAAGTTTGATAGCAGGGAATGGCTGCATGTTACAGGGTACCTCATTTTGATGGAAGAAAGACCCCTCTAGGTTTCCTTGTAGTACCAAATCCTCTTTTTCCCTGTGCGTAGAGTTGGTGGATTTTCCAGTGTGGATTATTGTTGGGCTTGGCCCTTTTTTGCAGGGTGATGCCAGAACTTTTTGCCTTCCTCCTGTATTTTTCCTGACCTGTTGTTGGGGGTCTTAAGACTCTATGCACTTTATCACTGCTAAAGTTCATGTAAACTTAGTAAGATTGGTCTACACCTGTTTGGCATATTTAATTTACCTATCAGTCCCTTGTACAGTGGTATCTCATATACTCAGGGCCAGTGAATTAAATGCTAGTGGTGGTCTTGCAGCGCTGCTTGCGCCACCCACCAAAGTACCTTTCAAACCCGTCTCAGGCCTCTGCTACTGCAGGGCCTGCGTGCGCAGTTTACTGCTGCTGAAACATGGCACATAAAGTCGTTGCCACATCTGTGACTCCCCTTTTACTACATATCAGTCACCCCTAAGGTAGGCCCTAGCTAGCCCTATGGGCAGAGTGAGGTGAAGGTAAAAGGTAGGATATGTGCCTTAACGGTGTGGCATGTTCTGGTAGTGACAAACAGCCTATTTGGTTTCTCACTGCTGTGAGGCTGCCCTCTCATACAAATGAATTGGGGATTCCTTGATATGTGCTTCAGTGATAATTATTGACATAAGAGGGGTAGCGTGATCAAGTTTGGTATGTTTGGAATAGTGGTGATAAATGCTGCTTACTGGTGAAAGTGGATTTATTATTACTATTTTAGAAATGCCAGTTTAGAAGTAGGCATTTATGTGTGCTGTATGTCTTTGGTTCTCTGCTAGGATGTGTATTGAGTGTCTGGCTTTGGAGTGACAGGGCCTGGAGAGGTTCAGTGCCTCCAGGCGGTCTGAATGAGTCAGCACTCGGCTGAATAGGCCTGGTCTGCATTTGGAAGGGTGGGAGGAGTAGAACCTGCACCGGAATAGGGATGTGCCTGCCTTCCACAATGATGGCTCTGCCCTCCCTATGGTGTGTCTGGGCTAGGGCTTACACTTACAATGGAGGTTGTTGTGCACTTGCAAAGTGCCCCCCAGAACTGGTTTGAACTGGGCTCAGAGCCTGTCCCAGGGGGAGAACAAAGACTGTAGTGCTGTAAGTACTGGGGCTGTGACCCCATGTTTTTTGTACTTGCTTGGAACTAAGACACTGCGTGGACTGCAGTGTGCCAGGAGGAACCATCACTTGGGACTGACCTGCTGCCTGCTGGGGGGGGCTGAAAGGACTCCCCACCTGCTGGAAGACCCTGTGTGCTGGCCTACCGTTGCCCAGCTTTGCCCTGTCGGACTTTTAAAACCCAGCACGTGCTGAGCATCTTTTGATTCTTCACCCATCATGGTGAGGACTGATTGCCAGTCCCAGCGCTGGTGAGCCCCACTGAGGAGCGCGAGGTGGGCGCTTCCAAATTTGTATTCCTGAGCCCAAGGAGCGAGCTCAGTCCTCCACATATGGTGTGTGCACAGTGCTGGGAGGACTGAAAAGTGAAAATCTGACGGAGACTTTGCTCCGTATACCATGGCCACGAGAGGTCTCCAGAAGTCAGGCAGAGGAGCCTAGTTGTGGGAGGGGCCTCCGGCCATGAGCAGTAGTCAGGCAGATGTGACGGGCCGCGTTGTCAAGCCTGGAAGTGGGTGGGCCCGAGCGGGAACGCATTCCCCAAAGAAGAAGACGCCAGCGGACCCAATGCAGACTTACCTCCATGTCCTGCCCCTCCTGCTTCAATTGAGGAACTCCAAGGTGAGGTTGTGGTATGTACTGCAAAGTGAGTGATTTACGTTATGCCCTGAGTTGATTAGGCTCTGGGGTTACATTGCCAAGGTTTGTACCCTACGCATCCCTATGGTGATTTTTATTGATGGGATAGGATTATATATATGCATATGGTGCTATGTTAGGTGCCGGTATTATGTTTATGCCTGATGTGGTTTGCTAAGTGCACTCTTACCATTTGTTACTGGTTGTCCTCACTAACTGTGATTTATGTGCTGATTATGACAGTGGCCCAATTGGCCTAATGATTTATGTAATCCCTGTAAAGTCATGACAAGTGCCTGGTGGCACAGTGTATATATGTGATGGTGTTCTAATGTGTTTTTATAGATAATACAAAGGCTATTTTTATATAACCTTGTGTGGAGTTTCTTTTGTGGTGTGCCTAGTGTGTCGCTGCTGTGTGAGTGTGTTGCACGAATGCTTTACACATTGCCTCTGGGATAAGCCTGACTGCTCTGCAAAGCTACCAAGGGGGTGAGCGGGGTTATCTTCAGTGTGTAACTCCATTGCCCTGATTAGAGTGGTGGTATCTGCCCGGCTTAGGTGCATGCCCTAGCCAACCAGGAACCCCATTTCTAACAATTGTCATGAGGATTGTACACGGAGACCTAATTTGCAGTGCTATTCCTAAACGATTTGGAGTGTAAGTATGGACAAGGTTGAATGATTTTGATGATTGAGAGTGATTCTGGAGTGTTTTTATCATACTAATGAGTTTCGTGTTGTGAAATGCATTTTTATGCTATGGGTGATCCCAAGGATTGAAAAGTTTGAAAATTCTGAAGATGAAACAGGCAAAGAAAATGAAGTCTAAAAAGTACAGATCAGTGAAAGTGAAAGGACTAGTGAAGACGCTGGTACTTCTATCATTGGTGTTGTGCAGTTTTAAAGCGAGAATCCGAGTGAAGAGCTGTTGCAATGTCAAAGTCAAAGGCATGATTGGCAGCAAGAAGAAGTAGTCTCTGGTTAAAAAAGAAAAGACTTCAGTTGAAAATCTTTGTCACAAAAATCCCCTAGAGGAAGAAAGCAGTTCACAGCGAATCCTAAAGTTCAAATTCATCAGTAAAAGGAGAACAATCAAAAATGATTACAGGTACAAGAGAAAAAGCTGAAGAAAATAAGTCATTAAAAAGAACCTGCAAAAGAAAGTATTGTCAGCAAGAAAAATGAGAGAAACTAAAGCCAATTAATTAATGAAAAGTCACAAGTAATTGAATCAGATTTAAAAAACTGTGAAAGTGAATCCCCATTTCTTAAAAGACAAATAAGAAAGAGAAGCCCAAACTGAAAATATACATCACATGAATAGGTATATCTAGTAACAGTGTCTGAGGAAGAAAAAGAATTAGAAACAGAGATCTACAGTCCAATAAGTCATTGGCAATACACTTTTAAAAGTGAATCAGAAGAGGAAGATCCAACGTAAAAATTCGAAAATTTGAGAGGCTGTGAAGGCTGAATAAAAATAAGAGTTCTGAATTAGAATCTTTAGAAAGCATTAGCTGAAACAAATTTTAGAACATTTTAATTATTGTTTTCAAAGAAATAGGAATAAAAGAAGGAATACATTGTTTTAAGAAAAGTTTTTGTTATTTTATTTTTTGGAGCTTTATGATAATTTTTTTTTCTAGTCTCAATAGAAAATGGAGTACAGCAAATGCTGAGCATTTATTAGCGTCATTGTCTTTTTAAAGCCATTAGCAGTTTTAGTTTGTCTGTTCTTGTGCTTACTTTCCAGTAAGATACAGCTCCACTAAAGACAAATTATTTACAGTACATAGTGAGATGAAATACAATACACTGACATGTGGGAAGAGCTCAGTCCGTGTATTTCAAGATAATATTCATGCTAAAATGTTGGAGGAGTATATTAAACTAATGAATGTTAAGAACTGCTTTGTATGTAGTTTTATTCCCTCATCTGTCAGAGAAAGTTCAACCTACACATGATTTTTTATTTGCTATTGTCTTGCATGTATAATGTTTGTTAGTATATTTAACAAAAAGTCATTTTTGTCTCTTTATTTGTTGGATTTCAGCATCTTGTTGGAGGATCTGCCTATTGCTGAAGATGAAACTATTCTTAAGGGTTTGAAATGTGGTAAATGTTGAAAAATCATTGGGCAAATTGAGTATGGAACTAAATCTGCTAACCTGTGGTATGTGTGTGATTTAAGTAAAGAAGACGAAGAGTTTATTAAGGAATAAAATGAGAGAAAAGTAAAGATTGTGAGAAATTGTTCAGATGAAAGAGGGATAAGAGAACAGATTAAGGAAGAAGAGGAATATAGATGATCAAATTTACAACCTAAATTAAAAATGTAAGTGGAGGGAAAAGGTGGGAGGTGTATGGTGCATCGTGAACCTTTAAAGGTGGCAAGGCTGAATACGTGGTAGAGAGTAAGTGTGAAAAAATGATGATGTATTTGATGACTATTTGTCTGTGAGGACCCACTTCTGAAAGGTAGTTATTATTTGTGTGGTAAAACTGCTTATTTCAATCTGCGGTGTAATTGGGTCGGAGCTTGCTATCTTGCTTTAGCATTGCCTAGAGTATATCAGATGAGCGGAAAGGGCAATGCAGTTGGCTTTATGGAGAGTGAAACATGGATTTGGACAGATAGTATTAGATATAATATGTACAATTATTCCCCCTATAGGTGTGAAAATGAGACGTTTGTCTACTTCAGTGGATAAGTACTGCTGGTACTCTATCACAAATTAATTCAGAAATATTCACTATTAGAGCCATTCTAATGTATAACCACTAAGCTCTAGATATCTTTCTTGCTAAACAAGGCAGTGTTTGTAATGTACTGACGTTCAAGAGATGCTGTACCTTCATTCCTGGTATTAGCTTTGCTAATAATTCCTTCATTGATAATGTCATTAAAATATTGTATGGACTTTTAGCTTTAGAAGAGCATGGTTTATGGGTAGCTGTAGGTTCCTGGTTAGTGAGATAGGGAAGGTTGGTGAATGGATTCATAATTTGGATAGAGGAACTTTACATTTCATACTAACCCTGTAATAACTATAACGATATGTGCAAATATTCTGTTTCTCTTACTAACTTTTTCTGTGTATCTGATTGAAAATTGTGTGTTTAAGGAGATCATTAAAAAGGGAAAAGTACAACGAATATGAGCTGGAGAATGGTCTACAACCAGGTAAAGTTGATGGACAAGAATTCCAAAAAGAAGCAGAATGTGATGCAGTTTGAATATTAAATACATTCCTGATTAGTAAAGTTTTATCAACTGTTTTAGCGATTATAGAATAATTCGATTTGAGGAAGTATTGCAAAGATGTATATTTTTACATATCATTAACAATGCATAATATGCTTTTTCACTCAAAAGTTTACATCAATAGACTTTTATAGTGTATTTGCCTTTCAAACAAATTTCCTATAATGTGTAGAAGTGTGTTTAATAATGTGCTTTATTTATGTCACATTCCTGTGTAAAAGGCCATCTTGAACAAGATGGAAGCCATGTCTGTCACTCACTTCTGCTCCCCCAAGCACATTCTCTTCCCACAGGCTCTGCAGCACACAGTCAAGCTGAGCTCATATAAGTTTATTTTCATGACTGTATTGTTTTGCTCACAATGCACCTTCTATGATGTGGATTTGAGATTGTTGCACACTTGTAACCACATCTTCCCTTTCTACACTGGTTCAATTCACTCGAAGAAAGTCTTATTTATAAGGTTTCATATTTTGTTCGAACATCTCCAGATGGCATTAGCATAGAGGGAGCTTCATAATTATTTAGAAATGGGTCAGTGCTTAGGTGCTAAAGCAATATGATGTTTATTTTCTATGTGCTCACATTTGCTGAAGAAATGATACAGTTACTCACATGGCAATTAATCTGCTGAACTGTTGTTTTAATATGCAAGGATTTTGTATGAAAACAACTTGAGTTTAGGGATGTGCCGTAAGACTTTCCTGTTCTACTAGGGATGCAGCTCAATTTCTTTCTGATGTTACTGCTCATTTGGGACTACAAATATTTTCTGATTTTTACTTACTCTCTATAACTTTGCATTTATGGCATTGACTCTGTCCTGAATATTTTCAATTTTTGTAATAAAACCCATTACATTTTCATTAATCTACAACTCAGTTATTAAGTGGACCCATTACTTAATAAATTGTATTACTCTGCTATTTGATGTAAGGAAGGTGTTTTAACACTTTGCCTCATGTAATTGAGGTTTAACACTCGTCAATACACTAAATGTGGGAGTCTTGGTTTAGGTAACATTTTGGATTGCCTACATTTTGGGATACCATTTTGCACCCACAAGGGTACATATATTCCTTGGATCAGCTTTTAGCAAAATAGGAGTAGAACACAAACACTAGAACTAATAGCTTAAAGAATTCATACATGAACCACATGCTACCAATTTAGTATGTGAATAAAGCTATACTGAAATGATGTGGAACCACCAATAAAGGTTTAAGAAACTTAAATCATTGTAACCTATTCATGAAATTGGGTGATGACAATCCCTGAAATGCCTGCACTTTGCACAAATGCATTTGTACCATCTTGGTACAAATCACATGGCTTAGAAAATCCACAAGATTCATTTGAATATTGACATGTTAGCACTTGCATTGAGATGGTGAAGCCCCATCTTTCTCAGACCCTTACAGATATCATGTTCTTGAATGTCATGAGGGCATCAACCAGATATACCCATGAAGAGTACACTAACTGGGTTACTAAAAAAGTAATGAGCTAGACACTGAAATGCAGCTGGAGTGGTATCTCCCCAGAATGGGGTTACATCGTCCTCAAATGATAATTTTTTATTTTCAAAACAAATGCTACCTTGATGACCAGTATAATCTTCATCAAATTGTTGGAGATCATCAAATCCAATTTCAAAGACATCGAGTTGCCTTCAACTAAATATTAAATCAGGTATGAATGGTAATGGATATTGATTTTTAATACTAGTGTAAATTAATTGCCAGAGTCAATAAAACAACAGCATGACAGACTGATACAGGCCTTTGCACACACTTTTCTCAGTGTATTCTTTGAGTACCCGATGCTTACTAGGGAATACCGCTATGATACATGATACTGTTAGGAAGACCATTGCGGCAGTCGTGCTCTTTGAAGGACAATTTTTCTGCCTGAATTGAACTGAAGACATTAAAGTAATTCTGGGATCAGCACATAAAGCCTGTAATTTATGTAATTTGAAAGGCAGCAAATACCACAATACATGGTGGTCTTCATAAGGGCCACTGTTTTACTCAAATTTCAAAGCTTTATTTGACGGCATGTCATAAAAGCGAGTATACATCCTAACACAACACTATAAATACTACAAAATGGAATTCATTTTTCTTTTTTTTTTTTAAACTCATTAAACCATGGTGCTGTCGATTTACAAAAATTAAAAAATTTAAACAACAGTGAATTAAAACAATTCAGAAAAAAAACATAATTTTAAAAGTTAATCATACATTATTCGATGTCATAAAGTTCATTGGCTAGTTTCTGGAGGCTATAAAGTGCGGGTGCGTATGATCCAGGCCCACCCTAAAAATTTTGCGACAGCAATTGCCATACAGGGTGTACAGTCTGATTTAAGTATTCTTAAAGCCTCTGTGTACCTACGTGTCCCCAGATTTATACACACTGGTTTTAGCCACTTGCGACGAGGGCTAGTGTACAGGGGACATACAAACAGCAGATGGCCTATATCCTCAGACAGATCTTTACAACAGTGACACTTGATGTCCCGAGTAGATGACCATTTATGGGTGAACGCTTTTACAGGAAGAGTCCCAATTCTGAACTGGAAATACAGTTTTCTATCATGGGGCCTTTCTATGATATCCCAATAAGCCTCACAAGATGGTAGGGGTTTAATGTCAAGAAAGCGATCCGTTAGCTTAGCATTTGAACCAAAACTATGGGCAGACATCAAGATCATATCCCAGTACATTTTTTTCAAAGTTAACTTTGATGGGAAACTTGAACCATTTGGGTCAACCCATAGGTGGTCTAGTTCCAACTTTGTTAACAAACCCCTAATTTCCTTAAGCCATAGAATGGAATGGAAACGATCTGCCCTGATGATATCCTTCAGGGCAGCAGCATAGTGGGCTAGTTCGGGAGTTGTCATAATCCGTCTCCAGTAAAGTAGGGGACGTAGCCGTGCTAAATCCTCTATTTTTGTCCTGCCAAGATCATATGCAAGCGGAACGGTGGGGGTACTTTGGGGAACCCCAACTAAACAGCGTATAAACTTGTTCTCTGCCAATGTTAATTGTTTCAAGTTAGTAAAACCCCACAGTTCCGAACCGTACAAAGAGGCACTTATGACCTTCATGTTGTAGATTTCTAGGGCAGGAGTAATAGGCTTGGTTAAAGAAGATTTATGCTTAGAAGCAATTACACCCGCCAACTGATGAAATTTTAAAACAGCCATATCAATGTGACTTTTCCAGCTCATGTTACTCTGGAGAGATATTCCTAAGTACGTGAATGCCTCAACCTGTTCCAATGGGGTACCATTAAAATTAATTACACCTTTGAATGTTTTCCGCTGATTCAGGGACATGAACTTGGTTTTGGAGGTGTTTATCTCAAGTCCACGCGTTTGACAGAAATCTCCAAATGCGTTTATTGCCTTCTGGAGCCCACTCGGAGTCCGGGATACTATCAGCGTGTCGTCCGCAAACATGAGGACTGGCACGCGAGCCCCTGCTAATACCGGGGCATCCGTGGGGGAACAACTAAGGTGATCTACTATGCCGTTGATGTATAAAGAAAACAACGTGGGTGCCAAAACACACCCCTGTCGGACACCACGCTTGACAGGAAATGAGTCGGTCACCTCACCCTGTGCCCCCCACCTGATTCTTGCGAAGTTGTTCTCATGCAAGCGGACAAGAAGCGTTAACAGTTCCGGTGCCATCCCTGCATCAGCGAGAACCCTCCAAAGTTTGGAACGGGGGACTAAATCAAAGGCTGATTTCAGGTCTACAAAGACCGCATAAAGTGTCCCATTGGTCAAGGTCACGTTCCTCCAATAAAGTGCTAAAAAATAACCTGATCAACAGAACTAGTACAGGGTCGAAAACCAGCTTGATATGGGGACAAAATATCATTTTCTTCTACCCAAGATTGCAGTTTATTTTGCATTAGTCGACCTATGAGTTTTTGGGCTGAGTCTATAAGACTGATAGGTCTATAATTACTGGGTAGTGATTTGTCACCCTTTTTAAAAACCAGAATTATTTCTGCACCTTTCCATGAGGTGGGGATAGGCGCACCCTTAGCCACAGAATTAGCTAACCATTCAAAATACTGACACCAAGATGATCTATCACTTAAAAACACATCGGCTGGAATGCCATCCATTCCTGGGGCTCTACCTCCAGTCACGCAGTCTAGTGCTAGGTTGACATCTTTCGTCGTAAATAGCTGACTTTGATAGAAGATAGTGGGGGGAAGTGAACACTCTCCTTCAGATGGATTACAGGCATATTGTGGTCTAAAAAAATCAATCCACTGGTGTTTGGCAACATTATTTTGGGGCGGTTGGGCTATCCCTCCTCTGTCCCACTTGACTATGGCCCAAAATTGCCTTTGATCTTTAGCTACACAAGCAGATTTCAGATCACTCCACTGTTCCTCATCCCACTGTTTCTTGGCCACTTTCTGTGTGTGCCTGTATATCTCTCTAGCCTTTCTCACACCTGGAATATTTCTAGTTCTAAGTTCAGCACTAAGGTTCTGGCGGGCAACTTTGCAAGCTTTATTGTACCATCCCGCCTCAGATATTTTTATTTTATTGGCCTTATCTGCTTTTATGGTCTTCTTAAAGAACCCTTGAAGTTTAATAAAGAAGTGGGTATGAGCCTCAAGCATAGCTTGGGGGAAATTTTGATTGGCAGATTGAATGTTTATGTTAGCCACTTCATCTATCACCACTTTTTTAAGAACCTCCAACTTCTCTGGGTTCTCAATAAATCTGCCCCATTTAACGTGGCGCATATTATTCGAGGCTACAATATCCAACGTGATTTCCCCCCCCCCCCCCTAATTCAGGTTCTCTAAACCCCTTGAGTGCTTGGAATTCCATGCAGAGAGGGTTATGGTCACTTTCCACCCTAGATTTTATGGTCATATCAATCAACCTATGCCATTCTCTAATATCCGCCAGGAAATAATCTATGCGACTGGAGGACCTACCATTATCGAATGTTTTTACTCCCTGGCGATCAGACGGGGTACGCCGATTGGCTGCTCTGAGCCCTCTCTCTAAACATAAAGCTTTAAGTTGAATAGCTACTGCTGACCATCTTTTAACTACAGGAAGTTCCAACTGAGGGACGCCCCATTTACTATCCTCCTCAGCTGCAAGAAATTGGTCCTCATGTCCAAGTGGCTCAAATGTAGTATTAACATCACCTCCCACAATAATAGACAGCTGGGTTGGAAGTGCTTCAAGCTGGAGGTCAAGAGCAGTGATTACATCGGATGTTTGTCCCCCAACCATCCCTCTAGCATAAATGTTAAAAATTGCCACTCCATGGCCAGAGGCCCATGTGATATTCACTGACAAAATGTCATTTAGTAGAGAGCTATGTTGCTTAATTTTGCAGCATAGTGATTGGCGGATCCAAATTATCAAGCCCCCTGATGGCCGACCTTTGTTTTTTTTGATAGCAGGTACCTGAAAATTAAGGAACCCCAAACGATGTACTGGAACCAATGACCAGGATTCCTGAAAAAGGATGATGTCGAACTGGTCAACAAAACTACCCCATTCAGGAGACGTTAACTTATTACCGATTCCAGCAAGGTTCCAGGAAAGAAAAGTCAACCCTGCCTCGACTGCTAAGAAGCAAGAGGGGTCTTGTATTGTTAACAAACTTTCAATCTCGCCCTCCGTCTCAGACTCATGCTCAACATTAGTAAATGAGCTGCTGAGTGGCTCTATTGTTAATACCTCAGATCCTAGACTATCACATTTATCCAAGGGGTTAGAGCAAATCGGTTGGGCTAGGTCAGTTTTCTCAAGCTGTCTCTCTAGGTAGTTGGACACTCCCTTCAATTCTGGTTGGGGGATAAGATCATCATTAAATGAGATTAATCTCTGCACTATAGGAGCACACAGTCTATCAAACTTGTCTTGGTTCTTTTTCTCCAGTCTACCTTCCCTTTCAAGTCAATCACAGTCATTCAGATCAGACAAGACCCCAAACCTATTTTCCAAGCTGATTCCCCAATCCCTATTTAAGTCACTCCTACCCCATTTGTTAGAGACAGGAATCCGCTTTGATCTTAATCTCATCGGATTCACTTCACTTCCTCCCTTACAATAGAAATATTCTAGCGTTAGTGGGATTATAGCGGTACCCCTTCGTTGTGGGGGGAATATATTTGCCAGCACGTTAGGGAGTACTCCTGAACTTGAGAAATTGAGAACTATGCAGTCTCCCGCAAATTTTTTCGGGTTATTCCCTAACCATGCTACTCTTCTTGCCATGATAATTTCCCCTGCTAATTGTTGTTTGCCCCAAGGAGACATCTTCATATTATTTAACATCCAATGCAACGATTTACTAATCAAAGAGGATGTAGATTCCACTTTGCCAGGCGACAGGGTGGGTGCGTTAGCAAGGACTAATACGAGGGGGGAAGCCTCGACGATACATTGGAATGGGTCTCTCTCTTGATGCGATGCAGTAGATCTTAATGGAGGATCTTCTTTAACTACATTCTGACCATCCTTACCTACTATGGGTTGAATGAGGGTAGGGTTCAATGTCACATTTTTTCAACCCCTGCCCCACACCTAGGGTGCTCCACATTTAGTGCGGCTCTACTTAACACCAGGGTTGATATACTACCCACCTCCTCCACTGTCTTATTTAGAAGAACACTCAGTCTTGTTACCTCTGCCATGAGCTGATCAATTTTGGCCACCAATGGTTTAATAATACACTTAACCTTTGAATCAATCATGCTAGCTATTTTTTTGATTTGCTCATCCTCGTTCTCCTTGTCACCATGTAACCCATTTGCCTCAACCTTTTCCAAGCTTTTGGGTGCAGAGGTTGTCTTTTTTCTACCCGAACGTGACCCACCACTTTTGCACTGGTCTTTTCTACACGCTCTGACTGCACTAGTTACAGGCACGAGGACGGGAGGCGGGGATTTCTCTACTTCAATGTCTACTTCAATGTCTGGATCTACGTCTACTTCGAGATTAATTTGCAAGTTGACGACAGAGGTCGCACTTTGTCGGAGATGTCACTAGCTAGAACCTCGACGTCAGGAACGACACTACTATTAACCTGCAATGAAGAATCTAGCAAGGGTTCTGACAAAGATCTCATCGTAGGGGAAATAGTAGAACAACTCAACCCCAATGACGCCCTTCTCTCATTATTAATTTTGCTTACAACCTGCACCAGATAATTATCCATGGTGTTAGACACAGAGGAAACCTTTTGTTTAGACATATCCCATGAAATTAACTAGCTAATGCCACACTATTACTCTATGCTGTTTGTACCAACCAGTATGTGACAAATTTGGTTAAAAGAAAAAAAAAAAAAAGAAAAGACTCAATGGGCGGAAATACCACAATACGAGTCTCCCTATTTGAAACACACACAAGTACAACATGTACAATGATCAGGGTTACTGGCCCAGCACAGTCCCAACCTGTCACAGACTGTCCGCACACACAGCCACCAGGAAGTGAAGGGTGCTTGCGGCTCCTGCCACGCACCGATTAAAGATGAGTGAACAAAGTCCTGCCACTACCGCTACTCCACCGCTTTCTTCACCAGGGGGCATCTATCACATAAATGTAACCGACTCTGCCCCGTGCTTAACCTGAATAAGACGCTCACACTGGCAGTAGTAAGATTAGTAATATGTACCCTGAAGACCTGTTTTACTACTTTAAGTGCTGAGTCTGGCCTACCATACTTCAAATATACATAATCCTCAAACAATCCCTATAAGGGACAAGGCCTGTTTGTTTTTTTCCTAACAGGGTACAAATACACTTGTGCAAATTGCAGGCACATTGAGGACTGGTCATCACCCAATATCATGAAAAGGTTACAATGATTTTAGATTTCTTAAAACTTTATTGGTGGTTCCACATCATTCCAATATAGCTCCATTCACAAACTTAATTAAATAGCATCACATGGTTTGTCCATGAATTCTGTAAGCTATTGGTGCTAGTGTTTGTCTTCTGCTCATATTTTTCTGAAAGCCAATCCAAAGGCTACATATGCCCTGGTGGGTGCAAAATGGTACCCCAAAATTTAGACTAATCAAACTTTTACCTGCAGTTCTAACTTTGCGTTGAGCAAAACGTATATGAAGGTGTGATGTAAAAGACAACAGGTACTAGAATACACTGTGGTCTTATTGAGTTCTTGAAAACTATAAATTCTGAAGTTGCTTGGCTACCACAGATAAGCCATGACTAAGAAATTGCTGCGTGAACAGGCAATAATAATGAGTACCTTTAAATGATCATCTGAAAATTGAGTGGATTTAGTGAGGAAATGCACCAAGTATCTTGTTTGAAAGGTTTCATGCACATTTTGATGAGTTATCGTTAAAACATTCCAGGGTAATGGGAGCTGGCCCACTGGGTTCACTTTATGGAAAGGGTGCTGTAATGTTTGACCACAGAGATCTAGAAGTATTTTATCAAAACAGATTTGAATACTATTGAGTCGAATTACAGCACAAAATTCCCTTATAAACTACATTCTAAACGTGCCTTCAATTCTGATAGCATTCAAAAGGAAAAAGGTTGAGTCATGAATTTGGCATTTACATTTATAATGGCCTAAACTTTCTAGAGTGCCCTGATAGTATCCTGAAATTCTGCAACGGATTACAGCATACTTCACAGAGAAAGCTCATGCCTGAGAAAAACCATGCTTAGAATGAGGCATTCTGATATGGTTTGAAGAAGGAGGTGTGAAGATTGAGACCAGATACAGTATAACACAGTTCCCACAACCACAAAACAGAAAAGGTGTCCAGTGAGAGTATTTATTGTGCATACAAACACAACCCTATATAGCCTAATAGAAATACAAATATATATATATATACAGAAAATAAAATAAACAGTGGAAATCATGCAAAACAATAAAACTGTGCAATATCTCACAAGAAATACAATTGCAAAACTGAGCACCCGAGTTAGACAGACTATATACTGTTTGTGATGGATCACAATGTCTATGCTCTTTGTAGTTATTTTAAGAAGACTGGGGAATGTAATCCTCCTGCAAAAAACAGTATTTTCTAATGCACTGTGGACAATCAGACACTGGTTGGTATGAGATGGGGAAATTAAGATTTCCAGTGGTGGTTGGAAATGAAAATTCTAAAAACAACAGGAATGCTAATGTTATCTGCCCCCCATGGACCACCCATATTATGCTGTACAAAAACACATACACCAACCCTTAATTACATGTTTAATAGTGCATTATCAAAAATAGTCAATGGTCCAGTAAATAGCACAAAGCCAGAAAACATAATTTATGTTATAAATGTAATTTTTTACAAAAATTGTTTTGATCAACACATTTCTACTTTTTGTAACAATTGTTCATAATGTATTCATACTACATTTTATATGATATACTCAAAAGACCTTTGACAGCTCCCAGACCTATCAGGAATACTAAAAACCAAACATTTGAAGCATATTTTTTGACATAAGAACAAAAGAGATAACATACATGTACACACTGAGGCAAGATTGACATTTGGTGCTGGTCAGACACCAAATGTTCTTGAACGATTTTAGAGGACAATTTTGTGTGCTTTAGGTTCAAAGTGATATGAATGGTTGTCACTCTATGTTTTTTAGGTGAAAGTCCTGTAACCACTATACCCACAATGAGTCCCGAAAAGTTGCTGTGGATCAAAAGAGAATTTTTCCAAAAGTTGTGTGTTTTTCACTCAATTTATGTTTAAGCTGTTATAATTTGCATGGCTTTGAAGGAAAAGGGGCATTATATGATTGTGAAACAGTGATGGCCTGATTTACAAACTTTATTTTGTAGTGCTTACATTTGCAGTATGTGGACAATTTTTTTTTTTTTAAATATACCCCATCGGCCCTCCTAATTAAAAGTGTATGGGTATGCAGGGTTTCCGATGGCTAAACCACGACTGGCGTGGCCATCAAGAAACAATATTTCAGTGTAGTGGATAACAGTGGAATTGACCTCGTAGGTGAGATCCAATTTAGGGTCCTCGGTTGCCCTGCCCTTTGGTGTCCTTTCTGTCTGGGACCACCATAAAGAAAATGGCAGTCACATACAAAAAAAAAGCCAGAAATACTCAAAGAAATCTGTCATATTTTAGAAGAAAACTCGCAGCACATGATGATCGTAGTTATGCTAGCTATGAAGACGGACTGTGCATTCTGAGGTCACCTTCAGAAATAACTTAAGTGACCAGAGATCAGCTATTCTGGCAAGCGCAACACTCTTCAGCCATAGTTGTTTTTCTCACAGCGGCTCCTGTCATGTAAACGGGAGCACTTCAGGGGAAAGATGTCTGCACAGATTGCAGACATCTTCAAATATAATAGCCTAGGTGCCTCTAGGCTGGCTGATGTGGTGTCTGCCACAATGACTTGTTGGTCGCGGGCCCGCATGACTAGACGCCATTACAATGCCAGAGGAGTAGACTATATTATCGAATGCCTTCCACATTCAAATATGTCAACGGTATGCCGGATAAATGTCCCAAAATGAAGCCAGTTACATTAATAACATGCAAGACTGTACCCCAAATCACAGTGGGAAACTGAATGGCCCTCAAAGCTCAGCTTTTATTCACTTCCTGATGGAAAAGAACAGCTACCAGAGCTCAGAAATTATTTGAGAACTAAGCGTGTGTGCATTCTGATAGGGCCATTCATAGCTCGAAATAGGGGGAGGAAATATAACTGAATGCAACCTGTGAATTTGCTCATTTTCGACCGAGGTAATAAATCCTCTCTTTCTGATTATACTAGCAGAGACTCCGGAGGCAGAGAATCTATCAAAAAACAGATGTATCACCTTCACTAAAAATCTGTACATTTTACATTACTACCCTCCTAGAAAGCTTCAGGATTTGGAGATGCAGCAACCATAGTGCACCATATAGATTTCCTACTAGTGACAGGAGATATATTTTTGGACCTAATACGTGTAATTGTCTCAAAAACTGTGTGAACTTAAGCATTCTCTGTACATGAGGTTTCTGGTATTTCCTGAGAACATTGTATGCAAGGATATAACTTATGTACAAAAGCCATGCATGATACCAGACTTTCACTGGCAAAAAATATGCAAAATTGGATTACCACGAAAAACATCTGTGAATCACATACAAAATTGCACATTACTACATTTAGGCAGTAAAATTGTTACCAGGCCCATTCTAGTAACTTGGGCCCAGATTCTGAAAGGTGTCACAGAACGCAGAGCAGCAGCCAAAAATACTGCACTGCATTGCGTGACACGGAAAGAGCAGGAGAGCACCATAGTCACAGAGATATGGCTCGCTCCTCCCCTCTTGCTAGTGCCGGCACTGGTTTCAGCTCCCATGCGCCAGGCAGGTATTTAACGCCATAGTGCTAGGGTGTGGGCCTGAGTCTACCATAGGTTTTGTACTGAAAAGGTACCCTTTGTGTACAAAATACAATGGCTAGACCCACCTTTAAGCCAGGGCCGGCTCCTCGGCTAAGGCGGAGGAGTGTAGCCCCACTGCTTTGCAGCTGTGAAGTAAAGAAAACATAAAATGATAACTCACGATATTATCATTTTATGTTTCTTTCAGCTGCAGCTTTGCATTTGGGGCGGGGCTGCTCCGATGACAGTGGAGCAGGGGAGGAGTGGTTTTCCCACTCCTAAGTGCACATGACTGCTTGGCCGGCCCTCGTGGGCCAGCCAAACATTCATGTGCACTTCACATCTTCACCATGCAGGCTGCATTACACGCTGCGTTATGACAATGCCCAGGTATGCATTCCTTGGCTGATCGCCGATCCACAGCACCCAGACCAATCACAAGGCTGCATTGCATTGTTGTGATTGGCTATCAAGAGCCTGGGAGCTGGGTGCTTCCTGCTACTTCCTGCAGCAGGACCAGAGTCAGAAAGAAGAGGACAGAGGAGAGGCACCGGCCGGCCAGCCGGCCGTCACAGGTAAGTGTTTTTCTTTTTTTAACCTTTTTTCTGTCCTTCCTGCAACCCCCTGGTCCTGACCTGCCACACCACCTGGGTCCGGTAGGAGCCTCTACTTCTTTAAGGTTTTCCTTCTTTGTATATATGCTGCACAGTGCAGCACGTATGCATGTCGGAAATAAATGGAGAAATGAAAACATTTCTCGCTTTACTGCCTGCTTTCCAGCTGCGATATGTTTGGGGCTAAACCCTGTCTACTCATGTTAGTAGATAGGGTTTAGCATAATAAGCATGGGTGTTTGCATGGGAACACCTATGTATTACCCATGTAATGCCCCCTTGATGCAAAGTAAAGCAAAGCAGCGCTAATACCAATTAGCGTTGGTTTGTCAATCCCAAATACGGTTTAGCGTCGGGTTAGCATACAAAAGTAACGCTAACCCAACGCTAAACCTTTGTAAATCTGGACCTTGTAATTACTGGAATTTAAAAATAATAAAACTCAATGAAAACTCAAACAACTAGTGCAGCGGAAGTTGTCTAGGAGAGAGGAATTTTAATAGCGCCTGGCACAAAGAAGATTCACTTTCAAGCCGAATCAAACTGAAATGTTAGTTGCCATTAAGGGCGTGATTTAGAATCTGGCGGATGTGATGGACATCCCTTGTGCAGTATTATAAGTGCCAAAGGACATACAGCACGTGTATTATGCAGGATGGGATATCTGTAGGCCTGGGCGGTAAATTCCGTTCTGCTTGCGTAATTTGCGTAATTTGGGTAATTTCGCGTTCCGCGGAGAATGCGGAATTGCCCAAAATTCTGCATTCCGCGGCTTCGCTGACTTTTTTTGCTTGTTCGCGTTCTCACAATGCATGTTCGAGAGATATTTCCCCCGAGCACGCAAACAGCGTTCACGAACATGAAAAAAGCATTGCGAACAAGCAATTCAGCGTGTTCATGGAATTCCTGTGTACCCGCGGAGATTTTTTACCGTTTAGCGGAGCTTTGCGTAGCGCGACTACGCAAATTCCACCCACCCCAGACATCTGTCCCGTTTGTGACGGAATATCCCATTTGAAAAACTCAAAACCAGGCCCTGTGTCTGTTGCTTTTTTTCTGCAACAAGAGATTGGACCTCTCGATATGCTTCAGCATCAACCAAATATTGTTCTGTGTCTTCTGCCAAAGCCATGGCTTATAAGCGCATTAAATCTTAAATACATGTAGAGAGGGGATCCGCTCCCTGCTCTGCATACGAGCTCTGAGGCTGGTGAGCTGGAGTCTAAACTCCAGGACAGCTAGGAATATAACTAGGATTAAAGGCACACACTGGACTGATTTAATTAAAGAAAAGCTTTCCGGATATATTTTCTAAAACTCCCCGAAGCCAGCAAACCGGAAACGTACGGTCTGTGCATACACTGGCCGAGGCCCATTGCTATCATTCTGTCACTGCTGATCTTGTTCATTTCTGTGGACCTTTGCAGTCTTGATGTAAATTCATCTGAGCGGGAATGGAGTTGTTTATTCTGTATATTTCACTTTAACCAAAGCACTTCTAATTCAAGCTCTGCACACAGTAACATGGAGGTACACTGGGTTATTAGCAGCAGACTACTTACACAGAAAGGCTCCACGGATAGCTGCAGATATATTTCAGTAATACATTTTTTTATTATATTTTTAGAACCAAAACTAAATGGCGCCCTGGCGTTGAGTTAAAATACCTCCCTCAAGCCATCCTCGAGAGGCACCGTGCATGAACAGTGCAGTGTAGGTAATGTACTCTACATGGTCTTAAATTACACATGTCTAGAACCACAACAGAGGGAAACAAAGTGATTTACACAGAATCACACAGTTGTTGATCAAATGCCGAAGCCAGGATTTAAACAAAGGCCCGGGCGCCAAGAGCAGACAAGTTAGCCACTAGACCACATCTCCTCACCAATTAAAAGGCTTACCAACTATGCCACTGTTATCACCTCTGGGCACCCCACACACCTGACTGCACGTGCACACAAACGACACTGGCTTTCTCAGAAGTCATCAATGCTGTTTTGTCGCTTTAAGAACTTTCCAAGTGTGAGTTTTTGCTGCGGGTGCACCCCA
Organism: Triturus cristatus; assembly: GCF_964204655.1. NCBI lineage: Eukaryota > Metazoa > Chordata > Amphibia > Caudata > Salamandridae > Triturus > Triturus cristatus. Next base: position 478,123,846 of record NC_140580.1, read on the forward strand.
AACCTTGCAACAACGGGATGAGAGTGAAAGTCTGAAGGCTTTTAGTGGTTACAATGTTTAGGGAAGCCTGGAAAGCTGAGAATGTATCAGTTCGACTCTGCGAGCAGGGACGATACAAGGGCTGTATCTTGTGACGCAACCATTGGAATGTGAAGTGCTGAAACTATTGTATTGCACTAGATTAGAATGAGTTCACAGACTCCAGCCAGAAGGCACTTGTTTTATGGTCTTAGATGTTCAGTGGCCCGGCAAGAGCGTCTGCTGCCAGGCCACAGCTCTCTTTCCCCTTCTTGGCAGCAGCACTGCAGCGACTGAATTAGTAATGTGTTTTGTAGTTACTGATCAGCCCACTTGATTTCGTGTTTTGATGCTCATGCACGTCCCTTAGGACCTGGCGTATAACTCTCAGCAGTGTTTACACACAGAGTGGGTACTACAGTTTACACTCATGCCAGAGCAACATAACCGTTGCACACAGGGCCGGTTCTAGGATTTCTAGGGCCCTGGGCCGAAACGGAAGAAATGAGGCCCCTCTAATTTTCATACATGGCGCATTCAGAAGCGGTGTGCAGACCCCTCCTGGGCCACAGCTCCTCCTCTCAGCCACCTACAAGCACCTCTTTTACAGCCCATTTCGGGCTGAAGGTGTGAGAATTGTTTAGGGGCAGAGAGGTAAAACTGTGGGGATGCCAAAGTGCTGGACAATGGGCGTCCCGCAGTGTCTCTGAATGGCAGCCGGAAAGGAGGCCTAATTGCAGGACAAACCTGCAAAATGCATCCATCCCTAAGAGGCCTAGGAAGGGCCCCCTCCTCTCCCTCTCATGGGCCCAATTGCAAAGAGACGCCTTTCTTTCAATTGAATCGGCAGGAGTAGAAGAGGGCTGGTGGTGTGTTGAACTGGTGCGGGCCCCATGCTGGAGGACTGAGTGCGAGGCCCTGGGCAGCTGCCCACACTGCCCATGCTTAGCGTCGGCCCTGTGTGCCCATGTCACTGTCCGTCACTGCTCAGCTTTTCAGTCCATATCATTTGGTATTCCTTCAGCCGCTACTTGTTGTTCACTGCATGTCCCAGGAAGGTGTCATCCGTGATGTGTAGAAACATTTAATAGATTCTCTTTTCTAACTCTGGCATTGCTAATCCCCATCCATCATACAATATCTGCATCCAGTCCCTGTTCTGTTAATCCGTGCTCCATGTCAAAGTCAATACCAGCCTGATTTTCGACAGGTTAGCTATTAGTTTTGCTTACTGTTGTCTCTAATTAGCACTTCCGTTGCACACAATCATTTAATCAAATGAGGATTTGCAATGTCACCGGAAAAAATGTATTGCATCTTAAGTCTGCAAAATAATTGTTCTATTAATGAATTTAAAAAAATAAGAATTGTATGATTAGAATTATTCACAAACCCTATTGTCTCGTGATTTAGATCCCAATATAGATTTCTATTGGGAAAACTCTGGGTGGGGGCAGCGGGGAGAGATAATAAAAGAAAATCAACACGGGAACAGGGCATGGAATTACCAATTTTCCGAGTAGTTCCTCATGCCTCTTGGAATACCCATGGTTCAACCCGAAAACCCTGTGAATACCACATCTGGACCCTGGTATGGTTAAATCCAGGGGCCCGAGTTAGCATCTCTGCATCTGGTAATCTCATATAGAGGCCCTGTTTGTTCACTTATTATTTGAACACCCTATATATTCCTGAAATCAGATCTACTATATAGTAATTTCCAGAAAAATGTTCACCAGTTTGCTTTGCATGACACCAACTCTCATTTATCAGTAATGCCCAGTAATATTTTCTTCCCCTTTTCCATTTATCTCTCCACGAATGGTTCACTAACTGATCTAACAGTGTAACCATGAATCTAGGGCTAACAGTGACAATCTAGGCTTTATTTTTGCCTTTTTTCTTTTCCTCAAAATTTAAATTGACAAATTTGCCAGATGCTTGTACCACCCACAATTCCTCATAAATTCAAACCCAGCATTGCTTCTCAAGATTTTCTCGTTCTCATCCAATTCAGGGTTGTTTTTCTTCTTGGTGGAAAAATGTCTCACGTGCAGGAAGGTCATTCCCATTTCTGCATTCATTAAATGATGCATTGTATAAAAGTACAGAACAGAATTGGCAGCACCAGGAAATTCGAATGCCTCACTGTGATCCTGAGTGGTGCTCATGGACTTCCTTGTGATTCACAGTTCTGTTTCATGCTCTCCTTCAAGGCACTCATACTACCCCTAAGAAAGCTGAATGATTCCAACCCACACTTGGCAAGAGGTACAGTGCTCATCCTGATTAAAAACACTGTCTCTATTCAAGAAATCCAGTGCCATGACCCAGGGCTTAGCAGCAAATGTACCAAGATTCAAGAATGAACTAATCATGTCTCCTTGTGTTTTCCTCCAGACACCTTCTTTGCTTTTGCCATCATTACTTGCTCTTCAGGTCACACATTACAGTTCACCGTGTATCAGGAGTTGCCGCCTCATTTAAATTACACAAAACTACTCACAATAAAACTTTTCTAAATCACAATTCATAGAGCCTTATTTCCCAAAATGAAAATGGAACAGATCACATTGTTAGCTCACCACTCCTTCATTCGTTCTTGTAATTCATAAAATAATTTTGTGAAACCCTTGTATCTCCAGCTGGAACGGCTGACGTCTAGGGGACTTGCCATTTCGCTCAAAGCAGTTTCATCTTTTCAATTCTGGCCTGTACACTTTCCATTTAAATTTCCTCTTATTGAATTTTTAATTTTGAAGCCCATCTGGATAAAGATTGCCAATATAAATATGTGAAATTATTAAAATTAATACATGCAAAAAAAGGAGAAGCAGTTTGAGTCCATGATTTTAATACCCAAACATCCATCCAGCGGAAACATTGCACGACTTCGTTCATGGTGGTCCCTCTATAGAGAAACCTAATGATAATCTAACTCAGTGAGAAACAGAAAGGGGGCATTCGGATTGCAAGTTGAATGGCATCTGTGATAGTGGCAAATGTTCTCCAATAAGCAGTCTTGCAGGACAAAATATTCAAAATGCTTCTCCCCCCCTCCCCCCCCCCCCCGCAACAATGAAAGCCATTCGTAATCCTCTATTCAGGACTTTTCATCTGCAGTCTGATAGCTATTTAACCCACTTGTTTAATGAGGACAAGTCAATCTATGGATTTAAACTCACTCTGTCTGAGGGCTCACTTTATATATGTGAGGCTGTATTAGACACACCTCATGATATTCCCACAAGTGCTGCAGCTGTGCTTAATTTGTAAAAGAATACATGCCGGGCCCAACGTTTTGGACAGAAGTCTACAGCCGGCACTACCGACGGTTAGGGTACTGAATACCAAGGCTGCCTAGTTGTGATTCCACCTCATGACTCTTTCACCTGCCACCAGGCCCTTTAGCTAACTTTTCCTGGTTCTTTTTCATCCTAGCCTTTTCTCTTTGTCATAATTTTCAGTTTTTCCCTTTGTCCTTCTTTCTTCCTTGTGTGTTTTTCTCTCTCTTGCTCTGAGTCAAAGTCTGATGAGAAAAACATAAGTGCTGGTCCCCAAAAATGAGTGCCCCCCAGATCAAATTAAGCATTGACTGCAGCAAGAATGTGAACCTGGCTGTTTGCGACTCCTCACTTAGTTCCCATGGTTAAGACTTGGGAAGCAAATAAAGTAAAGATCTCGCACACTACAATTATTGTTTTTAATAAACAATTTAGTGCTTGAGCCAACAATGCAGCAAGAGACCAGCGTGCCCTAGTACAGCACTTTGACATCAAGAGTAAGGCACGCACACGTGAATTTTCACAGGAGGGATTTAGGGTGAGATGAAGAAATATATGCAAATATGAAGTTGCTTTTATGGGAGAAATCTTTCTTGAGTGACATTAATTTAAATATTTCGTGATGGCAATCAGATGAAAAGTCAGTGGAATTTTATGTTGGCCTGTTGCAATTGGCTTCTACTAATGCAGTTGGGTCATATGCATTAACCTATATGTGCCCTCCAGAAAAAAAGAAGAGTAATGAATTAAAACCAGACACACCTTCAGACAAAAATTAGCAGTACAAGGTGCGTCTGGATTTTTCACTGAACTAATTTCTTATATGCCCATATAATATTTGTAAATGGTTAACAGGAAGTTCCCTAAAGAACAATCTATTTAATTCTGGCCAACTGTTAGCTGCAGTTATGTCAGTCAGTCAGTATTTGTTATGCGGCGAAGAGAGACCATAAAAGCATCAGGAAAATTACTAAATACATATATTGATAATATTTAAATTATTGTAATTGTAAAACTAGAACAGGGTCCTCTACAAATGTATTATGTGTTTGCCACTTTATTTAATAACAGTTGTATGTGGCCCTCAGTGCTGACATACTCGGTCAGTCAGCTCTCTATTCGAAAGTCGTTGAAAATCATAAAAGATAAACATACAAAATGACATGTAGAATCGCTCTTGACAATCTATAAAATAATACAAAAATAACACAGTTTAGAAATCAAGGCATTTACGATATGACACAGCTCACTCTAAAACATACATCAGTGCTGGGTAAAAATTGCAAGAATCTGAGGGCAACTCTGCACTGTTTACATTTGTAAGCTTAAAAAAAGAGGTTATTAATATTGGACCATACATTTTTTTTTACAGCTTGCTAAATAACATAACGTGCAAAAAAGATTGTGAAGAAACATTGACACAAACACAAAGTTCCCATAATAACCCCGCAGAAAACATAGCATAAAGCATATGGTACCCGCTCTAAATTTTAACAGTAGGGCTCTTTCCCAGTTATTAGTTACATACATCAAATAAGGTTCTGGACCAGGGCTAGTTTTTTTAGAAGGGAATAGTTCCATACAAGTGGTTTACTTAATTCTAAGCTATCCCTTTCAATGCAGCATTTCTCCATCAACAAGCACTTCACAATGTTCTTGTAAGCCTTACATATGGATGAAGGATTTTCACATAAAGCGATTTTACCCAGGGTAATAAAGTTTTGTTTGATGTAAATAAACCATGGCATATCTAAGTCCCAGCCACACTGAATACAATAATTAATTATATTATGAGTGAAAGAAGCCCTGGGAGTATTCCCTATGGATAGCCACAGCAAAAGTGCCCCCAACGTAATGGAATCCTCAAGATATGACAGAGCCAACTCTTCAGGACAAAAACAATGGGAGGTTGAGAGAGGAAGAGATAGAAGAGGTCTACAAAAATGATTCTCCTCAACCTCTGCTCATGAGTCGTCAGTCAGACTCTATATGTTTACCTCCACTCGAGATCCGATAAGGGTTTAGAAAGAGTGGACCTGTGGCGAGGAAATGTGCTGCCAGAGCCCTGGGAGAATTTGTGTGTGTTTGAGGGCCTACTTGAATAATGAAGAAATCTAGAAAGTAATAACATTTCCGCAATAACAGGCATTCCTGCAAAACTAGTCAGGCTCTGCAATAGATCATAACTCTCTCTTATCAGGGACTAAGGACTTCATTTAAAGTGCGTCTAAGGGGGCGGCAAAGCAGGGGCGTCTCTTCCGTTATGGCGGAAGAGCATCACCCTGTCTGCTGGAAGCGCAGCAGGCACACACATTAATAAAATGGTAATAAATACCATTGAATTATGTGTCACAGGCTCCTGCTGTCACACCGCGAGGGTTGGAGGAGGGGATGATTAGTGCAATTGCACTATTACTTCTGCTCCCTGTCAGAGTGCATGTCAGATTGGCTGGCTGCCTACAGCCAGCCATTCTGACCTGCACACTTCAGATCCTGCAATGCCAGGGCTAAGAAAGAGCCGAGGGATTTCAGACGCAGCCTCCCAGCCTCAAAATGAGCGCTGGGTTAGCCTGCTCTAATCACTCCAGGTTTGGTTGGTTTTGGGTTCTACCAGGGAGGAAGTCCTTCCCTTTCCGCCTGAGTCAGTGCGGAGGAGAGAAGAGAGAGATGCCAACCAAACCCTCCAGCAAAGCAAGATGTATATGGTGAGTTTTTTGGGCATTGCGCCTGAACATATTTTTATTTTGACAGCCACTACTGCATTAGCACCTCTTCAAGGCTATGAAGCACTATGTAAATGCAGCTTCAGTAATACGTAGCACAATAGCGTGAAAGAGGAATGTCCCTACAAACACAAATGTGTTATTGCTTTTACACCCTAAGGACTGAATGCTAACCAGCCACCATGTGACATAAACTTTGCACCTTTTTTGTTTCAGGCATAATAGGGAATGGAGATTTAAAAGATAGAAGGGGTAATAGGTGCCAACACGCTCGCCCCGATCAAGAAACCCACCAACAGGTGCACCGACAGAAGAGCCGTCTGGTTCACCACCGACCTTTAGACATTTAAGCAGACCCGCCGGAGACTAGAGAAGAAATGGCGCCACGAGCAAACCCTGGACAACCATGCAGCCCTCAAGAACGCCAACCACAAACACCACCAACTCATCCGGTCAGCCAAAAGGACCTCCTTCAAGGAACGCATCGATAGCAACACACACAACAGCAAAGAGCTCTTCAAAATCATGAAGGAACTCGCCAACCCCAGCTCCAACGACATCCAACCATCACAGGACCTCTGCGACTCTCTAGCTACCTTCTTCCACCGAAAGATCGCAGACATCCACAACAGCTTCAACACTCAGACCTCTCTGACAACCGCCGTCACCCCAAACTCACCGCCCCCCAGTCACACCGGCCACCTGATCTCCTGGAACCACGTCAACGACGAAGACACCATCAAGCCCATGCATACCATCCACTCCGGCTCACCTGCGGACCCCTACCCTCACCACATCTTCAACAAAGCGAGCTCCATCATCGCACCCCAACTCCGCAAGATATTCAACAACTCATTCGAGACCGCCACCTTCCCGGAGAGCTGGAAACACGCAGAGATCAACGCCCTGCTCAAGAAACCCAAGGCCGACCCGAACGACCTCAAGAACTTCTGGCCCATCTCCCTGCTACCGTTCCCGGCAAAAGTCATCGAAAAAATCGTCAACAGACAACTGACCCAAATCCTCGAAGAAAACAACGGCCTGGACTCATCCCAATCCGGATTCTGCGCCAACCACAGCACCGAAACCGCCCTCATAGCCGCCACCGACGACATCAGGGCCCTGCTGGACAACGGTGAAATCTTGTTTATGGTATTTGAATAAATTTGATTTGGCAGCCCTGAAGAGGCCCCAGGCTGAAAGGCCAATTGTAGGGGGCGAAACATATGTTGGCTGTGCCACACACCTTTTATTTTCTGTTTTTACTATGTCTTGAAAGACTGAAAATTAAAGTGTCCGTGTCACAAATAACACTTGATTCAGTAAAATGATTGAATTCCTAATAGACTAGAATGATTCTTATTTGTCCTGGCACACCTCTCAATCATAATAGGGATTGGAGCCGTGGCAAAAATTAAACTGAAGTTATTGTAATCCTTTCTGAATTTAAATAGTAAGGAGTGATAGAAATACATTTTACACTATGAAAAGCACAAAGATAACCACATTTTGTGTCAGCCTCAAAGTCACACAAATTGACACAAAACACTGCAAAGTCTTGGAAGGGTATTTATTTTCTAACCAAAGGCATTTCATGCTGGAAAAGTGTCCTTTTCTCAGGACAGGTAGCACTTTGCTTTGAATGGCATGACTTTGCATTAAGGGGACGTTAATTGGGTGTAACTTGGGTGGGTCAGTGCAATCACCCTTTGTATTGTGTCACAAAGCTCAGTCTACAAACATACCCAGTCAGGGATATGAATGCCCAAATCCCCCCTCCTTGAAGAATAAGCCAACAAGGATAAATGTTTAATTTTCTCAAAACGTTCGACACATTCAGTATGTGTTGCATCATATGATGTGTGCAATGTTTCAGAGTATGCTTCAAGTACAAATTTTATGCTAGACAGCACACACACACCTCTGCACCATGGTACAAAGGTTGTGTGAAGAACTAGGCAGTATTTATACTGCACCAGTGAAGTGGCTGAAACCAGATGCTGACCATTTAAAAAAATATATGGCTTGGCACTGCTTTCTGACAATGCACAACACAGAACTGAAACCTTGGGTGCCTCATTGCGCAAAACAATAATAGATTTGCCCCAAGAGTGAGCAGGCTCTGTGTCAGGACCTGTTATGTGTGGCGACAAAGTGACATAAAGCATAATTTTCTCACAAAAAAATATGATGCAATCGTCCCCATGGAGTGTTATGTTCTACTTTTTATTCCCTTTTAGAGCATCATTTTGAATTATTCCTATCATGTCTGGCACAGCATGTGGTATAGTTTTCAAAGATGATGCTTAATTCCAGATGAGCCAATTATTTCATGGCACAAACCTCACTTTCACGCTGGTCTATTTATTTATTCCTAACACACTGGTATATACTTATTACTATATTAAACATTTCCGAACTGCAATCGTCCACAAATGACTGTGATAAAAACCCAACATCCTGTCTTGTTCATAATGCTGATCATGTTTTTTTCTAATCACAGTTTGTTTTCAGATGTCTCGTGAATCCTGACAGCCAATCTAGAAAACCAGTTTTAATTTACTGTGATTAAAAAAAACAATGTATCTGATAGTCCAAATCAATTCAGAAAAGCTCGGACGTTTTAAAAATAAAACACTTACATTGAAATTTATGAAGTGAAACATATTGCATGAGATGAATTTCACTTTCTTTTATCAAATTTGCTAGCCGCTCCTGTTTTCTGGAAGATTACAAAGCTAGAATCTGAGGGTCTATGGCTAGTGAAGGGGTTTGTTCTGCATGTTTCTAGGCAGGAATAAACTTGATTTTAGAATGGAGAAGCTAACTCCAACAAAACTACCACAGGAAATGTACATTTGGGATGTGTGACGTCAAATATCAATGTTAGAAACAGACAATCAGCAATCAGCATGAAAGAAGTCAAGTGAAGCATTGGATAAGGCACCATACACTATATCCACAAAGCCCTTTGAGAGAATACTTTGGAGCCAGGTCCTCAAATGAAATGTGTTATGAGTGCAAACTCATAATTGATCGACATAAAACAGAATTTACTCTTGCAAATTGTTTCGCTTGAAAGTCCTACAACAGTGGCATGATGTAATTTAACATGTGAGCAAATCTGGTCACACATATGAGACAGCATGTTAGAGCAAGGACACCTTAACGTTAACTATATATGTTATAGTTAGGTTCAAATTTACACATACACAACCATAGAAATACAGCAGTAATAATTATCTCAAGTAACTATAATTCATACTCTAAGTTAACTATAACTCATGCCCCTGCCATGCACAGGTTTCTCATCAATAATTTCACTGCAAATATTGCAGTGATATTCTCAATGATGCCATAGAAGATGTTATGAGTAATGTAATCTGTGGGGTAATTAGCAGTGCATGGTGAGGGTGCAAGTTATTGTTACTTTAGGGCCCAAGTAATAGTTACTTGAGATAACTATAACTACAGCTTTGGAATTTCAGTGGTTTTGTGTGTGTAAAATCTGAACCTAGCTATAACATCCCTGTCACCTTTGTTTTTTTAGTGAATTTCTACATTTTTTATGTTATTTCATAACTATAACATCCCTGTAATGTTTGATTTGTCGGTGAATTTCTGAGTGTATGAGTGGTTGTGTGAGTGTAAATGGGTGTGTGTGGTGAGTTGTGTCAGTGCATGTGTGACTGGCTGTGTGGGTCAGTGAGTGGGTATGTGATTGGCTATGTGAGTCTGTGAGTGAGTGTGAGAGTGACTGTATGGATGTGTATGTGGATATGTGAGTGGGGGTCTCTGTGGGTCTAAGAGTGGATGTGTGAGTGGTTCTCTGGGTCTCTGAGTGGGTGTGCGAGTGGCTGTATGAGTGTACAAGTGGCTGTGTGAGTGGTTTTCTGGGTCCCTGAGTGGGTGTGTGAGTGGCTGTATGGATGTGTGAGTGTTTGTGAGACTAGCTGTGTGGATCAGTGAGTGGGTGTGTAAGTGGTTTTGTGGATGTCTGAGTGGGTGTGTGAGTGGCTGTATCGCTGTGTGAGTGGGTGTGCGAGTGGTTCTGTGTATGTGGGTGTGTGAGTACCTGTATGGGTCTGTCACTAGGTGTTTGAGTGGCTATCTGAGTGTATGAGTGAGTGTGTGAGTGGCTATATGGGTGTGTGAGTTGGTGTGTGTTAAAAAATAAAATAATACACCTGGACTCTCATATGCACTATAACAGCTGCTACATATTTTCTTTATCTAAATAGGTGTCATAGGAATATGAAACTCAAGGTCATATTAAGGAATGTGTACCAAATAAGCAGTATTTTGAAATATGTGAATCAATTTTACACTCAAGTATATTAGAAAACGATCTCTAAAGAGAAGATATTCAAATCACAACTATAGGTCTCATAGGACTCAACCTGGGAGATGATTTATTGCTATCAAACCTAACAGCCTCAGAAAATGAGAAGTACTAAGGCGATGTAGCAACAACATATACAATCAATCGTGGGTGGGCTGTATTTAAATGAACCGTAACTCTGCAAATGTCTTTCAATGTATTCATTGATGTCACTACCCTTATAACAAGTCTGTTTTGAACTAATTACTTTATAACAAATGTCTACTTTCCGCATTTGAAAAATGGCCGTACAACCAAGCAGGGATAATGTAATAACATCATAATAACTTCTATCAGTCTTGAAATGCCATAGTCATGTGTTGGAAAGACAAGGGTTATTATTTTAAGAGATCCAAGTGGTTGCCATTATATGTGTTCTGTTTTTCTCATTGAATTTGTACCTTATTTGAGTTGCTGCTGAACTAATCTGAACCTCTGACCCACTCTTCATTGATTTTCTTTAATGAATTTGTAGCAAACCGATTAGAACCCCCAATCATGACCATAGTAAAGAATGCTGAGGTCGGCTTTCATTTTCCTGGTGTTATAATTGAATTCTTGGAAGGCCCCACACAGTCTTGATACTTGTCTCATGAACCTAATGTTAACCATTATCGCTACTGTTCAAGTGGGTGTATTTATTTAAATAATATTAACCAGACCTTCGGTGTCAGCGCTGTTGGTTTTACCAGTAGCAGTACCCTGGCCTGAGAGCTCCTGAGTAAATCCATAAGGGGTCCCTCCATGTACTTTGCAGGGCCCACCCTCAAGTTTTGTTACGCCACTGGGTTCCATATTGTTTAATTTATCGTGTTTTCTCCTTCCCACTAAATAAACTATTTAGATAAATCAAATGAATGATAATGACATACAGTGCATTCACGTGTTGTTACCTTAAAACAATATATGAGACCAACTCACAAAATCTAGTGTCAAAAGATCAATGTCTTCAGTAGGGAAACTGGCGTGGAGAAGGAAGGTACTTTCTACACTCAGAAGAAACGTTTTGAAGATGGGACCATGTAAGTACCTAGTATATCATAACCCAAAAAGCGATTAGAGTTTGGGGTTCGAAATTGCACTTAAAAAACTTTTGCATATCTAACAAATACCACTGACTAGAAAACCTATACTAGGAAAAGCAATCAAACCGCTATACACCCGTAAGGGCGGAGCAAATCTACTGATTGAACATATTAAGACAAGTGCAAGTCCATGTATGTTAAACCTCTGCTTATACTACCCCATTCAAATATGTTTACTACTCACTGACAAGGTTTATTTCTGTCTCAAGGAGTTTCAACAACATCTTGTCAGTTCCAAAAAAATTCCGCTTGCTTCCTCAGATAGTACAATAATACGCCAATAGCAAACTGAATATCTCCAATTATCACTAAATGTACCTGGGGCTAACAGGCATCTAAGACGTTTATACAACCTAAGTCTAGAAACAAAAAAACAGAACTCGTTCATTGGAAACTCGGAGGCATATTTACAATAAAGTGACGAAGCGTGTCATTAAGCCAAGAAGGCTACAGACATGCTTCGTCACTTTAGAAATATGGTGCAACCTGCGTTTCCCCCTGGGCTGGCGCTAACTTTAGCTGCCTGGCGCCAACACAGGCACCCTTGCACTATAGTGCAAGGGTTGCAAGGGTTCCTGTGTTGAGGGGAAGATTGTTTATGTGCAGGAAGGTCCCCCTTCCTGCACATAAACAATTTTTAAATGCCGTTTTGTAACTTCTATGTGTGCTGCGTAATGCAGAACACATAGAAGTTGCAAATCAGCATTTTTATTTTTAAATTATTGATTATGTGCAAGAAGGAGGACCTTCCTGCACAGAAACAATCATAGGCAATTGTGCTGCACAAGGCAGCACACATGGAAACAGCAAAAACTAGTTTCGCCTGTTTAAGACCAGGTTTTCCCTGGTCCTAATTTTGGCGCTGCCTTCTATTTACGCGCCCCTTGTGAATAGGGGGCAGCGTAACGGGTGTTGCCACAACACACATTGCCCTCCCCTTTCACGGTAAATACAGTGTGAAATTGTGCCTTATTTACAATGCGGCGTTATGCTTCGTTAAGTGGCTTAACGCTGCCTTGTAAATAAGGCAAGGCCCATATCGCCATCAGGCCCGGACTGGCCATAGTAGGCACCGGGCAATCCCCCGTTGCACCGCACCGGTGGAGGCCGGTTTTGGACCCCTGGGGGGCGTTTTTGTTACAGGGCCGTTTTTGCAGCATAGCTGCAAAATAGGCCCTGTAACAAAATTGTCCGAAACCGGCTCTGGCAAAGAGCTCGGCGGCACCCCCAACCCCCTGGGGAGGTGGGAGGGGAGGTGGGAGGGGTGGCGGGGGGGGGAGGGGGCGGCCAAGCACTTTTCCAGGGCCGATTTTGGTTCCCAGTCCGGCCCTGATCGCCATCACAGAAAGTGACGTTGTGGTGGCAATAGGGGCTTGTAAATATACCCCCCAATGCTTCTCCTGCACAGCACCTTCTCTGATATTCCCTGAGATTTGCCTCATTATGACACATCTGTTCAAACTGACTGAACCTCCTTCTCTGGCATTTTCACTCTTTGATGGTCTCTGGCTGGGTACCACCTCCGTATGTCTCTATTCACCTTTCACTCTTTTGTCCTCTGACTTCTAACATACCCTACTCTACCTCTCCCATTCTGTCTCCTTACCTGACAAACATCTATACAACACATCACACTTGTTTCTAATTCCGCTTATACCTCCACCCCTTTTTTCTCTCCAATTATTTCTCATTTCAGAACTCTCACAAAACTGATGATTGTATTCTATGGCATATCTGCAATGACTCACGTTAAAGTTGCTGGTGCATTGCTGAATTGTGTGGCTCGCTTCCTGTTGAGAGATGTTTGCATTTTATATGTTGTTTGTACAGCACATTATTAAAATGCATACATAAGTAAACTAACCGACCTGATGGCAAACCTTTTGGCATTGCGACATGTAAAATTACTGAATTTCAATAGGCAAATGTTGAGCCCAGAAACAAGGCCGTCTTGAATATGTAAAGGTAACAAAAGGCCTGTTCTTTTTACTGTGCAGGAAGGAGAGCCACATTATTTCTGAAATACTACTGGTTGAGAAAGCGTAGTAGCAATTACTGCATTGAGCACAGAGTTTGAAGACAGAAGTGAAAGGCATGGGGGGGCGTTCAGAAGCTGGCGTATGCGGGGCATCTCCTAAAAATAGCGGATATCCTGCCCACCACAATATAATCGCCCCGTAACGATTTAGGGATGGAGGAAACATAGTATTTCTGTTGGCGGAGCATCATATGGCTCAGCCAGCAGAAATCCGTGACCCGATGGTCTGTGTGCAATAGGAAAACTGGATCACAGAGATGAAATCCTTGGGTCAACCACCACTGGATTTGCCTATCGCAGAATGCCATCCAAAGTATGATGGTCTCAGGTAGGGAAACAATAAGTGGCCCAAAGAGCGAAATAATATGTCATGGGCAGTCAGGCGGCTTTAGTTTTGTTTTTCTCAAACAAACTCCTGCTCTTGGATCTTGTATAAAAAAAAAGAGTCCTTAGTGGAGTAATGAAAACATTGCACATGCTAAGAATTTTGCAAAGCCTTAAGTGTATCTATTGCTCCTGCAGATGCACTAAAGGCTTAGAGATCTCAATCAAGCAGACTGGGATCTCTAGTTAAGGTGATCGTTCCTTCACTGGAGTCCAGAGACTCATCTTTAATCTCCTCCCATGTCTCACTCCATTGTCTCTCTGTAATGTTTGATATTTGTTGTACACATGACACAGTAGGACCTTCATGTCTTAATTACCAGTCAACCCATGCACCTTTTCCTTTGCCAAGTACACACTATGGAGGATGCTTGCCTTTGGCTACAGCTGTAAGGGCAGCCATACTTTGTCTTGTTAAATACCCTAGTTGTAAAACTCCATTACCCTTCATCTCTGGGTTGCGGTTTAAAATAGACCTAAAGACACAACCGTTTTCCCGAAATTAATATAGTGTCAGTATCAATAGCTAATTCTGTGATAACATAGCACTTTACATAAATGAATAACACAACACTCCTTTCTGCACCTAGGTGTGTGCTCTATAAATGTTCTAATTTAATTAAAAGAGAAATAAAGGTTCCTTAGATGCATAATTGAGACTGAAATCAGGAATGAGTGTGAAGGGGTGGGCAGAAGATAAAGTAAATACAACAGGAAAGGTGTGCTGGTCAATACATGGTGAAGGGCTGCAAAAATGACCCTTTCCTGTACAGCATGACCATATTAAGTGCATGTGAGGTGTGTGCCTGTGAAGTAAGGAGAAAGGGAGAAAGCATTGTTATATGAAAACTATGATATCGGCATCTTTCAGGAAACCTGGAGCATGGTGCCTGCCACCAGAAATGGTAATACTTCTTTTTACATCCATGCACTTTGATCTTCCAGAGACAGGCCCTCAGGGGGCCTGGCACCATGGATTTGTACTCTGTCAATGTGTAGTAAGGCATCTACCTTCTTTCTCACCAGATATGTTGGCCATCAGAGTCAATTTTAGTAGCTGCAATTCTCTGTTGCTGCTAAATGTTTACAATAGGGTTGTAGGGAGAAATGTAGGAACCCACGTGTTAAATACTCTGGAGGGCTTTCTGATAGAACATAGGGGTGGCGGGGAGCTCATTATAGCAAGTGTTCTAAATGCTACCTTTGAACCACTTATCTCACTAGACCAGGATCTATTGGCAGAGCAAGACCAGAAATGGAGAATCCTGACCTTAGATCTTCCCCCAGTAAAGTGGTCCGTGAGGGCAGCCCAGATATTTGCCCTTACTCTAACTTTCTACTTAAGACCCAGAAATGGGCGGACCTTATCTGATATTGATGGTAAATACACCTTTAATTTTCCTGGCAACACCAGCCATATTGATTATTTTTTAATTAGCCGTAAGAGTTGGTGTTATGTCCAAGATATGGTAGTCCTTGAAAGGGTGGGCAGTGACCACAATGCCCTTAATCTGGCCCTGCTGGACTCACTTGCTAACACCCCAATAGCCCAGGGTTGTCCACAAATGGGAAATGTCCAACTCTCTAACAATGGTAAGGCAATCAAATCGTGTTGGGTTGAAAGGCACCCCAGGCTCATGGAGGTAGTGAATTCTATGGCCACAGAGCACGTAGAATTAGTGAACAACTTTGCTCCAGAGGTGAGAGTGTTGCTTTTAGCAAAAGTCCACAAGCACTTTTTTGACAACATGAGAGTGCTGTTGGCCCAAAACATTAAGTATTCACACAGGAGCCAGACAGAATCATCTGGTATACTAAGGCATGTAGGGTAGCCAAAACTCTACTATTACAAACCAGTAAGACAAGGGATAGGTCACACCTCGTGGCTTGTTGGGCTAGTTATAAGAAAGAGGTGGAAGGGTCAAGAGGGATTGGGAGGACTCTCTCTGGGATGAGATGTCAAATGCTCTGACAAACAAGGACAACATAAAATGTTGGGCCAAAGTAGCTTTGTGTTCTCATGATGGTATTTTGTACAATCCCAGGATTGGGTTACCCATTTTAGTAACTTATATTCTTGTTTGGATGAGCAGGGCTGGGTTGATGTGGATCACCAGCTGGTGGAAAAACTCAAGGTCCAAGTAAACTTAAGGTAACCCTTGGGTAGACAGAAGAGTCTCTTAGCTCCACATTATCAGGGAGCACCTAGTCTAGACCAGATCACTAACCAGCTCTACAAACTAAACCGGGGTATCTGGGCCCCTTACATGCACCACCTCTGAAGTGCCATCTTGAAAGGCATTCCAATACCTGCTTTTTGGAGGCAAGCAGAAATTATCCCAATCTATGAGAAGGGGCAGCATAGTGTCACTAGCAACTATAGACTGATTAGTCCTACTGATGACTCCCAGAAAATCTTTTGTAAACCAATTTTGAACCATATTTTCGAATAGATATGGGAGAAATGTGTCCTATCTGAGTTTCAGGCTGGATTTAGGAGCGGAACTAGTACAGAAGACCAGAATCTCAGCTTCACCTGTTTCTTTTGGAAGACTGTGACAATTGACATGGAATGACTGTTTGACGCCTTTGTTGACTTACGCACAGCCTTCGACCTGGTACCTAGGGCCATGCTTTTGACAATATTGGACAGTATGGGCATTTCACCAAATATACCGGCTATTTTGGTAAGGTTGCATGAGGAGAACTATGCCTTTGAAAGATGATGGACAGGGGATAGCTCACCCCATCCATAATGTCCGGAAGGCAATCAGACAGGGATGCATACTGACCCCATCCTGTTCTCCCTCTATATAAACAATGTTGTGAGTAAGTGGGACAGGGATGGGTGTGATGCTCCCAGGGTGGGGGCTAGGAGGGTGCCTGCCCTCCTCTTTGCAGACAACATTCTCCTGATTTCCAAATCATTACGAGCTCTACAACAATTTCTCAATGATTTTAACAATTTCTGTCTAGAGCAGGGATTAAAACTCAACAGTGCAAAAACACAATTTATGGTCTTTAACCCCCCTAGATCTAAATCTTATAGCTGCAGACTTTCTTTTGATGCAACTATAATAGAGAAAGTATCATACTTTGATTACATAGGGCTAATGCTAACACCAAACCCAGATTGATCCATGCAGGTCCATAAAGCTGATTGTTCATTATTTCATTATTCATACTTCTGCTAAAAACACACAATACAACTTTTTCAAAGAAAGCTGCTCCAGCAATTGAGATTTATAATAGTAAAGCTCTTGGAGCAGGTTTATACGGAGCAGAGATTTGGGGCTATGCTATATGTAGGGCCCTCTCCTACTCAGAGAATAGGTTTATCAGGCACCTATTTGCTTTCCCAAAGAGCACTCCATTGTTCTCACTACACTTAGATCTGGCATTCAAGAACATTTCTTGGAATGTTGGCCTTTGCCTATTACTGTATTGGCATAGGATTTGGACCTCACCTGCCTTGGATGCCTATAGAGATACACCCTCAAAGATATTTTAGTACTTCCCGGCATCCAGCAGACATCGTGGCTCCTGCACATTAGGTCCTTGTTTAGGAAGTTGGGTCTGGGAAGTTTCTGGGAAGCACCTGAGGCCCTCACTTCTGGGGTCAAAATGTGAAATAATTTGGCCTATTGGCAGAAGGTACACCAAGAGGTCATAGGTAACAGTAGAGGCACGTTGACTCTGGATTTTCTGGAGTTTATGTTGTCACCCAGCTATGATTATACGATCGATTCGATCACTCTCGCTATGGCTAGGAAATTGTTCTTACAATTAAGATATCAGTCTTTATCCGTTATCGCCTTTCATGCTAAGTGGGCAAATGTGATCTACCAGAGAACAGAATGTCTGGCATGTAAGGGGCCTAGAGAAGACCTATCTCACTTTTGTTTCTTCTGCCCAGCATATTATGCCCAGAGTAGAAAATGGCTATAACCCCTGTGTAGATCCCTGGGTGAAATGAGTTACTTGGTTGCCACCAGGCTCTTAAGATTTGACACCTCTAGGCTGGTGGTGTTTGTAGTTGCAAGATACCTCTAGGCAGCCTCGATATGGTGGTCCAAGTGCATTCGTGCCACTGTGGTTAGTACACCTGAGGAGAGGCTGGAGGTCTCCAAATGTGTAAGGTCAGACCTGCTCAGCCCAGGGGATTGAAAAACAGATGATTATGCTCTTTTTTATAAAATGTATTTTACTTATTGTTTTACATTGTTTTAAGTTATCTTGAATATTGTTTATTGCATAAAATGTCTTATAAACTTTTAAATCTCTGTTACCTATTATGTTGCTTGGCAATCTGCACTATGAACTTTAACATCGTTGGTGTCAGTCAGTCAGTCATTCAAAGTACTTTTATTTCGATAAATAAATATCATAAAAAGACATAGGAACAATACAATGCAAATTCATAAAGAGACATTATTTCATTAAACAACTCAATCATTTAAAATATTAAAAAAGAGGTCAGTCAGATAAAACCATCTATTTACATCCATCTAAAAATTACATTTACATGCATGAATCCCCCAAGAAGCAAGATCCAGCAGACAGTGTTAGTAAAACCATTATAGGTTGATATTTATCTAATTATTGGGTGACTTGCTTTTCTTAATCCTAATAGCCCCCACCAGGAAACTAGCTACATGATACATAATCCTGGGGGTTTGTAAAAGCTGTAAAAAAAGGATAGCAGGCTTGACTTGAATAAACCCAGCCTCCCTTAAAATAGGAAGCAAATATTTCTTTCTTGGGGCAGTGTAAAAGTCACAGAACATCAAGAAATGTTATCACATTTACACGGACTGGCGTTTTCTGGGATACACCAGGTTGGGAAGTGTCCAAGTATTAGGTGAATCATGTTAAACCTGAAACGAGTTAAAAGGAACCGGTGAAAAGGAAGATTTACTATGGTTAAATAAGGTTCGGTACCTATGTGGGTACTCAAAATGATGCTACCCCGAACCAAAGGTTTCTCCAGTTCAACTCTTTCTCTTTCTGAGCTTAATAACTCGCCCATCATCCTCTTAATAAGACCAATATCTTTCGCTGTGATCATTTCCGGGGCGGAAAAAAGTTCCACTCTCCCCAATTTAACAAAACAATTTTTAATATAAACTAGCCACGGTATTTTTATGGCTCTATCCAACTGCAAACAGTCTTTTAAAATGATGTGATTGAGGGGAATTTCTTGATTCAGCCATATTTTTAACCAGGCCACGACCGGAGCTACTCTAATCAGGTCTGAAATGTAACCCATTCCCAGTTCTGTATGGACAATATATGTTGGAAAAGACTGCGGTACAGAGAGTATCGATCTCAAAAATTTATTTTCAGTAATCTGTAAACTGTCAGAATTGCAATTGCCCCATATAGCACTTCCATATGTGGCAACAGCAAGACATTTTGCCTTATAGATTTTGAGTAGCGACGCTATTGGCCTAGCACCTAGTTTTTTACCAAATCCCTGTAGGGCTGAAGATGATCTTGCTAGGGCAATATTTCTAGTTTTTATCTGGGGGCCCCAGGTGCCTCTTTCATCAAATGTAATCCCCAGGTAAGGAAAAGTAGCTACCTTACACAGCTCTTGCTTCCCACAAACAAATGTCTTTGAGATCTTACTCTTTTTATTCTTGCCCATTATCATGATTTGGGACTTTTTAGCATTAATCTTTAAGTCCAATGATCCCATAAAATTCTCAAATGCATCCAATAATCTTTGTAAACCCACCCCAGTGCGTGAGAGCAAAACAGCGTCATCGGCATATAAGAGAACTGGAATACCAAGATCTCCTACGCGTGGGATGTCTAGGGTTGCATCTTTGAGAATAGGGTCCAGGGCGTTTATGTAAATGGTAAATAATAGCGGCGCCAGAATGCACCCCTGCCGCACGCCCCTGTCCGACTTAAAGTGACTTGTACAGCGCCCTTCTGAGGTTACTCTGATCGAAGTTGTTAAGTCAGTATGTAGGTCTGCTAATAGATTAACAAGGGCCCTATCTAGACCAATATCTAGCAAAATTTCCCATAGTTTAGAGCGATTTACCAGGTCAAACGCTGACGAGAGGTCCATGAACGCCAGGTACATAGAACCCTCTTTAGCCCTTGTATATTTTTCAACTAGTAAATACAAATTAAGCCCTTGGTCTATTGTGCTTCTTTTTGGTCTAAAACCATACTGGGCATTTGACAGTACCCCTTTCTCCGTAAGCCACTCATTCAATTTTGTTAAGATAACCCGTCCCAATATTTTCACTGATGTATCAATCAGGGAAATAGGTCTGTAACAAGAAGGATCTTGTCTATTACCCTTTTTAAAAACAGGAATAATGATGGATTTTTTCCAGGATTCTGGGATTCTTGCATTAGAGAGAGCATTAAAAACATTACATAAAATTTTTGCCCAAAATTTCGGCTCACTTTTATAGACATCCCCAGGCACCCCGTCAGGTCCTGGGGCTTTATTTTTTTGAGTTAGATCTATCGCCCTTTCAACGTCTACTATATCAAAGGTGACAGCAGTGTCGCCAATAGAGGGTGCCCCTACGTCAATTTCCTGGATCCCATCATTTGCAGCCACACTCATTGTTGCTGAATATATCTGGCTAAAATATTTGATCCAGTCTTCATCTGGGATATTTGCCTCCAAGGGGCTATTGGAATCATCACAGAGAAATGGCTGATTTATTATTTTCCAGAATAAGCTGCTATTTATTAAAGTTTCTGGTTCGAGGAGTTGAATCAGCGCATTTTCTTTCAAGACCCTCTTTCTTTCTAAGATGGTTTTTTTATACACAGACCTTGCACTGATTATATCAGCACGAATCGTAGGGGTCGCTTTAAGAGCCTTTAATAAGACTCCATGTGCTTTCGTGCATTCCTTGTCAAACCATCTTTTTCCCATCACGGGCTTCTGACTCGATTTGTTCTGAAGACCCTGGTTCAATTCCTTACAGATGTTTTCATAAGCCATTAGAATATCTGTAGGTTGTGTACTACTCTCTAAACATATTTTGACTTCTTCTTCTACTTTGGACAACACATCTCGTAAGAAAATGTCCGGCACAATTTTAGTCCATTTCAGCCATCGGTTCTGGTCTTTTGCCTTCAGATTTACACCCCCTCTATTTTTTTCTCTATTAAGTGAGATTAAATCTGTTTGCAATACTGCTAGTACAACGGGATTGTGATCACTAAAAACTGAAACCTCTGTATAATAATTTAACACATTATGCAACAAAAAAGAAGAAACAAAAATATAATCAATTATAGTAGCTGTATCCTTTGCCTTAAAAGTAGGGGCTCTATATATTCCCTTCCCACACCCGGATTCATATAGGTTCCATCTAGCCAAAAAGATTTCCAAAAGCTCCCCAGACCTGGTATGTTCTAGATGAACCGGTGAGGAAAGAGGGGGGCCTTCATCCTCTTGACTAATACAGGGGAGGGTACACAGATGTATATTAAAGTCCCCTAATAGTATTAATTCGAAAGAATTTACATTAGTACTATAGACCGACAAGAAATTGTCCAAAACTTCCAGGTTTTGGCTAGTACACTCCTTAGCGTGTGTATTATAAAAATTTACAAATAAAATCCTGACCTTATCAAGGGTTAATAATTCAACAACCAAGCAATTTTCAGAGCCCGACATACACTGTGATAGGGTCCCTTTCAAATCCAGTTTGAATAGACTCAGCAGACCCCCCTTAGCCCTCCCTGCCACACTGCACGTTGCTGGAACAAAAAAATGGGAATAGCCCTCCAAGGCAAAACTGTTCGATTTGTCCCAAGTCTCTTGGAGGGCAATGATGTCAAAAGATTTTAATGATGTTAGCCATTCATCAGTCCCACTTTTGTTTTTTATGCCGGCGATATTCCATGTGGCAATTTTAAGGGATGAAACTGTTGGCTGTGCCGACTTCACTGGTGTTTCAGACAGTCAGTCGTTTTCCTCCAAGGATGATAAAACAGAAAAACGATTATGGAGGGATAAAGTATTACCCAGCTGGCTGTTTGGAAACTGCTGAACCTGCATGTCCCCACTGTTTTGATTGGAAGATCTATTCACATTTGCAACAGAACCAACTGGCCCCCTCCCAAAACCAGGATACCTCTGCTGTACAGGCAAATAGTGTTGAGAATTGTCCAAATGATTATAAAAGAAACCCAGAGGTCTAACACGTACCGAGTTTTCCACGGTTGGCAGAACGGCAGCCCTGAGGAGGACTGTTGCCACGTGTTGGGGATATTTGAAGTTTATGATAATGCAGTCCCCCCTTGTGTTCTTCCTACCGTTGCCAATCCAGCTAACTCGACGGGTGAATAATATGTCTTCTGCAAGGGCACACGGAAAACCACAATTCCTGTTCAACCAGGCCAGCGTTTTGTTTTTTAGGGCAACATATGTTTCTTGCCTTGAGTCAGACAGACAACTATCCATCTCCGGAACATTAGTTAAAACAAGCGTATATGGCACGCAATCCGGAGGGAGGTTTACACATTCACTCCACCTCGGTCTATTTCTCCCACCTAATTCGGTCCCACCTGCAATATTCTGCTTATTGTTATTTTGGGCATATTGTGTTTGTACTGATGCCTGTGCATTCGCAATACCCATTGATGGCATAAACGTTGGTTGGGTAGTCAGTGAGTTAGTGACTGAAGGCGCCTTTGCATTCGCCCCGATGTCATTACCATATACCTTTAGCCCCTCCAAGTGATGTGCCTCTGGACCCCCTGTGCCCCCTATACTCGATCCCATCACCCCCAATAGACGAGGTTGTGGTATTGACCCATTTTGGGACTGGGTAATATAGGAATTTAAAGCACCTTCCAAACTAGTGACTTTTTGGGCCACACTATCTAACTTTTCTACCAGTGGAGAAATCAATGCCTGTAGTTTAGACTCAAATAAATTTGTCAAGAGAATAATCTGGGAAGGGAGCAGAATGTTTCCCTCGACATTATTTATTGGCTCAGGGGCATCTTCTCCACTAGCAGGGGATGTGCCTGCCTTTTTAGGCTTCCGGGTCACTACTCTTCTAACGGGTGCCTTCCTACATGCACGTACCCTTCTCCGTAATGGAGACTGAGGTGGTGTAGGCCTTAGAGGGGATGTCGCACCTGGACTTAATATAAGGTCATGGACAATCTCCTGTTCGGCCTCTAATATCTCATTATTTGTTTCTGTATCAGTATCCATTATCGAACAACGATTAGGCAATGAGGTAGACTGAGTACATGCCCTTGTAGGTGAAGATTCTGGGCTAATCCTTGTTAGTGATAGTCTCCTATCTTTGTTAATCTTACTGACAACCTTGACGAGATAATTATCCATTGTCCTTACTTCAGTATGTGGGACTTGTTTACCGGGCCTCACTTTAGACATTGGCAAGCAGTACAATACAAATCAGGTTAAGGTCACACTGACGGTCACAATATGAATTACAACCTTAGCCAGGACATAAACAACTGGGGAAACAAAGTCTTACTGTGTGTCCTGGTTGTAGAGTACACGGAGCAAATAACAGGGCCCGGCCCGGCCTTACTCGGTCCTCTGAGGGCCACAGAGGGCCCGCCCTTTGCCCGGGCTTAGCCCGGCGTCCGCCCGCGCGCGTCCCGCGACGCGGAGGGAGGACCAGAGTTTTAAGCGCCTCCGGGCGTGTTCTTCGGCGTCACCCGCCGCTGGGGCACCTGGGAGCGGTAGTTCCCCGCTCTGTGGCCGCGCGATGATGTCGCGGCGAAAGGAGCCCAGGCAGACAACAGTGGGGCTTCAGGTACGTTGGAGGGGACACCAGCAGCACCTCGCGGTTCCCTCGTTTGGTTTTCCTGCTTCCCCGCTCCACCGAGGGAGGACCAGAGTTTTAAGCGCCTCCGGGCGCGTTCTTCGGCGTCACCCGCCGCTGGGGCACCTGGGAGCGGTAGTTCCCCGCTCTGTGGCCGCGCGATGATGTCGCGGCGAAAGGAGCCCAGGCAGACAACAGTGGGGCTTCAGGTACGTTGGAGGGGACACCAGCAGCACCTCGCGGTTCCCTCGTTTGGTTTTCCTGCTTCCCCGCTCCACCGAGGGAGGACCAGAGTTTTAAGCGCCTCCGGGCGCGTTCTTCGGCGTCACCCGCCGCTGGGGCACCTGGGAGCGGTAGTTCCCCGCTCTGTGGCCGCGCGATGATGTCGCGGCGAAAGGAGCCCAGGCAGACAACAGTGGGGCTTCAGGTACGTTGGAGGGGACACCAGCAGCACCTCGCGGTTCCCTCGTTTGGTTTTCCTGCTTCCCCGCTCCACCGAGGGAGGACCAGAGTTTTAAGCGCCTCCGGGCGCGTTCTTCGGCGTCACCCGCCGCTGGGGCACCTGGGAGCGGTAGTTCCCCGCTCTGTGGCCGCGCGATGATGTCGCGGCGAAAGGAGCCCAGGCAGACAACAGTGGGGCTTCAGGTACGTTGGAGGGGACACCAGCAGCACCTCGCGGTTCCCTCGTTTGGTTTTCCTGCTTCGTTGGTGATAACTAACGTACATGAGTCCCCTCCTATTGGTTTTATTCTAGTTTGCCGGAGGACATCACAGACCCAGCATAGTGTTTTTTTTTTTAGGTTTTTGCTTTCTGGTACTCTATTTTATTATGCAGATATATTATTGAGGGTATTCTGTTAGATTAATCAACCATTTGTGTTAAAACTTACACCAGTCCACTTAACTGTTTTGTAGCAAATTGAGCTTGCAACTTCATTGTGCCTTTCTGAAATTATTGTTTTTGTTATTATCTGCTTTTATGGTTCTTCAAACTGAAATATAGATGATGATGATGATGATATTATACAAAATTATCACTTTCTTTCCTTTGATTTTGGGTGTTGATTTATGTCATGTTTCAAGTTGATTTGTTGGATGGCTCAATATATATAACAATCACAATTAATACCAGTATGAAAGTGCTACAAAGAAGGATCATGGAATTTCAATATATTGTAGTATATCTACCCCAGGGCACATCTAAAAATGAATTATAGACTTCAGACTCCAAGTTGGGCGAAGAATAAAAGTACTGAATAATACACATTCAGCAGGACACATCAAAACCTTACAGTATTGTAGAACACAGCTTCCAGTGATAGGATTCCTGTATAAATTGGCAATCTCTAAGACAAACCCTATATACTAAACACTGAAATTTAGCTGGGAGAAATAAATATTGTTCAGTTATTTTGATTAGCGTGTCGGAACCTTCAAGAGTTTCTACAGTATGGAAAAACAGAGATCAAAGACTGACATTGGCTAGGTTGCATTTTCAAAAAAGATCATTGATGGGATTATCAGCATATACACTCGTGGTTAAAAAGTTTGACTATTTGTCATTTCTATAGAACACTGTAGTAAAGATAAGCTATAAACAATCAATAACGGGAGAGATAGAAATCTAAAATGGAGCCCTGTGCTACAAAGGTGAGGTGCACCAGATGAAGGGGCAAATGTAGAGCTAAAGAGGAATGTTTAGGTTTTATGAATTCGATCTCCATCTTATGTATATAGAATGGAGATGTGGTCACTTTTATAATATATGGGATCAATTAACTTCTTGGTGACTGTGTTACAGGATGTGACATTACAGCCACAGCTGCAGACTTTGGAACTGGGGAACCAGGTTTGAGTCTTGGCATGGGCTCAACATGCTGTGATTCTGGGCAAATCACTTAATCTCACCTTGCTTTAAAAAAAGAAATGACCTTCTGTAATGTGACTGGTGAACATGTAAAGCGCTCCGATATCTTTGTGTCTAGCTATATAAAACTGCAAAAAAATAAAAATGAAAAAAACTATTGTTAGCTCAGCTAACTTAAACTGCTGAATTTCTCTGGTTTTGTACGAGTGAAATGTGAGCCTAACTACAATATCCCTGTAATGTCTGGTTTTTTCAGTGAATTTCTAAGGTTTTTTTCAATTCTATTTCCTAACAAAAACGTTCATGTAACCTTTGGTTTTGTCATTGAATGTCTAAGGTTTTTCAAATTCTATTTCCTAACCATAACATCCCTGTAACCTTTATGTTTTTCTGTGAATTTCAACTGTTTTTTACATTTTATTTCCTAATTGTAACCTGTTGAGGTTTACTTTCTCTGTAATGAGAATCGTGCCAGAATGCATCATGCACTGCGTATTTATCCAAGAAACGGCCACCATTTTGTGCAACACCACGACACACCTGGAATACTTTCTACAGGCTAATTAGTAAGTGGTTCCTCATTGGGTAAATGTATTGTGCCTCCCCTACACTACATCTGGGTAAAGGATGCCGATTAAATGTTTTCAGTGACATTGTGTGTCTGTAACTTTGCCAATGTGATTGTTCCTCGAGCGTCTTCACCAGATAATTTTAGAAAGCGGAACTGCAGAGAAAACATACTTGGATGATTTGTACTTTGCAAAACTAGGTGCTTCTTTGTTTGGTGGAGATGCAATCATATTCCTAGGCATGAGAATGCGTCTTCAAAATGGGTGGGCAATGCGCTGGGGGTTTTCATTTAGTAATCTGTCCATCATCCTGGGAAAAGGGCAGGAAGACGTTGCATACCACTAATGTATATGGAGCGGTGCCAAATGTGGAAGGCTTGTAGGCACATTTACTTGTAGTTTGTGAAAGTTTAGAACACAGACTCTGGTCTCATCAGCAAATGACAAGAAAGAATCCTCTCATTACATACACAATATGAGATTTTGTGTAAGGGAAAAGCAAGGATGCAAACAGCTCCATCAAGGATTACTGATAAAGTTTCACAGTGGAAATACAGAGAAAACGCAGTTGCTTTGCCTTGGTCATGCTCACGAAGTTAGGATGATTAGTACTTTACAGAAGTGGTGCGTCAACTAGGGCACCTGTTTGTTTTGTATGGGCCCCCATCCCCAGGCCAATTATGACCCCAGTGACCCAATCCCCTGGCCGATTATGGCCCCGGGGACACTATCCCCGGGCTGATTTCAGCCCTGGGTACCCCATCCCCCAGTGCCTGGCCCTTTATTTTTTCTACATTTTTATTAGGGGAGGGGGTCTTGTGGCCCCTCTCCCCAGGACAATTTCAGCCCTGAGACCCCATCCCCCAAAGTCCGGCCATTATACAATGTGAGATTGGCCACACAGCCCCTCCCCCAGCTGATTTTGGCCCGGAGATCCCATCCCACGGCAATCAGCCTTTAAATTTCTTTTTTTTAAAATAGGGGAGGAAGGCCACACAGAGCCCCTCCCCATGTCGATTTCAGCCAGCCCTGGGGACCCCATCCCCTGGGGCCAGCATATCCAGGGGCCACCGCCTTTTTGCAATGGGGGAGGAGCGGTCCCGCGGCCGCCTCCCTAGGCCAATTTTGGTGCCAGGGACACCATCCCCTGGGGCCTGTGCATGTTTTCCTGGGTGCCCCCCGGGGCCCCAGTCTGCACTGGTGCCACAGGGAGAGCCTGAAGGCTCCCTAGGTCCCTGTCGGCTCTTTGCCTCCTGTGGGAGGCTTTCACACACAGTCATACATATTCTAAAGTACCCCCCGCATCACTCCATAAACATTTGCCCCGGGAAGGTGGTGGTCCCTAGGGCGTGAGGGTATGCCCCGAGGGCACCCCCCGCGTGCATAAAAACAATGCCTCAGGGAGGTGGCAGTCCCTGGGACTTTCATATGCCCTAGTAGAGGGTCCCCGTGCACCCCCTCCATTCTTATGATATGCCCTTCAGGACCTGGCCCTCCCGGGTGTAAAGCAAGCGTGGGACCCATGTTTGCTTTTATTTTTTCCCACAAATTCGCAAATATTGCAATTTCATAGGAATTTTTGTTTTTTTAGAAAAATGCTTTTTTGGCCTTGCGGGGTTCCAGAGGGAACCCAAGACCAAGGCTTGGGGTCAGGGTATTCCTATCTTGTCCCCTTTTTGTTTTTTTGCATTTTTTTGTGCTGAGTCCCAAGATGGCTACCAACACTTTCTGGTTGAAGTGTTGGCAGCCAAACAGAGCTCTACATCTCCCTGCACAGGCTCGTCCTTTTTCGCGATTAATCGTGAAAGATCAGTGGCCACAGATATCACTTACTGGATTCTCTTACGTTTCTCAACAACTAATCAATGGATTTACACCAAAGAACAAAAAACACAATCTGCGGACGAAAGCTAGTTTTCTGCCAAATTTGGTTTAATTCTGTCCAGCACTTCGTGCTGCTGTCAAGCTCAAATGTCCTATGTGAATTAGCATGGGAAAACAGACTTTTTTACACCACTTTTTCGTGGCCACGCCAGGCCCCGCTGAACTCCATACACAACAAGACTCACCATGACACTTTTTTTGAAAACATTTGTGATTTGTCAACCGGGACCAAAGTTATAGACAACATATATATATATGTAGAAATATATAAATGCATTCTAGTCACTTTAAAAGAAAAATATGTAACATTTAAAATTATTTTGAAAAATAGAAAATATATGTATAACCGACTTTAATAGATTGTATTATTTTTCTTTTACACATGTGTATATTTGGAGGATTGAGGGATGCCATATATTTTAAAAGTGGTTTATTTAATCATTTATAAAGTTATTTTTCAAATCATTCCTGCAATTGCTAGATTAGGCCCTGTATAAGTTAGCATTCGCTGCATCATTTTCTGTCTAGACTCCATTTATAAAGATGATTGAAAATATTCCTTTGCTATTTTTGAGAAATGCCCTTTGCCGAGTTGTATTTCTGTAATGAATGCCAGAGCATAGCTTTCCCACTAGATAGAGGCTCTCTTCCACTTGTCAGGTAGCCTTATCGCAGCTCCGGGTGCAACAGCCTTGGACTGTGCTGAGTTGCGAGAGCAGAAACTGTTTTTTTGTATTTTACTGTCCTGCTGCATGTGACTGGAAAATTCCACTGTGGGCGTGTTTTGAACCAATCATGAAATGTACATAATGTATCTCAATGCTTGCTGATCTTTAGTTCCCTCTGCAGCACTCCCAGAGACTGTGCAGACAAGGCTCCGCTCTGAGTGTATACAAATAAACAGCTGTTGGTGTGTATTCTCCACTGTCTCTCCGACTCTTCATTTGGTATGGAAGGCTGAGAGGTGGTCAGTGGTGACCCGGGAGGCCCTAAGCGGGTCACTTCCTTCACTATTTTAGCACATGTCCAAAATTATCCTACAAAGGTAAATCTGTCCCGCTCCCCTAAACATATGCACTTTCCCCAGTGCTTGTTAGACTGAAGTTAGAATAGTAAATTTGACCCCCCTTAATACATGCATTTACCTCAGTGTTTGTTAGACTGGAATTAGACAACCCACCCCCAAATATTTGTGCACTTTACTTAATTTTGTCAGATTGGAGTTACTATTGTGAACAACCCTACAATGTATGCACTTCCCCTAGTATTTGTTGGACTTGAGGTATAATAATAATAAATCTTCCCATCGAATGTGTGAAGTTTCTTCAATGTTTGCTAGGCTGCAGTTAAAATAATAAATCTAACCCATTGGCATTTATGCACTTTTCTCAATGTTTGTTAGACTGAAGTTAGAATAGTACATCTGACATCTAGTGTTTTCACTTTTCGCATTACTTGCCCGACTGGAGAAAGAATACTAAATGTGTGCCCCCCCCCCAAGTACCCACTCAACTCAATGTTTGTTTGATTGGAATTAGAATAGAAAATATGATCCCAATGTATGCACTCTCCCCAATATTTGTTGTACTAGAGTTAGAATAATAAACCAGACACCTCCTCCACCCCCCCCCCCCCGATGTATGCACTGTCCCCAGTGTTAGATAGAGTGGAGCTAAGATCGTAGATCTATAAAATGTATATATTTTCCCAATGTTAGTTAGATTGAAGTTACAATAGTAAATGTGACCCCCCCAATACATTGTACTCATTTTCCCCATACTTCGTAGAATTATCGTTGAAATTGTGTATTTGAATTGCATTTATATTTGTTTCTTCTTTTAGTGGTTTTGGATCTGAGTTGGGTTTCTTCATGTTACCTTATCCTAGAGTTTGTTTGTTAGAAATTTTGAACATATTTGACAAACCATTTAAGGAAAACATATTAAACATGCAGCATCACTATATGTCACTGAAGCCCATGTAACCTCCTTCATCAAGGGTTCTTCTGTGCTGAGCAGGTTGTTCATCTCCATGTATGTGAAGCTAGAAAAGAAATGTGGGCTTCAGTTGTTATTTTTGTGCAAATAAAAAATAATGGCAGACCAAACTTAATTTCTGTGTTGGAACTTCCTACATTGAGGCCAATTGATTTTTTAAGGGTAAGAAGTGGGAGGCTAGAGAATACTCTTATCTCTTAGAAGCTCTGCATATAATCAAGAATCATTCTGGAATAGTTACAAATTGTCAAACATTTCAAATGTATTTGTGCAGTTTTGTTTTGAAATCTCTTTGAGAGAAATCCAATTGTAACATGGGGCTGACTTTATTTCCTTACAGCACTCATTTTAACGGTGAATACTGTAGTAAATAATCACTGTAAAAAACAAGGTTTAAAGTGACGTTATGTTTTTTTTAGTTTTATATAGCGTGAACTAGACCTGAAGGTATCAAAGAGCTTTAGATGACCAACAGTTATGTTACAGACGGACAAATTCATTTTTTTTTTGTTAGGCACGAGGAGATTAAGTGATTTGCCCAGAATCACAGGATGTTGAGCCTCACTGCCGAGACACTTCCCCAGCTTCGAAGTTGACCGCCCTAGCCATTAGGCCACATCCTCTCCCTGTTATAGTTAGTAATTTTAATATTTTACTTTACATTACAAAAAAACCTTCAAAATTCACAAACAAAAGTCTAAGCTTAAAGGGAAGTTATATTTAGGTGAAAATGACAATTAACGCATACCATTTTAAACTAATAAAACCAATGAAATTCACTAATTATAGGTATCTCAAATAACTATAACTCGTGCCCTAAAGTAACTATAACTCGTGCCCACACCATGCAGAGTGGTGTTATAATTCATACCATTTCAGATGTTGCAGTGATGTTATCAATGATGTCATAGAACAAGTCATGAGTGATGTAATATGTGAGGTATTTAGGGGAGCAAAAGATAATCCCATGTGTCCTTACCCCACGGGGGGGGGGTCATATTAACCTTCTCCTTCTTGGACCATATTCCTCTAAGTATTGCTCCATCCCTAATATTTTTGATCAGCTGCCTCACGTGTGTTCTCAACCCTCTCAATTTTAACATTCTCAGCTCCTTCTCACCCATTACCATACTAGAATTATTTTGTAGCTTCTATCGCTCAGTAATGTCCACTTCACATGAATTCACCATCTTTTCCATTCTTGCGTGCGCCCCTCATGCCACTCCCGCTTCATCTTTACTCCTGTAAAAAGCAATTCACTTTATCCATAATGCCCCAGATAATCCATCCCCACATTTCCCTTCACAATTTCCTCAAACTCTGTTTTTAGGTTCCCGTGGTGTAGCTGCTGTGAGCCCTGCCCTGCGTCTGATGAGTCACCAGATAAATCTGTCTATTATGACCTCCTATCCCACCGCTGCTGGAGTTTCTTCATAGCAGGGATATTAATTGTGTGCCTCTAGGCCTCGGTGCTTTATTCTGAGGTATACTTGGGAGAGGGTTACCCAACATGGTACTGGCAAGTGCTCCTACAGAGGGAGTGATTACAGTACTTGATGAAGGGAAGACGCTTAAAAGTGTGGGCATGGAGATTGGAGCAGAAGATGGGACGGTAGTTTCTGTATAGTTTGGGGGGTGCATGAGCCCTACTGAGGATTTTTAATTCAGACGTCTTTCATTTATTTTCATTGTCACTTGCTTGCAAAATTTTATGGCTTCAAACTGTGTGAGCCTAGGTTGTGGTTTTAAATTGTAAATGTTTCTCCTTAGAATCTCCATTCAAGGGATGTAAAAAGTACAACTCAATTGGTATCGAAGTTCTCCATCCTTGAATGTGTGTTCATGCCATTGGCTGAGCCACATGCACGCGTGCAACCCTTTTTTTGCCGTTATTTCCGTAACTTTTGTGTGCCTTTTGGGGGAAACGTTTCCTCCCTATTGATGTCTTTTTCTTTTTTGAAAAGTATTGCACATTCTAGCACAGTCTCACTCACTCCTCACTTCAATTTCTCACTCTGTCCCCACCAACAACGGCACAACCCTTCCACCAATACCAGCATGTCTCCATCAAAGATCATTCAATCAACAAATGCCACCACAGCAACCTAGAGACGCAATACTCTAATGTCACCAGACCACTTCTGAACTGATTCTGCAACTTTCCCACATTTTGCCTGCTTCGACTATACAAAGGTTTCTATGGCGATATGAATGATATCAACTCACATACTACAGTGAGTCTCCGACCTATGAAAGTCACTATTTTCAGTATGCCCACTTCCCGTGCACTATGGAAGGAATCACCACCAAATTTGGTTAGTACACTCGTACAAGAAGATTATGCCTCTACATTGGTGCAGCTGATAGCACCTCACAGCACACTTTACCTAGCTGGCAAGTTCAACAGTTCAATGTTCCAACTTGAGGTACCTCTCCATAACACAATACCAAATGTGTGTAACAACTCCGACATTTGTCCTTCACATAAATTTTAAGTTATCATCAAAATCACAATTCTGATTCTCCCAACAAGACCAGCAATCAAAGCCACAGAATTGCTATTCTCCAACCTGTTTCACAACTTTTTCCCCCCACATTTTGCATGCAATACCTTTTGATACTTGAATCATTGTTTCTTCCCTGGGCACTTTATCTTGTCCGGCACCAGGGTCGAGCTGGGACTGGGTCTATATAGATCTCGGTGGAAACTCTCTGGAACATTAAGGTGCAGTACTCAGTTCTACAGCCAATCAGTTTGCTGATTGAGGGTTGGCTCAATCAGAACCATCCTCTGCTACCAGATCTGCCATCGTGCAGACTTGTACTAAGATGCACTTATAGGGTGCGCCAACGGCTAGAATAGGAAACGTTGTAGTCCCGAGACGGACTTTAGTGCTCCTCGACTGGAGTCGTTGTGGTATCAGAATGATGAAGCTCAGTAGCAGGTGATAAACATTCTTGTTAAAATGACATTCAATGATTGTTGTGTCAAAGCTTTATACATAGAATGAATTAATAGGCAGTTCACATATAACATGCCATGAGTAAATTTAGTAGCAAAGCATACAAATCAGAGGTACAGAGAACTGTTTACAGTTCTGAATTAAATCCGGCAAAAATTCATCTTCTAATGGTTAGGGGTAGGATCTCCTGTACATAGAAATCGACACATCTTTTTATAGGACTTTGGCCAAAGACATTTATACACTGGTATACGAGTGCATGGTTTTCATAATGTACCGCAATCGGGAAATGCTAGAAGAAACATTTTACCACCAAGTACATTAGAAGTTTTTCTCAGGATAGTGATACATTGGGGCTACCAGCATTTTCCAAATTTTATGAAAGCAATTAATTTGATATAATGTATTTCATTAGCCTGGAATAGTTATAATGTCCTTGGTTAGGTACAGCAGGAGAAGGTTTCTGGGAATGTTCTCTGTTTATTACTGTGAATCTTCCCAATTCTTTATTTAGAACATGAAAAACAGCAACAGTTAATAAGTGACAGTCGGTGATGTTGATGAAATATGGAGGGCAAGATAAACACAACCTAGGTTAGCATAAGCCTAATTTCTTGATGCATCTAGTATACAGGAAAAACCAACTCCCAAAATGGTGATGAAATTACTTTAGTGTCATAGTGTCAGCAGTACCTACTGTGAAACTGTGGTCAATCTTCTTCTTGGCCCTTGTGAGTGTCTTTTTAATAGTGTGGTCTAATGGAGATTGGAGTTACAGTCGTTCATGGTTGTGGAGTGTGAGTCTACATATACCCAGGGAACTTTTTATTTATGTAGTGAGGCCTATTCTCCTAAGAGGTTTGCGTGGTTCCGACATTGGCACTTGTGCCAACTGCTGCTGGGAGATGCTAGTTTTAGAAAGGGGCTAATGCGGGTTCTTGCGGGGATGTGCCCTTCTGTCCCACCAGAGAATATGTTACCTCTGACCCATGCAGTACTGTTGAACAACACTAGTCGTGCTTGCTGTTATGGGTATCTAAACAAATAGACACTTTTGAGATATTGGGGAGGGTTGGGGCCAGTGCTCATCGCCCTGACCTTTTATTTTGTGTTATTGGCCTCATATTTGTTCTTTTCCAAAGATTTACATTTTTAAGTGAGTCTATTACTTATTTTATGAGGCCAAATGGAAGTGGAAGCGATATCAGATGTGGTAGGATAGTGTATAACTTGATTCTGAAGGCCTCTGCAGCAGCAAACTCATTGGATGGGAAACTCACACTCACATATCACATTGTGCTTTTTTCATAACCATGTGCAATAAACACCAGAACTTAACATAAAGGCACATATTCATCTAATGCAATGACCACTGTCACTGCCACACATCCCTTAAAATACACAACAATCCCTCCAGAGCTACTGTGAGTGGTATGGGAAATGCACCAAGTTAGCTGTGTTGAAGCTAATTTGAACCTATTTGCATCCACAACTACCAACCACTGGTATAAAATAATTGTTGAGAAAAAAAGGGGTACATGCTGATATGTGGGAGAATTGTTCTCTAGATTCTTGAAAAAGCAACCCAACCTTTGTGATTTTTGTATTTGACCATCAATTTGCTTGAAGTGCAGGCAGGGGTTTTGGACGCTGGTGGACCTAGGCTGCCTTTTGGTTCCAGCTTTGGTTTGAGCCTAATCTCGCGGATCTAAAGTGATATTTCAAATGTACATCTCTACTATCTGTCATTCATTCATGAATTTACCTATGGAAGTGAGTAGAAAGTGTCACTTTCAATCTGACCTTTCACTGATAATTTCTGTGTGCTTGTTCATACAGGGCCTTGGTTCTTGGTTCGCCTAAAGATCTGGATACAGTGCTTCCTGGTTATCCTTTGCTGGACTTTGGAAAGCTTAGTTTTCTTGGATGCCTGGGTCTCTTGTCCTTCCAAGTTTAACGTGATACAGGTACATGAGCAGCAAAACTTACTCAGGCGGGAGTACCTTCTGAGGCCCGGTATATGCTGAGGGTAACTGCAGATCTATTGTGGCCATTGGGTGCCGGCGTTGGGACCTGGGCCCCTGAACACTGGATACTTACAGTGGTTGGAAGCTAGCAGCCTGGGGGTCAGGAGGTGCTGGAGGAGCACGTCGGTGGCCATCTCGCACGGCATGGAAATACTTCCCACCAGTGGCAGTCAATGCAGGTAAACGCAGTGGGGTGGGGGTAGGGCGGGTGTTGGGGGGTGGAAGAGATAAACGATATAGGGAAAATAAATAAATAAATAAATAAAACTGTTCACCACTCGGTGATGTGGTCAGCGCAAAGTAAGTGCTTTATTTATTCATTTATTTTATTTTCCCTATTCCATCGTTTGTCACTTCCACTCCCCCAACCCGCACCCTGCCCCTTCTCCCCACCGTGCTTACCTGCACTGGCTGACAATGCTTTCCACACAGGGTGAAAACAAAGACAGCACGCTTCAAACCACACACCCTACATGGTGTAGCACGCTATCCATTTCGGAAAGCGCTTCAGTGCCCCACATTGCGATATTAAGCGCTATATAAATATTGCAGTACAATACAATAAAGGAAGGTGGGTGTAGTTAATTTGTCTGTGAGAGAGTATGAAGAAAGAAAACGGAGTTGGAAGTCAATCAGATAGCAAATCGTACTGTGTTGGTAGGAAACCTGTTGTTTGGATATATATAGAATACATAATACTTTAACCACAATGGCAGTGATTACGTATTTCACACACACAGCCATTCTGCTGACATGTGGCTGACTATGCGACACATCATAGTTGGAGCGCTATAATTATGTGACAAAACAAGAAAAAAATATGTGGCATGGCTAACTTAATACTGCCGCATGAAAAACATAATGGGTGTGGCATTTTATGCAAGAAAAATGAACTTTTTCCGCAAATTATTTAGGAGTATTTAAATATAAATGCCTCTTAGCAGAATTGGATAGCGGGACAGAAGCTGATAACTGATCATGCTCTTTTAGAAAGTATAGAAATTTGATTCAAACACAACAACTAAATCCCTATAGTATGAAACAGAAGAATGTTGTCTATATAGAATGGTAAAGTTGATACTATTTTGCTATCAACACACAATACAAATTTACATTTTACATGTTTTTGCAATGCCTTGTCTTGTGTTCATTCCCTGTGGAAGTCAATTTTGAGTTTATATCTATTTCACACATGTAGGCGACAAACCTTTAAAACAGTGCATCAGTTAAATACAATTTAAACAGACTGTTTTTTAGATCTCGGCATTGAATATGCATGAAAGGTATAAATAAATCAAAATTGATTATACAGAATTAGTCTCAATCTGTCTTGTTTTAAACGGATATTAAGTGTGGTGTTTTATATTTGCTGCTGCTGTTTTTATTGAAGACAAAAAAACCCACCTCTCAAATTAAAATGCATTATGTTAGGGATTTTATTAACAGTAACTGCCTTTCGTCAACAATCACCCAACTACACCGTGGACAATTTAGCAAAGGGAGATATTACTAAGTTCTCTTTAGGGCAGGCAAACGCTAGTTTGTGGGCAGCAAAACCGTACGATTGTGGGAATATGATTTTGCATTTTCGAATCAGATTATTTTGCAGATTTTGATCGCCAAAATATTTGCGGCTGAACTCGACAGATAATAGTTCTGGTGACCCATGTTGCAAGATCCTAATTATACAGAACTTGACGTGACCTAAGAAAAGGCAAATATAAGCATAGAACTTTGCAACTAGGCTGACATTACTTTGCTACCACGCGCTTGGCGATCATCATCTTAATGTGCTAATCTATACTCATTGTGATCTATCACCTGTAGAACATGTGCCTTCTTGGGTCCTAACTCTGCAACAAAAACGTTTATTGAGTCAAGGCAGAGCGTGCTGCCTAGAAGCATGCTAAAAGTGTCAAGGCGAGACGGACCGCCACACATGAGAAAGCATGCTCCGCCATAGTTTTATGCAAAGGAAACGCTCATCAACATGTATGTGTATTATTTACTTGAGTGCTTCGACGAGACAATCAAACGTCACAAGTCAGATTGACACTGCACAGACAGAAGCCTCCTGCGAAGTTTTCGGCAGTGATCCTGCACTGCAGGCATTGAACCGCATGAACGAGCTGCCGGCGGTGTTGTCACTTGATCCACAGTGATCCAGCCACAAGGACGCAACCTTGTTAGCTCTCGCCTAGGCAGCGCCATGCGCTGCTCTAGGAGATGACCTTTAGAAATTGGTCAGCTCTTTTCAAGCACCCGTGCTTCTATCCACCTTGCGGGAGTGAGCAGCATCGTGCGTGCTAATTGAAAACAGATGGCCTGCGCGCCGCTGTTTGCTCTCGTGGATGCCAGCACAAGCACGAGTGCTTGACTTGGCTTGTCATCTCTGCACGGCTGTCCTTGCCCTCACTTCATCGGCCTCCCAATGTCCGTAAATCCGCACCAATAGCGCACACAAGCTAATATGCATGGCCATCCCCTCACTTCAACGCACTAATCTATCTAATCCGGGAGTTAATCCCCCGCTCTCTCACCAGTCCTCCTTTCCATCGCTCCTTCCTTACACAAATATTTACACCCTTTCCCCTCCCTTTCTCTCCATTTAGTCACCCTTTTTGCTTTCTTAAATTTTATATTTAGTCACTTTAAAATGCTGCCGCTTCAGTCTTCTGCGGCAAAGCAAAGCCTGCACCAGCCGTCACCCTCTGATGCAGCGCCAGTCCCTGCACCTCTAAACCTTTGGGACACGCGCGTGCCCTCCCGCGCGGCTCCCTCTCCAGCATAGCTTGCTCTGTACCTCCCCTGGTTGGCCCCTGCATTCATTAATGTTACTGGTGCCGCTCCTCTGAGGCCGAACTGAAACTGTCCAGCCCCAAGAGCCAGGCGGGCAGTCCTCAAGGCGCATGCCTGCGGCGTTTACAAGACCTCCTATCAAGAAGCTGCTTGGGGGAGGGGCTCACACAGCCCAATGGCTCAGGCTGCACATTTCTTCCGTCTCGTTTCCTGTATTCTGCAATAGCGAAGTAGTTTTATTTTTTATTTTATTCAGTTCTCCCTCCTCTCTGATAAATCTTTTTTCTCTTTCAGTGATCCTACACTCTATTGCTTCGCTCGCTCTACATTGTTGTGTCTATTTCTCGCCCCCATCTCTTCCTTGCTCACTCATAAGCCCTCTCTTTCTAACCACATATTATTTATTCCTCTTTCGGTTTCAATAGCACTTGTTTCTAAGCTGAACTCCTCCTCTGCTGCCTGCATCTCTCTCTTGCCCTTCATCCCTGTCGTCCCCCTGCCCTTTCACAGCATCTCTTCCCTCCCTCGCCATCTCTCCTTTTTATAGTCTTTGAAGCCCAATCTCGCTGTATACGTTCCTTGTAGCCCATGCTCTCGCATCCCAGCTCTCAGCACATCCTCCTTTATTGTACCTTCAACTTCCGCCCTTTCCCTCTGTATGGTCCTCCTGGCTCTTACACTTCAATGCCCTCCCTTCTTCATTTTATTGGTTCCCCCCAGTCTAAATCACTCTCTCATTCTGGTCTCTCTTTAAGGCCCCTCTCCCAGCCAGCCCCGACCCCCCCCTCCACCTTCATACATATGGGTTTGCCCTTTATCCTCACCGCCAGTGCTCCCCTCCCACCACATTTTCTTTCTCCTCCCCCCTGGCAGTCCCCACTCTCTCCCATTCCACCCAAGGCCCCTCGCTGTCCTCACTCGCTCTCTCTGATCAGTTGCTTCCTATAGTCTTCTCTCTGCTCCTTTCTCTCAGTCCCATTCTCATCCTGCCCTCTTGCATCTCATCCTCAGGCCTCTGCTCTCCCTTCCCAGCTCCCCACACTTCACCTCAACTTAGTGCTCCCCTTTTCCAGTCCCCCTCCACTGTCCTCCAATGCTTGCTCCTCTGTCCTTCTCTTTCTACCGACCCCCTTCCCATGCCTCCTTCTGTGCTGCACATTTGACTGTATTTTCATATATGGGATTTGTACCTACATTTCCATGGGGTTTCATACATTTTCATGTTTTGTGTATACATTTTATAATGTTTGTAGCACATATGACGTCATATACTGTCTGTACAACATTGCTGCGTGCTCCAGACACGTTTGGTGTTTTATATTGGGGATTGCTCAAGGAAAACATAACGATGGCAGGTTTATATATTATAACTTTACAACATGCTGCACAACAACCACACTACTCTACAACATAGCTTAAATACAGTGGCAAAGCCAATAGCTCTGACTAAACACTTATAAGATCCCAAAGGCGAGACCTATTGGCTATGCCAATGCTTGTTTCAGAGGTGTGCGGCCTCACCATTCTTCATACATAGTGCAAACATTCTATCAGCATGCTGACCTCAAATCAAACAACAATCCACACTGCTGGTCCTGCTCTGACGTAATTTGGGGCATATTTATGCATCTTCTTTCTCTTCTGGCTTTTCCCTGTGTGTTTTATCATGAAGGTGCCACCTGGCCTAACACAACCACAGCAATAAGCCCCAATGGAACACGAGAGGAAGCCCAGGAAACAAAGTAGCAACCCTGGGCACTGGGTTGTGAATCCGGGGAATATACACAATGAAAACAACACATTACTGACAAAACAGGACAAGGGGTGCCTGCCCAGGAGACAAACAAAACAGTCTGGGGTCTGGTCATGTGGTCCTTATATAAGCCTAATTAGGATAGGGCGGAGAACAAAACTTTCCAAAATTTTAGTTTGGAAAGGAAATGGAGCAAGGGGATGTCTGTCTGCCCAGGAGGAATCGCCTGGTAGCTTTAATGACTGTGCCAAGGAAGAATGGAGTCAGAGTAATGAATTTACCGCTAAGTAATTGCAACAAAACTAGTAAGTCCTATTGGACATCAGATCTCCAGACATTGACATTCATACAGATGTCACTGTGCAGAGTGAATGGGCACAAACACGAAGGATTAGAACTTTATAGTCCCATACTTGCAGATATCAGAAAACCTGGTGCCCACATACCTCATGCTGGAGGCAGGGGCAGGATTTCGAATGCAAGAGAAGGATTAATTTGGCATTGAAAAGTTCTCATAGCACAATGGATCGGCTGTGAAAACAGAGTTGAGACATGCTCACCCGGCTGTACGCTGCTGGTAATGCAACAGTGCTGGTACATTAACACTGCTTTGTACAAATGATTTACAATATGGCATTGTCACGGCACGTGGTCGTAAACCTGAGAGTATGTGTAAAGCAACTTCTCCTACGTAACACAACACCATATTAACATCTTCCATATTTCGTGGCACAGTTGTCGAGTGTCTTTTTATGCAACATAGCTTGGTGGTATCAGTGGTGCCAAGAGCTCTGTGATCTTTCTCATACTGATCTGGGAGTAAACTCAAAGCCTTATGCACGTGCATGATTGCTCAGAATGCAATGCCTTCACATTCCCTAACACAGGATGTGTGCAAAAAGTGCTCGCTTGTCACACTCACAGAGAGTGTCCAGGATATGAGGGCTAAATAAGGGATTTCTGTTGTAAAACTGTCTCACGTGGGTTCCTACTTGTCATTCTTCACCGGTGGGCTGGCTGCATTAAAGACAGCAGAGCTATCTACTGCTGGATGAAGGTCGCTTCACTGTATGCAATCAAATGCCTCTCTCTGTATGTCGCCACCTCTCGTCATCTATGAACGACAGCCCAGATTGTCTGCAACGAATGATTATACTGTTGAATTGAATTCCATTCGATGTGACTCAGTTCAGTCATGTCGAATGGCACAAGTCTTATAATGCTCATTATACACGTGCATAAAAGGCAGTGACTACTGTGACTCTACGTGTGGGCGATTGACATGCTCTCCTGATGACAGGTCACTCCCTTGCAAATATCAATATGTTCACTTGGACCGGTTACCACTTATCTAAGTTAAGCACTGATGTTATGTGTCACACGGTGCATCTTCATTTAAGTTTGATCCAACATTCCTTCCCTTGTGACATACGCGTGGTGATGTGCTTCACAGCACTGGTCCACCCAAAGAGCCCTTGAGTTCCCACTGTCTGCTGTGTTGTTGTTGTTTGTTTTATGTGAAGTTGTGCCGACTTCATCGCTATGAATACCATCTGATGTGAGCGTGGCTTGTGAATGAAGTCTAGTGGATGATGGTGCGTTCTGTGTGCTTCCGCCTGTGAACGTTGCATGTTTCTTTGCTGTCTTCTAATATCGTAAGTTAACTGTTGGATCAATGATAGGCAAGCAAATATCAGCTGTTTCCTCCGTGATGTTACTGAGCATTGTTGATTTGTGTTTTCAGTACTTCCGAAAGCACTTACGTAATTTACCTCATACAAAATCACTATTTGTTATAAATGTATTTGGCAGCCATAAGATGCTGGTAGAAAAGCTGTGCCAGAGAATAATTTCAATACATAGAATACAATAAATTACCAGTGGTTAACATAGACCAAACGTGTAAAATAAATGGATGGATAATGTGCCCCAATAAATGGAAGGATGTATGATCCATACAATTACAGTTTCTTATATGCAACCTACACAGATTTCTACAGCAATTATAATTGAGTGAGAAGAATGGCAAAACAGGCAGGTTGTTAACACTATGGTTGTGGTTCGCTTTCTAATGCGTTTTCTTTTAAATGTATATTTATGTAGCAGCTTGTGGAAGAGTCAGTAAAATTTCCTTTTTTTCATACGTCTTATTGGATGCTGGGAACAAATAATGTCACGGGATTCGAGTTATAGTCATTTTCACACCACATTTCACAGCGTTCTTAAAGTGTGTAAGATATTTCACCCTTGTTTTCTCAACAGACTATAGTCTATTAAATATGAAAGTACATTAAGGTTTAACAGGGAATGGGTAAGTCATTGGTGCTGGCACTCCCACAGGAATTCCACAGCACCTAGATGAGGTGATTAGGTGAATATATAACAATATATGGGAAACTGGGATGTAATAGAATTGTAATCAAAATGATACTAGTTTCCAGTTTTGGCTTATAAACTTTGCCTCCACAAGCATGCCTCTTCAGCCCAAAAAAAGAGGAAAACGGCGGAGTAAACTATGAACTGAGAGTGTTAAGTAACTACTTAGCCCTTTTCACCTCTAAAAACAAATACTGCTTGTCCTTTGATGTGGACTTAAATTTGGAACAGAATGTAATTCTTAATCTTGCACTTAGACACTCTATCTCAAGATTTCACTTGATCAGTTTCTTTAACCACAACCTTTGGTGGATGTTCCCGGTTGGGTATTCTGTGAGTGATTTCTGTGTTGCTGCTTACTCTGGTTACACTCAATCAATGTAATAGTTGTTGCCCTGTGTGAATGTCTGCTTCAAATCCATTAATAAAGGGCTCTGCTGTCTACTTTGGTGACCTCAGCCAAGATTGATTCCGAGTTTAAATTTCAACTACACTTGCAGATTAAGAATGGCTTTGGTCTCCAAAAAAATACAAATTTAAATACACAGAGACTGGGAAAAAATGAATGTTAACACCCCATTTTATATATTCATAGAAAACACAAGTACGGTTAGAGTT
The DNA here is from genome assembly GCF_964204655.1 of Triturus cristatus. NCBI lineage: Eukaryota > Metazoa > Chordata > Amphibia > Caudata > Salamandridae > Triturus > Triturus cristatus. Next base: position 478,166,409 of record NC_140580.1, read on the forward strand.
ATAAATGGATCGCATCACTTGTCAATTTATATCCCCCCAAATTTGCAATCTCCAACTCATTCTTATTAAGTATGGATTTTTTTTTTTAGATATTACGGCTTTCTGAACATTTTGGAACTGCAAATGTAGAAATCACAGAACCACGAGGTAATGGTCCCCAGGTTCCAAAAGAGCTAAGTGTTCATGCAAATTTTAAATGTATTACACAACTACAGTTAACATAACATAAGGTATCCTATAGTAAACAATCTCATATTGTCTGCAAAACATGACTTGATCATTTTAGGAATGTGTTAGATCTCCCGTCCTTGGCATGGTTTTCACCCTAACTTTTTGCCTTCAACCCTCCTGCTTTGCTGACTTAGGGCCTGATTACGAGTTTGCCGGTGCGGGAGCGGATTACCACGCTGGCGGCGGCCCTCGCACTGCCTAACCCGTGTTCCATATGTATGCCAGATTACGAGTTTCCTCCTGTCTGGCAGAATTTTTTGGCAGTCCCACGGCAGTGGCTCTGAAAATGGGCACTGCAATGGGAACACCAAAAAAGTTCATGCACGGCATGGACTAAAGAGTCCCTGCCGTGCAGGAACAGGTGTGAATGCACACAGGGGGGCACATGTTGTGCCCCCTACATGCATCCCCATGCAAATGGGTAGACCCCCTTTGTTTCAGGACCACCAGCATTTATATGGAGGAAGAACCTCCATGACACAGCTGGCGGGCCTGAAAATTGTAATATGCATGGCGGTGCCGCAGCGGCTCTACAAGCATAATACTATGGCCCTGACCGCCGCGCCACCACCATGGAACAGCGGTTTGCTGTTGGCTATGGTGGTGCAATTGCAGTCTGACCACCAAATTTGTGATATGCCTGTGCAGCGGTGGCTGGACCGCCACCACCATGCCTCAGCTAACCAGTGCTAAAGTGCATGTGCTCTCTCCTTACAACATGGTGGAATTGGTTTATACCCATTGCATGTTTAATTTACTTTAAAGTCCCTAGTACAGTGGCACTACCTGTGCCCAGGGCCTGTAAATTAAATGCTACTAGTGGGGCTGCAGCACTGATTGTGCCTCTCATTTACATAGCACTTTATACATGTCTAAGAGCTACCATTGCAGCCTGAGTGTGCAGGTTTTAAACTGCCATTTCAACCTGGCAAGATAAGCCTTTTGCTAAGCCCAAACCTTCCTTTTTAATTCATGTAAGTCACCCCCCAGGGTAGGTCCTGGACAGCCCAGAAGGCAGGGTGCAATGTATTTAAAACGTAGGACATGTACTTTCTAGTTTTACATGTCCTGTAATTTTAAATTAGTTTTCCACTACTACAAGGCCTACCTCTCTCTTAGGATAACATTGGAGTTACCTTATTAAATTTAATAAGTGGAAATGTCCAAATGTGAGCAGGTATTCAGTGTATGTTTGTTATCTTTGGAATGGTAATGAAAACTCCTATGATATGGTGAAGTCAGATTTTAAATTACAATTTTTAAAATGCCACTTTTAGAAAGTTGGCATTTTCCTGCCTTAGCCATTTACTGCCTGCAACCTGTCTATGGGTCACAGGACTGTGTGGAGCTGACAGTTGTGCTTTGTGTATTTCTTCCTGACAACCACACACAATAGAGAGCTTAGGTGTGACTGGATGGGCCATCACTGACAGGATGGGAGGGTGGAGCTGGGCAGAGCCCTACTTACACTTGAAAAGGCTGGGTCCTGCCGCCACACAAAGGGCTATATACACCCTTTGTGTGCGTCTAGAGCCAGGACAGGGAAGGCAGGATGCCTGTGGACTTCAACGTGACTCCAAGGGCTAGTTGGCAGGCCTCTCGAACCCAGCACTTGGACTCTCCCATCTGTGGGTCCTACCCTGCCAAGTGGTGCCAGTCCAGCTCTGGACTTTTGGAAGTGGACCTGAAGGTGCTCTGTCAGCCCATCCACGTATCCAGCAGAACCGAAGTACCTCTGCTGCACAGCTCAATCCCCAGCATAATCAAAACAACACCTCTGCTGGGAGGGTTCTCCCAGTGCAAGGACTCCACATTGACCTCACAGCCTGCATTGGAACCGCTGCTGTGGGAAGCTTCACAAATACAGGCCCGTATCCCAAATCTCCTGACAACGGCTTCCTTGATAACAAAGTAGTTTCTCACTTCGCAGCCTCGCTGCTCTTCGGTATTGAAGAATCACCTTGACTGCACGACACATCCACTACACCAGACTTCCTCATCGGCGGGAACCTCAATGACAATGCATGCCCTCGCATCACAGATTTGCAGCTCCTCAGAACTGATGCATTGTCTCAGTTGCGCAAAGCATCCTAGATGTTGGACTCACAACGCTCCTCAACCAGGATTTAAGGTCTCTTGTTCAGCAGGCATACCCGGGTCCCTGCAGCAAGTCTACACTCCATCATGGTCGGCACGAACCTGTGACTTTGTTTCTGTCTGGTGCATCCAGATATCCACAGATGGTGCTTTATGCTTTCTGGCACTATTTTTACTGAAACATTTAAGCCTGCATATCTCCAGTTCTACTTTGGACTACTTTTCGGAGTGGAATTTTTCTTGTGTGGTATTATCACTTTATTCCTGTTTGAAGCACTGTAAAAATACTTTACACATTGCCTCTAAATTCAGCCTGACTGCTCTGTGCCCAGCTACCAGAGGGTTGATCACTGGTTAATATGGGGTTTGCTTGTGCCTCCCCCTGACAAGGATTGTGCTTGCTGCTTTAGATGGATTTCACCCCCCTCAACCAGTAACCCGATTTCTCACAGAATGCATTTGTGATAATCCATTGTGAAAAAAGTGAATGTGTCCTCCTATAAATTTGAGATCATTTCTTGTTCCATTATTTAAGTGTGTTCCACTATAATGAATAAGAGTGATACTTCTTGTATATTTATCTTGCTTTTTTATTATTCACCATGGGGAGATAGTCATCATTTTCAAAATCCATGGCATGTTTAACAAAATATCAAATGCCGAAGCAGCCAATGTTTGTGATAATCCATGCCTGCTCTAGGCTTGACTGTCTAGGCGGTGGAAAATGCCTCTGTCTGCATTTATATCTAACAGCAATCAACACAGGCTTGTTAATTGACGGTGCACACCACAAACCTGCTCTGAATACAGACAACCACTCATTTCACGCGTTTCGCCTTGAGGCTGTAGTTAGATGGACTAGATCCTCCGGGAATCAGGTGAAATCAACTTCCTGAAATGGCAGATTCCTTTTTATGAGGCAGCAGTAAAAGGAAAAACCTGTATTTATCCTAGCCATCTCTATCTGTATGACTCTCAGATCACTGGTGCTCTCTGTCAACTTGTGGCACCTGCTAAGCTTGATTTGGTTCTACTTGTGACACAAAGATGGCTCTGCATTGTCCCTTATAGCCAAATTAGAATCATTTCACAACATTCAGTTTTCTCCACATGCTTCGAAGCTTATTTTGCTCCTCATAGTTTCCTGTATTAAAACAAAATAAATCAGGAATTTTTGTGATATGTAAAGGTGCCATGTATTTGGCTCACTTTCAGCTTATTTCTGTCACATTTTCTGTGTCTCAACTCCATGTGTAAAATGCTTTCTTATTTTATTATTGCAGGCATAATATATATGACTGACAAGTGAACAAACTAGCAAACATGTTTGTGCTTGGAGCTTACATACTGGAGATACTTGTAAAACATTTTAAGTGAATAATCGTGTGTTTTTCTGTTGGTAATTTCTGGACACCTCTTAATGGCATGCACACAACACATAAAAGCTCTGCTGCAAATTAATGTTGTCACATATTTTCACAAAGGTAGTTCATTGTTGTATCCCAACCACCCATAACACTGCATTGCTTTAGAGAAAGGAACACAAAGCATCCTTGTACATGTTGCTAATGGATTTGTGTACTTAGAAACATAGATGGTATTGTTTTATTCCACTGGATGAATGGTATGCATTCAGGCAGTCAGGACAGATGCAGTATTCGACCCTGAGTAGTATATGGTTTACCCTATGTTGTTATGACCTATTTAATTTTCGAGAAATGTACTGTCATTCAAACTATGCCTGCAGACAAAGGGCACTGAGATAGAATCTTTTTTTGTTACAATGTGCTAAGAAGTTCCTCGCCTCAACCAACACGAGTCCTGTATCAGTGACTATGGTGCCTATCTCCATTTGTAACGTAGCAACATGACTGTAAGACTTTTGTTACATCAACAAGCATCTGAAGCTACAGCAGCAGGATGCATGAAATACATAAACAGATCTCCCTTTATTTTTACATAAATATATTCTTCCAAATTTCAAATTGTATTTATTTTGTATCTCATTTAAATTGTACTCCTAGACGTCGGAGGTGTAAGGGCGATGGGGGATGGCAACGTGTGTTGTGGCAATGTGTAAATGTAAATGTAAATGTAAATTCTGGAATTGATAACAAAATACTCATTACTGGAACACAGTATAGCAACTATGCATGAGCAAGTAACCAGACTACTAATGTATACGTTGATACTAGGAATAAAGAAGACACTTTGAATCCTTCATGGAAATTGTGTTCTGAACAGGTTTCTGTGTGACAAAGATAAAAATCGTATTACAGCCTTCTCTCATCAATTGTAGTAAGTAGATATATCAAAGAATGAATCGGTGTAAGATAGAGGAAGATACTGAAACTTCTACATCCAAAGCAAAGGGTCTTATTTAGAGTTTGGCGTAGTAGGACATGCGTTGTAAATCGGCATTGCTCCTGCCCTGCACAACTTGGGATTTCCCCTTTATATTTTGAGACAGGGAAAGCACTAGGGGGCAGATTTACAAGCCCCTTGCGAGACATTTTCATCGCCGTTGCGTCACTTCTGTGACGCAGCGGCGGCGTAAACCATGCTCCATGTTGCGCCTTATTTACAACGAGATGCGTCACATTGTAAAGCCCTGCTGCGTCAAAACCCTGCGCCTGCTTGAGGCAGGCGTAAGGCATGCCGCAGCATGTTCGGTATGGGCAGCCCCTGAGCATTGCTGAAGTTGCGTCGTGCTTGCGACACAACTCCAGCAATGCGCCGCCCTTATGCCATCAGATGCGTCACGCATCTGTTTATCCTTGCGCCATGATGCGCTGCATTGTAAATGCGGCACATCTGTGGTGGCGCAAGGGTAAACTTGCGTGACACATCTTTCCTGGCGCATCCCTGCTAATTTGCAGGGATGCGCCAGGAAACATAAATCTGCCCCTAAGTTTATACCAATGGAGACTCAGCTGATGTAAATCTCTGACGTGGCTGATCGACAAGAATAGGAATTTCTCATTGTTTGCCAAACTAGAACGCCCTATTTCCACTGCCTCCAGACAATACATAAGAACAAGACTCCTCCCCCAGGGAGTCCAACAGTTTCAGGAATTTGGTCCCTTTTGGAAACTCTGGCCCAGTTTGAAGACTTCTTCCTCCAACCGCTGGTGAAGAGGATGCAGTCTTATTTTAAAGCACAAAGATACCTTGAACTCTTTGATCCTTTCAAATAGTAGCATACCTGAATGTAGCGGACTTATATAAGATGTCTTCAAACTTTGTATTGCAGGGCATTCCCACACCACTGAGAAAAAGGTTTTCGCCCACTCCAACTTTGACATGCAGGAGGAAGAGCAGAAAATGTTCAGGAACATGATGAGGGAGAGGAAGTTTAATACATTATTTGAACAGACGGGACTCTACACATAAATATAGAATTCCTCGTGTCTCAGTCTTACTTTTTATATATTCTCCCAGTGGCGTTGCTGAGATGGGGCGGTCCGCCCCAAGCACCACTTTTTTGAGGACGGTGGGTGAGGTGAGCAATTTCGGTGAGCTCAAGGAAAATGTTTTTCTTTTTTTTAAATTTTATTTTCCCTCGTCACCGCCAGTCGACTCACCCCACCCCCCTGCTCTCACCAGCACCGGCCTTCACTGGGCAGCAAACTCAGGGACCACCCAGGGGCGCAAAAGCTCTAGCTACGCCACTGTATTCTTCTCTTCTCATTGCCACTTATCTCTCCCGTCAAAACCTCTAATAGACCCGACTACTGACACAGTCTTATTTGGCATTATGGCTCGCCTTTCTTGTTGCTGCTCTTGTCACTGCCAAAATCTCCTAAAACATCACCTCGTTCCTAACACTGTCAATAGTACCTTTCACCGACCACAATTTTCTCTGAGTTTCCCTTCACCTTTCACTGCCCCACTCGTGCATGACTACCCACTTCTCCCCTTTCATTGTCCATATGTCACAGTCCAAACTGCCCCTCCTGTTTTTATCTATTAGTACCCCATTCACACTACCACCTTTTGTGTCACACCACTGCAAATTAGGTGGCGGCATCCCGTTTTGTCTGGCTGTTGCAGTCCAGGATTTTTCTTTGCATTCTGGGACTTGATGTCCAGGTATTATAAGACTAATGGGGCTCCCAGAATAAAAAGACTGGAGCAGCTAGTCACATATGGACCTTGGAAACTTGGTAGCGCATTGCAACTCATAAATGTGGGTGCAGAAACAGCGTGGCATGTTTCAGATTCTTCCCAATTGCTAACCGTCTTTTAGACACCAGATGAGGAACAGTGCTTCCAGAGGATCTCCTAGTGCTGTCTTTGCTTATTCTCAAGGTTTGAGGGTGCTATGCTTCTACACCCTGGCCTCACTTCTACTCAGTCCCTGGCACTGCAATGTGCTCTAGGAGCGTTTAGAGTTTTTACAGAGCACAAGCACAACAGCTATGGAAAGAAATCCAAAATAAATACAACCCACACATTGACAGCAACACAGATATCACACCATTGCACAGGTAAGGTTTTCTTTGGCTTTCTTTAAGCAGTTACTTTTATTCACAGAAAAAATGCAAAAACTGGTAAGAGCCGTGAAATTATTTTGTGTGGAACTGGCAGTCCCATGGAACTAAACCTGCCCCCCAGGGATGCAGGTGTCCCATTTGAAGACCTTTGCCTTATATAGTAGTATCCCTCAGGTTACCACATTGGAAACCTTCTTTTTACAACTGTGGGCTGCACCACCAAACCATGTATCCAAAAATAATAATTAAATGCTCATCCAATGTTGGAAATATTTGAAATTTCTTTATACTTCCTTTGTTTTGTTCAAAATAGAGCACCAGGCAGCCAACACATTTCGTTCTTTTAGACAAGAACTTCGTCAGCGCTATCAGACTGTTTGTGATTGTATTTGAAAAGGGCAGGATTACCAGGCTGGCTCAAGTAAGAACACCGACCCGGGCGTCACCCTCCTTGTCCAGAGACGTCAGAAAATTAAATGGCTGCTGTGCCTATCAAACTTGTTGATGGCTGAATTCTCAAAGCCAAAGATGAGAAATATTAAATGGCTGTTGTGCCAGAACACGGCATCTCGGACGATTAAGTATACGTAAATGTAAGCGCTCGAAACAGCCTTTTAATTTTCTTACGTCTCTTTTTTACAGCCCACAGTTGTAAACAAAATTGTATTTTATTCATTCAGACTGCTCCTTGGAATCGTCAGGAGCAGTGGTGCTGCACACCCTGGGAGCATAGTGCTCAATCTTTGTTTGCCTTTTTCAGGGTATGAGAATAGAGAATACTGTCTTCTAAATTGAGGGAGGTGCATCACATACACTCCTTAGTGTTTGTATGGTTTTGCTGTTTCCCTTTTTCTGTACCACACTGGAAACCATTGAGGAACTCCTGAGGTTAAAAGGAGGCAATAACAGACACCTATAGTAGTAATTTCGCAATTCATTTCATCAATGCTAACAAACACCTCTTTACGTTTGAAGAAGACTAGTGCCTTCAAATAGGGGTGGACCAGCATGGGCTGTTCTTGCACCAGAAGCTTGGCAACCTTTATATTCATAATTTTGAAATGAATACAGTGTGCCATACATCCAACCCATACTCTTCCAAGATCAGTATTTAATGTAGATACATTGATGATGTCCTAATGATTTGAGATGGGAATGACCAAGAGGTAGTTGATTTCCTCAATTGGTTAGGCCCAATTGGTTAGGCCCACAGAATGCCTGTTGGACACAACCCTTCTTGGGGGACTTCCCTAATACATTTTGCTTTTTGTCCTCCTGGTTTTTGCTGACTCTCTTTCCTTGGACTTAGGACTCTGGGCACTTTCCCACTGTACTGCAGGGGGAAAGCGCATACACCCTTCCTACACATGCCAGGAAGGGGTGCTTACTTGATAGGTTTAAGTCTTGTACCTGTGAGTGCCCTGTAAAAGGGTACACTAAATACCTAGGGTGGGTACTGCCCTGGCTAGTAGTGGGACGCAGGACTGATTGTGCCACCCACCAGAATAGCCTGTCAAACATGTATCATGCTCAGGTTGGCCATTTCTCACTCAGTAATCAACCTGAGTGGGCCTTTCACTACCACCAGAGAACCCCTAGGGTAAGACCAGAGGGGTGAATCATGTGCTAGGTGAGCGGCCGGGTAGGTATACAGGAGTGTTTTCTTCCCAGCTAGTGAAGAACCCCCATGTGGGTTTTCCCTACCTTGCGGATTGGCTCTTCCTACAGGAAACCTCCTGGGTTTTGCTGATTCTCTTGTTGTGGCTTTACGGCCCTGGGCGCATTCACACTGTAAATGCAGCGTGAAGGTGCATGCACCCTTACTACACATGTTAGGAGAAGGTGCTTACCTGATGTTTGTAAAACATGTCACCAGCCTGCCATTGCTGGCCGGTGTGTTCACCCTTATACTTATGGTGGTTTTTATCATGTGTCCAGCCCTGCCATTGTAGGCCAGTGTAGGCGCACTTGTGCTTATGGTGGTTTTAAATATATGCCAAGCCTGCCACTGCAGCCGGTGTATGCGCACTGGTAGCTATGGTGGTTTTAAACATGAGTCCAGCCTGCCAATGCAGGCTGGTGTGTGTTCAATTGCACTTATGCTCAGGCTGGCTTGCCAAATCACTAGCCCATCCTGAGGGGACCTTTCACTACCACTAGAGCACCCCTAGGGTAAGTCTTGAGGAGTGAAGAGTGTGTTAGGTGCAAGGCAGGGCAGGTACGCATGTGTGTACCCTGTCCAGGTGGTGAAGAATACTCATGTGTGTTTTACTACCTATAAACTTTGCTCTACCCTTAGGTTAACATGGAAAAATGGTTGAAATTACTTCAGGCTGCAATAGTGGATTTTAGTGGATCAGCCTCATAATGTTTCCTATCATTGGATTCACAGACAAACCCTCTCCTGTCGTAAAGGTGGTTTTGTCATTACTAGCTTACAAATACCACTTCTAGAAAGTGGGAATTTCTCTGCTGTAAAACTCTTTGTGTGCCTTTGAGTTTGACTTCATCCCACACTGGAGGGTGGGGGAGCACATCTATGCATTCCCCAGCGACAGCTATGAACAATGGGCATGCACCTGGAATGACAGACCTCTGCCATTTGAGGGCCTCGCTAGATAGACTGGAGGGAGAGGTTTTGACACTTGGCTTCTGGGTGCCAGATCATGGCCCCACTAAAGATTAAGATATGCATTGCATTGCTCCATGGCAGATAGGACTGAAATTTAAGGGAGACATTTGTGGCTCAAAGGGAAACCTCTGAACCACCCAAAGCTTCAAAGGCACACTACAGTTTAACTACTGGTACCATACTTCAACAGAGCAGAAATACACTTGTGGGAACATAGGACCAGAGAACCTGGAAGTGAGTGGTGCACACTGCTAACGGAATCTGTTGAGCACAAGGAGGATTACTGCCATTGGAAGGGACTGCGTGACCTTCCTGAATAGTGGCTGGCCTTCGCTGGCTAGCTGCTGCTGGGTGGCACCCAGAAGTGTGCTCTCCAAGGGCTTGTTGGCTTGCCCCTTGTTCTCTTTTGGAGGTCTCAGGGACATCAAAGACCTCCCGCGAGAGACCCACACTGTCAACTTGTGACAACTGGACAGCAGTGTCCTAATAAGAGCCCACTGTCTACTGGATCCCAACTGGTAGTCCTGCATGAGTGTTGAACTAAGAATTGAACCTGGAGAATGGATTGCCTTGTGCGGAGTCCCAATAGTATTGACCAAATCTAAAGAGTGGGGCCCCACATCGTGGAGACCACAACACGCATAAGTATCTTGCTGGCGGTGAGCTGATTCACCAGTTGCGGGTTCCAGCGTGGCCCACTTAATCAATTCTGCCGCAGCTCCCTCGTGCGACATGCCAACTGGATTCTTATTGTGTGCAGTGTCTGATTCACAGATTTGTGACTCTCAGCAATGAGGGCTTACCCATAGTAGTGTCTCATTCTATCTTGTCTGGCACTACTTAACTTGCACCTGTGTGTGTTAGTGTAATTGCCTGGTGTGACGAGTATCAATGCACACCAGACATTGTGCCTCATTTCCAAGAAGGTATAAAATTTGCAACTCTTTGTTGTGTTACCGGCATTGTCTGGTGTGGCCTGTATCAATGCGCACCGGACATTGTGCCTCATTTCCAGGGAGGTATAGAATTTGCAACTCTGTGTGACACGTATCAATGTGCACCGGACATTGTGTCTCATTTCCAGGAAAATACAAAATTTGCAACTCTTCTTTGGGTGTGACCAGAACTGTCTGGTGAGAGTCAGTGCAACACATACCAGACAATGTACCTCATTTCTAGGGAGGTACTAAGCTTGCAACTCTTCATTCTGTGAGACTAGAATTGCCTGCTGTGACTCGTTTTACCACACACCAGACATTGTGCCCAGATTACCTGGGTGCTACTCTGATCTGCGTGTACCTGAGAGGGAACCAACTGCCCTCTCCTCACCTTTGACCACTCAGAGAAAACCCTCATCCAGTCACTGGTGCTAAGCCAGCTGGACTACTGAAATGCTCTTCTGATCTCAACTAACAAAGCTTCATTGAACAGATTGCAAGTAGTCCAAAACACCGCGGCCCGTCTGGTTTCCAATGCCCCCCTCCAACTGCCTCCCTCCCTCTCTTGCAGCAACTGCATTGGCTCCCAGTGTGGAAGCGGCCAGATTTAAGATCTGCTGCATTGTGCAAAAATCCCTGAATGGCAAAGGTCCTAGCTACCTGGCAGAACAATTTACTAAATAACTACCTTCCAGGTCCTAACGCTCAGGGACCAACTCTCTACTCCTTATTCAATGTTGTAAAAAAACTCACCTAGGTGGTAAAGCCTTCTTCCACCTAGCCCCCTTCTACTTGAACCAACTACCCATCCATCTGGGGCTATGCCCAGATCACTTACAGTTCCGAAGGCTCCTCAAGATTGTACTGTTCTAATTTGTTCCCCTTCTTTGGCCAGCTGCAGCAGTTCAATAGAACGGAGATACCTCTTGTGGGGTGATTCAGGCGCTTTATAAACTAAATATCACCTGGCCCGACGTTGTGCTGCCTGGTATTATTGCCTTGCTCAGGCCTGGGTATTGAAAGTGACTGACGGGGTTGAAGGAATGCTTCTGAGAATGATGGGAAGGGAGTCAAGAGACTGTGCGACCCCTACCCATGTGCTTTGCAGAACTGGGCTGGTGCCAGAAGGCATCTTGTGGAATCCTATTGAGTGACCGTCTATTGCCCTCAGCCCAGTTCTACAACACATACTGCGGTTGAAGTTCCTGAATGGTGCCAAAACCCCCATTTCACAGCTGCCTCCTAATTAATCCTGCTACCTCTCCCCACCTTCTTTCCTAGGACCTGACTATGTGTGGCTTCAGCAACGTGCGACCTAGCATCCAGGGCAAAGGCTGGTTATCTCCAATCCCTGGGTGTAAGGTAGTCGGGGTGAGTAGGAGGGTGGAAGGAGACTTAGACCACAGGGTCTGCAGTGTGCTATCAACTGACCAGCCGGAAATCATTTGCATCGCATTACGGTTCTGTGTGTGCATGTGTGCAAGTACGTTCAATACGGATCTGCCTGAAACCCATTGCACCACGTGTCAGTGCTGAGTGAGTGTCTGTGTGTGGGATTGATAGCCTGCGGACCTCCTAATGCTTTACAAGCTGGTTCCTTGCCAGAAGAACACTGCGTTTGACATTGGCTTTACCCATACGGCCTTGGCCCGCAGGGCTGCTTAAAAGTGTTATAGTTCTTTGTATGTAAATATTTCTGATATTGTTATGATCTGCGGTGCACCCTATACCTCTGTGACATTGAATTATAATCATTGCCAGGGTGGGCCTAGGTTTAACAACGTATTCCACCACATAAGAGTGCTGGGGGGTAAAATAGGATCTTTTTCAAGTGTGCATACTACTAATGTCATTTTAACACAATTGGACCTGGTACCACTAGTAATATTTCCAAGTGTGATGTATGCCCAGAAAGACATAAAGTTTATGCTGTGTTAATCATTGTGTGTGATAAATACAAACATTGTTTCCAAACACCACTTTTGAAGTCTTTTTTGTGACGCTCAGTGTATTTATTGTGAGTAAGTGCTGTGCCAATGCTTTACACATTGCCTCTATGATAAGCCTGACTGCTCAGTGCCAAGCTACCCAAGGGGTAGTGCAGGTTATACAGTGAGTGTAAGCACTCACCCCTGATGGGAGTGGTAGGTTCTGCCTGGCTAGAGCATCGCCTCAGCCAAATCAAAATGTGCCAGTATCAACAATGCCCACTTACAATAAACATGAGGAGACAAGTGCTAACAGTCTTAGACTAAAAGCTCACTGCAAAAGATGAAGCACTACATACAGCAGTCAACAGTAAATCGTCATATCATAACCCACTATTGAGTTTCCACGGCTACCAAACACAATCACTTCATGAGAATCTTCTGGGGTGTCAGTTCCTGAGAATTAGAAGGATATCAGACCTAGCTAAACACATCTGACGAATATGCAGAATCCCTCAGCAAAAAAAAATAGAATTCTGTGGATATCCACCAAAAGTGTCCAAGTTAACAGCTACGTGTGGTCTCAACTCTCAACAGTAATAGAGAAGGATTACTAGGTAGTCACATGAAGGCCCCACGACGGCCCCACAATCAAGAATTGCACGAACTGCCACCTTCTCTGCATTGTCTAATAACATCAACATTGGCACATCTTTAACCCCTTGCATGCCCTTGACGGAACCACTCCGTCATGAGCCACGGGCGCCGTGTGCTCATGACGGAGTGGTTACGTCATGCTGCGGCCGTTGGCGGCCGCTCCGCCCACGCGGCGCTAATTCCCTGCCTGTGCGGGGGGTGGAGTCATGACGGAACCACGCCGTCATGAGCACAGCTCACCCATGACTCATGACGGCGTGGTTCCGTCATGAGCATAGCGGCGCCGCAAACCCCCCAAATCCCCCCAGCGCTGCGGCGGAATTCGCGCCGCAGCGAAGGGGTTAACATAGAGGAAGCAGGCTTACCCAAACCTTTATTTCCCTTCGAAACAGGAAGAAATATCAGAGCTGAAGTGGTATATATTACCCTTTGAAAAGGGACAAACCCTAATTCCCAATAACCTTCGGGAATCACCCCAGTATGTTAGGACAGTCCCTACGGGACTTTTGCAGTGTTTGCCTACATACAAGATGTTCCAAAGTTCTTGATTTGGGACTAAGAGGACCTTGAGAACAGAGATAATTCACTTATTGCAAAATACAGGGCATAACGTACTTATTGACATGTACTTGCAAATTGCAATCCGTGAGAATGAAAACAAGAAAAATTAAAAACAGATTACTGTAACTAATTTAGTACTGATAGACTAACAACTAAACTATTCATATAATTTTTAGAAAAGCAGCACTCAGCTATTGATTTACATTTGACCGTGACTGAAAAGTTTCAAAATAATGGAGCTGATGAGCAAAACATAAAAAATAATCTCCTACGTAAAGACCAAGAATCAATTTCTAATCTGTAATTGGAGAGAAAGACCTATAACAATGAGATTGAGTGAAATGAACTAACTTCCTTCCACATTAATGGCAAGTAACTGTTCCACATACTTGAGTATCCAGGATCAATGGAAACTCTGTGGACTTTATTTTATCCAGATAGTATTTCCGTTATCTTGAATAGTTGGCTAACTGTGCCCTTCATTTTATTTTAAGCAATAATAGCCAATTGAAAGCTCATTTATCGGAGGAAGATGGAAATTATTAGACTAATGGATAGAGAGGAGTTAAAGGTGAAAAGAGAAGACGCAGGTAAAAGACAGAGAAGAGGGGAGAGGATGAGCTGTAAATAGGGATGGCAAGGGAGACATTAAATCGAAGGGGTGGAAGCAGAGGATAGGAAGTAAGGTTGATTTGAGAAGAGGGCTCAGTGAGATATGTAAGGAGTTAAGTAGTTGGGGATGGAGAGGAACAGATGGTGGGGCAGAACAATGAGAAAGAGTATTTTAAGAGGCAAGGAAAAGAAACTAAGCAGAGGGTTTGAGAAGTGTAACGGGATTCAGGAAGAGGGGAGATTCATCATTTCCAAAGGCTGGGATCTGAGATGAGACAAGGAGCTCAAAAGAGTGGAGCCATCTTGGAAAAAGGCTTCTGGGGTAGTTTGCAGGCATGCAAGACAGGAAATGCTGCAAAAGTAAGATGGCTGGTATTGGGAGTTCTACTGTGATTACAACATGGTATGTCACCAATCACTGGCTTCACTCGACTTGGTGACTGGAACTCTCCTGGACCTGGAAGCATCAGAAGGAAGAATCCTACCAAATCCACACATGAAGAGGCCTGAGATGCCTCAAGCTTTGCACTTGAACCACCCAGGTAAAGGGTGTGCTCTCCAAAGGTCAAAATTCCATCTTGCGGGGTGAATCAGCAGGCATGTTGGGAATGGCTGGTACTAGACCATGTGGCAGACCAAGATGGTCCCTTAGAGTCGTCCATGAAAAGCCTGGGGGCTGTTGGAGAGACCGTGAGTGACTTTAGCTTACCCCAAAAATAGGGAGTTTGTCATTTTGCAAGCCTCTGGGTGAATGGGACAAGCCATAAATCTCCTCAAGAAAGATGCAAAGAATACACAAACAAAATGGAAAAGACCACACTACCCATGTGAGAAATCCAACATGGTTCAGGAAAGCAATGCCTCTAAGAAAAGAACATGGAATCAGAGCCCTTATAGAAGCACCATTCATGGGGACGAACTACCAGGACATAGTCCAAGACATCAACAACACTAAGTGGCTGTGCAATTGACATATGTTGCACTACACAAAACTCTGTGGCATCCCATATTAAGCCATACACTCATTGCAGATGGCCATCTAGCAGGACAATGGTGTGGAAGATCATCTAATTCTCTGCCTCTGTGGTCAATCCGCAGAAGGAGAGTGGGAGAGTGCCTTCCTGCTTCTCATGTGCAATAGAACAGCAATGTTGTTGTTTGTTTTTAGTAGACCACATTTTCTGAGACCTTAGCTGATAATAATAATGAATATTTGTAGCTCACGCCACAAAGATCCTCCTGAGTTCCTAGGCTAGTGATGACAGAATGTGAAACACAAATCTGTGCAAAACAGATACAAAGTAGGGGTCCCCTTTTAAGGCAAATTTGGGGACTCACGAAACTCAGTCTCACTCAATGATCATCTGAAAAGGAATCATGTTCTCTGTAATTCCCATAAACTCCATACATTTATCTAGGGTATGTTTAAGACATTACTTAAGGGACCACACCCGACATAATCAAAGCACAAAAATGTGTCTGCCTTATAAGAGTTGTTGCTCCATATAGATAGAGATAAAAATGATATGTTAGAAAAACTTTTCTACACAAAATAACAGCCAGAAATGTGTCGAAAAAACAGTCAATGTGTACCTTCTCTGAAGGGCATTTCTCTATCTCAGGATATCTTACTATGTAAGAGGGATTTTAACATCTCCGATAAACCTGGGCATCTTTCATCAGATTATCGAAATGACTCACACTGGTTGATATAATTTGTTGTGGTGTTTTTGTCAATTAAGTGATTGCTCGAGGGTATGGAGGGGATTGATAACTTGTCACTTACTAATTCATCCTTCAGCACATTGTACTAGATCTATGTTGACACGCAGGTCTGATGATTTCCTCACCCCATTCTTTCAAAGTGTCCTGCTTTACTGTCAAGAAAGACAGTCATCAGCCTCTCTGGGTTCCTCCTTACAGTCCTGGGGGGTCACTGTTCCCATTCATGGGGATGTCACCGTTCTCATTCATGAGGGTGTCACTGTCCCCACTCACCGCACCACTGGATTCAAGCTGACCTGACTTATAAGAGGTGATGACTCGAAACTGGTCCCAGGATGCTTGTTTCCGGTCCAAGGAGCACCTGACTCAGCAGTTTGGGTTAGACTCTTCCCATGAGGAACAGAGTCAAGACTGATTTGCATATGGCTGGGTCCAAACTGGGATGGCAGGGGGGGAAAGAACGATGGATTATACACAGATCTTTGTGACTGGGGGTGAATGTTAGCATTTTTCAGCATTCCGTCCATCAATTGTTCATTTTGCACTGTTCCCACTCATGGCACATGTTGGATTGCTCTGGAACTGGATCTGCCTATTTTGCTTCCTCCTGGCAGGAGTTGAGATAGCACACACATTTGCCTAGCTTGTTATGCACTGGAGAGATATGTTGGGTACAAAAATAGATTACTGAACATCAGGAAGTACAGTGGATATAAACTGTGAAACTATTGCACATGAATGTTACCTCATGACAACTTTTAGAATTTTGGGATGTGCGATCTGTTGTTTAATACCATCTATTTGTGCATACATTCTTTTATAGGCATTTTTACCGACATCTGAAAGGATACAGAGATATAAAAAGGCTCATTCCTAATTGATAAAAACATGTAGATAATTCAATCTGCAAGGCGCACTTAGCAAGAAAAATATCTAACCCCTGCTTTACTGTCCCAAGGGCAGCATTCAAGGGAGCCATTATAAACAGGCTCATTTCAGATGCAATGGCCCATTGTTCATAGTTTGAAATGACAGAACAAATAGTGCAACTTGTTTCTTTTAAGCACTCTGCAAGAAGATAAGCCTTGGAGAAGCGTTCGCCTTTTTCTTTTCGAGGCTGACAGAGGCATTTAACTTTTAGGGAGCATGTGTAGATTCCCACAATATCTGAAAACCAAAACCTACCTACATAAAAGTGGAACATCAGAAATCTCCATTTTCATTCAGGACTTGGGAATTCATTAAGATACAATTTATGAGAGACCATGCCATGAAAGTGGTTATAAATTACAGTGGACAGTTTACAAGGCAATTTATACAAGGCGTCTTCCATTCCGGGCCAGAAGTGATGTGCTCTCAACATTTTAAAATCGACTCCCTGGCGGTGAGAGTGCATGTTGTTCACAGTCAGATCTGGACATGCCAGGGTCAACTGCATGGATTCCATGAACTTGTGACTCTGAGCTGGATTTAACAACCAGGGTCTTGTGGGTTACAAAGAGGAAATGTATTCAGGCATGAGCCATTTTATGAAAGAATGCAGCCCAGTCTTGTATCAGTTTTGATCTAACAAGCAAGCACCCAGCCCCAACCAAATCAATTTTAGTGGTGGCCCCTGTCTCAGCACTAATGTGGGCTTTACGACTGCCCTCAAAGTTACCTTCATCCAAACGCAATCATTTACTTTATTTCCTGGGCAAGACATCGACCCCAGTGTTCACTGTAGGACAAATCTAAGCTGCACATTCACAACCCGCGGAACAAAGGTCAGATCACTACAGTCAGCCCCATCGCGAGGGAGGAGGTTTTACTTCCATGATCTGATACTCATGCTTTCCAGTTCAGCTTATGGGTAGGAAAAATGGGTCAGAGATAGTTCGATCTGGCTTCCGGTCCAAAGCAATTGCTTCAGTGTTTCAAGCAAACCTCATATCCACCGTTCCAAAGATCCACTTGCTCGTTTTAGGGCTATTCATGGTCAGTATATTCATTTCAAAATAATATGAAATGTCCCAGTGGCTGTGGACAGACAATGAGGAGTGATATCTATGATGATTGTACCGTGTGCATAGTGTGGTTATGCAGAAAGATGTGATCCTGTTTGAGGGGTGGGGTTTAAAGTTTTTACTTTCTTTAAGACACAGGGAAATCCAGCTCCACGTGGAATGAGCAATGGGGGGCTTGGGGAGACTGCCAAGGATATGTGAAATGTTGCAGTCTGTGAAGCATCTGCTACCCAGCACACACCCATCCCCTAAGTCATCGATGACCCCTTGGGTCTCCATCCTCAGAAAAAAACACACTGTGCACTACTGCATCTGTGAGCTGTCGTTCACGGACTGATCTCTGAAACAAATTTCCCGTTGGCTTCAGTGTCACAGAGAAGCCAGCCTTAACAATTGAAAGGGACCTCAGATGCGCGTTTCATCAACAAGAGACCTCAACCTGACAGGCACTCTGAAGCCAAGTGCATAAGATCACCTCATTCAGCCTCCATGTGGTGAGCAAGCAGTGGACGTGGCACAGCAGACAGAGCTGCTGACTCGGGAGCTGGGGACCCGTGTTCGAGTCGAGTCTCAGCAGTTCGCTCTACAAACTGCAAATCACTTAACCTCCTTCCCGTGCCCATGGACAGCGCCTGGAGGCCCTCACCTGTGATAAGCCATGCTATATAAATCTACAAGTTTAACAAGAACACTCACTCTGTCTCATCAGCCTGCTTCTTCCCGCCGTTTGTCCCCATGGCAGATGAAGAGTACAGGGTAAAGGTGGGAGTGACTGGGCACTTGAAATGAAAGAAATCGCCAAGGGAGCTGTCAGCATGCGTGTCTTACAGGGAAGACTTTACCAACCTTTCACTAAGACCATGCGTCTGGGGAAGTCACACCCCTCCTATATATACACCGGCACGTTTCACATTCTGGACATGTGCATCCTCTGGCCCGCTGTTCTTCACCTGAAACAGCAATTCAAGGCAACACTTGTTCCACCTCCTCTTTGGTACGTGCTGCAAAAATCCTTTTAAATATTTACCTAAAAACCACAGTTTACGAGGCTTGTTTAGTTAGCCGGCACTATGTACGTTTTATAAAGCATGCAAGCTTCCTGACTACACACAATAAGCATGCAAGGGGTTGTGTGTAGGCCTTTATTTTTCGGAGTACCTCTATTTACAATGTATTATGTTGTGTGCAAATCTCCTATTTTTATACCCATCAAATAGTCGGTTCTTGGGAGTGTTTGGCAAGGGGGCGGGGGTGGCGTGCCAGTTGAACACAAAAATGTAAACTGCAAACTGTCCCCTGGTTCTCTGAAAAATGAAAAGCCACCAAGTAAACCTTCATTCAGTACAAAACTTGCAGGGTTCCTTTGAGCCAGCGACCAAGATTGCTCCCTTCAGAGGAAGCGCACACGGAACGCGTGCTGCACAGGGGCTGCCGGCCTCTGACGCCCTCTTCCTTCCACTTCAATCTACATTTTAAATGCTGCTTCTACATAGAAGGCGCTCACATTAATTAACCGAAAACGAGCTTTAATGGCAGTAAATGACATTTATGGCTAACCAGGGAGCATCCTGGCGCCAAAACGAGCCTCTTCGCACACCCTCAGTAACAGGTTAAAACGTGACAGTCCCGCAAGTTAACCTTGCAACCAACGCGCACATCCATCACACACATGCGACACAACGAAACGTTAAACATTGCTTTTTAATGAGCAGGCGAGATGGAAAGCCGTCTTTCTTTGCACAGCAGAGGCAATAAAATCCACGGGATCTCGTGGCGAATGTTAATGCAAAGGCGCAGGTATTTTAGCTGCAACATGGTATCTTCGGAATCTGAATTGAGCGAACAGCTGCAGCAGGGCGGTGCAGCTGTGCGCTTAGGAGAACGTACGGCTGTAATACGTGAACGGCCTACCCTATACGTAAAAGATGTTGCAAACCCAACGCGCGCGTGCCAGGTACTGTAAAGCAGTAGATCTTCAGAGACTATTGCAAAGGTGAACATGCAAACACGAAATATATCCTAAATACGGGCAGACTGACCTTACAGGCTCGATCCATCACTGTGCGCAGAGCTCGCCGGCTTTACCTGCAGGTGGGACCATTGGCTGTACGCAGTGCAATTCATTCTAAAGCCTGTGGGCTCGTCCCAAGGTGTCCAACGGCATCGACAATTTTAAAAAGCTGCAATAATTTATTCTGCAAAGCTCTGTCAAAATCCCCCAGTCCATGCCGGCGGCAGAGAATTATGGTTCAGTCTGCCGCTGCAACTGCTGAGAAATGACTCATCAAAACAATCCGGGGAAGCATTCATAGGGAAGATAACCCAGCAAACGGCGAATTCATTCGGCTCACCATGCACACACCCACAAAGTGGCGAGGCGGGCCGGCCCCCGCGAGGGGCGGCGGGGGATGGCTTTCGCGAGCAGGGGCTGCCCTGGACCAGTGATGCTCTGAGCGCCGCGCTCCCTCCGGGGAGAATGAGCTCATTCGCTCGCATCCAGGAGCCGCTCCTCGGCCATTGCGGTGTCACTGCAGCTTGCAGCGGAGTGCAGGCGCGTCATCGAGCGCTCACTTAGAGAGCTCCGAATCCCTCCCTTTTAGGAGGCTCGCGAAACACACGGGCAGAGACAGAGCACGTCCGAAGGAAGCTGCCTGGGTAGCAGTATACGCTCAAGGAGGCTTGCCTTCCCTTCTGACGACACATGCACAGCAGCCACAGGAAAGTGCTGTTTTTTTATTTCCCTCAGTGAAGTGTGTGGTATGAACCAATCACGTTAATGCACGATTACTTACCGGTACCCGTAATTACTCTTAGCTACTCATCCTTGTCACAGTCATCACGTTTTTTGTTATCCTACCACCAAGACAGAAAAAAAAGCGCAGTGGAATTCTGAAGTAAAGCCCCACCCACCCACCTGAGTGCTACATACAGGCTAGCATTCCCAGAACCCTCCTGTAATAGCCAAGCGGAGTCAAAGGCTCTGGAGGGAGGCTGGAAGGGGTTGCAATGACGCCAAGAAGGACACGTCGGTCTTTAGTAATGATAAAGAATGTTTAAGGCATGACTGACTTCAAAACCCAGACACCAACATTTGATTGATTATCAGCTACGCTACCATCTCACATAAGTACTGTCCAAGGCCCACGTGGCACCTCTGTAGATCTCCTGCCTGTTGTAGATCTGGCTTGAACCAAATCCTAAACTTCAGCAGACTGATGTGCCTGAATGACTGTAGATTTAATAAACCTGCTTAAAGTCATCTTCTGAACTTTCCTTCCTCTTTCTGCTTGACCGAAAACCACAAAGAGATGGTCAGACCTCTAAATACCTGTGATCTGTAAGGAGAAATAGAAATCGCTCTTTAAGCATCCAACATATGCTAGGCATATTCCTCTGCTGAGGTGGTAGAGGGCAACAAAGGAGGAAGACTCACTTCTTGTGATGAGTGAAAGGAATATTTGACCTTTGGAATAAAAGATGACTCAAGCCCCGTGCTTAATATGAGCAGGTGGTTTCTGGTATTCGGCACCTACACTTAATTGTAAACACCCGCATTCATGACACGCTGCCATATGCCTGCCACATGGTGGCGATGTTGGTCAATGTTAGTGTTCAGTACAATAACAGTTGTTTATTAATTCTCATACATAACAAATGTCTAATACCTGCCTCCCTAGCCATTCTTATAGCTTTGGGGACCTGGAATTGGCTAAAATGTAACACTTGTAGGTGTAGGATGGTTATTAATTGTATTGCTGCTGTCACTGTCAATCAGTAGTGCAAGCTGCAGTAGCTTCCTGAGGGGGCTCCAGCACTTATTTATTCACAAATTAAGTACTGGTCAAGCCTTAAAATGACTCCAGCCTTATGAGCAGATGTGATAGTCAGGGGCACAGCAGCTTCAAAGTGTGTGGGGGGGGGGGGTTGTTTAGCGTGTGACATCCCCAAATAAATACATTTTTGGCTTGGAAGTTGGTTCTTGAGGCCCAAAGTTGCGTCTGCTATGTCTGTGTTGAGAATTTTTCTCGTCCTGATTTACTAGGAGGTTTTAACTTGTTCACTTTGCTTTTTGTTATCAGAAACATAAAATAAATTGCTACACACATAGTTCTTGTTGTGAGGAACTGTATCTACCAGCATGCAGAGAGCCCCAGGAGGTAGTCCGTCTAACTTCCCCCACCTGTGACTGCCCAAAGTGCCATAAAATGTGTCTTTCTGTCCAGCAGCACGGGTTGCTGGACACAAAATTATTGTTGTGGGGAACTTCATCTACCAGCGTACACAGGGCGCCAGGAGGCGGCCCTGTTAACTTTCCCCATCTGTGGCTGCCAAAAGAGCTATAAAACGTGTCTTACTTTCCCGCAGTGCGGGTTGCTTGCCACATTATTCTTGTTGTGGGAATCTCATCTACCAGCATGCACAGCGACCGAGGAGGTGGTTCTGCTAACTTCCCCCACCTGTGGCTGCCAAAAGCGCTATAAGGGGTGTCTTCCTGCCCCACAACGCGGGTTGCTGGACACATCGTTCTTCTTATGGGGAACCTCATCTACCAACATGCACAGGGCCCAGGCGACAGTCCTGCTAACTTCCCCAACCTGTGGCTACCAAAAGTGCTATAAAGCACAGCTTCCTGTCACACAGCACAGGATGCGTGTAGGACTTGCCAAGTCTTGCGCCTGGGCGAAGAGTGGGCCAGTCTGCACCTTAGCTGGCCCCTCTCCCAGCCCTTGGCTTTAATACATTCTTAGCCTATCGCTTCATAGTGCAGTCCAGGCTAAGGTAGGCCTTCTCTTTTCTTCTGGCTTACCTTTATATTCAATAATGGGGAAAATGACGTTTGTTGTTCGCCGGAAATCTGGGCATAAGGGGTCCTTGTCATACTGCTCCAATCAATTCATACCTTACTTCAACGATGGGTGCTATCTCCACAGAATTGAAGATAGTAGAAAGCTGTTCAAATGTTAATGGTAACTAATGATCCTACAGGGTCTCCTGCCACTGCAGAGGTGGTCATCTCCCCAAACCATCTAGGCTCCAACCAGGAGGTCACACCAAACACTCGCCCGGCAAGACTAATAGACCCTGTTGTGGTCGTCCAAAATCCCTGTATCATTCATGCATCTTCAGTTTATACCTTGATTACTAGAGCAAACAACGTCCCTTTACAGGCTTCTAAGCCTTTACAGGCAAAAAGGAAAAGTCATAATGACACAACCCCAAAAGATTCTGTAGGAGCAAAGAATCCTCAAGCAAAGTCCGTAGCCCCTCTTTCTGCTAACAACACTATCACCAGAATAGATATTAAGGGTGCGTTACTTAACTCTTTTTGCTTGCCTGGAGACCTTTATGTTGTACTTTCGGCAAGAGATCCTCTCCCAGATTAAGTTATTGAGGGATAAATCCCAAAGTCAGTCTCCTGAAATAGCCTCTTATCAACAATTCCAGCCTCACTCCTTGCCTCACACAAACTCTTCCCTACTCGCAAGTTGTCCACCAGGCCAAGAGCGTGACAGTCAGCAGCCCACCAATTCTGTCCAGTCAAAACGCCAAATACCCCAACCTCGGTCATACGCCCCCAGATCTGCAGTCTATCTGATCCGGCTAATGGGGACCGTTCCCATGCAAAAGCCATCTCTAGGTGCAGCCCGGTTACCACAAAGGAGTGTGTTGATTGCTTGCAACTTCCCCAGAACTGTTTGCCATATGTCATTATTCTCGAAGGTGCTCCACCCGAGCCAGTGGGTGGACACGAGGATTGGCCAAGTCTAAAGAAAAAAGCTGCTCATTGGCATAACTTAAGTTCTGGTTGTCCCACAAACCTTGCAGATGATATCATGGTGGTTAGGATGGTACAGTGGGTGGGGTATTCCTCGAAGACCCCCAGAGAAAACTGTGTAGTGATACATTTTCAAAATCCCTGCCTGGTAGGCCAATGTTTACACAGGCTGGATTACCACACAAAAGATCCAGGTTAGATTTGTGCATTAGCACTGGGCTTCCATTATTGACTAGTTGGAGTTGATCAAGGGATTCCATGTCGTGTGCTGCCAAGAGACCTGTGCCCTTGAAGACTATCACATAGATGGGTTTCAATATTTCTGTTTACTGGCTCTACCATCTCTTTCAGGCAGATCCAAGGGGGTGTTAGCAGTTCTGATCTCCCCACAGAATGGGCATCTGAAAGCAGAATTGATATGGTGTTCACCTTGTTCCCAAATTCTTCTGCGATTGGTAATACCTGGGACCCTGGATGTTTTATTAAATAATTTTTATTTCAACTATATATTCAATCACCCCATTGACCTGCTAAAGGAGTTGGACCAATTTGTATTAGACTACTTTTTGGGTTATCCATATAGGAGAGCCATCCTCTGGATGGCAGTGGTGTAACAGAAGCCCGCAGTTCGCGCAGTGGGTGGGGCACCTGAGCTCCGGGGGCCTCCTCTGGCACTGCCAGGTCCCTGCCCTGAGAACTCTAGACTGGGTGCGGAGTGTGGGGGGCCCCATGCATGTACTTTGCAGGGGGACCCTCTCAAGTTTCGTTACGCCACTGCTGTATGGGTGGCTTTACCATCTCTACCTTTCACATTGGGGTAACCGGGTGTGGGGTGTCTTTGATTGGTCAGAGGAAAATGTAACTTATTTTCAGCAGACCACATATGTTGACACTATGAATCAGAGTATAATGAAGTTTAATTTGTTTTTCAGCTCTGACTTTTTTTTAAAAAGAAAGTTGTTTCTTCCTGACTACGTTTAGTGGTAAAGGAAAGGGCTCAATGATTGACTTCATCTTGCTCTCTCCTCACATTGTTCCATTTATACAGAATTCTTATATTTTCCCCTCCACCCTAAGTGATCATAACCCTAATGTTATAGTTTTATCATGTTCCATTTCTCAAGCACAAAAGTATAGTTGTCCCTCTACTATACAGTTCTCTAAAAACAAGCATATTTGCCAAAGTTGACGACAGTGAATTTTTGGAAAATGTTATCTCTCAGTAATATGTGGATACTATGATTTGTTTGTCCGAGGGGGGCAACACTGTGGATGTCTTGAAGAGCTTTTAGGATATCTGCAAAATGCTTCTAGTCTGTTGGTCTTTCAACCAAAGCAAAAGGAACCCCGCCCTTTCAAATAGTTTAGATCCAGTTGTAAAGCAGCTCTAAAACAGTAAAAGAGGCACTCCAAGTGTCTCCATGCAATATGGCACACGTTAGACTGCTTGGGTCCTCTTATAAATCTATCATAGAAACTAGAACACAGGAGGTTAGGAAACAGGTCTGGGATGATCTACAAGCAGCTGCTGCCCTCAGGGACAACAGGGCTTTCTGGGAAGTTATTTATAGGTCTTACTGTTCAGACGAAAATCAGCCCAAGATAGAATTGCACATCCCAGCTGATGAGTGGGTTGATCATTTCTCAAAAATCTTTAGTGATGACTTGTTCCCTCAGTATTTAGCAGAGGCTCCATCTCCTTCCACTGTTGAAACCCTTGCCCTAAGCAACACCATTGAAGTTAGTGCTGTAACCAGAGTAATCCTTAAATCATCTCCCTCAAAGGCGCCTCGGTCCGACAGGGTTCCCATTGATGTTTACCAAGAGATTCCCTCCTTTTGGGCTCCACTGCTAACAAATATTTTTTGTAATGCTGTAAGAGTTGAGATTCCCATCTCTTGGAAGGGTTCTATTATAGTTCATATTTTAGAAAAAGGTAATAGGAACCTGCTCTCTTGTTATAGACTCCTCGGTAATTATTCTTGGGCAGGTAATTCTCAAATCTTCAGAAGATTGGGCTGCCGATAACAAGTTCTTCTCGAAGGCTCAATACAGCTTTCGTCCGGGAGTTGGCACTGTGAAGCAAACATTGAATATTCTCATGATCTCTGGCAAATAAGTCCATGCTAGGGAAGGGCTTTCCATATGGCTTACATGGACCTTTCAAGCGCATTTGATCTGATAAATAGGGACAAGTTATGGGTATTGCTGAGGAAAGCAGGGATTTACCCTGCTTTGATAGATCTATTGACATGATCGGACTGGGAAACTAAGGCTCAGTTTGTTATGACACAAATGGAGATTTAACCCCCTTTTAGCAGGGATGTCTATCCCAAAAGTAGATCATTTAATTATCTTGGGGTTCTGTTGTCAAGCGATCTGAGCTGGGACAAACGTTTGAGCCAGAGAGCCTGTAAACTTGAGGGGGCAAAAGATGCAATTTTTAGGCTCTCCAAGAGACTTGGGCACAAGTCCATTAAATAACTTATTACTCTGCATAAGAGCAAATGCCTCTCTCAGGGAACATATCGAACAGGCGTTTGGGGCTGCTCTCCGTCTGGTAAACTGCAAGCGATTAAATATAATATTTTGGTGCCGATCATGATCCGGTAAAAACCGGGTACGAACCGTCGGACGGAGCATATTCTCCGTCCGACGCGTACCCGGTCATAAAAATATACAAACATGGAATTACGTTTCGCACGGAAACACCATTTCCGTACGAATCGTACAAAACCCCGACCAACGAAAATAAACATACAAATGAGATCCGGGAAAGCGCCGACGTGACGTCGGGACGCACGCAGCCTGCCATTCACGAACCAGGAATCACGATTCGCACCGACGTCATTCCGCACGGTGAATATTTTCCGGCAGCCAAAAACTGCCGGGAAATCAGGACGACGCGAACAAGGAGTACCTGTACGCGACGGACAGACATGGACCTGAACCTACGTGTCATCCCGGCCCTCATAGCAGTCGACCTCCTCTACAGGTTTGGACGCAGACGCCGCAGAAGGTCAGAACAACAAAGGGAGGGGGGAAAGGGGGGGGCAGGACCAGGGGCAGGCCACAAGACCCCCACCAAAGTCACACAGCACACATGCCCTGGACATACCTGACCCCCAGGCCCTGGTCACTACGAGGGGGTGGGGGCGTGTCCAGCAAAGCCAGCGTCCGCAACAACGGAAGTGCTTGACGACGCGAACCGGCAAAACAACAATACAGGTACGTCCCGTACCCACGCCTTAAGAGCGTGGGTACGAGTCGTACCCCGCCCACACCTACGTCATCCCAACAATGGCGGGACAGCTGTACCCACGTGGCAAAGGCCTGGGTACGGGCCACACAAGCATCACATTGCGTGGGGACGCATATGTACGGACCGTACCCCCACCCCCGTATGCATGGAGCGTACCCCCAACCGCAACAGTGTAAGTACGACCCGTACCCTCACCCGCGTATGTATGGAGCGTACCCCCACCCCAACAGTGTATGTACGACCCGTACCCTCACCCGCGTACGTATGGAGCGTACCCCCACCCCAACAGTGTAAGTACGACCCGTACCCTCATCTGCGTACGTATGGAGCGTACCCCCACCCCAACAGTGTAAGTACGACCCGTACCCTCACCCACGGACGTATGGAGCGTACCCCCACCCCAACAGTGTAAGTACGATCCATACCCTCACCCGCGGACATATGGAGCGTACCCCCACCCCAACAGTGTAAGTACGACCCGTACCCTCACCCGCAGACGTATGGAGCATACCCCCACCCCAACAGTGTAAGTACGACCCGTACCCTCACCCGCAGACGTATGGAGCGTACCCCCACCCCAACAGTGTAAGTACGACCCGTACCCTCACCCGCGTATGCATGGAGCATACCACCCATGCCAACAGTGTACGTACGGACCGTACCCCCACCTCGTATGCATGGAGCGAACCCACACCCGTGTATGTTCTAAGCGTACATATCCTGAAATAGGAGGGGTGGGTGCAGCGTCCTCCCAGCAGTGCCCAGAGACAGGAGGGGTGGGTGCCTATCACTCCCAGCAGTGCCCAGAGACAGGAGGAGTGGGTGCAGAGTCCTCCCAGCAGTGCCCAGAGAAAGGAGGGGTGGGTGCAGAGTCCTCCCAGCAGTGCCCAGAGACAGGAGGGGTGGGTGCCTATCACTCCCAGCAGTGCCCAGAGACAGGAGGGGTGGGTGCCTATCACTCCCAGCAGTGCCCAGAGACAGGAGGGGTGGGTACCTATCACTCCCAGCAGTGCCCAGAGACAGGAGGGGTGGGTGCAGAGTCCTCCCAGCAGTGCCCAGAGACAGGAGGGGTGGGTGCAAAGTCCTCCCAGCAGTGCCCAGAGACAGGAGGGGTGGGTGCAGAGTCCTCCCAGCAGTGCCCAGAGACATGAGGGGTGGGTGCAGAGTCCTCCCAACAGTGCCCAGACATAGGAGGGGTGGGTGCAGAGTCCTCCCAGCAGTGCCCAGACACAGGAGGGGTGGGCGCAGAGTCCTCCCAGCAGTGCCTAGAGACAGGAGGGGTGGGTGCCTATCACTCCCAGCAGTGCCCAGAGACAGGAGGGGTGGGTGCCTATCACTCCCAGCAGTGCCCAGAGACAGGAGGGGTGGGTGCCTATCACTCCCAGCAGTGCCCAGAGACAGGAGGAGTGGGTGCAGAGTCCTCCCAGCAGTGCCCAGAGACAGGAGGGGTGGGTGCAGAGTCCTCCCAGCAGTGCCCAGAGACAGGAGGGGTGGGTGCCTATCACTCCCAGCAGTGCCCAGAGACAGGAGGAGTGGGTGCAGAGTCCTCCGAGCAGTGACCAGAGACAGGAGGGGTGGGTGCCTATCACTCCCAGCAGTGCCCAGAGACAGGAGGAGTGGGTGCAGAGTCCTCCGAGCAGTGCCCAGAGACAGGAGGGGTGGGTGCCTATCACTCCCAGCAGTGCCCGGAGACAGGAGGAGTGGGTGCAGAGTCCTCCCAGCAGTGCCCAGAGACAGGAGGGGTGGGTGCAGAGGCCCCCAGCATTGCCCATGGAAAAAAAGGGTGGAGTACCCACAGATCCAATGGCCACAATTGTCAGTCAGGTGCACAAAGACCCTGCAGTACATGTAACACATGTGTGCGAGGCTGGGAGTACACACATGCATACAGCCTAAAAGGGAACATGTCCACATGAAGTCATGTCAACAGACTACATACACAAGTACAGTGATCACCAAGGATGCCACGAATGATGCAGGTGGAGACATCGTTCTGCATGCATGGCCAAAGTTGAAGGGCTCCGTCACACACCCAGCTAATGTAGACACAGCTCAGTGCAAAATATTGGGAACACCCTGCAGGGAAGATGTCAGGGTACACAGAGGAAGGAATACACCTTGGGACAATTTCACCATGCAGTAACTGCTTACATGAACAGAGAAACCTAGATAACACCTTGTGATGGCACACAGATACCAGGGTCCCCCCTATGACCAGCACACTACTACATTTCCCACACACCCAACACATGATCACCACCCAAAATCATGTAGCAGCCCCACCAACAGCAACACCACAAAAGCAGTAGTGTTCTAAGGAAAAATAAAAGGCTTTATTCAGCATTTCCAAATAATGTGTGTGTGGATAAAGTTCAATATTTACAAAGCCCATAGGGCAGTCCATGAGTCACAGCTGGATGGGGGACACAATGGGACGCGTGTCCCCTAGCTTGCCTGCACAGTCAGACTCCTTCGTCTTCCACAGCGGGGAGGGCATCATGTGGGGGGAAGAACCAGGCACCGCAGGGACAGGAGGGCGAAGGGTAGGCGTCGTGGGTGCAGGGATGGAGGACTCCACCACAGGGGGTGGGGCAGGGCCAAAGGCGGAGGCCAGGATGGCGCTGCACACCTTAGCAAGGTCCTCCAGCGTCTCCCCTGCACCCGAAGGAACCACAGGCCCCAAGGAGGGGGGGGCGGACGGATGGGTCGCAGCGCCACTGGGGGAGGGTGTGGACAGGGGTGGGACTCAACCACCCTGACCGGGGACTCCCTTGACCGCTTGCGGGGGGGTGTCACAGTGGGGCTCAGGGACAGAGCGGCCATGAAGGAGTCCTTGCCGGATATGTGGCCAAGAGAGCTGAGGGGAGGGGATTTGGAGGGAGTGGATTTGGTGGAATGCGGACTCCCACTCTGGCTGCGTGACTTACATTTGCCCCGCGACCCAGTGGGTGTGCCTACTTCACCCTGTGTGTGCATGCCAGGAGGTGTGCGTATGACCTTCCCTGCTGGTGTGGTGCCTGTGTCTGTTGTGGTGGGTGCATGCTGACGTCTGGGTGTAAGTGGGACAGGCATGGGAGTGGGAAGTGTGGATGAGGCAGGGGTAGGGGGTTGGACGTAGCGCTGCAGGAGACCCACTGCTGCAGTCAGTGTCGAGTCAATGGACCTCAGCAAGTTGCGTTGGTCAGCCTGCGATGAAAAAATGCCCTCCAAGTATGTCTCCATGTTGTGCAGCACTTGGCTGTGGCCATGGAGAACATTAAGGATCGCAGCCTGACCAACCTGCAACTGCCGCTGGATGTCCACAGACTCGGCATTGGCGGCAGCAGTGGAGACAGGGGCAGGGGGTGCGGTGCCTGGCAGGAAGGAGACATGTGGTGACCGGGCACGCTGGGAAGGGACACGATCAAGTGGGAGGCGGCTGATGGCAATGGAGGGGGCGGGGTGCGATGTTGTGCCGCTGTCAGCTGCTGGTGCAGCCTCCGCCCACTCGGAGAGATCATCCTCGGACCCGTCTGCTTCATATTCTGTCGTGCCAGTGGACAGGTCCTCGGCCTCACTCTCCTCCGCCTCAGTACCACTCAATGTGCCAGCCACGATGTCAACGATGGCACTGGTGCTCGGTCCCTCCGCTCCCTCTGTGCTCATGTCTCCCTCCGTGTCCCCCGACGATGCTGTGGGCAAGGTGAAGAGACAGCAATTAATCACACACCTGTATACATATGTCACATGAGTCCAATCTACATAGGTTACAGTGCATAGCCTGCAAAGAAAGATCAGTAACATCTACAAAACAAGGTACAGATGTAGGGCATGCAACACACAGTTGGTTGACCCACCATGCCACAGAAAATCCATGGAGAGCATGACACAACAGCAAATGACATGAAATGGAGTTTGATATAGGAGCCAGGCCCTGGGGACAATCCAGCACTGCATCTGCACCACACAGCGTTCCCGAAAATAGGGATGAGCAGGGACCATATCCATGAACTTGAGGCACATGCTGCATAGGTAATACTGAAAACATGCCCACCATGACTGGCTCACTGCACCTTGAGTGTATGTCCAGACAAACATCACACACTGGCCAGACCTGGAAAGGAGAATTCTGGTTTTGACATGTCGGCTTTGCCCGCACCAACCACCCCCTACATGAGACAATTTGTTGAGACACAGGTGGCACTTACATCTCTTAGTCTGGGTGAAATACACAGGGGCTGCATAAATGCAAGATTGGACGCCAAATACCCAAGGTGCGCCTTTCCAAATAATCATGTACAAATGGCCATCATCAGATGATTGTAACAAGACACACAGGCACTGGCCACCGTGAGTATGGACACTTGTACTACATTTTACGTCAATATACATAGTGCCAGGGGACAATGGCACAGAGCACAACCTATGCTGTAGACACTGAGAGTGTCCACGTTTTGTGATGACACACATGACACCTATGAAAATATGCCCCAGGGGACAGTAGTGGCCACACAACTCCATGGTCCTGAATGGGAATGACTGCAACACACGCCACCATCCCTGCACTATGCGTAACGCACACTCATGCACATCATGTCACAGGCCACAACATAGACATGCGTGCTGTGAGGCATGACACTTGAGAGACTAACTCCCATGTCTGGACTCAGCATCAGTGCCAACTGACATGGAACCCACATGTACTGAACTGGACAGGGCACAGGCAAGGTCCCAAAACCTGTTACACACCACCCCCACACATGATGCTACAGGCATTGTTCACGTGGAGAAAGCGCCAGCCTACATAACCTTGTGAAGGAGTGACTACACACAGACCAGGGAACACATTGCAAGGAGGGGAAGGGAGGCAGGAGAGCACAGCTATACTGTGGGTAACTGGATCTGCACAGCACCTTTAAACCCTGGCAGTGTATCCATGCAACTGTGCACTTACAAATGCTGGTGACACACAACAAACACACATGTACCTACCCCCTTCCTGCTGCTGCTTCTCCTGTAAGCGCCTCTCCAAGTCTGGAAATACCACCGCCAGCACACGCTTGTGGATGTGGGTCAGACGGCGGCGCCCGCGGTTCTTATGGGTCTCAGGTGAGTCCCCCAGCAGGACCCGTGCGATCCTCCGCGTCCAGCACCGGATATCCTGCCAGCATTTCCTCACCTGGGCCAGGCGCCGCTTGCGACCATCCGCACCCCTCACGGCACTGACGGCGGTCAGCCATATCTGCTTCTTGGCAGAGGCGCCTACCTGTGAGGATGAACAAGTGACACTACATCAATACACCAGGCACATGTCACAGAGAGACATATCAGAACAAATTTGCTGTTTACAACAAGGCATAGTATGCATCCAACGCATTGCATCTTTGTCATAGGGACATGATCCTCTGGGGAAGGGCAAAAGCAGTACGTGCCATTGAAAGTACACAGGTGGAATGAGGGCAACTACACAATCAATGATCCAGTCTCACACTGTGCATCACAAGCTACACCAGGATAATGTGCAGCACCTCTAAGCAGTCACATGCCACAGGCCACTGACGCTACCACAGCAGAGTACACAGACACACACAGGCACAGGACATTCACCTGCCATTGCCAAATGCAGCGACATATCTCACTCTGCACATGTGCCACTAGACGGGGGGGGCTCACAGGTGTGGGGCTGGCTCTGCACGTCAGACACACAGCACTGCTCCCTGCTCACATCAGATGGGCAGGGTATATCCATCCCTCATGCAGCCCGGGTGCCACACTCCACATATGCACCCACCCACATGACAGGGGACTTACACACACACCGATGTCCAGGGTACGAACACATCATGTGGACACTCTCAGCACAGGTACACAGAACTGACACACATCTGTGGGTACAGTCACCTGTCACACTGGGCTGACCACATAATCACATGAGGACTGTAGAGGCTACATTCCCAGGAGGACAAGACAGGCAGAATGTGGCATGCACCATGCAGTGATTGTCACAGTAAACACAATGCAAGTGAGGACGGCAGACATGCACCACAGCATGCTCTGGCTGGGAGACATCAGGCATTCCCCCCCCGGGACCCCCCCTACAGTACATAGCATGTGTGTCACACCTGGACACAATGGCAGAAGTCACAGTCACAAACAAGGGACACAGTCTGTGCTAGTAGACTCTGCACTCACCTGATATCCTGGTCGCCCATACAGCAGGGGGTACTGTGGGAGGATCACATCCAGCAAAGCCAGGTTCTCCTCCAGGGTGAATGGCTGTGACCTCTCCACAGACCTTGACATGCTTCCAGGGAATCAGTAGCAGCAGCTGGGTCATCGAATACAAAGATGTGCAGGCAAGTGCTCCCTCATGGGACCTGGCTGCCTTATATCTGCCTTGCTGGCCTGTTTCATGCACAGGAGTACAGAGTGATTGGTCACTCACATTTGCATCCTATGTTTCCTCCAATCCCTTCAAACCTAGCACAGTCAGTGGGTTCTTATTGTGTTTTTTTCTTGAGCATGATGTCAACTCCAGAACCACATTGCAACAAAGTAGATTCATTCAAACTGACTACTGCTGTGCACCTGCTTAAAAAAATTCAAACTTTAAACTTGGTCTCCATGACAACCAGCATGCATGTAGGCCTTTATACTTGTCCCTCATGTGTCCCCTATGTAATTTGGAGTTTCACACACAGGTACGGTGCGTACCGGGGCCCTAGGGCACCACAAATGCATAGCAACGGCCCGTACAGGCATGTGTACGGTCCGTACCACTATGGGTACGCATACGCGAGAACACCCATAGTGACAGTGAGCGTACGCGCGTGTGTACACTCACTATCACTATGGGTGTGCTCGCATATGCGTACTCATAGTGGTACGGACCGTACACACGCCTGTACGCTCATTATCACTATGGGTGTGCTCGCGTATGCGTACTCATAGTGATAGTGAGCGTACAGGCGTGTGTACGGTCCGTCTCACTATGGGTGTACTCGCGTATGCGTACTCATAGTGGTACGGACCGTACACACGCCTGTACGCTCACTATCACTATGAGTACGCATATGCGAGCACACCCATAGTGATAGTGAGCGTACAGGCGTGTGTACGGTCCGTACCACTATGAGTACGCATACGCGAGTACACCCATAGTGAGACAGACCGTACACACGCCTGTACGCTCACTATCACTATGGGTACACATACGGCAGCACTCCCATGGTGATAGGGAACGTACACAGGCCCTCTGAGCGAAAGTACGGTGCCTTTCACACATCACAGTGGTGTCAGGCAGCACACAGGAAGGAATAGGGCTGACATACTTGTCCATGGATGGACATCGAGGCATTGTCTGGGCAGTACTACATGTGTGGGGCACAGGTGTGAAAGGCTGTGATGTGGCACATTACTCCTGAGTGGAGAAGGCACCAGATGCATGATGAGATGTGTACAGATGTTATGTGTGACGGTGCAATGTGTGCCAAGCATGGCCTTAACTCCTTTGACATGTGTGCATGTCGTACTGCACACTTGGGATGAGTGTCACTGGCATGGCACAGTCAACAACACACGCAAGTGTCCCCTGATGCCCGCTACTGCGGTTACCACACCAGAAATGTGACTACCCACAGTGCACGATGTGACTATGTCATGTATGTGTGGGGGGGTGGCCATTTGCTTGATGTTGGAGCTCCCTCAAAAGCATCAGCTGTTGCAGCAACCAACATGTGTCTGTGTGTAGATGGACATGGCACACTGTTCCGCACACCAGGCCACATGTGGTATCGGATGTGAGGTGCGTATGTATGCATGGGACACAGAGTAGCGTAACAAGGACATGTCTGCATCCTCTCTATGAATGTGTGGTGAGTCATTACATGTACACCTTATTGGCAAGGTGTGTGGGCTGTCCTAGTGTAATGTCATGTGACCTGTGGCTCTAGTGTTCCGCTACCAGTCTCTGCAATCGACATCCTACTTCTGCTGATGTGTTGATGTATGTCACTCCTGTGTTGCGTCTGGCTGTTCACTTACACTGGGACACAGCTAATCCCATTCCATGGCATGTGGAGGTTCACAATCTCCGTGAGTAGCTGGGTCTTGGTAGGAGTGTCACCTGGCAGCCATACGTGTCCAGGGCATGTGGCACATACCTCACTCCGTATGTCGCATATGTGTATTGACAGATTAACATGTGCTCAGCACCCAAAAATTGTTGTAGTAGTGCACTCACTCTTCCTTGTCACTTCCAAATTACTGCAGAGCGCCGCCTCTTCCCCGAGCTATTCCGGACTTGGCTGACATGCGGGAGAGTGACTGTATCCGGTGCTACCGCTTCCCCCAACCGTTGATTCTGGAGTTGACGGCGAGGCTGGCACCACACCTGCAACCGCTGCACAGGTATCCTACGGCACTGACACCCAAGCTGAAGGTAATGGCAGCCCTACATTTTCTTGCCACGGGTACCTTTCAAAATACCATTGCTCATGTTGGTGGCATGTCCCAGAGCATGTTCTGCCGTGTGCTGCATGATTTCTTAGAGGCCTTGTTGCTTCACCTGGATGAGTTCATCCATTTCACAACCCCTGAAATGTTGACTGGTGTCAAGCGTGGATTCTATGCCCTGGGAGGGATGCCCCATGTCATTGGGTCCATAGATGGGACACATGTGGCTTTGGTACCACCACAGGCACAGGAGGTAGCGTACAGGAATCGCAAACACTACCACTCCATCAATGCCCTTGTGGTGTGTCTGTCCAACATGGTGATTTCACATGTCTGTGCTCGTTTTCCAGGATCAGCACACAATGCCTACATCATGAGGCGTAGCAGGGTGCCTGAAATGATGACGCAGCTGCGCAACGAACGAGCATGTGTTGTTGGTGGGTACACTCTGTCTGTCCTGTATTTTGCGTAGACTTCCAGCACGACCGCTTCTCCTGTCCTACTTATGTCCATGTGCTTTCCATGTAGGGGACGCTGGCTATCCCAACATGCCATGGCTGATCACACCTCTCCGCAACCCCATCACGCCGGCCCAGCTCCGCTACAACACCGCCCATGGCCGGACAAGGTGAGTGATAGAGAGGACATTTGGCCTCCTGAAGAGCCGATTCCGATGCCTCCACAAGACCGGCGGCGCCCTCCCATATGCCCCGGCGAAGGTCTGCAAAATCTTCATGGTCTGCTGCATGCTGCACAACATGGCAGTTGAGAAAGCTGTGCCACTCATCCTGGATCAAGATGATCAGGACCATCCACCCGTGGAGGACGAAGGTCTTGGCAATGGGGCTAGTGATGTGGAGGATGTGGTTCCGCAAGAGGACATCCGGACTCGGCTCATACGCGACTTCTTTGCTTAGTGTTGAGTACCAGTGTCTGTGTGTGCACGCTTTGGTCCCCGTGTGGCATGTGTTGCGATGTGTGTGTCCATCTGCATGTATGGCACCTGAGTCAGAGGTGTGTGTGGATGTGTCACTGGAGTGAGGGTGCCAGTAATGTGTATTTCCCAAGTCATAATTGTGACCTAGCATGTTGTCATCCATACATGTGTCGAGTACATGCACATGCAAGTGGCTGTGCTTTTTGTGGCTGACTTCTTGTGTGTCTCTCTTCCCCAGGTACTTGCGCATGCCGTCTGCTGCTTGCATTGTTGTGGCACTGCTATTCCTCATGGACACATCATCGTGTGCTGACTCAGCGTTACACGCACGGACAAGTTTGGAAGTCTCCTTAGGGTAAGGGATGCATCAGGGGTGTATTGGGTGTGGCAGTTGTTTACGATGTATGCACACTGCCCCAGTCGATGTTTGGTTCCTCTGCAGACATGTCGCATCACCATGGTACACATGACATGCTGCTGGGTACACCTGAATAGATGGTCAGACTTGTTGACAGTCATCAGTGATGGGATTGTGGAATGTGATGATGGCATCAATGTGTGTTACACTGCCCTTGGACACATACGGTTTGCATTGGCTTGACATGGTGTGGGACTTCCACATCAGTGGATCAATGGTGTATGGCAGTCTCTCCGTGAGCAGCAGGGGGTGTTTAGCTGTTAGCCGACACTTATGTGCCAGTTCCATGGCTATCACGCATTTGTGCTGCAGAAGGGGGGTTCCAGTGTTGGACCCACATGTTACTCCACATTACCCGTTCATGTGTACTCCGAGTTGCCTCTGCAATCCTGAATACATGACTAATAAAGGTGTCCCTATGCCTCCAAGGTGCCTATTCTCAGTCAATGCTGGTGTGTTGCCACGGTGCATCCGGCATGTCTGGCTTGGTTTTCCGTGACAGTGGCTATGTGTCTATGTGTAGAGTGGCAAGATGCAAGCTGTTTGTGTGGGATTAGACTGTGTATTGTGCATGATGTCCATGACTGTGTGGGTATTGTGACATGTGAAAGCACGTTCTGGTGGGAAGCGTGTCATTCGAGTTGCACTCCGGTGAAGAAATTAATCAAGCGAGGGTTATATTCTGTGATTCATAAATTTATTCAGTTCACATGAAATTAATCATTCCTTTGAAAGATGTGGTTATCACTGAAGATTGTACATCACAAACGAGTATATTAGAATTCATAACTCGATGTAGCCCAATGCATTTCGGGCCTGTGTGGCCCTTCGTCAGGGGCAGCACTAAAAGGGAGGATACAAGGGAACAGCTATTACTCAATATGATAATATAGTCATTGTAAAAAGCAAGGTACAGGAAACATCAATTCACATTTCAAAAAAATTAAGTCTAACTGTGAAACCAGCGAGCAGGGGTGTCTGCTAAATATAAGAAATGTAAAATGAATTAAAACGGTAGGTGCGTGAACACATGCATTGTATTATGTAAAAGAATTGTGATGAATGAGCTGGATTGGCTGGATGCACCAGCGTGGATGGTAAATCGTGTGAAAACTGTCAAATATTTGAACTGGATTACGTGCGAATAGAAAGAATATTAAACAAGAAACCATGTGAAGGAAGTCGAACAACGTGCGTTAAATGTCACGAGTGTACAAGATCGGGTTGCGACGGGTATAAGAACAGTAAACTATACAAGAATAGCGCGAGAGTCCAAGGATAAAAAAGTGATTATAAAATAGAGGTGCCACGTGAGAAAGAACACCAAAAGTGTATGAGTAGAGAAAGTGAGCGCAGAACAGCACGAATATCTGGGAGCGTAACAGAGTATCAAGTGGCGTGCACTACTTACATGATGATAGTCGATTCAAGCAAAACGGTCAAACAGGCCGGCTTCTCAACGAGTTAGTAGACTGTGAATAGCGCGCGGTTTTTAAAGAAAGAGTGTCAGGTGATAATTATCACTAATCAGGTGTGTAAGGCTTCATAGCCAATCATATGCATCGCTACTCGTTAATGTGTCATCTAACGTGTGTAAAACCGATAGGTTGCTAGTGGAAGGAAGAGACCAATCGAAACAGGAGAATGTAAGCCTGTTTACGTAGTGCAAACGACTACGTGGCTGCGTGTAAAAAGTTACGTAGAAGGTAAATACTGTGTCTAAATTCAAGACGCAATGGTAAAAAAAGTCTAAGTGAATAAAAAGAGATATATAAAGGAATGTATATAAGAAAGGGAGAGTGCACAGATGCAGGTATACAAAAAGAACGCACCGTGTAACGAAAGCGTGGGTGTTAATGTCTTAATCCAGTTGATGGCAAAGAAATGTCAAGTGAATGTGTGAGAGTGTATGCAAGGTAAAATACGAAAATAAAAATACAAAGTGTGGCACATGATTCAATGGTAGTTGCAAACGCGCAGTAAACTGAAAAGTGCTGACATACAATGCTAGTAAATAATAATTGCTAGTACAACAAGTAGTTGGCAAAAATAAACAAATAAGGTAAAACATCAGGGAATGCAAGGTTGTAGGGTTCCGGGTCTCATGGGTGTGTCCCCAATGATTCATATCAAGGTATATTCTGAAAACTGGAAAACAGTTCGGAATCAAAGAACATTACAAAAAGCAACCTAGATCAAAGCGATCATTGAGTCCTTTGGGATGAATCGAATCAAATTGTGACATGTGCCATCCCCATGCATCCAACGTTGGCCAGGCCACCATTCTCTGCATCCACCTGACTCAAGCTTGCAGGACATGGTTCTGCCACCTGTCCACACATACCTGGGTGCCCCCCAGGACACTCCACATGATCCCTGACCTCTGCGCATGGCTGTCGCTGTACTCAAAATGTCTGTCGGCACGGTTGTGCGGCCACCCCCTCAGCTGGTTGGGCCCATCACGGGTGTGTATGGTGCTCCATGTCTGTCTTGCCTAATACAATGTGACCCATGTGTGTCCTGTGCAAGACTCAGGCCCCAGGGTGTGGATGGTTGAAGTCAAATGGGAACTCAGGCATGGTTAGACTTTACAAGACACATGTAAGGTAATAATGCTAAAGGTAGGCATCTTCTCTTTATGGTGTAACTTTTTATTTTGGTTGGGGTACCGGGGGGGAGGGTATGACATGAGGGGCTTTCCGGGGTGTGTGGAATCCAAAGTTCACTAGGGGAGTTGGTGTCCTTGCCATTTGAAATCCTCAGAGTCCATGCCACAGTCTTTGTCAACATTGGTCAGACAGTGACCGGCAAGTCCATGTGGCAGAGAATGTCTTTTGCTGCTGTGCTGCTGTTGCTCCAGTGGGCCAGGTGCCAGGCCAGGTGTCCTGGGAGATGGTGCTGTTGCGCCGACCCTCACGGTCTTTTCCGTGGACGACCCGCCCTCCTGCGGGGACCCTCAGAAGCAGGCCGTGACGATGTTTGGGATGCTCTGTCGGATTTCTCCTCCTCCTCCTCATCCCTCCCTATGGGTGGTGATGTTCTACGCCTGGTGGCACAGGGAGGGTTGCCCATGTTGTCGGCCATCCGACGGAGTGTACTGTGAATTCCCGTGAACACCGTCACGAGCTCAGCCTGTCTGTCCTCCATCCGCCGTTGGTGTCGCAGTAGACAGGCATGTTGCTCCGCATGTTGCTGGGCCTGCTGGGTCTTGATCTCATCGAGGGTCCCCTTCATCTCGTTGAGGGTGGACACAACCTGGGCCATGCCCGTGGTGTCCTGCCGGTATGTGTCCAGGATGTTTCGGACATGGGAATATACCGGTTCCCCAGCCAACTGGTCAGGCTCGCGCCTCCGCCGTCCTCCACTCCCACCACCCCTGCCCACTTGTGCCTGGCCTGCCCTTGTGGGCACATCGGGTCTCCGGGACCCCTGAGGGATGGCATTGGCGTTGTCGCCTTCCTCCTCCTGGGTGCCCGGTACGCCGTGTCCCTCCTGGCCAGCCTGGCTGCATTGTGGTGGTGGGGCAGGGATCCTGGGTGTCTCCTGGGATGTGGCAGGAGTGGGGGTGGTGGTTGGCCCAGTTGTACCTGACGCAGGTGCTGCAGGTCGTTGGACACCAGAGGGGCCAGGTTGGTCGGGGTCGGGTTCGTCCACAGAGTGGTGAGAGTCGTCGCTGCCGGTGGCTCCGTCATCCCGCCGAGCCGGGTCCTGTGAGTCTTCCCCCCCAGTGTTGGGGGGTGATCCACGACGTTGACCTGTGTGTGAGAGAGACAATGTTAATTTTGTTCCATGCAACATCCATGTTTCATTGGTTTCTAAGTTGGCACATTTCCTCTGGGAATTTGGATATGTCTTGCATTCCACTCACAGTGCACTTGTGCATGGGTATGTCCCTTGGCCACAGCTTTTGCGACTTTACCTATGTGTGGCACAGTCTTACTTGCTGCGTCAATTGTGACTGCAGTCAGCAGTGGAGTGGGCAGGTGTGGCGAGCCGTGCATTGGCGCTTTCCGTGTTGCACTGTACGTGGGCACATGGAGTGGTTCCACACACTTAGATAATGCAGGTAGCTGGCGTTGTCCTTGTGCACAGGTTGTGACATGGCCCTGTGTTTTGCCATGGAGAAGAGGGGGGGTTGTGGCACTGGCCACCCTTGTCTACATGCACGCAGTCCACCTGCTGACGAGCAGACATTCCCACACCCCCCAAGGCTGATTTGCTCTCCCTGTGTGTCCCTTTCTCGCTCCCTCTCTGTCCCCCTCTCCCTCCCACTGTGTGTCAGCCTCCTCCCTCTGGCCGTCTCCCTGTGTCTCCCTCCCTCTCTCTCCCCCTCTCCCTCCCTCTGTGTGTCACCCTCTGTCACCTCAGCCCAGCTTCCTAGGCACACACTTTTTGCAGATCTTTGAATGGCCCTTGGCTTGTTGATGTGAGTTTGTTTCTGATCTCCAGGCACCCACTGGGTGTAGTGTCTGTGTCTGCGCTGCTGCTGTGGTGGTGTGTGCTGCCACTCTTTCACAGTGTTGGCTGTTCATTAGCTGCTGTCATGTGCAAGAACGTGCCGTCACCCCCATGTGTTAATGCATGGCGTTCGCCATTTGCTGGCAAGTCTTTCCTGTGTGGGGACACACTGTTTGTCTGGCTGTGACCTAGGCCATATGGGCAGGGGGCATAGTTGTCTGCTTCTGAGTTGCACTATGTGATTTTTGGGGCCCACACTCCCGCCATCCGGCTTACCGTGTCTTGTGTTGGTGTTTTCTGTGGCCTGTGACTTGGCATTGTCCAGCTGGGTGCATGGGGCATGGTGGCGCCAGTGGCATGTGCGTGTTCATTGAGTGTGGTTGAGTCATGCGATGGCTTGGGGTGGTTGCGTGCCTGTTTGTGAGTTTGGTTGTGGATGACGTTCCCCCCATGTGAGGTGAGTTGTTTGTGTACTCACCCGGGTCTCGAAGTCCTTCTAATCCGTCCACTGCCACCACCGGCAGTATGGCCATCACCCTCTCCTCCCAGGGATGGTAGTGTACGGGTCTGAGGGGCGGCCCTCCTCCAGTGACGTTGGCCTGGTTGTGGTCGTCGGTCATTTTGGCTCGGACCCTCCTCCGCAGATCGTACCACCTGGCTTGGCATTCAGGCCTGGTCCTTCTGGTGTCTGCAACAGCATTCACAGCATCGACAATCCTCTGCCACATGGCTGTTTTATCGGAAATGGTGGTCTGTCTGACCAATGTTCCAAAGAGGTGTGGCTCGACTCTGAGGATTTCGTCGACAAGGACCTCCAACTCTCGGCTAGTGAACTTTGGATTCTTGTTAGTGGGCATGGTGAGGGGTGTGGGTGTGGATGGTTTGGGGGGGGGGTGGGTGTGGATGGTTGTGGGTGTGTGTGTGTGGTTGTGCAGGTGTGTGTGTGAATGTGATGAGGGGGTGTTTGTGAAGGTGTGTGTGAAGGTGTGCAAGTGTAAGGTGTAGTAAAGGTTTAAGTATGGTGCTGTAGGTTGTCTGTGGGGTCTGGCAGCAGTGAGTCTGTTGCAAAGGCTCATGGTTTGTGTGTGTGGGCCCTTTTTATTGGTCCATTGGTGGGTGTGGCTGTGTTTGAAGTTTGGGTGGGTGTGTTATAAGGAGTGGTTGTGTTTTGGGCCTCTGTTTGGGATTTTGGCAGTTGCAGGTCAGTGAATGTGTTGTATTTGTGCTTGTTGGACATGTTTTGTGGCTTTGTGCCATTCGAATAGTGTATTCTTGTGTTGTTTTGCTTTGTCCTGGTTGTGTACGTGCGTTTTTAACGTGTGTACGGTGTGTACTTCGGGCATTTTGTTGTACAGTGCTGTCCTTGTGTCTGGCTTGGTACGACTCGTACATGCGCGATGTTGT
This sequence comes from Triturus cristatus, assembly GCF_964204655.1. Taxonomy (NCBI): domain Eukaryota; kingdom Metazoa; phylum Chordata; class Amphibia; order Caudata; family Salamandridae; genus Triturus; species Triturus cristatus. The sequence goes on from NC_140580.1 coordinate 478,208,980, forward strand.
GTGAAGGTGCTGGTGTTGGGGCCTGGGGTGCGCTCCATGCATACGCGGGTGAGGGTACGGGTCGTACATACGCGGTTGGGGTGGGGGTACGGGTCGTACATACACGGGTGGGGTGGGGGTACGCTCCATGCATACGCGGGTGAGGGTACGGGTCGTACATACGTGGTTGGGGTGGGGGTACGCTCCATACATACGCGGGTGAGGATACACGTCGTACATACACGGTTGGGGTGAGGGTACGGGTCGTACATACACGGTTGGGGTGGGGGTACGCTCCATACGTACGCGGGTGAGCGTACGGGTCGTACATACACTGTTGGGGTGGGGGTACGGGTCGTACATACACGGGTGGGGTGGGGGTACGCTCCATACGTACGCGGGTGAGGGTACGGGTCGTACATGCACGGTTGGGGTGGGGGTACGGGTAGTACATACACGGGTGGGGTGGGGGTACGCTCCATGCATACGCGGGTGAGGGTACGGGTCGTACATACGCGGTTGGGGTGAGGGTATGCTCCATGCATACGTGGGTGAGGGTATGGGTCGTACATACGCGGTTGGGGTGGGGGTACGCTCCATACATACGCGGGTGAGGGTACGCGTCGTACATACACGGTTGGGGTGAGGGTACGGGTCGTACATACACGGTTGGGGTGGGGGTACGCTCCATACGTATGCGGGTGAGGGTACGGGTCGTACATACACTGTTGGGGTGGGGGTACGGGTCGTACATACACAGGTGGGGTGGGGGTACGCTCTATACGTACATGGGTGAGGGTGCGGGTCGTACATGCACGGTTGGGGTGGCGGTACGCTCCATATGTATGCGGGTGAGGGTATGGGTCATACATACACTGTTGGGGTGGGGGGTACGCTCTATACATACGCGGGTGAGGGTACGCGTCATACATACACGGTTGGGGTGAGGGTACGGGTCGTACATACACGGTTGTGGTGGGGGTACGCTCCATATGTACGCGGGTGAGGGTACGGGTCGTACATACACGGTTGGGGTGGGGGTACAGGTCGTACATACACGGTTGGGGTGGGGGTATGCTCCATACGTATGCGGGTGAGGGTACGCGTCGTACATACACGGTTGGGGTGAGGGTACAGGTCGTACATCCACGGTTGGGGTGGGGGTACGGGTCGTACATACACGGGTGGGGATTCGACTCGTACATAGAAGGGCTGGGGGGGTGTTGGGCGCGTATGCGGGCACATGTCTCCATGGTTGCTATGGGAGTTCGGTGCGGACGGTGTTTTTTCCATACGGTTGTAACATCGGACGCACGGGATGGATCGTGATTCCGCGGTCGGACTTCACTTTTCACATTTGTACGGTAAATCGTCCGAGGACGTGTCGGACACATTTTCCGACCCGAGGACGTGTGGGGAATAATTCCCAATGCGGTTCGTATGGACTTTTTACCATGCGAATCGTGATTGGCAGTTTGTACGGCACTTGTACGATTCGTACGGTAAAAAGACCGGATACGAGTCGTACGGGCAATTTTTTTACCGGATCGTGATCGGCACCAAAATGTTTTGTACCATAAATATTAGGGTACAGTGAGGCCATAATGGGGCTAGGGAACTCGTAATGACAAGTATCCAGCCCGTGTATTCTTTATGGCTTCCCTGTGCACATGAATATCTAAGAATGGCTCAGATATTGCAGGGTTATATTTTCTTATGCAGATATGTCCACACATGGGATATAGTGCAACCTGCCTTAGGGCTGTAAGGCCTGCAGTCCCGGTGACTTACCTATGCCTCAATCAGTGTATGATAGTATGTCTCACAGGGCTGTGTGCCATATCAACTCATCATTTTTTTGTGCACCAAGCCACGCAGCCTGCAATGGCAGTTTGAATGGTCTTGGTGAGGGGTCTCTGAGGTGGCACAATTTGTACTGCAGCACCAGTGGATCCTCTTCTGTACCCATGTCCTAGGTACCAGGAGGACCATTTACTAGGGACTTACAGGGGTGGTTGAAGTTGGACCAATCGTGATACAGTTTTGGGAAAGATTTCTGGCTCTTGGAAACTGGTTAGCAGGGACCCTGTGCACTTACAGTTCGCAATTGCTTCAGGTATGAATCAAAAAGTGGGGTCTAACCATGTCAAAAGAGGCACTACACCACAATTATCAATAAAATATTTACAACAATTGAAATCTACATAAGTTTAAAAAAAAGAAAACTTCCATAATTTTCCAGATAGTAATTGCCTGCTCATGTATGCCAGTGAAAATGTAAATTTCCATATTTGATTAAAACAGGTCTTTACTATAAAGGAATACAATAAAATACATATTAAAAATACAGTTATAAATCCACAGCTACATTCAGTGTCCCCACACACACCTCAATCTACTGGCAGGTTTTAAAAAAATTGGTGGCATTGTAAGCAATACATTTATCTGATCCTATCTTGAAAAACAGTAAAGCAAGACTAACTTGAGTGAAATTCTGTTCCTTTAACAGCAGAATAATATAGACTTTCCTAGGTTCAACATAAAATCTGCAGAACATTGTTAAGTGCATTGTATCTTGCAGACACGTGATCGTAATCACAAGGAACCAATGACTTTAACTCATTCCATCCTCTTGGGGTCGCTAACGATAGCTGTAGCAGGTTGAACCTAAACTTGGTGAATAAAAAACGATAAGTAATATTGGTCACAAATATAAGATAGGATTCCATCGATTGAACCGTTTTCAACAAGTTAAACCCTCAAGCTGTATATTTCTGTATTGCCCGATATTCCCTAACCAATAACCTTCGCCTTAAAAAGTGTTCTTTAACCCACTTTCAGTCTACCTTTATCATTTCCCTACTGTTAGTATATATAACTCTGCCCTCCCAATGCTCTGGAAAGACTTCTTGATGTATTTAAGCCATGGTATGCGATGAGCAATGTCAAGGGAGAAACAGTCCTGCAGAATTTCCTTGTTCAATTTAGTTTTGTCTCTTGTTATATGTTTGGCCAACAGAGAAGGGTACAGAGGGCCACTATGTCAGGGAGATAACTTGCATCCAGTTCCTCATGAACACTAAATGATGGAATACTTTGAGGAGCGCATAACAGGTGCCTAAAGAAAATGTTTTCAATAATCTATAGCTGTTTGATTTTACCATACCCTCATAAATCACAGCCATAAGAGCCTTTAGGTACACATTTTGCTTGATATATCTGCACTAGTACCTTTAATGGTCTCCTGATTAATCTGAAAGCAAAGCTAAATACTTCTGCGTTAACTCTTGTAAACCTATTTATTTTAACTTGTATCAAGGGTTTCCAACACACTTTTGAATCAAACAAAATTCCCAGATAAGGAAATGCCCTCACCTTTAACAAGGTGTGTGCCCCCACATGGAAAGTTTTAGACTTAGTTGAGCGCAGTCCTGCCACCATTTCTGCAATCAAACCCAAAAAAGGCACTGGATTGCGATCACTAAATGGGCTCTGCGGAATCTTTATATTATGTATCTTTAGGATTAAGGAAGCAGAGAAAAAAATAAAATCTATTATAGGGGCATATCCCCTGCCAGTGAAAGTTGGGGGAACCAAGGACACCTCAGAGGATACCTTTTTATCAAGGGAGTATATGTATAAGGGAATTTAGCAAACTCCCTTCACTGGTATGCTCCATATGTAGACACTCCAGGGACATACATCTCACAAACATTATTAATGATGTCTGGGGGCTCACACACAAATGAATATTAAAATCCCCAGCCAAGAGTATTTAGCAGCTGTATCATTCTCCCATCAAACTCTCTTACAAAAGAACTCAAGGTGTAAAGATTAGCCAAGTCATGGGAGGAAGTATGAGCATTTTAAAAATTCAACAATATTAATTTTGGAGCTCCAGCAAAAGAAATCCTTAAAGCCTACAAAGTAGAAACACGGGTAAAAAGCTCTTCAATCTTGCCTTTCAAGGCCAGAGAGAAAAAGATAGCCTTGCATGAGCTTGACTCGATTGAAGGAACAAAGAAGGACTTACATCCTTCCAAAAAGATGTCATGCAACCCATGTCTCCAGTAAAAAAAAACACGCTATAACGCATATAAAGTTAAGCCAGTTCATGTCCTCTCTCTTGTCGCAAGACCTGCAATGCTCCAACTTATATGTTCTAGCCCCTGTGATCTAGTTGCACAGTAACCATCAGAGCGAGGAGTGGCATGGGTCTGGGTAACGTCACCTGTTGATTCTCGTGATTTGAGTCAGTCACAAAGATCCAGGGAGGTAAGAGGCACATATCTCTTAGATTTCTTCAATAATAAAGTATCAGGAGCGCCTATCCTGGGAGCATTTCCAGGATGTCTTGTTGACTGCCGATTTAGTGAACACAACACCTCAGGCCTCTAAAAATAACCCAATGGAAGGGCCAATGTAGATGAAGATTTATTGGCTTTAGACAGGTCTATAGAGGCTAAAACACTAGCCGCCACTCTGGCTTGTTAGAATTTATCAGCACACTGTTGCCAGCAAATGTTTTGGTGTCTTCTCCAAGACAACTAACCCTTCTAGCCATATTTATGCATTCATACATGTTAGACTTCAAGGATGAATGTGACCCTATCCAGTGGGCAACCTTGTTTTTAAGTTGCATATAACTTTCAGATATGATAGGCTTCAGTGGTGTGAAAACCACATACGGAGTGGCATCAGGGGGAAGATCGATGGTAACTCCTAACCTTGAAGTATATGGATAATATGGGCCAAAGGCAGTGGAGTCCCTTAAAAGGGTAACGGCTGACACATCTGTGGTCAAGACTTGGGATGAGATACATTCTCTCAAATGGCCATTGATGGAATTTGTTTCTGTCTGACACATTGTTCAGGTTTTGATTTTGACAAAGACCACCACCTAATTGTACAATATCACATTGTACACAAATAGACACCTGTTTGGTTTTTCTGTTGATTAAATCAACATGAACATCTGCCATAATGAAGGGAGCAGCATCTCGACCACCATTGTCAGACAGGTTTTGGGTGATCAATTTTACTTCCTCCCTAATTCCCAAGATTGACTGGTCAATGATGCCAAGGTGGTTGCTGTAAGACCCAAAGAGGCCCTTAATAAGTGATTCAGCCTTGGAATACAACTTCTCCAATAAAGTGTGAACCTTGCTATTATCCACAACCTTTAATGAGGCATCCATACATTTCTTACTATTTGATGTACTTTTTGGTGGTTTAGCTTTAGGTCTCGTTTTGTCCTCTTCTGGTCTGGCAGTGGGTGGGGGGTCTAAAACTGTCTTCTCAGAGGAAGGGGGTACCTCAGAGCAAACCTGATGAACTACCACCTGGACCGGCACAGAGTTGCCTCCATAACGGGGTTCCTCCTCTCTACCACTCAATGAGATAGTAGCTGGTGCAGAGTCATTCTTAGATGTCAGCCTGGGACTATAAGGGCCAGGACTAGATGTATTATGTCCAGAAAACACATGGAGGGCCAACTCCTCTTCTACGATAGTAATCTCTTCTTTGAGAGCCCCAATTGCTGAAGACAGATATGATAAAATACTGGACAAACCACCAGAGGACTTAGATATGTCAGAGTCTTTCAGTGTCAATGTCCCAGTAGGAACAGATACCTTGTGCTTCCCCACTAGGCCCGATCTTCTATTGCCAATGTTAGAGGTGGGGGCCCGGCCTGGTTTCCGATGGGCACAGATGGGCCTACTCTTGGCCCAACCTTCACCCAGTCACAAGCCCAGGTGCATCCCATGCAGCGGGTCCTGTGGCGTCCTAAAAGGGCCTGCAGAGCACAACAATCAGCTTCCCCCACCTCCTGCCATGCGGGAGCCTGGGTGTTGAAGTCTGGATGTGCAATCACAGCCACAGGTCCTGCGGATTCCTAAAAGCACCTGCACAGTGCCACAATCAGCTCCCTCCCCCTCACCTCCTGGCATGCGGGAGCCTGTTATTCTTCCATTCTTATATCTTTTCATTCATAATATCTAGAAAGACATCTAGCTTCAATTTCTTCTCACAATCTTCTCTCTCTAGCATTGCTTTCCTGCCTACTAGTCTTGCCTACAGTTCTTCTGCAGCACACCCACACCACCTTGTCACTAAAACTCTCCCTTCATGCATCCTCCACACTGATATCTCACTTTTCCAAAATCCTTCCCTTACTTAAGCTTCACACATACCAAACTCTATTTCACTATCCCTCACCTGCTGATTCTCAGATACTTTTACTCTCTCTCTTTTACACACAGACAAACACACCCATTCTAGCATACATGGCATTCCTGACTGCTTCTTAATCTGCTAATCAGTGCAAGGGCTAAACAATTTTTTATACATATACAGATTTTAAGCAGCAGGGACAAAGAAAAACTGCACTAGCAGGAAAGTCACTAGAGTAAAATGTGGTGCCCACCTGAAGTGATCTGCTGCTCATAGATCACAGTAATAATAGAACTAAATTGTATGGGATGAGAGGCAATACATAAGCAACAAACATAAGATGAAAGCAGAGTTAGAGAACAAATTAAACGCAGGTGAGTTCGAAAATGTCTTTTATTCTTTGTTGTATTCCATGAAAGATCAACCAGCCAACGCGTTTTGCCCAAACATGGGCTTCTTCAGGGCTGAAAAATCAATATATATACAAACAATCACTATAAGAATGCATAATCATTCATTATAAAGATAAAATCCCATTTTTAAAAGAGTTATTGTACAGATTTGTGTAATATTGGGTACAACGCAAGATACCAGAGAGAAAGAAACAAAGAAAGGAAATGCTGTGAAGTAAGCAGTGAAAAACACTATTGAAAAAAAAGAAGAATGATAAAGAATGGTCTAGTGTTAGCAACAAAGAATAAAAGACATTTTCGAACTCACCTACGTTTAATTTGTTCTCTAAATCTGCTTTCATCTTATGTTTGTTGCTTATGTATTGCCTCTCATCCCATACAATTTAGTTCTAAACAATTATTTAAGCTGCACTGGTGAAAAAGCTGTGTTCTATAGTGCACCAATTTTGACCAGAGTACCTGCTGATGCCTGTATGGAAATATTGGGCCAGATGTGCGACCGTTTTTTGCGGTCGCAAAGGGGTTTTAGGCCCGTTTGCAACCGCAAAAAACGTGTGGTCCATGTACCAACCCTATTTTGCGAGTCACTAATCAATTAGTGACTCGCAAAATAGGGTTAGCGACTCGCTATTAGGAAGGGGCGTTCCAAGGGCGTCCCTTCTTAATAGCGACTCCAAAACCAATGTATGAATGTTTTGCAACCGCAATTGTGGTCGCAAAACACTTGCAGTAAGGCACTCAAAAATGGAAAGGGGTATCCAGGGGACCCCTTCCCCGTTGGGAATGCATGCACAATTATTTTTTAAGAGCAGGCAGTGGTCCCGGGGATCACTGCCTGCCCTTAAAAAAGGAAACTTAAAAGTTTCATTTTTATTTTTTAAATGTATCCCATTTTCCTTTAAGGAAAACGGACAGCATTTGAAAAAAAAAACAGCTTTATTTAAAAGCAGTCCCAGACATGGTGGTCTGCTGACCCCAGCAGGCCACCATCCCTGGGAATGCTAGCCATTTCACAAATTGCGACTGCCTGATTAATATTCATGAAGCATGCAATTTACGACCCAATTGGGAATCGCAAACAGTGTCTCAGACACTGTTGTACATAGCATTTTGCGACTCGCAATTTGATGCAATTTGCGAATCGCAAAATGGTATGGTCGTACATCCGTCCCATTATGCAGTAATCTAGAGTTAAACTAATGCATTGATGAGTTAAACAGGCTGCAGGATTATTATTGATTCCCAAGTGTGTCATTGATTGATAAAGGTTTGCTGTAGAACTTACTAGGGCAATTGGAGCAGCCAATTCACCTCAGCGGTAACTCTGATCCAATAGGACACGCCCCTACCAGCATCTTTGAAAAATTTTCAAATGCGCGCCTGCACGCCATGTAAAATGAAACCTTAATCTTAGTGTTACACCTCTTAGAACTGCTGAGAGCCACCACTTTCCGGCAGGGCGTTTTAAGGAGAATGTGTGAGAGACCGAAAGTAAATGCAAAAGGGGTGCAAACTTGGATGTAACTGCGAGAAGGACAAGTGGTACACGTGTGTGTGTGAAACTGAATGTGTTTCAGAAAGTATGAAATGGGTGTTTAAGTGTATGAGCAGATGAGGGTATTTGAGTGTGTGTGGGGGGTGGGTTTGTGCATGTGAGAAAAAGGGATGTATCTAAACTTTTTTGAGTGTGTAGACTACGCAAGTTCTTAACAGTCCTTCATTTCCAGACCAGTCAAGTTACTGTCATTCTGTATTCAGTATAAGTAATTATACCTGCTACCTTGGTAGAGTTTAGACATGATATGTTTGCAGCCACACATCAGGCTTCAGAAATTTCAGAGACTAGGGTGCGGTAAGTGTTTTTTCATTTCTTGGCTGAGGACATTAAACCAACTATAGGGAATTGTTAAAAGAATTTGTGATCTCAATTTCTTAAAGAGAATATGTGGTCTGTGAACAAATAATGCAGCATGTTTAGCTTAATGGAGACAAATGCATTTTTAAAAATGAGCACTTAAGACGCCTATACCAATTATAATAATGAAGAAAGGGCCGAGCGTTAGCAGCAGAAATTGGAAGGAGTCACAAAGAGTAAAGTCTGAAGTTATATATTTATTTTTTAAAGCTCTGCCACAAAGCATCTGGCAAGACAAATGGGATAGTAACTCTATTCAGGCTTACTCAAGTTGTCACAACAGGATTCATTTTAAAATATCACCTGCTACAGAGATCTTTGCGTAACCAGCAAGTTCCAATGTAAAATGGCACTTTAGCAACTCTGGTGGTTAATGCATTTGCTGGTAGGATCTACGTGCATCCTAGTCACAGGTTGAACTCACCATAACATTGCATACAGGGCCAATGTGCCTACTGTAAAACACAGAGGGTCCGATTCCGATGTCGGAGGGACTCAGGTCCCTCAGACATCAGTCAGGAGCTGTAACCGACCGACCTGCTGTTGTCGGTTACGGCCCTGCTAGTAAGATGCGACCGAACAGGGTTCGGTCGCACTCATATACAAGACAATGCAGGCATGCATTCCGAGCAGAATGCATGCCTGCATCCTTGAAAGCAGGGGTGCAGTTCATCCCTGCACCCTGTGGGCGGCACACCAAGGTGCCTGCCACCGGGTGCAGGGATCCACAGAGGGGCACCGTAGGTGCCCCCAGGCAGCCATTCGGCAGCCTCGCACCCATGGGTGCCCTACTGGGGGCCCACCAAAGACAGTTTCCGACTGCCTTTTCGTGCCTGAAAAAACGGCACGAAAAGGCAGTGAAAAGCTGCCATTGTACTCCCTTGGTCGCAAAGAGGCGGCCGGGTGAGTACTGGGAGATTTCTGGACGGCGGACGGGCTCTCCGAGCCTAACATCCGCAATCCGGAAATCCGTGTCGGATTCCTTTCCGACCGAGCCCATCGGAATGGCTCGGTCGGAAAGGAATCCGGCCGACATGATCTGAATCGGTCGGAAGGGCTCCGACCATCTTCCGACCGGAATCGGAATCGGCCCCATTATGTAAAATGCAGATCACTTATTTGTTCCTTTATGTAGAAAGCCCAGTTGGTTACTGTTTTTGTTGCAGAGATCCTTGTGTTACCTGCAAGTCACAAAATATAATCCTTGTCATACAGGTTTGTGAGTTATCATCCTGCATCAAGGAGCTGCATAGAAAGTACAAGGTGTATGTTTAGAACCTTACTGCTGTTTCCTCAATCTTTTGTTATTCTACGGTTGCTAAAAAAGGGTTACTGTGGGTAGTAATTAACACATATTAGTAAGTGCTATAAAAATGGTTATAGTGTAATAACTCTTAGACAATTCATGCTGATTTTTTCCATCAAAAGCTCGGAGAGGTCAAGAGCGTATGCCTGCCCCTTTTCCCCGCCTTAGCACTGCCCATATTTCCCAACCTCCACCCCCAGTTCACCACTCCATTTAGTGAGTAACTGCACTTATATTTAAAGCACTGGATACAATTCACTTGCTGCAAGATTACTCTGTTCTGGAGGCTTTATTTAATGATTGAAGCAGAGTAGGCCACAACAAAATAGCACTACAATTACTTTATAATACAATGCCATTAACTTAATTTAGTTTAATAGCAGGTAGATGAACATCAAGATGGGTGAAATGTGGCCATAGGAATTTTGAGAGTCGTTATGTAGCGTAGTAGTTTAGTGACTAATGATTGTACCCCCACTATGCCCCTTGGGTGATAATTTGGATGGCACTTATGTGATATGTGAGACTGAGCTGGCATACATAACTACAGGCCTGACTCACAAAGAGTCCACAACAAAAGTCGGAAATGTAACCTATGTCATTAATCCTAAATCTGGAACAAATATGCAACTTTTGTGGAATTCTCAAAGAATTCAAGGTGTACTCCAATAAAATTATTTCAATTGTAGATCTCAACAAGGCACTATACATAGTAGAGCATCCATTTTAGAACAACCTCATCCCAGCTTCATATCCCTACTTCTCAAGCATCTTTCTCATCCATTGGCCTTACTCTCATCCCTACTTCACTTCCCCACTTCTTATCCACCACCCCTACTCCTCATTTCTGCTTCTTAGCCCTCATCCTTATGTGTCATCCATCACTCCTACTTACCATCTCAATTTCTCATCCATGACCACTTTTTCTCATTCATAATCTCTTCTCCTCGCTCTTACTTCTCATGAAGCATCTCTACTTCTCATCCTTATTTTTCACCTATTACCCCTACTTTTCATCCATCATTTCTACCATCATCCATATTTCTAATGTGTATTCCTCATTCATCATAAATATATCTTATCCATCATCCCTATTTCTCATCCCTCATCCTTACTTCGTATGTCCTTGTTTTATCCTTCATCCCTACTTCTCATCCATCATGCATAATCCCTGCTTCTCAACCACACTTCTTATGCATAATCCCTTCTTATACCTACTTCTCACCCATATTCCATTTTCTGATCCCTACTACTCATCCCCAGTTCGCATTCATCATCTCTGCTTCTGATCCCTACTCCCTACTGCTTATCTATCATTGCTGCTACTCATCCATCATCCCTCTTTCAGTGACCCATCATCCCTACGTATTCTCTGTATCTCTCTTCAATAATCCATATTTCTCATCCATCATCCCTATTCTTCATCCCTATTTTGCATCAATACTCCCTACATCTCATTCATCATCACTAACTACTTCAATCCTTATTTTCATCCATCGTCCCTACTTTTCATCCAGCATCGCCACCGCATATCCATCAACTCTACTTCTCATCTCATCCATCATTCCTTTCACTTTCATCATTCTTTCGTCTGACCCTCTACTTCTCATCCATTCTCACTGCTTCTCAACCCTACTTTCCGTTCATTACTTCTGTTTTTCATCCGTATTTCTAATCCATTATCAATATTTCACATCCATCATCCCTACTTCACATCCATAATCCATAATCCCTATTTTTACCCTGTTTCTCATGAATAATCCTCACTTCTTATCCCCACTTCTCTTCATCATCATCCTAACTTCTCATCCATAATTCCTTTTGGAAATTGGCCTTTTCTTCAGGCTCACCCCAAACTGTTTGGCCTTTTTGCTGAACCCTATTTTGTTGGGTATAAAACTTTGTGTACTTTACCCATGCTAACCAGTGGTACAATGCCTGTGCTCCTCCTTTTTGGCATGGGAAAATTAGCATACTTCTGATTGGCAAATTTAACTTACCTATAAATCACTAATATATTGTGCCCACAGTGTTCCCACGGCCTGTAAATTCAACGACATCAGTGGACTGCTGCACTCACTGTGACAACCACTACAGTGAAAGAGTAAAACATGACTGCAGACCTTCCCCCAGTGGTCTGGCTGTGCAGGTTCTAACTGCAATTTCTGTCTGACAAAATGATCTAGTTTGATGGGCTTAACCTCCCTTTAAAAAAATGTAAGTAACCCCTAAGTAGGCCTTATTATCCATAAAGGCAGGGTACATGATATTTAAAAGTAGAACATGTAAAAGTTTAATGTTAAGCACATATTAAGTGAATACACCCTCAAATCTATTTTCACTGTAGCAGATTTGGATATTTCATAGGGAAACACTAGGATGCAATCTTAAATACTAACTCTGGGACTAGTTAGAAAAAAAATAAACAAGTATTTTTTAATAGTTGTTAAAATTCCAACTCAACGATGAAATTTGATTAGTTCTAAATAATATGGAAAGGTAACTTTTGAAAAAGTTTTCTTTGCCCTGCCTAAAGCCTCTGGAGGCCTTTCTATAAGTATTCAACTGTTACTTGGCAGCTCAATGTCTCCCGTGTGGTGAGGTGTGAACTGCTCCCACGAGCAAACAATTGGCTGACCTGAATAGGCGGAGATGGTTCATCAGAACCTGATAGAATACGTAGGGGAAAGTGAAAGGATCCTCTGTGATACTAAAGTGGCAAGTGCTGCTTGAATGACGCATCCTGCTTGACAAGTCTGGTGGGGTTTCTCATATGTCACTTAAGGCACAGTTCAAAGAAGCCTCCACTGTCACAGGCAAATGTTAGCTGATACTTGGGCAGGAGTGTTCTATTGTCCTGCCAGTCAGTAAGGCCCCAATCAGAGTGGGACTCTCTTTGACATTACATTATCACAGCCTGTTTGACAGGTTTGTTGGGTTTAAATATAACATTTGGGGCACACTTCAAAGGAGGAAAACAGAATGCCAGAACCTGTTGTGTGTATCTACTGTCTGATTGCTGAAAGCTCACTTTTGATTTTACCAGACTTCTGTCTCTGCGCCTATTGAGTCTACAGGAACTTCCTAAACCTTGATTTTAATGTCAGCTGTGGGAGGACACAAAAAACATAATTAGAATGGATCCTCCACCTATTTTTGTTCTGGTTACTCAAGTTTACTCCTTCAGTCTCTTTTGAGATTTTTTTAGAGACTTGGAACCCACAGGGTGTTTAAAAAGAACCCTCACTCACCTACCAAGTAGGTGATATGCCTCATTATTGGGTTCCCTCCCTGGCTGCACAATGCCTCCAGGGTGTGCTACGATGCCTGATTACAGCGGAGCTGTTTCTTCTTGGGTGATCCAATGATTGGGACGTGATGAATTAAAATTTGCTCAGGAATCCCTGTGATCTGAAGTATTTGAATGTATTTGTTTATTTGGGGTTCCCTGGCAATGTTAAAAAGATTGGTGGATATATATGGGCTAGTTAAATGGTCCCATGTATCCTCAATATAGTCATCCTGGGTGTGGTCTACATGTTTCAGCCACCAATATTAGCCCAAATGGGTCAATGTGGCTTTCTTCAGGACCAGGTTTATTTTGTGCTTGGACACTTGCTAAGGTATGCAGGACGAGGGTGTTTGTAGTGGGTACTTACAAGGTCCCCGCGTTATCCAATCTGAATATCTCTTGTACTGTGTCCTGTGAAAGTAAAAGTGTTAGAAGAGAGAGTTGATACAAATAGCGGGTCATGATTTTTCCATGGGATCAGATAAGTAATTTTATCATTGAAGCCCCTAGTTTCAATAGTTCATACAAAGAACAATGTGAGGGAACCTTTTATTTTGGAAGAGTCTATTGTGAGTGAGTTGCTCACGTATATCATAATCAAGCCCCTATTCTGGGCTGGCAGGGTAAGAGCAAGGAACCGTTGAATGCGTCAATGGTGGTACATTATTTATTTAAAAAAATGTATTCCATGGACATATCCAAATACTGCGGCCCTAACGGTCTCCATATCTCAGTTTGACAGTGTTGTTTTGTTAAATTCATAATGCACACATTCCCGTGCACAGTCTATGGGTCAGAGAGTTTTTTTTATCTTTTAATGAGAACATTCAGTTTAATCAACATCTTTCAAACATGCGTGTATTTATCACAAACAATTTTGTGTATTCCGCATGCAGTGCTCCAAAGTTTGTACACATTGTGTGCCTTATTAGATTTCTAATGTGCATGTATCGACATGCTTTTACATCCAAACTGTGTGGGGAACGTAAAAATGTAATAAAAGTGCCCGGGCATAAGGCCTGTTAAGGAAAAGTTATTTACTGACATTGACATTGTATATGAAGTAACTCTTCCTGGGACACTGCTCAGAGGTGGGCTTTTTCCTCAAAATTCTGCAACAAGTAGAAGAGATAATTGCAATTATTCCCCATGGTTAGATCCAACATTTAACTCTACCTTACGTAGAACTAGTGCACCCAAATCAGACTCCCCCATGATACTTACTTTGTTGTACAGCCTCACCGTCCATATCACCTACTGGGGTCTTGACAGCCCCATAATGGAGAAACGGACCGCCGGTTGTTCTTTTATATGGGGATCAAGCTTCTGTTTTCCCGCTTCGGTGCAGAGCAACTAGACCGGCCTCCGATCTCACTTCCTGGTGGGGCAGAGTCTCACCTCTGCGTGTAGGTGCATCCTGCGTCCGACAGTGTACCATCACGGGTGCTTGGGCGAAGCACTCGAGCGACTGGTACATGTAGTTCTGCTTCCCAGAGCAGTAGCAGAGGATTTTTCTGTTATTGTGCGCTATGGCTCATAATCCTAATAAAATGTATTAGAAAATTGGAACTCCGAGGGTAACAATCAGAAATTCAATAGTTTAACCCTCCATAGTCAGTAGATAATAATGGTCCATGGAAAAAAATGCCTTTTGACCTAGTTACTTTGGTGTGTCTAAAAATGTGATAATCATCTGTGCAAGGTGATATATGTTCCTTTTTTCTTATTTTTATTTTCCAAATGGAAGTGTCTCAAAGGATGTAGGATTCCTGATACTATCATTCTGCTATTATTCATCTCGGGACTATAGTTTGGCAATAATTCTCTGGAGCAGTGGGAGTCCTTATCTCAACTGCGGAAGCTACCATTGTGTATCCTACCTCCCGGTAAAGAGGATCGGTCTAGGATGATATTTGATGTCTAGTATACCTTGTGTTTTTTCAATGAAACCTCATTTGGTCCTGCGGGGTGTCTTCTGATTGTTGGGGTTATTCAGCTTCATGTTTCTTAACTGTAGTTGTTTTCATTATGTTAGAAATGGGGGTCTCTAGTTGTCAATGGCTGGCCACTGTCCAAGTAGGGACCCTTCTTCCTAAGTCAGAGTAAGCGGGCTACACCCTTTGATAACCCCTGCTCAACCCTGTGGTAACGTAGCACGAGCAGCTAGGCTTATCTCATAGGCAGTGTGTGAAGCATTTATGACCATACACAGTAACACAGTGAAGAACACTACAAAGGGACACCACACAAGTAGTTATAAAAAATAAGTATCTTTATATATATAGACTTAACACAAGACCAATAACGGTAAAAATCCACAATACTAGGATAACAGGGTTACTCTTAAAATGCTGCAAAAATAGTGTGCAAAAAGGAGTTCAGTTCAAGGCAGTGGTTTCTGCGACCCTTTTACTCACAAACTACCTAGATTCTGTAGCAATGCAACCAAAATGTCGCTAAGGAGTTGTAGCAATGATTTCCTCACGCGTGACCAGCGATGCGTTGGATCCTTGCCGCAAGGGAGGATGATGCACTGGTCTGTGTGCATAACAAAGCGGCAAACTTCTCCACACTAAGCCGGCGATGCGTTGAAATCCTTACCGCGAAGGGAGGATGATGCGCTGAGCCTGTTGCGTGTGCGATCTTGTTGCGATGAGAAGAAATGGTGCCCCGCGAGGGAGCGACGATCCTGATGCGATGCAATGAAAATGGCGAACGCTCGGCGTCCACGCTGCGATGTCGTGAAGCGATGAACTCGATGCGATGATCTTTGGTTAGCGAGCGCTTGGAGGCCTGCAAACATGCGATGCGATAATCTTCGGGTTAGCGAGCGTTTGGCGTCCCGCAAACATGTGATGCGATGATCTCCGGTAGCGAGGACTCGGCGGCAGCAGCGCAATGATTTTCCTTACGCTCTTCAGTTGCGGCGGCTCGCTAACAGGCGTTTGCAACGATTTTCAGCACTCTCTTCTCCACAATAGAACTAGATGCCCTGGAACACACAGGAGCCTCACCTGCAGATAGAAATCCTCGCTGGAGGAAACAGGAGGCTGGTGGTGGAGTCTGATGTGCCTGAGACTCCAGCAGGAGGCTAGCTCTCTTCTAGCCCTTGGGTGATTGCTGTAGCAAAAATAAAAGTTCCTTCAAAGTCCTTTTCCTCTTCTTCCAAGTCCAGTAGTAACCACTGCAGGCCAGTCCAAGAAACAGCACACAAGCACAAGGACAGTCCTCTCCTGCAGATTCCTTCAGTTACACGGACAGAGGTTCTTCTTGTTTTCCAGGAGCAATACCAATTGTAGGGGTTTTAGCACAGATATTTATACCCCAAAAGTCTTTGTTCTCAGAAGCTACAAGTCACTGAACCCAGCCAGAACCAGTTCTGCCCAGCCCTGGAGCACTTTGTTTACCAGGCTGCATCCTTCCTTTCAGAAAGAGGGGGTCTGCCATCAGACGCACAGTGGGAGGTGAAGCCAGCATTCACCTTGCCAGGCACAGCCATATTCAGGTCCAGGAGCTACCCCTCCCCATACTCCAATGCAGATCTCTCTATTCAACCCAGGTCTGACTCAGCCTGCCCTGTCCCTCCAAAACCAGACAGCCAATACACATACCAGCAGAGCACACTGGAAGGCTTAGGCATGAAAAAATACCTACTTTCTAAAATTGGTATTTTCAAACACAGAATATAAAAATAAACTTCACTAAAAGATGTATTTTAATATTCTGAGCTCAGGCATACTAAATTCGTTTTTCTACCATGTTCTGTGGGTCAGTTAGGACTATAGAATGTAATAGCCAAACCTCCCATTCTGGCCTATGGAGAACAGGTAGCCTTAGAGTAGTGAACAACGAAATTGGGTGTAATTCACTACCAGGACATGCTACACACATCAGAGCATGTCCTACCTTACACATACAATGCACCCTACCATAGGGGTGGCTTACATGATGCCAAGGGAAGGTTCAGGGGCTGGGAAGTGGATGCACTTCACAGCCAAGATGGCAGTTCTAGACTGCATGCAGACACTGCAGTGGCAGGTCTGAGACACACTTTACAAGCTGCTTCTGTGGGTGGCGCAAACCAACGCTGCAGGCCCACCAGCAGCATTTGGTATACCAGCCCTGGGCACACACAGGCCACGCTACTAGGGACTAACAGGTAAACCAAATAAGCCAATCATGGATATACCAATTCAAATGTCATCTTTACACAGGGAGCATTCGCGCTGTGGCACTGAATGGCAGTGGCGCAGCGCCCAGAGCATCTATTACCAGCAAAAACAGAGGCGACAACAGCGAAAAATGGAAGGGAGACCCACGCCAATGGTGCCAGGTCTAACACATTATTTCTTTTAGCTTTGCATAAGTTGCTCCAAGGGATATTATCATTTAGACCTGTCTTTTGCGTGGACATATGATAGACACAGTGTTGTTCTTTTTCAAGCATGCAGCTTTCCATGTTGTCCCCATTGTTCATTTGTTCTATTATTACCCAGGTCATAACATTCGGAGTGTGCCCTTGATTGATGAAGTGATCCGTCATTTTTGTTGTACTTCTTTTACATCTAATGTTGCTCCTGTATTCATTGATTTGTGTCTTTATCTTTATCGTTGTCATTCCTGCATAACGTAATCCACAGGAGCAGGTGATCGGGTCAACTACTCCGGATGAATTACAGTTGGTATGCCTCCGTAGTGTCCATGTCTTCCCTGGTTCCAAATTCAGTATTTTGGTAGCTTTGGTTAGGTGACAGAGACTGCAGTTTCCACAGAGGTGGTGTCCTATTACCTCTGGTAGGCCCCATAAGCTTCTCAGTGTGGTTATGTCATTTTATAGTGTGGGGTTTGAGGTCTGGTCCTTACCAGAGTATCTTTTAGGCTGTTTGCTTTTTTTCAAAGAAAAAAAGGTTTTATCCCAACTCAGATACCTGACTGTGGAATGCACCAGTTTTTGTTCATAATTTTCTTGACCTCATTTGAGATGGTATTATAAGTGGTCACACATGTTAGGGGGATTGTATTCTCTGTTTTTGTGACCTATGCTAGAAGACTGTCTCTGTTTTGGTTGCTTGCTCTCTTGTAGTTTTTTTTTGATTATTCGCTCAGGGTAGTTGCGGTCCCTCAGTCTTTCTTTCAGTTCTTTCACCTGTTTGGTAAAGTCAGTTTTCTTTGTGCAGTTCCTCCTTAGTCGTAAGAATTGCCCATATGGTAGGTTCACTTATAGGGCTCTTGGATGGAAACTGTCAAACTTCAATAATGGAATCTTATCTGTTGTTTTTTTTAAATGTCCTTGTGCAAAGTATTCTATTTTCTACATAAATGGTGACATCCAGAAAGGTATAGACTCCTTGCGGGTTGTGTGTGAACTTCAAATTGGGGTCACATGTGTTGATCCATATTAAAAACTCACTCAAAGTGGTGTTGTCTCCCTTCCAGATTATGAGGATATTGTCTATGTAGTGTTTCCATAACTATATGTTGTACTGTATCTACTGTCGTCATGTAGAATGTATTGAGTCACAAAAACAAAAACTTAGAGACGAGCTACACTAGGGGCAAATGTACTGCCCATCGATGTCCCAAATGTTTCTAAATATATTGTGTCTTCAAATTGGAAGTTTTTTTTTAGTGCCAGGCGGGCACATTCTGAGATGAAGCATTTAGGTGTCATGAAGTTCCAGTCTTCTTGATCCAGAGTGTCATTTAACACTTCTAGTGTGGCATCTTGGGGTAGGCTGGTGTATAGGCTTTCCACATATAAGGATAAAAGGGTGCTGGTTGTGGGGTTGAATTCCATATTCTGTAGTGTGGAGAGTAGATATTTTGTATCCTTTAGGAAGGTACTAGTTTTTTGTACTATCGGGTTTAGAAAAAAGTCACAGAACCGGGATAGGGGTTCTAAAAGGGAGCAGATTCCTGAAACAATGGGTCTGCCCAGTGGAGGATTCCTATTTTTATGGACTTTTGTAAGTGCATAGAAGTAGGGCTTTTTTGGATTGTAGGTGTTGAAAGAGTCCGCCTATTTTTTTGAGATCCAGTCTCTTTCAATTGCTATCTCCACCAAGTCTTTTATTTCTGCTTTTAGTATTGTGGTCGGATCGTTCTGTATGACCTTGTAGTTTTTTGGTCTGAAAGGAGGTGTAGGCATTCCTCTCTGTAGTCCTCAACGTCTTGGAGAACTATGCCACCCCCTTTGTCTGCAGGCTTTAAAATCATCTGAGATTTATTTTTGAATTCCCCAAGAGCAACTGACTGCAGTTTTGTCATATTCTGGTACACAATATTTGGATTTTTGTTGACTGCTTCGATTTCTTTGTATACCGTGTGTTCGAATGTGGCAATTTCTGTTGGTACTGAGGATGTAGGAGGACAAAATGTCGACTTATTTTTTTGGAGGAATTCTTCTGATGGATTCTTTTTCAAAGAAGGCTTTTAACCTCAACTTCCTGAAAAACTCAGATAGTTCGCAATGTAAGCGGAATTTGTCTAGGTTTGTAGTTGGTACATAGCCTAGACCTTTGTCTAATATAGCTCTTTGCGATTCTGTTAATGTCCAAGTTGACATATTTGTTATTATGTCTGACCTCTGCTCGTTCCCGGTTGGATGTCTTTCGACATGCTCCTGGTGTTTTCTCTCTGTGGAGCATCTTCCCATTGTACTTGGTTCTCTCGTCTTCTCCTTCCTCGTCTTCTCCTTGCCCTCCATAAAAAAGGCAGTCTTTGTGTTTGAGATAATCTCTGAGGTGGTGCATTCTGGAGCCAAAGTATTGGGGTGGAGGTACTTGTAAAAAGAAGGGTTGTTGGGGTACCCCATCTGGTTCAGATATTGGTTATGCCCTTGCCAAAGAGTCTGCCATATTTTTCCTTTCTGTCTGTTTTTTTGTTTTATATCTATTGTCTTCCCCACTGGACCAGCTCCCTGTGTCTGATGAGCTCCTCTCTGAGTTGTAATTGTCTGATGAGTAGCCCTCTTTGGTTGTCAATGCAAAGTCATGTAATGCATAGGGGTAAACTTTTACAAAGGCACATTTCTCTATGTGTTTTGGGAATTTCTTGATTTTGGACTGGGTCAAGTAGTCCTTATATTCTGTAATTTCTTTGTTTATTTTGTCTAGTCTCTTTGTGGGACAAGAACGTTGTCTTTAGATGTGTTTCAGTTAACTGTATTTCAATCAGCATGGCTTCCAAGAGTCGCTTTGCTGTTTTTATGATTAAGATGAGCCAGTCTCTGGTACAATGCCACGTGATCTGTGCCCAGTCTTTTCTGAATGCTGGGTCATCAAGAAAGAATCTTGGGGCATTAGTTGTCAACCCCCTAGGTGCTGTACTCGATCTCAAATATTCAGTCATTATTCCTACATGTCCGGATCCTGTTCCTTTTTTGTTCCATCAGAGTATCTCAGTCTTTCGTCTGGGCTATAGTTTGAGCCACATTCAGATTTGTTAACAGTGGCGGTCTGAAAAGAAATTCATCCACATCATTGTCTGTAAATGTTAGTCCTTGATTCTCTGTCATTAGTTTTCTTATTTTTCCTTTGATACTTTTTCGTATTCTGTTTCCGGTGGGAGTCGTCCCTATTTCCAGAGGTTGGATATTTTATATCAGATTGCTAGTTACTCTCACAGCTGTGCGCTGCTGAAGATATCATAAACATAAAGAGAGGAAGAAGTCATGACTCATTCATCTTCCCAGTCAAAATATTTTAAAAAAAACATAATTTGAACAGATCCTCTACCTATTTTATTTTGGGTTACTCAAGTCCACTACTTCAGTCTCTTTTGATGTTTTGGAACCCACAGGGTGTTTAAAAAGAACTGTGGGAGGATACCATGATTACCATAGTACACTACCCACATCCTACAAACACGCCACCGTCAGATCCCACGTATATGTGGTGGAAGTCTTTGTCAATCTCAATAATGCCCAACTTGAATAGGGTTAGACCCGGAACCTTTACACCATTGGTTAGGGTGTCTCCAGGAGTTATTCCCACCAACTAGCTCATGCCAGGCATAAATGTGGCACCTTCAGGCACTCACCTCAGATAGATCATGGACCTGTGCATGAACAGAAGAGGACTGGACCTTCTTTCTGTGACCTGAGAAGAGCACTGAAGACTGGACTTGAAAAAGTGGAATCCAGGGGTCATAAGATTGATCTCCTGTTAAAGCTACAGGGATACAACAAGCTGCAAGAGACCTTTGCTGCAACTTCCAAGCTGAATAGTGGAAACAGGATCTGGAGTGGACTCTCCTGTTAGCCTCTGCTTTCCACACTGTGAGTCTCTAAGGGCCTTCACAGAGGTCCCAGGGGTCTTTAGAAGTGTTCTCCTATGTGGATAGGGATTTAAAGGACTAAAGCTAAAATCTCTGCCAGAATAAACCTGGTTAGTGTATTGGGCCTACACTCCATCGCAGTTATCATCATATTTAGGCTTTCCTGTCTTCAATTTCTATTTTTGGCAAATTCTGGTGGGGCTTTTTCAGTGTTTTCAAGTGATTTCAATACCATAGAAAAACAGTGGTTATCAGTGGTTATACATGTTTGTGCCATTAAAAACAACAGAAACAGTGTTTTTCCGGAGTTTATGAAACGTTTTGCTTTTATTATTGCTTGCTTTCTGCACTGATAGTGCACGGTATATAGACAGTGTAGGTACAGTGTATATGAGGTCGAAATACATTTTTACAAATCAAACATATTGTAGTACACCATACAATACTTCTTCAGTGAGTCTTTGGTTATGTGCACTTGCTCTTTCCTTTCCAAGTAAACTTTTACCTGTGAAAAGGCCCTTTCAACATTGGCATCTGAGACAGCCAATGCCAAAACAGCCAGTACACAATTTGCTAACTCTGGCCACTGACAGCTTTCCGTGCCAATACTAGTGCACTTGAAGATTGCGATTCTCTGGGCATGTTCTGCAACATTTTTGTTGAACTGGGCGCTTATGCCCTCAGAGTTATTGTAGTGGTCAAACATTATGCAGCATTTTTGAAACTACAAAGAAAATTCCCCTTTATGGAAGGGATCTAGAACTTGTACAGAGTACCACAGTGAGGTTTCATTGACTTCAAATGGCATGGTTGGTGAAGGTATATTTCTAAGCATCTATGCAAGCCATTTCTCATACATTGTAAAATAAATGTTTCTGAATTGCTCTTCAAAATTGATTTGCTTACCAAGTGGCAAGCACTCTAACATGGAACATGTTGCAGTTCCAAAGTCACTAAAAGTGTCGCCCAGCATACTCTCAAGGAGATATTTCACATCTACACCAATTATGCTGAACACTTGGTAGACAAGGGTGTTTTCAGACTCTAGCTTTTTATTATGTCTGCTACAGCAGTTAGGCTTTTCTGTCAAAATCTAAGAATGCAGTAGAGTGCACTTTTTTCACATCACTATAAATATGCGACCGAAGATCCGCACATTTCTTAGCTTTGGCATCATCACTCATCAAAAAGTCTGTAAATGATTGCCACATGGATAATATAGCATTCACAGACCCTTGGACTGAGAACCATCAGCTAAGCGACACAGTTGAGATGACTCTTTCTTTGATGCCACACAAAGCACAAAATATTTGGCTTTTAGTTCCCACGCATAACAAAACAGTGCACCAGAATGGACTAAAAAGTCAACAGCATTCTTCATTAACTCTGAAGATTGTAAAGATGCTTTCATCCTACCATCTAACAAGTGGCAAGGATCTTTTAGAGTGAAGCACTTGTGCTCAGATATCGATTTTGACAGGTCATCACACAACTTTTTCATTTACGTAGCTAAATCACTGCAAATACAAACAATGTCATTCCAACCTTTGTTGAACTTGGAAAGAACATTTTTGCAGCAGCATTCCAAGTGACACTGCGTTCCATGTTTTCCAAAAGTCTGGTGTCATGTTTTCACCACTAACCCAGATGCTTGGTGATAGCACTCTTTTCACATATACTTGCCACTATACCTTGCTTTAAATGTTTAAAGCCTGAGGTGTTGGCAATTCACCTACTAGAAACTGGGTGTCAGGTTCTGCCTTCCAGAATCCTCGGGGTTGTGCTGATGCTCAAAGGGGTCCACCTCTTGACTGCCCCAAGTCCGGAATATTAATACACGTAGACTAGTGGGATAGTCAAGCGAGGGAAGGAAAGGGTAAGAACAGCGTGGAGGGAGACCTATGGATGGCACAGTAAAAACACCGTAAGTACCTAGTTTGTTTTAACAGTTAATACAGACAGCTGAAAGCACTGTGATGTATCGTTGGTGAATCTATGTAACACACTACCTGTAAAGGAAATGAAAGAGGGAACTCGACCAGAAGAGAAAAGAGGGTGGTTGCCGACTTCCAGCACAGAACGATGTAGAGGAGAAAACATTCATCAGTTTTATATAAACACCACAAGAATCCTGGTCATTGGGGTAACATTTATGTACCATACACCACCTACCCAGGTCACGTGTGGAATATCCCCAAATGCAAGATAGGAACTTCCTGACGCCCTCTTATCTCTCTCTTCTAGGAAATGGTATAGAAGTAAAAAACAGGCGTAAACAAAACCAAAGACGAAGTGCAATTGTTGCCTGCACAATAATAACAATTCACATTGCCATCTTACTTTGAGCATTAATAAACCTGCATGAGCATATGCACGGTCCATAAATCCTTAGGTACAGACCATACAATTGACGGGACTTTCCTGAATCCGAGGATGAAATCACCAAAATGAAAGAACCACTTCCTGCATAAGAACCCGGACAATTTCCGGTCTCGCCAACAGGGAATAGAAATATAGGTGGAGCGCTGTTAAAGCCACAAACGCCCCTCTGCAAGGAACCGTCGATTGTGCAGTTCCGCCAACAAAGAAACAAGGAGCTTGCCCAAAGGACAAGTTATTTATAAGTAGAAGCAATGTCACCTGCTGCCCGGCGCGCTTCTCTGCATGAAACAGACGAGAACGCTGTTGCGCTAACATAGAAACCTGGGCACCAATCACAGAGAAAGCCAGTTACAAGAGCGCAAAAAAGGCTTCAAAAAGTACAACACAGAGGTGTGAGGTGCACCCTTACCGCCTCTGTAAACCTGGAACTAGACGCTGCATCCACGGGAGGAATCCATGAATAATCAGCAGCGTTTGGTGCGTTTGACTTCCCTATATCCGGGTCTGATCGGCGTCTGAGTCACGTGTAGCGTGCTCCCACTATGGACGCTGGAAAATGTAGTTTTAGACGGGTACTTCCTGGTTTTCCCGTCTTTTGCGGTCAGTCAGTGTTTTACTGGCCACTTGAACCTGACACTGGACTCTGATGCATCAAGGGTTTTTATCCACTCTCTGTGGGTAAATGTGTTGGCACGTATTGGGAAAGATTCTTATGAACCAGCCATTTTACCAATCAGTGAAAGAAACAAACGCAGCCAAAATATCAAATATGATTTTGAAATTTCCTGATTCTCTGCAGTTTATAAAATAATTAAATGAGAACTAAAACATGTGTCTAAACACTGAATCTTTAGACCAAAGACCACAAAACTGAAAAAAGCAAAAGGAAGAAGAAACAATATTTTAGTAACATCCCTAAACAACAAAACCCAAGCAGAATAATGTTAGCCCATTCTTTCTTGCTGCTAGCTTGTATAACAAAGTTACATTGTATTGGCCCCTTCGGGAAGAAAAGAAAATGTCTCTTTCACTCTCCGTTTCCTTTCTTTGAATGGCATTTAGTTTGTGGTTGTGCAGGTGTTTTTTCAGTGTGTATATGTTTACACTGTTGAGGGCTATTTCCCTTTCAGCTGGGTTTTATCAGTTATTATAGGTTTAAACCTAAAACCGGACAGCCTAATCATATTGTACCTAGGTCCTCTTCTACCGCAAACATAGACTATCATTGGCACTTAATCATATCTGCGGTTCGACTTACTGGATTTTTGCCATCTTGGTGTAATTTTATTTACTCTATGTTTCTTAATGTGTTTTGGTACTTTTATTGCTTTGCATTCAACTATTTTACTGTTTTAGCATTGCATAAATAATTTACAGAGTGCCTCTAAGTTAAACCTGTCCGTTCAGTGCCACAGCTATCACTGGGTTGAGCTCAGGCTTATTTAGTGACTTGAGTGCTTCACCCTGCCAAGGATGGTGGTTATTTCTTGAGGTGGGTACTTACTCCACTCAACTTATACCCTAGCTTCTTACTTTCACTTGTTCTCATTTGCTTCTCATCCCTATTTCTCATCCATCGACCCTACTTCTTATCACCACACCCTACTTTTCATCCATTAGTACAACTACTCATCAATCTTTCCTCCTTCTCATCTATCACCAATCATCCCTGGTTATCTGTACTTCTGAACCATAATCCATGCTTCTCATCCGTCATCCCTAATTCTCATCCCTGTTTCTCATTCATCATCTGTACTGCTCATCCATCATTCCTGTTTCCCATCAGTCATTCTTTTTTTTAAGTTTTAAAAGAAAATTTTATTAAGGAACAAAAAGATCCATAGTAGTAATAACATACATTATATAAATGGAATAAATTGCAAAAAGCTTCATGAAAACAAGAAAGAAACAGAAAGAAGGAGAAGAAAAGAAGAAGAGAAAGAGAGATGTATCAAGTAACATAGTACAACGATATATGATAAATATAGCAATTAAACAAAATTAATTCCTCTATTAAAAAACTTATAACTCTGCAGGAGGCAAAACAAAGATAATAATCAACAGTCATTAATAATAACAACTTCAAGGAGGTTTGGATACTTCCTCGCTGCAAGGACTATGTAAAGGAAGGGATTGGGCAGACATATTCAGGAAGGTAGTAATGGGTAACCATAATACGTCCCGCTTAATAGCAAGAGTAATGGGATGAACATAGGCCCTGTCTAGTCTATGGTTATAGAAAACCCCATACCACCAGGCTTGAAAGGAAACATTCGAGGTATCCTTCCACGCTTTCGTGATTTGTTGAAACGCTACAGCTATAAGTAAATCAACAATGGATGTGTTAATATTAGAGGAAGACCATATCTGTGAAATGCTACCAAGAAAAATATGGGAAAGAGAAAAGGGAAAATTTGAAGAAAAAATGGTATTAATTTGTTGCCACACTCTACCCCAGAAAAGATGGACAGCAGAACATGGAAATAACATATGCTTAAGATCGGCTACCAAGGCAGAACAGGACCAACAGGTAGACGGAATAGAAGAATCAATTTTATGTAGTTTGGACGGGGTAATTAAAAGTCTATTATATATAAAAAATAAAGTTTGAGTTGTATTTGCTGCTCTAGAAGACTTCCTTATTTTGATCCAAATGTTATCCCAGGTGGAAATAGAGAAAGAATCATCTAGATCTGATTGCCAAGCGCACTCCACAATAGATTTCTCTCGAATGACAGATGTATCTCGCAATTTTTTATAAATCTGAGAAGCGGAGGGGGAAGAATATAAAAATGCTAAGGCAATGGGAGAAGAATTATAATGTATGGAGGAACAAGTAAGAGTATCATAGGCATTTTGAGCCGCAATTCTCAATAATGTATATTTGGAATGAAAAGATAGGGGAAGAGAAAAACGAGTTTGAAGAACAGAAAAGGGAATAAAAGATCCATCTTGAAAAAGCTGGTGAGTCCATTTAAGACCGAAACCTAACCAATCATTCCAAAAAAGAGACCTATTTTTGATTTTGATAGGATCATTATACCAAATAGGAGATTGCAAAAAGTGAGCACGATCGTCCAAATTATTCAAAATAATAGGACGAAAGATTTTGCGAATATTTTTAAGGATGGGAAGAGAAAATTTCTTTGGGGTGTGTGTTAATGAAACAAATTCCTCAAACGTAAAAGGATGAAAGAAGGAGGATTCAACCTCTACCCACAAAGGCTGAGAACTGGGGTCAGGTATATGGTCAGAAATGGAAGACGCAGAGTGCGTGAGGAAAAATGAGGTGTGATACGAGGAGAAGTCAGGAAAATTAACACCACCTAAATGTTAAGAAGATTTAAGTTTGGAAAAGGACATTCTGGCTGGTTTGTTTTGCCATAAAAATTTTGATAATATGGAATAAATATTTTTGTAATAAGATTTAGGAATATTAACTGGAAGATTCGACAAGAAAAATAAGACTATTGGAACTAACATCATTTTGATAGAATCTAATCTGCCCCACCAGGAGAAGAACAGGGGATGCCATCTGTCCGTAGAGGTAGTGAGGGTTATTAGCAGATTTTTTTAAATTAATGCTACAGTATCTTTAATAGAAGGTGTGAACCAAAGACCGAGGTATTTGATTTTAGTTGGACTCCAGTGAAAGGAGGAAGATAAAAAGTCAGCATGAAAACAGAATTTATTTAGAGGAAGGATTTCACATTTGTCCACATTAAGTTTATAACCTGATACCAAAGCATAATCCGAGACCTCTAATAGAAATCTCGGTAGAGAAGTTTGAGGATTTGAAATAAATAAAAGAATGTCGTCTGCGTAAGCAGAAATCTTTAGATGTTTATCACCATAGGGAAAAACAGAAATTTTGTCAGTCATACGAATTTTTGTTAAGAAGGGTTCTAATGCTAAAATAAATATAAGCGGAGAAAGAGGACAACCTTGCCGGACACCTCTGAGAAGAGGAAAAGAGGAAGAGACAAGACCATTAGCTAAAATAAAAGACCTAGGAAAGGAATAAAGTAGTGAGACATATGAGAGGAATTTAGGACCAAAACCAAACCAAGAGAGAGAAGAAAAAATAAATTGCCAATTGACTCTGTCAAAAGCTTTCTCAGCGTCCAACGCAACAGCTGCTAATGATTCCTTATAAGAATTAGATTTACTTAAGACATTAAAAAAGAGACGGGTATTGTCAGAAAGATGACGGCCTTTGATAAAACCACAATTCTCTCTACTAATTAATTTCGGAAGAATTTTTTCCAAACGAAGCGCAAGAATTTTTGCAAAAATGTTATAGTCTAGATTAATTAATGAGATCGGCCTATAGTTTTTACATAAAGTGTGATCTTTGTTATCTTTGGGAAGAAGACAGATTAGAGCTTCCTGAAAAGAACCATCAGATTTCTGTGTTGTAATAAAAAAGTTGGTAAAGTTTAGGAGTAAGTAGGGAGGAAAAATGGGAATAAAACTCTATGGTAAACCCATCTGGGCCAGGGGCTTTACCTCTTTTAAGAACTTGAATAGATTCCAGAATATCTTTGTTTTATATCAGCCTCCAATGGGGAAAAATCAACATCCGAAGAGGAGGGCGAAGGAATGGAGGACAAATAACGAGTAATGTCAGACAGTAAGGGTGAGGATTCAGGAGTATATAATTTTTGGTAAAAATCCGTGAATTCAGCTCAAATATCTTCATCTTTATGGACCGTAACGTTAGAGGAAGTAACAATGGAGTCAATTTTAGTACGTTCTTTTTTAACTTTGAGGTAATTAGCCAGAAGATTACCGGCTTTATTCTGTGCGCTGTAATACTTAGCACTAGACTTAAGTAAAAATAAATTGGCAGATTCAGTGGAGAGTTTGTTAAAGGAGAGTTTGGCCTTAATAAGATTGTCCAGGTCAGATTGTTTCTTAGTTAAATAAAAGGAATGGTCTAGCCTTTTAATTTGAGTGTTAAGTAAATGAATAGAAGGGGAGGCTGTACGCCTTTTCCGGGCAACAAATGAAATAATGAAGTCTCTAGAAGCAGCTTTAAAGGCGTCCCAAATAAGAGAAGGGGATAACTGTGAAGAGTCATTATCATCAAAAAATAAAGAGGCAAATTCAAGAAAGGCCTGTGTAAACTTAGGGTCCAATAGAAGAGAGTTATTAAACCTCCATCTCCTAGTGCCTTTCACGGGAGGGATTAAATCTAGACTTAAGGAAACCGGGGCATGGTCAGAAATTAAAATAGAACCTATATCAGAGTGAGTAATGTGTTGAATAAGGGCTTTGGAAATAAAAATATAATCCAACCGGGACTGGGAAGAATGAGGGGGTGAGTAGAAGGTGTATTCTCTAAGAGTAGGATGACAAAGTCTCCAGGAGTCTACTAGTGCTCTTTGAGAAATAGTAGAGGTAAATAGAGAATGCATGGGGGAGGAAGAGAATCTAGAATCAGATCTTCTATCCAAAAATGGATCCAAAACAATATTACAATCACCACCTAAAATAAGGTAATCATCAGTGTATTGCATGAGCAAGGATAGAATATGGGGCCAAAATAACTTATCCTGAACAGTGGGAGCATAGATATTAAAAATAGTTAGAGGAATTTTATTAATCCTGCGCCCTCTCCCTAAAGTCGGTTCCTGGGCCTCTCCCTCAGGCTCCAGGGTCCCTTCCACACCCCTACTGGCTGCCATCGACCGGGTGGTCACGCACGCCCAATCAGGTAAGCCCACCATCCGCAGGTGAGCTGTCTTCTCCACCTTTTCCCAAGGGGGGCTCTCCAAATCATTACCTAGGAGACAGTCTACAGGCATGGCAGTTCTCACAGTGACTTGCAGAGTACCAGAGACCCCCCCCCCCCACTCAAAGGGAACTTGAGCCATTGGACAATGACTCTCTGTGTTGTCAGCATTGCCAACCCGACAATAGGCATGGGGTACGACCTGCTCTTGAGATACCAGGTGCTGCTGCACTGCAGTCACGCTGGCTCCTGTGTCTCTAAGAGCCTCTACCTTCTTCCCATTGACAGTCACCACTTGCCCATATTTCTTAGTGTTAGAGGGCAAGTCGGCGTTTGGGACCATCTCACTGTCTCCTAGTGAGACTAAGGTCAGTTGGACGGGGTCCCACCCACCTGGGACTTCTACCTCCTCCCCAAAGGCTACTGTAGCCACTTGCTTTGGTAGAGCACCAGTGGGTGCGGGTTTCACATACTGGCGACACTTGGGACCACTGGCAAAGTGACCTAGCTCACCACATTTATAACATTGAGGGGGACCCTTGGGAACAGGTTTACCTGTCGGGGCCCCTGTCGGCTTCGGGGGTGGGGGAGGCTGAGAACCTTTCTGCTGGTTCCCTTGGGGATTACTTTGGGGGCCTTTTTGGATCCCTTTCTGTTTTCCCTTGTCCCCCCCACTCTTCTGCTGGGGACCCTGCCCACCCTTGGCGGAGTCTCCCACTTGACCCTTGTGGACCCTGGTGCTGACCCAGCGGTCTGCCTCCTCAGCAAGCTTCCTAGGGTTAGTCAGCTTGCAATCTATCAGGTGTTGGCGTAGCTCAGGAAAACAATTAAGTGACAAGTGCTCCCATGCAATTAAATCAAAGAGACCTTGGTAATCATCAACTTTGCTACCCTTCACCCAGCCATCCAGTGCTCTGCAGAAAAAGGTCACATACTCCACATACGTACTCCCCGCAATCTTGGTGCACCCCCTGAACCTCTGTCTATACAATTCAGGAGTTAGCCCATATTTGGTCATTAAAGCTTCTTTCATGTGGGGGTAAGAATTCTGCATGTCAAAGGGCAAATCTAAAAGTGTGTCCCGCCCCCTCACTGAGGAACCGTCCCCACAACCCCGCTCCCCAATCTTTCTCAGGGACCCGGTGGGAGGACATGGCTATCTCATAGGCCCGGAACCATTGCCCTATGTCATCATTCTTGAAGTACTCTTTAACTACATCTTTTGGTATGTACACCCTTGACTCTACCTGCACCGGCGTTGCGCTGCCACCAGAGGGAGTGTTGTCCAAACTTTTCTCTTTTATCTCCAGTTCCCTCATTCTGGCGTCGTGCTCCATTTGGATCTTCCTATCTTCAAGAGCCATTTTCTTGCTCTCTAATTCCAATTGTCCTTTTAGTTTCAGCTCTGCCAATTTCATCTCATGATCCCTGGTGGCCTGTCTGTCTGCCAGCTCCTCTGGGGACAGACCTCTGCCAGCACTGTGGATGCTCTCTGCTGGCTCCACTAGGTCAACCTCAGGTACAACATTCTCAGCTGCAACCCTTGATTCCATGCAGGCCTTCAGCGCCGTGTAGAAGTGTGTTTTGTTAGTGCATCCTTTGCGTGGAACCTTAAACTTCTGGCAGAAGTACTTGAGTTCATCTCTTTTGTAGTTGTCCAGCTTTGACTCATCCCATTCTAGATCCTCTCTCTCAGAGGTTCTAGATGCTGTTTTCTCTGTGCTGTTTGAGCCCGGCATGGCTTCAAACACACGGGATCTTCTTTACTTGGCAAGTGAAATTAAAATGTTAAAGTTCTGTGGCTTAAGCTACTGGACTGTCCTCACTGTGCAATGGTTAGTAATCACTGCGCAGACACCAAGAACGCAAATCCGTAAATACACACCGCTGCCACCAATGTTAGAATCCGGGGTCTCTGGTTGGCGCAGGTATGCACTTGCGACAAGCAGGGACCCTTTCCTCTAAGTCAGGGCGTAGGATTACCTCTTTAAAAATAACCCCTGCTCACCCTCTAGGTAACGTGGCGCGAGCAGTCAGGCTAGATTTCCAGAGGGCATTAGGTTAAGCGTTCAAGTTGTCCCACACAATAATCACCTCCCCACCACACAAAGACACAAGGCTGTATTTAACAAAAATAGAGTTCTTTATATAAAAGATTTCTTTCAGGCAGGTTGCAAAAATACAGTTCTCTTGTTCAAATACTGATCCAGTTACTCTCAAATGCTTAGAGGCAGTCCACAGTTCTTAAAATGGCAAAGTTGTACTTAAAATAGGCTTCTTAGGGGTTCGGTGTGCTTCGTAATGCCTTTGTTATGCTTTGTACAAGTTTTTAGAGGTGTCTTGCCGTTTCTCACGCTTCTCGCGTGGGCACGAGTACGCTTGCCGTTCCTCACGCTTCTCGCGTGAGCACGCGTTCGCTGGCAGTGAACCGTACGGACCGTACCTTCGTTGGTACGCGTCGTACACATCCGGGACGCCCCTCGCCAAAGCTCACGCTTCCCGCGTGAGCGCCGTAAATGGATTTCAAGGCAGTACGGCTCGTACTTCTCTGGAGCGCTTCGGACAGCTGGGACGATGGTTGCCAAACCTCACGCTTCCCACGTGAGCGCCGTATTGGGTCTCCAAAGGCAGTACGGTGCGAACAGCTGATTTCGAGCCGTACAAAGGCTCACAATGCACGCGTTCGTCGCGTAGTGGTTCTACAGCGCTAGTACGGCCCGAACCAAGCAGCGGGCGGGTCGTACAGCAGCGCGCTTGTACACAGTACCTTATTCTTCGTTCAGGGGGTGATCACAGCAGCTTCAGGGGTCCTGGCAGGAGCGTCCAACGTCGCGTTGTCGTCCCGTCTTGGCAGTGGGCGGCGGTGCTTCGTGGGGTGCTCCAGGACAGTCTTTGGCCACACGATCACGGGCAGGAGCAGGAGAGGCAGCTCGGGGCAATCTTTTCAGCGCGTCGCGCTGTCAGCTTTCCAGGGGATCACCAGTTTATCAAAGGTCCTCGCGGTGATCTCGGCGGCGCAGGGTCGCAGAGGCTCGGTGGTTGGACCTTCAGGTTCTTTTCTTCGCGTTGCGAGCTACGGCTCGGAGGGGCAGTTACTTGCAGTGCTGGGACCAGATGGACAGGTCCTTGCGGTGCTCGTGGTTGCCCCAGGTGGCAGATGTCGCGGTGCTTGGAAAAGGGGTGCACACAGGTTCTCTGGGGGTCAGCGTCACAGGATCGCTTCCAGCAGCTTCTCCTCTTCTAGGGGAAAGGTAGCACCCACTGTTCCTGGGGCGCAGTTCAGGGGGCAAGTTCACAAGCAAGCCCTTGGAGATTGTTTTTAAAAGCACAAGTTGAATCAAAGTCTTTCTCTTAAGTCTTTTCCTCTCCTTCCAGCAGACAGGCACCCACTGCAGGCCAGTCTCTCAGGCAGAGAGACAGTATTCCTCCTTCAGCTTCTCCAGGTCCTTCTCCTTCAGGCAGAGGTTCATCTTGGCGCAAACAGGATCTGATTTCTTAGGAGCAGGGCTCCTTCTTTTATACACCAATTCTTTTGTTCTTTGTCGCCAGGGGGCCTGGGCCTGGCTCAGTCCAGTTTTGGAGCACTTTGTTGTGGTGACTCTGCTCTTTCATTTCAGCAGCAGGGCAGAGACATCAGCTGCTCCACAGGGGGCGGAGCCGGCATTGTGGAGGCAGAGCACAGGTCTATTCAGAGTCAAAGGTGTACTCCTCCCACCCATCCTGGTGTAATCTCTCTACCCACCACCTGGCAGCCAGCCTGTCTCCTGGAATTCCCCAGCCCTGCTCCTTTACTGTTGCTAGGCAGAACACACACACACAGCAGAGGCGGACTGAAATGGCCAGGTCATTAAATACTAACTTTCTAAAAGTAGTTTTTACAAACACAGGATATTAAAATAAACTTTACTAAAAGAAGTATTTTATTATTCTGAGTTCAGGCATACTAAACATGACTTTCTACCATGCTCTATGAGTCCACTGGGATTACAGCGTGTAGTAATTCCAGCAGCCCATTCTGGCCTATGAAGAGCAGGTAGCCTTCAATAGTGAAAAACGAAAATGGCTGTAATTCACTATTAAGACATGCCACACACATCAGGCCATGTCCTACCTTATGCCTACAATGCACCCTGCCCTTGGGCCTACCAGAGGGGTGACTAATATGTAGTTAAGGGAAGGTTTAGGGACTGGCAAGTAGGTGCACTTGCGCAATCAGCGCGAAGGTACCAGACCGTGTGCAGGCTCTGCAGTGGCAGACCGTAGACACATTTTACTAGGCCGCTTCTGTGGGTGGCACAACCAGTGCTGCCACCCACCAGCAGCATTTGTATTTACAAGCCCTGGCACTCCTGGTGCACTTTACTAGGCGCTGATAGTAAACCAAATAAGCCAAACATGGACACCAATCAATGTATACACTTTTCAAAAGGGAGCCCTTGCACTGTGGCACTGATTAGCAGTGGCACAGTGCCCTGAGCAGCTAACACCAACAAAACACAATGAGGCACATCAGCAAAAAGTGGAAGGGAAACTCACGCCAAGGTGCCAGGTCTAACAGTGGACATCCAAACGTTTATGGCATAAAATAGCAACACCATTACGTTTTCCAGATCCAGGAGAAGCAAAAACATGTCCAACCCAATGACGGCGCAATTTAGAAATTTCAGCATCCTTAACGTGAATTTCTTGTAATAGTGCAATGTCCCCTTTTAAATTTGCTATATGAGACAGAACTCTTTGACGTTTAATGGGGGAACCGAGACCTTTATCATTCCAAGATAAAATATTCAAAGACATCTAAGGATATGAGCTAAGACTTAAACTTAGAGAAAAAACGAATGTATAAATAATTAAAGAGTGAACATCAACTGGTACATTTATAAAAGAAAGAAAAACAAAACATTGCAAGCATAAGAACTATCAATATATGCAAAGAGAAATAAGTTACATAACCATATACATAATTGAAGAACTGCCATAAACAAATTATATTTAGAAGACGAGGAATTTAGAAAATAGAGAAACATATGAAACTGAAAAAGGAATAGAAGATTGAGACAATAAGATGAAAAAGAGAACCAGGAAATATACCGAATTAAATGAACAAGGAGAGAAAGATAAAGAGAAGGAAAAGAGCAAGGAATGAAAACAAAGAGGAAAGTAGATAAACAAAGAGGAAAAAAGAGTCTAAGAGAAGCAAAAGAGAGGAACAAAACAAAGATAAAGAAACAGATCAAAAGAAGCTGTTGATATGAAAATGAGAACATAATAACAAAAAGAGATACCACAAGAAGACAAGAAAGATGGGGGTGGTGGAACCACATAGGGGAGAGGGGACGCCGAACGGGAAACCGCAGAACAACAAGGACAAGGAGGACGTCATCCAGGAAAAAATGAAGGAGATAACATACAGGGGACCATATATCCATATCTAATGAGAGAAAGAAAGAACAAATACGTTAACAGCATATAATACAAACTACAACAAAAGTAAATAACATCATTGTCAAAATACAACAAAGCAAACAACAAGTAACCAATATGAAGAAATTAAGACATTTACGATCTGGATACGTCCATGGAATCATGTCGACAAGTATTCAAAAATTGTTGATGTATAGCTGGGTCTTCATAATTTGTTGTCTTATTGTTATAAGTCACCTTAAAAAGACAAGGGTGGAAAAGACCATATCTAGCATTGAGACTGCGAAGAGTAGGTCTCATCTCCAGGAACTTTTTCCGACGGTCTGCAGTCACCTTGGCATAATCCTGAGCAAAAAATAGATTGGAACCATGCCATGAAATCTTTCCTCGTTGTTGGGCAGCTTGAAGCACCTTGAGTAAGTCAGTGTACTCCAAAAAATATAAAATAACTCCTCTAGGTTTTGCTGAAGAGGATGAAGAGCGAGAGATCTGACCCAGGCGATGAGCGCGCTGAATATTTAATGGAGGAGTGTCAGGAAGGCCAAGAAGAGACGGTAGAAATGATTGAAAAATGAAATTGGATTAGAACCCTCAAGACCTTCAACCAAACCATAAATGCGTAGGTTGTTGCGTCTATTGCGGTTTTCCAAATGTTCAACTTGTTGTTTGAGGTGACCAATCTCTTTATGTAAAATGGGAACTTGATTCATGGAGTCCTGGGCTGAGTCGACTCTCACCTCGAGGACCACAACCCTTTGAACAGTGTGGGACCAGTTGTCTTCGAGACTTTGTAAACGTAGATTGGTTTCTTCCATATATGGTTTCAGAGCACAAATTTCTTCAAGGAGAAGCTCCATGGAGACTGAAGATGAGGGATTGGTAGGGGAAGGAGGATTAACTTTCACCCTTTTGCCTGATGTAGAAGCCGCTGGCAGTTTGGAAGCCTGTTTGGGACGAGTGCCTGAAGTAGCAGAGCCTTTAGGGTCAGAAGACTCAATGGGTATTTCATCCATATTGTCACGCAAGACAGTGAAAGGATTAGGATCAGCCAATGAGAGATTTCCAGCTTGTTGCGTCCCATTACGAGTGCCACGAGGCATTGCCATGAAGAAAAGGAGGCAAAATTCCTTTCAATAAGGCCAGAAAAAGCCACAAGGGAAATAAAGGCACTGAATAAAAATAAATCTCAATACAAGAAGGGCCAGCAAGGAGCATTTACGGAGAATAAAAATAAAAACGCACTAACAATCCAGGAGAAAGAAGCTGTAGTGAACACCTCATGAAATAATGAGAAAATGTCAAAAAATGCCAAAAAGAAGTGAGGAAAAACCTTTGAGCAGACATTGGCAGTGTAAATTATGAAGACTGTAGATTCCAGGGAAATTGGCGGCAAGACGAAGGAGGCATTAACAAAATAAACAAAACAAAATGGCGGCCGTAACTCTGACGAGCCGCGCTTGAGGAGAAAAATCAGCCCGACATCCTGAAAACGCTCCGCATACCTCTACAACGGTCATAAAACATAGCAGAGAGGTTCCGACGTCTGAATTGCCGATTTTGGAGGTCCGACACACGAGGAGAAGACCCTGGAGAATCTTCGTCGCTCACGTTGCTGCGGAGCTCCCGAGAACGGCGGCCATCTCCGACGGCTCCTAAACCCCCATCAGTCATTCTTAATCTCTACTTCTCACTCCTCATCACTCAGTCATACCAACATATGCTCAATGTTCTGACTCACCACTTCTGACTGAATGGTTGACAACAGACATTCAGAGTTATGATAGTGAGCTGCATTCTGTTGGTCTTCCCACTGAAAGACAGCCTTCTCATCTGCACATGCTGGTTAAGAACATAGGAGAGACAAGGCAACTGTGCTTGTGTATCCAGGGAATTTAGTGCTGTAGAGCATTTATGTAATATTCTGCTTTTGGTGAAAGCTATGATGGTTTGGAGAAGACAAGGGAGCTACAGGGTTTGGGTCAAACATCAACATTTGGAGAGAGGGCTATATGAGTTCAGACTAAACTGTATGCAATTTTGGAACAGGGTTTGGTCTGAGGCTGCCTTTAGCTTTGACAGCTTTTTTTCTTGCAGTTTGCAGAATTCAGGCCCAGCTGGTCTTCTTGTCCTCATAATTACAGCTCTGACAGACTTTACCTGCAATGGAAAACAGAAAGAACAAGGTTTGGACAAAGAAAAAGTTCAAGGTAAATGCACATTTTACAGGTTCAATACAAATCTATGCTAGTTTGCCTTTTCAATTTAAAGTTAATTCTGTGATATGTTTGTCCCTTTTTATCAGGTTTCATTTGAACACTGTTAATGGCAGTAGTTTGCTCTGTGAGATAACTTTCATGATTTCTTCATAGACAGCATGTATTTAATTTCTTCATGAAACCATTAGCAACAGGGAAAATGCTAGCCAATTAGGTAAACACTTTCACAATCATGTTGTCATGTAACCATGATGCATTAGAACTGTTTGTGAGATCATCTTTCCTGTGTGCCACAAATATTGTTTTTTTTAAATTGAACATGTTGAGAGACTATTTGTAATGCCATGCATCAAACTCTTAGTAGGCATCAAATATACACATTATTGCTGTTTTTAAACTTTACATCTCCCTTCTTCCAGGTTGGAGTTCTCTCTCTAGGAGTTAATAGTGTTACCCTCTTTATTATGTTTGATTGCTCAGTTAATATTAGTAGTTACAATTGTCCGTATCTCATCAGTGCAGATTTTTGTCTGCACTTTGGTCATGGCAGGGACCCACAGCATGCGCCTGGCTCTCTCTTTCTTTTGCAGGAAACAATGTGCTGGCTGCGAGTGGTCTGGCTCTCAGGTCAAGTCAGCGGAAGGCTGCAGCAGATACCACCACCCAGGGTCTGTGCAAGGGGCAGACTCTGGTGCAGTTGCAGGTCTCTGGTTAGTTATCAGCCGGCTTCTGGGCTTCAGGTGAGTTGGGGCGGTGGGCTGCAAGGTCAAGGATCACGAGGCAGCCTTGAAGCATGCATCTTCTGTAAGCATGACCAGGTCACAGCTCATGGTGCAGGATTAGTGGCACTGTCCACTCAGGTGCAGTTCAAAGTCACAGCGCTCCAGTCACCTCAGGAACAGCTTCACGACATTGCAGTGGCACAGTCCACTCTCCTGTGATTTACTCACAGAGAAATAATTTTTCCCACTGAGTAAACCCAACCCTTACCATTACCATTGTTTCCCTACTCATTTCCACCGCTTAAAGCACTGACTCTTGCACTTGACTGAAAAGATGTTTTCTAGGGCCAATTCACAAAAGCATTTATGAGTAAGGGAAGTAGTACTCCAGCAGTGCTATTTTGCTTACTCTTGCATGCTGTCTTACATTATATAGAAAATAAGAATAAAACCGGTATATTCTGGAAATATTCATGTATATCTTAGTTCAAATAGAAAGGACTGTGCCCTCTTTGAACATTAATAATAGAGAGTGGTATGTTCAAGAAAGGCATGTAAGAGTATATATGAGTGTGTCAAAGAGTACTCATTTATAGTAAGCTCATAACGTGATATTCCCTCCTCCCCAAATTCCAATACCTTACCGCCCCGCGAGGCCCAAGAACTCTCTGAATGTATGTTGTCCACGGTGTAGCCTTTTTTTTCACATCAATCCAAGTAATTCACCACAGACCATTACCAGAGAAAAGTATCCTTCTTGGCCTTCCATGACCAGCCCCCCCTTCTCAGGGCTCAGGAGGAGACTCAGCCCCGTGGCGCTACTAAGGGCACCCCTCCCCTAGGCGAGGGGGGCGCCTGCTCAGGACTACTTCTTGTACTCATCAATGCTTTTGTGAATCAGGTGCTCTGTGATTCCAGTGTCAGAAGTTACCTGAAAGGATGGCTCCTCACCTACGTATATGTGTATAACCATCATGGAGCACCCTGAAACACCACCTATAAACCCCCCACAGTCCTAAATTTAGTTGTAGGATGACTATATTTGTAAACTACATATGTGAAGTTACAATTTAGCCAATTACATTTTGTCACTGCAAGTTGATTTATTGGTATTTCCATGTGGATTAGGTGTGCAAATAGGTAGGTGGATCAAGCTCCAGGTGCTTCGTGCAGATAAATTCAGCGAGGAAATCTTCACCAGTTGTAGATGAGTTAAACACTCAGAATATCTGCAGAATTTATTTTGACTTTAAGTTTGATATACATAAAGTTGGAGCAAAAACGAAAGTGTTCATCTGGTGGCTAGAAGCTGAAATGTTCACTGATATAGAGTATAGTTGGAGTTTGAGACATATTTAAATCACTTCAAAGA
The DNA here is from genome assembly GCF_964204655.1 of Triturus cristatus. NCBI lineage: Eukaryota > Metazoa > Chordata > Amphibia > Caudata > Salamandridae > Triturus > Triturus cristatus. Next base: position 478,248,189 of record NC_140580.1, read on the forward strand.
GTAAATGTGTCAGTTAGTGGGATGGTTCTTTAAAGAATGTATTTCTAGAACATGAAAAATTAGATACATTGTAGTCAAGAAAGTGAAGAAAGGGCTAGAATTTGAAATATATGATTGTGAGTCTACACCTCGGTTGTTCTCAGAAAGGAAGGAGTAGAGCACAATTGTGGAAAATATTACTACCAGAGGTGGCTGTGAAGTAGTCAATCAACATGGAAAGCCATGGAAAGTGGGAAGACTTTTGGCATGATTGATTAGAGTCAAGAAAAGGACAGATTAACATCTATCAGATAACTAGATTGTGCAGTGGAATGCAGACATACAGCCATCATTAACTACTTCAGGGACTATTTACAGCTGGGACACTTCAGAGGCATCCTAACAGCACTACAATTCAAGGCAGCTGATGGTGATATCACTTAGGGTCAGTCTCCTGGTGGTTAGTGTGACAAGTAGAGTTCTATCAATAATGCAAATACGTCAAGGTAGCTATAGTACTAAAAGTATATGAGAGAAATCTAGTACAGACTGCTAAATGTGATTGTACACAACCCAACACAGAAGTGAACCTGAGAAAAAAGGCCTTAATGTAAGAAACACTAGACATCCCCTTACATTGATAATAGCATCACCTGATATGAGAAAAAAATTGGAAACTGTGGATTGAGAATTAATTCTCAAAATCTTGAAATATATTAATGTTCTCCCTTTTTTAGAGCAGTGGTCGCTTTATTGTCCCTCAATTAAGCGATCGGCCGATCTCCCGTTTGCGAGCGCATAAAAGAGTCGTACATCTGGCCCGTAATATCCAAGCAGAGTATAGCAAAGAACACAAAATTAACGATAGTTCATTGTTAAAAAGCTGACCTGAAGAAGGGGGAAGTAATGAGCTAATGACGCGCTAATGGGCACGCATCTACTGAGGAATAAAGAATAGATTAAAACGGTGAGGGTAAGGGAATAGCTGAGGCATTAATTACTATGACCGCCCCTGAAAGCTAGGAATGAAAATATGTGAAAATGCCTGCAAGCAAAATAGCATGTCTAGATAAATAAGTTGGAAATAATAACTCTAATGATATGGGACAGTAGTGTTTTCCATAGATTTATTTGCTAATAAAATAATTGATTTTTTATTAATACACTTGGTGTTTTCAGCTTAACTTTTTCATTTCAAATTTTGTGCAGATGAGACAAGGGGTGCCAGTTTATTTGGAGTAATCTAAAATTAGCATTTCCTGTTTTAAGACTCGAAGGAAAATTTGCCTTCAACTGTAACAAAAGTTGCTTACTTAAATTACACATTTTACACATGGCAATAATTAGAACTTTACTTCATGTGGTCATTTTGCAATTTAATATAAATACAGTCAATGTTACTTGTGATTTGTGTGTAACAAAAGGTTGTCAGGCAGGTCTTAAAGGGTGAATCTTTCACACATTTTGAACACTGATTAACAAATTATCCACAAACATTTATCATGGAGGATCTGACAATAGTTATGTAAAAAAAATGTTTTGCATCTGTCATCCTGGTATGTATGGATCAATGGATGTGCACGATCTCATTGGATGGCTGTGTCAAGTGCCATGATGTGATTTGAGGAAAATCCAGATATTCTTGGAGCCTAGCACCAAAAATTAAGGAGGGATTGATTATGTTATAAGTAGAGCGCTCATATACAGATGCTTCATGATGATTTAAGAAGACACAACCTTAAAACCCAACAGTGATTGAGGTAATAAGGCCTGAAGATAGTTACAAACAAACAAAAACAGTTTTTCAGCTGGAATCTAAAACAGCATATATATGCTTATGTCCAAAAATTCAAAAGGAGGGAGTTCCACCGTTTGGCCACTGCTGTTGTTGAGGCACAGTCTCCATTAGTGACCGAAGAATTGGTTTGCCGGTCCGAGGGAGCATGACAGTTGATAGAGAAATTTTTTATCGGCCAGATAGGAGGGTGATCTGAGGAGTTGGCATTTATGAACAATTCTAAGGGCTGTAAGGCTTCACACAATCAAATGAGGGGCCAGTGTAGAGATCATTATAATGGCAACATATGCAATGTTCTGGTAGTTTTTGTCAGCACTTGTGCCACAGCATTCTGAGAAATTGGTAGTTGACGTAAAGATTTTATCTGGAGATTCAAGATTTAAATTAGTGTAGCAAAGATATGAGTGAATGTCTTGGGTTGCCTATACACCTGCAAACATAGCCAGTGCAGACATTTTTGTGTTTTTTTACTTTTTTTTATCCTGTGTGGTTTGTGTTGTCATTTCAATTAATTCATTGAAACTTGATCACTAAGCCCGAATAAAGAATTTCCACTTTTGAATCTCCAATCAATTCCCTTTGGGCAGTGGTAAGGATCCCACAGATGGAGGCTGTGTGAACTTCATAACTTTCTGTGTCCACAAAATCATCAGCAGTTTAAACATCTCAGTTGAGGTTGAAAATAACTCTCTTGGGCTTTGGACTAATGCTCAAGGCATTGATTGTACGTTTTTTTTGCCTTCCGTGGACATGAAATCCGGATATCTTTTCCTATAATAGTGAGTCTTACATCATATCAATTATCAATTCACTGATCTTCCAGTATGGCTAAGAACCTTGCATTTTCTTCTGAAACCTTACAATTATTTGATTTGACTTGATTTGAAATGTTATTTATAGAGCGCAGCGAATGCCGAGGCATCTTGGCGCTAACTGGGATACATAGATAATTGGAGCAACCTGACTCTGGATGTTTAGTTTTTGGCAAACAGCCAGGTTTTTAAATCTTTCCTAAACCTCATCCGATTTGGTTGGCGACGCAAGGTAGATGGCATCTGGTTCCAGAGTTTTGCGCACAAAAAGACAGTGTGGGTGCCCCCCCCCCCCATCTTACCTTGCGTGTTTTTGGAACACAGACAAGGCCCTCCGTAGAGGATCTAAGAGTTCTTACTGGATAATATCTAGTGAAAAGTTTCCGCACTTCCCCGGAAATGCCTCCATGGAGGGCCTTATGCATTAAGCAGAGAGCCTTAAAGTTGGCTCTTTGATGAACAGGGAGCCAGTGTAGTGCTCTAATAGCCTCTGAGGTGGGGCGACCCTTAGGAATATTCATGAGTAATCTGGCCACCGCATTTTGCAATGATTTTACCTTCCTCTCCTGTGCTTTATCAATTCCCCTAAAGAGAGGGTTGCGGTAATCTAATTTGGATAAAAAAGGTGCAACTACAACTGTCTTTTGAAGTTCATATGTGATGAACGGTAAGATTTTCCGCAACGTTTTTAGGAGGAAAAAGCAGGAGGAAGTTAGTTGGTTGACATGGGCGGACAGATTAAGCTGTTCGTCGAGGATCACCCCCAAATTTGTAACTTTGGTGACAGGGGTAGGACAAGCTCCCGCCTCTGTGGGCCACCAGTTAATGTCCCACAACGACGGTCCTTTACCGAATTCTAGGACCTCGGTTTTATCTGTATTTAGTTTCAGAAACTTTGAGCTCATCCAGCACATAATATCTTTCAGACATGCATGAAAGCCGATGGCTACTGGCTCTGAGGGTTTGGAAACTGAAATGGTGAGCTGTGAGTCATCGGCGTACATAATCAAGGAGAACCCATGTTTCCTGACTAAGTTGGCCAGTGAGCACACATATATGTTAAAGAGGGTTGGTGACAGAGCAGATCCTTGTGGAACACCACATGGGAGTTGGAATGTTCCAGACTGTATGTTCTCCCAATGTATATTTTGTTCTCTAGTTTCTAAAAAGGAGGAGAGGAGATTTAGTGCAGTATCCTCCACCCCTATATCTCTCAACCGCTGCACAACACCTTATGATTCACGGTGTCGAACGCCGCCGAGAGATCTAATAAAACCAGGATTGCTCTGCCACCTCCATCCACTATCCTCCGAATCCCCTCTGTGGCCAGCACCAACGCTGTTTCTGTCGAACGACAAGGCCTAAAGCCATGTTGTGTGCGGTCTAATAGAAGGTTATCTTCTAGGTAGTGAATTAACTCCCTATTTATGGCTCTTTCCAGAATTTTTGCTGGTAAAGGTAGTCGTGAAATTGGCCGATAGTATTTTGGTTCTATTGGGTCCAAGGCTGGCTTTTTAAAAATTGGCCTTATACAGGTCTTTTTCCAAGCAATGGGATATTTACCCGTTTCAAGGACTTGGTTTAAGAGAGGGGTAAGATATGTACTGATGATCTTAGGTACCAAGTGGAGGACTGCTGGATGACACGGATCATTTGGTGAGCCGGATTTAGTGGATATCAGGAGGTCATGGACCTCCTCCACGGTAAGTGTTCTAAAGCGTGCAAGTCTGCCAGTTGCTTCCCATACATCTATATTTAGTGGATTATTATCTGGCATAGTATTGACCGAATTTAAAAGATCATCATAGATCACTTGTACTTTGCTTTGAAAGAAATTGGCCATCACATTGCAGAAGGCTTGGTCTGGTCTGAACTTGGCTGTGTGTTAGGGTGTGGCAAGTGTATACACAGTTTTAAACAGTTCCTTTGAGGAGTGTTTTGCATCTCCTATTTTAGCAGTAAAATAAGCCCTTTTAGCTTTAATGATAGCTTGCTTATATTCCTCCAGACATTGATTATAAACTAGCTTGTGCTCCGTACTATAATCTGTCCTCCAGATCCATTCTGTCCTTCTATATTTCATTTTTATTGTTTTTACCTCCGGACTATACCAGGGTGCTGTTGCAGTTGCTCTTGTAGTGGTTTTATTAATTTCAGTGGCAACGCTATCTGCGGCTGTTCTAATCCAATTGTCAAATTGGTTGGCTGCAATATCATTGTCACTGTTTAATACAGATAAACCCAAACTCAACGCCTGTTCCAGATCAGCCTTTTTTACCTTATTCCATTTCCGAACCCTCAAATTTGTGGCAGGAAAGGACTGAGGTAAAATAAACGTTTTGTTAGTCACCTCAAAATAAATAGCTCTATGGTCAGTCCAAGGTAAAGGTAACGTCTTTATTATAGCTATGCCTGATTGATTTGTAAAAATACCATCCAGACAGTGGTCCATATTGCGCTCTTTCGTGGGACCTAGTGAGGTCCACGAAACACATTACCCAACCATACATTTCCAGATGCTCTGCCACTAGGTATGCAGATTTGCATGAACAAAATGTAATTTTCTTACATTTTTGTCAGCTTTTGCAAAATCAGGTCAGTAAAATGGTTGGTGGTAATTCTGATGATCCTCAGGTGATCTATTCCATCCTCGCCTGTTCTCCAAACCTCTGACATGTGGATCTGGTTCCAAAAATATACGCTCAGCTGATCTTTTCCTTCTGCAGATGTGTACTCTTAGGCAGTATATATTTTGATACTGTCACTGCCCATTGGGAAGTGTGTTAGCTGGATGTCACATGTGTCTTGGACTTCTTCCTCAAACATTATTCTGACTATGAATTATTTCCAAGGACATTGTTTTCACTATGCTCAATGCAAAGTGGTGCAGTGGAATAGATGTAAGCACCTGTTTCTAAATCCAGTATGATCTAGGGTTTTCTTGCTACGACGTATGGCAATTTAGTCAAAAAACAGATGTGCTGCCAAAACCTGGTTCAGAATATCACTTGCTAGCCTTGTAATTACAAAACATCTTATGTTTCACATGAAGCCCCATCTAGTGACTGACTAGGCTTGCCAATGGGCCTGTCTGCACTGAGGTCCCTTCTGTACAAAAACTATGATTTAGACTTGTCCCAATTTGTTTGTGAGATATACAATGAAGTACACATGCAAAGGTGGAAAAACGTGGAGAAAATAAAGCATTTCTCCTCATTATGCCTGCCATGGCGAAGCATAAGATTTTGGCACAAATCCCAGTTTACCATTGCTTTTAGACAGGGAAATTTGCATAAAAAACCCTGGGTAGTTGCATGGGAATTCCCATGCACCACCCAGGGAATGTCCCTATGACACAAAGTAATGCAAAGAAGTGCAAAGTGGAAATTTGCCGTACTTTGGACTGCCATCCAACACAAATCTTAATTTGCTTTGGATAGTAAATCCCACCCTACCACTTTGCACCAGGTTTGCTTAACAAAAGTGATGCAAACCCAGAAAAAAGCATTACTAAACCTGGGCCCTAAGTGTCATATGTATGCACATGCAGAATGATGATAAGTTAATGCATGACAAGAGTGACTATACAAATAAACGAAAGGAAGTTTTGTACAGGCTCCAAACCCTTGCTGCAGACAATGTGGCCACCCAAGGCAAACGATTAGCATCTGTTTGCCACCTGTCCTTTGGTTAGTGGATGATGGGATATTTTGTGTAACCTTATCTCGGAGATCTTGTGAGTCAAAATAAAGCTAATTCCGGTCTTGGTGTAATTTGAAGTGGACACTGCCTCATCTAGCCTACTGGGCAGGACTCAGAGATGCCTGTTGTATTCTTTTATGATTCTGGTAGAAGGGATATTTGTAAACGTGGGGTAGATCCGGGTCCTTCTTCCCTGGGGGATTGGCTTAAGGCCGTTCACCTGATTTGAAGGATGGACCTAGGCAGCATCTCAGGTAGGGCGGAGGCCATTGGGTTGATTTCCTGAGATGGAGTGGTGGCGTGCTGAACCCGGAAAGCTGAAATTTCCTATGATGCTACCTAAATTCCAAAGTGATGTGGGTGTTTCTAGCCTAGTTTGGTGTGGCGGGGCCACTGTAAGCGCATCAGGTGTGAGAATGGTCTTCTCTCCTCATTTCACCTGAGATTGTGGCAATTTTGGTGGTATGGGGAAAAAAATGAAAGGAGAACTAAATAACATAAGAGAAAGTCTATAGGTAACGCAACTCCATAGCGGGTGATTCCTCTAGACTGGGCATCTGACTAGCCGTCATTTATTGCTGCATCTTAATGGCCCTTTGGTAGAGTCAGAACAGTCTCCAGAGGAATATTTCCACATTCACAAGAATTCTGAAAAGGTCGGTTCTATGGAGGATGGAGTTGACAGCAGAATCTGTCTCTTTTCTTGTGGAATCTCCATCCACTCTAAATAAATATATTCTCAGACTAGATCATTTCAGAATCAGCTACGTCATCAGTGAATAATGAATGCGAATGCATATCCTTTCTAATTATACCTACGGCATCTGGCATGTATATAGCTAGAAAATACACATTTGGGTCGTGAATAGAGGATTGGCATAAAACCAAGGTTACCTGTTCAATTAGGGAACGAACGGTAAACAAAATACCTATAAAATGATACGTTGCCTTTGATTTAGAATTGACAGCTGGGCTACCATAAATTATTACACCTATCTGTGACAACTAAAATGAGAGCCTTGTCCCCATGAGAGATGCAGGTCAATTTATACACGTGCCTTGCGCCCCCCTTGCACTGCAGAATCACAGCAAATTGTCATTGATGAATTGAACACATCAATATGTGACAGTACAAAATGCCAGAAGTGCAGATTCCAGCCTCCGCAGTGGCTTTGCGGCAGAGTACAAATTTACATTGCATGTAATGACAATATTTTATCTTGGATAGCTGCAAAGTGCCAGGCGTTAGACAAATATACACGAATGATAATACTAAAACATGGAATGCATTCATTACATACAATTAAACACGCACGATTCACACATCTATGAATCACTTTCGCCCGTTTGACAGCATGTAATGAGAAAGCACTGTTCCAATGTATGCACGCCCACGCGAGCAACTACGTTCACCGCATGCACCACTGCCAATAGAATACTAACAGCATACAGTGTCAGTCTGTAACACCTCATGCGATTCCAAAGCACATCAGAACAACAAGACAACAACAAGGTCCTGTCAAATGGCACAGAAAGGATGTCAACCCGCTTACGATTAAAAGAATTATTCGGAAAAAATGTACAGTATGTAATGAAAGCAGAAGAATTTCGAAAATATAAATAAAACATGAGAACCTGTCAAATTATAGTCACAAAACTGCGTTATTAGCTGTGGATTGCACTCCTACAGAGAAATGAATGCGTGAAGGAAGATTTCTAGTGTGCAGCAGTGACCTCCGTGCTCACCCGCTTGATAGCTTGGCAAGAGCAGTCAGTCTTATCTCAGAGGAAATGTGTAAAGCATTTGCACATAACACACAGTAATACAGTAATACAGTGAAAGCACTGCAAAAGTACACCACACCAGTTGTAGAAAAATAACCAATATTGATCTGTGTAAAACAAGATCAAAACGAATTAAATCCAGCATGCTGTAACAAAGCTATGAATGTATGAATAATAGACTTAAAGTACAGTTCTGTGAAGTTGATAGCCGCTGGGCTATCGAGGAATAGTGAACAAACAGATCCAACAGCTTAGGCTGACTGCGAGGTCATGGGCCAGCTACGGTGTAGGGAAGACCAGCAAACAGTACCTTGGAAATTCAGGACGTCGAGGACCTGGTGATAAGCTCCGGAGAGGCGTCATTGGCGTTAGCTACGGAGGTCGGTGCAGGAGTTGTCCAGCCCTTGAAGTCACACATGTTGTAGATCGAACTCTGTGAGGTTGAAGTCAGGAGCATCAGCGGCATCAGGGCTGCGGTGAAGTGGAGCGGTGCAGAGTGCGGTACCCTCAGGTCACATTGCAGGTAGCGGCTCAGTAACGTCGTCCTGCGGCCTCAGTGAGACCAGGGCTGAGGTATGAAGTGGGGCGGTGCTCGTCACGTTGCTTGCAGTGCAAGCAGGGGTGTCGATTGACGATCTGGAGTCAATGGCGCCAGCGTCTGTGGGTCAAAGCTGCAGTGTGAGATGGGGGAGTGCATCGAGTAATTTATGAGCGGTGCACCCAGGCTACAGTGCAGGCAGTGGCATCGATGTCGGCATTGAGCATCGTCATTGGGGATACCAGTGTGGTTATGTGAAGCAAGGCAGGGTAAAGTACGGAGCCCTCAGGTCACGGTGCAAGGGAGGATTTGGCTGGTGTCGCCGGTGAGACCATGGTTGTGGTATGAAGCATTGCGGGGCAGTGCTCGCTGCAGACCCTTCAGGTCATGGGACCGGCAGTAGCGTCGGTGATGGCGTTGTGTTGATTTTCTTCTGTTTGCAGCACAAACCACACAGTTACCAGTGGTGAAAGCAGATGATCTTGAAGTCTTTGCTGGTACTGAGACTTCTTGAAAAGGGGGAAAGCTCTTCCTTAAGTCCTTGGAGAAACTCAGGAAATAAATTGTAGAAAGTTCAGTCCAGTCCAGTCCTCTTACTGTCCAAGACAGCAGCAGCAACTGCAGGATAACCCAACAAAGCAGCACACAGCAAAGGGGCAGTACTCCTCCTGGCAGCTCTTCCAGATCTTCTTCTTGTCAGGGCCCTTAGTCCAAAAGAGTTCTAAAGTTCTGGGGTCATTGTCCCAATATTTATACTACTTTTCTCTTTGAAGTCTTATGCATAAAGTCCCTCTTGCTCAGAAAAACCAGTTCTGTCCTCCCTGGTCCAGCTTCACTACAGGAGGTGGGGAGAGCATTGTGCAGAACACCGCCGATAAAGCTACCACAAATGCCGTAGAGGTGTCACACACGGACCTGGCGCTTATTGAACATAAACCAAATTTTGTATTTACTGGGGGCATAAGACTGAACCAAAACACGCCGGATTCTTACTTGGATTATTGTGAATTAATTTTTTCCATTGGTGATACTCATGCATGATGCAAAGAAATTAATTAGGGTGGTCTACTGGTCTCCTTCATTAAGCACTGCTATGCTCACTATTGATTCTTAGAGAAAACTACAGCCCTGATGATGTCGTTAAATCGGACGAAACACGTGTTGTTATATTTCATATAGGTACACCAATATAGGTCCAGGTAACATCATAACCCTTCACCTACATTCTCTCCTATATTACATACATAACAGATTTGAGGGACCGACCTTTCACCTAGTTACAATACTACACACAGTACATAGGGTTTTACCCTAAACACTGGCCTCATAAATTTTGCATGACGATTCTTAGTTTCTTGGAATCATGGCAGGACCATCAACTCCTGCATAAAACCCATGTATTCCCGTTTTCATCCTAAGTCTGACACTGGCACAACAAGGTAGACCCCAAAACACACAAGATGATGGACGGAATGTTGCACAATGGCAAAACACTCACCCCCAGTCACAGATCTGGGTTTAATCCATCGTTATTTTGCTCACCACACCACCCCAGTTCAGACATGGCCATATGCAAATCAGTCTTGACCCTGTGCCTCATGGGAACAGTCCAGCCCGAACTGCCAAGCCATGTCTTCCCTGGACCAAAATCAAGCATCCTAGGACCGGTTTCTGGCTATCAGCCGTCATCAGCCTGGATAGCTTGACTCCAGTGGCGTAGTGAGCACGGGACCCACGTCTGGGCATACCCTTCCCACATAGGGTGAACAGCAAAACACACAAGATGATGGACGGAATGTTGCACAATTTGCATATGGCTAGGTTCAAACTGGAACGGCATGGTGAGCAAAAAAACGATGGATTTAGGCCCAGATCTCTGTACTGGGGTGAATGTATGACATTGTTCTGCATTCTGTCCATCAACTGTTTTGTTTGCATTTGTCACCCCGAGTGGGAAGGGTATGCCCAGACGTGGGTCCCTTGCTCTCCATGCCACTGGAATCTAGCTATCCTGGCTGAAGAGGGGTGAAACCCCGAAACCGGTCCTAGGATGCTTGTTTCCTGTCCAGGGAGGACCTGGCTTGGCAGTTCGGGCTGGACTGTTCCCATGAGGCACAGGGTCAAGACTGATTTGCATATGGCTGGGTTCAAACTGGAACGGCATGGTGAGCAAAAAAACGATGGATTTAGGCCCAGATCTCTGTACTGGGGTGAATGTATGACATTGTTCTGCATTCTGTCCATCAACTGTTTTGTTTGCATTTGTCACCCCGAGTGGGAAGGGTATGCCCAGACGTGGGTCCCTTGCTCTCCATGCCACTGGAATCTAGCTATCCTGGCTGAAGAGGGGTGAAACCCTGAAACCGGTCCTAGGATGCTTGTTTCCTGTCCAGGGAGGACCTGGCTTGGCAGTTCGGGCTGGACTGTTCCCATGAGGCACAGGGTCAAGACTGATTTGCATATGGCTGGGTTCAAACTGGAACGGCATGTGAGCAAAAAAACGATGGATTTAGGCCCAGATCTCTGTACTGGGGTGAATGTATGACATTGTTCTGCATTCTGTCCATCAACTGTTTTGTTTGCATTTGTCACCCCGAGTGGGAAGGGTATGCCCAGACGTGGGTCCCTTGCTCTCCATGCCACTGGAATCTAGCTATCCTGGCTGAAGAGGGGTGAAACCCCGAAACCGGTCCTAGGATGCTTGTTTCCTGTCCAGGGAGGACCTGGCTTGGCAGTTCGGGCTGGACTGTTCCCATGAGGCACAGGGTCAAGACTGATTTGCATATGGCTGGGTTCAAACTGGAACGGCATGGTGAGCAAAAAAACGATGGATTTAGGCCCAGATCTCTGTACTGGGGTGAATGTATGACATTGTTCTGCATTCTGTCCATCAACTGTTTTGTTTGCATTTGTCACCCCGAGTGGGAAGGCTATGCCCAGACGTGGGTCCCTTGCTCTCCATGCCACTGGAATCAAGCTATCCTGGCTGAAGAGGGGTGAAACCCCGAAACCGGTCCTAGGATGCTTGTTTCCTGTCCAGGGAGGACCTGGCTTGGCAGTTCGGGCTGGACTGTTCCCATGAGGCACAGGGTCAAGACTGATTTGCATATGGCTGGGTTCAAACTGGAACGGCATGGTGAGCAAAAAAACGATGGATTTAGGCCCAGATCTCTGTACTGGGGTGAATGTATGACATTGTTCTGCATTCTGTCCATCAACTGTTTTGTTTGCATTTGTCACCCCGAGTGGGAAGGGTATGCTCAGACGTGGGTCCCTTGCTCTCCATGCCACTGGAATCTAGCTATCCTGGCTGAAGAAGGGTGAAACCCCGAAACCGGTCCTAGGATGCTTGTTTCCTGTCCAGGGAGGACCTGGCTTGGCAGTTCGGGCTGGACTGTTCCCATGAGGCACAGGGTCAAGACTGATTTGCATATGGCTGGGTTCAAACTGGAACGGCATGGTGAGCAAAAAAACGATGGATTTAGACCCAGATCTCTGTACTGGGGTGAATGTATGACATTGTTCTGCATTCTGTCCATCAACTGTTTTGTTTGCATTTGTCACCCCGAGTGGGAAGGGTAGGCCCAGACGTGGGTCCCTTGCTCTCCATGCCACTGGAATCTAGCTATCCTGGCTGAAGAGGGGTGAAACCCCGAAACCGGTCCTAGGATGCTTGTTTCCTGTCCAGGGAGGACCTGGCTTGGCAGTTCGGGCTGGACTGTTCCCATGAGGCACAGGGTCAAGACTGATTTGCATATGGCTGGGTTCAAACTGGAACGGCATGGTGAGCAAAAAAACGATGGATTTAGGCCCAGATCTCTGTACTGGGGTGAATGTATGACATTGTTCTGCATTCTGTCCATCAACTGTTTTGTTTGCATTTGTCACCCCGAGTGGGAAGGGTATGCCCAGACGTGGGTCCCTTGCTCTCCATGCCACTGGAATCTAGCTATCCTGGCTGAAGAGGGGTGAAACACCGAAACCGGTCCTAGGATGCTTGTTTCCTGTCCAGGGAGGACCTGGCTTGGCAGTTCGGGCTGGACTGTTCCCATGAGGCACAGGGTCAAGACTGATTTGCATATGGCTGGGTTCAAACTGGAACGGCATGGTGAGCAAAAAAACGATGGATTTAGACCCAGATCTCTGTACTGGGGTGAATGTATGACATTGTTCTGCATTCTGTCCATCAACTGTTTTGTTTGCATTTGTCACCTCGAGTGGGAAGGGTATGCCCAGACGTGGGTCCCTTGCTCTCCATGCCACTGGAATCTAGCTATCCTGGCTGAAGAGGGGTGAAACCCCGAAACCGGTCCTAGGATGCTTGTTTCCTGTCCAGGGAGGACCTGGCTTGGCAGTTCGGGCTGGACTGTTCCCATGAGGCACAGGGTCAAGACTGATTTGCATATGGCTGGGTTCAAACTGGAACGGCATGGTGAGCAAAAAAACAATGGATTTAGGCCCAGATCTCTGTACTGGGGTGAATGTATGACATTGTTCTGCATTCTGTTCATCAACTGTTTTGTTTGCATTTGTCACCCCGAGTGGGAAGGGTATGCCCAGACGTGGGTCCTTTGCTCTCCATGCCACTGGAATCTAGCTATCCTGGCTGAAGAGGGGTGAAACCCCGAAACCGGTCCTAGGATGCTTGTTTCCTGTCCAGGGAGGACCTGGCTTGGCAGTTCGGGCTGGACTGTTCCCATGATGCACAGGTTCAAGACTGATTTGCATATGGCTGGGTTCAAACTGGAACGGCATGGTGAGCAAAAAAACGATGGATTTAGGCCCAGATCTCTGTACTGGGGTGAATGAATGACATTGTTCTGCATTCAGTCCATCAACTGTTTTGTTTACAGCAAGGTAGACCCCCTGGGGATACTTAGGGTATATAAACATCACATTTTGTTGAGATAGTGAGAGGAGATCACAACTTCCATGTCGACACACTGACATGGGACGCTGAGGTTCCTGCAAGCAGATACTCCAGCTCACAGTGGTCTGACATCCCTTGTGGGTTGTTCAGCTCAAGACCAGAACGGGGTCCCACAGGCTAACATCAGGTAATGGGGTTGGCTTTAACCTAGAGGGATTCTTGGCTTTACACCTACTCACATTCTAGGTACCCTTAGGTACATCTAGTTAGGGTTACATCGTAGGAGTACATATTTTACTGCCATGTATTTCATATACTTGCCTATATTTATGATTTTAGCAAAGTGGTAGAAACCTACCATCTGTTTACTTTCTTAGTGCTGCTACACAATTATCTATGTTACTGTCTACTGGTGATTTCAGTGCACGTATTTTACGCTAGAATAACGACTGTTCAATAAATACTTATTGAAAACGTACCACCGTTTATTCTGTATATCTCTCAGAGAACAAGTGAGCACGAGTGACTGAGTGAAAAGTAAGTTACTGTTTCCACGGGCCTGAGGGATCAGGGCTGTCATGTTCAATAGTTGCCAAGAACTATTCTCTCCTTGGTAAGAGTGGGCGATAGTGGCATCGTGAGCTAGCTGGTACACAGGCCAACATACCCATGGGGGGTATGTTGAACACTGAAAATGATCTACAATAAAAGATGTCTGGAGTCCAAGATTTGGATGACTACAACTCTTGTGTGGAAATTGGAATTATTCGAGAACATAAACTTGATGAACACTAAATTGTGAAAACCTTTTGATATATAATGTGTACATAGTGTGTGTCTGAGGTTTGGTTTGACTTGTTCTTGGCAGGTCCCTTAGTCCAAAAGAGTTCTAAAGTTCTGGGGTCAGGGTCCCAATATTTATACTACTTTTCTCTTTGAAGTCTTATGCAGAAAGTCCCTTTTGCTCAGTAAAAACCAGTTCTGTCCTCCCTGGTCCAATTTCACTACACAAGGTGGAGAAAGCATTGTGCAGAGCAGTCACAGCCTATTCAGGTGTCAGTGACAACTCCTCCCACCACTATAGCCCAGGTTGGCCCATCAGCATATGCCAGGCTCACCTCAGCTCCCTTTGCGTAAGTATTTAGGTGAATGCCCAACCCAGCCCCTTGAAAACCTAAAATCAGTTGTTGATTCCACAGGCAGACAGAGGCACAAAGGATGGTTAAGTAAGAAAACACCCCTTTTCTAAAAGTGGCTTTTCAAACCCACAAAAGCCACCTTTACTAAAAGAAAAATGTGTTATTCAATTCTGAGCTCATGGAACCTAAACTCCATTTCTCTTTCTTTTCCCAAGTGAGAGTTACACTTGTAAAATGTTACAAGACAGCCTTTCAATATGGAAAAAGAAACTACATAGTATTTCACTATCAGGACATGTAAAACACACCAGCACATGTTTTACCTTTCACATAAACTGCACACTGCCCTTGGGGCTACCTTGGACCTACCTTAAGAGTGACTTACTTGTAATAAAAGGGAAGGTTAGGGCCTGACAAGTGGGTGCACTTGCCAGGTCAACATGACAGTTAACATTGAACACAGACACTGCAGTGGCAGGTCTGAGACACCCTTGAAAAGCTATTTGTGTAGGTGGCACAACCAGTGCAGCAGACCCAATCGTAGCTTTTGATTTACAGGCCCTGTTCACACACAGTACACAGTACTAGGGACTTACTAGTAAATCAAATGTGCCAATCATGGAACAACTAATCCTAACACAGTTTACAGTAGGAGCACTTGCAATTTACTACTGAATAGCAGTGAAAAAGTGCAGAGGCACTAAACCAGCAAAACCGAAGTCCAGCATACCATAAAAACAGGAGGTCAGAAAGCAAAAAGACAGGGGAAACACACCAAAAGATGTCAGGTATAACACACATCCACTCACAGTCCCACCCTGGAACTCAAACACCCACTCACAGTCCTATGCTGGCATTGCCACACCCACTCAAAGCCCCATACGGGCAGCCACACACCCACTCACAGACTCATGCAGCCACTGAGAGAACTACCCATAGACCCATGCAGGCACTCAAACACCTATTCACATATCCACTCAGGTACTCACACATCTACTGACAGGCCCAAACAGTCACTCACCCTCCCACTCACAGACCCACACAGGCAGTTTTACACCCACCAGCTTACAGACCCACAACGTCACTCACACATCCACTCACAGACCCACACAGGCAGTCTTTCACCCCCTCACAGACCCACAGAGCCACTCACACACCCACTTACAGACCCATGGAGGCACAGACAAACCCATTCACAGACCAACATAGGCGCACACAGCCCCAGTCAATCAATCAATCAATCATGGCATTTGTAAAGCGCGCTACTCGCCCGGGAGGGTCTCAAGGCGCTGGGGGAAGGGGAAATGTCACTGCTCGAACAGCCAGGTCTTTATTATATATTATTTATTATTAATGGCATTTGTTAAGCGCATGGTTGCACAAGGAACAGTGCGTCCCCGCGCTGACAGTACCACCAACATCACAAAGTAACAATAGTGGCGGATGAGGGAAAGCAGGAGAACCATACCAAATCAGGCTTTGGGGAAAAGACGAGTTTTCAACATTTGTCTAAACCTCGTTTCAGATGGTTCCATTCTCAGTTCAATGGGAAGGTCATTCCAGCCCTTACTGGCAAGGTAACGAAAGGATCGTCCTCCCATCCTAGCTCTGTGAATCCGTGGAGCAACTAACAACATATTGCCCATTGACCTAAGAGAACGTGAAGGTCGATAGACAGGAAGCAGAGCTTGGAGATAAGAAGGAGCTTTTAGATGAGCAATGCGATGAGCAATGCACAACATTTTGAATGTAATTCGTTCTCTTATCGGGAGCCAATGTAAGGAATACAAGGCATTTTTCCCAGAGGCCCTTCTAGGAAGGTTCAAAACAAGCCTAGCAGCTGCACTTTGAACACGCTGCAACTGCATTAGACCTTTATTACTTAGTCCGCACAGGAGGAAGTTCCCATAGTCTAAGTGGGAAGTGACCAAGGCATGTATCATTGTTTTTCTGGCGCTAGGAGGCAATAGGTCAAGAATCTTCCTAAGGACCTTTAAAATACCATAGCATTTACCAGCCACATTACCCACATGGTTAGTGTAGGCAAGATTGGAATCAAGGAGTATGCCGAGGTTCTTGACTGTTTCAATCGGGACCGGAACCGAACCCAGTTCTGAGGGCCACCAAGCGGATGTCCAGATGGAAGGACAAGGACCAACAATAAGAACTTCCGTCTTATTGCCGTTAAGGCGGAGGTAGTTCAACTTCATCCACCCGTCCAGTGCTACCAGGCATGCCGAAAATTTCTCCGCCTCCACAACTGGGTCACGAGACAAATTGATCACCAGTTGTGTATCGTCTGCGTAAGAGACTATGGCAACACCAAATGACTCCACCAGTCTTGCAAGAGGTTCCATGTACAAATTGAATAATGTAGGGCTCAGAATCGAGCCTTGAGGAACCCCTTGTTTGAGACATCTGATACTGGATTTGCACGGAGGACAGTGCACCTGAAATCTTCTGTTATTAAGAAAGGACGTCAACCATTCATGGGCTTGACCAGTTATGCCCATCTCTCTCAGACGGTCCAGTAACACGGAGTGTGACACGGTATCAAACGCCGCACTTAGGTCCAATAGGACCAGTGCGGTCGTGTGACCCTCATCCGCCTGGCACCGCAGCAGTTCCGTCGACAGAAGGAGAGCGGTCTCCGTTGAATGTTTGTTTGAGCTGCTTCCTGAAGGAGAGATGGTCTTGGGTTCGCCGAAGGTGGGTGGGGAGGGAGTTCCAAGTCTTGGCTGCCAGGTAGGAGAAGGATCTTCCTCCGGCGGTGGCTCTGCGGATGTGTGGAACGGTGGTGAGGGTGTGGCTGGTCGATCGTAGCTGGCGGGTGGGCGTGTAGAAGGTCATGCGGTCGTTGAGGTACTTGGGGCCCAGGTCGTGGAGAACCTTGTTTGCGTGGGTGAGGAGTCTGAACGTGATTCTCTTGCTGACGGGGAGCCAGTGCAGGTCTCTCAGGTGACCGTGATGTGGCTGTGTCGGGGGATGTCCAGGATGAGTCGTGCGGAGGCGTTCTGGATGCGTTGGAGTCTTTTTTGAAGTTTGGCTGTGGTTCCGGCGTAGAGGGTGTTCCCGTAGTCCAGTCGGCTGGTGACGAGTGCTTGGGTGACAGTCTTCCTGGTTTCGGTGGGGATCCATCTGAAGATCTTGCGGAGCATGCGCAGGTTGTTGAAGCACGAAGATGTGACGGCGTTGACTTGTCTGGTCATCGAGAGGGAGGAGTCCAGGATGAAGCCCAGGTTGCGTGCGTGGTCTGTTGGTTTGGGAGCGGTGCCCAGGGCCAGGGCATCACCCTGGCCCTGGCGGAGGGTGATGATCCCAGGATGAGGACCTCCGTCTTGTCCGAGTTCAATTTGAGGCAGCTGTTCCTCATCCAGTCGGCGACGTCTTTCATCCCTTCGTGTAGGTTGGCTCTGGCGGTGGTGGGGTCGTTGGTGAGGAAGAGGATCAGCTGGGTGTCGTCAGCGTAGGAGATGATGTTGAGGTTGTGTTGGCGTGCGATGGCTGCGAGGGTGCTCATGTAGACATTGAAGAGGGTTGGACTGAGTGAAGATCCTTGTGGTACGCCGCAGATGACTTCGGTGTCCTCGGATCTGAGGGGGGGGAGGCGGACTCTCTGGGTTCTCCGGCGAGGAACGAGATGATCCATTCCAGTGCTTTCTCTCGGATTCCAATGTTGCTGAGGCGCTTCACTAGGGTGCAGTGGCAGACAGTGTCGAACGCCGCAGAGAGGTCCAGGAGGATGAGGGCCGCTGTTTCCCTGTTGTCGATCAGGGTTCTGATGTCGTCGGTGGCTGCGATTAGGGCGGTCTCGGTGCTGTGGTTGGCCCGAACCCCGGACTGCGAGGGGTTGAGGGAGCCGTTTGTCTCGAGGAAGGCGGCAAGCTGTCTGTTGACGGTCTTCTCGATGACTTTGGCCGGAAAAGGAAGGAGCGAGATTGGACGGTAGTTCTTGAGGTCGGTGGGGTCTGCCGTTGGTTTCTTCAGGAGGGCGGTCAGCTCGGCGTGTTTCCAGCTCTCCGGGAAGGTGGCGGTGTGGAAGGAGGAGTTGATGATGTCCCGGATGTGGAAATATGGATTTTTCTGGTCAGTTATGTCCCCTATCTTGGACCCCAACAGTTCTATGTGCATGTCACAAGTACCTGTGTGTTCCCTCCAGTTCCAGTTATAAAGACGCAAACACATGTGCGTCCTCCGTCAACATGTCCTCTGTCAGATCCGCCATGAATAGGCCGGATATTCCATTCCTAAGTATGAAAAGCCATCGGCTTTATATGGTTCACTTATGCCACTTTTTCAGTGCAGGCAAGTAGGCCCTGATTCTGTCATCAAAACTCCTCTTGCCTTCTGCCTCTGAAAGCTCCAGCCCGAGCCTGCATCTGTGACCATGAACTCTGTCTCATTCTCTGCGCGGCCCACGAAGCCTGACATCAGCCTATTCTCTGCCAAGAGCTGTATTTCACCTTCGAATTATCTGCTTCCCCCTCAGCCGATGCATTCCTGCCTAGTAGTTTAAGTAAACATTCTTCCAGTTACCAAGCAAAAAGGCCCAACTTCTCTGTCCTCATGCAAGTAATTCATAGCCCTGTTACCATGGAATATTCCTACCCCCTCGCATTCAGTGTAGACACTTAGACGCTTGTACACGCACGCACAGTCAGTATAGAATAGATTCTGTCCGAGAGTCCTTCTTTTATGGATAACATAGTTCTTTAAACATAGGATGTTAGATATGATTTGGGATTAGGTTGACTTGACCCCCCAGACTTCTTGTCTCCACATGTAGAGCTAAATGTCAAGTCCCCGTCACCCCCTAGTTACACGTCAATTACACGTCATGCTGCTGCGCGCGCATCAATGCCAAGTATTATCTTATAGATCCACCTATGTATTACGTCATAACCAATCATGTTCCTTTCTACTCATTATTACACCCATTTTTCGGTTACGCAGACCAAACGTCAATTTCCTTATCAATTGTTACGCCTACTGTATTCACTTCATTATAATGTATGTACTATAAAAGTTACTTCTTGTCAAATAAAGTATGTACTTCACTTCCTGAACCCCCGTGGTGATGGAACTTGAGGCATCCGATTATAATCGTTTATTGGAATAAAGCCCATTCCGAAACTCTAATATCACGGATTCTGCCTCTCATTTTACTGAGCTATTTTATAATGTTTCTGTATCAAATTCAGTCCCGGTAAAGGAATTTTTATTTACCACATGATGGCGCCCGAACAGGGACACTTTCTCATCTCACGCGCCGGCGGTGCGTTGCAGGCCCGGTCTCCTGCCACAGCTGGACGGACAATAACGCGTACCAGCAGGATTTCCTGTATCTCCCTCCGGTCAAGCGGGGGCGACTGAGACTGCGATCAACACCCAGACGAGGCGGTGAGAAGTGCGAAGTATCCCGACCAGAGCCTAGCTGAGAGAGCAAGATCCGAGGTATACAGAGACCCACCAGTCCGAAGTCAAGCCCAGTGTCCGACGAGTCGAGTCGAGTCGAGTCCGGTCCGGTTCAAGTTCAAGTTACTGAGGCCTTCCGTTTCCGAAGCTACCCGGTGAGTACCATTGCTGGGGAGGCATTTCTGACGTGCACATAGGTTGTGCCGGTCAAGACGGGTTTGGGTACACAAATCCGGTCTGCACTGTTTTAGCAGTGTATCTGTACTGTTTAGCAGTATATCAAGTATTCCGAAGTATTCCGAAGTGTCTAGTTATTGGCTAGTTATTGTCGAGAATTAAGCTTGGTGATTAGTTATGCAGACGATCATCATTGTTGTTTCAGTTAAAGGTTTAATGTTAAATGTTTAAAGTGTTTAAGTATGTTCTGAATATCGTGGTATGAATGACTGTTCATTATCGTGTTTATTGTATTAAGTCTGTTCAAATTCAAGTATCAGGTCAAAATCAAGTATAAGGTTAGTTCTCAATATGCCGCTCTTTTCGAAATTAAGACAGATCACTACCAGAAAAGGGGTTCTCGAAGAAGCAGTCCCTATTCCTCCTAGGGACACTCCAGGGCACTTTATGTATCACAAACATGGCTTAGACGCTATATTATTTCTTGATTTATGGGTAGACTATACCAAGGGATTACCAGAAAGTCAGAGGTGGCCCACAGCGGGGACCTGGGATGCAGAGTGCATCATGAAAGTCGAGGAAGAGTTATGGAAAAGGAAAGTCAGACAGTCACAGAAAGACGCCGTTGAATTATGGCGTAAAGAATCACATAGACGAACAGAAAAAGCACGTAGACAGGAAGAGAAGAGTAAAGAGAATTCCAATAAAGTTCGAGAGAATCTATTAATTGAGGAAGGTATCCGAGTGAAATCAGAACAAGTAGACAGACAAAGAAATGCCCTTATGAATGGTATGTATCCCCTTCTGGCCGAAGGATTACCTAAGGCTACTCCAGAGATACCGAAAGACTTGCCACCCCCATTATTCCCAATCAAGGTACATCCTAAGGGGCATCCTAGAACCGCAGAAGATGTTTTTCTTTCCTCATATTTAGATGACGCAGCTCCCGAGTATGCTAATTCCGCCCCACGTAGACCGCATACCAGGGAGGTTCAACGCCAAGATCCAGTGCCCGTATCCCTACAGCAACAAATCGAGTCACAAGTTCCGGCAAGCACATCTGTTTCTGTATCCGTTCCTACAGCTACTTCTATGGCTGTGTCCACACCTATAGTTGCTG
Organism: Triturus cristatus; assembly: GCF_964204655.1. Classification (NCBI taxonomy): domain Eukaryota; kingdom Metazoa; phylum Chordata; class Amphibia; order Caudata; family Salamandridae; genus Triturus; species Triturus cristatus. The sequence continues at coordinate 478,269,524 of NC_140580.1, forward strand.
TGTCACGTTCGACGAATCCTTTTACACCCGACGCCCCAGATGGGGCCGCGGGAGGAGCTACCAATATCTTTTCTACGCCACCCAGAATAAATAAACTTACTTTTCAAGAGTCAGCGCATTCACGTACACCCAAACTCCTTAGTGCCCGTGCGCTTAAGGAACTTCTTATAGATTGTAGATATGACCCGGTGCCTGGAAAAGAGGACGAAATGACCCTAGCATCATTGCGTATCAGACGAGCCGCAGTGTATTTAGCGAAGTTACCAGGAATGACTGCGCATCTAGATAATATATATCATTTTGTCCAAACGGGGCGAGATCCAGAATGTATTTACAGAGCTATGGAATACCAGAAAGTAGAGATACAGGGGGAACTGTTACGTTTCCTCATAAACTGTGTGATCAGAAATTATGACCGACCAGGGGTAGACCCGGAAGCAATGAAAATTCTTACAAGATGGAGCCAGAATATATCGGAAGGGAGACATGATAAACAAAACTGTATAATAGCCATGTGCCGAAAGATCCGTAAAGAAATAGAACGCCTACACGAAGAGCGATTAGAGGTAGACGAGTTCGAACAAAACGAGGAAGAAGGGTCAGGACTGCCCACAGGACAGTCGGACACCATAGCCTATGTAGGTAAAGGAAGATCTTGTAATAAGAATCAGACTAGATATCATACTGAATCAATACATCCGATATGTCCAGATAATAACAGGAATTTTCAAATACCTATAATTAATATAAGGTCTAACGAGCATTCGTTCCAAACCGCCGACAAACTACTCCGAGAACGAAGGGGTTATCATTTCCTCGATTCTATGGATGAACAAGATTTAGCCAGGGCAGCTGTCCATTGGGTGGACAGTCCCGGAAAATATAGTGATGATACAGTAGTACGCACATTTTTGAATCTTACCCCAGATGAACAAAGGTTAGCTGGGATTTATATGATTCAACAACTCATTATACTATATCGGAGTCAGCATTCGGACCCTGGTCCCTTGCCTGACATACTGACTGAATTACTTATGAATAAATGGAGAGGTCCAGGTACTGAATTAATTGAAGAAATTCTAGGATCAAGAAAGCAGTATATTCTTTTTGTATGTTCAGAACATGTTCCATTGTCCGTCAAGGAAAGAACTACGTATCACATAGATAGACAGAATCCCTTACGAGAAGTCCACCCAATAAAGGGTGAGGACAATCAGTTTAAACGCGTATTTGTATATACGCCCATATCGAAAATAGAATTGTTAGAAATGAAGAAAGTGGTACCCAGTCATGACAAAGACCCAGCGGGTTTTCACCGAGAAATTAAAGACATGTTACTCATGGGAGAGTATACCTACCCCGACATTATGACAATATTAAAGGTGTTGATGCCTGCTGGCATTTATGAGAAACTCAAGGAAAAAGAGTGGGAGGTAGGTGATCAAAAGATAGAATGGTCAGCATTAGAAGCAGAAGAAAGGGCCCGAGGTCCAGGTTCGGGGCTTGGGGACAAAACTAAAGCACTACCAGGTCTACTAGTACAGGTACTGCCACGTTTATTAACTACGAAAAAGGAAGATTGGGGTACAATTTCAGCCTGTAAGCAGAAGCAAGATGAAGACACTAGTGATTACTATGCCCGATTTGAAAAATGTTTTGGTATAAATAGTGGCATAAAAGCAAGTAGCGAATCATACCCACATCTGTTTGTAACAAAATTAGTAGAAAATGCTCTGCCCCCAGTAAAGAATAGAGTATTAAAATTCGAGAGTACCTGGCAAGGTAACACTCCAACACAAATGTTACAAATGTTACAGTACCACCACAATAGAATTAAAGAGGAACAAGAACATGAACACAGACGCATGAAAGACACGAAAATGAAAATGCTAGTTTCCCAGACAGTTCCAGCTGAAGGACATAAAAAGGGTATGACACATTCCGATTCAGCAGGACCTGTAAAAGGGACATGCAATTATTGTAAAAAGCCAGGCCATTACGTACATGATTGTCCAGTTTTAAAACATAATATCGCCATAGGTAAAACACAAGAAAGATCACGGCCACTTAGACAAGATCAGAATGAACAAGGAGCTACGCAGCATGCCCAGGCTATGCCAGCCGCACAACAGCCAATACAGTTTGTGCCAGCTGCACCACCGTTGCCTGCTGCTGCCACACAGACAACAACACGACAAATGTATCAGACCGCACAGTATGAATATCCCGAGTATCAGCGTTACGCATGAACAAGCCTAGAGAGGGAAGTTGACTTACCCCTTATTGAAATCCCAGTAGACCAAGAAGGACCTTATGTACATAGTGAATTATTAGGCCAAGATAGAAAATTTCTACTCGATACAGGGGCAAGTCGAACGACCATAAAACGTAGTGAAGTTCCAGGGGCACCCCTCTCAGGCTCACAGAATATTTCCCTTGGTTTTTCAGGAAAACCTATTGTTAATGAAGTGTCACAACCTCTGCCACTTACGATAGGACCTTTGACCCGAACTACAGATTTATTGCTTACTAAATCATGTCCAGAAAACTTGTTAGGAATAAAAACGTTGAAAGCCCTAGGAGCCATAATATGTTGTTCTCCGGAAGGAGTAAGGTTGTTTTTACGTGATTTTAAAGGTCACTATGTATCTAGAGACATGGATCCCCGACTGCAGACTTTACCTACACATCTATGGGCACAAGGCCCTACTGATGTTGGTTGCATGAATATTACACCATATCGAGTCACACTAAAGGCAGGAGTGGTGCTACCACGAATGCGACAATACAAGTTACCACCAGATGCTGTAACGGCTTTACTACAAATCGTTGACGAGCTCATTGCCCAAGGAGTAGTTGTAGAAACAGACTCCAATGTATGTAATTCACCGATAATTCCGATTCTTAAACGAACAGATCCCACAGCTCCGCCAGTATATCAATTGGTTATTGATCTGCGCGAGTTAAACAAATGCATTGTGCCACAATTCCCTGTGGTCCCAGATATCTCGTCATTACTGACAGCTATTGATTCCGAAGCGACATTCTTCACTGTAATCGATCTCAAGAATGCCTTTTTCAGCGTCCCAATAGATCCGGAAAGTCAATATTTGTTCGGATTTAGTTTAAATGGGCGTAGCTTTAAATTCTCCCGCGCACCTCAAGGATTTACAGAAAGCCCCAGCATCTATAGCCAAGCACTGAAACGAGAACTTGACAGTATCCACATGCCAGTTAACACTGCTCTGCTTCAATACGTCGATGATCTGCTGATCACCGCTAGAAGCGAACCTGAATGTGAGAAAGCATCACTGACAGTTTTACAATTTCTAGCCGAAAAAGGGCACAAGGTGTCCCCTTCTAAGCTGCAATTCTGTGTCCAGCGAGTTATTTATCTTGGACACTCGCTGTCCAAGGAGGGAAGGCAGCTTACACCAGACCGCATTCAGTTGATAGCTAACATGCCAATACCCAAAACACAAAAGGAGGTGCGGGCTTTCATAGGCCTCACTTCATACTGTAGACAGTGGATCCCGCAATATGCATTTCTAGCAAAACCACTCATTCAGTTGACAACCCAGGAGGCAGCCACATCGACTGTTCTCCCTTGGACTCAAGAACATACACAAGCTTTTGAAAGCCTAAAGAAAACTTTATGTCAAGCACCTGTTTTAGCAACACCATGTTACAGAAAACAGTTTACACTCTTTGTTACAGAACGCGAAGGTACTGCCTTGTCAGTACTCACACAGGAACAAGCAGGAGCACACAAACCATGTGCTTATCTTTCTAGTACATTAGATCCCGTAGCTCAGGCTTTGCCTGCCTGTCTGAAATCAGTGGCAGCGACAGCTTTAGCAATCAGACAAAGCGATGCCATAGTGTTAGGACATCCATTGACAGTTCAAGTACCACACGCAGTAGAGGTTCTTGTAAATAGAACACAAACACAACACTTGACCATAGCACGACTTACAGGGTATGAACTTACATTGTTTCAGCCACATATAGAAATCAGACGCTGTAACACATTGAATCCTGCCACACTTTTACCAGTAGTCGGAACAGACCCACTAGCCCATGACTGTATTGAAGTTATTACAATAACAACAAAACCCAGACAAGACTTAACCGATGTCCCATTGTCAGATCCAGACCTGACCTTGTATGTAGATGGTTCATGCATGAGAACAAGTACAGGAGAGTTAGTAGCCGCCTACGCAGTCACAACAGATACTGAAGTCATTGAAACTAATCGTATAAATACTTTGTCAGCTCAAGCCGCAGAACTTATCGCTCTGACACAAGCCTGTATTCAAGCCATAAATAAAAAAGTCAACATATACACTGACTCGCGTTATGCATTCGGAGTTGTACATGACTTCGGCGTGCTGTGGCGAGAGAGAGGTTATTTAACTTCCCACGGTGCCCACATTCAGCACGGACCCCTCATTCATGCATTATTAGATGCAATACATCTACCCACTAAAATATCAATTATGAAATGTAAGGCCCATACAAAGGTTACTGATATCATTTCCCAAGGCAATGATCTAGCCGACAGAACAGCTAAACTGACTGCTCAAACTCAAACCCCCGATATGACAAAGACAATAGTCCCGACACCGACACATTGTATGACAGTTAAAGATCCTACTCTTGACGTAATTGACATACAGACACATGCTACACCAGACGAAATAAAGAAATGGACTGAATTAGGAGGGATCCAAACGGACCAAGGATGGATGATGAAGGAAAGGTCTGTATGGTTCCTTCCTGATTCAATGGTCCAAGTCATAATTAACACTATACATAGTCCAGCACATTTAGGAGAAAAAGCTATGCTAGACAGCATTCAACACATTTGGTTCAATAAACATTTACGAGCAGCAGCAAAACAAAAGGTCCGTACCTGTATGATCTGTTGTCAGTTCAACCCAGGAAAAAGCGTTCCCGTAGAACAGGGTGGATTTCATACCCCTAATCATCCTTTTGAAGTACTCCAGATGGATTATATCCAGATGGAACGATGCAGAGGATTCAAATATGTTCTCGTAGTTGTCTGCGCTCTGTCCCGTTGGACGGAGGCATACCCGGTTTCAGATTACACTGCCCCGACTACTGCCAAACAGTTGGTTCGAGAATTCTTCCCACGATACGGTTTACCACGTGCTGTTTACTCAGATAACGGCCAGCCGTTCTCATCCGAATTAATGAAACACGTTTCACTTCTGTTAGGTTATCAGTGGAAATTCCACTGTGTCCGACACCCCGAGGCAGCAGGTCTCGTAGAAAGACATAACCAGATACTGAAAATTAGAATGTCCAAAATATGCAGAGAGAAAGGTGTCGACTGGGTAGTAGCGTTACCAGTTGCACTCTTTTACATGAGAATGGTAGCACATTCACGAACAGGGCTATCCCCGTATAAGGTGGTCTTCGGTAGACCACCGAATATGTGGGGGACGCCTATACCACGCAAAATAACTGATATTGACTGTAATATGCTGACAGATTACTTGGCTTCCTTGATGTCTGCACTACAATCTTCTCGTTCACAGGTAGCTGCAGCCTTTCCCGACAACACTGAGGTGAAACCCCATGACGTTGTTCCGGGTAATCTTGTCTTTGTGAGGAATTTCGACCGAAAGACTCAGCTGGAGCCCAGGTGGAAAGCACCCAAGTTGGTCCTGTTGACCACAAGAACAGCCGTGAAGATCGAGGGCCGCAAGGGCTGGATTCATTCAAGCCACATCAAGAAATTTCATGGACTATCTTCGGATATAGACATTGTGCCCTGCACTCCCTCACAGACTGATACAAAACTCCCTTTTGTTGAACCTAACAAATCTGAAAATTACAAACTAAAGCTTAGGCCCAACCAGTCGAGCAATTTGATTGTTTAAGTCCTCTCCAAGGTGAAGCGGTTGAATTGTCTCTGACATGTATCCCGTGGACCTGAGTAGAGAAAATACCCGAAAAATGTTGAAACGACAGGCGTATTGTAGATCACTGCGTAGCCACTGCATAGTGACATTGTTGATTTTGTTTTTATTGAGTCTTTTAATAATTATTACAAGTATGTTGTTGCACATATATTACCCTATTTCTAGACATGTTTATAATGTTGCTGCTGAACATTCTTTTAGTGACTTACCTCCGCATGAATTGTCTTATAGACTTGCGCTGCGCAATAACACTTTCATTAGTATGTTACATCATTCCCATCAGACTAGTAATGCTACTAATTGTTGGGTGTGTGGCCGACTCCCTCCCTATCAGAATTATGAAGGAGTCCTGCCTTTCTTTCCACATCCATTCACACATAATGGCTCCTGTGGAGCATGGTTCAGTTTAATCAATTCCATAGACTCAGACACAGCAGTTTACCAAGATCATTGGATATGGGGAAACCTGAACCTAGTTTTACTCAAAGTCTGCTACCCTGACAAGGAGGGTCGCCCCAAAGGAACAGGAACTGATCTAGAAAATGAAGTGTATGGATTAGGTAATTTTACACCTAATCTCATGATTCTAAATGTCGTATCCGAAGTTGAGCTAGTCTTACCCACCATGTCAGTATTCCCAGCAAAAGGTGAATTGTGTGTAAGAAAGGTTGGTTCCATACATATGGGCCATAGTAAATGCACTACTATAGTAGAATTCAGTGATCAAGGAAAATCTTCATTTAGAGCTTCTCGCCACTCCTACTTTATATGTGGTCAGACTGCATATATGCGTCTACCTCCAGATTGGGATGGTACCTGCTACATTGCATTCCTTTTGCCACCTGTTTTCCTAGCTCCTCCTGATTATTACAGAAATATTCATTTAGTACACAACAGAGAACGGAGAGATCTCCCCATTGTCGATTACACTGAGACGGCATGGGACAAGTATGTAGATTTTAATAAAGGCATCTTTCCCTATATAGGTACTGTTACTAATAGTAAGCTGATACGTAGATTAACTAGAACCCTTGAAGCAGTAGTGAATGAGACTATTTCCGCCTTAGGCAATTTAACGGAAGAGCAGTCTGCTATGCGGATTGTTGTGCTTCAAAATCGTCTTGTCCTTGACGTCATCCTGGCTGATAGGGGCGGAGCTTGTAGGGTCATCGGATCAAGTTGCTGCGTATTCATACCAGAAAATTCGCCATCTGTATATAAAGCCATCACTCGCCTTCATAAGATTGTAAGCCAGATACACCAGAACCCAGGCACTTGGACTTGGTCCAGTTGGTTTTGGAATGCGGTATCAGCCTGGGGATGGAGAGTTTTATCCTTCCTAGGTATTGGCCTTCTCATACTATTCAGTTGCTGTCTATGTCTACAATGTGGACCAGCGATTTGTGGTCTGTGTGCCACATCGTGCATTCCACATCAAGATTTTCATTCAAGATCCCGGAAGAAGAAAGAAGAACAAATGATGCTATATGAACAGATCAATGGATTGATGAAGATTGATATCTCTTGAAGGGCAAGTAGGGGACAAGGAGGGAATGTGGAAATATGGATTTTTCTGGTCAGTTATGTCCCCTATCTTGGACCCCAACAGTTCTATGTGCATGTCACAAGTACCTGTGTGTTCCCTCCAGTTCCAGTTATAAAGACGCAAACACATGTGCGTCCTCCGTCAACATGTCCTCTGTCAGATCCGCCATGAATAGGCCGGATATTCCATTCCTAAGTATGAAAAGCCATCGGCTTTATATGGTTCACTTATGCCACTTTTTCAGTCCAGGCAAGTAGGCCCTGATTCTGTCATCAAAACTCCTCTTGCCTTCTGCCTCTGAAAGCTCCAGCCCGAGCCTGCATCTGTGACCATGAACTCTGTCTCATTCTCTGCGCGGCCCATGAAGCCTGACATCAGCCTATTCTCTGCCAAGAGCTGTATTTCACCTTCGAATTATCTGCTTCCCCCTCAGCCGATGCATTCCTGCCTAGTAGTTTAAGTAAACATTCTTCCAGTTACCAAGCAAAAAGGCCCAACTTCTCTGTCCTCATGCAAGTAATTCATAGCCCTGTTACCATGGAATATTCCTACCCCCTCGCATTCAGTGTAGACACTTAGACGCTTGTACACGCACGCACAGTCAGTATAGAATAGATTCTGTCCGAGAGTCCTTCTTTTATGGATAACATAGTTCTTTAAACATAGGATGTTAGATATGATTTGGGATTAGGTTGACTTGACCCCCCAGACTTCTTGTCTCCACATGTAGAGCTAAATGTCAAGTCCCCGTCACCCCCTAGTTACACGTCAATTACACGTCATGCTGCTGCGCGCGCATCAATGCCAAGTATTATCTTATAGATCCACCTATGTATTACGTCATAACCAATCATGTTCCTTTCTACTCATTATTACACCCATTTTTCGGTTACGCAGACCAAACGTCAATTTCCTTATCAATTGTTACGCCTACTGTATTCACTTCATTATAATGTATGTACTATAAAAGTTACTTCTTGTCAAATAAAGTATGTACTTCACTTCCTGAACCCCCGTGGTGATGGAACTTGAGGCATCCGATTATAATCGTTTATTGGAATAAAGCCCATTCCGAAACTCTAATATCACGGATTCTGCCTCTCATTTTACTGAGCTATTTTATAATGTTTCTGTATCAAATTCAGTCCCGGTAAAGGAATTTTTATTTACCACACGGAGATGGGGTGCGATGATGGCGTCGGCTTTGTTGAAGACGTGGTGTGGGCAGGGGTCGTTTGGAGAACCGGAGTGGATGGAGTTCATCGTGTGGGTGGTGTCTTCGGTGCTGATCGGGGTCCAGTTGGAGAGGGTGGTGGTGGCGGGCATTGGTTCGGTGGTAGGGTGCGTTGTCTGTGCGTCGAAGCTGTTGTGTATGTACAGCCCCAGTCACAGACCCCTGTAGATACTCATACACCATTCACAGACCCATGCAGGTACTCAAAGACCCACTCACACGCCCACATAGACACTCACATACCCACTTACAGACCCACACAACCACTCACACAATCACTCACAGACCCACACATGCACTTTTACACCCACTGACAGAACCACATAGGCACTCACAGACTCACTGACAGAGCCATGCAGGCACACACACACCTGCTCAGAAATCCATGCAGGCACTGATAGACCTACTCACATACCTACACAGGTACTCTCAGACCCACTCACATACCCACACATAGGCCATTGCATCCAATTATACCTCCACTTACAGACCCAAAAAGGCACTCTCATATACCACTCACAGATCCACATAGTCACTCATACACCCACTCACAGTCCTATGCTGGTACTTTCACACCCACTCGGAGTCCCACACAGGTACTCCCAGACCCCTGCAGGTACTCACATACCTACTCACATACCCACTCAGGTACTCGAGGCCCACTCATCCACTCACCCACTCACAAATCTATGCAGGTACTCATAGAGACACTCATACACCCATATATGCACTCACACACCTACTCACAGACCCATGCATCCACTTATACAACCACTCACACACCTACTCACAGACCCATGCATCCACTTACACAACCCCCCACAGGCCCACTCAGACACTCACACACCCACTCACAGACACACTCACACACTCATAACCAACTCACAGACCTTCACACACCCACTTACAGACCCCCAGACACTGACACACCCACTCAGAGTCACTCACACACCCAGACAGGCAATCTCACACACACTCACAGAATCACACAGGCAGTCACAGACCAACTGAGAAAGCCATACAGGCACTCATACATCCAGTCAGATATTCATACAGGTACTATCAAATCCACTCACAGACCCACAGAGGCACTTACACACCCACTCACAGACCCACATAGCCACTTACATACCCACTCACACACCCATATAGCAAGACCACTGACACAACCACTGACATACCCATACAGATACTAACACACCACTCAGACACCCACACAGCCACATACATACCCACTCATATGCCCACTCATCACATGCCTACTTACACACCCACATATCCACTCACACACCCATTCACTAACCCATACAGTCACTCACACATGCACTCAACCAGACAGCCACTCACACAGCCATTCACTCACCCATACATCCCCTGACACAGCCCATCACCCACACAGTCACCTACACACCCACTTACTTACCCACACAGCCACTCACTCACCCATACAGCCACTCCCTCATCCATACAGCCACTCATTCAGCCACTCACTCACCCATGCAGCCACCCACTCACCCATAAAGCCACTTGCACAGCCACTCACACACATACAGTCACTCACAAACCCACTCACTCATCCATTTAGTCACTCACCCAGCCACTTACTCACCAATACAGCCACTCATATGGCCACTCACTCACTAATCCATACAGCTGCTTACAGACCTATTCACTCACCCATACAGCCACTCACTCATCCATACAGTCACTCACACAGTCACTCACTCACCCACAACTATATGCTCACCCATACAGCTACTCACACACCCACTTATTCACCCAGACAGCCACTCACACACCCACATAACTACTCATGCACCCACTCACATACCCATACAGCCCCTTACATACCCATTCACAGATCCATACAGCCACCCACACACACAGACCCATACAGCCACTAACATACCCACTCACAGACCCATACAACTATTCACAGACCTATACAGCCACTCACATACCCACTCACAGACCCATACAGCCATTTTCTCACCCAGTCACCGAAACAAACAGCTACTTACACACTCACTTGCACGCACTCAAAACCACTTATATAGCCACCCACGGACCCATACAGGCACTCACACACCGACTCACAGACCCATATAGCCACTGGCTCACCCACCCATAGAACCATACAGTCCCCCACTTAGCCACTCACAGACCCATACAGCCATTCACACACACCCACTCACTGACCTATACAGCCACTCACACACCCATTCTTAAAGGTTACATGTTACTGTTAGGGAATTACATAAAAAATGTAGACATTCACTGAAAGAAAAACAAAAGTTGCAGGGACATTATATTTAGAAAGTAGCATTACAAATCCTTTGAAATTCACTGAAAAAAACAAAGGTTGCAGGGACATTATCGTTAAGGAATAGAATTTTTTTAAAAACTTCGAAATTCACTGAAATAGTTAGGCTCAGATTTCACACACAACAAAACCATAGAAATTTAGCAGTTATAGTTACTTGAGCTAACTATAACTAATGCCCCCACAATGCAGTGTTATGACCTCACATATTACATCACTCATAACATGGTTAGTGGCATCACTGATGAAATCTCAAATGACATCACAGATTATATCATCTACAGAACCACTCACACACCCACACAAACATTCACAAACCCACTAACACATCCTTTTACCCACTCACACACCCATACAACCACTCACACCCAAACTCACAGATCTATACAACCACTCACACACCCTGTCACACACCCATACAACCACTCACACACCCACTTACTGACCCACACAACCACTCAGACACACACCCACACAACTAGTCACACACTCAAACACCCATAACACACCAACTTAAACATCCATACAACAACTCAGATACCCATAAAACCACTCACACACCCATACAACCACTCACACACCCACTCACACACACAGTTACTCAGACACCTGCTTACACACCCATACAACCACTCACACACCCATACAGCCAATAAACCCCCCTCACATACCCATACAACCCCTCGCACACCCATACAACCACTCACACACCCAGAAAACCACTCATAATCGTATTCACAGACCCATAAAGACATTCACATACCCACTGACAGATCCTTACAGCCACTCACACACCCATACAGCCACTCAGATACTGATATGGTCACACAGCCAATCAGATGATATATGTTAGAAATAGTATCACTCAATAGTAGTATAGAAAGAATAGTAATTTAACTTATGCAGTAGCTTAGAATATATGTTTAAGTCTTAGAAATGTTTAAGAAACATTTACACTAACTGGATTATGTCAATGGAAATGTCATCAGTGAAGTTAAGCGTGATGTCACTGACTATGCCATGAGTGATGTAATACGTGAGGTCATAAGCAATGCATAGTGCAAGTTCTAGTTAGCTCAGGTAACTATAACTGCTGTATTTCTATGGTTTTGTGTGTAAAATATACATATATATATATATATATATATATTACCTACTGGCGGTCGCCAGTAGGTAGTTATAGTTAGGACCACGTTTCCATAGGAAATCTGCAACATTCTATTTTGAATAACTTTGGCGCCGGTCGACGAATCCTCGCGAATTTTTCAAAATAGGTGGGGCGCTACGCTCCGCTCCTACCCTGAAAGTCTCGGGGGGATTCGTCAAGCGGGGGCTGAGATAAAAGGGGGGTCCCAAAACGCGTTTTTCCCATGCATTTTTCCATAGGACCTTTAGACAGGTCCACAGCCCGAACGGCTGAACAGAATTACTAGAAACTTGGCAGAGAGGTAGTCCTCAGGTCAAGGAAGTGCCTTTTGTAGGTTTGGTGTAAATCTGTTCAGTAGATTCTGAGAAAATAGCCTTTAAATCAATATATATATCTGAGCCAGCTTACGGTGCGCTTACGGTATGCTTACCGTACGCGTACGGTGGCGTGCGCGAGTGCGATTCTGATTGGCTCTTAGATCTTAGTAAACATTCGAATCGGCCGAAACCAGGAAGCGGCGGCCGCCATTTTCTCTCTCGCACTGAGAGCGATTTCTAAAATATAAAGCCCAAAAACATGTAAAGGGCTGTTTAGACAGCTCCCACACAAATAGCCATGTTGAGGGAGTCCCCAAAGATCCCCCAAGGCCAAAAACGGAATTTTTATTTTTTCGGTAATTTCGCCGATTACGCTTACCGTACACGTACGGTAAAAAATTTAAAAAAAAAAAAAATTATCCACACTCTCTCTACCCCGTGTGCAATTGGTGCCCGCAGGGCACCAAGTGTGCATGGCTTATTAGAGATGAGCTAAACTAAAATATATTAAAAAAAAATAATAAAAAAAAAAATTATCCACACTCTCTCCACCCCGTGTGCAAATGGTGCCCGAAGGGCACCATTTGTGCATGGCTTATAAAATATACGAAAAATTAAAATATTACCTTTCAAAACGAAGTGCATCATATGTCCTCCATGTGCGCACGGTGCGCGAAGCGCAGCGTGCGTACATGGTCCATCTAGCGTAACGTGGGCACGCGGTGCGCGTAGCGCACCGCGTGCCCACCGTGCGTGCACGGCACTAACTGCGTAAAGTGGGCGCGCGGTGCGCAAAGCGCACCGCGTGCTCACTGTGCACGCACGGTGCGCTTCGCGCACCGTGCGCGCACGGAACGAACTGCTGTAGTGGGCGCACACGCCACGAATGGCGTAAAGTAACTTAGCATTTAAAAAACCGTACAAATTCACTGAAAAAACCATAGATTTCACACACGTTATAGTTAGGAATTAGCATTTAAAAAACCTTGCAAATTCACTGAAAAAACCATAGGTTTCACACATGTTATAGTTAGCGGAAATTTTACTGATAAAAAACCAATGAAATTCCCCCGTTATAGTTAGTGCAGGCAACTATAACTCACGCGACCGCAATCTTCTGCTGATGACATATGTGTCTTTATGAAAAAAAAATATTTGTAATATATGTATAGCTAAAAATGTATGGAAGAAGACATGGGCAAATAAGTGTCTAAATACAGTATTAGCATCAGCAGAGGATTGCGGTCGCGTGAGTTATAGTTGCCTGCACTAACTATAACGGGGGAATTTCATTGGTTTTTTATCAGTAAAATTTCCGCTAACTATAACATGTGTGAAACCTATGGTTTTTTCAGTGAATATAAAGATAGATAGATAGATAGATAGATAGATAGATAGATAGATAGATAGATAGATAGATAGATAGATAGATATATAGATAGATAGATAGATAGATAGATAGATAGATAGATAGATAGATAGATAGATAGATAGATAGATAGATAGATAGATAGATAGACTCAGATTTTTCACTATTAATGACTTTGCGCCATTTTGACGAAGATCCACAAAATGCTGCAGAGCTACTCTACTCTACTCTAACACAGTGTGAAAAGTTTCACAGAGCTTTGTCAAGGGGGGTGCAAAGAAAAAAGGGGGGCCCCAAAACATGTTTGGGCACCAATGCATTTCCCATAGGCTTTATACTCACTCATAGAGCAAATACGGCTAGGTGGATATTAATGAAATTTGGCAAGATTGCACATTATGGTGCGCTGATGATCCTTTTGAGTATTACAGATAAGTAGGATAAGTATTTTTTGATTTATGAGCTATTTTAAGTTAGTGATATCTGTAATCAGAATATTTTGACAACTTTTTGCTATACTTTGTGAGAGTCCAGCGGTAAATAGCAATTACAACTCATTAAATGATTGGATAATAACTGCCTTTACAAAAGTTAAAGGCACCCATGTTGTGTTTAGACACACTTTGGCTGTGTTCTGCATAACACTTAAAGATATAGGTAAATGTTAGGTTTGATATTTTTCCCTTATCTATTACCACTTTATTAAACTGGTAATACTTCGGGAAAAATATTTATATATTTCTATATATTTGGTAAAAATATATGGCGTACCTTTGTACTATCTCAGGAGTACACAGTACCAAATTTAAATATGTTAAAAAATTATAAATACAGTGTTGTATCCTATGTTTTAAAAATATAGGGTCCTACAGTGTATTTTCTATTTTTAACATAGTTAAATATGCACAAAAACCTCTATGCAGTACTGAAGTAATATTAAGAAATTACTACCCTACTTAAAACATTTTTTTTTTAAATGTGCAGATCTTCTTAAACTGGTGGAAAAATATATAGAAGTTTATAAATACATTACTCTGCTCTATATTTAATAATGTGTAATAGGTAGTGAACAACAATAAAAACCTACTAGTTACCTATATCTAAAACTATAACCTAGGATACAGCCAAACTGTGTTAACTCTACATGGCTGGCTTTCACCTTTGGTAAATACAGCCATTAGCCTATCACATACTGACTTCTCATCCGCATGCAGAGCGATATACCACGAAATTGCTACAGAATGCTGCAGTACTATACATAACTAAATTTGTTTAAATGTATAACTTTAACAATACTTATACTATTCACACATGCTAACAAAAATGACCATCTACACCTCGCATTGTATATTCCAGACTCATTAAATCTACATCCATTCACATGCTTTCAGCCTAAGTCTCTTTCAATTATCACACTCCACTCTATGCCACTCCACTCTATGACTCCACTCTACACCACTGCACTCTATGCTATTACAATCTACACCTCAACTCTGCATCACTCTTCTATAGCCCACTCCAATCTACACTAATCCTCTGTATGCCACTCCACTCTACTCCGCTCCACTCTACTTCACTCTACACAATGCCATTGTACCCTATTACACCCTATGCCACTCCTTTCTATCACACTCCAGTCCACATTACACCACTGTACGCCCCTCCACTGTATGCTACTCCACTGTATGATATACCACTGTACGCAACTCCACTCTACAACACTACATTCTACGCTTTTGTACTCTATGCCACTTCACTGTACGCCAATTCACTGTACACCACTGCACTATATGCTATTCCACTGTACATTACTCTACTCCACACCACCCCACTCTATTCAGCTCAGCGTGATGCTACTCCACTCTATGACACTACAGGCTATACTACTCCACTGTATGCTACTCCACTCCACTCCACTCTACGCTAATCCACTCTATGCTATTCCACTGTAAACAACTCCACTCTTGCCACTTCACTTTAAGCTATAACACTCTAAGCCACTCCACTCTATGCCACTCAACTATATGCTATTCCACTCTAGCCAGTCCACTGTATGTCAAAACAGTGTATGCTATTCCACTCTACACCACACCACTCTATGCCACTCCACTGTATGTCATTCCATTTTACGCGAGTCCACTCTACGACTCTCTACTCTACAACACTCCACTTTACGCTATCCCAATGTTTGCCAATTATACCGCACTCCACTGTTCGCTACTCCATTGTACGCTGCTCCACTCTACATCACTGCATTCTATAATGGTCCACTGTACGTCATTACATTGTACCACATTCCATTCTATGCCACTCCAATCTATGCCACTCCACTGTACCCTACTCTATTGTACCCCACTCTACTTGCTGCCACTACACTCTACAAAACTCCACTGTACCCTCTTCCATTCTACTCCACTGAACTGTACGCCACTCCCCTCTATGCCACACCACCGTACCACACTCCACTCCTGGCGACTCCAGTATACATCATTCCACTGTACACAACTACACTTTATGGACCTCAGCTCTACGCTATTTGCCTCTATGCCCCTCCACTCCACCCCACTCAACTCCACTCTACTCCACTCTACTCTACCCTATTTCACTCTACGCCACTCCAGTTTACACTATTCCACTGTACCCAAGTACATCCTATGCCACTCATCTCCACACTATTCCACTCTATGCCACTCCACTCTGTCCCACTCCATTATACACTTCTCCAATGTACACTACTCCACTGTAAACTATTCCACTGTAAGCAACTCCACTCTACAACACAACAGTCTATGCTATTGTACTCTATACCACTCCACTGTATGCCACTTCACTGTACACCACAGCACTATCCATACGCTATTCCATGATACACTACTCCCCTTTACACCACTCCACTCTATGCCACTCAACTCTACACTACTCCACTCTATGACACTCCAGGCGATACTACTCCACTCTATGCTATTCCACTGTACACAACTCTACTCTTGACACTTCACTTTATGCTATTCCACTGTATGCCAGCCCCCTCTACGCCACTCCACTATATGCTATTCCACTCTACGCCACTTAACTGTATGCCACTCCACTGTACAACACTCCACTAGCTGTATGCCATTCCATTATAAGCTAGTTCACTCTTTGACACTCCACTCTACGCTATTCTAATGTATGTGACTTTAACATACCTCAAACCACTGTACACTGCTCCACTCTACACCACTACACTATGCTACTCTACTGTACCACACTCCATTCTATGCTACTCCACTCTTCACCACTCCACTGTTCGCAACTCTAATGTACCCTACTCTACTCAATGCCACTCGACTCTGCAAAGCTCCAGTATACGCTATTCTACTCGACGCCACTGCACTGTATGCCACTCCACTGTACGCCACTCCACTGTACCACACTCCACTCCTGGCCACTCCAGTATAACTATTCTACTGTACACAACTACACTCTACACTACTCAACACTATGCTATTTGACTCTATGCCACTCCACTCTACCCCACTTCACTCTACGCTCCTTCTATTCCACTGTAAACAACTACACCCTACACCACTCAACTCTACATTATTTGACTCTTTGCCATGCCACTCTACCCTACTCCAGTATACGCCACTCCATTGTGCTCTATTCTGCTGTATGTCACTGCAATATAATCCACTCCACTGTATGCCACTGCACTCTACGCTAATCCACTGTACCCTATTCTAGTCTTTGCCACACCAGTGTATGCCACTACAGAGCATGTCACTCAACTGTATGCCACTCCGCTCTATATCACTCCACTTTACTCTATTTCACTGGATGTCCACTGTACACTATTACACCCTACTACACTCCATTCAATGCCACTCCACTCCTCACCACTCCACTGTACGCTATTCTACTGTACACCATTCCACTCTACGTACTAAGCTCTACAACACTCCACTGTACAGTATTCCACTCTATCCCACTCAATTGTACACCACTCCACTGTACACTATTCTAATGTACACTACTCCATTGTAACGCCACTCCACAATAGTGCACTGTACGCCACTCCACTTTACGCTATTCCAATCTATGCGACTCTAGTGTATGACACACCAATGTACATCACTCCACTGTTTGCCACTCCTCATGCTACTCCACTGTGTGCTATGTCAGTGTATTGTGTGTACTGTATGCTATTCTACCATGTGCCACGCAACTCCTCTGTACATCACTCCAGTGTATGGTATTCCATTGTACACCACCCCACACTACCAAACTCCACTCTATGCCACTCTGCTGTATGCCACTCCACTTTATGCAGTCCCACTGTATGCCGCTCAACTCTACGCCTCTCTTCTATGCTTTTTCACTATA
The DNA here is from genome assembly GCF_964204655.1 of Triturus cristatus. Taxonomy (NCBI): domain Eukaryota; kingdom Metazoa; phylum Chordata; class Amphibia; order Caudata; family Salamandridae; genus Triturus; species Triturus cristatus. Next base: position 478,287,776 of record NC_140580.1, read on the forward strand.
CGCCACGCCAGTGTACTACACTCCTCTGTACACTACTCTACTGTTAGCCAATCTACTCTACGCCATTCCCGCCATGCTATTTCCCTCTACTCTACTTTACTGTATGCCACTCTAATGTCTGCCACTATAGTGTATGCCACTCCACTATACCCTACTCCACCTAACGCTATTCCACTCTACAGCAGTGCACTGTATGCCACTCAAACCTATGTTATTCTACAATATGCTACTCCAGTCTACAGCACTCTACTATCCGCTATTCCACTTTATGGCACTCCACTCTACGCCACTCCACTTTACACTATTTTACTCTACGCCTATTCCACCCTATGCAAAACACAACTCTAAGCCACTCCACTGTATGCCATTGCATAATACTCTATTCCACTCTAGGCCACTCCATTCTATAGCACTCCAATGTATGCTATTCTACTGTATTCCACTTTAATATACCTCACTTCACTGTATATCACTGCATTCTATGCTAGTCCACTGTACGCTATTACACAGTGCCACACACCATGCTATGCCACTCCACCCTTCACCACTCTACTGAATGCTACTCTACTGTAACCCAATATACACTACAAAACTCTACTGTATGTTACTCGACTAAATGCGATTGCACGGTATGCCACTCCACTGTATGCCACTCCATCATACCCCACTCGATGCCACATCAGTATACACTACTCCACTGTATGCAACTGCACTATATATCACTTAACTCTGTGCTATTCAACTCTATGCCACTCTACTCTACCCCACTCCATGCCACTACACTATACCCCACTCCATACTATGCCACTCCAGTATACTCTATTCCACTATATGCAACTACACTCTACACCACTCAACTCTACGCTACTCGACTCAATGCTACTCCACTCTACCCCACTCCACTATATGCCATTGCACTCTATGCTAATCCACTGTACCCTAACCCAATCAATGCCAATCTGGTGTATGCCACTCCACTGTATGCCACTCCACTCTACACTGCATCACTGTACGCTATATAACTGGATGCTACTTCACTACGCTATTCCACTGTATACCAATGCAGCCCATGACACTGCTGTCTATGCCACTGCAGTCTAATCCACTCCACTATACGCTATTCCACTCTATGCCACTACACTCTATGCTATTCTACTTTGTGCCACTACACTGTACCTCACTCCACTGTACACCGCTACACTCCATTTTACGGCACTCCACTCTTCACCACTCCACTGTATGCTATTCTACTGTATGCCGCTCTACTCTACACCACTAAATCCAACAGTTTATTTTTCACATCTGACATCAAACAAGTTAAATTATGTCTAAGTGCATACACAGTGTCTAGTGACTTAAGAGACACAACATATTTGCGCACCTTAAAATAAGGATTCTTATTTAAATGTTTGATAAGGGGGACTTGTGGAAGAACTTAATCATAATTCGAAAAATAATATTGAAAATTACCTTCGCCATAAATATACTTAATAAGAGACTAACAGCCTCATGCATCAAGCCAAAATCCAGTCGGTAAAATACCGAATTGCTAATAACACCCGTTAGCGATTAAAAAAAACCGAATCCCAATGCATCAACCAAAACTGTGAGCAAATAACGAATCGCTAGATGAAATCCGGTAAAATACCGATTCGCAATTAACCAACATGCAAAAATACCGATTCGCTAAATACCGAATTAGCAATCACCGAAATCACTAATAGCTCCCGGCAAGTGCCAAAGGCTAATAACGAATCGCTACCCAATGCAACAACAGTCGCAAATACCGAAAATCCCAAAAATCGCTATTTAGCATGAGCTAAATAAGGGGAATCAGAACCTGGAGGTAAAGTTAAAAAAAAAAAATTGTGAATAAAAAAAAATGATTCTACAGGTGCAACTGATTGTGGTAATCACCAACCCCTTAAATGTGGCCAAGGAGACCCTGTTGGCTACCACAAAATGGCAGCCCTCTACGTGCTTGCAAGGAGGATGCGTATCAATGCGGCAGGACAGCGCAGGAGAAGGGTCCAGGAGAGAGTTTTCAGACTGCGCATCACCTGGCTCGGCCAGAATGAGGACGAGGTGTACGAGAAGTATCGACTCAATCGTGCCATGATCATGCGCCTCATTGCAGACCTGGAACCATTACTGCAGCACCAGACACACCGGACCAATGCAATCCCTGCGCACGTCCAGGTCCTATGCAGCCTGCACCTACTGGCCTCAGGAAGTTTCCAGGGGGTAATTGCGGTAGCCGGAGGCGTATCGCAAAGCGCACTCTCACGCTTCTTCCAGAAATTCCTAGATGCCATGCTGACAATGCTACACTCCCACATCAGCTTCCCCACAACCCCACAGCAGTTGGACCGCAACAAACAGGCATTCTACCAGGTGGCACAATTCCCCCATGTAATTGGATGCATCGACTGTACGCATATCGCCATATGTCCACCGGCAGCAAATGAGTACATATTCCGTAACCGCAAGTCATACCACTCAATCAACGTGCAGGTTGTGTGCGATGCCAATCACATCCTAACGGACCTAGTGGCACAATTCCCAGGGAGCACACACGACTCCTACATGTTCCGCAACAGTGGAACCCACAGGCGTCTACTCAACTGAGAATTTGGAGAGGGACTCCTGCTTGGTACGTACAAATCCCGCTTCCCAACATGAACACCACACATGTATGAACTTCACCATTGCTAAGTCTTTGCTTCTATCTTCTAGGTGACAGTGCTTACGCCCTGCATGATTTTATACTCACCCCATACATCAATCCAGCAACCCCACAGGAGCAACGCTACAACGCAGGACACATTAGCACCAGGAATGTAATAGAGAGGACATTTGGGATTCTGAAGAGTCGCTTTCGAATCCTACACAAGACTGGCGGCGCCATGCTATACAAACCTGAAACCTGCTGCCGGATTATTGCAGTATGTGCAATGCTGCACAACATTGCGACCAGAAGGGGGATACCCATAGAGGTGGACAGGAATGGGGACCACCGGGATGACCAACCACCCGCCCAACACCGACAGGCACACGTCCCTAACACAGCAGAGGGCCATAGGAGGTGGACATACATCATACAACATCATTTCTGAATCAGGTGAGAATGATACATAACTAATTTGTTGGGGGTGCAACTGTTTAATGCACAGTAGCACTGCGGTATGTGCAACAAAACAAGCAATGGAAAAAATGCACCACATGTAAGAAGTTAAAACAAATGTGCGTTAAAGTCACGGCTGTGCAGACTCGGGAAGGGGAGGACCATGGTTGCCCCACCACGGTCAGGTAGGCCTGTAATTCTGTCTAGTGGTGCTTGCCACGTACACCAAGCCTCCGCTCAGGTGTCTCCGATGCCTCACCACGCCCTGTCCCCGTGGAGGCCCGCGAACTGCGGCGCCTGCTGCTGGCCTCTGCCCCTGACACACTGCTGACACTCGAGGCAGCCTCACTGCCATCTTCCCCTCCCAATGCACCAGCACTGAATGTGCCGCTCTGTAGGTGTTCGACAGCAGCGTTCATCTGCCCTAGTGCCTTTGCTACATCCCTGCAAAAGTGCCCAAGGTCCACCTGCAAGGACACAGAGCGGCGTGCCAACACTGCGGTGCTGTTGCTGAGACGTGTGATGGCCTTTGTAGAGGCCGCGGACCGCAACAACTGCTGATGGTGCCTCCTCCTCTCGCACTCATGGCCCTCCCTCATGGCACGGGTGAGCTCTTGGATGTCCTCCCTGAGGTGCCCATTGCCCTCTGCCACCACAGTGGACATGTCCCTAACCGCCGCACTCATGGCACGCATTTCCCGAGCAAGGTGCACGATATTAGAGCTAATTGTTGCCATGTGTCGTCCCTGCAGGCGCTGTACGCTTAGCATCCTCTCCTCGATGGCAGAAGTGTGTGGGAGATCAAGGTCACCTGAGGAGACAGAACTTGTCCGAGCCCTGCGCCGCTGTTGGAGTCTGGCGCGTCCAGGTGGTGCAGCAGGCGGTGTGATGGTGCGCAGACTTTGTCCCAATTGTGTGGAGGGTGTTTCCATCACCTGCAAGGGCGCTACTTGGGACCTGCGCCTCTGCGCTTTAGTGGCTGTTGTTGCTGCAGCTGGTGTGGATGGTGCAGGTGCTGGTGTGGCTGGTGCTGGTGCTGGTGGTGCTGGTGCTGGTGGTGGTGGGGTGGCAGGTGGATGTGATGGATGCGCATCCTGCGCTGTCTCCATGTCGGAATCCACCGGTGTCTCAGATATGATCAGCTGGCCGCTGTCGTCCGATTCCCTAGGAGATGCATCTGTGTGTGAAACAGTGCATGGTTAGTGGGATAGTTACACCTCCGTAGTGTTGTACACGTACATGTCCCTCTGTGATCCACTAAATAAACAGTCTATATCCATGTTCAACTGATGTGGTGATCCGTAATTGTATTTATGCCTGTACATGCACACTGGGCTGACTAGACTACAACTCCCATGATGCACTAGTGTTAAGAGTAAAACTGTGTGGCCCAAAGCTGCATACACACTCAGGTCCTGCTGGGGGCATGGGAATGGATTTACGCTATGCTGGGTATGGGCACAGGCATGCATCTTACCGTGGGCACTTGTGGCTGCGCCGGACGTGTCCATCTGGGTCACTCCCTCGACGGCTTCCCGCTCGATCGTCCCTTCCACCAGGTCCTCCAGGGCAGTGTTGGATTGTACTGTTGAAGGGCCGCCTCCGGTCCTGCTGGCCTCCCGGAGCCTCTCCGCAATCCTCTCCTTGGCACGCTTCCGCAGGTCGTACCACCTTTTCTTGAGGTCGTCGATGCTGCGGGGCGTTACACCAACTGCATTCACCCTCTCCCGGATGCGCAGCCATATGCGCCGCTTCTCCTGCTCAGGCACCTTGAGGGACAGCTTACCGAAAAGGCGATCGTGCTTGCTGCTGACTCCCTCTATAAGGTACTCCAGCTCCCTGTCAGAGAACTTGCGCTTGCGCTTGCGTGCTGACTCAGCGCTGGATGGCACTTCCTTCTCCATGATGAATAGGTTTTGCGAATTGCACAGTCGGTGTGGTTTCACTCTGCACAGGCAGTTTTCACTCACAGCTCCTGTTTGCTCCTCTGTCGAGGCAATGAGGGTGGGGCTGCAGTATTTCCTAGTTGGTGATGTCATCTGCACGTTCCCGGAGCGACGCGGTCAATTGCGATTTCGCTAATACCGAATTCGCTAATAGCTAATTCGGTATTACCGAACTCGCAAATAGCTAATCGGAGTTTGCATGCCCCGCTATTGATTATTCGGTAAATATAGCGATTTTTAAGGAATCGCTGAAATTTACCGAATCTGTTGATGCATGCTCAAAAGCGATTCCTTAATAACGATTCCTTATTTCTCGCTATTAAGGAATCGCTTTTGGTTTGGTGGATGCATGTGCACCTAAAAGGCATACCATAGGTCAGAAAGACATATGGTGATAATTAATTCCCTCTGATGCAGAAGCGGGTAACTGAGTGCAAACATGACAACTTGTAGCATTCATCACGTCAATATACTCATAAAGAAATCTAAAGTAAACATTTGAGGCATAATTCCCTCTTGATACATCTGTGTGTAATTTCCTAAACCCCCACAACTGCATGTTAATATCAGAGAATGTGGCGTGGTAGAAGCAACAGTAGACTTATTTTCTACTGTGCTATCAGTAGGTGAATATAACCCTATAAGCATTATAACTAATACTACAACTAAAGCTATTAATGTGCCTACTAGGATGTATCTACATCTACTAGTATTAAGATTGACTTCCAATACTTCATTGGAATCTAAACCTCGCGTAGAACGTAGCAGCTGCAGAGACTTTTCTGACGGTTTTCACCTGTGCAAACAGCACAACCAAGTTTGAATGATTGTGCAATGAAACTATGTACAAAGCCTTTGCAAATCTTTTTCTCCTACAAAATCTTTGCAATGTCTTTGATAAGAAACATTTCTAACTCATTCCCTATTAGACCCAATATGAAATGCTTCAATTCATCAGCTATCACAGGGAACTTGTTTGCATCAAAAAAGGGAAATTCAGCCATTTCTGAGATAAGATATCTCAAGGCACTCAGTCTCATTAACAAAGGAAGTTCAAAGGTTAGATCAAACTGAAGATCAAGTTTCCGAATTTTCAATTGAACTTTCACAGTGATCTCAAAACTTCCAGGGTTCATTCTCTCAGTCATTTACAAGAAAGTATACCCATTCAGGGTAGAGTAACTTTGAGAGGGAACTCTAGCTCACTTCAACCTCCTGAGTGTTGTCTCTTTTCCTTCTTCATTAAGGTCGGAATCCTTTAAAATATCTGGGATATCTGGGAGATCAATGTCTGCCTGCAGGTCCAGCCTCCCTCTCTCTTGCCTTCTTGGCCAACATTCTTCTGCTACCCCTCATGGCTCTAGGCCCTTCGCCAGGGTCCGAGTTTATGCCTGTTACGACCACTGATTAACCTCTCCTTCACCAGTCTCATCATTCAACTCTCCAGAACTCTCCTCAGGTCTATCAAGTGCTATTTCAGTTTAAGACTGGAGGTTGACTAACCTGATTCCATGATCTCTCAACCACCACTGGCTCTTCTGGGAAAGGTGCTGTTATTTCATCAAGGAAACATGGAAACCTGCGAGTAGGGGCATTATGAATCCAATTGGGCATACCTCTGCACTTCACAGCAGTTCTAGGTATGAAAATGACCTGATATGGCCCTCGCCAACAAGGCTCCAAGCACGACTTCCATACGTGCTTCTTCACCACTACGCAGTCTCCGGGACTTAGGCCATGGCACTGCTCCTGGTGCTGCGGGACAGTAGCAGCTTCAACCTTATCACAATGAAGTCCATCGGCATCCTGTTAAAAGTACCACCTGAAATCCCTATGTGTCTCAATGTCACTGTGGTTCTTTTCCCTACGTTGTTCTGTTGGCACACAATACACCTGGGACATAACGCATCTGCCAGCAATCTGAACTTTGGATTAAACCATGTATGGCAAATCAGATTTGACCACGGCGTACCTCCCTACATGAGTCGGACCATGATATTGTCTAGCCATTGGCGGTAACAAACTATTTGTCAACACAAGTCTTCTATCTCCTGAAACCCATATTTCATCCTCATCTTTTTAATACAACCTCCATTTACCCAGCTCTGCTGTTCTGCTTCTGACACCTCTTCCTGTAACCTCTAATGTCTTCCCAAGTATCAGCTGCTGTGTGCAAAAGTGTGTAATTGATCTGTTCCTTAATTTACATATTCTCCATTAAATGTACAAGCATTGTCAGCACAGTACCTTGCAACCTCGTCATCATATCTTTTGCGGACCATCACATTGTCATCTCCCTTAAAATTTGCAGAACATTTTACGACTGCGACTTGCGCAGGCAATTATAATGCCTCCAACAACTTTTTCACCTGCTTACTGTTACATGTGGGAGATCCTGATGATGTCATAAATCCCATCTGGGGCCTTAACTGTCTGAAGTCATGCACCACACTAGAGCCGTACTATCTGGTAAATATAGTCACCTGTAATTGATCTGAAACATGGCATGCTCGAGTAAGAGCAATCAATTCAGCCACTTGTGCGGGGACTACTCCTTGGAGCCAAGCAGTTTCCACTACTACTGAAATGGTATGGACTGCATGAGCACCCCACAAATTTCCTTTGTGATGTCGAAACCCGAGCCATCCACTAACAGAACGTGATCAGATTTAGGTAGTGGTTAATCTTGTATATTTGGTCTCGGCTTGGTGCTTACTTCAGTAACATCTAGAAAATCATGCTCCACTTCACCATCATCATTGTCATCATCCTGAAGGAGTAACAAAGTAGCAGGATTCAAAACAGAACATCTCTTTAGGGATGCATTCTTGACCACCAGTATGATTTGCTCATACTGGGTAAGACAGCTGTTTGTGAGGTGCTGTATCCTCGTTCTAGTTAATTTCGACAGAATGAAGAATGTACACACTCAAGGGATGACCCATTACTGTACTTTTGCACCTTTTGATGCTGACACCTGCCACCACTACTGCTTTAAGGCAGCAAGGGAGCGAAGCAGCCACTGGATTAAACGTGGCTGAGAAGTAAGCAACCAGTCTTCGGGCTCCTTCATGATTTTGTGTTAGCACTGACAGAGCACAGCCCTGTCTTTGACTGCAGAAAAGCAAAAACTATTTATTGTCATCAGGCATTCTTAGTGCCGAGGTCTAGCAGAGCTTTACTCTCAACTCTAGGAACGCAAGCAAACAATCATTGTCCCAAGGTACCGGATCAGACACATCCTTGTGTGTCAGCCTCTGTAAAGTCTTATCCACTAGAGAAAAGTTGGATATCCATTGAAAACAGTACCCCACCGTTTCCAAAAGCACCCTGCTTGTTTTCGGTTTTGTTGGTAGATTCATCTGCATGATCGCTGAGATTCCCTCTTGTGACACGCTTCTCGCACCTTTCTCAATATGATGACCAAGATACCTTTCTTCTCTCAAACCGTACTGCAACTTATTAGGAGACACCTTATGTCCATTCTCAGCAAAGTGGTTAAGCAATGCTACAGTGAAGGATCAGCACAAGATGGCCGCCCAGTGAGGCGCTCCGGCCGGGAGCTCCCGGTCAGTGATTGCCGTTCTTGGCCTTAAAACCCCTTTTCCCCCTTAATTTTCTCCCGTATCCCGACAGCGGACACTGAGAAGACTTGGCTGATGCCTGGTGGAGCCGCTTGGTTCGGCTAAAGAGGAGTCTGGCCCAGGTTTCTCCCATGGCCGTCACCTACCCAGCCAGACATCGGGGCATGGCTAACCTCATCCCGCTGATGCTTCTCTTTCCACCTCTGCCGCCTACCTCGGAGCTAATCGCCGCAGATTCCTGATGACTGCCCAGGCTCGGTGCAGCTCTGGCACCTTCGGATGGCTCCGGATTGCGTTGGATTGCTCTGGGACGTTATTCCACTCTTCCGGAACATCGAGACGACTTGGCTGATGCCCAGTGGAGCCGTTTGGTTTGGCTATTGAGGAGTTCGGCCCAGGTTCTCCCGCGGCTGTCACCTACCCAGCTGGACATTGGGGCATGACATTCCTCTTCCAGCCGCTGCTTCTATTTTCTCCCTCTACTCCCTTCCTCATAGCGAGTCACCGCGGATGGCTGATGATGGGGCCAGCCATGGCGCAGCTCTGTCTTCATCGGCTGTCTGCCAGTCCTCGCTGCTTCCTCACTGCCCTCCATGCTGGCCGTCTGCCTGGATGTGGTCCGCCTCATCCCCAACTTAGACCCGAGTGACCTTTTTCCAGGTATGGGGGTGCCGGAACCACGACCGGCAGATTGCCTACACCAATGCCCCAGTGGTCCCGAGCCTGCACGCCTCTTCTCCCTTCCACCCGCCTTTAATTTTGGAACTGCATCCCCCCCTTTGACTTTTTTGCACTAAAATCCTGCTCCCTGGTTCGTATCTTTTGACTTTTTGAATTTTGCTCAGCCCGCCATTTTGTTGATGGCCACGTCGATTCCCAGGACCCGGACCCACCATTTTGTTCGACCTCTGTCCTTTCCTCCTTTCATCCATTCTCCCTCTGACGATCCTCAATTGTTTTTCTCCCTCTTTCTGGTCTGCCTTAGCTCCAGCCACCCCCTAGTTCCCTCCTCTCCCCTCACACTCTCGCTGAACGCTACTTTAGTCCCCATCTACCTTCTCTCCCCCCTTATGATTTTTCCACTCTTCTTGTTAATCCGTGCAACTTATATCTTTAAATTACTGTACCTTAACCTTATGTTAATCGTTATGATACCTTGACTTTTGAGTCTCACGTTTTCTCTTTTTGCCCGACTGCCTTTACTCCCTCCCCCTTCAGGTTCTCTTCCCTCCTCCCCCACCTATTCTTTTACTCATATTCTTGTCCCCCCTTTCCTTCTCTGCCTCTTATGATTTGTTCACTTACTTTGATATTTCTGTGAAAAATGTTTTAATTTATTATTCTTGTAACTTGCTGTTGTTCCTTATGTAAAGTGCTCTGATACCTCCGGGTCTAGCCAGCGCTGTATAAAACTCAATAAACATAAACAAACATAAACAGTATCATTTTTGCATCCTTCCCATGTATTTGCCGCAACCAGCAGGTCATCAATATACTGGACCAAGACAAACTTCCAGGGCATAACCAAAGATTCCAAATTCTTCTTAAGGATCTGGTTAATAATTGAAGGGTTCTCGTATACCTTTATGGAACTCAGCACCATGCCAAAACACGGTTCCTGAGCCTGAATGCAAAGAGGAACGGACTGTCCTCATGCAAGGGGATAGAAAAGAACGCCTGGCACAAATCCATGATGGTAAACCACTCAGCCTCACATGGCATTTGGAACAATATTACAACAGGATTCTGTAACACTTGACAACAGGGGATCACACTATTATTGATCTTGTGAAGGTTCTGCAATCTGTGGTAATTACCACTAGGCTTCTGCAGGCTCATAATGGGTGAGTAACATGGTCTTCCCATGATTTCTTTCAGTATACCTTGCCGAATCATTGAATTGATCACAGGGGTTATTCCAGCAATCGTTTCAGGGGTCAAATTATACTTCAGTGTTCTGGGATATTCCACATTCGGTTTTATCTATATACAGACAGGCTCAACTCATTTAATGAGTCCAATGTCCTTTCCTGAAAAATCCCAAACTTCTGCCCTCACTGAATCTCTGACATCAAAAGGGCAAATCTTCTGTCGTCATCATCGGATACATTCCGATAATTAGATTCTGATTTGCTAATTTAAAAGCAATGTCCTCATCATGAGTTTGTCGCTCTATTCCTTTTGTGGTACAATATATGGTACAGTTCACTTTGAACAAAATGCGTCCTAACAAACTCAAAGGATGTGAATCACAAACCAAGAATTGATGACTATCCTCAAAACTCCCTATCTTTACACGGACATCCTCAGTAATGTGATTCTTCATCATTGCAGTATTTACCGTATCACAAACCTGGACACTTAGAACCACATGTATCAAAAATCCGTTTTGCAATCCCTAAATAGCGAATTTTAGGTAATTGTTATCTGACGAATGCAAAAGGGTATGTAAGAAAATAGTGATTACCTAATAGCGATTCCTACAGAGTCGCAATCACAATTAGGTAATCGCTATTAGGTAATACTACTCTATTTGTTCCTATGGGCCTAAACGCCCATAGGTGCGAATGGTTGTGCATTATCCCCCCAAAACAAATGTGCACAAAGCGCACACATGCCCTATGGAGCACTTTGAAAAATGCATGTTTTGCGCATTTTTTAAAAATGCACATGGTTACCATCGACTTGGAGTTGATGATGATAGCGTTCCTGAAATGTACAGTTTGCATTTAGAAAATGCTTGGTACATGTGATTAGAGAATCGCAACTTGTGATTCCCTATTTGTAGTCGCAATTATAGGTAATCGCAAAAAAATTGCTATTACCTAAAATGCACTGCCAAAGCATTTCATACATCTTGAAATGCTATTTTGCATTTGTAAACGTTCAAATTTAGCGATTCGCACCATACCATTATAAATGCAAAAAAGGTTGATATATGCAGTGACAACCGGTGCAGGTAGGAGTGGTGGAGCGGGGGTAGGAGGGAAGTCAACAGATGACAATGAGGGAAAATAAAATTAAAATAAAAAAAACACGTACCGTGCGCTCGCAGTCTCGGCGATGCGGCGAGCTCAAGGTATGTGGTTTTCTTTTTTAAAATTTTATTTTCCCTCATCGTCGTCTGTAGACTCCCTCCTTCCCCCACACTTCACCACCCCACCTCTCTTACCTGCACCGGCCATCACTGTATACAGGTGGCCCAAAATGTCCCATATCCTTGGGCTCATTTGTTTCCATGATATGCATGAATTGTCTCCTTCGGTTCTTCGGTCGTTCAATCAATCTTGGCTCAGTCAATATCTTGGGGTGGCACCTTAGACTTCAACCATGTCATTACCTGATCATACGTCCTCATCATTATAGCTGAAGGGCCATTGGTCACAGGGTCTCTTGTCGGCTCTCTCTCGGGCCACTCTATGGCTATTTTACACACTGTCCACAAATTACTTGGGACCACAATGTCAAACAAGGTATTCAAATCAGTCCACAAAACTTTCGAAATTTTCACAAACTGCTCAACTTGTTTGCACCACTCCACAGGCTTCGCTCTGAATGTAGGGAATTCATTTGTAAATGTTAAAAGATCACACCAACTCCAAGGTACATATATATAACCTCTGCTAGGCACCTCCCATAATGGAAAGCTTGTAGCTCCTGCCCACCCCCACGTTCAGGAGGAGGTGGCTCTCCCATAGTTTTTTTGGGGAGTCTGTCAGTATTTCGGTTTGAAAGAAACTATTTCACTCTTATGTTGATAATAGTTTTGAATGTATTGTGATGTCAAATATCTTCTTTAACAAATTATCCAGGTTTACATAGTCAGTTTATTTTCTTTCTTCAAGTTTTGTTACAGGTATCAGAGGTTGTCCTGCCAGGGATCTCAGAGGAACCAAAACAAACCCAGGTAAGTCCCTGACCTTCCTTATCTATAAGGATCAGTCACCAATCTCACCAGGGAGTAACTGTGTACTGGACTTTGTGACCTCGCAGATCATTTCCAGCTAGCAAGGAATAACCTGGAGTGCTTATGCATAGTGGTTTAGTGCCTATGTAATGCACAGTGGTGTGTCGAGGAAAATAATTAAAAGAGAGATAAAAATATATATATATACTTTTCGACTCCTACTAATCTTAAGATAAGTTCTAAGAACACTTGGGAGTCTTCTGATCCCGCTGACCCCACGTTAGGACCCTCTCATGAACCTGGTGGAGCCACGTCCCTCCTGGAACATAGATGGAGTTTCAAGCACCTCAGTGGGGACCCTCATCCTCAGGTCTTTCTGGGACCTCTACTCATGACACGCTTCCTGATTCTTGCAGTTCTGGAAGACTTTCAGCATTCTCCGACATCTCCAACTGTCAAACTCCTTGAACTTCTGTTTCTCCCACAGACAACGCCACCAAACCCCCTTTACGACTTTTGGGCCGAGAGCCAGCAGGATATCCGGATTCTTGTCATCTAGATCACGGTTAGGTTTCGGCTCCTCCTCTGTCAAGCAACGTGAGTTTAAGAAATAGCAGTCATGATCTTGTGAAGCGACAAGATGTATCCCACTCGTGTTGGGAGCTGATCAAGGAAACCATTTTATGCAATCAGGTAAGTCCTCTGCCTCCTCATGGAGTCATTATTTTTGACCATTTAACTTACTCTCTAATTCACTCCAAATTCGGATGATGTGGATTAATTCCCAAATTTGCATCTTCATTCCAGGTTATCTCATATGATCTATGCCCTGATCACTAAAAGCGAATCAGTGGTTCTTCTGTAAAGCCCTTGTCTGTTCTAAATCTATCTCATAGTTCGGAGCCAATTCAGATAATGTGTCATGTGCTTGTCTTGCTCTCCTAGTAACATCCTTACTCATGAACAAAAATTCACTCTGCTGATAAGTTTCTATTTGTTCCAATTCAAGACAACCACTCATTATATCCAATTCCAACTTAAATGTTCCCACATCCACCAAGTTTACTTTCAATTAGACTGAAGAGTTCCCTGACTCAGTTCCGTACCTTAAAGTTGATGGTAATTTGCAAAAACTTTGAAAAATGCAAAGAAGTGCATTTTTCAAAGTTCTATGTTGCACACAAACATGCCCTTTGGGCATGTGTGTGTGCAACATTTTTTTAATTGTCCTTTTGGCACCCTTGTACCCTTGGAATTGAATGTGCAATTTGTGAGTACCTATTTGGTACTCGCAAATTGCACATGCAGTTCCCATTGATTCCTATGGGCCTTTAGGCCCATAGGAATGACTGGGAAGCCATTCCTTATTTGTGATTCACAATTTGTGAGTGGCAAATAAGGAATGGGTAGGAATCGCAATTTTTTTTGCAATTCATACCTGCTTAGCATTTTGTGCTTCACAAAGAGCGAATCGGTAAAATTAGCTAATTGGGAATCGCAAAACGCAATGTTGCTGCATATGCCCCTTACTGTGTTACAAAAGGTTTGACAGAAATCAATCATGCAAAAGAAAGGCAAGCAAATACTCAAATTAAACCTCGTCCTGGGGGGAATCACTCCACTCAATGAAGCTTTCCTCTGCACAAAAGGTCCGCAAACACCAATCATACCTCACTTTCACACAAAATAAACCTCCCCATCTCGATTGGGCTTTCAAAAATGTCTCACTACAAACCCCACAAAACCGCAGCAGACAATTACTATACAGTGACTTCTACACTTTTAATATCAACCTGAGATCTTAGGCCACATCGGACCCGATAACAACTTCTCCACAATAAACGCTACACTCACACAATCTTCTAAAACATTACCACATTGTATCACGCAATCTCCTCAAGACACCACCACAATTGCCACAAGCCAAGCATATGCTGTTTACACACAACCTTATTGATCTTCACTCCTCCTCTGTTACAACCCACTCTCAAACCACTGGAACATTATCGACATTAAGTGGCTGATTAGGATGGCGGGGAGACCGCCACTGACAGGCTGTCGGTGGCGGTCTCCCCGCCATTTTAAGCAGCTTTCCCCGCCTGCCAGATTTTGATGGTGGGCGGTGTGCTGGCAGGTGGAAAGCCCGACCACCACGGGTCTGACAGTAGCAATCATTCCGATTGCCTTTCGGACCGCTCTGCATCCGCAGAATGATGGCGGTGCCTACCAGACAACGCCATAGGGACTAATGATGTCCTTCCCCGCCAGCCTTTTCATGGCGGTTCACCCACCATGGAAAGGCTGGCAGGGATGGACATTTGGGGCCCATAGCAGCACCCCCTTAATCCTGGGCCCTTGATTGTGGGTGTGGGTGTGGGGGGGGGCACCACCACCCCCTACATATCCCTGTACATGTGACAGGCACCGCATGATCCCTGTCATGTAGTGCAGGGATATGTAAAACATCCCTTTTTAACATTGCGGCAGGTGCTGCAACTAGCAGCATCCGCTACAATGTAAAACATGGGCAATGCGACCGGCATGGTGGTGGTCCCATCCTAACTTGCCCTGTGGGACTGCCGAAAGCATGTCGGGCAGTCCCCATCCCCGATAGGGTGGCGGGCAGACGTAAGCCCGTCCGCCATCCTAATTAGCCCCTAAGTCTCGAAGTCTCAAAGTCGAAATATGGACACTAGGGACTAGGGATTGCATCTATACTAATCTACAGTATCAGGTTTCTAACCCACCTACTTCAACTCTGCTCTGCAACCATCTGACAACGCACTGGGCTGTTTCTTCCAATCAATCTCTGATCAATAAATCTTTGCAGTAGTCTGAGAGTAAGAGTGGTTAACAACAATTCAAATTTTAAAGTACAGTGTGATCATGAGTACCACACAATAAAAGTTGGCATCAGTAACTTAAAGTTAAAAAGTTTATTACAAACTCAGAGCCAGACTAATATACACAGGGACGGCTCCTCTGTATTGGTGGAGGAGCGTTGCCCCACAGCCCGTTCCAGCAGACTATAAATAAAATGATAATAACGCAATGTTATTATCATTTTATTTATGCTGTCTGAGCCCAATACAAATAAAAGGGCGAGGTGGGGTCGAGCATGTAAGGGAGGAGTAAAGTGCACTGATAATTGCAGATGTGTGTTTGGCCGGCCGTCCGAGACCAACCAAACACACATGTGCACTTATGTTTCTCCAACCTGGCTGTGTTATACAGCCAAGCAGAAGAAACAGCACAGACTACAATGCACCGTCTGAGCAGCAAACGAGGCCGCTCAGACCAATCCTGGCACTGCTCTCGTGTGATAGCAGTGCATGCATTGGGTTTGGAGCCTGTGCCCTGAGGGCCCATCCCCTTCTGGCCATTGGCAGCCGAGAGGAACAGCGATGCAGGCATCAGCAGAGGGGCAGCATGTAAGTCTTTTTTTTTATTATACTTATTTTTTTTTCTAAACTCCTCCCCAACCGCCGGCCTCTCCATCCGCGGTCGCCCTACCACTTTAGGTAGGTGGCGGCTGCAACTGAAAATAAATCAATCTCAAGAACATAGTATAAATGTACAGAATAACTAAAGGAAGACCAATCCACTCTTACAATATTGGTCTTCGACCGTAAAGTACAGATAAGTATCTCAGTAGCCACGAAACAGAGAATAAGAAAAATAATTTGGTGATTCATCAAATAGTTTCCATCCTTCTCCCCATACATGGAAAAGATTTGCAGCATCCATTAAACCCTACACTAACCTAAGGATAGGGTAAACACTATTGAAGCAAGGTAGCAAGAAAGGTTTCAGCATCAGAACCTCTGTAGAAGTTCTAAAAGTAAAGAGTCATGTATAACATAAAGCCACACAATCAGAAATAACGAAAGAGGTCTGTACCTATCCAAGTCTAAAGGGGATTTGACTAAACCCAAGGTGAGTTCACTAGTTAAAATGCACACGAGCATTTGAGAAAACCTGACCTCATACACATCATACGTTTCCCAGTTCCCAGAACAGAACATGGAGCCTTGAACACTACTTCCATATTCCAGTCTCCGCTTCCAAAGCCTCCTTGGTCCTTCTTTCATCTGATAGTACCAACTGGTAACACTCCCTTTGTTCTTCATTAAAATCATTCGACCTTACCAGCTCTTCCTCTCCCCTGTAGCTCTGAAATACAATGGGCTTTTCGCTCACTAATAAATGCCTTTGGTCTGCACCTGCAAAGGAGAAAAACATGCAGAATAAAATACTTTCACATGAGGGTTAAACGTCTCGACTGCATGATTAAGGCCCACAATCACGCTAACTTAACATTGCTCTTTAAAATAATGAATCAAGCTATATTGTGCAGTACTCTTTTTTGTGGCACAATAACTATTACATTTTATTAAACAAAAACAACAAGTGGTCACAATTTATAAGGAAAACAGCAACACACATAAAATAAAATAGAATGTACATGAAATGCATTTTAGCACACCACCTTTCAATCTAAACCTGTATAGCATTAATATCAGTAGTACAGACATATCTGGTAATGAAAACTTTAATATGCTCACACACATGTGTCAAAACACACGATAGATGCACTTCTATACCTTTGGTGCACCACATCTTTTCAGTTTTACTTTGTCACACAAGTACATGAGGCCAAGTGTAAATAAATATAAATATGTGGCCTAGCCAAACATAAAAGGATGGAGCCACAATCATGCTACTGCACTACTGAATGGATTTACACCAAATCACAACAAGCATTGGCATAGCCAATAGATGAATGTATGATGGAATTCTTCATGCATTTTTCATGCATGCCTTAGGAACGCTGTCATTTTAACGAATGCTTCTTTAGCACTTATTTGTTCTGCACGCAAGTCACATTTGTTCTGCACGTGTTGTTTTAACAACTTGCCTTAGGTTGCGCTGGATATTGGGATAGTTTTATTTACTATTCCAACTCCAGTCTGCGCAATAGTAGGGAAGGTGTTGGACTTTAATTCCAAAACCCCTCCACCATTGCGGTCCCCCAAAAGCAAGTCCTTGCAACAACTTGCGTGCAGAATGAGTGTCTGCTAAAGACGCATTTGTTCTCTTGCCTGCGCTGTGAAGGCACGGCGTGATTATGACTTTGTCCTAAAGGACGTTTCCCCCAATAGGTTTTGACTTTGGGACCTTATAAGTGTTTATCTGTGCAGCACATTATCAGACTACCCAATGCATCACAAAACTGAAAATAATTCAATGAAACAGTCTGATACTCAACAATTACCTTCCGCAGAAAGCATGGACATCGAGCACTTAATGAGATTGTGGTGCACTCAGAAACGATCGAAAGTGTGTGTTGCACGTTATGCTCATGCAACATGAGAGCAACATGGTGGTTGCAGTGAGAGTTACTCTGCACAAACATGCACATCTTATATTTTATTCTCCATGTCAAGCCACCAACAAGAAGCACAGTAAGCTGGACAAAAAGTTCCAACATGCTCTACTCCGCTTCCAAATAAACAGCCCACAAACCAACTATCTTTCCTATCACTCATTGACTTCGACAATGTGCAGCACTCTGCTGCCCTTTGGCTAGGTTTGCACTAAAGAGATACAACATACACAACGCAAGAAATACAAGATGGAGACTTTGAAATACCAGCTTAGAGCCCTTCCAGAATCTCAGAACATGTACAAATGGGCAATAAATGTCTCTAAGGAAGGTGTCAACCTTCTGCTTCCCCATCAGAAGTGGTATGTTTAGTGACAAGCCCAGCTTCCTGCCAGGGTTGCCAAAGCATTTCATATATGTCACACAATAAATGTATGTATGCTGTCATTTGCCAAACTTGTACATTATGAGAACAGTAGTAGCTACAAATACATTTGTGAAAATGTGTGTACATATTAATGTACCTATGTACTCAAATGTGTGTATGCATACAAGAATTTAAAGGAGCAGCTATGCAGCTACCACACTTGAATCCATACTTGGATACCAACACACAAAAATGCACACACACATAGACACACATGCATATCCATAGGTAAAACCATAAGTACAAGCAGGCACATGCATATACGTAGACACAAGCAGACAGACAAAATAAACCTGGCCTGAGAAAATATTCTTTACTATTTACCTTTGAGAGGTACTTTCACATTACAAAATGTTGTTTTGCCTGAAGGCAAGTATGTAAAATTATAGTCAATCAATTAAAAAACTGGCCGGCGAGGCACAAAAATATATTTTGTAACCCCATAATTTAGACAAATACCTCAGTTTTATTTGCTCTCCGCAGCTGAGTGCCATGAAAAGTGAATTTGAACAGTTGTGTAATAATTACATTACTTTGCCATGAATCATTGTCTTGATTGCAGTGGCGGTGCGTCCATTGGGGGCGTTGGGGCGTAGCCCGCCCGCCCGCGCCCCGCGCCGCAGCTTCCTCGGCGTCTCTGAACTTAAGTAAACTCTCAGTTTACATGAGTTCACAGACGCTGAGGGAGAACT
Source organism: Triturus cristatus (assembly GCF_964204655.1). NCBI lineage: Eukaryota > Metazoa > Chordata > Amphibia > Caudata > Salamandridae > Triturus > Triturus cristatus. The sequence continues at coordinate 478,306,842 of NC_140580.1, forward strand.
GTCAGTCAGTATGACGTTGGACCGCCCACCCCCTTCAGAGTCTGAAGGGGGTGGGCGGTCTGGCGTCATGTTGACTCACTGACAGGCATTGTCTGGGGCAACGCAACAGGCAGCAGCACACAAGTGCGCATGAGTGGGGACGGAGGGCGATTTTTGCACCGTGCCCAGTCATGCGCACTAGTGTTCCAGAGGCTGGCGCATGCCCATTAGGAGAGCGAGGGTTGAGCCAAGGCTCAAACCTCGGTCTCCTAATGGGTAGGCGGGCAGAGCGTAAGCCTGCTCTAAGCCAATCCTGGTGCTGCTCCAGCACCAGGATTGGCTGAGAGGGGTCTTGCCAGCAGTGATGGGCTGTTCCAGTGAGTGTAGGCGCCAGAACGGACCCGAGGCGGCGCGGACCCGGACCTGCTCACTCAGGTAAGATTTTATTTTTAAAAACCCACCCCCGCGCGACACCCTCCCCACACGACACGAGCCGCGACTGGAATTGCGTGGAGCCTGATTTGTTTTCAGCATCAAATCTGCCCTTGCTGTTTGATTATCGTTTTGAATTCTAAGCCGATTTTCCTACACGCCTGTGTTGGGCTCTTTCTTAGGTGTCGAACTCATTTACTGTGAAGGCTTGTTGTAGGTGCGCCTAAGGGACTGTCTGAAAACCCAGCTGCTTCCCTCTTTAACGTTAACTGGAAGAGTCCATACAATATTTAATGGAGGTTTTGGTGTTGACACAAGGAAAATAAATGTGCTTCCGGTTGTAAGTATTGTGGAATGTGTGTGGATTTGCTGTTTGGCAGACCAGGAAGTTGTTTATGGTTATGCCAAGGAAACATTCATAACCTGCCACTGGTTTGTGGCTTTGAAAACAGGTGTATGTTCCTCTAACCCGCGTCTGGTTCTTTTGGTGTATATGTGTGTGCTGTACCCTTTTTTCTACCCCTCGCTGCTCCTATTTTAATCGTAATTTGGACCTCACATTAAAGCCTTTAAACGTCACCAAATGGTTGTGGCTCAGAGCTGTGTCAATTTGCTTTATTGAAACGACTGTTTTTTTATTTGTCTTGACTATCGTGTGTTCAGTTTATGTGTTAGATATTCTTGCAGTGACGTGTTATTCACGTTTGTTTGAAGGTACGAACTGGAAGGAAAAACAGAACTATGTGATAAATGAAATGGGCTGCGTGTTTTTGGCTTTTCCTCAACATCAAATGATTTGTGCCTCTGCGCTGTTGTTGATGAAGAAATGTTATTTGCCGGAGCTTGCATTAGGAATTACAATTTCTTACCGATTAGTCGTTTGAGAGGCAACATATATTTGGACAAGGAGAAACTGGAACGTGTCTCCAACTTTGAATATTTGGGACTAATGCTGGATAGCAAAGCTTCATGGGCAGTGCACCACATATCCAAAAGCGGGTTACGCTTAATAGATTCTACACATGTCTAAGCACATTAAAACTAGAACTGCAGAGGGCACCAGCAGTTAGCAGCTTAAAGTGCAGCCCCGGCGATTTTGTCTTATTTTTTAATTTTTGCACAAGCAAAGGACGAGTGAGAACAAGATTTTCATCTACCGTTCTTGTCCTGTTAAGGTGTGTGTCTGTTTGTGGGGTGGGGGCACGATAAAGGCGTGCTCCACATACTTTCTAAATCACTGTCTCTAATGTGATCAACTTAAATTTTGGACAGCAATATCAGACATTGCGTCTGTTATCCCAGCACTCTTTATTGTGACTGTGAGGAAGTTTGCACGGACCGAACACTTCGCAGCACTTTTTGCATCCATCGCTGTTTCTTAACCGATGTTCTCAAGGGCATGGTGATGCGAATACGTTTTTACGACGTTGCTTTCTGGCCCTCTCAGGTCGCTTCTGTGGACCTCACAGACAAGCTACCTGAAACGGCATGCACAGCTTGCTTGAACTCACAAGATGTATTACAAGGCTCTGTGCGGAAAGCATAAGCGCAGGCAGCGCGTGGGAAAAGCTGTAATGGCAGATCTGACCCTTTACTGAAACAAAGAATGCACTGTGAAAAGGGACCCTTGTGATCTGTGATGCTAACCAACTGTATTTCTCCTGTTTTGTTTTTGTTGGGCAGACAAAAGGTAAAATATTGATACTTTACACCTACGTATTTATTTCTGGAACTGGAATTCCTCCATTGTATTTTTTGACAAGGGCTTGCAAATAGGGCTTGCAAATAGCTCCTGCAACCAGTTAGTGCTGCTGACTGTCGGTCTCATGTTGAGTCCCTAAGATCTACACTGTATGTTGATAGATAATTCACATCCGCCAATTATTATCAATCTTTTAAGAACGTACTACATTTTGTAAATTAGGTTACGCTAAAGTAAGAAGAAAACATTGAAAAGAGCATGTTTCAGTTCTTTGATGTGCATCACGCTTATGTAATTCAGGCTTTCTGCAGTGTCATTTTATGTATTTGATCTATTCTTACAAGAAAGTATGCGTGTCTATGTATTCTAAATAGTACTTTAGAGTGTGCGCACCACACACTACGTTTTATTTGAAATGAATCCCTGTTCTTCAGTTGATGGTCATAACATCAGCATATGCAAATATTGCCCTCTATAGCTAATGAAAATTGGCAATTTCTTAAATGATAAATAACTAAATCGTATTGCTTTATTAACCTTCCTGCTTCCCCAAATTTGCATGAAAATGCCACCATTTATCCACTTTTTTTTTCAATGTGTGAAAACCCACGAACGCCCCCGTAGGTTGTTCGGGCTTGCTCGCTACACTCGCTCACCACAGTGCAGTATGGCAATAATTTTACGCCCTACCACTTTCAAATTTCACCAGCCGCCACTGCTTTATTGTGATAATGATGCATTGATAAAACATACGCAATCATTATGAAAACCCAGTAAAAGATTTATCAGCAATAAACTTTGTGTTTGTGCATCCTTTCATATACTTGGCAGTAAACTAATGGTCAGAAAAAACCCTGGAGGGCATCACAGTAAAACAGCATGGTGTAAAAGCATTGTGGTGCAACCATACAATCAGCCCCTAAAGGGCGTAACCTCATGAACAATGCATTACATATTTCAAGGCCTTCCAAGCATTATGATATGATATCATACAGAAGACCCCTAGAAAATGAACTGCTCCCAGCTATAAAGCAAAAGTTCCAGCTATGGGAGAGCTTGAAAATATATGTGAAAGCCAGCAAGGTGATGATTTTGAGTTTCCCCCAAACTTAGGGGAAGGACCAGAAGATGACATGTAAAGTAAGTAAAGTGGCATGGTGAGCAAATTAACGATGGATTAAACCCAGATCTGTGACTGGGGGTGAATGTTTTGCCAATGTGCAACATTCCGTCCATCATCCTGTGTGTTTTGCTGTTCGCCCTATGTGGGAAGGGTATGCCCAGACGTGGGTCCCGTGCTCACTACGCCACTGGAGTCAAGCTATCCTGGCTGAAGAGGGGTGAAACCCCGAAACCGGTCCTAGGATGCTTGATTCTGGTCCAGGGAAGACATGGCTTGGCAGTTCGGGCTGGACTGTTCCCATGAGGCACAGGGTCAAGACTGATTTGCATATGGCCATGTCTGAACTGGGGTGGCGTGGTGAGCAAAATAACGATGGATTAAACCCAGATATGTGACTGGGGGTGAATGTTTTGCCAATGTGCAACATTCCGTCCATCATCTTGTGTGTTTTGATGTAAAGTAAGAACACATAATATTGAAGAATTTGGTGGTGGTCCTGCCCTCCTGGGACCCCCACGGGTTGAGTTATGTGCAGAAATGTGTTTTGAGGGAAAGGCCCCCAAAAACATTGGTGGGGAGAGTCTCCGTAGTGCAGTGAATACTATAGCAGCGGCTCTCCACTGTGCCAGTGAGAGCTCTGTGATATTTTCCTTAAGATGTTCCTTTTGATGCAGCCCACACCCCATTTTTTCAATGTTTATGGGGCTACCCGGTACCACTGAGACACTCTCTCGATTGGCACCATTGAAGGGTAGTTCGAGGAGCCCACTCCCGGCCGCCCTCATCAGCTCCCCGCACCGCTACTTGCCAACCAGAAGCCGGGAGCAGATGAAGAGCCAAGCCTTTATCTTCTTGCAGGACTTAAGAATTGAGGAGGAGGCACTGGTATTTTCAGGGATGTTATTCCATATCTTGGGTGTGATGTAGGAGAATAAGTGACCTCCAATTTTGATTTTGCGGAATAGGGGAGTGTGTGAGAGTGAGGCAGAGCATAGGTGTCTGGTGGATTGTGAGTGTGTGTTTGTGTGAGTGAAAGTGATTGAGTGAGAGTGAGTGACAGGGAAGTGAGTTAGACTGAGTGAAACAGAGAGGGGAATTAGAGAGTCGGAGTAAGAGAAAATAAGTGGGACTAAGGTACAGTGAGATTCTGAAAGTGCAAATGAGTGTGAGTGAGAGTATGTGAGAGAGTGTGAATTAGTGAGAATGCATTCAAGTGAGAATGAATTGAGTAAGTAAAGATAAGTGAGCATAGCTGAGTGAGACTGTGCATGTGAGTATGTTTCACTTGTGAGTCTGTTGCTTGCCCGGCTTACTAAAGTTAATTGTTAGTGTATGGGTTGCTGGAGCTGGCATATTGAAGGCAATTCTTGACAAATGGGCACTTGGAGCAAAATTCATGTTCTGGCACACAGACGTAATTCTTGGCATAACGGCCAACCAGAGCAAAATGTTGACACTTGAACATTGGATGTAATTGTTTGCATAAGAGCAACTCACTGCACAATGCTGGTACTGGCATATTAGATGCAATTCTTTGGATATGGGGCACCAATAGCAAAATGCTGACTGTCATACAAGAGGTCGGTCTTGGCATATCCGACATGCAGCAAAATATGGGCCTACTGATTGTAATTTTTGCCATTAAGGACAACAGTGCCACAAAGGGTGGGCAAAGGCAGATTCCCCTAACAAAATAAGTACCCTGACAAACTAGAGGTCAATTTTGACGTATAGGTCACCCATGTTATGTAGGTCACATTAATGGAAAAAGCTTGTGTTGCCATAATGTTTGCAAGTCTTGGTATGAGGCACCAATTTCATATGGGCGTGCCCATGTAGTAATGCTGGCATGATGGAGGTAATTATTGACGTATGGGGAGTCAACCATTGCACATTTTATAAAACAAACTGGTTCAATCCCAAGAGAGGATCAGCCTTTGTTGGCGTAGCACACCATGAAAGTGCTTGAATATTTAGTAAGTGCACTTTCAGCACTGATGGCTTTTGAGCACATGTATATGAAGATTGGGCTTTTAAATGCCCTATATGAACCCCTTATTTTCAATGTTCTGATGAAACTAGATCTCAAGCTTGCTCACATTTTTTCTGGGATTTTTTGCAAGTTTTACTCCCCACCACTTGCAAAGATCATTAGCCAACACTAGTTAATGCACTATTTTTGTTCTCTCCTATGGTTACTGTTAGAAATGGGGGTCTCTGGTTGGCAATGGTTTGCACCTTTGTCCGTGTAGGGACCTTTGCTTCTAGTCAGGGTAAGGGAGTTATGCCATTAGACATCCCCTGTTTCACCCCCTCAGTAGCTTGGCGCAAGCAGACAAGCTTATCTCAGAGGCAGGGTGTAAAGCATTTGTGCACACATACAGTAATACTGTGAAAACACAACAAATTGACACCAAACCAGTTCAGATAAATAAGTAATCTTTATCTAATCCCAACAAGACCAAAACGACAAAATCCAACATACAATGATCACAATATGTAATTTGCAAGAATAACCTTAAAAAAAAGCAGTTCCTTAACATCGGTAGCTCAGCCAGGTGCTACTGAAAAGTTGAAAGAACCAAATCCAACAGCTTCGGTCGACTGCTTGGGTGTTGACCGGCATCGGAGACAAAAGCCTTGTAAACAGTACCTATGGTTCCGCGCGACTGCGTCGGTGTGGGCCAGTCACGGCAACCATCGTGGTTGCGATGTGAAGTGGAGCGCTGCAGCATGTGGTGCCCTCATGTCGCAGTGTAGGCAGCGGCTTGGTGACGGTTGTCCAGCAGCATTGGTGAGACCGAGGCGGCGGTGCAATTTAGGGTGGTGCTCATTGTGGTGCTGACAGGTCACTGTGCAGGCGGTTGTGCCGGTCGATGACAGCTGGCACCAGTGGCTCGTGGCTGTGGTGTGGGATGGGGTGGTGCTTTGTGTAGCTTACGAGCAGTGCCCCTAGACCATGGTACAGACCACAAGGGCAATGTCAGTTGGCAACAGCGTCATCGGTGAGACCAGGGCAGCGGGGTGAAGCGAGGCGGTGTGGAGTGAGGTGCCCACAGGACACAGTGCAAGCAGAGGCTTGGTGGTGGTCCTCATTAATGAGACCAGGGTTGCGGTGCAAAGTGCGGCAGTGCCCTCTGTGAAGCCTTCAGGTCACAGAACCACTAGCGATCTTGGTGGCGGCGTCCGTTAGCGGTTTCCCTCTAGGGCAACTGAGACATGAGGTCCCAGATCTGGTACCCAGAGGAAGGTGAAGTTTTTGCTGTTCCTGAGACTTCTTGGAAGGGGAGCTAGCTCTACCTCAAGCCCTTTGAGGAATTCAAACAAAGAAGTTGCAGAAAGTTCAGTCCAGTCTTTTCTCTGCCAAAGACAGAAGCAGCTACTGCAGCCCAACACAGCAAAGCACACAGCAAAGTCTCTCTTCGCAGTTTCCCCAGCTCTTCTTCTTGGCAGGTTCCTTTATCCAAGCGAGTTCTAAATTTCTGGGGTCTGTGCCCCAATATTTATATCATATTTCCCTTCATTCTCTTGTGGCAGAGGGTGTTTGTGCTCAGTCCAAACCAGTTTTGTCCTCTCTGGCCCAGCTTCTTGGCAGGAGGGGGAGATAGCATTGTCCAAGGTAGATCAGGCCTATTCAGGAACAAGGAAATATCCTCCCACTACTCTAACTGCAGCCCAGGTCTATTCAGCCCAGCCCTGACTCATCCAGGAAAGGCAGGACACACCTCAACCCAGTGGTTGTCTGAAGAGAATGCACATCCCAGCCCCTGTCACTCCAAAGCCAGCCAGTCAATCCACAAACCCAATTGGGCCACTGACAACTGTTATCAATACATACTTAAGGGAATGGCTAAATAGTGGATTGATTAATCAGGATGAATACCTATATATTAAAGTGGATAAACCTAGATTTGCATGTATTTATGCTTTGCCAAAGATACATAAAAACCAGCAATTCCCACCGGGCAGACCTATAATATCAAGCATAGGGGGTCCAACTGAAAAATTATCACAATATGTCGACACATTCCTACAACCTCTGGTACAAAACTTACCAGCATATATTAGGGATACTAAACATATCCTTAGTATACTGTCGGATGTCACATGGGAGGAAGGTATGATATTAGCAACACTTGATGTCACCTCCCTATATACGAGCATTAGAACTGATTTGGAGATCAAAGCAGCCAGAAAATTCTTGAGCAAGAGACCAGCCTCTCAGTGGGCACATGTAGAGATGATTATCACCATGATTGACTTAATTCTCAATAACAATGTGTTCCTATTTGAAAGATGATTATCACCATGATTGACTTAATTCTCAATAACAATGTGTTCCTATTTGAAACAAAGTGGTACAAACAAATACAGGGAGTTGCCATGGGCTCCAGGTTCTCTCCTTCGTATGCCAATCTATTCATGGGTTATTTTGAGGAGGAGTGGATCTGGGGCCCAAGGGGTACCACTTGGAATGAATCAATCATCTATTGGGGACGTTACATCGACGATTGCATCATGATCTGGTCTGGTTCCATGGAGAATCTGACGAAATGTTGTGAACACCTCAATTTGAACGACATGGGTATCCACCTGACATATAATTTGAGCATATCAGAAATAGAATTTCTGGATCTAACGCTCTTTATAGAAGAAAGCCGGATACAGAGTAAACTTTACCTTAAACCTACCTCATCTAATTTGGTATTACATGCGAGTAGCTCACACCCGAAACACCAAATCAAATCTATACCATATGGTGAACTAACTAGGGCTAGGAGAAATTGCAGCAAGAACAGTGACTTCATATCATGCAAAAACAACATGAAGCAAAGATTTCTAGCCAGGGGATACAACACACAGATAATTAATGTGGCTGAACAAAAAATCATAAGAACAAAGAGAGAGGACACTCTAAAAGACAAGCATGCTAAAGGTGCAACCTCCCCACAAGTTAGACTGATAACAAACTATAATGAAGTAGCAAAAACCCTTAGAAATAGCATGAAAAAGCACTGGGGGATATTGAGGAATGACAAATCATTGACCAAATATATTACGAATCAACCTCTGATTACATATAGACAAGGTAAAAATATCAAAGCATGGGTCAGTCCTAGCTATCCCAAACAGATTCAAAGACCAAATTGGTTAACACAAAAATGTATGGGATTTTACAAATGTGGTGGATGTAAAATCTGCCCCTTAGCAATGAATAACACCAAAGTCTTTCATAGTCACCTATGTAAACAATATGAGATCAGACAAATGATCAACTGTAACAGCCGTTATGTGATATATATGATCAAATGTGGATGTGGCAGCTTCTATATAGGAAGCACGATCAGGGCCCTAAAAGAGAGAATATACGAGCATCTGAGGGCCATCAAACATAATGACACCAGATATGCGACTGCGACACATATCAATGAATGCCATGCTCAGGGGACACACAAAACATTTGTATTTTGTGGAATTGAACAGATTAACATGGACCCGAGGGGTGGCAATAAGGAACTATATCTAAGACGCAGGGAGGCTTTATGGATTATGAAGCTTCAAGCGGTCGAACACGGGATGAACACAGATCATGAATTAAACTACTTCCTAGGTGACTGAATGTGCATAACTCAGGACTTGCAAATAATGAATTTAAGATGCTCAATCATAGCATGGACATGATACATGAATGTGAAAATGCATTTCTATTGGATCTAGAATGACTTCATTTTACTAACATGGCGAGTAACACACTTATGATATTGACAATGTTATGAATAATTAGGACTGTAAATTGCTAGATACCTATAACTTGTTTATGTCACCCAATTATTATCGAGTGCTTAGGATACAATGATCTCTGTACAACTCTGATATGTATTGACAACATTACAACTACTATTGCTAATTGTCATATAACTGTAACATGCTATGGTCACCTAACCAATATTAAGCATTAAGAATACAATGATCTCTATACTATTTCGAATGCATAAAAAATACTGTTGGTTAGGACTTGTTTTAAACTGTAATCATTCATGGTAGAATTTTCTTAGATATCATACATCTTTTCGATGGGGTTTGACATAAAGCCAAACAATAATGTGCATATGATAGACATTATTATCAAGGTCTTTTCACTAACCTTCACTAAAATACCCACCTTTATTACAAGGGACCTCTAATATATATCTCCCATAGATACTGATCTACTTTTCTCGTTTTCCCTCACCCAACTCTGGATATTGATAATTTCCACTTTATGAAGACTCAGAATGTAACGGGATAATAACACCCTGATTACTTATCCCACCCCTGAACCGGGTAGTGCACTAACCAACTTGTTTAATCATTATGGTAAAGTTTGACCCAATACCTTAGATACTAATTACTTATTCTATGTAGTGCTAATTTGTAAAGTCTTTCGCCTCGATTATGGTGATTCTTTATCAAACTTTTTCTGTGGGGACTACCGACTGAAGTTCCAATTAATATTGTATATTTCTATTCGAATTAAATTAACAATCAAGACGGGGTGACCGTTCTAACATGGCGGCCGGAATCGTTACTTCCGACGCCATCGACCCATATCAATTATTTATTAGGGTAGCTCTACTAACAGAATAATAGATATGTCCGGAATATATATAATATAACTAGTAAACACATTAAGTTAGTTCTCGCCGGATGACTGGGCCGGATATGGACGTAATCTACTGAAGGTTACTTATGACAGAAAATAACCACGAGATTCACACTGTCTAACAAGATCCTTAAGATGGCGGCCGACCTCGTTACCGCTGTGGTTCTCTGTTACGCGCTAGTCATTGGATCTCAGAAATAATAAAGGAGGTACTTCCGGGTATCTACTGAGATGCCAGTGGACTGAACTCAGATTCTGATGCAGCGTAATACAGGTATGTTATTGTCTGTGGATGCCGAATTTGAATCTGGACTTAGATTTCTTTAAATAGGTTTCTTGAATCTTTGTATATTTTTTGATACTTTAGCGCGTCGCGGGCTGACTGAATACGCAGCCACTCACCTAGCACGAGGTATACTCCACATCATGCTTCGTCGGTAAGCCTGTCATCTAGCACTTGATCTTTCTATAATTCTGATGGCCACTCGTGCACTAAGTCGGTTTACTTGGGAACCGTATACTATGATCTCATGGCTATTTCTTATACACTGGGATCTCCTCCTTGTATCCTAGGATTATTTAATTCTGGCGTTTGTATGAACTATGTTAATAATCAAAGAGAACTAGCTCTTGTTTAAATTGTTTGTATGTCTGCGGGTGGGGGAACACCATTAGGTTTTTATGAAGGCCCTCACCCACCAACCTAGTTGGTGGCATGCTTCATCATTGGGCCCCACCCAAGGTTCCGAGTGTACCTCAGGTGTGCTTCGACGCCAAATTACTGCGGAGCAGGTTTTTTTGGATCGTGAGGGTGCTGTAAGTGTGCTCTGAGTGAGGTTTAAAATACTGTCCTGGGTGTCCCAAAGACTGTTTTAATGGTGGGCCCCAGGCAGTCAATAAAAACAAAGGCTATCGGACGTGCACGGTAGGCTTATGGCCTCCGACGTCCTGTGCGGTCAACTAGTTTCAGCCAGGCCTTTTCTTCTACTGGCTTTCGTCAGGACCTTAAATGTGTGGGGTGTTACAGGGGTTGTTATGAGTTTGTCAGTGCCCTGTGTGTAAAGCACACGGTACGGTGCTTATATGTGCAAGTGGTGTACAACCTGAGAGGAATCTAGTTGACCGTCCGATAGACCCCTTTGAAAGGCTGCTTATGTGGGTGGCACAATCAGTACTGCAGGCCCACTAGCAGCATTTTAGATTTAAGGCCCTGTACACACACAGTGCACTGTACTAGGTACTTAGTAGTAAATCCCACAAGTCAATCATGGAAACACCAATCCATATGCACAACTTAGAAAGGACGTACTTGCACTTTGGCACTGATTAGCATTGGCAAAGTGCCCAAAGCATCTAGACCAGCAAAACCGAAATCCCGCACGCACCAAAAATACAGGAGGCAGAGGCAAACACACTGGGGAAAACAACACCAAGGATGCCAGGTCTAACACTTGTCCCCTCAAGCTGAAATGTGTGGAGAACTACCCACCCTCCTGGGATTTCTCTTCACTAAGGCAGAAAAATCTGGACAGACCATCAGCATTGGCGTGTTCTGTATCAGGGCGATGTTCCACAGTAAAATCCATCCCCTACAGGGAAATGGACCGCCTCAACAGTTTTGGGTTCCCACTCCTCATTTGAACCAACCATCTGAGGGGCCTGTGGTCGGTCTGAACCCGGAAGTGAGTCCCAAACATGTAAAGCCTCAGCTTCTTCAGTGCCCAGACCGCAGCAGAAGCATCATGCTCAATCAAACTCCACCTCTGTTCCCGGGGAAGAAAGCTCCTACTAATGAAGGCTACGGGTTGGTCTAAGCCCTTATCATTTAGTTGTGAGAGAACAGCCCCCACACCACGCTCTGACGCATCTGTCTGTACCACAAATTATTTTGAGAAGTTGGGCGCCTTGATCACGGGCACTGTGCACATGGCAGATTTCAGGGCATTAAAAGCTTTCTGACAGATGTCAGTCCAGTTCATCTTCCTGGGCTGCTTCCTGGAAGTCAGCTCAGTCAAGGGGCCAACAATAGTGCCATATCCCTTGACAAACCTCCTGTTTTACCCGGTGAGACCTAAAAAGGCTCTCAAGTCTGTCTGGGTATTGGGGGGCTCCCAAGACAGGATGGTGTCAACTTTAGGCTATATGGGCAACACCTGGCAACTTTTTACCTGTGGCCCTAAGTACACCACTGATCACTGCCCAATCTGGCACTTGCTGGCCTTGATCATGAGGCCTGCCCTCTGCAGGGCCTTCAACACTTCCCATAGGTTCCTCCCAAGTGGCAATGAACACTGCAATGTCATCCAGGTAGGCGGCACTGAAATCCTGCAGTCCAGCCAACACCTGGTGTTATATTTCATATAGGTACCCCAATATAGGTCCAGGTAACATCATAACCCTTCACCTACATTCTCTCCTATACTATATACATAACAGATTTGACGGACTGACCTTTTACCTAGTTAGAATACTCCACACAGTACATAGGTTTGTTCCCTGAACACTGGCCTCATAAATCATGCATGAGTATTCTTAGATTCTTGGAAACTCAGCAGATTCACCATCTCCTGCATAATAACTATGTATAAAGTTCATTCCCGACGTCATCCTAGGTCCAACAATGGCACAGCACGGTAGAACCCCTCGGGACAGGTTAAGGGTATATAAACACCATATCTTGCTGAGATAGGGAGAGAAGATCAGGACTTTACGACCTACACACTGACGCAAGCCGCTGAGGTTCCTGCATGCAGATACTCCAGCTCGCAGTGGTCTGCCATCCCTTGCGGGGTGTTCAGCTCGAGACCAGAACGGGGTCCCGCAGTCTCACATTAGGTAATGGGGTTGGCTTTATCCTAGAGGGATTCTTGGTTTTACACCTACTCACATGTTAGGTACACTTAGGTACATCTAGTTAGGATTGCATTGTAGGAGTACGTAATCTATTGCCATGTATTTTATATACTTGTCTGTATTTATGATTTTAGCAAAATGGTAGAAACCTACCATCTGTTTACTTTCTCAGAGTGCTTCTACTCATTCATCTATGCTACTGTCTACTGGTGATTTCAGTACTTTTATTTTACACTAGAATAACGACTGTTCAATAATTACTTATTGAAAACGTCCCAACCGTTTATTACATGTATCCCTCTGAGAAAAAGTGAGCACAAGTGACTGAGTGAAAAGTAAGTTACTGTTTCCACGGTCCTGAAGGATCAGGGTTGTCATGTTCGATAGTTGCCAAAAACTATTCTCTCCTTGTTAGGAGGAGGTTATAGTGGCATTGTGAGCTAGCTGGTACACAGGCTAACATACCCGGTGGGGGTGTCTGGAATCAGTCTGGACAGCAGTGCCACAGTGTATGTTGTCTAAACGCGCAGATCCTATATAGGGATTATTGGAACTACACAACACTGGTTAACCAACCTCTGAAAGGTGGCAGGAGCATTCTTCAACCCAAAGGGCATCACCCAGAACTGGTAGTGCCCCTCTGAGTTCAAAAATGCAGACCTCTCCTTGGCCCCATCAGTTAAGGCAATCTGCCAGTACCCAGATGTTAAGTCAAACGTACTGAGGTACTTGGCAGCTCCCAACCGATCTCTGAGCTCATCAGCTCTGGGGATGGGGTGGGCGTCAGTCCTTATGATGGAAATGAGCCCGCAGTGTTCCACACAGAACAGGAGTTCTGGGGTGGCACCAGGTGCAGAAGCCTTTGGGACCAAGACCACTGGGCTGCCGAGAGTTGTTTGAGGGCTAAATAATCCCTAGTGCCAACATGTTGGAGACTTCCTCCTTGATGCTAGCTTTGACCCTCTCAGTCAACCTGTACATTTTGTGTTTACCAAGAAGACTGTTTCCAGTGGACACATCAGTGGGTGATACCTGGAGTTAGTGAGAACAGAGTGGCAAATTTCCCCAACAGTTGGCAACAGTCCCTCTGCTGTTCAGGGGTCAGGGTGAGGGAGAGGCTTACACCGTCCACTGATCCATCATTTTCCTTAGCAGACAGGAGGTTAGGGACAGGCTCAGATTCCTCTTCCATTCCATCATCTGAGATGCTAGGAATATGTCCACTTTGGACCTCTCAAATTGATGTTTTAGGTGGTTCACATGTAGGACCTGCAAAGGGTTCCTAGGAGACTGCAAGTCCACCAGGTAGGTCACTTCACTCTTGCGCTCCACCACCTCAAAAGGCCCACTCCACTTGTCCTGCAGAGCATGACCCACACTTCAGAGTGTCATTCTGATCATACCAGCATTTCATCTCCTGGCTGGCTTCTAGATTCACCTGATCGAGTTGTCTGAGACGCTTAGTCTGGTTCCTGTAAGCCAGCATGTAGCTAAATACATCCTGGGGGGGAGGGGGGTACTGTGAGCTTTCTCCCAGCATTCTTTGACCAGACTCAGAGGTCCCCTTACAGGATGCCAATACAGGAGCTCAAAGGGACTGAACCCTAAGGACTTCTGCAGTACCTCTCTGTAAGCAAATAGCAGGCATGGCCAGACGACGTCCCACTTATGCCTCATGGGTTCCTAAAGACCCTTAATCAGGGTCCCGTTGAATCTCTCAACCAACCCATTCCCTTGGGGATGGTAAGGAGTGGAGAACTTGTAGGTAACACCACACTCCTTTCATAAGGTTGCCATATCCTTTGAAATGAAGTTTGTACCCAGGTTGCATACCACCTCTCTGTGGAACCCACATGGGAAAATATCCCCATCAATGCTTGGCTCACCACGGTGGGGGTCATAGTCCTGAGAGGGATAGCCCCGAGGTACCAGGTGGCATGGTCCACCAAGACCAGCATGTACCTGTTGCCCATGGCTGTCTTGGGATCTAGAGGCCCCAAAATGTCAATACCAACTCCCTCAAAGGGGTTGCTGACCACAGGAAAAGGTTGGAGAGGAGCCTTTAACTTCCTCAAACTCTTACCACTTGCCTGGCAAGTTGGGCAAGACCTGCAATGAGCCTTAGAGTGCTTGTGCATTTGGGGCCAAAAGAAGTGGGTGAAAATCCTTTCAAAGGTCTTGTCCTGCCTCAAATGCACTGCCAAAGGGACATCATGAGCCAGTCCTAGTAGGAAGGCTCTGAAGCACTGGGGTACCCAGGCTCAGCAACCTGACGCTCTCTATACAGGAGACCATTCTCCCAGTAAATCCAATGTTATCCATGGTGATCACCTGCTGCCAGGTTTGCAGCCTGCTGCGGCAGACCAACAAGAGAAGGGCATTCCTGCTGCTCCTTGCAGAATTCCTCCTTGGAGGGGCTCCCTTCCTGCTGCCAATAGGGCAGCTCAGGCAGGTGCCCCAGTTTGTCACTTGCTCAACTGTAGGCTCCAGGGCATACCCCTCAAGGTCTGCCTCCTCCTGGACTGTGGGAACTCCGGGGGCCAGTTTCCCATGCCCACTGCCACTTCTCTTTCTGGCAGGCTCTTGGGCCACTCTTTCAGGCTCCAGGTCCTCTTGATTGCCCTTACCGGCTGCCATTGACTAAGTGGTCACACATGCCCACTCAGGCAGACCCAACATCTCCAGATGAGACGTGCGTTCTCCTTCTCCCAAGGGGAACTTTCCAGGTCGTTATCAAGCAAACACTCAACAGGCATTGCTGGTCTCACAACTACTTTCAAGGTATCTGAGAACGCCCCACCCCCACTCAAAGGGAACATCTGACTCTTTGCAGAGGCACTCTGAGTTGTCAGCTGATACTACTGGGTAAAGTACATTTGGGATCACCTGCTCCTCAGACACCAGCTGACAAGCGACAGCTGGCACACTGGCCGCGGTGTCTCTCAGAGCATGCACCCTATGGCCAATAATGGTCACCCACTGCCCATATTTCTTACGGTTTGCGGGCAGGTGGGTCCTTGGGACCATCTCACTGTCCCTTGTGAGACAAGGGTCAATTCTTCTGGGCCCACCCTTCCTGTGGGCCCAACTCCTCCCCCAATGTAACACTAATCAACCCACAGGGTGGTGCACCCTAAGGTGCAGGTGGATTCTTAGAACACTTACGATCCTCAATGAAGTGACCCACCTATTCACAAGCAAAGCAATTGAGGGGACACTTCCCTGCAGTCTTCCCTAAAGAGACCCATGACTTCTTACCACCGACGGGCTGGGAAGCTTTCCCTTAGGAATTATTTTGGGGCCCTTTTTAGGTCTCGCCTAGCTATTGCGTAGCAATCACTATGTGAGACTATAGTAAGGGGCTCCCAAAAGTGGATTGCATAGCGAGCACGCAGCCTGTCCTCGCGATAGAGACAAAGTGCTCTGCTAGTGGATCAATGCTTAACGGCTAGAGTGGCCGACCTGAAAGCTTGGGACCCCAGGTTCGAGACTGGCAGGAAGGCTCAAAACATCCTGTGATTCTGGGTAAATCTCTGAATATCCCCATGGCTAAAAACAAATTTAAAAAAGTGATCTATCTATCGTATCTATCTATCTATATATATCAGTTTTATAAAGCTCGAACTCGACCCGATGGTATCAGAGCACTTTACATTGCAGTCACATTTTTTTTTAGCCATGGGGAAATTAAGTGATTTACCCGGAATCACAGGATGTTTGAGCCTATGTAAAGCGCTCTGATACCATCCGGTCGAGTTTGCGCTTTATAAAACTGCTACGTATATATATCAGTCACAGGTAGACATTTCCCCCGTTGTTGAACCACGCAGACACGCACTCGCTCCTGCCCCACTCCAAATGGACCAGAGAGCATGCAGTATAGACCACTCCCAGGCCAGCCCTGATCTGAGCAGAGTTTGGGTTGCACGTGGCCCCCTGTGTGCCTTTGAGTTGTTCTTACGTAAGGAGTTTTGTATATATGCTGTGACGAACAGTAAACCGACCATGGCAAGGTGACTTTGTTCAGACTTGAGTGGAGCTAACCCACATCGAAGCTAACTTAGTAAAAACAAGCATTGGCATAGCCAATAGGTCTCGCTTTTGGGACCTTATAAGTGTTTACCCATGCAACAGTTGATGTGTTGCACCATGGATATTGTGCTGCATAACTAAATACTTATAAGGTCCCATAAGCGAGACCTATTGGCTATGCCAATGCTTGTTGGAATTCCATTTGTTTACCCTTGTCCCCCCATTCTTCTGCTGGGGACGCTGCCCACACTTGGCTGAGTCTCCCGCATACCCCTTGTGGACCGTGGTGCTGACTCAGTGGTCCGCCTCCACAGCAAGCTACCTGGGGTCAGTCAGCTTACTGTCAATCAAGTGCTGGCGAAGTTCTGGAAAACTATTAGCAGACAAGTGCTCCCATGCCATCAAACCCTCCAGATGCACTGAAGACAAGCTGGCACCATTGGAATTGGACTGCACACTCCTGGCTTTTATGCCCAGCTCCTTCAAATTCTCTCATGTTCTAAGAGCATCCTCTTTTCCTCCATGGCAGGTTTCTGCCTCTCTGACTCAAATTGCTTGTCCTCCATGTCACTCTCTTTCCTCAATTTGAGCTTCACAAGCTCCAGCTCATGCACTCTGCTTCTCTCCCTGTTCTTGTGCTCCTCTGGAGACAGCCCCTTTGAAGGCACAATGCTGCCATCCCTGGAAAGCACCGCACCTCCAGGCAGACCAAATAATCCATCCTGCTGTTCATCTAAATTCTCTGCCTCTACCATAGGCTCTTTGGTATGCCCACTGGCATTCCTTCATTCCAACCAGGCACTCAGCGCCTTTTGGTGTTCCTCATTTCTGGTGAGGCCTCTCACTGAGATTTTAAATTTCTTGCAGATGGATTTCAATTGTGGCACAGTGTAGGTTTCCCCCCTATCCTCTTCAAACTCAATATACACAAATGTCTTTGAGGCTCGTTTAGACATGAGGAAAATTGACAGTTCACAAGTTGCAGAAAAGTAAAAAAAGATAAAATTCACCAAATAGTATGCGTGATGGTCTGCACTATACTAGTAGTGTACACCAATCACTGTATGTTAGGCACAAAATGCAAGTTCAAATCCTCACCGCAGACCAACACTGTTAGATATGGGGGTCTCTAGTTGGCAATGCCTTGCACCTTTGCCCAAGTAGGGACCCTTGCTTCTAGTCAGGGTAAGGGAGTTACGGCCTTAAACAACCCCTGCTCACCCCCTTGGTAGCTTAGCCTGAGCAGACAGGCTTATCTCAGAGGCAGTGTGTAAAGCATTTGTGCACACATACAGTATTACACTGAAAACACTACAAAAGGACATCACACCAGTTTAGAAAAATAAGTAATCTTTATCTAAACTAAAATGACAAAATTCCAACATACAATAATCACAGTATGCACTTTGTAAAAATAACCTTAAAAATGCAGTTCCTTAAAGTCGGTAGCTCCGTCAGGTACTACCGCAGTGCTGAAAATAACCAAATCCAACAGTTTCGGTTGACAGCATCGGTGCTGACAGGTGTTGGAAGCCTTGCACGCAGTACCTTTGGTTTTGGCCGACCACTTCTGTGTGGGCCGGTCATGGCAACTGTGGGAAATTAGTATCTACTTCTTATGGTTACCCCCACTTTTTGCTTGATGCCTCACTGTTTTTTGACTAGTCTGACTGGGATCCTGCTAATCACGACCCCAGTCTATCTGCTTTCTCCCTTAAATTGTTATCCATGTACTTTGGTACACTCCAGATTGGATATTGGGGTACCCTTATGTGTCCCTATTATATGGTACACATGTTCCCAGGGCATAGGTACCCCAGAGGCCTCCCATGGGCTGAAGCATCTATTATGCCACCCATGAGAGGCCATGCATAATGGAACCCGAGGTCTGCTACTGCAGCCTGTGTAAGATGGTGCTTCCACCACATACATTAGATATAGGTTCACTACATCTAATTGTCACTACACTTAAAAACTTCTAAGTCACCCCTATAGCAGGCCTTAACAATCCTGAAGGCAGGGTGATAGGTTTTATGTGAGAGGGTGCCTCTGCATGAGCAGAGCCTCTCTGCAGCCTTTGGAACATTCTCTTGGGTTGCTGTGACTCAGCTGGACATATAGGGAGAGGTGCATTATAACCTCGCGGTAAATGCTATCTCGAAAATGGCTGCATAGAAACATCAAACACCTTGGAATCATACCTTCACACCAGTAACTGGTGTGGGAGGTATGATTCCACCCTTCTGAAGCGAGCTTCGTGGGGTCACTGGTCTTACCAGTACCAGCCTTCTTGACCCGGACAGAACAAAATGGATGCTGCCAACCAGAGACACATTTCTGCCCTCCTGTTGCCGAGCCAAGCTCGAGCACGGGAAGGCAGCACAATAGGCATCCTGTCACAGGGCGGTGTGACCACCTCCCAGACAGGATTTAGTGTATTGGGACTGGGTGGGTGCACTCTGTGAGTGCCTGAAAGTCTGCACTTGGGCTACATTTGGTGTCCCTTTGCATAGTCAAGCTCAAACCAGTTCTGGGAGCCATTGGCTCCTGCTCTGGCGTGAAACTAGACTAAGGACGTGGTGTAGCCACGCCTCTGTCCTGCCCCTCCCCAGGAGAGTCCCCTGAATCTGTCCAACCCTCTACTGTGGGTATAAAATGGGTTACCTGGCTACAGGACATTGGATTTTATGTGGACAAGATTCAACACAGAAAAAAACACTGACCTTCAAACGTCTGGACACTTGGACTTCGCTGGACCTCAACTGGGCTCGACTTCATCCTCCTTTCCGTCCAAAGCTTAGTTTGTGTCTTTGCTCAAAACAGGCTCTGGGCAGGACCTGTGGTGCACTTAAGACAACCGAAAAATCTCCTGTGGAGTGAAGGAGTCACTCCCCTGCTCCACAGACACCTAAAGTGCAACTGGCGGGTCTGCTGCTCCTGAGCTCCTGCGGACTCCGAGGAGTCCCTGAGGTCGATCAGCTCTCTCACCAAGTTTGAGATCAGTATCCCTTGTGGGGGCTGCGTAACCCAAACCCCTGTGCACCTTGTCCATTTGCAAGTGCATATGCTTGTTGACAATTCCTGAGCTTGTGCATTAGACTCCGTG
This sequence comes from Triturus cristatus, assembly GCF_964204655.1. Lineage (NCBI taxonomy): Eukaryota > Metazoa > Chordata > Amphibia > Caudata > Salamandridae > Triturus > Triturus cristatus. Next base: position 478,326,712 of record NC_140580.1, read on the forward strand.
TAGTCCTGACCCTGAGCAGTATTTGCACCAAAGAACTCCAGCCTCCTCACAATGAGTGCTCCGTGGGCTGGTGCTTTGCAATCTTGCTCAAGGTCCCCTCGCGACTCCTGGTCCTTTGGCCTTGGGTCCCCCTGAGGGCCATCTTGATTTCTCGTGGGCTTTCCTGGTTGCTCCAGACGTGCCCTGACTCCCCATTGCTTGGTGAGTCTCCTGGACCTTACTGGTCCACACCGTACTGAACCTGAAACCCGAGGTGTCGGGTAAAGGACCTAGCCGAAGGACAAGGATAGGGTTTCCAATCAGTAAGATCCGGAAACACCAAACAGGAAAGAAAAATGTATTTCTTGAGTCCCCTCACTCACCAGGGTTTCCCCACGGTGACATGCTTCATCATAGGGGCCATCTCAGCTCTCTACGAGCTGAGGCGTGCTTCGACTTGCGATATTTACATAGGAGCATTTTTGTGGAAGACTATGTGTAGTGCAAAAGTGTAGTAGAGTGGGCTCAAGGGAGTTAAAAATACCTTGCTAGTGGGCGAAATATTTTATTGTTGCTCCTAGTTTGGTATGTCTAAAAACGTGGTGAGATACAAGTAGACCTAGCTATAATGGGTTAGGAATCCTTAGTATACATCAACATGTTTCGAGCCTCCCCAAAGCTCTTCGTCAGGACCACACAGGGACCAGCCCTGTGTTTGCCACTCCTAATTTGCCAAAGTTGAGCAATCTAGAAAAATAAAGAATTTAACGCTGCAACTATAAAGCATGCGTTAAACCATACATACGATCAAGACTTTATCACGTGGTATTTAGCATGAGAGCGCCTCGCAGAAAATACCTAGTCGTCTCCCTTCCACACCGTAACCTGCTTGACCTTCCTGCATGGGTTGCTTTTGCCAAGGCTTGTTGGTGCTCCCCGCCGGACACCGACCCCCCAGCTCTCGATATCCTTCTTGGGACAGCTCACCTACGGCTCCTGGTTGTTCTCAAAATCTCCTGGTCCTCGTGGCTGCAGAGTCAAGCATCGCTTCTTAGCACCTGAAGCACCTGACAACAGTCGCCATTCGTCTCCCGAGCCCCTGGTCACTCTGAAGTGACCCAGACTATGTTTCCTCTGCTTTCAGGTTCCTTCCTTCCAGAATCCAGGCTTGGATTCCAGCTGACCCTTTTCACCTTCACGGCAGCAGTACTTCCTCACAGCCTTCGATTGAGAATGACGAGAGTTTCCGATGCCATTTCAAACCTATGCATAAGCTTCCTTGGGATAGGTAACTCTGGGACTATGGTTTGCACGGGTGGGGTGGCTCTTCGAAGTCTTAAGTTCCAAAGGGTTCGCTCAAAGTACTCCTAGAAGGGTCCTTAAACTTTAAAAGTGTAAACGCGACTTTCCCATAGAATTGTACGGAGCCCGCGGTCGTGTTCCTACACTGCACCCGGCCTCAGTGGGGTCCCTGTCTACTCACCTTGGGTGGTTCCTTGGGGTCCCAGCGATTCTACGTGCTCTAGACCTTGTCTTGATCCCAGTTGTGACTGTTATACCACTATTTTAGTATATGGTTTGGTCTTACCCTGAAGCCCACTGTGTATTGGGCTACTTACAACTGGTCTAATGAATTCCTATTGTGTGCTTTGTGTTCTATCCTTGTGTAGAGGATAGTAGGGAGTGTTATATTAATAAATACATATTTTTATATGACTACTGTGTGGTTCTCCTTCATTTAATCATTTAGGAAGTGATATTCTGGTAAAACAGCTGCTTTACATTCCTTCAAGATTAAGCCTGAAGGCTGCTCTCCATAGCTACCACTAGGATAGCTTTCAATAAGGTTATCTTTGACCTCATACATCATAAGGGTTGTGTGGATTGGTACAAGGTGCCCACTTTAACTAGTGGACAGCATATACCAAGACACTTTCTCACAGCAACCGTCGCAGTGTGAAGTGGAGAGGTGCGGCGTGTGCTGCCTTCAGGTTGCGGTGCAGGCAGTGGCTTGGTGACGGTAGTCCACAGCGTAGGTGAGACTGGGGCAGCGGTGCAAAGTGGAGAGGTGCTCGTTGCGGTGCTGACAGGTCACGTGCAGGCGGTGGTGCCGGTCGATGGGAGCTGGAGTTGGTGAGTGGCAGCTGCGGTGTGAGACAAGGCAGTGCTTCGTGTAGCTTACTAGTGGTGCCCGCAGACCAATGGAAGACCACGGCGGCCATGACATCTAGCAATGGCATCGTTGGTGAGAACTGGGCGGCAGGGTGATGTGGGGCAGTGCAGAGTAGAGTACCCACAGGACGTGGTGAAAGCAGAGGCTCGGTGGCGGCAGCGCTGTGAAGTGCAGCATTGCCCTCTGCAGTGCCTTCTGCTCACAGAACTCCCAGCGGTCTTGTTGGCGGCATCCAGTCGCGGTTTCCCTTTGTGCCAACTGAGACAAGTGGTCCCAGAGGTGATACCCAGAGGAAAGTGAATTCTTTGCTGTTCCTGAGACTTCTTGAACAGGGGGCAAGCTCTACCTCAAGCCCTTGGAGAAACTCAAACTAAGAATTTTCAGAAAGTTCAGACCAGTCCTTTCTCTGCCCAAGACAGAAGCAGCTACTGCAGGCCAACACAGCAAAGTGGAGGTCTCTCCTCACAGCTTCCCCAGCTCTTCATCTTGGCGGGTTCCTTGATCCAAGCGAGTTCTAAAGTCCTGGGGTCTGGGCCCCATTATTTATATCACATTTCTGTTTGTTCTCTTGTGGCAGAGGGAGTCTGTGCTCAGTCCAAACCAGTTCTGTCGTCTCTGGCTTAGCTTCCTGGCAGGAGGGGAAGACAGCATTGTCCAAGATAGACCAGGCCTATGCAGGTGCAAGAAAATCTCCTCCCAATAGTCTAAATGCAGCCCAGGTCTATTCAGCCCATCCAGGAAAGGCAGGACACACATCAACGCCCACCTGTGGCTGTCTGAAGAGAATGCACATCCCCAGCCCCTGTCACTCCAAAGCCAGACAGTTAATCCACAAACCAGCAGATGAACATAGGATGGATAAGCTAGAATATATCTACATTCAAAAAGTGGTATTTTCAAACACACAATATAAAAATCATCTTTACTAAAAAATTTACTTTTATATTCTTAGTTCAGGCATACTAAACTCCATCTTTCTATCTTATCCCAATGGGAAGATTTTATAGTTATAAATATACTCCTATTCTATCCTATGGGGCAGAAAGCCTGTCCACAGTGAAAAACTAAATACACTGTATTTCACTGTCATGATATGTCATACACACAGTGCATGTCCTACCTTTCACATACACTGCACCCGGCCCACAGGGGTATCTTGGGCCTACTTTAAAGGTGACTCACATGTGATAAAAGGGAAGGTAAGGGCCTGGCAAGTGGGTGCACCTGCCAGGTCGACATTGCAGTATAGACATTGCAGTGGCAGGTCTGAGGCACCTTTGAAAGTCTGCTTGTGTGGGTTGTACAATCAGTGCTGCAGGCACACTAGCAGCATTTGAATTACAGGCCATGGGCACACCAGGGACTTGGTGATAAGTTAAACAAGCCAATAATAGAAACACTAATCCATATGCACAATTTACATAGGGAACACTTGCACTTTGGCACTGATCAGCAGTGGCAAAGTGCCCAAAGCATCTAAGATCAGCAAAAATGAAATTCAGCACCCAGCAAAAATACAGGAGGCAGAGGAAAAAAGAAAGGGAACACTACGTCAAGGATGCCAGGTCTAACAGTTACAAATCCTCATCTCTATTAAATCATTACTAGTTAGAAATAATTTTGATATGCCTAACAATTATGCTGTTTACACAAACAATTTTGGTTATGCAAACTGTTAAATGCTTAGACCAGCAGTCTCAAAATTGTTTAAGGTCGCAAGCTTTGGAGAGTGTAAGGCTCACAAAGATGGATAAAGGGGATGTTTAAGGAGACCTTTGCAGCAGCAGGATGCTGATCATGGTGACACGAAGCAGCAACAGTCCAAGTCAGAGCCACCATCACACATATGGTCATGGACACCATCATTCCTTTGAATGATATTGCCCACATTGTCACATCCTCATCCACCCTCACTCCTCTTGCTCACATCTAGGATCTAAAGACCCACACTAACTGAACTCAAGCACCCAGACCATCCCTGGACCAAGTTGGAGATTTATGGCTATGGCTGCTTTGTCAACAAGTGGAGGGGTATGGGGGTCTTTCCCAAAGTGAATTATCCTATAGATGAAAAACAGCCCAAGTGACCTCCCCTGCAGACTGGGAATGCATGAGTCTGTGAAATCAGACAAAATCTGATTTGCCTCTGCAAATCCACACCCCCTCCTGGGGTGAATGTAAAAAGCTCACAGCTACTATATTTAACATTATTTTGTATTCACTTTATTTTTACCATCAAAACTTGGCTCCTGAAATTAAAGGCACATGCAGGTTACTAAACATTCCAGCTGACGATGCAAAATACACAAATTCCCCATACAATGTGCTTTTTTTTCTTTACAAAACATTCTTAGGTGCAATGCTGCATGTAGTAATGATGCAAACCATTTCACCACAAGTGAGCAAATGATTACAAATATCAGTGATAAAAGAGATTGGTAAAGTAAAATATCAATCTAATTCATTTATTGTCATGTGGGCTTTATGTGGCATTCTGAGCTGAATGCTGCATTGAAATGTTATAATCTGATTCCAGAATTCTGCAATGGGCAATTGCTGAGGATCCCCTCTCTCTAGTCAGCTGTTCATCTCATGTTTGGAATAAAACAACCCTTCGCTTACTGTTAGTTGCTGTGAAGCTTGTGAGGCTGCATCACTGGAGACGACTGAATCAACAAGCGTGGATCGTGCATCGCTGGTAGTGCCGACTACGGCTCAGTCAGCTGAATTCCTCTTTGGCTAAGGGAATATAACCAGGACTGAAGGGGATTTTGCGGGGATTCTGCTCATGCACAGAACTATGTACAGGAAATCAGGACCTCAGTGAATTGTGGTGTACCAAAAAACTCACCTCACTACCCAGAACCCCTATCCGAATAGCATCAGTGTCTCATTCGTTCTCTGTGCTATAGCGAAGCGACCAATGATTAGACAACCCAGAACAAGCGACTCAGGGTACTCTCAGGAATGGTGGGAATCAAGAACACGCTTTCGTTTTTATTCTCATACCAGTCCACAACGTGAGTAATCAGAGACACGGAAAGTTTAAAATGTTTATTTTTAACTATGTGCTCTAAGATGCAGTATTTTGGCTAACATAAGCAGGCAAATGATTAGAAATAAAACAATCAGCATTGTTACAATTCCATAAAACGCAAAGGGAGAAACCATTTTACAATGATAGTGGAAACAGGTCGTATAGCACCTTGTGTATCACCCTCCCCTGGCTAGAGCTAGGTTTTATAATAATAGAAGGTCTCTAGGTTTAAACGGGGAACCCCTTACCTCCAAGATCAGCTGAGGTGAATCACATTACAGGATCAGCAACGCTCTCTGTAGATGGAAAGGTTTTTCTCCAAGTGCCAGAATCATGCATGCAATGCAATATTAAAGGCACCCGAGTTTCAGATATTTGTAGCTGTGTGTGTGTTGTGTCTAGAACGTGGGCCGATCAACATGAATCAACAACAAACATTGTTTTTTGACCTTGAAGACTTCTGCACACGGTGTACAGACTGAGGTCACGGTGTAAGTCTAGGGATGTGAAAAACAGATCGTTCACATGTGAAGAAAAGCAAGCTTAACTAAGTTTAACTTACAACAACAGATACCCGTAGTGTCGTGTGCAAAAGCGGCAAAGTGGCAAAATGGCGTTTAACTTCTAATACGCTTATGCTAACATAGCAATGTGTAAGCAGAAACCTGTCTTCACTACACCCTCCCCTGATCGGAGCACAAACAAAAGGGAAGCAATTTAGGAACGCAGAGTTCAAGTTCGATTGAGACAGCACCAAGTTCATATTTTGTCCAACCGGATAATTTGGAAGTGATACGTTGGATGTTGTGAGGTAAAGAATAAAAAAATAAACCACAAAAGGGTGGTACACTGCCCATCATTGAGAGAGGAAAAAAATAGTAAAAAACATTTTAAGAACCGTATGCTTTGAAGATGGACAAGTGCCAATTTAATCCATCAGTGTATATCCGGAGCCTCTAGAACCATCAGTGGACAACTTGCGTGTTCTTCGAGGTAACTTCATTCCAGGAAGTCATGTGGCACTGCACATATATCCCAATTCCCTAGAACTCCATGCGCAGCCACGCAGGCCATAATCCCGATACCAGAACAGTCCAACTCATGAGTCACTAAGGGACACATCAGTCGATCATAATTCGGGGCAGGAGGCGCCGTATTGGAGAGGCACAAATCCAGAGCCCATTCAAATGAACAATCCAGACACCGGAACACAGGTTGCACGCAAGTAAAGTATGAGAACCGAAAGGATAATCCATAGGCTACACTCAAAGTGGCCAGAGGTAGCGTTCCATAGTATTCAAGCATCCGGTTGCGAAGCTGGAACAGCTGGGGCAGGCTGTCTTGAGACACAGATTGTGCAGCCATTTCGGAGCAAACAAATCAACAGCAGCACACCGGCAGCCAAGGCGAGAATTAATGGTAACCTGCTGAAGATGCTGGAAAAAATAGAAACAAAAAATGCCGGTATCACACCAAATATTGTTTAGAATGAGGTCACAAGGCCGGAGCCCACAACTTTGAAAAAATGCTCCAAGCCTGTTGACGAGGCATTGAATATAGTGTGAATCAGAGCACCGAAATGAAGTGGGAGATCAGTATTCAAAAGCGCATGCACCTCGGTGCGGGTGTTAGCTACGTGAAGGAAAACTGTTTCACGAGAAGAAGTTAGGGCAACTTCTTTTTGGGAAAATAGAGCTCCTATTCTGCTCATCTTGTTGAACTCTGCTTTCAAGGTTGGTATGGAAGCCCAGATGGATATGTCGAGTCTCCCATGCGGGAGAGGGAAAAGCAAATTTTTACAGCAAACTGCATGTTGGGAGACAGTTACAGTGTACGGAATCCCTGCTAGCAGCACGCAGCACGCTTCATTATTTAAAAGCAAATATAGTGCCGTGAAAGTGGGTGTTATAGCTGGCACTGGATTTCCCTTTAAAATGCAAGCTAAATTCGGGGCTTGGGTGTTACATGTGCCGTCTAATTGCATATTTTTGCACACTAGTGAGTGATCAAGTGTAGAAGTGCACTCCTCTCCCTTCAAATAAACTTCTTTACCCTCTCTCAGGCACCTGTATGTGAATGGGAGTGACCAAACTTCATGGAGAAAAGCGCTACCCAACGGTTCATATCTGCCTCTATCATAGTGTTTCATACATGAACTGAACTTAAACAAGGGAAAAGGTAGTGTTATTAACCCATGAATAAGCCATACAGCCGAGTTAGATTCGGCCACAGAAAATGGTAAAGGTTCCAACTTTTCAATGTGCAAAAGCGAATATGTTGCATCCTTCATGGACAAGAACTGTTGTTTTTTAGTCAGATTAAACGGTAAAAACAGAGATGAGGTATTCATGTAGTCCCAAGGAACTTTCCCAGATTTCAATGTTTGTAAATTTCTCGCAAACTGCATTATGGAATGCAATTGATTTTGACCATGGTATAAAACAGACATTTCATCCTGTACAATATCCACAACAGATGAAACAATATTTTCTAATGTGTACATTCTGGAAGAAAGAGTATTAATGCTATTTTCAACGACAGCAAGTGCTTTTTCTAAATTAGCTTGATCAATAGCCCTCAATCTAGAAGCAGCTTCAATTTGAGATAATTTCCAAACTTCGTTGTAAATAGCAAATACCCATCTTTTTGACCTGCCTCCTACAGGGCCTCTAACAAAGTCATTCAAATCAACATCGTCAGTCAATTGGGACAAATTAAGTTTAACTTATGCTAAGGTGGAATGTTTGAGCCAGTTTTGACAGAATTTACCTACTGAATAGGTTGTAACAGAATGGGAGTTTTCAAAACGGGGGTCCACCCTAACCTGTGTATAGCCTGGGGTCAGACCCAGAAAACGATGTTGGCATGAATCCAAACTTTTTTGCCATAATAACCATCCTTGGGGATCCAAGTTGGAAATATTGAAGGAGGTATTAGTTATTAGGGACTGCAATTCATCAAGGGACATATCTGTGTGATTGTCCCATGTAGGATAAGCACGTAGATCTGGAATGGCAGGGGTATTCATTTTTTTGGAAGTAGCCAATCCAAAGCATGTAGTCTGTGAAATAGTAGAATTCAAAAACAACATGTGGTTAGGGATGAGGCACGCACGATGTAAAGCTTCTATGCCTTGCACCTGATCTTTCCACAGCTCATAGCCCTCTATAGCTAATTGATCCATAAAGGACTTCGAATACAGTAATTTAGTGTGTTTGAGTCTGACTTTGGAAGTGGACCGAGCAGTCATTTTGAAATAAAAGGTTTCAGGATTGGATCGACTAAAATCAGTAAAATATGTACATTTTTTCAATGGAGTTTTCGAAACTACCTTCAATGGGAGCTGGGCAGTGTTCCCATTGCGTATAATGAACCACACTACTAAATGTATTTGCTTTGTGCAGGAAATGATTGCCATAGTGCTGGTAACAAAATAACACCGCATAATTCGATGAGTCTAAGTACAAATCTTCAGCATCAAATGCAGCATAATATTTCAAATCAGAAAAAAGAGCCCGACCGGCTTGGACAGCCCAATCATCAGAGCATATGTTTTGTTTCACAACATCCCCCATAGAAACACGAAGTACATTGGGGACATTAATCACCTCTGTTGGGCCATGAATTTGAAATTTTACAGCATTCCATACAATCCCATCTAACACAGGCCAGGCAGTGATATTGACAAAAGTCCGGTCCCTTTTCATGATATGTGATGAGGAGTCGGGTGCCAAAGTTCCATCAATTAATCTAATTGCAGATCTTTCAGTTAGATAATGTCCATTTACTAGACGAAAAAAGACAACCACAAATCCAATCGACATGAACAAAAAAATAGAGATGCGCACCAACCAAATGTAAGTCCAAGGGGGAATTAAAAATTGTAAAAATAGAAATTTTCAATGGGGCTCTCGATGTTGTAGAGTCAGTATCAAATGAAAAATGTGACTGGTCAACTGCACCTGTCTGCACACCAGGCAACGACACATCTGTGGGATAGGTATACTCAGTATCTTCATGGAGACCACCAGCCGGTGGATTCAATAATGGATTAGTAACTGTATGCATCTCGATGGCAGGCCTGTTCGTATTCGCCGAGGCCAAAACAGAATTTCTCAGCATTGCTGGACAAGAGACCGCTGGAGTCATACTAAGAAGAATCGGCCACTCGTTGTAATTTAACATTGTCAATGGAGATGTACCTGTTATCCTTGCGACCAGGCAGTAGAGGTGCATGATAAGAGGGGCCAAACTCCTTCTTGTTCCCCACCTTCTCACGGACCAGGTCACCGACTCGAGGTAGCCAGCCAACTATCGGAATCTGAAGTGTAGCATCAGTTGTGGAGGGCAAGTGTTCCTTTGCAAGACTGTCTCAAGCCTCTTGTAGGTTCTGTAACACAGCAGAATGATCATCTACGTCAAAGGGTGCGGTCGACGCCGCCATGTCTAGACCATCAAGGTCCAGGACAAACATTTTTATGCCAAAGAGCATTTCATATGGGAACCGCCCACCCAGAGACCTTCTAGGGAGATTATTAAGTGCACGTTGTACGCTATACAAATGGGCCAACCAGTTTCAGCCAGTACCTAAAACCCTAGCTGTCAAGGATTGCTTTAAGTCACGGTTCATCTGCTCCACAACCTATTTGCCCTCAGGCCGGTATGGAGACGAAAATTTTACTTGCACCCCCAAAGACCTCATGGCTTCCTTGTACGCCTTAGAGGTGAATGCCGGACCCTGTTCAGAATGGAGGATCTCACATGCAAAAATTCCCACAAAGACACGCAAATCCCTGATGACAGTTCGAGCATCAGCACTTCTTGGTGGCCAAACCCATAGAAAGCGTGTGCACGAATCCACTGCAACTAAGATGAACTTATACGCAGTATCAGAGGCGAAAGGACCGCAGTGATCTAAATAAACACCCCCAAGTGGTTTATTAGATATATACAACTGTGTTTGTGGTGGACGGGCAGCAGTCGAAGGTTTAATCTGCTGACAAATATCACAAGTAAGGACATAATCACGAGTCTATTTGTACAATCCACGCCACCAGTAACAATGCTGCAAGATAGTGACAGTCGCTGAGACGCCTGCATGAGCCGAGGCCATGCCTTCGTGAGCGGCTGTTATCAAGGAAAGCCTGCGGTCCACGTTAGGAATCAATCTGTCACCAACGTCGTTAATTCTCACATATGAAACTTTATCAGGACTTAAATGATAAGAGTATTTAGAAGGGAAACCTCTCGGGTAATTACCTCCCTTCTCTGTTTCAGAAATAGCTGCCAAGATGCCATCATCAAACTTACTTTTGGACCTTGTAACTGCTGCCACAAAATATGTTGCCACTGCTGTTTTCGCCGCTTCGTCAGCTAAACTGTTACCAACAGCGTGTACTCCTATGCGCTGGTGACCAAGAGTATGAATTACATTCACGAGAGGCAGACGCTCCTTAAGTTCTGCAACTCGAACCCAAAACAGTTTATGTATGATTGTGCTACCTTTGGAATCACGATATTCATTCTGAGTCCAAAACAATAAATTGTCATTGAAAGACTGCACACAGTAGAAAGAGTCACTTACAATAAGAGTAGAAACACGTGGATCAGCAAACTCTAGTGCAAGCACCACAGCACGGAGCTCTGCCAACTGGGCGGTACAGTCTCCTTAAGTCTGCGTGTGCACGACATCGGACTTGAATTCGCCATTCACCATGGTACCTACCACTATTGTGCAGGCCGCTGAATAAGCAGGCTTAGATTTTGTCGCCGGTAGCGCCGAACCGTCTGTGTAAATGATACAATGGTAAACCTCAAGTTGGCGCATGGACTGAGGAGCAGGATGAACAAATTCATACTGCAAGTACTCCTGAGTTTGCAATGAGGAATCAAAGATAAACGTGACATCTGGAGACGTCAAGGAAGTGGCTCATTGTTTCCAACGTGGATGCAAAGGTTTAGAATTCGGTACACTGGCTCTCGTCACTGCCTCAAGGGCAGTATACGGTGTGACAACCAACATGCGTTTCCCCTGTGTTTTTCCACAGGAGTCGTATTTGTTAATACTGCTTCCAGCTGGTCAAATTTCTCTGCAAGCCAATAAGGCATATCGTCCTTATTCTGGGGGCACTTGCCCATTGCCGAATTAACCATGACGGGACTAATAGACATCCCGGCCGGTCCAACTGGTTGTGTCGCAACCCCAGGTGCTCCCACCTGGAGGTTGCATGAGACGTATTGCACTAAAGTCCTGTGTACCGCTATCAAGGCGGTATGTAGCTGATGTGCGTCGTCCACTGGGGCTTGCAAATAACGTGGATGTGGTGTGAACCCAGCCAAGACTGGCCAAGTGGCCCCAGGGATACACAAAGGGCCTAACCGAACCGGAGTTATTGCGTGGGGGGGCGCCATTAAACCAAATATGATGCAACCATGCCGAAATCGGAATCTCCTGTGTCCTATATGGTGTGTAATTCGCAGCTATCGCAGTGAGAGTGTAAGTATGGAATGTTTCATCATCCGCATTTATTGCAGGAAACGTAACCCAAGAGTAGAAAAGCTCAAAGGGGAACGCTGCATCGGCACTCACCACAAAGATTACTGACATACGTTCGTCGGGCACCCAAAACTGTGTTAGATGACGCTGGAGCGCTGCGCGACTATGCGGAGCTATATTAATATCACCCATAAGGACACAGAGAAGAAAAACAATCTATATGAAATGTAGCACAAAAAGGGCAGTAATTCAAAATGCAAACCTTTCTAATTTTCAAGCTTGAATGAACCTATAATTTATCCATATAGGTAGGTTAATCCGTCACATCTGTCAACCGGAAACAGGAGTGAGGGTGTTGTGGACAAATATAAGCACTACTACTAAAGTGTCTCGAATACAAGGCCAAACGTTAGGTGTGCCATGTTGCAGGCATTCTGCTCATGCACAGAACTATGCACAGGAAACCAGGACTTCAGTGAATTGTGGTGTACCAAAAAAATCACCTCAGTACCCAAAACCCCTATCCGACTAGCATCAGTGTCTCATTCGTTCTCCGTACTACAGCGAAGCTGCCCAGAACAATCGACTTAGGGTACTCTTAGGAATGGTGGGAATCAAGAACACTCTTTCGTTTTTATTCTCATACCAGTCCACAACGTAAGTAATCAGAGACACGGAAAAGTTTAAAATGCTTATTTTTAACTATTTTGGCTAACATAAGCAGGCAAATGATTAGAAATAAAACAATCAGCACTGTTACAATTCCATAAAACACAAAGGGAGAAATCATTTTACAATGATAGTGGAAACAGGTCGTATAGCACCTTGTGTACCACCCTCCCCTGGCTAGAGCTAGGTTTTATAATAATAGAAGGTCTCTAGGTTTAAACGGGGAACCCCTTACCTCCAAGATCAGCTGAGGTGAATCACATTACAGGATCAGCAACGCTCTCTGTAGATGGAAAGGTTTTTCTCCAAGTGCCAGAATCATGCATGCAATGCAATATTAAGGCACCCGAGTTTCAGATATTTGCAGCTGTGTGCGTGGGCCGATCAACCTGAATCAACAGCATACATTTATATTTGATCTTGAAGACTTCTGCACACGGTGTACAGACTGAGGTCACGGTGTAAGTCTAGGGATGTGAAAAACAGACCGTTCTCATGCGAAGAAAATCAAGCTGTTTAACTTACAACAACAGATACCTGTATTATCATGTGCAAAAGCGGCAAAGTGGCAAAATGGCATTTAACTTCTAATACGCTTATGCTAACATAGCAATGTGCAAGCAGAACCCTGTCTTCACTACAGCTACTCAAGGTACTTTCGAGCACAGGAAAGTAGTTGGCGGATACACATTTGCGGCAATTGCGAGGGTAGTTTAACAATATAACTAGAAGAATGCACACCCAATTTATAACACTTTGAAACATTTTTTTGCCAATGCTTCAAGGCATTTTTATCAAATGCTCTAAGGCAGAAGTTGTTGTTGTGCAACCCTGGTATAGTACTCTGTCCGTGCACAAACATTTCAAGGAAAGCTGGTGACTAGTTAGGTTAAACAGTCCCAAAGTGCACAGCCTTTTATCACACACAGTGTGTGCTTGTTGTACAGTTACCCACATGTAGTTGCTTGAATGGTTCCCCCAAACTGACAGTGCACATGGTCATCCCCAATTTAACATGAATATTACAAACGAACATAAAAAATAAAAAAAAATACATACCTTAAGGCCCAGAACCTGCCCCTAAGCTTAAGAAAATTGGAGAAAAAAAGACTCAACTTCATTAACGCACGTGCAAGTGACTAAAGTCAAAAGCTTCCTATTAAGCCCACATTTGTGATGCACTACAAACATCCATGTCAAACATGCTCCATAATAAAATCTGTGACCCTCAAAGTGCTGTAATATCAAAACAACCGAACATAACTTACTATGTGTATGCCATAAAGAAACATCACCAGACAATGTATCAAACAGTATCTCCTTTAAAGACACTGGGAAGTGTAAATTTGGCTGGCTGTACGTGATCCTGCTGCCAACCATTCAAACAAAACCAGATTCAAAGCAGGACTCTACAAGAACCCTGGACGCAATAAGTACCTCATGACCCAGAGACACGCCCGTGAGTTTAAAAGAAATAAGTCAAATACTTGTGCCCCACAACCACCTAAAAATAAGACACCACCACAATGTGATTATGAAGTAATTGTCCGCTGCAAAATAATAACCCAATGAGTACCAGCAATTTATATATATAATTTTGATTTAAACTTCAATAATAAAATTAGTGTGCCAATATTTTTTTTACGAAATTAGAGAAGTGACTGCAGCATAAAAATGTGAGGGCAGAACAGAGCGCATGAGGACGTACCTGCACATTCAAAGTTGCCAAGTGGCCTTCCATATTCCTGGTGCTAGATTGGCTAGTGTTAACATGTTTACTACATGGCACAGCTGCTGTTTTGGAAACTGTCCATTCCAAAGCCAGGATAATTTCTTAAAGGAGTCAGCACTCCCGATCTGACACCACATTTACTAAACAAGCAGGCAGCAGATCGTTAGGGTGCGTGGGCAGGAAGAAGAGGGCTAGGGAAACCACTCTGGCATTTGATCTCAGTCTTCGCATGAACAGCAACTGTGACAAGATAAGAATTACAGCCCTGCTTACATAAAACCTCAGAGGAGTGAAAAGACAGAGCGCTCCCTTGTGAACTGCTCTTAGCCAATGAAAAAGTACAAAAGGAGGGACTATTAAGCATATTCACCAAAAAAAACAGGCATTTACAAAGAGCAGTTACAGGAACCAATGAAAAAGATAGGAGGTGCTGGAAGCCCACATTGTAGAAACAGCATGTCTCAAGAGAAAGCATATGTGCTGCCTAGACGAGATGTAAAAAGCATGCCTTTTAGACCAAGATCTAGCTTCCTGACAAATTTGTTTTACTTCATATCAGTCATTTGACTTTTGGCCCTTTTCAAAAATCCAAATCGAGATTCTATGGGGAAACATGATTTGGGACCTATGTTCTCTGTAGGCTGCACGCTTGTGCACGCACACTGCCTTTCTTCTTCTTCCAGCATCCAGACTCTCTCTTTGGCCATCGCCACTCCCAGGACCTAAAGACATAAAAGGGAGGCTTGAAAACGTACCTTTTCTCTGTTCGTTGTAGGCTGCGCACCAGAAGCCCCAGCAAGTCCATCAAACAGAAAGGGGTTGCTTCTTTGATTTGAGATCAGACATGTATATGATTGCGTTTCACTCACAATGACAGGGAGAGTATATGGCATTACTACCAGGGCTGCTCACTCTGGAACTGCGGACACAAGTTCCAGTCTTGATGCTCAGGTAAAGCCCTCTAATACTTTCCGGTTGAGTTTGATATAGATAACTACAAATAAATTAAACTTTCTGCTTAGAGAATGGGCAGATACTTTTGAACTGATCCTCCTTTTTGTTCATCTTCGGGAACCTTCAAGTACGAGATAACAGGCGTTGTAATATACAAAAGAACTTTTGTGTTTGATTTAATAGCCTATACATTTCCTCCATCGATAATTAGAATCCAGGCCACATATAGGGTACACATGATCCCTGACTTCCCTTTTGGTTCACTAATAGCATTGTCGTTATAAGGAAGTGGGGGGGAGCAGGAACATTTCCGGGCTCATGTTTAAAAACTCTAACTGGTAATAAATACTTTGCACATAATCTGATGTACCAAGGTCAAGGCCACTGGAATTATGTGGCACGAGTGCACCACATTTTGCTGCAGGATTGACAAAATTATGCGGCAAGAAAAGCAAATTATGGGGCATCATGTGGCACATTTTTTTAAAGTATTACTTTGTTGTTTTAGAATTTTTACACATGGTAATACTGTCTCTTCAAAGATATCACCACATGACTACCAATGTAACAACCAAATGCAGAAATAAGAAAATAAAAGATGACTAGATAACCTTTGCAATGGGCCTTCAATTGAATATGAACACATATTGCCACATTTTTCGTAAATTTTGATCAGTTAGAGCTAGAAATAATTTGTTTTTGTTAAAATCCGCAGATTATCCAGCAGATGAGGGATTATGTTGCAAATGCGGAAATTCACAATTATGTAAAAAAGCTGCAGCCGCAGAATCACATAATTCCAGACCAAGGTGAAACACTTACATGTTTTAATTTTATGAATTTTGAAGACACCTTACTAGTTCCTAACATGATCTGTGCTGCATGCTTGACATTCCGCATACTTTCAAGTCTCAGCTTTTGCATGAGTTCTTAAGAGCCAGAGCCAACCTCAGCTGTCCCTTTTAATGTATTGGCTCACCCACCTCTACTTGCACCATAGTCAGGGCCACTGGAATTGCGCAGCAGGACAGGACCAAATTATTTGTCAGTATTAAATTATGCAGCAAGAACAGGTGCCCTTTTTTGACAGTATCATTTTATTTATTTGTCATTTTCACAAATCCTAACACAGTCTGCACGAATGCCTAACCTCATTAGTATCAATTTAACATCCAAATACACCAATTAGCAACAGAAAGGTGACTAATCAACATTTGCAACCAGTCTTCCACTTTGCAGCAATGCGGGTAGTCACAGTTTTGGTAACTTTTGGTCCATTTGTACTAGAAGCTATTTTTGTGGTTAAAATCTGCATATTATACTGCAGATGATATTGTTTGACACTTGGCATATCCATTTTTAGAAATGGGGTCTCTAGTTGGCAGAGGTAGGTACCTTTGTCTAAGTGGGGACCCTTCTTCCTAGTCAGGGTAAGGGAGTTACAATCCTGAAATAACCCCTGCTCACCCCCTTGGTAGCTTGGCATGAGCAGTTAGGCTTATCTTAGAGGCAGTGGGTAAATCATGTGCACATAACCAACAGTAATACAGTGAAAGCACTACAAAAGGACACCACACCAGTTTAGAAAAATATCCAATATTTTTACATATCCAAAACAAAACCAAAAACGGTAAAAATCCAAAATACTGTTGGCCCCTGTACACAGTTTGTACGAGTCGGTAGCTCTGTCTGGGGCTACCTCGATGCTGAAAACAACAGAGTCTAACAGTTCCAGCCGACCGCGTTGGTCTGGGCCAGCGAAAGAGTGGACAGACTCGGTAAAAGGACCTTTTTCGTTGCGGCTGGCACGTTGGAGCCAGTCGTGGCAAGTGACTTGGTTGCATTACAAAAATGGAAGTGGTGCAGGGTGCGGTGCCTTCTCAATGCGGTGCCGACAGCGGCTCGGTGACGATCGTCCAGATGGCTTCGGTGGGACCAAGGCTTATGGTGCAGGGCGAGAAGGTGCTCGATGCTGTGCTGGCAGGTTGCAGTGCAAGCAACAGAGCCAGTTGGCGGGAGCTGGCGTCGATCGGCCCAAACGGCTGTGTGGGATGAGGTGGTGCATCATGAAACTTATGAGCGTTGCCCCCAGCCACGATGCGGTCACTGGTGTCGAAGTCAGCAGCAGCGACGGCGTCGGTGAGACCAGGAAGGCGAAGTGAAGCGAGGCGGTGCAGTGTGCAGTGCCCACAGGTCACGTGAAAGCAGTGGCTCAGTGGCAGCAGTCATCATCGGTGAGACCACGGTTGCAGTACGAAATGCCGACTGTACCTTCTGCGGTGCGGTCAGGACACAGAGCCAGCGACAGAGTCAGTGATGGAGTTGGTTGCGTTTCCCTTCTCTGTGGCAACTGAAACAGCGGTTTCAGAAGCGGTACCCAGGGTTGGTGAAGTCTTTGCAGTCCCTGAGACTTCAGAACAGGCGGCAAGTTCTACTTCAGGCCCATGGAGATACTCAGCACAAGTAAAGAAAGTTCAGTCCAGCCCTTTCACTGCCCAAGGCAGAAGCAGCAACTGCAGGCCAAACCAACAAAGCAACAACACAGCAAAGGGGCAATACTCCTCCTGGCAGCTCTTCAAGCTCTTCTTCTTGACAGGTTCCTTGATTCCAGTGAGTTCCAAAATTCTGGGGTTTGGGCCCCAATATTTATAGTCAGTTTCTCTTTGTTCTCTCAGGCAGAGAGTGTCTGGGCTTAGCCCAAAAGAGTTCTGCCCTCTCTGGCCCAGCTTCTCAGCAGGAGGTAGAGACAGCATTGTTCATGGCAGACCAGACATATTCAGATGCAAGGAAATCACCTCCCACTACTCTAAATGCAGCCCAGGTCTATTCAGCCCAGACCTGACTCATCCAGACTCTCTGTAGCCACTACACATACCCAGCCCCTGTCCCTCCAAAGCCAGACAGTCAATCCTCAAACCCAGCAGAGGCACGCAGGATGGCTAAGCAAGAAAATACCTACTTTCTAAAAGTGGTATTTTCAAACCCAGAACATAAAAATCATCCTTACTAAAAGATGCATTTTTACATTCTGAGTCCGGGCATACTAAACTCCATTTCTCTATCTTGTCCCAATGGCAAGTTGTGCTTATAAGATGTTATAAGTAAAACTCCCATTCTTTCCTATGGGACAGATAGCCTTACAGTGGTGAAAAACGAAATACACTGTAATTCATCACCAGGACATGTCACACACACCAGTACAAGTCCTAACTTTAACATAAACAGCACCCTGCCCACAGGGGTACCTTGGGCCTACGTTAGGGGTGACATATGTAAGAAAAGGGTAGGTGAGGGTCTAGTAAGTGGGTGCACTTGCCAGGTAGACATGGCAGTTACGAATCTGCATGCAGACCCTGCAGTGGCAGGTCTGAGATACCTTTTCAGGGCTACTCATATGGGTAGCACAATCAGTGCTGCAGGCCCACTAGTAGCATTTGATTTACAGGCCCTGGCATACTCAGTGCACTTTACTAGGAGATTACCAGTAAATCAAATATTCCAATCATGGAAACTGCAATCCATAATAACAATTTACAACAGGAGCACTTGCACTTAAACACTGAACAGCAGTGAGAAAGTGCGCAGAGACACTAAACCAGTAAAAACGGAGTCAAAACTGGGAGGTCAGAAAGCTAAAAGACATGGGGAAACACGCCAAAAGATGCCAAGTCTAACATCCATAGTTATGAGGAAGAGGTCACAGCAGCAGAATTGCATAATCCTAGTGGCCTTGACCTTAGTCCAAGGGTGTAAGCATTCTGTCAAACATAGGTGCTGCACTGGAAGGGAGCCTTCCAGTATAAAAAATATCCTTTAAGACCTTTCCCATTGTATGTGTGCTGTACATGTGCAGAGTTTGAAAAATATGGAGACTTTTAGAAGTTGCTTCACTGTTACCCCTGCCTCAAGAAATCGCCCATGTACCACCCATGGTACAACGCTTTGATGTAAAGCAGCGCAAGGTAGGGCAAACTGCTACTTTTCGTTACTGAGGACAACTTTCCTACACAAATCATGATTTGCTTTGGACAGTATATTCTACCACTACACTGTGCTAGGTTTCTGTCACTTTTGTGATGCAAACTCAGCGCAAAGTGTTAGTAACTCTGGATAAGAATTTCTAAATAGGCACTTGTCAATTTTATTAGGACGATTTGTGTTCTTACTGCAAGCTAATGCACATGGGTGTCTTTTAACACCAACCAAAGAGGAGAGGGGTGGCATTCTTTTGTGGTTTGCATTAGGGCCCATGACACCCTTACCACTGATTTTGGTAGCTTGCACACCGCACATGCTTTCACATTAAGTTATTGCTGGTTTTCAGCGCACGGAGCCTTAGCTGCAGTGCACAGAGCACCTTAATTGCCGCACATAGAGGGAAAAAATTAGAGGGAACATTGATGGAACCCCCTTTTTCTCAGTCCTGATTGACTTATCATCCCGAAACTTTCCAGGAAGAACCCTAGCTAAAAAAACACTTATTTCGAACGTTTCATGAAAATTCGACAAATGGAAGCAATGGGATTAGCCAACAACAACAAAAACAGGCATTGGCACAGCCAATAGGTCTTGCTTTTGGAACCTTATTAGTATTTAGCTATGCAGCACAATATCCTTGGTGCAACAACATCAACTATTGCATGGCTAACCACTTATAAGGTCCCAAAGGCGAGACCTATTGGCTATGCCAATGATTGTTTCGGTAGGCACGGGGAGATTAAGTGAGGTGCCCAGAATTACAGGATGTTGAGCCGACGCCGGGACTCGAATTCAGTTCCCCAGCTCCAAAGTTGGCAGCTCTGGCTGTTGGGAAAACGTCAAAAATCCATGCTTTGCTGCTCACGTGTCTGCCTGTACAGAAAAGCCCTCCAGACTAAAGTGTCAGCACTGTCTTCATAAGAGAAAGGAACAAGAAGGCTGTGTGGCTTAAACGGAAAAAAATGCCTTATGTATACTTATTTAAAATCTATCCACAATTTCTAGCAAACACCGGTAGCATTTGGAACGAATGAGGCGGGTCTCTTCAACTCCCTCTAATATATTAGGTTTTCATACTGGCTGAAGTCAGGTGGGGGCGAGGGTTGTCTTATGACTTTTGCAAATTTTGCCGGGACAGCAACATGCGGTCATACTTTAAAGTCTAATTCTATTAACCTGTCTGATAAGTCCATGGTGCATGGACAGCGAGGTTGCTCTTTCGAAGCTAGGCCACACTGTTTTAGGGGGAGATGTCTAATGTTTAACCGGGACGGCGAACCCCAATTTGGGTATTGACTTCTTTACTTCACTTATGTTCCAAATTGTATCTGCATGACCGACGATGTGAAACCGCATTCCGATCTTGACTGCTATAGCTTAATTGTATCATATTACGTACAGGTCCCTGACATAGTTTATGGTTGTGAAACATTTTAATAAAAAAAAGTTTTAGAAAAATATGTAATTCTGTTGCTGGACTTTCCTTTTGTAAATCATTGTCACCAAATGCCTTGGTCTAATTGGTTGATGTAAAGCTACCAATGACGGAAACTCCGAGAATGCGCTGTTTTAATTAATGACCATCCAGGAGTGTTTCACTTAAAGCATTGCCTCCCACAAGTGGAATTACTAAGTTTTATCAACTTAAAAATGTAAATTTGCGTAAGAAAATTTAAATTGTAATAGTCTTATTATTTCTACACTAGTGTAACGTCCTTTTTCTTATTGCCCATATCTGAATACACTGGGAAGGCAATGGTATCCATTAAGTATATGTATTCTGGAACATATCCTGCAATCTGTCAGCTGTTGGCGGAAAGAAACCTCGAATCTCAACTATTGAAATATGAAAAAGGTGCATTAAAAAAATATTGTCTTAAAATCAGTAATGGCATACAAGATGGCGAAGTCTAGCAGGAACCTTCAGTCAGAAAGACGAAACCAAGGTGAGTCATCGCAGTAAGTAATCAAAACACCAGCAATACACCTCTTCATGCGAGATGATCAGTCGGTCCTGTCCACATGTGAAGGGTGGTTATTGCAACATTTGGAAGCCAGTAAGCTCTGTAAACGATCAATGTGAAATCAAGTGTAACGGTGGAAACCACAATACACCGAAAACCGAGGAGCCCTGCTTCAAGGCGCTGCAACAAGAAAAAAAACAGGCAGCCGCAGCACCCGTGCTTTACTTTTAACATTAAAAGTAAAGCGCGGGTGCCGCGATTATACCAAAAGTATAGTAATAGAAAAAACATCTATTTCTTTACTTTTGGTATAATCGCCGCACCCGCACTTTATATTTATAGTCAGTTTCTCTTTGTTCTCTCAGGCAGAGAGTGTCTGGGCTTAGCCCAAACCAGTTCTGCCCTCTCTGGCCCAGCTTCTCAGCAGGATGTAGAGACAGCATTGTTCATGGCAGACCAGACATATTCAGATGCAAGGAAATCACCTCCCACTACTCTAAATGCAGCCCAGGTCTATTCAGCCCAGACCTGACTCATCCAGACTCTCTGTAGCCACTACACATACCCAGCCCCTGTCCCTCCAAAGCCAGACAGTCAATACTCAAACCCAGCAGAGACATGCAGGATGGCTAAGCAAGAAAATACCTACTTTCTAAAAGTGGTATTTTCAAACCCAGAACATAAAAATCATCCTTACTAAAAGATGCATTTTTACATTCTGAGTCCAGGCATACTAAACTCCATTTCTCTATCTTGTCCCAATGGCAAGTTGTGCTTATAAGATGTTATAAGTATAGCTCCCATTCTTTCCTATGGGACAGATGGCCTTACAGTGGAGAAAAACGAAATACACTGTAATTCACCACCAGGACATGTCACACACACCAGTACATGTCCTAACTTTAACATAAACAGCACCCTGCCCACAGGGGTACCTTGGGCCTACGTTAGGGGTAACATATGTAAGAAAAGGGTAGGTGAGGGTCTAGTAAGCGGGTGCACTTGCCAGGTAGACATGGCAGTTACGAATCTGCATGCAGACCCTGCAGTGGCAGGTCTGAGATACCTTTTCAGGGCTACTCATATGGGTAGCACAATCAGTGCTGCAGGCCCACTAGTAGCATTTGATTTACAGGCCCTGGCACACTCAGTGCACTTTACTAGGAGATTACCAGTAAATCAAATATTCCAATCATGGAAACTGCAATCCATAATAACAATTTACAACAGGAGCACTTGCACTTAAACACTGAACAGCAGTGAGAAAGTGCGCAGAGACACTAAACCAGTAAAAACGGAGTCAAAACTGGGAGGTCAGAAAGCTAAAAGACATGGGGAAACACGCCAAAAGATGCCAAGTCTAACATCCATAGTTATGAGGAAGAGGCCACAGCAGCAGAATTGCATAATCCTAGTGGCCTTGACCTTAGTCCAAGGGTGTAAGCATTCTGTCAAACATAGGTGCTGTACTGGAAGGGAGCCTTCCATTATAAAAGATATCCTTTAAGACCTTTCCCATTGTATGTGTGCTGTACATGTGCAGAGTTTGAAAAATATGGAGACTTTTAGAAGTTGCTTCACTGCTACGCCTGCCTCAAGAAATCGCCCATGTACCACCCATGGTACAACGCTTTGATGTAAAGCAGCGCAAGGTAGGGCAAACTGCTACTTTTAGTTACTGAGGACAACTTTCCAACACAAATCATGATTTGCTTTGGACAGTAAATTCTACCACTACACTGTGCTAGGTTTCTGTCACTTTTGTGATGCAAACTCAGCGCAAAGTGTTAGTAACTCTGGATAAGAATTTCTAAATAGGCACTTGTCAGTTTTATTAGGACGATTTGTGTTCTTACTGCAAGCTAATGCACATGGGTGTCTTTTAACACCAACCAAAGAGGGGAGGGGTGGCATTCTTTTGGGGTTTGCATTAGGGCCCATGGCACCCTCACCACTGATTTTGGTAGCTTGCACACCGCACATGCTTTCATATTAAGTTATTGCTGGTTTTCGGCGCACGGAGCCTTAGCTGCAGTGCACAGAGCACCTTAATTGCCGCACATAGAGGGAAAACATTAGAGGGAACATTGATGGAACCCCCTTTTTCTCAGTCCTGATTGACTTATCATCCTGAAACTTTCCAGGAAGAACCCTAGCAAAAAAATCATTTATTTCGAACGTTTCATGAAAATTCGACAAATGGAAGCAATGGGATTAGCCAACAACAACAAAAACAAGCATTGGCACAGCCAATAGGTCTCGCTTTTAGGACCTTATAAGTATTTAGTTATGCAGCACAATATCCTTGGTGCAACAACATCAACTATTGCATGGTTCACCACTTATAAGGTCCCAAAGGCGAGACCTATTGGCTATGCCAATGCTTGTTTCGGTAGGCACGGGGAGATTAAGGGGCATATGTATCAACATCTCCATTTGCGATTCTCAAATAGCGATTTTTTGAGATTCGCTATTTGAGAATTGCAAAACGGGATGTATCTAAAAATTCGCACAAATTTTGCGAATTCTTAAAATTCCTTAATTGCGATTAGCAAATTGCAAAATCGCAATTAAGGAATACCTTCCCATTCATTCCTATGGGCCAGGAGGCCCATAGCAATGAATGGGAAGTCTTGCTCAATTTGCGAATCGCTATTTGCTAATCGCAAATTGAGAATATTTTCAAAGGTGCTTTATTTTTAACGTTAAAAGTAAAGCGCGGGTGCCGCGATTGTACCAAAAGTAAAGAAATAGATGTTTTTTCTATTACTTTACTTTTGGTATAATCGCGGCACCCGCGCTTTACTTTTAATGTTAAAAGTAAAGCGCGGGTGCAGTGATTATAACGTCATCGCGATCACGATCGCTGTGAAAGCGAAAGTGATCGCGATGACGCTCTCCTGAGTGCTGCTGGCTGGCCTAGCGCATGGCGGCTGCGCGCGTGCACGCTCACATGCACGCAAGCGCTAGGCCAGCAAGCAGCACGTAAAAAAGCGCACATACAAAATGTCTCTCCGAGCCAGCGCATGCGGTGGGCTCAGCAAGACCTAAAAATTCGAATGTAAAGGTAGTCCTGACTTTAGCTACCCAGTGGCTACTTCCACTGGTAATACACACACACACACACATACACACACACACATATGCATGCACACACGCACACACTTTTCATGATTGCCGATTGTAGAGAGCCCCGCCAGTTCTATCTGTGGGCTCTTAGGTGCAGAGTCAGATTGGTAAGGCGGACACTCAGGCAATGGGCCGGTATCTGATTTGCAGCTGTGGGTCGCTTTTTAGGCCAGCGTGGTGGCTGATTTGGGCTGTGACTGTCTGTTCAGATGCCACCAACGGCGAAGTCGGGGCCTGAGCGGCCTTTCTGGAAGCAGATGGGCCTCTGCTACCACCCTTTTACCAAGGCCCAGGGGTGTCACTCCCAGTATCTCCCCGTGACGGCTAATTAATGTATGCAGAATGAGCAGGGCCAGTGGCCCCGTGCAGAAGTGGCCTCATTTATATTCAGGTGTGGTTCATCATTGTGAACTAGTCCGTGCACAGAGTCCTGGCCACATTTTCATTTTTTTTTTATCTCAGTGGAGTTAAGAAAGCGTGCCTCTTTTAGAGAACCACTTCCCCTCATTTCATAATACTTAAAATATTACAGCAGTGTTTTGAGAGAAGGCGAAATCCGCACATATGGGGCACTTTTTCTTAGCGTGCCTGGGCATATTGTGATCCCAATCCATCCCTGTTTCGTGCCAACAAGCATTGGCATAGACAATAGGTCTCTCCTTTGGGACCTTAAGTGTTTAGTCATGCAACAGTTGCATAACTAAACACGTATAAGGTCCCAAAAGCGAGACCTATTGGCTATGCCAATGCTTGTTTTAACTGCTGCAATCTATTAAAGCCTCACGGAGAACATCAAAGCGGCCTGCGAATCTCAGTCCTGATTGACTTATCATCCTGAAACTTTCCAGGAAGAACCCTAGCAAAAAAAACACTTATTTCGAACGTTTCATGAAAATTCGACAAATGGAAGCAATGGGATTAGCCAACAACAACAAAAACAGGCATTGGCTCAGCCAATAGGTCTCGCTTTTGGAACCTTATTAGTATTTAACTATGCAGCACAATATCCTTGATGCAACAACATCAACTATTGCATGGCTAACCACTTATAAGGTCCCAAAGGCGAGACCTATTGGCTATGCCAATGCTTGTTTCGGTAGGCACGGGGAGATTAAGGGGCATATGTATCAACATCTCCATTTGCGATTCTCAAATAGCGATTTTTTGAGAATCGCTATTTGAGAATTGCAAAACGGGATGTATCTAAAAATTCGCACAAATTTTGCGAATTCTTAAAATTCCTTAATTGTGATTAGCAAATTGCAAAATCGCAATTAAGGAATACCTTCCCATTCATTCCGATGGGCCAGGAGGCCCATAGCAATGAATGGGAAGTCTTGCTCAATTTGCGAATCGCTATTTTCTAATCGCAAATTGAGAATATTTTCAAAGGTGCAAGGGTGTCATGATGACACCCTGATGCACCCCTGAAATCAGCATGTGTGCGCATATGGCGCACATACATGCCCTAAGGGCATGTATGTGCGCCACATGGCACTTTAAAAAGTGGCAAAAAGTGCATTTTTCAAAGAAATCGCAAATTACCACCAACTTGAAGTTGGTGGTAATTTGCGATTTCTTAAGGAGAAATCGCACAACTTGGGTGCGTGTTACATAGCATTTAAGGAATCGCAATTTGCGATTTCTTAAATGCTTACGCAAACTTAAGAAATCGCTAAATTAGCGATTCCTTAAGAATGCGCTGCTGAAATGCCTCATACATCTCATTTAGCGATTTTGTATTCACAAATGCTGGTTTTTTGCGATTCGCAGAGTTTGCGAATACAAAATCGTTTGATACATATGCCCCTAAGTGAGGTGCCCAGAATTACAGGATGTTGAGCCGACGCCGGGACTCGAATTCGGTTCCGCAGCTCCAAAGTTGGCAGCTCTGGCTGTTGGGAAAACGTCAAAAATCCATGCTTTGTTGCTCACGTGTCTGCCAGTACAGAAAAGCCCTCCAGACTAAAGTGTCAGCACTGTCTTCATAAGAGAAAGGAACAAGAAGGCTGTGTGGCTTAAACGGAAAAAAATGCATTATGTATACTTATTTAAAATCTATCCACAATTTCTAGCAAACACCGGTAACATTCGGAACGAATGAGGCGGGTCTCTTCAACTCCCTCTAATATATTATGTTTTCATACTGGTTGAAGTCAGGTGGGGGCGAGGGTTGTCTTATGACTTTTGCAATTTTTGCCGGGACAGCAACATGCGGTCATACTTTAAAGACTAATTCTATTAACCTGTCTGATAAGTCCATGGTGCATGGACAGCGAGGTTGCTCTTTCGAAGCTAGGCCACACTGTTTTAGGGGGAAATGTCTAATGTTTAACCGGGACGCGAACCCCAATTTGGGTATTAACTTCTTTACTTCACTTATGTACCAAATTGTATCTGCATGACCGACGAAGTGAAACTGCATTCCGATCTTGACTGCTATAGCTTAATTGTATCATATTACGTACAGGTCCCTGACGTAGTTTATGGTTGTGAAACATTTTAATAAAAAAAAGTTTTAGAAAAATATGTAATTCTGTTACTGGACTTTCCTTTTGTAAATCATTGTCACCAAATGCCTTGGTCTAATTGGTTGATGTAAAGCTACCAATGACGGAAACTCCGAGAATGCGCTGTTTTAATTAATGAACATCCAGGAGTGTTTCACTTAAAGCATTGCCTCCCACAAGTGGAATTACTAAGTTTTATCAACCTAAATATGTGAATTGCGTAAGAAAATTTAAATTGTAATAGTCTTATTATTTCTACACTAGTGTAAAGTCCTTTTT
Organism: Triturus cristatus; assembly: GCF_964204655.1. Lineage (NCBI taxonomy): Eukaryota > Metazoa > Chordata > Amphibia > Caudata > Salamandridae > Triturus > Triturus cristatus. Next base: position 478,353,612 of record NC_140580.1, read on the forward strand.
CTTATTGCCCATATCTGAATACACTGGGAAGGCAATGGTATCCGTTAAGTATATGTATTCTGGAACGTATCCTGCAATCTGTCAGCTGTTGGCGGAAAGAAACCTCGAATCTCAACTATTGAAATATGAAAAAGGTGCATTAAAGAAATATTGTCTTAAAATGAGTAATGGCATCCAAGATGGCGAAGTCTAGCAGGAACCTTCAGTCAGAAAGACGAAACCATGGTGAGTCGTCGCAGTAAGTAATCAAAACACCAGCAATACACCTCTTTATGCAAGATGATCAGTCGGTCCTGTCCACATGTGAAGGGTGGTTATTGCAACATTTGGAAGCCAGTAAGCTCTGTAAACGATCAATGTGAAATCAAGTGTAACGGTGGAAACCACAATACACCGAAAAGCGAGGAGCCCTGCTTCAAGGCGCTGCAACAAGAAAAAAACCAGGCAGCCGCGGCACCCGCGCTTTACTTTTAACATTAAAAGTAAAGCGCGGGTGCCGCGATTATACCAAAAGTAAAGTAATAGAAAAAACATCTATTTCTTTACTTTTGGTATAATCGCCGCACCCGTGCTTTATTTTTAACGTTAAAAGAAAAGCGCGGGTGCCGCGATTGTACCAAAAGTAAAGAAATAGATGTTTTTTCTATTACTTTACTTTTGGTATAATCGCGGCACCCGCGCTTTACTTTTAATGTTAAAAGTAAAGCGCGGGTGCAGTGATTATAACGTCATCGCGATCACGATCGCTGTGAAAGCGAAAGTGATAGCGATGACGCTCTCCTGAGTGCTGCTGGCTGGCCTAGTGCATGGCGGCTGCGCACGTGCACGCTCACATGCACGCAAGCGCTAGGCCAGCAAGCAGCACGTAAAAAAGCGCACATACAAAATGTCTCTCCGAGCCAGCGCATGCGGTGGGCTCAGCGAGACCTAAAAATTCCAATGGAAAGGTAGTCCTAACTTTAGCTACCCAGTGGCTACTTCCACTGGTAATACACACACACACACACATACACACACATATGCATGCACACACGCACACACTTTTCATGATTGCCGATTGTAGAGAGCCCCGCCAGTTCTATCTGTGGGCTCTTAGGTGCAGGGTCAGATTGGTAAGGCGGACACTCAGGCAATGGGCCGGTATCTGATTTGCAGCTGTGGGTCGCTTTTTAGGCCAGCGTGGTGGCTGATTTGGGCTGTGACTGTCTGTTCAGATGCCACCAACGGCGAAGTCGGGCCTGAGCGGCCTTTCTGGAAGCAGATGGGCCTCTGCTACCACCCTTTTATCAAGGCCCAGGGGTGTCACTCCAAGTATCTCCCCGTGACGGCCCATTAATGTATGCAGAATGAGCAGGGCCAGTGGCCCCGTGCAGAAGTGGCCTCACTTATATTCAGGTGTGGTTCATCATTGTGAACTAGTCCGTGCACAGAGTCCTGGCCACATTTGCATTTTTTTTTTATCTCAGTGGAGTTAAGAAAGCGTGCCTCTTTTAGAGAACCACTTCCCCTCATTTCATAATACTTAAAATATTGCAGCAGTGTTTTGAGAGAAGGCGAAATCCTCACATATGGGGCACTTTTTCTTAGCGTGCCTGGGCATATTGTGATCCCAATCCATCCCTGTTTCGTGCCAACAAGCATTGGCATAGACAATAGGTCTCTCCTTTGGGACCTTAAGTGTTTAGCCATGCAACAGTTGCATAACTAAACACGTATAAGGTCCCAAAAGCGAGACCTATTGGCTATGCCAATGCTTGTGTTAACTGCTGCAATCTATTAAAGCCTCACGGAGAACATCAAAGCGGCCTGCGAAAGTGATCGAGATCAAACATCAAAGCTGCCCCGCGGCCGCGAAAGTGAAAGTAATCGCGGGCGCGCGCCCCCGCACATGCACTGTGGCTCTAGGCTGGCCTGGTAGCACTTTTTGGAGCCCTCACAAAATGTCTCGCCAGACCAGCGCATGCGCTGGGTAAGGCGAGACCTAAAAATCACTGAATAAATGGCATCCCAGAGTTGCCTACGTGATAACCTCCTTATAGTATACTGAAGTAACAAACCGTAAAGTGAAAGGCATATTCGGGCCGATTCCCTGGAAGAACGAGAGGCCAATAGAAATCATGTTTCGTGTGCTGTGAACTGCAGACGAACTGCTGTTGCATCCCACGTGACGCCTCCCTACGGAGAAACATTGAAAGCTGTGAATAGACCTGTCCGAAGTTCATGAATATGAAGACTTTAGAGTTGCGGCCATACTGTGACGGAACATTTCTTGTTATATGCTAGTAGAAACACTGTTCAACACTCAGAAAATGGTCCACTCGTATTTAATTTTTCAATCATCTTTTATTTTTGAACATATATTGATATGATATATAACGCTCCCATTATCCTCCGTGTCACAAAACATCAAGAAATCCGGTCCATTTTTTCCACTGAACTTCCCAGACCCGCTTTGCAGCGCTCGTCTGTTTTCGCGTCACGGGTAGGCGGAATCCAAGTAGAGCCAATCAAGTCACAGCCTGGACACGCGTCAGTGTAGCAGTAAATTGCAGTGCAGACAATAACAACAACAGAAGCAGCTTTGTTGGCAAAAAGAACTAAGAAGTCGTGCTAGGAGCAGCAGGACAAGCAGCCGAAGGAGAGAGCTCGAGAGGGGACAGCAGCATGTCGCAAAGCGAAGGGCCAATGTCGCAGGAGGAAAATTTACAGGGTAAGAGTTTAGAGTCCTTCCCCCCACCCTCTCCTTCCAGCTGCAGCCTCGTCGTGTTTGAGGAGGGCGTTTGACACGTACATCTTCCTAGAAAGTGTGTTCGATGGATTCTGTTTATTGAAAGACAGACATTACGTGATAAACAACAGAGGCGGCCCATACTACAATTAGATTGTAGTGCCCGACCCATTGCGAATATCGTTTTTGCAAGAGGTGTAGAGGAAATATGAATATCTACGCTGTGATAAAAAGAGAAGTGCAAAGGTTATCTACAAGATGCCAGCAGGAGGCCGGGCCTCGGGCGTAGGATAAACAAACTACATGTAACCGCAGCAGTCAACGTTACATGCGTAGTGGAGAAACTGTGTGCATAACTGCGTGTTACAGTTACAGGGTGCAGAGAAAGAACGGTGCACACTAGTGGCGGCCCTCAACATTTTGCAATGTCGAGTCTGGAATTGCACAGCGCGTGCGGTGCGTGCATTTAAAATATTTTCGAATTACCTACCACACCTCTGTGCCTTCCAAGCGCATAGTCACTTAGGCTGTGATGATCCAAATGATAAAAAAAAATGGCCTGCTAGGCTATAGCTACTTTTCAGTATGGGGAAAGCCAAAGAAACAGCACAAGCTCCAGCAATTTGTTAATGAATATATAGGTATATGCGCATACAAAGTCAGATTAAAACATTGTGTGTGTCTCTCCTGCCTTCAACAGGTGCAGCATATACTACCCGAGATGGCCTTCAACAGGTGCTCACTTGGTTTACAATGTGAATGTTGGTATGCTTGCGTCATATTTGGATTTGCACTAGAAAAGAGATGGTTAAATAAAAGCTCATTTAAATCCAGAATCCAATAACTTTGAGATCTGCCTGTATCCTGTTAGCTGCCATTTTGCAATATAATTGTAATTGCACTTGTATAGCGCTTACTACCCCTGACAAGGCATCAAAGCGCTTTTTCGGCGAGTAGCACCCATAGAGGATTAGTGTTGAATTAGTATAGTGAAACATGCAAGTACATTTTAAGTGGTGGATAGGTTAGTCAGTTATTTGGATTCGGAAGGATAGCCGAAGGATAAAAGAGGAAAAAAAGTTTGTATTTATATAGCGCTTGTTACCCCGATGGGGTATTGAAGCACGCTACTCCGGAAACCCATAAAGGATTAGTGGTGAATTAGTATGGTGAAATATGAAAGTAATTTGAGTGGTGGATATTAGTCAGTTATTTGGAGTGAGAAGGATAGCGGAGGGATAGAAGGGGAAGAAAGGTTTGCATTCATGTAGCACCTGTTACCCCTGATGTTTGTTGAAGCGATTTTCTGGTGAGTAGCATGCTACTCTGGAACCCATAAAGGATTAGTGTTGAAAATTAAAATAGTGAAATATGAAGTAATTTGAGTGGTGGATATGTTATTCAGTTATTTGGATAGAGAAGGGTAGGTGGCGAGATAGAAGAGGGAAAGAGGTTTGTATTTATATAGTGCTTGCTACCCCTGATGGTGTGTAACCATTTAACTAGGTTTACCTTTATGCCATACCAATGTGTGCTTCTGTATTATTTTTTATACTCTTTGTATTTATTCACATTGCATTTTGTTTAGTTAATAAGTTGGCCTTTTATCCTTGCACATTTAATTTGGACTCTTGTAAAGACGAATGCAGACAACAACACATCTCAATTGTTAAAGGGGGCAAGAGCCAAGCCTCCATAAGAGCCATCATGTGAATCACTCAAAAGATGATCTAGGACAAGATTTATTAAATAAGTTGCTTGTAGTTGACACTTGTTTAAATTTACTACATTACTCTCTATTTTACTGTTTATGTAATAGATATTTTTGGATCATTAATGATAATGAAGGATGTTGATGTAAAATTATTTGCCCATGGTCACACAATGTGGCCTAATGTGGAAGCCAGGATTTCAGTTTAGGATTTTTGCCTGTGCAGTCTGCAATTCAGCCTCTGTAGTAATTTTCTCCTGCCTCTAATGTTACAGGAAATGCAGGTGCTTTGTAATAGACTTCCAGAACTAAACTAGCATACTTTATTTCATACCCTCAATGAAATTGACTTGCTAAGTATAAAATCACACCCGATCTACCTAGCACTGATTGAAAAATCTTTCTAGAAACAAATTGGATAAACTGGGTGTGATATAATTACAAATGTTTATCTACGAAATTATTATAAGGCACTCCAGAATCCAAGCACCCCAAAACTAAATGGAATAAAAAAATTAGATTGTCTTGTACCCTAATAGAACAAGTTAAATGTAAGGAATTGCGGATCAATGTAGTCTTTTCTTGTTCTGTGTATAATGTAAACTGCAATGAAGAGGACACGTGCATTTCAGGTGTAATTCATGATCCTGCTGTCACCGCAGCGCTCTGTCTTTTTCCAAGATGCTGTTTGCTCTTTCAGGCACAGAACTGCAAAAAATAGATGTCTGCTCTTTGGATAATCGTCTTCCAATTGTTCTCAGTGCCAAGATAGAACCGGGACTTTGGCCTGATCCAGGCTGAGGGCTTCCACGACTTCCCCACCTATCCTCTTTGGATTGCAAATAGTCTTTTTATAGAATGCAAATGTCATAGAGATATGAGCAAAAGGAAGGTGTGCCGATTAGTTATGAGACAATCATCCTTACTCACTGTGTACTAATTGTGCTAGTATCACATGACCCATCATTATTTCGCCAATGAGCATGCCTAAATAACACTACTACTGTAGGAATAAACGTAACATATCAAGGTGAATGAGTCATTAAGAGGGTCTGACTGGCCTTTAGGGCAATCGGGCGGTGCTCGATGGACTGGTCTGACTGGTTAGCGTGTGGGCTATATTTTTTTTGCAGTTGGTGGCGCTGGTTTTATGGCCAGATAGGCCGGTTTTAACTGTTTATTTCCGTTATATTACCATTTTGTTTTAGCTATCTGCTTTGCTAATGGGAGACACTTTTTTTTTTATTTGGGTGCCCGGTACTATTTTTTGACCCAGTCTCACCCTTATCCTTAATCTACCAGCATCAGCCTCAGTTGCAGCAATGTGTTCATTTAAAGAAAAAAAATCAAAACTTGAAATATTGCGCTTTTCATATATGTTCACACGTATTGACCGATAGGTGGCACACATCTTACTGAAGTGGCAGACGGTGCTTTTATAAAGTTACTAAATGACTGCATTAAAATGTATGAAGTTGATCCAGTGGTTATCCAAGCATCACATTTTAAAGTTTTGCCTTCGACTGCTCTCGCTTGCGAGAGATATCGTTTACTAGAAGGGGGCTTGGAACCAGCCCATGTCTTACCATTTGTGTGCTTTATTTTCAATCTTATTTCCTTTCTTCTGATTTGGCTACACGTGTCAGCTTAATTCTGGGGCACGGAACATGTTCTTATTGCTTCATCTTGGTTGGTGTGCTGCTGGTGTTGTGATTGACGTACCAGCTTTTTTTTCTTCTTCCCTGACCTCGTTGCTTCCTACCCCAACACTCTTGACTGTGTTTCTTCTTCCCCCCCCGACTCCCATCCCACATTTTCCATGTTACTTCAATCCTCACACCCCAAACCATCTTATCCATGTTGCTTCCTCCCTGGCCTCTCCCGTTGTCTGTGTTACTACTTCCATCTCATCCACACCCTCTTGTTGTCTGTGTTGCCCCCACCCTATCAGAAGAAACCAAGAAAAAAGCACTGCGAGGTGGCCTGCGCTGGCCACTTACAGTATCGATCTTTTTTCCCCCCAAGGCATGATGATGGAGGTTCACCAAGCCCCCTCTGCTGAGTGATCAAAATAATGCATGATCACATCCCAATGGCATTCCAGCTGTGCTCACTTTCGCTAAAGCCATCACATTTGATCATCTTTAACCGTCGATCCAGTAATCATTGGAGCTTCATCTCCCAGTCTGTGCTTATGGACTCATACTCATGTACCCTCAAGTGTAAACCACAATGCAAGTAGTCCTATTCTCCATTCATGCTGTGACTTGGCATTGGAGCGCTGACACCTTCCTCCCCCAAGTGCTAACAACTCCATGCTGGAGACGGAGTTGTCACATTATTGCACAGTTGCAATTCGATTACAGTGTTGATGCTTTTTCGTTCCTCATTTGTGTTGGCATTGCTTTATTTCTCTAATTTATATCACTCTGATGTATTGTAAGGCATGCTTATTTTTCTCTTACCACCCCCCACCCTCGTTGTCTGAGTTGCTTCTCCTCCCCCAACCCTACCACCCCCACCATCGTTTGTCCAAGTTGCTTCTTCTCTCCCAACCCCACCCTCTCAGGGTCTGTGTTGCCTTTCCCTAACACCCTCACCTTCCCATTTTCCGTGTTGCCTCTTCCCTCCCATTGTCTGTTTTGCCCTCACCACCGACCATAAGAATAAATAACCATTTGCAGTGCAATAGGTCTCGCGTTTGCGAGAGTTTAAGCTATTGGTATTGTGAATGTCAATGCCTTTTATTTATTGTCTTGAAAATTAACACATAAATAAAAGTCATTGTCATGTACAATGTCAATAGCTTAAACTCTCATAAATGCGAGACCCGTTTCATTTCAAAGAAGTGGCCGCTATTGTCCCGGGCTGCTTTGAAAGTGAAGGCGAGTATTGCGTGCTGAATGTTGCAGGAAAGCATTTCGTGCCTGCAGTAGGAGAAACCCATTAAAGAAAATAGTGCTTACAAACTAAATAAGACATACCGTGTAACAACAGAAGTAAAAGGGACAGTCCTCATTGGAGGTTACAAATGAAGACAAGATGGTACTAAGGAGGGACTAACAAGCCTATTAACGAATCAGAAGCTAGCATTTACAAAGGACAATGACACAAGCCAATGAAAAATATGGGCAGAGCTTCAAGTTCATACTCAAATACAACGCTGCCCAGGCTCGACCTAAAAAGCTCTATGATGCAGCCAATGCTGGTTGCGTCATAGTGCATTGTTTTAGCATCCCTTTCACTGTTGTTCATGTTGCCCACCTGCCATAAGAAAAAAAGTGCTATGATGTAAGTAGCGATAACCTGACCATAGCGCTTTTGTTATTTAAATATTTTTTAGTCCTGCTGCGCAGCAGCCAGGCTGCTCTACCACATGTCTAAATGACAACAGCAAAGCCAATAGCTCTGACATAGGTGAAAATGATTGGCTTTGCCAATGCATATTTCGATAACACCATTTTTTGCAAAATATCATAGTCACTGTTTCAAAGCCCAGAGGCTGTAGAATTTAAAACCCCTATGGCTAGTTATTGTAATGGGAAATCATTCTCTGCTAACTTGCCTTTTTTATGGGTGTTGGTGGTATGAAGGGCGGACAAGAAGAACCACTCGTGTGTCATGGTGATTTGAGTTGTCCATAATATGCAGACGTAAATTCTGACGAAATTTACTTCGCCTACTACAGAAGTAAACAAGCATTAAAAATGCAATAGGTCTCGCCTTTCATTAAGTTAAAGCCATTTGATTTACTGTACAATACCATTAGCAAAGCAAATGGCTTTAATTTAATCAAAGACGAGATCTATTGCATTTTCAATGCTTGTTTGTTAATGCCATCCGTTTCCTCCGACTTAGCAAAGAGACTGATTTTAGAGGGGCTCAACACCTCAGTGAAGGCAATAACTCTTATTATTCCCAGAGTCTTAAGCCTTCACTGACGCAAAAGTGAAGTGCAGAGCTCAGCTGCAGACAGACTCAGAGTTAATGCTGCCACATAAGACTGCGGTCTTTGTGCATTTTGTGTTTTTTTACCATGTGGAAGGATTCATGCGGATGGATTGATCTGAAGTTGTCATTTACACTCTAGTGTGTTACCTTGCCTTATAGGCTAAACTTGCAAACAGCTGCTATTGTGCGCCGCCTGTCTTTCGTACATTTATGCCAGGAGATACGGGCTGGCTATTTACCCCGGAGCACGTGCACTAAGGGGATGTCACGCAGGGTTTCACACGCATATTGCAGCCGCTAGCTGAGTCTGGTGGCAAAGTTTAGTCCTTTTCAAATATTCTTAATCTGCAGAACTTATATCACTCACTGCCTCTGGTCTCAGAGCCGGCTTTAGGGCAGTGCGACTGGTGCGGCCGCACAGGGTGCTGATCTTTGGTGGGGGCGCTGACCTTTGGAGGGGGCGCTGACCTCAGGAGGGGGCGCTGTGTTTAGCTATAACCTATGATTGGAGAGATGAGGGCACGTTTGCCCAGTGGTAGTGAGAGAATCCTAGGAGGTAATCATTGGGTGTGGGGGCGCCAAAAATGATTGTTGCATAGGGCGCCACCAGAGCTAAAGCCATCCCAGTCTGGTCTTCTCTGCAGAAGTCGCAAAGCTTCTTGCTCTCAGCAATCTGGTTATTCATATTTGCGTCACGTGCTCACAGATGGATGGATAACTTCAAAAGAACAGCAGATTGAGGTGTTCACACAGCAGTCATCTCAGATGTGCCTCACCAAACGGAAGCTTGGAAGCAGAAGAAACTACTCAATGGAGACAGATGCCCTTTTTAGCACGGACCTGGGAGGCGCCTCCCCAAACAAGGGAGGAGAAATCCCAGCACAGCAGATCGAGTGAGGAAAGTGCGTGGTCCTGGTGCTCACGAAAGCACTGCCAGTAAAAGATTCTGCGATGGGTGAAGCACGGTGGAAAGAGGAGGAGAAATCGCAGCACTTACACATAATCTCAGAGCCGCTCTGGGGCCTCTGGTTTAACCACAAATGTGTTGAAATCACCAAGCATTGCTAGCCGTAGACGGGGGCAGCACGGATAGAGCAGGGACGAGCGGTGGCCTCGAGGATATTAGCGCTTAATGCTATGCTAGTACAGGCGGACGAGGGACTGCTGGACGGGAAGCCGTAGAGGACATACAGAGTCAATCCACACACAACAAAAAAGCTTTGAGACACAGAGACCGCATGGCAGAGAGAGGCAGGGGGAAAGCGAGGGCCAGATACAGTCGAGAGAGGGCGGAGCGCTTTAGATCGTGCATATAAGCACCCGCAGTGAACACATCTCACAATTAATTATCTTCCCAATCAAGAGCTCACGGGAACAACGATGGCGTCGGCCTGTCTAGATGGGCCGGCCTAAAAGTGGACCAGGCGGTAACCAAAAACCCCGGTTGCCAATCACGCGCCGTCATTTAACTTAAACGACGACGTGAGCCAATTGAAAAGAAGGGCGTGGCGTAAAGCCCCCTTCTGAAATCGTATTGATTCCAAAAGTCCCTCACATGGCGAGGGCAGCGCATGCGCGCTGCTAACGCCAGGCGAGACCTAAAAAGGGCCACGATCTCAGAAGTGACCTTTAAGCACAGTTTGTGTAGTTCTTCCTAGTGAAACTTGGCACACTAAGCATTATACAAATTAACCAATTCGTGGGCAGTTCAGGCATTTGGTATGGTTCTCTATTAACCTCATGTTGCATGTCAAACAAAATAAAGTACAGGCACCTTGAAATGCACCCATATCTCAGTTTCAGCTGAATAGCTAATTTGAGAGGTTTTTTCACCCATTGTTGCACCACAGTCTAATTTAAAAATAACAAGTGGATTTTGCCTGTGGAACACGTAATAGTTTAATCTATCCGTAAATATAAACTGCAATTGAAAGGCAGCATTGGTGAAATTTACATCCGAGACTCTTCATACCCTTCATTGGTACCAACCCTTCCCAACAGGGCACTTATGCTCTTGCTGTAGTGTTACTTACAAGCCTCCATAGCACGTCTTGTCTGGCCATATGAGAGACAGTGAAACCCCTCGGGAGTCTGAGGAGCTTGGGGCTGCTTAGAGGACAGGACGGATGGAGGGATCATCACATATTATACAGCCTGTAAAACATTTCTGAGGAAATTAACACAATTTCCTTGTAGACACTATAATGTGCACTCCCTCACTCCCAAAATATGGATGTAGTTGCACAGGATCGCCACACTTACTCAATATAATATGGGGCTGGGATGACGACATTTCCGGGGCTGCTTTTATTTCCCTTTCCTTCACTGTTAGTGGTGCTGCTGGGCCATCGATGGTCAATATCGACTCTTAGTAGAGCGACCATACTAATTATATTGATACTTCTGAATGGGACTACCCCCACACTTTTCTGCAGGACATGTATATCTAGAAAGGAGAGGACTTCACTTTTTGGAAGCACAACTCTACCTCAAAATGTGGACACCCTCAAAATGTACCTAATTCGCTTCTCTCACAGAGTACTGGATCGAAGATGGTGTTAAACGTATATTTCATGAGCAAATGTGTCCGCATGTTAGGGCACCTCCCATAACAAATTAGCTGAGTAAAACAGTTCACTAAGTCATGAGGCCTCACGATTATTGAGTCAATTAAAAGTTAAAGGGTTTAAAATATTCTAAGTCACAATGAGCAACAAAATCATCAGAAACTTGGACTGCATCCCTAGCAGAATAGGGATGTGTTCTTACTTGCCCCCAAAATCAAGGAGGTTTAATGTCAGTTCTTACTTGGGAAATTAACAATGATGCAAATTAATTGTGGTGTGAGCAAAAGTATCATTTCTTTTAGCAAATCAGAATGCAGGAATTATTTATGTCATTACCTTAACAAGATAAGCACATCCCAATTCTTAAAAAAATATTCAACACTCTCTATGTTTATGTGATCTGAGTTATTTGAACAAATATGAAACACTTAACAATAAAACTTTCTCTCGGTGAATGGATCCAGTGAAGGAACTAATGAGATAGATACGTGTTGCAATTTTACATTCGCACTATATAAAGTCCATCATAGCCAAGCAATACAGCAATGGAAAAAAATAATATTACTTCATTTTGACTGTGTGCGGCAGAGCTTGTGAGGAGAGGAGGTGCGTGGGAGTGAGGTGGGGAAGTAGGAGTGAGTAACAGATATGCCATCCATCTTATCTAAGATCTCAGTTTACAGAGAATTGTTGCTTAACTAAAACACAATAATAAACAGACTTACCACATCGTAGGAATTTCATTTCAATTGCAAGTATGCCAATTCAGTCTATATACTAATTCAGTCTGTATATGTAAAATAGTGTGTAAAGAGGCATACTAATCGTCGTTATTGATGCACAAAATATGAACTAAAAAAAAAAAAGATTCCACAACCTCCCAGCAACTTTGTTGTTCTCAGTGAAGGCAGTTCTCATGTGACTTTACGCCCCTTTTATAGATGTACAACACATATCAGCTGGAGAAAGATCTTTGTCTCAAAACTCGATGCATACCAACAATTTTTTTATGTGCATTTAGAGTTAGCAACATACACCTGTATTATAAATCTTTAAACGTTTATTTTGCAATTCGGTGTGTAATTATGTAGGACGCATGTTGTAGACAGACCCTCTGCAAAAACAAACTTGTATATTGTGTGCTTCATGCCCTTCCATGAAACATAAGATAGCATAATTTGAGAACCGGCCTACCACATCGCACTCCCTTTTAGTGTTTTACACCTCCTTTTTAAATCCATCCAGCCACTATAGGGGAACCAACCGAAAAGAAATAGCCCATTCTGTGCTCCCTCCTCCATGCCCCAGTTGTCGCACTGAGCAGTGTCTCCAACTGCCCCGAGAAGATCTCATTCGTTCCTCATGGCGGAGAGCATCTGTGAATTGGGACTGTGACTATTAACCCTTGATAAATGGTCTGGGCACGTGACCACACCATGATGACACTGTGTGGAGCAACAAAGGCCCAAGCCAGACCATCTGTGAGGAGGATGCGGTGCTGCAGCCATAGAAAGAGGAAGATTCTACCCTCCGGGGTTAGCACTTCACGCCATTCGTACTGAATCCTGGCAGTATCCCACCGCACTGCAGAGTGACGCAGTAGGATACTGCTGCAACAAAGAAACCAGTTCAGTGGATCTCTGGTGTCGAAGGCCTGTGAAGCCAGGGGCCTTGCCTGAGCCAGCACGTGTTGCAGCGTGTTCTGTTCCAACCCATGGCCTTGGCTGGCTGTGTCTCACACAATTAACAAATGCACTTTATTATAAACAGATCAGTCCGTTCCGTGCTGCACACAGTAAGGCCAATGAGATCTATGAAAGAATTGTAATTATAATGCACCTCTATCTATTTTTTTTACTTCTTTTTACACTTGCATTTGATATACGGAATGTGTACTTTCCCAGACTGCATGACCAAAAAGAGAAAATACAGAAAGTAGATCGTCTCTTGAGTGACTCCTCATTGTGTCAGTAATAACTGCAACCAAAAATACATGCAGATTTACTCGCGATTGCTTTGTGCAGCTGCAAGTGTGCACGTGTGTCTGCACTGCAATGCCAATGTATTTTTTTTTTTTTTTTAATAATCAAATTTATTTGCATTTATAGTAAACAGGCAAACAAACTGTAGATAATTGCACAGTGAGTCAAAGTCCAACTTTAGGAAATAGCCCAAGTTTCAGCCACAATATACATCTTTCAAGTAAGTCCCGGCATTAGAAGAACAATAAAACAGTATAGGAGAAAGAGCAGACACATCTTTCAAGACAGTAGATTCATCCATTTGCCCCGTATCTTATGAAATGTCTCGGGACATCCCCGGGCCTCAAATAGGGGTTCTTCCTGAGCCGCACACCAATCCACCCCTCGTTGCCACTTTTGTATGGTAGGAGGTTTGGCCTGAGCCCAGGCCGCGGCGATGTCTCGCTTGGCCACTGCCACCGCTGTACCCAGGAAGCGTTTGTTGGCTCTGGAGCCATCCAAAACTCCCAGCAGAAGGCGTATGGGATCGTGAGGAATCTGCCACCCTAGAGTCTGTGTAAGCTCAGACTCCACGCCTGACCAAAATGAGGTATGGGCAGGACAAACCATGCAATAGAAATCGGCCGGAACTTGGCCACTGCGTGTGCAGTCTGGGAAGGCGCACATCCCTGCCCTATACAGGCATACAGGAGTGAGGTAGGCCATGTGAAGATAATAGAGTTGGATGAGACATAGTTTTGAGGAAGTAGTCAGAGTTTTGGGGGCCATATGGGCATCGCGCCAGTCTGCTTCCTCCAGGGGATCCACCCAAGCCTCCCAGCAGGTTCACAGTGAGTCCAGGGTGGCTGGGCCGTTATTAACGAGGGAACAGTATATCCGGGTCACCCACCCCTCTGCCCAAGTCTCCCATCATAACCTGAGACTCTAGCGGGCTGAACTCAGGAAGCAAAGTGCCTGATGAAATAAGTGTAGTGAGGGCATGGCGGAGTTGCAGATACCTGTAAAAATTGGGTGGTGTGAAGGGATTGACGGTGTTGCAGATCCGAGAAGGCCCTAACATGATCGCCCACCCAGACATCTCCAAGTAACGAGATCCCGATCCGGTCCCACTGCTGAAAGCCCTCGAGGGGCGATGTTTCACTCAGCCACGTGCCGTGCCACAAAAGTGTGTGTTGGGTGAGTCTCTTGTTTTATCCCGTGTAACGTAGGGTGGAGCGCCAGGCCACTGGAACCACCCTATTGACAGGGGGAATTGTTTGTGGGATGGGAGCCCCGTAGAAATAGGCTTGGATTTGCGGAAAGTCCATCCTGTGGAGTTCGATCCGATAAGACGGGTCCGACCAGCCGCCAGTGAACCAATCTTGAACGACAATAAGTCTGGTGGCCAAGTAGTAGAAGTGAAGATACCTCATTCCCATACCACCTTCGAAGGGAGGAACCTGGCATCGGGCCAGGGCTATACGTGGCCTCCCACCTCCCCACAGGAACCTGGTAATTACCCCATCAAAGTCTCTGAACCAACTACCCGGAAGGTGAAAGGTGACGTTCTGTAAAATATATAGAAAACGAGGGAGAATCATCATTTTAAAGAGTGCCCCTCTGCCAAGGGGATTGAGAGGGAGAGATTGCCATCGCTTGAGATCTTGTTTGGCTTTTGTGATCAGGGGTGTATTGTTGAGGGCTTATTCCAACTCGGGGAGCAGAACCACCCAGATCCCGAGATATTTGATCGATAGCTTCCGTATGGGGATTCTAGACTGCCAGTCAAAGAAGGCCCTTGAGGGATGGAGGGGGACCAAAGTGGACTTCTTTGGGTTAAATCGCAGGCCCGAGGCGGTCTCGAAAGCCTGGCGCACCTCCAGGCAACGCGGGCTGGAGCTCTCCCGGTCGGCCAAGAAAAGCAGGACGTCATCCGTGTAATCTTATCCACCTGGTGAGGGTCCCAGGTCCAACCTCGGATTTGGGGTTTGTTGTGTATGAGGCAGGCCAGGTGCTCCATTGCCAACACGAACAGGAGCGGCGAGAGAGGACACCCCTGATGCGTACCTCTCAAAATTGGAAATGTCTCAGAGAGGGCACCGTTGGTCAAGTAACTAGCTTTGGGATCGGAGTACAAGACCAGGATGAGGCGTCTGAAATAGTGGCCGAACCCCATCGTAGTGAGAACATCCTCCAAGTAGCCCCAGTCAACCGTATCAAAAGCCTTCTCAAAATCAATGAGCAAGAGGGCCAGTCCCAGTGTGAGAGAGTCCATTGGTAAAAAAAAAATGGAACACATAAGTAGTAGCTCCATCTTATATTTTTGTCACAGAACGCAAAATAAATATGGAAAAATACAGATATAAATGAAAAAATATAAATTGTGTGCCCTAGTTATAGTGTACAGTACTGATATTCAGTTAAGTCATGGTCTTTGATGCCAAGGGATATCGAGTGGTGTTCTTTTATTCCATTAAGACCCTTGCCTTAATTAGTGTAGTGTTATGTTACTCCCACGACCTAGAGCCACTCTTTTCTTTTGACTTTTTTCCCCGATAAAAACTCATCTACCCTTGCTAATCCCTTCCCATTCGGAGCCCACCTTCCAATTCTAGTCCCGGTCTCATTAAGGACCGCACGGTGATTTGCACATGGTCAACAGTCTAGTGTCAATGCCCTCTTTCTCGGAGGAGAAGGCGACGCTTCTACAGATTGCATGTTTATATAAAATTGTATGAACCTTTACCTCTGACATCATGGAGAAGCCAGGACATTGTCAACGTAATATTTTAGGGTCTAATTGTTTGTTCTTTGTTACTTACCAGAGGGGTGGGGTGCATGTGGTCAGGTTTCATAGTAGCGCCTGCAGTGCACTGCACTGATGCCAATTATTCCTGCATTGTCAGAATTGCAAAGTGATTTCATTGCCATTAGAGAGCGGTGGTAAAGCCAGTTCCACTTCAATAGGATACCAGTCAGCTCACCTTTATTATTTGTGCTGTGAAGGAAGAATGTTTGTTTTCTTGTGAGATGTGTATATACAGGGCTTTAAGTGGGGGGAAAAAACTGGAGGTGCTCTAAAAGGGGTGGGCAAACCTCAAAGGGGTGTGGCCTATCTATGTAGGGGCGTGGTCAAAATAAAGATAACTATTGTAGCAGTACCCCCTGTTCTGACAAGCCGTCAGCTCTAGGACTCCTCAGAGTGTCATGAGATTTGGAATTCCCCGCTCAGGCTTGCTCTCTCCCCTCCTTATTCCAGCAAGGCTATGTATAGATAACGCCATACACCCTCCCCAGTACCCCAAGACCGGTGTCGTCATCCCGGGAAATGCCCAGGCAGACACCTCCCGTATAGGGTGGCTTCACATGAGGCTGAGTGTACTAGAAGCACTGCTCCCAGAAGGCAATGCGGCTTCACAGGGGTGAATTTTAACGAAGCCACCACCCCCGTCAACACATGCCACAGAGCCCTCCTACAACGTGGCTCACCTGGCATGACATAATGGCTGTAGGGACTAGTGTCGCGCACAGGAACAAGCCGGCCCGGCAGGGGACGGGGAAGAACAGTGCGGGCCTCCATCTGGGTGGGAGAGAGGAGCAGAGACTACTGTCCTCAGCGAGGCCGTTCAGGACCCTTCGGGCCGCGTAGGACAGTCGAATTATACGGAAAGACACCGACATGGCATCTAAAAGACCGGCTCACAACTGGCCCTCAGTCACCGGCCCATCCCTCCCTGCCTGAGTGCCTGTCTTATCAATCCGTCCTTGGCTGACGGTCATTCCAGACTCAATAAGCAGCTGGAAGCCGATCATTTCTAATCGTACTTAGTTTCCCGTTAGTCCACCTGCAGCGTGCACAGTACACTGAGGGATGGGGTCTATTTCAGCCTCTATATTAGCTGTCACCACCCCTGCTTACACATTGATGCAGACAGTATATCCCCCCTCCCACAACCCTGGTGACTGGATCAGCCAGACAGATTCCAGGTCCTCCAGAACAAGCGAGAAGCACCCCAAGAAGCCGGCCCCTCCTTACTAGACAGACTGTAGACATCCGGAGAGGATCGGGCGGGTGACTGGAAGAAACAGATATTTATTCATTCACTTATTAAATAGGAAAGTGCATTAGATGGTAAAAGTTGTAAACCCTTTTATTCTGCTTTATAATGTAAGAGCAGGACGCAATCAGCACCTCAGGGGTTATGGCCGAGAATAATGTTTAGTGAATTTCATGCTCTGATTGTTTTTTTTCATTTACATATACATTGGTTGAAAGCTGTAAATTGTGAGTGTAGCAGCTGAAGGTGATGTAGCTCAGAATAAAAGGGAAAACGCCACCCCCCCCCCGTCGTGTGTGTCAGCCCGGCTGGGACAGCTTCCTGGGCACACACACAGCCGCACCCGAGTACTTAACAGGTCTTTAAAAAGACCATTTACTTGTTAACGAGGCTGTGTTGTTTTTCACCCCTTCTTAGAGCCCCTGCAGCTCCACTCTGCATATTGCTGGAAGAGTCAGCCCCCCAACCCCGAAATTTATAATAGCCCCCCCTGAAATTTGGCTCTAGTTGCGCCTCTGCATGGGGGTACTTGTGCCGTTAAAGAATACATTCCACTTTTTCATCTTCACACGACATCCGAGCATGCACACATCAATGAGCATGCTCTTGCTGCAGTCCAAGAAAAAGAAAAGAAAACAGACTACCTCTGCAAGGCCCGAAAATAGAGCCCGATAGAGACTCGTTTCAAGGCCCCCAGAAAATAACTGCCGGTGCTCAGACTCGGCCCACTTAAAGCCCTGTGTATATACATATATGCAGTTCTGTAGTTTCAGACTGGGTTTGATGAAAGAAAACTATTACTTTCAAACGATGTGAATACAAAACAATAAATATAAGATGGCTTATTATGGGCGTTTGTACTTCTTACTTCATAAATGTGTTCTAATATTTAGCAGTCATTTTCGTAATGGTATGTCGCCAGCAGGTCTGGACCTAGGGGTTTTGCTGTCCTAGGCAAAAAAACAGAAAGCACATCTTTATGTCACTTCTCACTTCCTTGCCGTATATTTTGATGTGGTGACTCCTAGACAAAGCCAATATGCTTGCTTTATTGAAATAACACTCTCTGATATTGTGTTGTTGTACTTGGTATGGGTAGGGGGTATTTTGATTATGAGGGTCATGACCCACTAACGGTCAAATGTGAATCAATAATGTCTCTAATGGCATTTTCACCTACCCGATACATATATTTGAAATGTAATGCATATTACGTAGTAGTGCATGTGTAATAAAAGCACTTTTATTTTTTCAAAGAAAAAGCACTGACTGGAAAATGATTGTGGATTGTTTTTGTTGCGTGCCACCGAATTGGGATTGCTAGCCCTAGCCCCCTCCAATGAGTAGGCCTTGGACTGCTCTGCTTTGCTACCCTGAGAGAGTCAAGTGCTGCTTGGTTCCCAGTAAAGGAGACAATTGTGGGCCTATTACTTGTGCGGTACTCGCATCCTGTACAACTACAGCCCGATGTCTTACAGGAAACCTGTGCCCCTCATTGAAGTATTAAGAGCCTCGATTTGGGGAGGAGTTTGGCTCATCTCTGGGAACATTGGAGGTATCCTAGCTGCAAAGATGCGTGGTTCCTATGACCTCTTTCTGACCTTCTGTTACTGAGTGGACTTCATTCCTATAGCTGTGCTCTGGCCGCTGAACATCTTGATCAGGCTGGTATGAGTTGACTGAGCCTTGACGTGGATGAAGGGGAGCATGCTCCCCAGGATATCACCAACATGTATGCAGACTCCCCCCTCCAGTGCAGCTGGCATCACTGGCACTTCTCGGCACCCTGTCACTCATCTAGCCCTCCCTGCTAAGGTTGTGATGAACTGGCTGCGGCGAATCCGATGTCCCATGGCCACAACCACTCTGAACTGTGTCTGCACACCCGACAGCAGGTGATCACCCCTTTATGACCTGGTGCTCTAGAGACGAGATCCCAGAGCTGACTCTGAAGCCCACTCACCAGCACATAACAGCTCCTGCAAGCATGAGGAATAACAACGGTCTGTCATTGCCAAGCAGAATGCCAGAATTATCAACCGCGCCAGAGCCAAGCCTGTGCTTGTGAAAACATCCCTGCAGGCCTCTGATCCTCCTGGTCTCCCCCGCTCCCTCCCTGAGGTCCTCACTGGTGTGTACACTTACATACCACCCTGGAAACCGAGATTACAACTGTGGCCCGTTGATGTCAGTCTGTTGTGTTGTGAAGTCTAAAGTGTCGGAATGTTTGGGAAATGCCGAGGCCTGCCTCAGCGACCTTGAGAAATCAGCTACTTCCCTTAAGTGGCTGTTGGCGAAAGTCAGGCAGAAAACTGATCATTAGCAGAGGGCGCAGAGGAACGTGTTCAACCCAGCAACTGCCAGTGGCGTACCAAACACCCCCGCCATGCGGAGGGGGGCGAACTCTGAGGGCTCCCTCCGGCACTGGCAGGCCTCTGGCCAGAGAGCTTCGGACTGGATCCGGAGCGTGGGGGCCCTCTGCATGTACAGTGCAGGGGGGGCACCCTCCACTGAACTGACCTGTAGTGGATGTGCTTAAGAATGCGGAGGCAATGCCCTGCTGATGTTTGTACTTGGCATAATCCTGAATCACTGCTATGAACGGATGCATACGCCCGTGGCAGCTTTGTTCTTCATGTCTCCATGTGTTTGTTTTCAAAATGCCAATAAACAGATTACAAACAAAAAGAATGCAGCGCTATAGCAGACATGCTGCTCCTAGTGCACTGGTTCTTGGGAGGTGATGCCTAAGGGCCTCACCATCTTCTTCTCAGGAGCATACCCACACACAGGGCCACGATACTACAGCATTTACCCCTGCACTGCACCCGTGTGTATTATAGCCTGCATTCTGAAGTATTTGCACTGGTTCCAAATCCTTTAAATGGCACATAGACATGACTGCACATCGCTCCCAATCTTCCAGGTCTACAGGCAGGTAGTTCATCAACAGTGTAAATCCTTTAACAAGGTTAACACGAGGTGTGAGTAAAGCACATGCCAACTTTCCCAGCCAAGAGGAAAGTCATAATGGATTGCCCGACACCTTTATCCTTGAACCCTGGGGCTGCATGTTAGTCGGTGGGAAGCTGAAGGAGTCCGACCTCAGAAGGAACCGCTGGGGAAGTGAAAGAAGAAGGTTGTATCTGAATGGGTGCGAGGTGAAAACTGAGTAGGTAGTTGCTGTCTTCATTGTGCGCTGATGTACCTGAGATGGAAGCATCCCTGAAACTGACACTGGTTCAAAATCTGAATTTTTATCATAAAATGTGGATGAGATTATGCGAAACGTGTATAATTGGGAGGCCATTCGGGGTCTGAATCAAGGCTTCTCAATGCTGAACATGGAGCATGAGTCTAAAGACCCGTTTACACTTACTATTTGTGAAAGTTTGCATTGGTGGAGGGAGCAGGGGTGACAAACTGTGTCAAATAAATATAGGAGGGGTTAAAGAGAATGAGGAGGGTTGCCCTTTTTGGACCAACTGTTTTGAGCTCATCCATTGTGTCTTTGAAAGAAGAATCGGTCCCTTGAGTTTGGAGGAAACCGACCGGAGCGTTAACCAAGAATTCATGGGCTTTATGTAATCATTAAGTTCCCTGAAAGCTGCCTTTTTCAATCGGCTTACATAAGACGTATGCATTATCCATCAGTTTGTAGTTGTAAGAGTTTCCGGATCAAGCTTAGGCTTCTTCGGATGAGGTTTGCGGTTCAAGGTGTTCAGACCATCTGAGAAGATTCATCTTCAAATGAGTAGTTGAGCGTGGTGTGAGCTGAAAAGATGTGAGAGACTGGCTAGAAACATCTGCACTGCTGTCAGTGAGGTTGGGTCAGCTTGTGCTCCCGAAGTCCGCTTGATGAAGACTTGGTCATAAATAATATCTGGGTAATGGAGTGGTGTGGATGGTCGTTGTGGAAGAGGGGTTCCCACTTTTGCTCCGAGTGTTATCTAGCCTGCTCATTTTATTCCTGGATTTGAAGGCCAGATGAATAGTTACCCAGTGCATTGCAAAATTGCTGAGCGGTAGCTGTTTTAATAGTACATAGTTTATAGGTTGTGCGATACAGATGGGAGCTTTGCGGGTTCCTTTGAAGATCACTTGGAATCAGTAAGGCGGTTGGTGCAGTGCCTCTTTTCCTATTTCTTCTTGGTTCTCTTTAGTCTCAGTTGTTGGTTGTACAGTGATAGTCAGATGGATCAGCACTTGGCTACCATTTGCAATGAAGAATGCAGTTCACTCACCTGAGTACACTGAGTTCTGAGGTAAATCATTTGTAACCTTGTGAACTACAGGGTGGGTGTTGGAGCTGCAGCAGCACCAAAGAGTCAAAGGCACCTGAGGTCCAGAGGTTGAGTATTGCAACAGTGTGTTTTGCTCTGTGTTACTTTGAATCAATTGTCTGCTGTGGTGCAGCCGAGGGTTTCTTGTGATCTGACATGGGAATAGCATAGCCCAGAGCTTCCCATACATTTTAGAACCACGACCCAGCTTTTAGAACGGCAAACTTTTACGACCCATCTACCTTACATGAACATGAGGCGGGGGATTTAAAAAAAAAAAAATATAACTAAAGCATCATGTGGGCGCACATTGTCATTTACAGGCAGCACGTCTTCCATTGAAATGGCCACTACATTAGCACAGACATACAGTTTAACTGATTAAAACTATATAGCACACAAAGGATGATGTGCGGAAATCTGGTTTCTCTGAATATTTACTGTTTGTACATTACCAAGTAAAGTGTCTTGATTTTGATTTGATCCTATAAAATCCCTGCTTTCAGCACACTTCAGAATTACAAAAAAGCGTGTTTCATTTTTGCTTTCCGAACTACTGACTGCTTAAAATTCATTTACAGGTATTTACATTTTATTGTGTGTTACTAAAAATAGCATCCTACAGTCTGTGCTTTCACAGTCCCTGCACCCCAGCTAGATTGTCACATAATGCACTTAAAAAGTACTCTCCCTTTGCAGTCAGAGAAAGAAAGTAAAAAAAATAATACGACTCAATTTGTCAGAAGACAAACCTGACATTTGAAGTACTGGCAAATGTGACAAGATAACACCTTTTTCAAAAGCATCTTTATTTATTGCTCTTGACTTCACCGACCCACAGTTTGGGAAAGGCTGGCAGAGCCGATTGATTGATTAGGTGTTGGTGTAGAGCCAAAGTCAAGTGGAAATTCCACATGTGAGCATGTTAATTCATTGTAAGCAGAGCCTTTTAATGAGTCATCTTGATAGAGAGGTGGGCGGAACAGTAGTAATTCTAGAGTAGTTGGTAGGGCGGATCTATTTCAATGGCTTGAAGATTAGAGTGGAGGGCGTCCACAGCATGACCAGTTGAATAGACAGGCCCAGCCACAAGTTTTTGAAGGTTGAGAACTTTCTGACTGGGTATGATCATACTGAAGGTGGCACCATCTGGAATTCACAAGCCAGATATTGAAGTCCTGTAGGTGCAGTGGATGAAAACTATGAATGCAAAGGACTTGCTTAACAGATCAAGGATGGCAGAGTTAGGTGGGGGAGGTCTGTAAATTAATATGAAAGAAATTATTGAGAAAAGGTTGAATTTTACTTGAGTGATTCAGATTCTGGCTGGAAGTATGCAACTGATAACAAAGTCTTATGGAGGACAGGAAGCCCTTTGGCTCTTTTGTTGAATCAGTTCTAAAAAAATCATATTTTAGTCGTGTTTGGTTGCTTCGTGAATGGCAGGAGCTGAGATGTCCATAAGCTTCGTTTCCGTGATTTCTTTTATTTGTGTAATAAACCTTAAGCAGAAGTGAGAATGGCTTAAGAGAAATTTTCCATTTTGCTCACATGACCTAGGCCCACAACCCCTTCACCTGTTCCCTGATGCCCATGTCCATTATTGGGGGAATAGTTATTTGTGTTGAAACTCTTTTCAAATTGACTCCAACTGTACAGAGCCAGGCGTGGACCCCTCTTTATCGATCACATAGTAATGGCCCCAGAAACATATTTTTATTTTTATTTATTGCACCTGGATGAAACTTTCTTTGGCTAGATTAAACCCTTGCCCACTATAAGCAAAAGAACCCTGAGTGTGAGACTCGTTTGGGAGCTTATGGGAGTCTTAAATGTGTTTGGCTAGGAAGAAAGTTTTTAATACTATGGATCAGATGTGTCTTAACAAGATTTGGGAATTCTACTTAAGTGTGCCAGAAGAAGAATAAATGTTATTGATCGGGTAGGGTCAAGAAGGAGGGTGCTGCATAGCTGCAAAGCAGACTAATATTCTAAGGGACACTTTCAGATGCGTGAACAAATATTAATGAAAAAAATCGACTGCCTACACTATAATAATATAGATACGCCCAAATTTGGGTCTAGGTTACAAGAGAAACCACAGGCCAACCCATCCTACCTACAGGGGTCCCCCTTCTATTGGATACTTTCAGATGCGTGGCATGGCTTTCACCCGTATCCACTTTTTATGTGTGAACCCATCTGCCTTTACCCACAGTGAAGCCCCTGCAGGCAGGGTAACGTTAGCTAAAGAGCCAGTCCTGCATGAATATTTGGTCTGTGATATATAGGTCTGACTGCTGTTAACTTTGCCTCTGTGTAATTACTGTTCTCAGACCCAAACAACCCATTAGCCATTAGTTTTCATCCTGTTACGTGTGGCATTTCCAGGGGTTCTTTGTGTTTACCAGTGTCTTCAGGCCTTATGCGTGACACCTCGAGCGGCACTTGGTCGCAGATCTCATTATTGACTGAAACAAAGCTCTCTCCCAGCTCCATGTGTGGATCTAGAATTGTTTTCTGTGCCTGCCGGGACAGTCCTGGTTTTACAGTCGCATAAACGGGGCTTCAAAGCCCAGAATACAGAAGCAAATGGTCTGGATGAGCTACTAACCCATGGGAAACTAGTCGGCTGTGGAACTTAAGTATCCATAGCAGTATTAAGTATTTCCCCCCCCCCCAGTGTTAAGTATTTCCCCCCCCCCCCCCCCCCCAGTGTTCTACTTTATTGTTCTGTACACCTGCTCCCTCTGTGTGCGGCTCTTAAACTCTTATCCATATAGCAAGCTGCACCCTAACCACTAGCATTTGAAACAAACTGTACCAGAAATGTACCTAGCTTGAAAATGGCAATTGAGAGAGCTCTTGCGTTTCCAAATGAAATGCTTGAGGATCTCATCACTGCAGGTATTTACTTTACATCATGGCAGCTATAATCCTGAATGAATAATTGAATACAAGGACTATAGGTTGCAGACTGCAAATAAAAAACCTGGACATGTTACATTAGTCGTGGGTGGAATCGCAAAACGCGAGAGCTCTGTTGCTTTCTCAGCAGTAACTGACCAGAGTGCAGCTTCTTTAAGCACCAGGACACGCATTCAATCACCTCCTCCCTCCAATGGATGCAACAGCGTTTCCTCCTGCCTGCTTTGGAATGTCCTGCATCCGGGCCCCTTCCACCCTCCATCCTTTTAGGCACCTGCGGCCTTCCCGCAGTCAGAACTCACTCTGTTCATGATCATTCAATGGAAGGCCCTTCATGCTCATGCATTTGTACTCCCTCCACTCTCTTCAAGCTCCTATATCATTTTCCCCTCCTTCCAGTCTCCTGCGAAGGTCCTCCCAACCCTGGTTGCTAGGACTGTCTCTCCCACCTCGCGTCTGCAGTGCCCCTGGCCGTCGTGCTCCTGCTTACTGGCTTCTCCAATATATCCCCTTATTTCAGTCTTGCACAACTCCCACCTTTCATGCTTGTGCCCCATTTCCTTCATTCTTTGCCATGCATCACCCCTCTCCCAGGGCTCCTCTATCCTCCCTCCATTCAGCAACGCTGTCAGCTGACTCTATGATACATTGATCACTCTCAGGCCAGACTATTTTTTTTTATTTAGTCAGCACTACTAAGCTTATGTTCAAAAACTACAACTCTCACGATGCTTATTTTTGCTGGCTAAATAGTTAATTGTTTAAAGTTGTTTGGATTTCTGTGCTTGATGCCCCTGCAGCGCGGCCACTGTTCCTGCTCCGGAGCAGTGCATGCGACACTTCTGCATTGCAGCTCCCCCTGCAGGCTGAGACAGACTCACTCGCTGCTTCAGTTACAAGGTGAAAGCAACAGCTGCGGCTTCATCATTGTTTCTAAATATGGCACGGGAGGCGCTAATTAAAATCTAGCCCATTCCACACTGTCTCTTTTCACCCACAGGCCCGTGCTTCGCCCGAGTAAAAGATTGGTTCATATTTGTTTCTGACCTGTGTGGCAGCAGAGGCTCGTTTCTGCTGAGTTATATTTATATGAGAGCCCAGTTCAGCCGCGGTGGGCGCCGACCCAAGGTGCAGTATTTATGGCGGTCGCTGCTCTGCGAGGGTGCGGGCGTAGGGGGGAGCTGGGTGATTTGGCTGCAGGTTCTGCAGTCTGCCTGTGTCGGGTTGCACCATGCAGAGGCCGTTCAGTGCTTCCATGTAGGACCTTCTGGTAATCGGTGGAGCCCTCTGCTGAGGGGGCGCAGGTGTAGGAGGAACGTTCTCTGCTCGAGACCATGTCCCAGAAAGTGCAGCTGAGGTTTCACAGAGCGCACTGAGCGCGCGTCATCCGGGACCTTTGGGACTGTTGCTAACCAGCAGGGGTCCTGGAGAGAGTCTAACCTTCAGAGCCAGGAAACAATGAAACTCCGAAGGAACACACGATCAGCGGTCATCAGTTGTCATGCACGACACACTTAAGGCCAGGCAGTAACGCGTGGAGTAACTTAAAATGCGTTACTCTAACCTGTGATGCGTACAAATTGAGGGGGAGGTGAATATAACCTTGTAGGGTCTAATTCGGAGTAAGAATATTTGGAATGTGGAATTGTTTTAGAAAAACGAATATTAAATGAATAAATCCTGAAATAAACAACTTCCCAACCTGAGCCATATTGGAGCAAGGGAAGCCTCTGCTCTAACGCTCTTCAAGCAGGGCCTGCTGCGGCACTTAGGGAGGGGGAGACCTCCTGGGTTTCCCGCACAATTATTTACAGCTGTGCTGATCCGGAATATTTTCTGCGGTCTTATTAAAAGTTGTACGTGTAGGTTTGCTCAGGTCCTTATTTAGGGAATCCGTGTCTGCCTTCATATGGGCATCTGAAAACTTATGCCTGCGTAGGTATGCACCGGAGTGCAGATAGTTTGTGGATTGCACCATTTATCTAATTAGGCAATGGCTTCAGTTTGGCACGAAAGGGCCCTGCCTCTTTTCCCGATTGAAAATTCGTATTTGGGCTGCTTGGGCATTTAGTTAAGGGACTGTTTTGGGGTATTTATTTATTTTATTTAAAAAGTTTTGTATAGCGCAAACATGACTCTTGAGGGTATCAGAGCGTTTTACAGAGAATTGCGACACACATAAAGGGAGACAATTGTCGCAAACAGCAGGAATAGACAAAATCGAAACAGGTACATAACTCCATAATAATGGAGGGGATGGCAGCATTGTCCAGTTCTTCCAATTTGGGGAGAGGGACACGAGATCTTCACATGGGCTTGAGCAGGCACACTAATATAACTGCTCAAAACAGTCATAATTGAGTTCAAGAACTTAAGCTCACATAAAATGTAGTGAGATCAAATTCTTCCTCAGTGGCGTCACGATGTAACAGCTTTTTCACAGCGTGCAGCCAGAAAAAGTAAACAGAAAGAAAGTTCCACATAACAGCGAATGAACACAGTAAACGGCTTGGTTACTGACAAGAGACCCCTTTTAAGATAAATCAAGTACAAGAGATTTCACAAACAGCGCAAGCACTGTGCAGGCGAAACCTGAAAATAACTAGGCAAACCTAAAACTGTATTAAAAAAAGCTATGGCAATTTTAAATGATAATTAAAAAACACATTGTGATTGATGCTGAAAAGCAGAATTAATTAAATGCAGTGGAAAGATAACAGACAGGACTCTGACTTCTACAAAACACAATGAAGTCAAAAAGCAATAGCTAAATTCAGCAAAAGGACTTCGAGACAAGAGGGTAACCTGTTTGTTTATTTGATCATCAGTATTGACTTTTTAAATCTGCAACAATGCAGATATTTACGCCAGTTGTTGTAGCCAAACATGTTTTTCAAGTCCTCAAAAGCAAACATGAGTACAGGCATTGGGAACCTGCCACCAGAATTACACTTGGTCTTTGACTGCAGACAGATGAACAGGAACCAATTTGCAATCCATAAGACCTGCTTTTTTTACAATCCCAGCGTGGTCCTCCTCCAGTGTCATCTCTTGGAGTTGTACCTGATCTTGTTGCCGGTTTTCATGCGGATCCACTGCGGGATAGGTCTGTTCTGTTTCTTAGCGAGGAACCGCATAATCTTGAACATTTTGTGGGAGGACATGGTGAATAACTTACACCCGGTCACCGCAATGGCGGATTGGAAAGAGGATGGAAAGGAGCACATAAAATGCTGTGAAACCAGATTGTTGCAATAGCTTTTATTTTGTGTATGGTAGACTATAAAAATAAATTCAGTAGTTTGAGTTATGTTGAATCTTAAGTGGAGGACTCATTTAAACTAATGTGGGTCTCAGTTTTGTTCACTGATGAGCACCTCAAACTCCTTGAAGGATTTTGTAGCGAGAATGGCAAGATGTTTTAATTTCCCTAGAGTAACATGTTTATAGCTGCATTGACTTACTGGGCTGCATATCGATTTGAGACGTTACCAGTTACTGCCCTTTAACTGCTTTGGCAAAGTACACATTCACTGCATTTATTTTAATGTAATTATACAATTTTGTGTGCCTGAAGACCCCGTTCTTCTGGTTATAAAAGAGTCTGCATACTTTTTAACCACGACCTGAACCCTTAAGAAAATGTTATAAAAGGATATATTTCGTGCTAAGGTGGAATTCACTCCAATCACATGACCGCGCATAAGGCTACGCAGGGCGTTTGGCACAGGGCACGTGCTGGTCAGCTGCTCTCCCTTAGAAGTGTGTAAAGGCGTGAAGGGTACGCTAAAGATTGCAAAACAACGTGGATTACTTCAACACAAAGGCTTTTCCGTCTGCATCATGTTCTTTTCTGTTCAAGGAACAGCATATGGTCATAGATTATCACAGGTTAATAATAAACTGCAGATCTAACTTGCTTTCCCGGAACGGCCACTCGAGAGGCAACGCTCTTTCATTTGCCGTCAATAATATTTTCACAGTTTTCAGACCAGTGTGTGCCTCACTCACCCTCCCGCCAGAGTGCTAAACCCCGTCCAGGCGGCGAGCACTCCCTCCCCACTCCCCCATGTTTGTTGCCATCGCTGCGCGCTTTTCCCTTAATTAGTACTTGACCACTTCTTGGTGCCTGAAAAGGTCGCAGTTTTATTTTCACAACAAACATTTTGTTAACAGGAAATCTTCATATTTCAAATTTCAACACTCATGGTCTTATTATAGTCCTTCAATGACCATGTTTCATTTTTATCCATTGTTCGTCATTTTTTCTATTCGCATTCTGGACCCAGCCGCCTCAATTGCCTGGGAGAGGAGAGAGGGGCCCCAATCCCTGTGTTTCGATTCACGGGTCTAGGCTTCAACTTGCTACCGATTTGGCGGGTGTCCCTTTCTGGGCATGCCCGGGCTGCAAGTGCCGTCCCGCTCGTCCGGTCTCCTTTCGGGGCCCTCCCTTCTCCCAGCGGTCTCTGCCGTTTGGCATCCCAAGGACCTTACTTGAGCATCTACTCTATTTTCTTGCGGCGGGGTCCTCGTCATCTTCTCCGTCTGTACCCCTGCCGTAAGGCATCCCCGGGGTACTGCGGGAGTGTCATCTTTGTTCTTTGTCTGGCGGCACGCCGCCCAATGGCTCCCCCAGTGCCCCTGCCGTGAGTCATGACAAGGACACCATGCGAGCCTTTCATCTATCTCCTAGTAATTTTGTTCTCTACTAGGTTCCTCGTGTCAGCTCCGCTACCCTTCCCCCCTACGGCTGCGACGCCCGTATCCTTAGGTGTGGGTGGGTGGGCTTCTCTTCTTCTTTTGCGGGGGGGGAAATTCGAAATGTGGTTTCCCGGGCCGTTGGCCCTTCTTAACCCCCCCCCTTGCCTATCTTTCTCGCCCCCTGATTGGGGGGGGGGGAGCTTCCTTTGTTTGTGGGCCTATCCCTGCCCTCCCCGGCCTAGCCGGGTCTTCTAATTGCGGGGGGCGTGGCGTGGGGGGGTCCCGCCGCCGGCCGGCGTTTTACCCGGGCCTCCATCGGGTCCGGCTTTGCCTTCCCCGGCCCGGGTCCTAACCCCGTCCAGGCGGCGAGCACTCCCTCCCCACTCCCCCATGTTTGTTGCCATCGCTGCGCGCTTTTCCCTTAATTAGTACTTGACCACTTCTTGGTGCCTGAAAAGGTCGCAGTTTTATTTTCACAACAAACATTTTGTTAACAGGAAATCTTCATATTTCAAATTTCAACACTCATGGTCTTATTATAGTCCTTCAATGACCATGTTTCATTTTTATCCATTGTTCGTCATTTTTTCTATTCGCATTCTGGACCCAGCCGCCTCAATTGCCTGGGAGAGGAGAGAGGGGCCCCAATCCCTGTGTTTCGATTCACGGGTCTAGGCTTCAACTTGCTACCGATTTGGCGGGTGTCCCTTTCTGGGCATGCCCGGGCTGCAAGTGCCGTCCCGCTCGTCCGGTCTCCTTTCGGGGCCCTCCCTTCTCCCAGCGGTCTCTGCCGTTTGGCATCCCAAGGACCTTACTTGAGCATCTACTCTATTTTCTTGCGGCGGGGTCCTCGTCATCTTCTCCGTCTGTACCCCTGCCGTAAGGCATCCCCGGGGTACTGCGGGAGTGTCATCTTTGTTCTTTGTCTGGCGGCACGCCGCCCAATGGCTCCCCCAGTGCCCCTGCCGTGAGTCATGACAAGGACACCATGCGAGCCTTTCATCTATCTCCTAGTAATTTTGTTCTCTACTAGGTTCCTCGTGTCAGCTCCGCCACGCTCCCTACGGTTTTTCGATCGGAGGGAGCTCCCCCCTTAGCTCGACCTAGCCTCGCGACCTACTTGCCCCCTCCTAGCTCGAATATGCCCACGATGATCCGCGTGAACTTGTCTCTTCCTATCCCCGAGTGGTGTACCCCCTCCTCCAGGTGTTACCCCAACTACCAGTTTATCGGCCCATGCTGCCTGACGTCCACCCCGGGGCCTTGCAGGCTTTGGCCCTGGTGGTGTGTAGCTCTCTTCTGGATTTTTCTATGCCTTCTAGCTTCACCCTCTCCACTATGCTCAGTGTGTGGAGCAGGTATAATGGACTAGCTTTTCGTAATTGACACTAGGGGAATTGGTTTGCCCATCTTTGCCACCAGGCTGGTTGATCGGTGGCGTGTGCCTCAGCGCAAGTTGCAGGAATATGTCGTTGTGCCTTTGACCGTAAGCGAATGGTTATGCCTCTCGCGGGCAGGGCTTGCCTGCCTCAATTCGCAGCAATCCCTCACTATGCAGACTAATTGTTTCCTTGCTCTCTGGAGCCGCACCTGTTTTCTGTCTCCAAGCACGTCTCTACTACCCTTCAGCCGCTGGGGAGGCCGTATACCCCACTTCCCGTTCGTTTACGCGGTATTTGGAGCTGTATGGTCAACATTTGCTCCCTTTACCACCTCCGCCCTGCTTTTTTCCTTAGTTCAGTCGGGCGTTCCTGCGGTTGGCCATTTTGCTCCTGTGGGCCCTGAGTGGTGCGTGCCCCGATGAGGCCTTGCAGGATGCCGCCCTCCCATCGCCAGGCCTTTTTGCTGGCATCTGGCCTTGGCTGTGTATTTGTTCCTCCGGTAATCTGGATTGTTATAGCCCCCAGGCTGTCTTGGTACCTTTCTGCTGTTTTTCTAGGCCAGCCTGGTGTACTTTTCTTACGGGGGCCCTCCTCTACCCAAACGGTAGCTCTTGTCCCGCCCTGTCCGGGTCCTGCTCAACTCGAAATGTCTAGCATTTAATATGACACCCAGAGCTGGGTTGTCCTACCCACCTCGGGAAAGCCTCGCCCGCACTGCCTGTCTGCCCCCACTATACCTGGTACCACCACTATGCTTATTTTCCGCTCTGATGTTTCTTGCCAACTTGCCTTTTATCTGCAGTGACCTGCCACTCCCAGATCTTTGTTTAGTACGAAAGAAAATCATACTGTTTTACTTGTGTAACTGAATACCAAGGCCCTGGAACATCGTCTGAGAAAAACATCTCTCAAATATTGTTTACTGCACTATTGCCTCATTGGATGTAGAATTTCTATTAACTGCAATGGGGCCATATATATTTGTTAACCGTATCTTGCACACCAAACTTCTGTGAGATGATCCTCTTACAGCGATAAGCCGGTTGCGCATCCGCTGGCCACTGTACCTCCGGTTTGTTCTAGCTAAGGAGGGTCTCTCAAGAGCCAAACCCCCCCTAGGTACCCCATGTAAGTGTGTTTATCGCTGATGGTTCGGTAACTCAAACCGGTGGTACAGGTTGCTTCTTTCTGAATGGAATTCTGTCAGGTGCTGGGACTTGTGAGGTAGTTGGGTCATTTGTCATGCTGTGTCAAACCAGCCTCGAATTTGATTCGCTTCACAACCAGGTGCTTCAGCGCTGACCTTGTTAAGCGAGCCAACCGTTGAACCCCTCTCTTTATCTGCTGGAGGTGGATGGATTGGTTTGGCCTTGCCCCTCCGGTGGGGCAAAGCGGGGTGGGCGCCTTGCAGCATAATGCCGCTCCTGACTGCGTCGCCCTCTGTTTGAGACACATGCTTGCCTCCCCGTGCGTACGTGCGTGGTGCCCAACCCCACTCACTTTAGCTTACTGGGCTAACCGCGCAGCGGGTTAATATGCCTGCTGCAAGGCACGTTTACCAAGTACATTACAGACTGTGTATGATGTAACCGGGTCCGCCGATTACTGCTTTCGAAAGATACCTCCTTTCGTTACTTGCGATTTATCCTTAAAGTCCCCATGAGGCATAGCGAGCTATTAACTTTCCTCCCAGAACTGCATAACCCCCGCCATATTCACCTTATTATCGCATCCGTTAATGTCACCACAGGGTTTTCTTATGGCTATAGATCGATTCTTATCTTTAAAGACAAGCTCCCGCCTATGCTGTTTCTTTTCGACTCTGCGTGCGTGCTTCTCCACCCTGCGCACTCTTAAACTATACTGCCTACCGGTCTGAATGACCTGTGACTCCTACCCTTTCCGTCCCTTGGCTTATGTGTCCTTTCCTAAACGCGGATTTGCTCCTATGATTGATTGCCTCTGACACAGCATTCATAACCGCTGTTCGTGACCGCTATACCATCTCCATTCCTTGTAAGTCGTGTGCGGTGTGCTCGGGCCCCTATCGTGGTACGGTAGGGCGGTGCGACCGGTGCCACCGCACCGGGTGCTGGCTTCCTAAAGGCGCCGTGTTTGAAGGTTTCCGCTTTTTAAGCACCTGCTTTACGCTTTTTAAGCACCTGCTGAAGGTTTACTCTTTTTAAGCACCATCACCTGCTGCAGCGTTTCTCAGCGTGTCTTCCCGCCGGCAATTACCCAGCCTCACATAATTGTCAAGAAA
The DNA here is from genome assembly GCF_964204655.1 of Triturus cristatus. Classification (NCBI taxonomy): domain Eukaryota; kingdom Metazoa; phylum Chordata; class Amphibia; order Caudata; family Salamandridae; genus Triturus; species Triturus cristatus. Next base: position 478,386,145 of record NC_140580.1, read on the forward strand.
ACTCGTGTGATTAATTCTCTTCTTGCCGAGAAAACGGTGCTTTGTAACATTGAGGATTTGCCTTAGGGGACGGTAGTGCAGAGGGATAACACGCCTGCTGCAAAGCGCGTGTACCAATTAGATTGCAGACTGCATATGATGGAAACCGATCAGCAGACTGCTGTGTTCCAACGAGCCATCTTTTGTTACTTGGAATTTATACCTTAAACTCCCAATATAGAATAGTGAGCTAGTAACTTTCATCCCGGAACTGCATATATCCCGCAACATATAGCTTATCAGAACCTTCATTACTGATGCAAAAGGGTTACTTTGGCTAGAAATCCCTTCTTATTATTCAATACAAACTCCCCACTATTCCGTTTGTCCGGCCCCGTGTGTATGCTTCCCCACACCAAGCGCTCTTAAACTATACTGCCTAACTTAAAGTTCTTGGTCTTGTACCTTTTAAGTATCCCCTAACTTGATGTATACCTGTAATTTAGATGGTATTTGTTCGCTGCGCCATCCCCTTCAGGATTTCAAAGAATGTTTGTGGGGATTCCTAGCGGGGGAGATCAAGGCAGGAGGCGGCAGTCGCAAATCATTAAATCTTCAGTAGTGAACAGTTAGGTGGCCAGAGATGATTTGAAGTTACTGATAAGGTATAATTGGGAATCTTTACACAGCACCGTATTTGGAGAGCACGAACTTGTCTGTCCTGTTGAACAGGTCAACTTTCAGAGCAGAATACGTTCTAAGTGTGGCATATTTATACAGTCTTTCAACATGAATTTTAGGGACTCACTGAGTTTGATAATGCGTAGATTCCAGTATAGAAAATGTGACACCTTAAAGGATCTTCGTGCAGTAATCACTGATGGGTTACTTTTGCCAGCAATCGATCCCTATCATTACGCACTCTGTGATTCTGGGCACATCGCTTAACCTTCCTATCCATATAAACAAATAATGGTGGCCTTGTGTATCGGTATATTTAGCACGATGTATTATTGTTATTCATGTCAATCTTCGCAAATCTAGTTCCCCCGGAACGCTTGCGGTGAGCTCCTTTTTACAAACGGTTCGCGTGACCCCCCCTTGATACGTAGTGCGTCTTCTTTAAAACTTTTCAGATGTATCCTAAACATAGTTTATACGCGAGGTTCCAGTCGAAAAGTTATGCCGGGAGGAATGTGTTTATGTTACATGCTGTTGTTGCTAGGTGCGTGGATACCTCGACCCGGAATGGGAGCAGCGCCCTCGGCAGTAAACTGGCGGCACTGCCGCCCCAACACGGAACAGCAGCTGCAGCCACCAGAAGCGTCACTTCGTTCTAATTTTTCTGCACATGCCAGCGAGGAGTTCTTTGACGTCAACGTCTCCACTGCCTAGAGGGTCACTTTTAAGAGGCAAAGCGGGGGGGGGGCGGCGGGGGAGAGGGCAGGGGACTAGTGTGGTTAGTTTCTAGTTCTAGTGTAGTTTCTTCCCACATTGAGTCGGCCGTACCCCTGCTTCGCGCAGCCCCGCTCCTTACCTTTTTCCTTTAATCTTGCTTCCGGGCTCGCTAAGGGGGCACTGCCGCCCGCACCCGTCTTCCTCCGTTCGGGGGCACCGCCGCCCGCACCGACCCCCGCGTGGTTCGTGTACGCCAGTTGCCTGCTCACAATCTGCTCCTGTTGCTCCGGGCACCGCCGTAGTGGCTCCAAGTGCCCTGGAGCCTCAGTCTGTGGTGGACCCTGCCCGTACCCTCGCCGACAGATGGGGCAGGGGTGAATGGCCGCATATTTTCCTTCCGACCAACGGCGCGAAATGCCGTGTAGCGTCCTTGCGTCCCCTTGTCCGGTCCGGTCTGTCAGCTTCCCCCGGCTTTCCTTTCTGCCTCTTCAGCTTGGATCATCCCGTCGCCTGGAGCCTGTCACCTGCAGGGGCCTTTGTCCGGCCGGTCTTTGGCGCGAAAGGTCGATGATCTCCGCTCGATCTTCTCTTCTTCTTTTGCGGGGGGGGAAATTCGAAATGTGGTTTCCCGGGCCGTTGGCCCTTCTTAACCCCCCCCCTTGCCTATCTTTCTCGCCCCCTGATTGGGGGGGGGGAGCTTCCTTTGTTTGTGGGCCTATCCCTGCCCTCCCCGGCCTAGCCGGGTCTTCTAATTGCGGGGGGCGTGGCGTGGGGGGGTCCCGCCGCCGGCCGGCGTTTTACCCGGGCCTCCATCGGGTCCGGCTTTGCCTTCCCCGGCCCGGGTCCTTACTTGTCCCAGAACAACATTGAATGGCTTTTGTAAATATGTTTGGAGATGTAGCCCTAACTATGTCTGGCTTTTCACCTCACTAATAGAAAACCTTAATTTATCCCAGTTTAAGTTGTGTTACATCGGTGAACTGCTTCAAATACCCAATCATAATACGAAGTGTGTTGCACTGTTGTGAAAGGCTGGTGAACTATTGTGTAACTTTGATTTTAAAACGCCTCTCTTTCGTCCGGAAACACCTCCTTTTTCCTATCTGAAAAATGACCATTTTAGAAGTAGAGAAGTTACTATAGGGAACTGAAAATACTGAATGAACAGATCTCGTAGAATACTTTTTGCACTGTGAAACACTTGGGGCAACATGTACTTAGCTTTTTTCATGTTGCAGTTTGCTACCGGAAAAAAGCCTTTTTCTATGTACAATGCCCATCTTGGGATTCACTAACTTATTACCGAATTGTAAAATGGGTTAGCGATTCGGTATTCGGAAGGTGGTATTTTAAGGGTGCTTCTTCCTATTCTCTCAATGTTTTGCAAGAATGTCTTGCTGCCGAAATGCGGTTGCAAAATATTTGCATTTTACCACCATTTGAAGTTGATGGTAACCCAATGGCAAACGGTGAGGATTCCGCAGGGGACCCCTTCTCCTTTGTGTATGTATGCAATAATGTTTTTTAAGAGCAGGCATTCTTAAAAAAATGAAAATAATACTTTTCATGAAACGCATCCCGTTTTCCTTTGAGAAAAACGGGCTGTATTTAAAAAAGAAAAGTTGCTTTATTGAAACTCAAACACAAACATGGGGGTCTGCTGTACCCAGCAGTCCACCATCCCTGTGATTTTAGGTCTTGCTTAGGCAGCGCTTGTACTGTCTCTTCAAGACATGCTGTATTCAGGATATGGGCATAAAGCTCCGCCTACATTCCGCCCATCTTTTTTATTGGCTCCTGTCCTTTGTAAATGGTGGCTATTAATTGTTTTTTTTAGGCCTATTAGTCCTTCCTTAGTACAGACATGCCTCTTCTTATAAGCTCCCATGTGGACAACCCTGTTGCATGTGTTGTTACACCCTAGGTTTTAATTACTGCCTCAAGGCACTATTTACTTAAGGCCTTCAGAGAGGACACTCACTTGGACCTAAACTATGTTGACAGTGGTTACTTTACTCGCTAGTACATCTCACATTTATATTAGACTTCCTATAAATTTCCCTTCATCAGCTCCACATAGAGTACAACCTAATCCGGAATTAATATAATAATTATTTTGTCTAATTTCAAAGCTACTAATTGTATATAGAGACATAGCTATTTGAATGTACTTGTGAAACTGTCTTGCATGTATTGCATTATGGGTAGGGTGGATTTACCATATCTTCTGCAGGGTGCAGTACCATATGCGACCAAAAGTTTTTGATGCTCACTAGGGACCTCTAGGAGCAGCTTGCGGTACTGCACCCAGACATGCAGTACTGGTGCTTTGCTCACTAGTGACCTCTCGGAGCAGCTTGCAGTACTGCACCTAGACATGCTGTGCTGGTGCCTTGCTCACTAGGGACCTCTAGGATTTACTGAACCATCCTTATCCTTTGGATTGTGCTTGCGATATTTAGATTACTAATGTATAGACGGGAGAATTTAAGATTGTTTTCTGAGAATGAGATACTGGTGTTGTTATTCTGCATCACTGCCACTGAATTGCTTGTCTGTTTAATTCTAGTAGTAGTAAAGCTTTATTTCGATATAGAAACATATCATAAAAGCAAAACATGACAGCATAAAAACAATGGTCGAAACAAAGCAATTTACAATTCGTATTACCATTAAAAACATTTCATATTTACACGAGATAATCTTAAAATTTATAAAAAATGAAAAAGGGACACTTTACTGTATCGTCAGTTGTTTAGCAGATCTTATGCGCCAAGCCCAGCCTAGGAATTTAGCCAAACAAATGGCAAAAAAGGGTCTTGTATCTGAGAGCAGTATTCTTATAGCTTACAGATGTGAGCGAGTTCCCAGGCTCCTACAAAGAGGCTTCAACCACCTCCGTCTAGGGGCCATATAGACTCGACCCTCAAATAGAAAGTGTGCGACAGATTCGATTTTTAGCTCGCAGAATGGGCAATAGGGTACAGTTTGCAGTGGTGGTTTCCAGGTAGAGGTAAACTGACATAAAGGTAAGACCCCAACCCTGAATTTAAAATATAATGCCCTATCATGTGAACTGTGAATCAGGTCCAAATATGGTTCTCTGGAGGGGATATCTTTAACCATCAAGAAGTTGGCAACAGATCTTGGGTGATTCGATTTACCAAGTCTCTCGTTATCCACCCAAGACCAGTAAGCCTTCTTCAGTTCTTGTTTAGGAGGTGCTGTTTTATTTTCCCACGCAGCTCCCAGACCGAGCTTGTATAATGCCCTCTTGACCTCTCTGAGCCAGGCGATCTTATGCCAGCCAGGTAAGGACAGTACATCTTTTAGGGCGTCTGCATAGCTGTGGAGTTCGGGGACGTTCCAAATTCTAGACCATAGTAGTAAGGGGCGTAATTTAGCTTGCTCGCAGATTGGACGAGTACCTGCGTCCAGCAAGAGGGGGATTGTGGGGGTGCTCTGGGGTAGCCTCATCAGATCTTTGTGAAATTTATTTTCTAGGTGGGCCAAAGTATCCACTCTCTGGGTACCCCAAAGTTCTGCGCCATACAGTGCTGCACTCACAACCCTACCCCTATAAATATCAAGAAGTGCCCCAATAGGTTTTATGGAGGAAGCACGCTGCTCTTTAAGTAAAGCACCAACAACCCTCTTATGGGTTAGAAACACTTTTTGGTGATGGGCCTTCCAGCTCATACTATCACAAAGACGTATGCCTAGATAGTCAAATTCTTTGACCCGTTCTAATGTGACAGAGTCTAGAGTGGGGGGTTTAACAGATTTCTTAGGGGGGTTGAGGACAAGAAATTTAGTCTTGCCAATATTTATGGCCAGTCCCTTGGTGTCACAGAAGGCCTTGAAGCTGGAAAGTAGTAACTGTATGCCTGCAGGTGATTTCGAAATCAGGAGGGTGTCGTCCGCAAACAGGAGCGTCGGGATTTTCCTTCCAGCCAGGGATGGTGCATCTGCAGGATGTTGAAGAAGGTGCTCCACCACTCCATTGACGTAAAGCGAAAACAGAGTGGGGGCAAGCACACACCCCTGGCGGACGCCCCTGTCTACTGGAATACACGGGGTTTTTTCTCCCTGGGCACCCCATCTGATTTGGGCAAAGTTGTTTTCATGGAATTTTATCAGCAAGGCCAACAAATAGGGAGGTAGACCTAACTCGTCAAGGACCTTCCACAATAATGCTCTTGGAACCAGGTCGAAGGCTGTTTTTAAGTCTATGAAGACTAAGTATAAGCTGCCCCCTCCTAGCACCACTACCTTCCAATAGAGCATTAAAAGGCGGAATGTCTGCTCGACGGTGCCTGTCCCTGATCTAAAACCCGCTTGGAAATCAGACAATATCTGATTTTCATCCACCCACTCCAGAATCCTGCCCAATACCACTTTCCCCGCTACCTTTTGCGTCGAATCCAGCAAACTGATGGGGCGGTAATTGGCTGGGTCTTCCCTGCTACCCTTCTTGAAAATGGGGACTACTTCAGCGCCCCTCCAAGAGTCAGGGAAAGACCCCCCCAACATAACCTCATTAAGAAGAGCAGCAATTAATCTGCTCCAAAATGGGGGATTATTTTTTATCAAGTCGCCCGGGATCCCATCAGGTCCTGCCGCTTTGTTAGAAACAATACACCTGATTGCCTTCTCTACTTCCAAGGTGGTAAATAGGACTTCATTTGGTGGGAGATCTGTGGAACTGAGCCTTGGGAGCGGGTCTGGTTGCGGAGGCCCTGTCTGAGCCGAATACAATTTCGAAAAGTGGGCAAACCAGGCAACACCAGGGATATTACAAGTCAGTTGTTGATCAATGGGCTTGTCTCTTGATCTTAGCAAGTCCCAGAACCCCTTAGCATCTTTCCTTGTGCTCGCCTCCGTTAGGTCACGCCAAAAGTTGAAATCATAAGTCCGCTTGGCCTCAGTCACAGTTTTCCTATAAAGTTTCCTTGCAGACCTGATGGTAGCTTGGTCTTTTCCTTTTACTGCAGCAACAAGATCACCCTTAGCAAGTCGACACTTGGCTGTGAACCACTTTTCACTTGTTCTCAGGGCCCCCTTTGAAGCAGTTCTGGAGCTGGGTTTGGGAATGATGAACAGCCCACTTAGTGCCGTTACAGTCTCCGTAAATAACGATAAAAACATCTTGCTATCGCTATTCGTGCTATCAAGCCTAGATTCAGCCTCTAGTAAGATGGTTTCAGCTTGTGACATCCTAGCCTCATCCGCTGAGACTCTTGCCCATTTAAGACGTCTGCCACAGTTTGAGGGAAGAATCTCATGTGAAGCTTTCCATAACTGATTAGTGGTTTCTTGGGACCCAGTTTGCCAGGGGACAGAAATGGTTAAAGCGAGAGGGTTGTGGTCGCTGTCACAGGTCTCCATAACCTCCATGTCTTGATGATCTGGCCAGAGGTTATAGTTGAGCATAACAAAGTCAATTCTGGATGAGTGGCCCGTCCTATTGTATGTATGGGCACCCATGGGATCTGATTTAGAACGCCCATTCGTTGCTCTCAAGTTATGCTCCATGCAAAGAGCATTTATATCGATCGCCTTTTGTGTCCATTTAGGGATCGGTTCGAGGTTCAAAATAGGGATGCCCCTCCTGTTATCCTCCTCGTTGGTATCCAGAATATCTTCTTTGGCTAAAGGCTCAAAACAGCAATTAAAATCGCCTGCCAGCAGGACGAAAGAGTCGGCGTCACAGGCAGACAGGTAGTTACTTAAGCCTAAAGAGTTTAGAGATCCTCCATTCCTATTGCCCCTTAAGTAGAGATTAAATAGTTCTAGTTTACTTCCCCCTTTGTAGTGCACTGTTAGCCATTGAAGGTCAGGTGTTTCGGTGGTCCTTTGAGAAACACTGAGGTCTAGTGCTATGTTGATCCAGATGAGAAGACCACCGGATGGGCGTCCTTTAGAACCTTGGTGACATACAGCCGGAACATAGAAGGTCGAAAACCCCACTCTATGTCTAGGTTCCTGGCACCATGTTTCCTGTAGCAAGCAAATGTCATAGGGTGCCAGGAAGGTGTTCCATTCCGGGTTATCAAAGTTACGTGCAAGGCCAGCCACATTCCAGCTTAAGACCCTCAGTGAAAAATCGCCTGGGGAGGCAACTCTAACAGGCAGGTCGATCTCCATTGGATTAGATTGTACTGGAGGAGGGGGGATCGAACAGGGGCTGTCTGGCCTCGTTTCCACTCTTTTGCAATCTAAAATGGCCATTTTGATCGGTTCCATGGCCCGGGGCAAGAGAGTCAGAAGCCCGGCTTGGCTAGTTGGAGGGCCGTTGGTTGGATTTCCAATTATGTCTATAACATGTGGAGACAATGCTTTTTAGGTCTCGCGAGCCAAAGGCTCGAAGAGACATTTTGAATATGGGCTTCAAAAAGTGCTACCAGGCCAGCCTAGAGCTACAGTGCATGTGTGCGGGCGCGCGCTTGCACTGCTTACTTTCACTTTCTCGGCCGCTTTGATCGCGATCACGATCACTTTCGCGGCTTTGCTGCGCAGACCCAGCCTCCTCTGCCGGCACACCCACTGTTTTCAGTGATTCACCTTCAACGCCACTTGTTGCTTCTTACTTTCCTACCCTTTCTCCTCTACCTTCCTCTCCTTTTAATCTGCCTTCACCGTATATCCTTTGCTCTCCTCCCTTCCTTCTTTACAACCTTCCTTACTTTTTTCATCCTTCCTTCATCCGCTTTCTCGTCTATGCCTTCCATTCTTAAAATGTACGCGGAGTCTGCGCAGTGTCTGCGGGGCTCATGCGCTTCGTCCTCTCCAGCATCAGAGCGGTCTGCTTCAGACGGAGAACGGCTCTCACCCTCTTTGTCCACCTCCATTATTGTGCGTGGTTTTTGACATCCGCGTCACCACCCATTTGGCGATTCCTTCATATTTATCCTTGGATATCCCTTGTTTCCCTTTGTGTGTTTTTTTTTTTTGGTCAGTCCCCCCAGGGCACAAGCAGGCATCCACTTCTGTCTTTTTTGCTCCGATCAGCTGTCCTGACAGAAGTGGATGCCTGCTTGTGCCCCGGGGGAACTGACACCAAAAACCGTATTTGGTCAACTTTTTGATGAGGAACAGGGAAGGGGCCTTTCATTGCTGTTATGATGTATGTTACTTTATATTCTCTGAGAAGATTCGACATTTATTTCAGGGAATGCAGAGATTTTTTCGAGGAGAAGTGAGCAATAACAGCGCTCCTTGTCAGTCTGTAACTGGGCGTTCATTATGAAAGAATTTAGATTATCCAGTCGCGATTCTATCTTCTTCACGTTCTTTGCCAGGGACTGTAATATTACAATCTGAGAGTCCATTTAGTCAGCATGCACCATTGCCACCTAGCCCATGGTTGTTAGTGTGGTGTCAATGACCGACCACCAGTTCTGTATCTGCAAGTTCATGACTGGTGTGTCAAAGGTGGACTTTTCGTTGTTAACCACTGAGCCAGGGTTATCCACCCTATCTTTCTGTACCAAAGGGGCTTTGTTGCACCTGAGAGATTCTGAGTCCAAGCGGGATCTAGGCTCCTTCTGAGACCCTCAAGTGGGTGAGTGATGAGATTGTTAATTTTTCCGTTTCGTTGTTTTTAATTTATAACGTTCATGACCACTATTACTTGACTGGAGGCCTAGTGGGTCCGTTACCGATAACAATTCTTCATCTCTTATGTACGGTTCCTCAGGTCTAATGAAACTAAAGTCTGTGCCATTGTGTTTTGATTAGGATTGCACACACACACACAACCACACACACACACCCCCCCCCCACACACACACACAACCACAACACACAACACACAACCACACACACAGAGAACCACACACAAAACCACAAACACACACAAAACCACAAACACAACCACATACAACCACAACCACACACACAACCACACACACACACAATCACACACATACAACCACACACACACCCCACCACACAACCACACACACACAATAACACAAACACATAACCACACACACAATAACACAAACACAACCACACACAACCACAACACACAACCAACCACACACACAATCACACACACAACCACACACACACAACCACACAACCACACACAACCACACAACCACACACACACACACACCACTCACACACACACACACCACTCACACACACAACCACAACCACCCACAACCACTCACACACACAACCACCCACAACCACACACAAACCCCACAACCACACACAACCACACACAAACCCCACAACCACACACACAAACCCCACAACCACACACCCACAAACACACACACAAAACCATACACACACACAAACCCCACCACACAACCACACACACAAAACCATACACACACAAACCCCACCACACAACCACACACACAATAACACAAACACATAACCACACACACAATAACACAAACACACACACAACCACAACACACACAACCACAAGCACACACACACACAATAACACAAACACACAACCACACACAACCACAACTACACACACAACCACAACAGCACACAACCACACACACACACAGAACCACACACAAAACCACAAACACAACCACTTACAAACACACACAACCACACACACACACCACCACACACAAACCCCACAGCCACACACACAAAACCACACACACAATAACACACACATAATCACACAAACACACACCCAACCACAACACACACCCAACCACAACACACAACCAACCACAACCACACTCAACCACACACACACAACCACACAAAACCACACACACACACACCACCACACACACACACACACAACCACACACACAACCACACACAACCACAAACACACACACACAATAACACAAACACACAACCACACACACAACCACAAACACAAAACCACAACCACAACCACACACAACCACACACGACCACAACCACACACACCCAACCACACCCACACACAACCACACACACAAACACAACCACACACAATAACACAAACACACAACCACAATAACACAGAACCACACACACAACCACACACAAGCACACACAATAACAGAAACACACATCCACACACACAACCACAACTACACACGCAACCACAACACACACACTACTACACACACAATCACAACACCCACACACAGCCACACACACAACCACAAACCGTTTTCTGGCTGTCAGCATAAATACGCTGTCACCAAACACGAGGAACACCTTGGGAAAGTTTGTGAAGTCACCCCGACCTTGGAAACCCCTTGTTGTAGCGGAGTGTGTGCTGTACACATGGCAATACCTTGACACCGCGGACTGTTGCAAGGAATGCTTTGAGCCTCGGAGGCTGACAGACCTCAGTCTGTGCATTAGTTCACCCCGTCTTGGCACTGCATAAAAACAGGATGCCCACTGTCCAACATGAAGTGAGACATTGTGATCGGGGCTGGAGATGCTGTTTAGCAATCTGCTTAGAACATTGTGTTTCATTTAGGGCATTAAACATAAAGGAGCACTGGCAATGCTGATAAAATGGATTTCATTTTGAGTAGTGACTAAAACTTTTTTAAAAGCCTGCTGTACTGAAACAAGCATTTGCAATGCAATAGGTCTCGCATTTGCAAAAGTTTCAGCTATTGACATTGTTCATGACAATGCCTTTTTAATCTATTTTATAAAACAAACACATAAATAAATGGCATTATCATTTACAATGCCAATAGCTAGTGTTGCATTATTATTAACAATGCCAACTGCTCACACTTTTATAATGCGAGACCTATTGCATTGCAAATGCTTGTTCTAGTTGTGGGCATGCTGGGAACATAGAAAGTCAATCGACCTCCTCCAGGCCTCCAAATCTATTGTAGGTTGAAAGGCCATTCCAGTGTAAAAGAGTATTCTTTTGCCTCATGGGATGGGTGTTCCATGGGTGGTGCTGCACCAAGGACCAGTTATCCGCTTGGGTATGCAATTGGCGTGGGGGGTAAAAATAGGATAGCGGCCTTGGTATGACTAAAGAATCTTCACTAGTTGGCCAGGAACAGATATGGTGCGCCGTATGTGGGTCTTCAAAAGTTACAACTACACAGTCCCCTTGCTTAGATTTCTTGGTGGTGCCCACCCAGGGTATTCTACGGACCATCATTACTCGGCTTCTTTTGCCATTGGGAATCGGTCTGTTGACGTTAAGCCAGTGCATAGTTTTATTTTTCAATGACCAGTGGTTTTCGTGTTGGTCAGTGCCAATCACAGGGACGCCTGTCATCACGACCACATAGTCATTTGCCTCTGGTGGAAGGTCTATATAGCCTCCTCTAAAATTTTCTTTTGGACGAGGACCCTGGGTTTCGGCAGGCTGGGGTCTGGCGGATGCTACCAGGTTTGGATTTACTTTTCCAGGCTTAGAGTTCCGTGTGGGAATCTGCGGTTTGGTAGCCTGAGGTTTAGCGGTTATGGAAACTTGATCCACAGCCACAGTCCTCGGCTTAGGAACAGGCCTTACAGCAACAGGTACTGGTGGGGGGTGCTGCTCAGCTTGCAAAACAGGGGCTGGCGAAAGTGGGTCAGATAAGGACACGCCCTGGTTTTCGAGACTTCTCAGGCCAAGAGTGGCCAGAGCAATAATGCTCTTCTCCATCTCGAGTAGATTGTTTTCTATCCTAGACAATCTTAAGTCGAGTGGTGAGAGAAGTTTTTTTAATGTTTCCCAGACTTGATCTATAAATTCCTTATCATTCCTTCCCTGGTCTTGTACCTGCGCCCCCTCGTCTACTGGGGTGGTGTTGGCTGGACCCTCTCCCATACTTTGGCATACTGACTGTGTGCTCGAGGAACCCTCAGGTAAAGCATTACATGCCTGAGTGTTGGTCATTGTGAGCTGGCGGGAGACTGCGACCTTTGCCTTTATACGAGAGTAGGCTGAGCGTGATTGGCGTTTTCTTTTGGGTTGTGCACCACTAACACGGGAAGTAGTTGGGAATACTTGGGAAAGGGGATTAAGAGTGGGGGTCTGGGCGTGAGAAGGTGCAGCGAAACTTAGCTCTTCTGTAATGCGTGATTGTTCTAAGGGCGGAGTGAAGGTGGAAGTAATCGGGGGCTGGTGTAAATCAACCTGGGTGGTAATACTATTTGGGCGGGCAGGGCGTGCTGGAGTGACAGCAGAGGCTATATGTCCTAGGGATGATTTTTTCGAGAGGGCAATTACCTCGGACAGCCTACGTGCAGCTACCAATTCTAGGGATACCCGGGTTTGAAGTTTAGATATTTCTTCATCGATGGCTATATTTGTGCGGGTGATGAAGTCGTCCATAGGGCCACAGATTTGTGAACCACCTTTGGAGGCTTTGCTACGTGTCATCCTAGTACTCATGGTGCTTACGATGAGATCAGGGTCGTCACTCGACTTACTAACTAGGGAGCTTCAGTTTAAGCTAACCTGTCTCAGCACGATGATACAATAACAAGCAGGTTAGGAGCAATAAGGGGGGTGGGCCAGGGCCGTCCTCTGCCGTCCTCGAACGGCCTCAAATGGCCCGCTCTTAGCCCGGTCTTCGCCCCAGCCGTTGCCCCGCGCGCGTCCCGCGTGCGCGTTGTCCACACAAGCTATGAAGGAAAAACAAGAGGAAGGGGCGGGAAGAGGACCAGCTGCGGCCGATCCACGCCGCTAGGAATGCTGGTCCTCGCAGTCCCGCCTCCACCCCTGTTGACCAGATGACAGCTTGCAAGGGGCGCGTTGGTGCTCAAAGCACGTGAAGGGAGGCAGAAAGGATGTTCCCCAGAGAGAGTCTAAGCCTACGAGCGGCACCCGCGAAGCGGGGGCCGCGAGGCGTGGCGAAGTGGCCAGACAGCAACAACACAGGAACAGCGCTTCTTTGCAGGAAGGGTCCCAAGGCTCACTCACTCCACACAGATTTTAAAGAGGAGGAGGAGGGGGCGGGAAGAGGACCAGCTGCGGCCGATCCACGCCGCTAGGAATGCTGGTCCTCGCAGTCCCGCCTCTACCCCTGTTGACCAGATGACAGCTTGCAAGGGGCGCGTTGGTGCTCAAAGCACGTGAAGGGAGGCAGAAAGGATGTTCCCCAGAGAGAGTCTAAGCCTACGAGAGTTTAATTCTGGTTTGCCTCAATTTCTTTAGGAGACTTGAACTCCCAGTTGTAATACTATATCTTTACAGCATGCTATTGGGAGTTATCCATTTTAATTTGATACTAATTTGAATTAAACATTCCTAAACTTATCTACCGCTTCCTGGTCCTCATTGTGTAGCTAAATGTACTGAAGAATAGATGAAATTGAAGTTATGAATACAACCTCTCTCTCCCCCTAGTTAGACTAAAAAGGTCAATCGGAGGACGAAGATTACGTAAAGGGTGGGCCCAGAAAGTGGTGGATAATGAGCATAGCCCTGTGAATGGGCAGGAGCGAATTTAATACTATTGGTATGAGGCCTGCCAAACTGTCCCTAAATGACTTGTAGAAGTCTGCTGAGAACCTGTCGGGCTCTGGTGCCTTATTGTTTGAAAGTGATGATTTGGGCAGCTTTACCTCATCAACAGATAGGTCTAGTATGATCCTTGTGTCTGCATTTATTTTTGGGAAGACAATCTCCATGGATAAATATTTCTGTTGATAGTTTGGCACCCGTTTTCTTTAGAAATACTCAAAATGAACCAGAAGATGGCGCACCCAACAAAAAGTCCTCCATCCATGCTGAACTCCATCAGGGCTTACAATCATTTATATTCCTGTGTACATGCCTTCATAAAAGGTCCTTTTAATTGATTGATATTTCAGTGTTTTGCAGCACAATGGTCATTCACGCAGGCTGGGGTCAGAATATTCACCAACCTGGACTCCTGAATCAGTGTCCCGTCTCAGCTCCAATACATAAGCTCTCCATCTGCAAATCTCCTTATATCATCATGGTCTGAATGAAATACGTTGGCTGTAATCCATCGCTGTTGTTATGAATAGGCAACAAAGAATTTTCGAATAAAGGAGAAAATCCATATAGAACAAATGATGGAGGACTTTTCGTTGGATGTACCTTCTAGTGGTTTATTTTTAGATGTATATTTGTTTGCAATTTAAATACTCTTCCCATCCATTGTTGCGTTGAAACTTTTTGAACTTTTGATGCTAGATATTAACTGAGGTAAGTTTGCTCCCTCCTGTGAGCTATAATGCACCTTGTCTGCTTTAGTTCCCTGGAAGTGTTGTGAACCTGAAACTGTAATTGGTAGAACCATCAATGCAACACTTATTGTTAGCCAAGGTTTTTTGTAACAAGAACTTACCTTCCAAAACTACACAATAGTATCCTACCAATGTCTGTCTACACCTCTGTTGTTCCTCTACCTGGTTCATTCCCAACACACATCGTCACTCCCACTCGTCGAGGCACTAAAACGTGCTTTGAGCTTGAACCCCATCTTCACCCACGTACATTGATTATAATCAGTGCATGGGATTTAAATTCTTCCTTTTTAAAATATTTCTGTTATGTAGACCACTTACACGCCCTTAACAAAGAGTGCACGCTTTTTTACCCTGTGTCCATTATCTATAGTGATATGCCAGTTCCGCAAAACCGGCTAATTTACGGTAATAAAGGATCGGTGTTGATTGATATGCCAGGTGTGTCTGTAAACATTTGCTACTTAAGTTCCATCTGAGTTCTGATTCTCACCTTCTCTTTCTTTCTCCGTTTAGCGCATGTGTCGTTAATTATCACATTACAATCCCTTGACACCAAGTCCTGCGGGAATTACAAGTAGAGCAGATCACTGTGACCAGATTGGTAGTTATCTTGGAAAGATAAGAAGATCTCCCAGAGCACTGAAATCAGTATATAGGATAAAAGTAAAAAGGCAGTAAAATAAAAATCTCTAAACTTGATGGAGCGAGATACTGTTGATAAAAAATAATTTATCCTTACACTCTTGAAATGAATCACCAAAGTCTGTAGACCAAGGCCTCTTACTTTTTTAGGTCTCGGCTCTAGACGGCGCGCATGCGCTATCTCGAACAGAGACATGGTGTATCTACTGCTGTGGTCTTCAACCCGCCCACAGGTTTCCCATTGGTGGCACCATTGTCACTCCATTTGTCTTCCTCCGCATTTGTTAAGGCATGCATATGTCATGCCTTTTACCGAAGTTTAGCCCTCCCATAGCAATTGGCCTCACTTTCATGAGTGCTGGTTACGGTGCACTTTTTTCCCGATGTCCTTCACTTAACCTTCACCTTGATTTGTCCTTCACTTCACCTTCACTTATATCGGACTTCCCCCACTACTGTGCGTCTCGTCCTCGCTGAGTCACCCACCCTGGGATTGCACCACTTTACCTGGGACTCCCTCTCATTATGTTTATTACACATGCAGAGGCATTTAGAACGAGACTGTGTTTTAACTACAAGCTTAGGATCACATTAAGCGAAGAGGTGATTGAGGACTATCTTTGGATGAATTCAGCATTACTGAGGTTTAGTAGTAATCTTCTGTACTATAGAAAGGCATTTCTGGGATTTAAATTGTTATATGTATTTAATAAAATAATTTAATCAATATTCGGGACTTTCAATTCTAAGTGTCATATTTCAAACTGTGTTTCAAAAAGTGAGCAAAGCTGCTCAATAATGGCTCCTCCCTTCCTTTCTCTAGTTGCTGTAACGGGCACAGTGACATTTCAAAATGGTGGCCACGCCAGCCACACCGCGGAAAGACTAATTTAATTTCGATACTTCTCATTGAGTTATACATGACCCCATGCCTCAGCTCCCAGCCTGTCAGCTGACGCAGCACAGGGGCGTACTTTGGGGGTGTGCAGCAGTTGCAGAAGAGGCGGAGCCCAACAGCTGTTTCTTCTTACCATGGCTACCATGCACTGCCTCTGCTATACAGGCTGCAAATTCTTTTTCCACAGAATCGTGCTGGCAACCCTAAGCGGAATGCCCATGAAGATTTGGAGAATCAGGGCCAAAGAGGAGAGCCGAGGCATCTAAGGTACAACAGCAGCGCCTGTAGCACAGAGGCACATATGCAACAGGAGGTCGCGTGTGCTGCAAAGGGCGCAGGAGGAGGTTCAATATCTACCCATGTAATGAGTCTGGGCTGTGTTAGAGTTGTTTGTCAGCGCAAATTAATATATTATGCACTATGTTTTACATCTACTGAGCTAGTGGTTAGTACAAACCTCGTGGAACAAGCAAAAAACCTGCTAATGGGTGTTATTAACATTTCACAATCCAACTTTTGGAATCTGGGATTGTATGGTGCTGCAGAGGCAGCATCAGTATGTTTTCATAACTGTTTTTACGCACTTTTGAAGTGTGCTGTCTTTCTTAGAGGTACATATGGTTGGTATAAATATTTCAGGATGCAACTTTTAACCTAATAGAACTATGATGTTTGCTATGCTTAAAAGTTTCATATTAAATATGTTCTTAAAAGTTTCATATTAAATATGTTCTTAATCATTATGTGCCAAGAAGGTGCATTCGCAGTGGAGCAGGCCTGGGCATAGTTTGCGGAGTTTTGCTACGAGGAACTCCGCGAAGGTACAAAAAAACTCTGCAAAAGTTCCACGAGTGGCGGAGTGCAGTTCGAACTGCAGTTTGTGCTGGTATTCCTGCCGCTCGGGTAGAAATTCTACCCGAGCGGCAGCTCTCGCTCACAAACTTAGCGTTCGCGATCTTACCATTCGCGATCGCGAGTGGGGAAAAATCTCTGCTGCATATCGCGAAGTGGAGTTCTCTGCACTCCACGAGCGCCGCGGAGTGCAGAAAACTCCACAAACTAATCAAAGTTCACTGCCCAGGTCTACTGTGGAACAGGTCTGATTTACTCCTCTGAAAGCATGTAAACTTTTGAGTGTTCTGCTTTGCATCATTGAACAAACATTTTGCAAGCCCTGGCTTTTCTGTCTATGTTCTAGCTTTAACTTATGAGAAAGCATGCTGTGTTTTATGGTAAAAAAAAAGAAAATTGCCTTTTCTCAGATTTCGTTTTTTGACCATTGGGGGCTTTAATATTTGTTGTGCCAAAATGTTTTTGTTTTGTATAGCCTAATGTGTCAGCTTTGATTGTGGATTTGTATCCTATTTGGCACAGTTTGTTTTTGCTTTTAAGAGTTGTCCCGATAAAAACGTTAATTAGCAAAGCAGCCTTTGTTGACCTGGGAGGATAGAGCACGTGAAGCTACTGTTCTAGTTAGCAACCAGTAGCATTCCCCTGTAAAGTGGGGGAAAGGTTACTCTAGTACACAGCACCAAACCCCTCATGACTTTGCTCCTCCTCGACGTGGCTACTGTGCCCCAGCCTGCATAGTTTATGCGCTGTTGAACAGGGCCAAAACAAAGAAGGAGGGGCTGGGGTTTTTGAGAGGTCTGCACACGGGTCTCGCCAGTGGTGAAAAAATAAATAGAGTGTACTGTTCCAAGCAGGGCACCATCTCCTTGAATCAGCATATGAATTATTCTGATGCCATGCCAGGACGAAGGCACATCCACTAGTGGGCAGTGCACTGAGCTGTACAGTGGTTCAATTTTTAAAGGCATGATGCAGCTGCTGTCTCTGAAGGAGGAACCTCACAGCAGATGTTGATTTCTTGCATTTCACTAAATGCCATACAGTTCCACGCCACACAATTCAACTCCACGGGTTTCCAATCCACACCACATATTTCGACAGAGAAACACATAATTCAACTCACAAGCACAAATACAGATCGCACCACATACATCCAATCCACACAACATATTTCCATATCATGCCACAAAATGTAACAGCACAACACATAATTAAACTACACTACATACCGCTCCACAAAATAGCAATCCACATAATTATACTGCATGACACACAATCCCAGTACACTCAAAACCACATAATTGCTATTCACAGATTTCTGCTGCACACCATGCCACACAATTCCACTACGCATAGCTTCACTCAACACCACACAATTCCACAACAAACAATACAGCCCAACCCACATAATTCCACCACACACACAGCCCACTCCATAACACATAGCTTAAAGTCATTCACAATGCCAATAGCTCTCGAATTGCCGAGACTGATTGGCTATGCCTATGCTTGTTTTGTAATGTGGAGAGGATCCTCGGCTGGCCTTGCAGCTGAGACTGCCCTGATTGTTCAAGTTGTTGGTTTTTTTAATTTCTATGCTCTCTATGGATTTATCTAGATGTGACCTTGCTGCCCAAGATACCATTAGGTAAACATGCACATTACCCCAGGTATTTTTTGTGTATCATTGTTAACGAAATCCGAGATTTATTTGTATAACCCAGTGTAGCAGATAGTTTATTTACATCTGTCCTTGAGTTTCATTAAACTGCAAACGCACATTTCGCTCTGTTTTGTTCTGCTTTTTCAAAGTTGAATAACAAAAGAGACCAAAAGAGATATGCTGTGAACATTTATGCATTATTATCTTATACTGTCAAGTGAGGTACTGATAAAACAGTGAATATGAAGTTACTAACATGCCTATATAAGCCTCTGCTGTGGGATATATCACAGAGTTTGTTTCTTTTCTATCAAAGTGGAAATGACAATATTTGCAGTAAGGGTTTTCACCCCAAAAGATTTTTCATCAATAAAAAAGTGCCTTGTGGGTAAAGAATAAGATGTACGGATTAGCTTGATTCTGTATAAGCAATTCATGCTTTGTCTACATAAAGCCAGTTTATTATAGAAAGACTTTCTGTTACTACCAAACTAAGGGATAGAGGCTCATTTTTATTTTTTCGGTCTCAATTACAAGACATGCGCTGTCTGATGAAAGACATATTGTGGGCTTACCAAGAACATGCAGGTTGTTGGAGCCCGCCCGTTGCTTTACCTTTTGTTGGCTTTCCTTCCAATCACTCTCATTTGCCTGCTTCTTATCCTTTCCTAGCTTGTCAATCTTGTGGTTGTACTGTCATGAAGCATAGTCTCTTTACCATATATTTTCTTTTCCTGTTTTCTTGACTTCTACTGCTTGCTTTTCATACACAATTTTTTTCTTTTGGGTAAAGCACCCAATGGGAGTGTGCGTGTTTTTCCAGCTCTCTCTCTTATGTATGTCTCTGTCTCTGCACTCCATGTTGCTGTCTGTTGCCCTTGTGCTTCTACCCTGCCCGCCTTCCCCATGTTGGTCCACAGTTGCGTCTGTTTCCCACCCTCTGTGTTTCTTCCCCCAGCTCCTCTTGTCTGTTGCTTCTCCTCGCCACCCCGACCTCTGTGTTGCTGTTATCTAGACAGAGGCGGCTGGTAACATTTGAAAGTGGTGAGGCGTAAAACAATTGTCGTACAGCACTGTAGCGAGCGAACCTGAACCATCTATGGGGGGGATTGAGGGGGTTCTCCCCCCTAGAACATTTTGAAAAAAGAGTGGGCAAATGCTGCATTTTCAAGCAAATTTGAGAAAGCAGGAAGGTTAATAAAGCAATTGTGAATCTGTTCTAACAAACACAGTGACTGGCAAAACTGTCTATCGCTTGTTCTGCTGACATACTAGTCGCGCAAAAAGAAACCAATATGCTATTGGGTGTAAGGTTAGGTTTGTGCCTAAAACAAGAATATAATCATGCACACATTGACACATGCCTCAGTGATTTACGGCACAAAAAGGGCGGGTGCACACACTGCCAACCCTTTCAACAATGCACAAAGTCCACACAATGCCTCCCCCCTGCATTTGCCCTGCGCCTCGTGACATCACAGTGATGTTAAATCAATAGCGTTCCATTCACAGGATTCTGCTTCTGCTTATGAGCAGAAAAACACTCCACACATTTTTAGGGCCGGCCTTGAAAATAAGCGCTAGTTGTCACACCAGACTATTATTTTTCAAGCAAATTAAACATGAGTAGAGGTTTTGGTCTGTGGACTTTGCTCCCACCCACCACAATATACTGCCTAGGTTAACCCACTAGCTCCCCTCACTTTGACTGACTGCACAAAGGCTCTGCAAATCATTTGAATTCGCCTAAAAACAGTCTTATGTGACGAAATTGGCTTAAAGTATATTATTTTGTTTATATTAACCTTAAATACCAGCTGTGTATTTTTCCTGTGCATGTGGTGCCCAATTAGATGCCATTTGCTTGCAATAAATAAAATATAGAAAAATACCCACTGCACCTGCTTGCGAAGGCCTGACGTATTAGCTTTGCCCGTGTGTGCAATGTATGTCCTCAGCTGTGTCAAACACTTTATAATTTTTGCATTTCGAAAAGGGCATTAGAGAGGGATATGTGTCATGTCTGAGATGCCGGATGGGCTCTCCTTTAGCTCAAAACTGATTGACGGAACTAGGGCTGGCCCTGGGCCATACATTCGGCTATAGCCTAGTGCAGCTCCCCCACAATATGTACCTGATCACTGGGATCCATCTCAAAGAGACTGCTCTGCCATCATGCCAAGACACTTCCATGCTGGAACTTGATGAGGGTCGAGTGCATGACACCCATTTGCCAACCTGCCTTGGGTAGATGAGATTGTGCACCTTCTGACCTCTGAAGATATCACCGTGTTGACAGTTTACCCCACCCTAAACCTCTAAATAACCTCCTATTTGCTGCGGAGACAGTAGGGGACAGGGCAAGACGTGACACTGCACAACGAGAATAGGGCTCGCACAGTCTGGTTTGCATTTGCTGTCTCTGCCATCATGACCCCTTAGGTCAGCAGTGGCAACATCCTGAAAGAAGTTCATGGTCGTGTAAGCCTGATCTTTCTCTGGGAGTCTTGCCACTCTGACCCCACACTGTTTCTTACTATTTAGGAATCCATACCATGGTGGGGGGGTAAATTATCAGCTGCTGTTCCACCCAACAAGTTTTCATGGCTGCTTTTGGTTCACTTTCACTGGGTTACTGTGCTGTTTCTGAACACAAGGAGTCCCCGTGAAAAGGTAGTCACTGGCCTGCCACCACTGTGCTGTTGGTCACCCTGTCAGAGGTATCATGGCCATCATCAGGACTATGGGGTTATGAGGCCGGTGATTTATAACCCCTGGTATGATGTGCTGATGGCCATTTCCATGTTTACAATTTGCTGTTTGACATTACCCTTTAGAAGATAGTGTGCTGTTTGTCACCCATCCAGAGTTATGGTGTTTTAGGTCATTACTTTTATTGTTCATGTGAGCTATTGGTCACCTCTCCTACAGCTTTACTACGATTTAAGTCCCTCATCGTGGAATTACTGTGCTGTTGTATACCAGCCTCTATGGTGTTGCTGTGCTATCTGTTCATACTGCCATGAGCCACATGTATGTCAGAGACCAGACTGTGCCAGTAGTCGCCCTGCTCCTCCATGCAGTTTCGGCACAGTGGACTTTCCCAAGAACTGCTGATGAACGTACTATATCAATGTACTGTTTTCAAGGAGAAGCTGCTATTATGCTAATCCAGACGTTGCATATCTTCTCCCAGCTGCGCCCTCAGTGCTCCTTCCTCCCACCCCAGACCTCCTGGTTGCTCCTCCCCAATCAGCGCCCTATGTGTCGCTTCTCTCACCCACCCAATCCAACTCATTATAAAAATAAAACTCTCATCATTTAGGCATGCGCATGCGGGGGGCCATGCCTACAAATGATGCAATCGCTGCTTCATGGCACCTTTTTAATGTATTTCCTTTATCTGTGCTGCACAGCATCAGTGTTGCCATGCAGCATGGCTATAAATACATCGGCAAGGGCAATAGTTCCCAAAGGCCAGGCCTATTGCCTTTGCCAATGCTTCTTCATATCAAGCCAGATTGAACCACTGCACAACATTTTCGGATGATGTGCTTTCAATGAAAGCAAGTTCTTCCTTCCAGTTGTGCCTAAAGATACCTCTAGTCTAATATTTCAAAATCTGATTCTTTTTAAGCAATAGGAGAAACAGTTGCAAGGAAACTTTAGTGAACTGGAATGTGTGTTTCACTCACTTGAAAACAAAACCTAGATATTACACCAGTGGAGGACCTGTTGCGTTAAAGTTACATTCTAGAGGCCCTGGGGGAGAGAATTGCTCCTGTGTAAACGTGTGTTTATTTATCCCCGGCAGCACTGGATTCTGTTTCCGAGCTTGGAACAAAGGGTGTTCACAAGGTCTCGCGTGCGAGCTGGTTACCTTTCTAGAAATTCATTACACTTGCGCCATCTTGTGGCACCTCCTTCACAACATTCATTTTTTTTTCATTTTAGCATCACTGTTTCACCTCCTTAGAACCCAGCCTGCTGTAATAGTCATCTGCACAGTACATTAATCGTTCTGCTTTATGTTTGCTGGGTTCGGTAAAGCCATCGCTTCTCTAGTGATGCGCATTTTGCTTAAACTCGTCAGCTTCTCTACTTTGCATTTATTCCAGAGGAAGGAATAGCGCCAACTCCACCTTCCAATCGTAGTAAGCCTTTCATCTACGCAGTCTATAGCCGTTATTTATTTTACTACAAGTGTTGTTTACTTATTGATAACGGTCTGCACATACCTGCACTCGACATGTTATCGCTGCAAGATACTGACTGCTGTTGGAATGCTAGGCTAAACTCAATCCTCTGACCTCACCCGGATTTCCATAGCGCTTCATGGTAGTAAATGATGCATATAAACAATTACTCAATTTATTGTTATCAATTTATTGTTATCAATTTATCGCACTCCAGGTGGTTCGAAGGCTCAGCTGGGATTTGATCTCATGGCTTGCCCCTTCCTTACCAGACTGTAAATGTGATAAATA
Organism: Triturus cristatus; assembly: GCF_964204655.1. Taxonomy (NCBI): domain Eukaryota; kingdom Metazoa; phylum Chordata; class Amphibia; order Caudata; family Salamandridae; genus Triturus; species Triturus cristatus. The sequence continues at coordinate 478,409,243 of NC_140580.1, forward strand.
TTTACCTGTGTAAACTATTTCTTCGCCATCCCATGAGTCTATTTTACAGCTGGAGAAGAGTGCATGATGGTGCCTGTGTATAGTGTGACTGCACACTTACGAGTGATCTTGAAAAGTAGGGATTCAAATATATGGCAGAGCGATAAATTACACAAAAATCAGAAGGCGCCCACCGAATTGGAGTCACTGTCCTGACTATTAGCACCCTGGTTACGCTCGCTCTGCATGTAACCAGAATACTTTGAGCTATATTTCCAGCTTTCTGAAACAACAGTTTCACAGGTAGGATAAGCGAATGCAGCAGAGGCTGTGCACATACATAGAAAAATATATTGTTGTGGCTGGTAGTCCTCTTCATGTATTAATGGCACTATTCCTTGCTAGGGCCTGTTAGGTCTCAATTTAAACATGAGCCCAACCCTTGGTAGTTGTAGCACAGAGCAGCCAGGCTTAACTCAGGAAGCATTTATCAGTACCAAAATAGTTAAAAAGTAGAAACCACAGCACAATAAAAAATCACTCTCCAATTTATAAAAATAGAGAACATTTTAATGAGCAAATGGACACCAAAACAACAAACATCTGATGTAGGAAACCGGAAATATGAATTTCAAAGTTTTAGTTGTCTATAGTGCCAAAAAACTTAAATCGACTACCATGGATACGTGGCTGCTCTAGTCTGAGTCAAAGTCAAAAGTTAAGGTTGAGCATGATGGAGCACAGGTTGGATACAGGGGCTATGTTCATCCTGGTAGAAAGTTTACCTTCTGGCTTAGTCTTTTTTCTAGAGAAACAACATCAAGGTCGTCAGCTGGTCTAGGTGCTAGCTGGATCATCAAAAGTGGCTGGCTGAAGTGCAGGAGCTTGGTGGGAGTCTCCGCTCCCGCAGGAAGTTCAGGGCTCTCGACATGGATAGCTGGAAATCTCCAAGCAAACGAAGTTCGGGCCCAAGAATGTTTCCTCGTCATTGAGGTGCTGCTCAGTGGTAAAATCTTCTACTTTCTGACTTAAAAAAAACTTTTCGGGAAGTCAAGGTCCATTCAGCAGGTCAAAACATCAAGTTGAGTCTGACTGGCAGTACAACGTCCGTGGCTGAGCTCTGCCGCCATCCGGGTGGTAGCCTCTGGTTCTTTTGCAGACATTTCTGAAAAAGTTTATAAGTGTCCAGTCTTGCAATTTTGGAGGAGGAAAAGGTACACTCTAGCCAGCCGCCTAGGGTCCAGGACCTTTTGGGCACCACTTAAGGGGTTATGACTCAACCTCGAAGAAGCCACTGGCAGGGTCCAGGGCAAATAAAGTTGGAACTGGTTAGCTGCAATCAGCAGAGATTTATGCCTCTTGCAGCTTTTTTTTGTCTGAAGCTGGACAGGAGGCTAACCAACTCTTCTGATTCCACTGTTTTGTCATGAATACAGGTGGGGAGTAGGTCCAGCCTTTGAGGTGTTTCCCCACTGGTTCAACAGCAGATGCAGTCCTTCTCTCATTGGCAGGTCCAGAGGTGATCTGAAGATGGTATTGAGGGCGCCACTTGTATGCCCAATGCCAGCCTACAGTATTGGGGGGTGGCAATCCTTGCAACTCCCTTACAAATAGAATGAAAGATTTCAGGGATGTCCATATCCACTATTGCAGCACTTACAGTGGGTTTTACTGTAGCCTATCCCACAGTGCCCCTCTCTACCTAAAACCAACATGGCAGAACCTTGCATTATGCAGAGCTCTGGGCCCTGAGGTGTGTCCAGGGGAATGAGAAGACTCCCTGTGCAAAACAGTTACGAAACCAGTTTCCCCCCCACTGTGATTGGTGCCTCTCTGGCTACTTGGACAATGACAGGGCTATGCGTAGGTGTGAGCTACATCTGCCTGCAACACGAGATGCCCCTTTGAAGCTTGTACAGTTGGTGGGCACCTCTCCCCAGCCAAGGTCTTTTATTCTGTTTCCTTTGAGCCATTTGCACCTCCTTGCTGGGGGGCAGTAGTCTGCCAGGTATCAATTGGGGATGAACTCTGAGAAGGCTAATAGAGCCTTTAGGCATGAAAACGCCAACTTTTTAAAGTGCACTTTTTTAAAAATAGTAATGTAAAATCTGACTATCATTAGATTGTTTTTTTTTTTTTTAGTTAACTCTAAATTATGTTTTTAGGGGTCAGAGCACATGCACTGGGGTCTGGTTAGCAGGGTCCGACAGTGCAGAGTTCAAAAACCAACAGCACCAGTTAAAACCGAAATGGGGGTGATCATGCTTTTTCTTACAATGGTTAGAAGTGAATTCACATTTAATCACTTTTCTACCATGTATCATTCTGGTATGTATGGTGCTCAAAATCATCTGCCTCTGCTTTCAACGGCTATGCAGAGCCAGAGGAGTAATGGCGCAAATAAATCAAAAAACTGGCCTCAAATCACCCAACCCACCACCCTCTGTGCCATCCCACCACCTCCTCTTCCAGAACTGTACTGTGTGCCCTTTGAGAGTACAAAGCCAGCACATCACTGAGGGGCTCTCTGAGAGGTTTGTCAGCACAGCCTGGAATCCTTTGATGTTGCAAAAGTGGGTTTTAAATTTTGTTACCCACTATTGCCACATTATAGTAGATTTAGAAGCTGGAGTACATGCTAGTGGCTCTCAGTGAGAGTCATACGTCAGAAGCCTAATAAAACATTGTAAAATATATACTGCGACCCTTGAATCAATTATTCAACTATATGGCAGAAAAATTAAATAATGTTACATTTAGCTTAGAAAAAAACGAAATCTAGTCTTCTGCTGAATTTAAACTCGTAACCTGCTGATTATTACTGTGTTTATGACCACCCACCAATGGCAAGCCCAAGTGCTGGCCTGACCAATAAGTGATTGTTCCTTTCATTGTTGTCCCAGTAATTATTGCACACAGAAGAAAAAGAAAAGTCAGCACTCTCATGAGCCTGGCCCTCATTACATCATGTGATTCTCAAAGCCACCATGATTAGACTGCAGAGCTTGACTCCAGGGTGCGCGAGGCAGGAACCACAAAGCTCCCACAGCCGGAAGGCAATCACGCTGACTCTAGGGGGAAACATATTAAGATATGTGTGGAGACAGTGTGGCGGGAGGCTTGAGGTTGAGGAAAAAAAGAAGTGAAGAGAGTGTTTTTTTTCTTTAGTGTTCAAATGTTTTATTGTGTCTGGATAAAAAGAAATAGAGTTACAGAGCAACACCGATACATAACAATCAGAAAATTATGTATACAGTACAGAATTAAGAAGTTAAAAAGAATTATGTGACAAGCAATACCTGGACTGGGATGAAAAAGCTAGAATATTATCATATAAAACTGATCAGTTAAATATCATGACAAATAACAGGTATTTCAAATTCATTCAATATTAAGATGGGACAGATGGAAAATCCTCATATGTCACAGTAAAGTCATGTATGATGAAACGTGTATCGCTTGGTAAATAAAATGTTTTTTTCTTTAAGTGAGCTGAATGGGTAGAGACAAAGCTATGGATGAGCGGGGCAAAGGCAGAGGGTGTCAAACTAATGGGGAGAGTGAGGGACAGGAAACAGATGAATGGGGAGGCGGAACATGTGGGTTAGAGGACAAGAAAACATGCACTTCCAGAGTGCAAAGAGTAAAATGAAACGCTCTATGAACGGCAGGAAGATCAGCAGTAGAGGTATACTAGTCACCCAATCAGAACACTGTGAGACTGAGAAGATCCTGAGTGTTGGCACACATATGAATAGGGCGGGAAAAGAGCCATCAGGTTAGGAATGGGCAAGGTAGGTAACCAAGAAAGCCATCCAATCAAGATGAAGCAGCTAACCTGAAGCTCTCTATAAGTACATAGGAAACAATAAGTCTGGGCAGCAGACAGCTAAAGCAGTTGTATTCCCAAGAACTAAAAATGAGTGTTTATGTGCCTGGAAAAGTATGCAAGAAATGGATTTGAGCCTTGCATGGAGGATATGTTTATTTGTATTCCATGCAAGTTGAATTGAATCATGTATATTTTTTTCTTGTGGGGTTGTTGCACTTCAGAAAGTCTACAGATTTATTTTCAGCTTTGCGCATTGTTAACCCATTTAAAATATAAGATCTATACTGGTCTAGTAATTATAACTTAGTTATTATTTTTCTTTTTTCCTATTAAAATATTTTTTAGTTGAAAACCTCAGATTTACGCTTTGAGGACCTGTGGATCTTGGAATCTCTATACTAGTGTTAGATATACTTAATGTGGTCCACTCAAGCATTGATATGGAAACCTTAGATTCCCTCAATCTCATAATATTGATAAAACGTTATCGGTGCATTGGTTAAATTTCCTGATAAGCATAGGCTGTGAGACTACATTCATAGGTGCAGTCCCACTTAACACATTAGTGTGTTTTGTTTTCAGTAGTGTGCGAATTCATGTGGTATATCGCCCATATTTGACTGTGTACTTTTCTCCTTTTAATTGTACTCAACAGGTTCTTGGGTGGAGCTGCACTACAGCAGCAATGGCAGCAGCTTGAATGGTCAAACGCTCGGCCAAGAGCAAGTGCCAGCCTCCATTTCCCTTTATAATGGTGATATGGAAAAAATACTCTTAGATGCCCAGCATGAATCTGGCCGAAGTAGCTCGAGAGAGAGCTCCCACTCTGACAGGTAAGTGTGCCTTAAAGCTGCTTCATCATGTTTAGAGTTGAATATTCGCCTGAGAATAACCTTAATGTCCTATCCATGCCTCCTACCAAAATTGTCTTCTTAGAATGCCTACTACATTCAGCCTTATTTCACCATATTTCAGTGACTGAGTCGCTATCGAATATGTCTATTGCTTCGTTGCTAGCCAGACTTCTCCCATGGCTTCTTCCTTCTCATTCTCTAAAATGTCGTTTCAATCTTTAACATACCTGATTAATTTCCGGGGAGAAAAATATTTCTCCGTTAATTCGTTTAAAAAAAAAAAAAATCTTGTTTACCTCAAGATGTGCAGTCGGACCTTCTCATTCATCAATAAAGATACATCCCTTTGAATTTTTAATTAAGATGTTGATCAGATTATTCAATAGATTTATGATTTTATTTTCACTTTGAAGGTTTTCTAAAATTCTCTGTCAGAAAGTATGCTAACATGAAATGTTTGTAGTAAAAATGTCCTTCAAAAAAACATACATTTTAGAAAAGACAACTAGCAAAAAGGTGGAAAATAAAAAAGACCAACAGTAGAAAAGACCGCCCAAGGACCATTTCTGTGGTGCACACGTGCATTTTGTGAGCCGGGGAATAAAAACTCATAGTTTGTTTCCCAGTGGGTATGTGTCTTTGGAATGGATTGGTATGTGTAGGGGTTCCCCAAATCGGTATTAAAGATTAAGCTTTTTTAAAGCTTGTATGTCCCTAGAAATAGCAGTGTCATTCTGAATGGATCGAATGCGGTCTACTCCCCGATTTCTTTTTATGCAAGGTAACTAATTTAAATTCGAATAACACTTGTAATTAATTGATAACATTTGCAAGCATTTCAACTAAATGCATGGCATTGTACCAAAGGCAGAGGAACGGATAGTAGTGCAGTGTTTGCTGTTGTATTGCCGAAATGCTGCCATGTTTTATTGAAAATGAAAAATGTATTTGCTCTTTCACTTGTTATTCGGTTGCCTTTTCTACTGGCGTTTTGTAAGTATGTGCTCCAAAGTGCCATGTTTCCTGTAAAGGCAGTGCCGGGTACATTTGTTTCACTTTCAGAAACATGGTCACATGAAAGTGAGAATGGTCAAAAATGCCCTTTAGACAAAAAAAAAATATATATATATATATATATATGCGACTTTGTAGCTTATAGTATATTAATTAGACACCAGTATAATCAGGAGAATTTAATCAGCTACAATGTTAAGATGTTTGCACAGGTAAAGGCAAAATACTTTTAGTTAAAAAAGTTGTTGGGCAGGGCATAAGCCCGGTGGATTCATCTGAGAGTAAGGAGGACATGTTATGCTTCAGAGACCTGCACCTGCACGTAGGAGACCGGAGAGCAGTGTTGCTTACCCAGTGTCTCTGTGCCAGGTTGCATAGCTGTCTGTCCCTCAGTGGTTCTTCAGAAGTCTTATAGAGACAGCCCTTTTCCTGAACACCCTGATGCCAGGGGTAAGAGGTTATATTATGGATGTGGGTGCAGAGCATCTGTCAATAATAGCATTGTTTCCTACTTGGTATTGCAGATATATGTTATTCCATTATATGGTTTCTGAGCTGTTTCTCACTCCTCTGATCCCTGTAGCCCTAACCCTGGGTGCTTATTCCAAGCTTTGCTTCAGAAAGGAGCACATGGTAAATAGTTAAATCCTCCTAACTAGGTTTATTCTTTCTGGCCCCACATTTTACCTCTTACTTATTAGAGTCAAGTGTGAACTTCTAGGATGTGTGAAATATAGAAGAAGCCAGAAGTTGGGAGACTTCCTTTTCCATTTTTTTCACCTTTGCGAGTCCTTATTTCATGCGTTTAAAGCTGTAAGATATTATGAAAGGGGTAGTGGAAAACAATCAAGGGGAGAGATGGAAGACAAGAAGATATCTTTAATATAAAAAGACTTCAACAGCCACCTCAACCCTAGAAGGCTGTGAATGCGTGTGCAGAAGCACATTCTGGAAAGATTACAAATAAACTGAAGTTGCGGAGCGGTTCCGTCATGCGCATCGGTTGCGCTGTGCGTATGACGGAACCGCTCCGTCATGGCCCCACCCGCTCAATAGAACCATCAGCACAGCGCGGTAATCCGCGCCGCGCTGAAGGGGTTAATGAACATTAGTAGCTGTTCATTAAGTATTCATTGGTCTGCCATGCAGTGCATGTAATTGAAATCCTAGATTCCTAATGATATCAGAGGTCTGCACAACAGTATTTGATCCTGTGTGAGGAATTCTGTTCAACAAATTGGCGTCTTCTCTAGATCATCCTACCAATTTGCTTTTGATAGAGCGGAAAGAGTCCAAATTTACTCTCTGGTACAAGTTTATTCTTTTACTTACAAGAATGGACTCCTACTCCACAAAATATTTTCTTATTCAAGGTGACATATCTTTTCCACCATATATGAATGGAAGCTAAAACAAATCAATCATCAACATAATTTACAGTTTAAGTTCAGTCAATGATGAGAGCTTTAAGTAAGTTTCAAAAGTTTTATTCTCTTTAAGAGATTAGTAAGTTATTTTTATTTGCTTTTTTATTTAATTAGGAAATCAGAGAATCTGTTTACAGAAATCATCAAATAAGAAATATGTTATAATAATCTTCAGTAATGCAAAAATAAACCACATGTTCCATAAAGGAATTAGTCCCTATTCTATCTAAAAGGAACCTAGCCTAACAGAACCCATAAAGAGTTCCTGGAAAAAGAGCAAGACCAAAGGAGCATCAAAATCGAATTCGGAATATAGTAGGCGAACCCCCATAAAGAGTAGGTCTTGAAACTCAGCAGTGTCTCTTCTCTTCACAAGTCTTAATTGCACTCGCAGTATCAACTGTACAGAAAAAATCAGGTAATTGGAGAAACAAATACAGCAGTAGCTGCACCCATCAGGGTAAAAGGGATAAAGAAATTATCACCTACAAAGTTTTGGGCAAAAGCAATCACCGTCAGCAGTAGCGCACAGCAGATAGCTCTGGGTGCAGGAGAAAAAGTGGAAGAATGGCAAAAAGTTGCACTAACTAACTTGAAACACACTAATATAAAAGACATGAGAACATGCTAACAACAAAGTTGCTTATCTGGTCGCTCTCATCCATTGAGAAGACATCTTTCGACAGTAAGCAGCTTTGCTCTTCCTATCCCAAGGCAAACATATGGAGTTCAGGATCCATTATCAATTTGTATCCAACTGTTTTAAACATCTGTATAACTGAGACTATTCCATCATTTGTTTAATGTTTCACAGAGGAACAATAAACTACGCTAAAGACAGAAACATTTGCTTGTAAAGCTCCAGTTAGGTAATGGCATTCACATTCCTTACAAACGTATGTTTACTGTTACAAAGTGCACGTCCCTATTCAGTATTATATGAAATGTGATAAAAGAAGGAAGTTTAGCCTAGTTCATCGAGAATATGTAGCTTAAGAATGGAATACATTTTATGAACTCGGCACATTCTACATTTATGACAAATCAAAGCAAGTCATATTAAGGTCAATGTATTGAATACTTTTGTGCATGGTTCAGCATTTTTTTAAAAACATTTATTTGTTAAATGAAAAATCTACTTGCGGCCTACCAATAAAATTGAAGGCCTGGATCATTTTACGCAATTTGTCTACAATGCATCTCAAAAATCGTTTTTCGTGTTAATACCCAAGTCAAGTTAGTATTGTCTTTAATTAATTTCATATGCAAATATTCTACTTCAACACTTTTCTCCAGTACCTACTCATTACACATATCACTCTCCCCACTCATCCTTGACTTATCTTTCTCCAGGTCCTAGACATGAGAAGCTTTCTAATTATGAATTATCTTTTAACCCTTTGACCCGATATCAACATATGTCCACATAATTTTTTTAGGTTCGTTATTTTGACATAAGCTTGGATAGAGATTAATAGTACTGTTTTCCTAGTCAGAATTTTTTTTCTTCTTCCTAGATAGTGTTATTAACTGAAATTCTGTTACTGGAAACTATACATATCCTAATACGCTAGTGATTTATAATAGTACAGATCTGATGCTTTAATGTTTTATTCAATTGTAATTTTTTTAAATCAGGATCAAATCTCTGTGGTAGTATCTGCTAGCATTCGACTTACCCATAGGATTAACTTCTATTTCAGTGACTGTAATCACAATTTGATCATGTATTGAATTTCTATAGAATGTATACTACCAAATCTGCAGTTGGAGGCAAAGAGTTTCAGATAATTGTGCAAATAATTATGCTCAATTAAAACAAACTAATTTTTGTTTTGTCTTTGTTAAGCCCTACCCGTCCGCGGACACCACAGAGTCTCCAGAGATCTTCTGGAAGTGATGCACCTAGCAACAAAGAAAAGAATAGCTGTCAGGTGAGCAAACGGCCTACATACAGATGTTAATTGGTGAATCTTTGACTAACATGCTCTTATTGTATGTACTGTAATTATGTTTATACCCAAACCCTGCAACTTCCAGTGTGTTAGAGGAAACTATTTAAAACCAAAAGTTAATTGTAGGTGGGGACCAAAAACCTCTGGGTATTGTTCAACAGAAGCACAAGCTCGTCGGGGACTTACTGTGATAAGTATGTCTGAAGCAATCCAGATCTCAAAGAAGATGCTGAGCTTAAGCTTGCTTGTGCCAAAATGAAGTCAGGTGCCGGGTGTGCTCCAAAGAAGTCAAGCCACTGAACACTTCCCAAACCAGCTCTTGTACAAGAATCCCGAGATCACGGATGTCTTAAACTATACCCGGGAAACAAGACAGAAATCCTCTTAACATGTGGGGGGAAGGAGCCTACTGGGATGTGTCCTAAAAAAGTGGGACCAAAGCAGAACAGGAGAGATATTTTTTAGACTCCCTCAGGAATTGAACATTGATTGGAAGTTCCTGTAAATATCTGTTTTTATAATTGTGAGTTAGGTGGCTGGGAAATCACTGTAATGTCAACTATACATTTATGGATTCAAACAATATCATTGATCAATCTTTAAATCTTAGAAAAAACACAGAATGATAGCTGAAATCTGTGAAGGACAGTGCAAGTTTCATTGTATTTCACAGAGTAGAAAATCTATTTTTGCTGGAACCAGGAGACTTTGTATCCACATTGTTTGCTAACTACTTGCTACATGGTTGTTTGGTTTTACATTCAAGGTTTACCCAGCTATTATCACTAATCCTTCTATATAATAGCCATCTTAACAGTTGTTGAAGTCATAGAATAAAAGCTCCCTCATATACATGAGAAGCCTAAACAACTTCTGACTTTACTTATTTTGATTTTTGGTATCTGTGATGAAACCCTCTTAGTGCGCAGAGTTGGGTGAATTGGACCTTTGCCTTGGCAGTTCTCTGGAGACTGAATAATTGTTAATTTTCGAAGGCCCTTTGTAGCCGGTGCGATTCTGGCACTAGTCAGGGATGGTCATGTAAAACCAAGTTTGTTAAAGATTCTTCCGTTGGGAAATTTCTACAAACATTTGGAACATAATACCCTGTTGACCAATTGGAGTCAAGCCTCCCCCAACTTTCTTTTCTTTCGCAAGGTGTGTTGCAGCCCCTGAATGGGAACTGATTTATGGCACTTGCAGGAATGGAGAACAATGACTGACAGGGTGAAAGGAAGTGTCATTGTACAGTAGCTGATGCAGTCGGGGACTCCGCTTGCATGGATACACCCTCAAGCTACACAATCTCTCAAGCTACACAATCTCTCCCCCCCCGGGTCAAGTCAGGTACCCTAATCCAACGTGAAAGCCTTGTACCCCTATCCTACTGGTCTTCCCAAAGTCCCTGCTCTCAAGGTCCAGTATACATGGTTTCCCAAGCGCACCCAAAGCAATCTTGCTGACAACAAGCATGATTTGGCTCTTTTCCCTTCCTGTAATGATGACCATAATTTGCGTTTCTTAATCTGGAATATTGCAGGGTTGGCCGCCAAGCTACATGTCGAGGACTGGTGTGCCTTGGTTAACATATTTGACATTGTTATCCTACAGGAAATGTGGATACCTAATAATATGTTATGACGAATTTACTTGTTATAGCCTTGCTTCATCTCCTCTCCCTCTGGCCATGCCAAGGAGGGTTTGACCGCGTTGTTCAAAATAGATATTGGGTATAAAAGTATTCCACTCCCGATGGGGAAAGATACCAAGTAGGCCTTCAATTTAAGCTGGGGAACACATTTTGAGATTCCTATGATTAATTTGTATAATAATTATTTTTCTAACAGGGATAACCAAAATCTGTAAGAGTTGTTTACCTTTGGAAAGACTAACAGATAAGAAAGCATATTTAGGGGGTGGCATTAACTTAATCATGGCTGGCGACTTTAACGCCAAAGGGGGGACAATTCCCTCCCTCTCCACTGCTACCTTTGCAGCATCCCTAGATGAAGATATACAGAAAGGTGACACAGATCATAAAGGCTGTTTGTTGTACACCTTCATGGCAACTCACGATCTTTAAGTGCAGTCCCATCATTGATTACCTACCGTACTCTGACATATACAAGTTGGGGCTGTGGTTCGGTAATTGACTATGCATTTGTCTCCCGGTGTATGCTTCTCCTTATCCAGGGGGAACAGTCATGCCCATGATCTATAGTGACCACAACTCACCAGCCTTACTATTAAACCACCTGTTAAAGGCAGGGGTCTGTTAAGAGATGTCAGCAGGTTTTAACCCCTAAACCGGTCCCAGGATGCTGGTTTACCGTCCAGGGAAGACCTGGCTTGGCAGTCTGGGCTGGACTGTTTCCATGCGGCACAGGGTCAAGACTGATTTGCATATGGCTGGGTCTGAGCTGGAGTAGCGAAGTAAGCTAAAGAATGACCATGGATTAAACTCAGATCTGTGACGGGGTGAGTGTATGACAAGTTTCAGCGCTATGTCCATGTGTTTACTTAGCAGGCTTTAACCACCAAAGGTGCTGAGTGCAGGCTAGTTTGGCACTCTGAGGATATGAAGCTAGCAATGGGACAAGTTACCACTGGTTGCATGGCCTTGGTTGTTAGCTGTTCCGTAAAGACTTCTGACCCAACCGTTGTGGTAAGTAGTTTCCCTGAACTAACTTAATACATACAAGTTTATGATGACCAAGCCTATTAGGCGTAGTGTAACTAAGAAATTAATGGTTTGACAGAGCGTGTACAGTTGCCAGTTGCCAATGATAATTTACGCAATGCATTGAAAAGAAGCCCTAGGGACCAGGCTCTAATTAGTACACATATGAAAAAAACGTATTCCCAAACTTTAAAGAAAAGAAAGAAGGAGCTCAAGGATGAGAAGTGGGAAGCCCTTGTAACTGCCTGTCAGACTAAAACCCCATTACCTTCTGGAAGGCCATACTGCTGGCCTTGCCACTTTGGCGTTCTATGACCAAGTAAGCACTCATATCAGCACTGATAGCTGGGCAGATCACTGTTTTGAACTATATCGGTCTAGTACCGCTACTCAAGAAGGAACATTGCGCCCGTCTCCCCCCCCCCCTATTCCTGTGGATCGGTGGGGTCCTCCCGAGGGGAGCACATAATGCTGCTTAGACTTCTGCTGCCTTGTGGGTTTGTTTGTAGTTTTTCATTAAAAAATGGAACCGCCATTTGGGGGGTCTGGACGGTGTGGCCGCGAACGCTTCCTTCGACTTCTGGGACCTTTACCACTTGCCGCTTGTGTTTTATAACTGTGTTTTATGGTCCCATTGCTTGCTAGCGGCCGGCCTGAAGGTTGTAGACCCATACTTGTATATCTATTGCATTCTGTAATAAAGGTTTCAAAAAAAAAAAAAAAGAAGGAACATTGTAAGGTTACCATCTCCCTTTGAATTTGGGCTTCTCCGTTGAGTAGGTCTCTGAAACCATCCAGAACAGCCCCTCAAAGAAAGCCCCTGGGCCGGATGGGATCTCTATGGACCTTTCCTAGGAAAACCCAGGTTTTTGGTAGCCCAGGATTATTAATGTTGTTAATTCTGCATGAAAGCCAGTGGTCCCGCTAATCTGGTGTAAGCCCATAGTTGTGCCAGTATTCACAAAGGGGAATCCCCACGTGAGGGTTACCGGCCAATTTCACTCCTTGACTCAGTTACCATAATAGTGGGGAGATGGTTATTGGACCGACTATTAGAGTGGATAATTTAAAGAAACATCCTCTCTCCAGCTCAGTATGGCTTCAGGAAAGGCCTGGTCACTACTGTACAGTGCATAAACTTGCATCTCCTTGTGTCCAGGTATACATTTGCAAAAGGGGCCCCCTACAGTTGGCATTTATGAACCTTACAAGAGCCTTTGACAAGTGCCTTTGACTGCGTAAATAGGTTTAAACTTTGGGACAAGTTTATCTCCCTAGGTCTCGATGCTGACCTGGTTGCCTTTTGAGGCACCTTCATTGGAATTTAATACCATCTGTCAGGTTTGGGGCTCACGGGGAGTGGAGATCACTATTTTCAGATAAATGGTGAGTGTAACAAAGTACTGTCAAGCCCCAATGTTATTTTTATTATATATAAATGACCTGGAAGTTAATTTGGTGAATGCCGGGGCTGATGTGCCACAGTTTAAAAAAACAAACCTGCCTGTGCTCCTCTATGCGGATGATGCCATATTGCTTTCCAGAACAGCCAATGGCCTCAAGAAGTTAATCTCCAGGTTTGTGATATGTATGAAAGAGCTTGATCTCAAGACTAACTTTACTAAAACCTATACCATAGTCTGCGGCCCACACAAAACAAAACCCAAAGCCTACACATTGAATTAAGGGCAATAGAAAAAGTAAGTCAGTTCCCATACCTTGGGCTGATATTTGACAATGTGTACAACTGGGCCCCGAGCATTAGGCACAAGACAGACCTTTTTATGCGGGCTGTGGGCACTATCTTTACATTAGCTGACTTTATAGGGAAAAAACACAATCGCACCCCTTGTGGAATTAATGAGGATGTGTCCCCCTACATTGACTTATGGCTCTGGGGCTATAGAGAATCCATAGTATGCAAAAAGAGGACAATAGTGTCTGTAGGCGTCTGCTTGGGGTTCCTCCTTCAACTTCACATTTAGTTTCTCATCAAGAGCTAGGTCTAGAATATGTGATTTTGTAAAACTCGCCCTGCTCCTAGTGTGGTGCTCAGTGTACATGAACGAAGAAGCTGACCTAAACCAAGCAATTTTTTTGGACTGTTTCTCCTTCACAAATAGGTCACAAATCTCCTGGTTAAAATCTATCAGAGAGACTTCCTTTGCCTTAGGTTGTCCCTATATTTATGAATTCCCGTAGTGCATCACGTAAGAGGGTAAAGGTTGGGTTAGGGACTGTTTCTTGTCCTCCAGAAAGGCACAGAGGGAGGACTTTGAGGTCATGAAACCAGCTGTAAAAGATTATTGCCTTGTGCAAACGACTATGGAGGTGGCACCTTTCACAAACCTGGTGCAAGGCACGTGGAAAGAATGCTGCTAACCCTCCTGCGGAAATACAAATTTAGCAAATGCAGAGTGGCCAGGATTACCTTGCAATGGTATGATATTTGTAAAAATGTGAGAAGTTTCCTGAAAAGCACACTTTATTTGCGTGAATCTCTGCTGTTTTAAATCTTGTCCTCCGCAAATTCTATAACATATTGTGAGCCTTTCTCAACATACATACATAGGAATGCTGCCCTTTCCTTTACAAGATTGTATTCTGTGTATTTGGCACAGCAAGATGGCTCTTTTTGCCTGTCTAGTTTTTTATTTGCTTGCTAGGTTTTAGTGGCTCTCTTTTCGTTTTCAATAGCAGTATTCATAACGTCTGTGTACCTTAATCCCCGTGGTTTTAAAAAATGTTTTATTGAATTTTAACAACGTATTTCTTGGATTTATTTAAATAAGAGTATTTATGACATCTTTGTACCTTAACTGTGATGTTTTTTAACTTTTATGATTTTTTTTTATCTGCAATTCATGTTTTTATTGTCATCATGTATTGTGCTTATACAATGTAAACCTTTATGATCTTCTATTGTAAGATCGAAAAAAATATTTTTTCATGTTGGTTTTGCCTTCTCTTTAAGCCCAATGACAATTCACCTAGAAGATGGGGTTTTGAATATGGAACTCTTTTAGAGAAAATATGTTATAGAGCTGATCTGGCATTAAAATCTAGACAGGATATTCATTTTCATAATTTGTTTTTGTTGTGTGAATTTTGCCCTTTTAAGTGCAGTTCAACAAATGGCACAGGTACAGTCTTCCCCTGCTTGCTTCTGTGATTATCTAGGGGTATGTATGTAATCATGAGTAAAATCTAATAAAAAATAAATGTATTCCCAAGTTATCTCTTGTATTGACAATTTAATACCAGAATTATTGAGATGGCCCTTTTGATATATCTTGTCAGCTTTCATTTTGAAAAGGTTTTATTTGTAGATCAATATTCTCTCTACCTCAGCTGTATAAAGTATGCGTACTTCAGTTAATTATATTTCTTATTTGAGCAACTACGCTAATATGCGATCTGTATATTCAAGAGCTCATTTATTAAACTCATTAGTAAAGACTATTACTGACTGGATAAAAACAAAATGAGGAACCTTTCAGAAACCTAGATACCGTACCCTTCACTTGGGAAATGTGTTAGGGTCTTAACCATTAGTCCTCATCATTGCCTTTGCACTAGGGTATCCGGAATATATTAGCTTTAAATTTGGGAACTGCAGTGTTTTTAAATGCTCTGAGGGAAACCAACAACCTAAATGGCCAAACACACTTTCTTCAGGGCTGACTGCTACCATGTGTCCTAGATTCTGTGCAAATTGACTGAATGAAGCAATATTGTTTCCCCAAAATATTTGAACTCTTCTTCTTCAGTAAGGTGTCTCTGCAAGTGTGTTTATCTTAGGTGTAGCAAAATTAACTGATTTCATTTTCAAATAAGCTTTAAATGCTTGTCTAATTATCTATACACCTATTAATATGAGAACCAGACCATGGTGATTTCTTCTCTCAAATATTCTACCAAATATGCTCGGTCTACTATGGATGTGTATGTTACAATTCCTGAAAGCTGCAAGGTTCATAGCTGCATGTTATTTAAAAACAAAAAACACAGACAAATGATCTGAAATAGCAATCCATATAATCTCTGTTTTATGGGTTATATTTTTAGGAAGGATTTTTTAGTTAGAAACTAAGTAAGGTTTGGTGTAGCTGGATCAATCTGCCATATGTCTTGAAGAGCAAAAGAATCATAGTTTTCAAATTCTTATCCACCTAGTATCTTTACAATTGTTATTTTTTATTTATCACTAATGAGTTCAAGAAACATTAAAATCCCATGGAAAGTGCTGTAATATTTTGTGGCTCCTCAAAATAAGTCTTAGGTGATCTTTCTTGGGAGGAATACATACTTTCTTGTTAATATTGTTGTGTCTTCTATGATGAATTTAGCTTTTAAAAGAGAACCTCATCATAGCTGATCACATCAAAGGTATTCCTGTAAAACGTTTGTGAAAAAGAATAGCTCTTGGGCATTGAGCCACAAAAGCTTAATGTTTCAACATCAAATTAAGCAATGAGGCCATCATTTCCAATCATATGTGTCTCTTAATAAAGTGAATTTGTTGCATGTGTGTTGTAGATACAGCCCTCTTCTTTGTTACAAGAGGAATAAGAGGAAAGGTATAGAAGCATTTTGTGCTTTGTGGAAGTAGTCATACTAATGATTTTTCAGGAAACAATTTCAATAACTTTTTAATATGTTTTATCAAGATTTAGCGCACATTGCTTAACACTGTGATTAAAGTGACTAATATCAGGTAATTATAACAGTGCAGAACCATTTTGTAACACTGCCTCCAGCCCAACTATAAAGCCATTTGATAAGTTTTCTGTTATGGGACACATGATGAAAACTACATGGGATAGAATATTTGGGAAAGAGCATCATAATTATATCATGGGTCATCTTTCCGTGTCCAGGCACCATCATGCTTCCACGTCACCATCATGGTTCCTAGTCACCTTTCCTAAATTCATTGTACTTGTGTTGTGCTATTGCACTGCACAAACCTCCAAAGTGGATTCAGAATAAAATATTGTACGCTTTATGTGGAAAGTAGGAGACCGGCTGAAAGCGTGCTGTCAGTATTACTTTAGCGTGTGCTCCCATTCACATTTGGGGCATGCACTTGATCTGGACCAGGTCATTATTTAAAGCCACTCTTGAGAGGTTAAACGTTTCCTTTGTCCTCTGTAGTTTTATAGGGCATTCCTTAGATCATCTATACGTTTATATGCCCGTCACTCAGTTTATAGCAACAGAGCTCCTAATGATCCTGAAGTTCCTATGAACAATACACAGACTGTTCATCACATCAGCCACAGCAAAGTACTATACTAATGAATGAATGAATGAATGAAATAAAATGTATATTGCGCAACTAAAATCCGAAGGCATCAAGGCGCCTACAAAACAGATCAAAAACAGAAGGCAGAACACAACTACAGGTATGACCTCGCAAAAAGACATATCAGTGAGGCCACCAACAGAAGCAGAATGATTTTCAAGAAACCTCAGGCGCTGTATCAACCCCTATCTACTCCACAGACAGGTACAGGGACATCAAATTCATATTCACTGCAAAAATATAGAAGATTCAACAGCACATCGAGCCTGCTTCATCTCATATGCCAACCCCTTCCTGAGTATCCTGCAATGGTCATCCTTCATAGCCCCATCTCTTGCAGATCTCTCCAACATACTCATCTTGCCTCAAAACCACCTCTTATGAAGATGTCTGTGGGGATGCTCTCTACCTGTTCTCACCATTGTCAGTGCCTCCCTCACTCAAGGCATTTTCCCAGGTGCCCCCAAGTCAGGCCAGATCCTCCCCACTCCTAGATAAATTTACATTTTACCCTGATGAGCATACCAACTACCATCCCATCACTCACCTACCATTCATCGGCAGGGTCATTTAAAAAGCAGTCTATGGTCAACTCCGAGATCACATTAATGCTAACCATCTCCTGCACGGCTACCAAACTAGCTTCACATTCTCCTGCAGCACAGAGGCTGCTACCTTCCACATCCTAGATGATGCCTTCCCGAGCACGAATGAAGATTACCCCAGCCTCCTGATATTACTGACACTCTCAGATGACATTTGACCCAGTCGACCATCCTACACTTCTAATCACCCAGGAGTCTTGAATAGTATTCACCAGAAATGCCCATGATTGGTTTGCCCCATACCTTTCAAACCAACACCAGTTTGTTCCCAAAAGATCCCATCGCCTGCCTGGTCCCCCAGGGTTCCATACTTTCCCCTGTCATCTTCAGCCTTGATGTAGAGTCTTTTGGTGCTCTTCTCAAATATAGCCACATCAAGATTCACAAATATGCCAGTGACGCACAACTCCACTTATACATCTCCTCTTCTTCAGACATCAAACACCTCAAACCCTGCCTGCACATCATCCAGACCTGGATGTCCAGCTCCTCCTACCTGAAGCTCAACCCAACCAAGGCAGAATTCCTACTATTTGCCAAGTTACAAACTAGAAACTGTGCAAGACCTATCCAGGGTCTGAAGAAATCTGATCACACCACCCCACCCTGATGGAACTTTATGTTCTCCCATAGCTGGCCCACACCAGCTTCAAATCCAGCTGCATCATTTACAAAGCCATCACAATTAGCACCCTTGCTTATTTTTCAGACAAGTTTACCATCTCAAGTGGTTCTCTGCAAACCTGCAGCCAGGATACTATCAGATTGTAAAAACGAAACTTCCAGGCAGCAGGCCTTTTCCATCTATGCACTAAGGATCTGGAACAGCAACCCCGTATTCATCAGGACTGCTCAAATTTAGGAAAGAGTAGAAGATGCAGCAATTTAAAGAAGACAATACATTAATAGTCGATAAACCAGCGACCTCTTCTGTCACTTGTTGACTTTATGCTTATTTTGGCCTTTTGGCTGGGTTTGTGCTATAGAAATACCACATGCAAACACAAAATGCAAATCTTTTTAGTTTCGATTTATTTTCTTCCCTTTTTTTGTGCCCATGGCACCTAGATTTCCCTGAGGTTGTAACCGTTTTCTGATGACTGACTTTTGGTCTTCTAGGAGATGGCCAGTTGATGCAGACTTATTGGTTGACAGTAAGGCTCGGAATCTGTGGTGGCAGCTGAAGTTACAAAATAAACAGTAATGAAAAGATACATTTCTATTTTTGGGAAAGCGTACAAGAATGTAGTATGCACAATTTTCAGAAGGAAATTTTGGGACCTCATAGAGAGATGTATTGTGCTGTATAATGTGATAAAAGTAAATAACCATCATCAGATTTAGCTCGGATCAGGGCATTGGAGTATATTGGCAGTGCATGAAGTACAGGGGGTTCTGCCAGCAGAGAAGATAGAAATTGATTTTGTAACTGGTTGCATGTCTTCCGAAGCAATGTCCTGCAGGCAGAGAGGATTGTGATCTATTGCTAGTGAGGTTTTTAGCCCATGTAGCACCTCATAATCAATACAAAATTCATACTTAAGTGAACGCAGCTGAAACCTACCAGTTAGGTGGGACCAGGAATGCCATGGGATTGGTAATATTGGTAATGGTACAGGAAGGACCAGGAGTGGTTATGGTGGTCAAAGATATGGTGCATCTAGTAGTGTATTCAAGGGTTCTCGCATTGTGTGACAGGCCGTAGGAAAATGCACCTTTCCTAACAAGTTAAACTCTGCAAAAAATGGGTCTGGACAGGGCTTTAGACCCGACATTGTTTCAATAACTCCATCAGCATTGTGGCAAATTTGAAAGTGTGGCCTGTGAGAAGAATATGCAAAAATGTCCTATGGAAATACACTGAAAAAACGTTCTACATAGTTCCGAAGGTTCATGTCTGAATGTCAGAGTGGCATTGGTATACTGATGCCGAGGCAAATCTGCACCCAGAGCCCAAAGATCGAGGTAATCCCCAGTACATTTGAGGATGCCGGCTAAAGAAGACTTAGGTGCAGTGTCTTCAGCACTGGAAGATGGCTGGTTAGGATATCGAGTCTTGGGTCAGAAGAGACATCAACAGGGTGGAAGCATCTTCAACATAAGAGGCAGCAGAAGGCAAGGTAGGAAACACCTGGAAAGGAATTCTAATCTTCATCTGCCTCCTCACCAAACACTTTTAGCATGGGGATGTGAAACTCAGTGGAGCAAGCTGTTTCAGGCAACTCATTTGAAGGATGTTCCACTGACACAAAATGCTAGCTTGTTCCATAGTCCTTTAATACCTGGACTTTCACATTCCTAATCTGCAGAACAGGGGCAGTTTACTGCACTGTTGGAATAATACCAACTCCAGATTCTCTGGCGAATCTATGCATGCACAAAGATGCAGTAGACATGGGTGAGAAACACCATCTTAATAGAACACCTTAGATTGCAAAAACCTGAATCACTATACTTGACATGATAGCAGGCCATTTCTTGATGGGTGGCTCTTAAAGTGACGGACACAATTCCCAAGAATAAAACGCCTGTACTCTGTCAGCGCACCACCAGTCATAGAGGGAGTTTGGGCACTGTGTGAGGTAAGAATTGATGGACACTTTGATATTCCAAGAGGGCTGGGAATCAATGCTTTGGTTACAGACCGAACATCTCTATGATATGTTTTTCTGTGTACAGGGAGTATGGACATTGAAGTACTCACTGGAGATGTCTGCGCATAGTGTCTTGAAATGGATATTACACAGAGTCCTCAAGCAGCCATCTGCGAGACAGTTGTACATGGTTAGATAGTATGTGAACCATTGGCTGCTCCTAATTTTGCAGTCTTGAAGCACTGATCGTTTAGGCTAAACTGCAAGTAATAGTCACATATCTTGTTATGCATGATGGCAAATGTACACCCAGCTGTTGAGCCCTAGCCAGTGGCAGAGATCTTGGTGCAATTGCAGAGTAATATTGTATGCATAGCCCCTTGCCCCATATGTGTTAGTACTTGATCTTGTATTGGGGAGGCAATAGCACACCACTGTCTGGCTCCAGTCATATCCGCTTGCACATGTAAAGGGTTTCTGGTCATCTCTGCACTCACTCATAATATTTATGTTCAGAATAGGTTTTGTAGCCACGTCGTACGCATTCTGCTTGCTAACATTGTGTTAGAAGAAATTGGACGTGCTGGAGTAGATGTGCCTTTGACCGAATGGTATCAGTCTGTGGTTTGCATCTCCTTGATGATGAAGCACAGACTCATCGAAGCAGTGCACCATTTGTCCATTTCGCAACTGTTATTCACCAAGAGGAATTCCTAAGACCTATGAGCTACGCACACCCCTCCAATAACAAAACCTGAATGGCATTTGGTTCCATTCAATTATATAAGCAGTCATGTGTCTAGAATGTCATCTGCTATATTTCAGTTGACAAATGCTGCCCAAAAATAGTGACTGTCCTTTGTCCTAGGGTGCCCAAATGTGCCATGCTTTTAAGCAACAGAGACCTCGAGAGACCCCCCTACAGCTTAGGAGTAAATCAGAAACGTGGAAGGAAAACAAAGTTGATGAATATCCTTGGTTGGGTTACATTTCCAACCTTCTGGAATGCCATTACCAGCACGGGAATGGTCAATGCCACATTTAAGTGATGCAAACCTTGTCAAGTGAACCCTTGGCCCATACCTGATGGAGCTCATTTCGAGATGGAAATAAACAGAAGTTTATTTCTCGAATAATAAATAATAAAGTCTTGAATAATATAAATGTCTGTTTCTGAATTATGCTTAGCTTGTCAAGAAAGCTGTGCATTTCAAACTTTTTGGCTTGTAGTGGTTTAATTCACAATGTCTTACCCAAAAAGTCAGAAATCTAATCCAATGGGTTTTCGTTTGAGGTACATTTCAACATTTTTAGGGATTCACAATGAATTCCTGGAGTACTCTCATAAATGCATCCATCAGAAATCCAGGTGTATGTAAAGGCCGGTTGGACATTGCGGCCTTTAATTTTCCTTCTTCAGAGTGAAGATGCATTTCCCACTGGAGAATCCCATCCTTTATAACTCGCAGTATATCTACATGTTTTTTCCATTGCCTACATAATTTTGTAAATACCCACAAGTATAGTGATTTGAGGGTTTTTAATGCATTTTGCAAGGGTCTCCTTCCTGTACAAGGATCCTGCGTCAGTATGTGGAATGCATTGTTGTATAAAAATTAAAAGGATGTCCACATAACTGTTACATCCCTTAAGTGTTGCTTAAACGTTTCATTAGTGTAGATTCATGATATTACGAAATTCTACGGCCTTGTGGCTGAGCTCCCTCATCCCTTAAACATTATAATCTGTTTGTGAAGTTATCTCCTGAGCAGCAAAGCAATCCTCGACAAACACGTATATAGTCTGATGCAGATACAAATACCAAGCAGCAAAAAACAAACAAAAAATATGTATCCACATCAAATTTAAGTGAAGTAAAAAGTAAGTAAAAAAGGGAAAATGAAAATAAAATCTGATCAGCGTTACAAAGGGAAGCGTGAAGGCAAAATGTCTGATTAAATGCATAAGTAAATGGTGCAAAATTGAAAATAATTAGAGGAAAAGTCAAAAATGTTACTGCTGTGATCCCAGTTCACTTGGTTGAAGTGGATCTCCATGTTTTTTGATCGGTGGTATTCGAACATGCAAGTGAAACATCAAGTACTAGATCCTATGATCATCCTCCAGATTCATCTAGTGTTGGTAACAAAATTAGTCATATTAGACAAAATTCACTCCAAGCAGGTTTTGTGAGCAAATTTGCATCGAAATATACTGACTAAGAGCCTACTTGGCATTTGCAATCACCAACATTAATACAGTTTAGTTATAGTCAGGCAATGTAGTCTCAGTAGTTGCCTAAGATATTCGCTGCACTTTGCACTAGATGAACCAGACTCCGCAGGGTCCTAGTCATGATATGCAGCTAAATTACCCACCTAGGCCGTATAACTGGGAAACGTACAAATATTTTTGGAGCAGAAAGTGAAGAAGTCCCAAACTAGATGATGTGATCAAGAACAGCAACAGTAGGAGTCAGTTAACAGATCGGGGAGCCATTGTGATATTGGTGTGATTACCTGGAAGACAAGAGTTAGAAGTGAATAAAATAACCCCCCCCCCTCCCCCATTACAGAGAGAAGGATCCTGGATATGATTGTGCAAAATTGATTTGCTACTTTGTGATGACTTTGGAGTTAGATGCCCTCTGACATCTAAGTTCAGGTTGCCCACAAATGAGAAATACAACAGTGCCTCCTGGTTAACTGCCCTTGTTTGAGAGATATTGTTGGCTAAAAATCGTCATATTTAGTCAAACATATGCCATGGACTTTTGCTTGGAAATATTAGTAATATGGATATATTCCACCCCTTTTGTTTGCCATTGATTTTGAAATAAAACCACTAATAATGAGTTTACAGGATAGGCGGCGGGAGAGCGGGGGCTGTACTACCATGTTTGTTTTCAGCTTCACCTCGCAACAATTATTTTACTTATGTTGCTACTGAAGATATATTTTTATGTTGTGTTTTTGTAAAAAAAAAAGTGTGCCATCTTTGTGTTTTACACCAAACAACACTGACCAATAATTTCCTTTTTTTTTAGTCTGAGGAAGATTTTATTGACAGAAGGAAAGAACTTGAAAACATATTAAACAAAAACTCAGACTGGATTTGGGACTGGTCTAGCAGACCAGAAAACAACCCACCCAAGTAAGTATTTGAAAAGATTGATTTTTCTTTTCATAATAAATATGTTTTGCAGTTTACATGTCTGAGAGCCGTCTTTCTTTTTCTGATAGGGAATTTCTCTTTAAACATCCAAAACATGCCCCTGCTCTCAGTATGAGAAACACTAGTGTTATGAAGAAGGGAGGCATTTTCTCTGCAGAATTTCTGAAAGTGTTTCTCCCATCCCTGCTTCTTTCTCACTTGCTTGCAATTGGATTGGGGTGAGTAAACTTGTTTATGAAATAAGAAATCATAACTAATACCGTTTTTTCCTAGTGGTATTCTGTGTGTCTCTCTCCCTCTCCTTCAATACATGTTAAAATCTGCAGTCTATTGAAACTACAGTATCTATGCTGAAGATTTTATTAACCATTGTAGAAAGGTATTCCAGATAAATTGGAAGTCAGATACAATCCAAGAGGCTTCGTAAATCAACATATGAAGTTTTATTCCAGAGGTGAATAAACCCACGACTTTCCATACACAAGTTACCGGTCAGAATGATTACTTAGAAACATTTCATTCTATACGCTAGAATCATAGACTCTACAACATTCTAATATTTAAAGTTACATGTAAATAAGATGACAACTATAATCACTACATATCACACATCCCCCTTTCCTACATAATAAAACAAAGTTACACAGAAGTAAACATGACCATTAATAGTAAACAAAGTCTTCATTTCGAATTGGTGGAGCTCTAATCCTAGAACTATGCCTAACATTCTTGTTGTCACCTGATCCTCCAATCTTCTCTGGAACAACTCTGTTGTTCAGACGAAAAGAATGAGTCGACATAGAACTATTGTCACCTTCTCCCTCATTTAACAATGGAATAGTCAGAATGATTACTTACAAACATTTCATTCTATACGCTAGAATCATAGACTCTACAACATTCTAATATTTAAAAGTACATATAAATAAGATGACAACTATAATCACTACATATCACAACCATTCAGTAAAAATATAATTTTGCTGAGATTCATATTTTGTGCATTTTTATACCATCTAGTGAGTAGGTTAATAAATCTTCTTGTGCTATTTTAAATGTATTTCATTTTGTGCATCAGCTAAAGGAAGACTTGCTTATCATGACATTATGTGCAAACTCAGAATGCTTCAGTACAGTTGCCGTATTCAGATTATTACAGTGTATGTAAGGAATAGCTAAATGTGCACAATGTTTTTTGGAAGTAAAGCACCATCAGTTATCAGAGCAGAGAGGCCAGTGGCAGGAGGAGACAATAGGAGTTGGTGACAACAATGGAAGAGGAAAACTGAAGGAGAAAGGTCCTTTCATATTGTGCTTTGAAAGTGAAAGGGTCGTAGAATGCATACTTTGCGGCATCATGTAATCTCTAGTTCTCGTCTCATACTCTAATTGGGTGAATGATGATGGATAACACTCCATTTAGGGTTTGCCTGAAATGCCATAATAACATGGACAGAGAGATACGCCAAGGTTTGTAGCCTTTATCTCGTGAAGGACCATAGATTAGTTCAAAGGATGGCAGCCACTCAAGAGCTTCTAACCAAGGACCCTAAGGGCCGTAGAGAAGCAACAAATGTCTATGCTTTGGAACAAGAAAAACATTACTCGTGGTGAGATGGGTTTTTCGAAAATGCAAGTTTTAGGCTCAAATCTATATTGCACAGCCTATGACTCTAGAATAAGCTCAAATCTATATTGCACAGTATGTGAAAATAGAACAGGTTCATGTTTATACTCTCTTGTTATAGGTAAGTAATTTGTTTCTGTGTCACTTGGTTTGAAACACCTAGAATATGTGTTGTAAAGATTTGGCGTTGTATTTCGTGTTAACAGAGCCATGTTCCATGATATTTAGTATGCGAATTGGCCCTTGTTTTAATCACTCATCTCATACAGCGGGAGGCAGGCCTACCAGGCCCTAGCCATATACACTTCTGACCCCCAACAACTATCCATCCTGAGTTTAATTTCAGTCAAAAATTGGGAACAGTAAACAAATCTAGATAAATGTAGATGGAAAATGTTTCTCCTAGAGTAAGAAGAAACTATTACTATTGTACTCTGTTGTGATCACCATCCCCCCAACCCCGATCAAATCAGTTTGGTGTCCTGGACGATTGGGCAACAGTCTCTTTGTCTGGCCACAGTTCACCCTGATGCTGGAAGGAAGCATCCCCAGTGACTGCCTAGAGGTTATTCATCGAAAAATAATTAATTAATGTTCAATGGAAACTGCCACAAGGATTTTTGTTTCAAGGTAAAACCTTGTGCAGTATCTTTCTAAACTGTTCAATTTTCCTTTCGAGTTATTTCAGTTTATCTTAGGCTTCTGTTGATTCACTGCCCCCACATTGGTCCTGAGAACAGGTCCTGTACACTTTAATCTTGGCCGGAATCCCTGATCTGGCTC
This sequence comes from Triturus cristatus, assembly GCF_964204655.1. Lineage (NCBI taxonomy): Eukaryota > Metazoa > Chordata > Amphibia > Caudata > Salamandridae > Triturus > Triturus cristatus. The sequence goes on from NC_140580.1 coordinate 478,435,075, forward strand.
CAAGAAATACACATCTGCGGCGTGAGTCTAGCATAAATATCATGGCATTGATCTTCAGTAGAACCTGATTCATTAGTGTTTCTGTGGGAGGGTTCAAATACATGTGGCACGGGCTTGGTTGTCCGAAACGCATCCATAATGGCAGTGGGAAAAGAGATAGGACCAAAGGGTAGAAATTAAACAGAGAAGGCACTCTACCTACCTCTAATAATTCCACAAAACTGAAGGTAGAAATTCAGAGAAACATATTTCAAATATTTAGCATTTCAATCCAACCCAAAAGGCTTGCGGCATATCAAAGATATTGATTGATGCCACAGTAGAAATAGCTGCGAGGGACCAGAGGAGACACCGGTCTAGAAATGAAATAGGAAGAGACAGCGACCAAGATAGTGTGGAACACAAAAAAGAAAGCGGCATAGCGGGAGGCAACAAGAAGCTCAAGGAAACTTAATCCATCAAAGAGACATTTATTTTTTCAAAGTCTTGAAAACACCAACTGAGGCTATATCCATTGTAAACCATTGGAGACAGAGAAGGCTTCATGCATGTCTAAGAAATTGACGTGCAAGCCTTTGAGGGAATGAGAGGAAAAATCATATGAACAAAACATTCATAACAAGATCAAGTGTTAAATGGGTACGAACTGAAAGACTAAAAGTAACAAATGTGATCTAAAAAGCTACATGAATATTTAAATGTGAGGCTGTATAGGCAAAAGAAAGAAATCAAAGGAAATGTATAGGCGAGTTAATGAGTAGGCACTAACTCAAGAGACAAAACAAAATCAAAGAAGACGCATACAGTGTACCAACTATGCACCAGGAATAAATGTTTGGGTCTGATTAACCTCATCTCTATGCTTTTCGATATCCTACTTTAGGACTGAATGCAGAAATATATGCTCTGTAAGCATTCCAAACAGGTGAAATGAAATAAATACCTCTATAATAGCTTATTGAATGCTTATGAAACCTCCAAGAGCACCATGCTCACAAAAAGGCCTGAAGTACTTACAGAATACCATTGGTACCAAGAAAAATGTGGTATATCAAAACCAGCTGTTTTATTGCAAAATGATAGACACCGCAACTGTTAAGTGACGTTCAGCACACTGCATTCTCTCACACCCAATGCAGACTGCCTGGTAAAGGGGTAACTGCTGAAAATTGTTTGTAGAAGAACAATGTTGTAAATGCACAGCTCTCGCTCAGAGCAGTAACAGTGATATTATGTAACAATCAATAATTTCAACAAATTTGATGCAAAGACATGGACAGTAGACAGCAACCTTCATGAGGCTAAGAGAGGGCCTGAACGTATTACAAGCAGGACTCACAAAACAAAACAATGGTGCTGGTGCACTCAGATACTGTAATGCCATGGTGCTATGGTGTAACCACTTTAAAGGAAAGGGAGTTGGAGGATAGGGAGGCAGGCTTTTTCCTCCTCTTATAATATATCTAACAAATAAGGAACCAAGAAGGATCCTAATAAAGCCTACCTGGACAAAGATAGGTGCTCCATAATTAATAGAGTCCTACACTAGAAAAGACCTTTTGTTTTTCTAGAGTCCCCTCACTCACCTAGGGTTGCCCCAGGGTGACATGCTTCATCATAGGGGTTCTCCCAGGCATCTACTGCCTGGGGCGTGCTGCAACTTGGCGAAATACGCAGGAGCACTTATATTTTTAACCCTAATTTTATTCTGCTCCTATCCGGTAAATGTAGATTAAAATGGGGCTAGTAATAGAGTACAGTAACGTTATGTGTGCCTGTCCCTAATTACTTGGTCGACATGTTTCGTGGTTACCCCAACCACTTCCTCAGGACCGCACAAGGACCAGCCTTGCGTGTACCACTCCGAGTTGTTACAAACAAATCACTAATTTGTATTGTTATTAAACTATTTGGTTTGTTAAATATATACGATACCCATAATACCAGGATTTCTTTCGAAGTATTGGGTCGTAGTTTTTTTCAGGAGGGATAATTCTAGATATTTGTCTAGAATGCACCATCAGCTATTGGACCTAGTGGCTCCCAGGAACACCGCGGTGTTCCTGGGAGCCACTAGGTCCAATAGCTGATGGTGCATTCTAGACAAATATCTAGAGCCTCCCTGCCCCAGCAACACCATGGAGTAGAATTATCCCTCCTGAAAAAAACTACGACCCAATACTTCGAAAGAAATCTGCATTTACCGGATAGGAGCAGAATAAAATTAGGGTTCACTATCCAGGTAATTTTTATTGTTTTTCCTTTTTTTCACTCCACACAGCACAGCACAACACATCACCACACATAGTTAAAAATATAAGTGCTCCTGCGAATTTCGCCAAGTTGCAGCACGCCCCAAGCAGTAGATGCCTGGGAGGACCCCTATGATGAAGCATGTCACCCTGGGGCAACCCTAGGTGAGTGAGGGGACTCTAGAAAAACAAAAGGTCTTTTCTAGTGTAGGACTCTATTAATTATGGAGCACCTATCTTTGCTATGGTGTAACCGACGAACCCAGGGATTAAACTGGCTTTTGAAAGCCTAATAACTAAATGCAAAGTGAATAATAATCTACACTTGCCAAAAGGCTACTACTACTCTGGGTCAGTGGATACATTCCTCAGTATGACTTGAGCTCTTCTGCCACAATCCAAAAAGTCCTAATATTAGGGTGATTGAATGTTCGAGTTGACAAAAGCAAAAGTCCTAGTCAATATTTTGAACAGATCTAGGGTTTTCAGTACTAGTGTTGAACTTGCCTCGTGAGCAGCTGTGCGCGAGATCTGATCTTCAGATTATATTTAGCGATGTAGGATTTGTGAGGTGAATCTACAACTCTGAATTTTATTGCGTGGAGCAGCTCAATCTGTGGAAGAAACGATGCACCATCAACTGCTGCCCTCAAACGTCAAATACGTCATGAGAGGTAAAAAAACACCTCAGTCTCAATCATTGTGAGGTTTTCACTTGCGCCCCTGACAAACTGGGACCTTACTGAACTACAAAGAACCTTGTTCAGTAAATGACAATGAAACCACAGGTGTTTAACAGCAAGCAGAATAAAAAGAGAAGATCCCTGGAGCGCTTTTGTTAGGTACCAGGTCAAGCAAGACAAAATGCTTTGCAAATTCCACACAAAGATCTGGTAAAAAGTAATACATATCCAAAGGAAATATAACTGCAGTTGTCAAATTACACAAACATTTAGGAAAACTCTTACATTTGTCATGATTCTATCCGGTTTGAAGTTATTTAATAATATTGAAATGTTTAACTTCAGTATCTAATAAAGCTATGAGATGTGCGATAAATGGCAGAATTCTGTCTTCTTTGCTTTATATGAGCAGCCTTTTCATAATTCATGCATCTCCCTCATAAATGAATATAAAGAAACAAAGCAGTAAGTATGTACTATGAAATATCTGAATTTTATAGTTATTGACATTTTCAATACATTTCTTATGTACAGAATGTATCCTCATGTGAATGTAAAATTGAAAAGGAACAGTAATGATATTGTGTTTTGCACAATCAAAGAAAAAATATGCTCCATCCCTGTTACAGTATTCTGAGTCCCGATGCACCATTTTCTTCTACATGTGGAAACGTGGCATCTATACATGGAAAACTCAGATCCTAATTCACAAACTCATGATCCGCCAATTTGCAGAGATGTTAGGACTTTGGAAAATCAGCAAGATATGTAGATACTTATGGACGGTGAAGTGAGTGTTTATTAGAGGAGTGTTGTGGAAGTAGACCATTTAAAATGTGTGAGTACCGACAAAGTTATTACGTTGAATATGTTCACAAATATTTGGAATGCCTTCTCCACTCTTTCATGCAGTTCTAAACTTCTGCCTGGATGATCTAGGCATAAATGATGCAGAAAATATATTAAAAGGCTTGGGTATCCCTACTATTTTTAAGGTTTGCGGAAGAAATGACATTTTTTGCACCTTTTCCTTGTGAAGAAAAATGTTCGCATTTAGCCCAACAATATACATGCGTATTTTCCACAGCGTGAAGCATCTGCATGCATACAATTAGGTTACTCACAAATAAGGCATTATCACTGGTGGGCATTCATAAAGCACTGCTTGGCATAGGCATATGACTAGGCACCCATAAAGTATGACGTTTGTGTGTATCCAGTCCATATCTGAAGACAGGGCTGCTGTCAGTCGTCTATTTTTCCACAAGGTTCTACACTGTTTGCTGTCTTTCACATTTCCAACCCTGTATATCACAATGCTTCTCTGTTCTTAGAACTCGGTTAGTATCTTCAAATGGAATTCTTCAATTTTATTTGCCAAATTAACCTATGTGGATTAGAATCTAATGTGTGATGTAGAAAATGTGCATATTTGAATATCAAATCGAAGGATCTGCTTTCCTAACTCCAGGAGAAACCTCTTACAAGGACTGCCAAAGTTTTATTACTAACAGGTTGTCTTTCTTCTCAATCCAAATTTCAGTAATCTATTCTCTGTGCCAGCATGCAATTTCGGATTGCTTTTGTACCTAATCCTTTGAATGCCTCCCACTCCCTTTGTCTATGGCATTGGAACATAAGTAAAGTTTTGCTAACTATGCGATGCAAACAGACGCCCATCCACTGGCAATTTTCGGAATGTATTACTGCATAGTTATTATTTAAGTTATTGGAGACATACTCCTAGATGGTTATGTAATCTAAAATCAAAATCCAATTTTTTAAAGTCCAAAAACTCAAAAGCTTCTACTAGAAGGAGCAATACGTAAGTACTTGTGAATGACGAAGTAACATATGCTGTTTTTAATTCAAAAGGGAAGCTAGATTCCTGATATGAAGCGTGAATAAAATCTGAAGTAATTATAATCATATCAGATGGAACCCCATCTATAAGGCTTGAGGTGGCATCAATCAGATTTAGGTCCTGGCATTGTCATTGCAGGAGACCAGAGGCAAGCAAATCTTCATCAACCAAAGATGCTCAGGTCTAGATTTTGTTAGGGTTGTTTGTAATATTGCTGTGTGCCTGCGGGCCTTTTAATTGTAAGTAAATAGACCCTGTACTGTACGTGACTTTGTACCACGAGCTCTCACACAAAACATTAGTAAATCTAACCACTAGCCTTAATCCATAAGTTTGCAATTATCTTTAAGAACAGGAAAAAAGCAATACTTCTAGGGGAAAGAGGATGTTTTAACATTCTAGTCTCAAGAACTCCACTTCTCTTTCATGGTCGCTAAAAAGTAAATTTCACTTCTTCAATGGAGTAGTGAGGTAGCGCTTCCTGTAGCCCATGTTCCCATGAGGTGAGTGGGACCTTAATGTGCTGTTCATCACTGCCTTGCATATGATTCAGCTGGTCTTGAAGACAATGCAGTCATGGATGGCCAGTGTAGATTGATCAGGTGGAGGAAATGTGGTCTTCAACATTTGATGAGACATGAAGCTTGGTTCCATTATAGATTCAGGTTTTCCAGCCCACACAGAATGCCACTGTCCTGGTGAAAGAGGATCAATGTGGAATCATAGTTCTGAAGCTGACAATGTGAAGTTAGGTTTTGATTGTCTACGATAGTGAGTATTTCCCATTTCCTGCCCTTATATAGACTTCTTTATATTTCAGTGACTTTATGGTGATGTGCCATTCTGTCCTCCAGGTCTTATAGAACACTCTTCCTGGTCAGTTTGTATGGAGAATCCTCATTCCTGGCTAGAATTCTGTGTGTGGTATAAGATATGCATTAAATAAATTTCCAGAACTTTTACCAGGTGATTTCTTTTTGTAATGTTAGTGTGGTGGTACCTATAATCCAGTTGACATTTCTTTAAATTGTGAGAGACTATGCATATTGAGCCACTTCACAATTATTGCAAAGAATAGCACATTGTTCAAGCTACCTAGCCATTGTACTTCCAGTTTATAAATAGTGTGACTCTGTAAATGAATTGTGATGCATATTCACAGTGGTGTGTTGAAGGAAAGAGGGAACTACTTTTATGGTTACCCCCATTTTATGCTTGATGTAATGCTGTTTCTGACTGGAATCCTGCTAATCAGGACCCCAGTCTATGTGCTTTCTCCCCTAAATTGGTATGGTAAGTACTTAGTTACATCCCAGATTCGACACTGGTGTACACTTGTCAGTCCCTATTATATGGTACTAATGTACCCAGGGCATAGGTACACCAGGGGTCCCCCATGGGCTGAAGCATGTATAAGCCACCCATAGGAGAACACTCAAGTTTGTAACTACAGGCCTGCCATTGCAGCCTGTGTAAGCTGGTGCTAGCACCTCTTACGAGAGATATAGGTTTCCCGATATCTAAGGTCACTGCACTTAAAACCTATAGTTCACCCCTAAAGCAGGCCTTCAATCCTGAAGGCAGGGTGCTCGGTTCTAAGTGTGAGAGTGCCCCTGCATGAGTAGGGCACCCCTACAGCCTACGGACTCCATTCTCCCGGGTTGTAAGTGCGAGGACCATCTCGAAACTGGCTGTAACAAACCCGATCATGTTTGCTAACAAACATGTTGGAATCATACTCCCACACCATAAACGTTGTGGGAGGTATGATTCCCTGCACTGTAAAGCTCCTCCGGGAGGCCCACAGTGCTCCTGGTACCAGTGTTCTAGACCTGTACCTCACAACATGGATGCTGCCGACCAGAGACACGACACGATTACGCCCTCCTGCCGCTGAGCCAAGCTCAAGAAGGGGAGGCAGAACAATAGGTATCCTGTCACAGGGAGGTGTGACCACCTCCCAGACAGGGTTTAGTGTATTGGGGCTGGGTGGGAACTCTTGCCAGCGCCACTCAGTCTGCTTGAAGGGCACATTTGGTGCCCTTCATGCATAGTCTAGTTCCAACCAGCTCAGGGAGCCGTTGGTTCCCACTCTGGTGCGAAACTGTACAAAGGACATGGGAGTATCCTCCCCACTGTCCGACCCCTCCCCTGGCAGGGAACCCTGAATCGTCCCAACCCTTTACTTAGGGTACTTAAGGGCTTGTCCCTAGATTTGTCGTGGGACAAGATTCATTCCAAGACACCACTTCTACTTCGATCGTCTGGGCACTCTGGACTCCGTTCTTGGCATCAAGGCTGCAACCGAGAAGACTCCTGCTGCTCCTGATCTCATCGCGCTGCAGCATCCGTGCCTGTGCTCCATACAGGAACCTTCCAAGGCCTGTGGGTATCCAAGACACTTGAAGGATTCTCCCTTGAAGTGAAGGAGTCACTTATCTGCAGACACCGCAACTAAGCTGACCGGTTTGCTGATCCTGGGCTCCCACAGACTCTGAAAGGCTCAGCAACACAGGGGGTGGTTCTACACTTCCCTCGAGGCCTGCCCTGTCCTCTCACCAAGTTTGAGGCCAGTATCCCTCATCGGAGCTGCAGGAACTGAACCCACTGTGCACCGCGTTGACTTGCTGTTGCAAAGGCTTGTTGGCTTCCTTCCATCAAGTTCTTCAGGCTCCAAGTAGCTCCCACCTCAAGCACCTCTGTGACCAAGATCTTCGTCCTCACCACATCTCTTGCACCATGGGCCTGCATCTTTGGTGAGCTGCTCGAGCTCCTCTTGGGACTCCAGTGCCTCTGGCCTGTGGGTCCTGTTGAGGCTCCACTTTGGTTTCTGTGGGCTCCCCTGATTGTGGTGAGTCACCTGGACCTTGCTGGTTCCAACACTGCCCCTTCTTCACTTTGCACGTTGTTTGCAGTTGCCAAGGCTTATTGGTGCTCCCGATGAACACCGACCCCTTAACTCTTGACATCTGGCATGGGACAGCTCATGAACTGCTCCTTGTGTTGCACAACATCGCCTGGTCCTCACAGCTGCAGCTCAAAGCTCACCTTTTTCCCTCCTGCAGCACCCGACATCGTTGGGCACAAGTCTTCCGTGCCTCCTGGTCACTTCAGGTGGCCTAGACTCTGTCCCCGGTGCTTGCAGGTACTCTTCACCTCGAATCCACCTTTGGGTTCAACCAGACACTTTCGCCTTCTCCAGCAGCAGCATCTTCCTGAAGTCCCCCATTGAGTTTGACAATGGTTTCCAATGCCAATTCACACCTATGCACCCGGCTTCTCTGGTGTAGGTATCCTGGTTCCTAGGTTATCCACGGGTAATGTGGCTCTCCAACCTCTTGTCTTCCACGGGGTTTCTTCAGGGTCCCCTTGGAAGGGTTCTTCTTCTTTAAATTTGCAACCGCAGCTTACCTGTGACTTGTACTGAGAACAGGTTCGTGTTCCCACTCTGCACACGACCTCCTTGGGGCTCCTAGATACTCACCATGGGAGGTTCCTTGGGTCCCCGGCACTTGTACATCTTCTGGGTATAATCTTGACTCGAACCGTGGTTCGCATACCACTATTTTAGTATATGGTTTGTGCCCCCCCTGGTGACCACTGTGTATTCTGTGCTACTTACCTGTTTCCATTGAAAACTATTTTGTGTATTGTGTGTGTATCTTCATCTAGGAGATATCTACATGTGTTAGTGAGTGTCTTATAATAAATACATATTGTTATAAATACACTGTGTGGTTCTTTTTCTCTTAATCTATACCAATGAGATTATGTTCTGGTAAAACAAGCTGCTTTACACTCCTTCTGGACTAAGCCTGAAGGCTGCTCTCCACAGCTACCACTTAGCTTTCTAAGGTTGCCTAAGAGCACTAAAAGCACCATAAGGGTTGTCTGGATTGGTGCAGGGTGCCCACTTACATAAGTGTGCATCAAATACCAAGGCAGCCTCTCACATGTGTCCACCAAAGTTTGCCCCAGCACACACATCTTTCTACATCTTCACACAATTTTGAACCCTCTTAGTTCTTCCTTGACTGGAAGTAGCAGTGATCTCATTATAAAAGGCAACAACGCATATGTGTGCACCATAATAAATTGTACAATGTTTCAGATCTAGAAGACATTGGTGGGTATTCATTCACTTAAGCATCACTATTATGCACCAGCTTGTGCACAGGGCTATTATTTATCTGTGATTCCACATGCCTCCTTTCGTAGGCTAGAAAGGATCTATAGAAAGGCTTTAGAATTTTGCATTACAATTAGAGTGTATGTACTAGTCTGGAGTGTATTGATTTGTAGGGTGATGACAACATAACTCATGAAATTTAAGGTTGCACAGAGTGCCTTTTTCCAGCTTATCTTTTAGGTAAGAACATTTTTGTCTGTTAAGCAAGGCTTGCAATTTCCTCATGTACCTTGGAAAAGTAATCGTCATCTGCAAGTTTCTCATCCATCTACATGAAACTGGGCACATGATGGAATTCAAATATCCTTATTCTAAGCTTGAGAAACAAGTATTTAATGGATAGTACCAACGTTTTTCACCCAGTAACCACAAACAATGGTTAATGTGCTGTACCGCCTTTACCAAGAAAGCCAGTATACTTCACCATTTCAAGATTAAGGATTGCTATCGTCTTTAGTAATGCCCCCAAATTTATTTCCAGATCCATGCTACTACATTATTTTACCAGTAACATTATGGCTGTCCAAGTTCTTTCCGAAGGCTTCAGATTCACTGTCTCCTTTTCTGTTGAAGCCATTGCATTTGAATCTGCCATAGGAAAACATAAGGGATTTGGTATTAGTGTCTCAATCGTAGGACGCTAACCTTTACATATTTAATTTTCAGGGCTCATAGTAAATGCTTCTGTTTACGATCCCATCGTCAGATCCTGAACTATTATATCCTTTACCTAGCATTCTAAGATCAATTGTTGCCTGTACTTCAATCTGGAAAATTGCCCAATTGTTCCACGGGGTTATGCTCCCCTCAGTGTCAATCCCAGAATAAGCTGTCCACGTCATTTGTGGTGTGGTGTGGTGAGTACATCCACCTTCGTCACCAGTTTGTCATCAAAGTAATATGTTGGACCAGTGTCTAGTTAACAATCAGTACCGTTCTTTGTGGGCCTTCATATTTTGAAGCAGTAGGATTGTCGGTCTACATTTCTTGCTTCATCACACATTTGTAAAGTTTTGATGTGGCTTTAAATAGTAAATACATCACTGTAACACATGAACACAGTTTGTCTTTCATACTAAGTAGGTCGGCATAGTTTGGTGAAAGAGAAATAATCTATTTCTACCATAAGGGATGAGATCCAAAATAGAATTGAGATATACATGAGAAAATTGAGTGACTACAACCGGGAAAAGCAAACTTATCATTGCTTGCGTACATGGTGGTACTTCATGTTCCTATGAAAGGCACCACTGGACTTGTATCGTAGTAAAGCTGGAGCTGTGGCGACACATCAGTAGGATGCTCATGACCTTCTAAGTGCCTTTTAGGAGTAGAGAATTCTTCTTTGTCCTCCTAAATGGAAATTAAAGTGACCTATATTGATTGACGAATGGTTATTAAATATCTTAGTATAATTTGTTTCTGATGTCCAGGACATCTATAAATTGATTGAAGAGGAACGGGACAAGCTTTACTATAGCTAACCTATTTTAACAGTCCATTGAAATAGATCTTCATTGTTGGTTGATGCTACCAAACCATTGCATAGAAAGATCAATAGCTACTGAAAAGAAGCTACACTGAGGATATGATACTATGTGTTTCTCTACACAGTGTGTGATGTCCAAATAGCAATATGGATACAAAGCTTACCTGTTCAGAACATACAGCAGGACAGTGTGTGTGTATTCTCTTTTGACTGGTAAAGAGGAAGGATTATGAGTATTTGCAGTATTTTTTGGATTTCCCTTCAAGTGTTCATCTGAGCAGAGTTGTAATAGCACATTGGTAAAGAAAGGTGCTGAATGATGATGACATTGCAAATATCTTAATGGAGGGGGAGTGTTTTTATCATTGTTCTTTTTATTCAAATGTATGTAGATATGGTGTATCCGTGTGTGCAGAGGGACATTCAATAAGACTGTTTCATTAGTTAAACCTATTGATAATAGCTTAAAAACGGAACTTGAGGAAATAGATGCCATTTTACTTCAATATGTTCTGCAGTAGAAGGGTTAAGGTTCTTAAGTTCAGTATGATCATGTTAATGGCTTGCATTCAAGAAGGAGACTATCTGTGCTTAGTAGTTTTTCTGGTTTGTGATTGTAGATAATATCAGTATGGGGTACTTCTTTTCCAAGCTTACAAGAAGTACCACTCTAGCTTATGACCGTGACAGGGTCTTTGGTTCTTTTTTCCTTCTGGTGAAGTGTCTATACCTTGTTGTCTCGTTGATCAAAGCTCTGCACTGTCTTCAAATGGATAGTCTGAATCCATTAAGTACATTGCTCAATCCAAGGTGTTCAATGAGACTACACAAAAACTGTAGTTGTTTGGATCTGCCCTAGATACTGGACATGTCTGAGTACTGTAGTACACCAAGTTATATTTTCAAAGCTATATCATCATATTTAAGTGCTTAGTCTGAAGGTCTAGTCAGCACAAATGGCGTCACTGACTGAACTGAAACTGTACATCAAAATTAAGTTTGCATACGTATCCTCTTCGTTAATGATTTATATTGTGAGAAGCTGAATTGGTATGTGAAAATTAATATTTGAATCTTATCCCTTTTATTAAGGATTTATATTGGAAGACGCCTGACAACCTCAACTGCCAACTTTTAAGTGAATTTTAAACTCTTCCTATGAAACATCGAGGTCTAAACCCAAGCATGTGACGTGAAATGACAAACCGAAAAACCTCCTAATCCTGTTAAGGTTGTGTGATGTGCTCATGTTTTTTTACTGTGTATGCTCTACACTTAGTGTATCACTGGAAGTAGAGAAAAATCGTAGCAGCCAAATAAAATTGTACAATTGTAAATATTCACATATGTAGGATTAGTGTAGAAAGCATGTTCTAGAGTGATCAATATCTTCAACAGAAACAGAAAGTATCCTTTCTTTAAAGTTTGCTTGTCGTAAACATCCAAAGCTCATTTCTGCCTCAGGCAGGCCATGTATATCTTCAATGAAATGTATAAGATCATTATTTCTGAATGTCGAATTACATCCATGCATAATACCCAATCAACTGTGCTTTCTTTAAATTTACCAAATTTAAAAATGATTGATTTTAGTTTGGCCAAAGAAAAGCTATGTTTTTTTTCTTCACAGTTGATTAACTTGACTGAATAGTTTTGATTTTAATAGTAGTTGAGCATGTATTAAAAGTAGCACTTCTTTAGTATTTCCTTGTATTATTTTAGTCAAGAAAGGATTCTGCAGAACAGTAACAATGCCCCACGAGTGATTTGTTGGTAAATATTCAGTTATTAATTTTCTTTGAAATAAAAGAAAAATGAATGCAATTTGTTTGAATAAATGTATCTAGAGAAGCCAGATTACATTGTTGATTATGAAAATGTACAGGAGTTGACGGCCATTGTATATTTTACATGAAACACTTCAAAACAAATTGTGGGATTGTATTCATCAACTTATCAGTCACCTCTAGTTCCTCACTATTGTCTGTGTTTCATTTTTCTGAAGGGAACGAAGCATGATGCTGTGAACATGAACCATCAACACGACTTTGGTCCTATATAATTTGATAATTTGTGGCTGTTAATTGTACAGCTGGCATTTGGTCATGTCCCTGTATTTCTGGCGTTATTAAATTTTAAGTGCACATATTTATAAAGCATTCTTTGAAATATTATATACTTCAACTGTTAAAACTAAACCGAACTCTGTGCCACCACCACTCAAAATACTGCTTTGATTTTACGAAGAAAGTGTTCTATGTGTTTTTTGTGTCAGGCTGACGTATGTCTGGACATACAAAAACGTGTGAATTAGTTTATGCTCTGATTTTGCCTTCAAAGGTTTGAGTTTTATGATTAAATAATATAAAAGAATCCTTTAATTTTATGTTTGTTAGCAAGCAGTATATTTAAATACGATGGACCTGTTCAACATTTTAAATAAAATAGTTTCTTTGTTCAATACATTTTCCGATTTTATTATTATTTTTTTTTTTCAAGCAGATAATTTGAAAATTGTACTTAATTGCTTACTGATCTTGGTAGTATGGCACTTTCAGTTTTCTCAGCTTCCTACAATTTTACTAAATAATTTCACAAACTGCTTCTAAATAAATGCTTGCTTAAATATACTTAAACTTCCTAAATTTGAAATGAAAACTTGAATAATCCTCTTGTCCAGAATCAATTTTAGTCTTTCACAGGTTCAAGTACCAGAGAAGTGTTTTCTCAGTTTTAGGTTTTGTCATAGAGACGTGCAAGCTCCAGGAAGCAACTGTTTGTGATGGATATGAGTAGTAGTTGAGTTCATCATTTCTCAATACATCTTCTACAGAGTGCACGTCTCTGCCCACTGCCATAAGCTGGGCAGATGCACCAGCTAATATATACATTCTAACTTCACCAGATTTTGTGCCTTCCTCTAAAACAACCTCATCCTTGACTGTTTGATATAGTGAGGACTTACAGAGGGGGCAATAACTGTATTTAATTTATTTCTGGGCCCCTTTTTACATCAAGATGTGCTGCAGAACTGGATCTGCTCCTGCACTGAACACAGAAAAGTGAGGAGCTCCATAGTTAAACTGTCGCTGACAGCTGATCCTGGATTGAGTGGATTTCCTGGATAAGACGTGCTGTAAAGTTGGCTCTGCTTCATCAACCACTATTGTATTAACCACTCCATGTGGATATGCAAAAGCTGCTTAGCTGGATTTGTCCCTACCAGTAACTTCTAAGTGTTTTATGTAGAGATGGAGATGCATGTTTTTTTGTACCTCAATAGATAAAGAATAGAATCTTTTTGCATTTATGTATCTTAAAACCCAGAAATATTAACCATGTACAAGTCCACTGAGTTCAAAAATATATCATATACACAACACATACTGGTGACCAGGATCATTTAGAATAAAGGTACAGCCTTTTTTTATATTTCCCTTTGATCGCTCTGAACTCAGAGCTAAATCTCTTTTGAGATTGACCCACCAAGAAAAGCAATAGAACTACTGGTAGAAGGCAGCGGTAGCAGGCATGTTTTGGAGAGGGAGACATAGGGAGAGGTTGTCTATAACGAAAAGGAATGTGAAGTCATGTAAAATAGAAAGAGAGAGCGAAGAGGTCCTATAAATGGATGAGCGCAGGAGAGAGAAAGAAGGCATGAGAAGAAAAACCACAAAGAGCGATGATAACTAGAGGATGTGGCTTAACATATAGAGTGGCCGACTTTGAAGCTGGGGAACCAGGTTCAAATCTGGCAGGAGGCTCAAATATCCTGTGATTCTGGGCAAATCACTTAATCTCCCCGTGCCTAAAAATGAAGATGTCTGTACCTTCGGGTAGAGCATTCTTGAGAGGCTGCTAGTCGAGCGCTCAGTGCTTATTTTAGCTGCATTTGATTTTTCCCTTGTGTCCGATCCCCCCCTGCACCTGAACCACATTTTTAGAATCATTTTAGGAATCTTCAAAAAAACGGAATTATTTTAAAATCATCTTTAGAATTATCCTACTGAACGCTCCTACCCTCGTTTGGGCTGTGAATTCATTTCTCTTGGTCCCTGATCCCTGGGTGCTTGTTTAGACCAGGTCCAGGGCTCGATCCCATTTTGGCGGCCATCTTAGGTGGGGTCACATTGGACGACCGGTCTAGTTGCCCTATAAAAGGAGGGCTTAGCTACCAGACCGGAGATAGAGCATTCTTGAGAGGCTGCTAGTCGAGCGCTCAGTGCTTATTTTAGCTGCATTTGATTTTTCCCTTGTGTCCGATCCCCCCCTGCACCTGAACCACATTTTTAGAATCATTTTAGGAATCTTCAAAAAAACGGAATTATTTTAAAATCATCTTTAGAATTATCCTACTGAACGCTCCTACCCTCGTTTGGGCTGTGAATTCATTTCTCTTGGTCCCTGATCCCTGGGTGCTTGTTTAGACCAGGTCCAGGGCTCGATCCCATTTTGGCGGCCATCTTAGGTGGGGTCACATTGGACGACCGGTCTAGTTGCCCTATAAAAGGAGGGCTTAGCTACCAGACCGGAGATAGAGCATTCTTGAGAGGCTGCTAGTCGAGCGCTCAGTGCTTATTTTAGCTGCATTTGATTTTTCCCTTGTGTCCGATCCCCCCCTGCACCTGAACCACATTTTTAGAATCATTTTAGGAATCTTCAAAAAAACGGAATTATTTTAAAATCATCTTTAGAATTATCCTACTGAACGCTCCTACCCTCGTTTGGGCTGTGAATTCATTTCTCTTGGTCCCTGATCCCTGGGTGCTTGTTTAGACCAGGTCCAGGGCTCGATCCCATTTTGGCGGCCATCTTAGGTGGGGTCACATTGGACGACCGGTCTAGTTGCCCTATAAAAGGAGGGCTTAGCTACCAGACCGGAGATAGAGCATTCTTGAGAGGCTGCTAGTCGAGCGCTCAGTGCTTATTTTAGCTGCATTTGATTTTTCCCTTGTGTCCGATCCCCCCCTGCACCTGAACCACATTTTTAGAATCATTTTAGGAATCTTCAAAAAAACGGAATTATTTTAAAATCATCTTTAGAATTATCCTACTGAACGCTCCTACCCTCGTTTGGGCTGTGAATTCATTTCTCTTGGTCCCTGATCCCTGGGTGCTTGTTTAGACCAGGTCCAGGGCTCGATCCCATTTTGGCGGCCATCTTAGGTGGGGTCACATTGGACGACCGGTCTAGTTGCCCTATAAAAATAGCCCGTTATGGCTCCGCGCAGCGGACGCGCGCAGGGGGCGCGCCGGACTTGCGCCGGAGTTTCGCCAGAGTCAAGCCCGTCTGTGCCCGTCCGGGCCCAGACGGGACCAGGGCCATTGGTTATGCCCGACTCGAGCCCCCATCTAGCCTCTTCGGTCAGATACACGAAGGAAGAGCTTTTATCTTATAGAACACCAAAGCATGTCACATGCTGCTATACCGCTAAAGGGGGAAAACGTTTCAGGGGATGCAGAGTCTGCCAACCGGATTTAGGAGTAACTATCCCCACTACCCTGCGTCGTCTTGCCCTGCTGAATTGCAGATCCCTTCCCTGCCACGCTACGGAGATTAATTCCCTTCTCCTGGACCACAAGGTTGAAGCCTTGTTTCTCACTGAGACTTGGCTATCTGACGCCTCGGGTCCGGATGTGGTTACAGCGCTAGCGCCGGGATATTTGATCTACCATCTTGACAGAGGCGCAGGGAGGGGGGGAGGCTTGGCCATTATCTATAGGGAATCACTGGGCTGCAAAGCATGGGAGGCAGGGGTGAAAGATTGTGAGAGCTGCCAATTTTCCCTTAAATTCTCCCCTACCTGCACGTTGACAGGCCTCCTAGTTTATCGTCCACCTGGGAGTGTGGGGGAGTTTACATCTTCGCTTATGGAAACTACCACTCTCCTGGCCTCAGCTTCGTCCAACTTTATTCTGTTGGGAGATCTCAACTGCCATTTTGATGAGGCAACTGACCCAATGGCAACTAATTTAATGAGCGAGCTGACCGCCCTGGAGATGAATTTGATAAACACCGGGCCCACACATGTTAAAGGGCACCTTTTGGACCCCTTTTTTACGAACATGAGGGGTTTATTAGCTATGCCCCCTCTCGTTCTTCCCTGGTCTGACCATTCACTGATCATGGCAAACTGGGAGGTAAAGGAAGATGATACCTTCCCGTCCAGGAAATTTAGAATAGACAGGGCATGGTCAAGGCTCCCGGTAGAGGCCTGGAATGCCCGGTTGGAGGGCTCCCAGCCTGAGAAAGGTCAGGATCCAGTGACTGCAGACGCTATGATGAGGAACTGGCTGACCAACGCAGTGGACCATGTGCTTCCACTCAAGAAGATGCTTATTAGGGATAAGAGAGTGGGGTCTGCCCCATGGTACTCCCCAGAGCTTAGAACCCTGAGAAAGAACTGTAAACGGGTGGAGAGACTATGGAGGAAGAACCCAGAGACAGAGAGCAGGGAAAAATACCGTAGGGAATTAAGGACGTATAAACTTGCTATACGCGCAGCAAAGGCCTCCTTTTTTGGGGAGAGAGTGAGTCATGCTGCGTCCTCATCCAGGGAAGCCTTTCTAGTGATGAAGGAGCTTCTTAAACCACAGGATCCCATTCTTGTCCACGACAGACCACAGGAAAAATGTCTGGAATTGGCCACTTACTTCAAAAATAAAATTGACACCATTATTAGTTCTCTCCCTCCGGTGATGGGAACCCCGACTTCGTCTGAAGACTTAAGCATGTCGGAAAATTTATTGACGTCTTTTGGCCCCGTAACCTCAGGCGAAGTACTGAAGGTCCTCGGGAGCTTGAAGAGTGGCTCGCCTCAAGACCCAGTCCCAATG
This sequence comes from Triturus cristatus, assembly GCF_964204655.1. Lineage (NCBI taxonomy): Eukaryota > Metazoa > Chordata > Amphibia > Caudata > Salamandridae > Triturus > Triturus cristatus. The sequence goes on from NC_140580.1 coordinate 478,452,389, forward strand.
CGGTATTTAAAGCAGGCTGCCCCATCGATAGGAGAGCCTTTGACCGATTTGGTCAATCTCTCCTTCGCTCATGGCACGGTACCGCCAGACTGGAAGAGCGCAGTCGTTAAAGCGCTTCTGAAGAAGCCTGGCTTAGATCCACAGAACTTAGCCAATTTCAGGCCCATCTCCTTGCTACCAGGGATTAGTAAGGTTGCCGAGAAACTGGTTAACCGCCAACTGTCCAACTTTCTCGAGGAGAATGGTCGGTTGAGAGACTCCCAGACGGGATTCCGACCGGGTCATGGAACCGACACGGCCCTGCTAGCAGTTGTAGAGGAGGCCAGAAGCACTTTGGATACAGGGGGGTCAGTGGCAGTGATCCTCCTGGACCTAAGTGCGGCCTTCGATACTGTCAACCATGGAGTGTTGACACAACGCCTAGCAGAGACAGGAGTCACAGGAGCGGCCCTGGAATGGCTGGCCTCTTTTCTGGAGGGGCGTACCTTCGAGGTTTGGGAAGGCAACGCAAAATCTCCTCCCTTTCCACTTCACTGTGGGGTGCCTCAGGGCTCATCCCTAAGCCCCACGTTATTTAACGTGTATATGGCACCCCTTGAGGGTGTGGTGTCTCCGTTTGGCTTTAAGACCATAAGCTATGCGGATGACACTCAGCTAGTGGTGGGTCTGACACAGCTGGAGAAGCAGCCTGAAACGCTCCATTCATGCTTAAGAGAGGTGTTTGACTGGATGACCAGGTCATCGCTCAAATTGAACGGCTCAAAAACTGAGCTGATGATCTTGGGCCACTCAAACTTCGCCCTCTCGCCGAGCAGCTGGCCCAACTGTATGGGCACTCCGCCTGACCCAAAGAAGGAAATTAAGAGCCTGGGGGTCTGGCTGGAGCCTGATCTGTCCTTTAGGACACACGCCAAGAAGATCGCTGGCGTGTGTTATGGACTGCTCCGCTCGGCCCGTAAGGTTCTCCCCCTCTTACCGGAACTCTCCCGGAAGCTGTTAGTCCAAGGTCTAATCATCTCACGCCTGGACTACAGTAATGCACTCTTTCTCGGAGCACCGGAATCAACGTTCAAAATCCTGCAACAAGTGCAGAACGCGGCAGCCAGGCTGCTGCGGAACGTTCCGGCCAGGCAATCAGCCAGGCCCGCTCTAAAGGCACTCCATTGGCTCCCGGTCAAAGAGAGAGTGACCTTCAAAGCCCTCTGTATTGCTCACAAGAGCATTCAGGGGAAAGGACCTGCTATTCTGAAGGACATGATTCGGCCCTATAAGCCCACCAGAGCCTTACGCTCCGATAATAAACACCTCCTTCAGATAAAGAGAATTAGGAGAGCCCGTTCAGGTGGCAGGAGCTTTTCCATCCATACTGCACACGCCTGGAACTCCCTCCCACTCTCACTACGCTCTGAACCAAACCTGCTCAGGTTCAGGAAACATTTGAAAACTTATCTATTTCCAGAATAATTCTAAATCTGTTCTGCTTCACACAGGCAGCTTGCTCTGATTCTCTATAAGCGCTGGGATGCCTCTGGGTAACCGTGCGCGGTACAAAATTCGTTAATAATAATAATAATAATAAGTTCGCACAATATAAAACTGCAAAACAAAAAAAGAACATTGAGAAAAACAATATAGATGAGGACAAAGAAAATAGAAGATAGTATAAATACAGTGAAGGCGAGAAGGGAAAGCATGGGAATGGGAGTGCCAAAGCGGAAATATGGGGTTTTAAAAAGAATAACAGAAGATGGAGAGGGAGCAAGGGGGTGTAGAAGTGGAGGGAAAAGAACTGGAGAGAAAGAAGAAAAATGGAGATTGAATAGAAGAAGTGAGACAAAGAATAGGAGAGGCACAGATGTAGAGAAAGACAGGATAGTGGACAAAGAGACATTAGGGATAGATTGTGAGATTGATGGAGGTAAGACAGGATAAGTCTTTGTGAAAATTAAAACACAACACGTCAGGAAGCCTGAAGTCAAACTAGTGTTTAGTGTAAAATAGTAAGCAGTACAGCAAAAGATCAAAGACTACTGTCATTTCAAATGACCATGGTTCTTGCTAGAACACAGTCCGTTGGACCAAAAGGTAAAAACATAGAAAACTACACCAGTATATATTGGGTTATTTTTCAACACAGCTCGGTGAAGAATAATCAAGCGACAGACACTTGCTCACAAAGTAGAGATGATTCATTATGTGACAAAGATTTGTCTCTCAGTGAAAGCGTATCGGATGTGCAAGTCATAGGCTCTCCTCAAGGAAGTGCAAAACAGCCTTAAGGTGACGACATAATTCTTATACACAGTATTAAACTCAGTATTCTCACAAAATCCCACTTCCCCTTGCCAGGTTTGAAAATGAGTTTACGCTGTTAGAAAATGTGCAACCCTGAGACTTATTGCTTCTTGGAATCATGTTATTTTGCAGACATATTCAGTATTACAGGAAGCTTAAGGCTAATACAACACAAAATCCAGATTTGATTAAATGTTTGATACATTCCGGATTACATATGGGGTTACCGACACTGTATTGCACAGGAGTTTATAAACATAATACAGCGTTTATTTGTTTCCACAGCCATCCTTTTCTCCTGAGAGGAAAGGAAAAAGTTTGGTTCAGTAGAATACAGTCTTGCCATTTCTTTATTGATTTCATTATCTCTTCCCTCACCATGCAGAGAAGTAGCAATCGTTAAATTATTGGTGTGCCTTGATTTTTGCAAACACACTGTATGACGACAAGATCTGTCTATTGACAATGTAGATAACAACCACAATCAGTATAATACCAATAATGGAGTTGAATATCTGCATACCCCAACAGCTGAAAGCGTCCTTCAACCATGCCCAGATGCCGTTGGAACTCAGGTCAGGTTTGCTTTGTATTTCGTGTTATTTTTTTTTGCACTCTCCTTAATGTTATCTATCTGCTTACATATGCTTAGAGAAGTGTTCGGGAGAGGAGTGCATCATTTGATTCCTACAATTGCTCTGAGCCCCCTTTAGTGTCTAAGAAAAAAAATCTAAATTCATCCTATTTTGAATCTGCATCTTGGCGTGGGCATCTAGCTGCTCTGTTACTAATCTCAAAACTTGTGATTGAGGTTTTTTTCAAAACCTCCTTAGCTCATATAAGGCAACATTCATTCTGTACATGGGATTTGGAGGAAAGCATAAACTGGAGGTAGTTTAAACAGCCCGGCTACCCTTTTTACTAAGGGATGATCACTAAAGTGCCTTATGGCTGGAACAATATACCAACAAATATACTTGAGCCATTTCCTTCCCTTTGCTCGCAAATACATCCTTGCTTGACCATTGCAAAATTATTTATGTCTGACATGTTGCAGTTGAAACGATTAATGAGCTTGTTTACGGCCTGGGGAAGATGAAGAGGAAATGCTGGCACACTCCAGCCTGCCTTGTCATTACAGTGGAAGGTTCAGCTTCTTTCGGCATTCTAATAATTCTCCATTCCCTGGAGAAGATGGACCTCACTACCAGCCAGATGTTCAAGGCAACAAGATAGATACCATGCCAGACCCACAGAGGGATCAGATATCCTGAAGAAGGAGATTGCGGACCTCAGACAGAGGCAGTAACAATGAGAGGGTATGGGGGCAAAATCATTCAGTGGTAGAGAAGACATAGGAGATGGGCATGCAGACTTTGACCCATCATCATGGAATGAGTCCTCAGCAGGGGTTTCAACAGATAATGTTAGGATTGGCAAAGACTGGAAGAAGCGGCAGCAAAACCATTTTCTCTAGGAGATCTGACTTGTTTACAGTGAGAAGAGTGAATACAAGTACCCAGGCATCAGCATTTGACAATTGTGTTTGTGACAAGCAGAATCTGATAGGGTCCTTGCAACTGCGGCTGTATGGCAGTCTACCTCAGGTATACACATATATATACCCAATCACTAGACTGGATGCAATGGCAGACCTCATTTGGACACTCCAGTAAAGTAAATTGTACCTGTGAAGGGAAACTGTAGAGTCATTCTATAAGATTTCTCCAATATTGTAAAACATAATTATTAAACTGCAGATCAGCTCAGCAGCGAAAACGGGGGGTTTTGAGGGTAGCATGATGGGTCAGCCCATAACCATTTCATATAGGTTTAATTTTGTTTTCATTGGGAAGGGATAATCCTCAAGGACCACAAGGCTAAAGTGAGACCACCATGCCATTTTAACTTGGTTTCATATCTTAGCCAACTTAGTCTTCAGAAATACTGCTTTTCATTTTATCCACTAACTCTCTGTGTTGGACACAGTGGAAATGCTAATCCATTCATAGAGCTTTACAGATTGCTTGCAGAATTGTAGACACAAAGTGTGTCCCCTGGTCACTACAGATTTGGCTTGGCACCACAAACCTAGGGATAACGTCTCTGAGTAATAGCTTAGCTACAATAATGGCTTCTGTGCAAGCACATGGGTATGTTTCTACCCATCTTTAAAACATGCACACCGTGACAAGTACATAGGAGTAGTTTGCATATTCAGTTAATTGAATGAGGTCATGCTGGATGTGGACAGTGTGGTTGGCCTTAACCCCTAGCATTGATTGAGACATTTGGTAAAGGATTGACCCTTTGGCTTTAGAATCAAAGACGGGTACAAAGGGGATCATAGCATCCCTGCCAACATGTGCTTTTTCATGGTAAAACCCGGTACGTTTGATGAGTAGAAGGTTTGGTGTGTCCACATGCCCAATCCTGCCTCAAGTCTCATTTACAATGTTGCTTGATCCAGGATTGCATTTCATTTTTGGAAGTTTGCTGCTGCAATTGAGGTGAAGAAATCAAAACCTTCTCAGGGGTTTCACTGATACACCTGGTCCTTTTAAACCAACAAAGAAGAGATTGGCACAGAAGCTGTAATATAAAAGACATCTTTTTTATTAACCTCAGATGAGGGAGATTGCGTCACACAGTAATCTCAAGTCACTGTAGGAGGCATTCTAAGGAGTACTGAGAACAGGGCCTTATATACCTACACAGGGGCTCAAAAGAAGGCGGTACAAGTACACATGAGAAGAGTTACACACATAGATGGTCATACAGAAAATGCACAGTCAACAAGTAGGAGGAGCAATGAGTTGCTGACATCAGTTAGAACAGCCTGACAGTTCTATACTAGGAGCAGGTGCATTCTACTAACTAGGCCCTTCTGAGCATGTGCAAGGCTCTGGAAGAGGGAGAAAGCAAATGGCTAGCAAATAGCTAACTAAAATGGCTGCCAAGTACAAAATGGCTTTCAGCTCATGCTAACAGATCCCTGTAATCTTTAACAGATGGTCCTTTTAGCATGAGCTAAAGACATTCCCATGATCCAGTAGGAACACAGAAAATATTTGCACATTAATTTTCATAAATCTATCAATATCCTAATTCATTGCTAGGTGGGCATTTTACATTCTAAACATTTCAGTAAGCGGGTATATATAAGGTATAAGCAGGAGTACAAAGGGAACAGAGCTTTGGGTCATACAGATAGCAAGAGAGAGTAATGACTATAATCACAAACAGAATTATTAACTTTCTAGTCCTAAGCAAATCCCAGAACCATCTAGTAAAAACATTTTCAAGGCTCCTATGTATTTCAGTGACCATCCATTTCAACTTCAGAATAGCCAACAGCACATATCTAATAAAAACATCTTCACTAGACTTTTCTAGTGTTTCCTTTATGAGGGCTAGAGTATCATTCATTATAATCAAGGAAAGGGTAAAGTAACATTTGTAAACTGCTCAGATGAACTTTTCTCTCACAGAATAAACATTATTCCTAATGCAACTATTGAAGCAGTCAGACATATTATTACAAAAATAATCCTGGATCCAGGGGACCAGGAGGACCAAACAGGGCCATAGGAATTAGGACGAAGAGCTGCAAAGGGCTGCTCCTCAAAAATGGGACGTCTAAAGGGGCAAATTTTTAACAAAAAAGAAGTCGTCCTTGGGAAATTGAAGCCTCTGTACAACCAGCCAGAGAGGAGTCTTCTCCCTGTGTCCGTTTGAGCCTCACAGGCAGGCTCTTGTTGTTCCCACGGTGGAGCTGCACAACTCGCAACTCGGGAATCACGGCCCAGTTTCATTGGAAAAGTTTCTTCTTTCAGGATAGGGCAATCACCCACCAGGGCAAATGCTCTCAGCGATCCTGTCCAGTGTCTCCGGCAGTGCACCAGTTTTCTTCACTTCAATCTAACAGGCAGCAGAGACACAGCACCTGTACCCTGAACTCAAGTCCTTCCCTAACTCCTGTATTGCTCTGCTGGTACACTGCTCTTTGTTGGGGCCACACATTGCATCCAGTGTGCCCAGGTATCTCTTAACCAACAAACAAAAGGTGCATACTTGCAGTCACTTTGGGACCAGGATTCAGAGGCCTGATGCTAGGATCTCTGAAGCAACCCTTGTTTCAAAGGGGGTTACCTCAAGCAAAAACAACCTTGCCGTTCTGATCGGTCTGTGACTCTCTCAGCTGGGCATCAAAAACTTGATCCACGATTTCTCCTTTCCGATTTGTGACCCCGTCTTTCGCCCAAGACAGTGACAGGGGTACACACTTCACATCCCAGTGCTTCCGGCCTTCTACCTTCACTGAGGTCCTAGTTGCCAGCAATGCCTGTGCTGGTTACCTTCAACTTGGACTGGTGCTGACTTCCCAAGCTAGCTCTGATGTCCGGGCCCCTCTGGCAATGGTTGTAAGGCAGCAAATATCTATTGGTGGACAAAAGAAAAGGTCTTTGGGCAAGGCACAGAAATAATCTATCAACAGAGAGGATAGTCTCAGAATACTTCCTAGTCTTGGGACGCCCCATATATTAGCAAGGCACCCAAGAAGCACTTCATCTATGTGAGAGTTAAAAAAACAAAAACAACCTGGGCCTATTGGCAAGTATAAAAGGAACTCTTTGGTGAACTGACAAGAGTAATACGTCACCCAATTCCAAGCAGCCAAGGAAGTCTGTGTTCATTTACTAAGTTCTGAGGAAAAGAGAAAAACAATACAGACATACTCCATATCCTTACATCTGTGTATGCCTATATTATTCATCTGAAGACCCTCAATAAAAAAGGAAATGTTCTACACTTATACTCATAGACTTTGCATTACTTGTACAGGACTGCAGACACTTCTAAAATGATTTCTCTTAATAAAAGCACCTACATTGTACGCGTAGGACCATGCTCTCATGTTATAGGAGCAACAGGAAAATCTAAAACTGCTAATTTAACAGGGATTTCTATTACATAAAGAACTAAAAATGTCAACATAATGGGTACATACATTTTTCCAGCAGAACATATTGTGACAAACAAACTATAAAACAATATTTTCCTCAAAAATGTTTGCTAAGGATCACATGGGCATCTTCCCTGCATTCTACTTTTCACAATCCAAACTATGCAACATCAGCTCTAATAAGGACTGTCAGTTTATTTACACATACTAGCTAATAATAATGATGTTATCACCTGAGAATTGTAAAACAAAGAATAACCACAGATAGTTCCCCTTAAAGATCAAATAAGGGAACAGCAATCTAGACTACTCATCCATGCATAATTTCATCAGACAGGGTGGGCAGTAACACAGCATATTTATTTATTCATTTAATTAATGCTTACAATTTTTAAAACAGTATTGCTGAATAGCCAATTAAATGTCTCATGGCAGACAGTTTAGAGCTTAGTGAGAAAAAGAGAGAGAAAACATAAATTTGCCTACCCTTAATTTGTAGAGGAGCCAGCCTCCTTCCCCCATTTTGACAGTAGGAAACCTGAAACGAGGTTTCACTTCTGTCAACACTATCAACCCCTATTTGTAGCACCTGGGCATAAACAAAGTTATAGGAGGTAAATAGCACATTGAACTAGCTAAAGAACATGAATAACCAACCACCAATTCCTTTAGCAAATGTACAAGTGTAACATGAGGGCGCATGAATTCAAACTAAATCCCATTGCCTTATTTATCTCAGCTTTTGCACAGTAATCTTCAAACCAAAAAGCATTAGTGCTGTATATATGGCAAAGCTATCTGTTAATCAAAGCTCACATATACCATTATATTGCCCTTTGTTCATATCAGTGCACAAAAACTTGCTTTTGCCAAAAAAAAGTAAGCAAAACCTCTGTTTCTCTCCCTGCCCTGCCATCTCATATTTCAAAATGTTTCAAATGTCGAAATGTCAAAGCAAGCCTTGCTCTGAGCCCTGCTAGGCTTCTAAATGTAGAACTTCGACCTTTAACCCATTATCAGCTGTCCCATTTTGTGTGTAAGGGTTTCCATGCAGTTCTCCCAATTCAAAGTGACCCTGGAGACTTAGGGGCTGAAAAGCAGACCCACTCCATTCCTGTCTACCAGCAATTCAGAGGTAAGCTTAATAACTTCTGCTAGTTTTTTGTACATATTTATGTTTGTAAGCAGTGTGCTGAGTGCTTGTCTAGCAGTATAGATGTCAGCTATTCATTCTATACTTACATATGTGCATTTACTGGAGCCTAAGGCAGTTTAAAAGCTGCTCTGAGTGAGAGAATTGCTTGTAAAGAGTGAATTTTACCCAATTTCGGCTTTGATGTTTGGGGCACTTAAAAATGAATATCCTACAATGTTTTTGCATAATAGTCATCCCTAGAATGTCCTCTACATATCCCAGAGATGGGGGATCAGAAATGTATAATGTATACCCTTATAAAAATGAGTTTTGTACGCATGGGTAAAGTGACATTTCACATGTAAGTTACCCCCTATTGCGGTACAGCACTGCTTACATTCAATTTTGATGCTAGGAGGTCATAGTATCATTATTAGGCATTATAAAGATTAAAAAACAAATTTAATGCACTTAACTTTAATAAAAAATGTTTTATATAATCAAAATATATATATATCTTTTTAATAAATCCAATCATTTTGATGAGTCCACATATGAAAAGCAAGCTTCATCCCTTGCCTATCATATTTAAACGCATTCAGTCATAACCCTAAGCACAGAAGCCTAACTTGAAACATGAAAAATCTGTGCCACTTTATTTTATAAAGGACAGTCATTATTTAACATCTAAACCACAGATGTGCTTATGTAAAAAGGCATTAAGAAAGGAAATCCCTACTGTCAATCTGTTCTCTGTTATCCAAAATAATGAAACTATATTTCTAACTTTTAAAACAGCAGTCTGAAATGCAGGGTTTTACCGAGGTTGCACTGACTTAAAATCTTGATGACTCAGCATTTTCCCCTCTGTAGCCTGCAGTCAGAAATAGCCATGTGCTGACACAGCTGTTACTTGTGATCCGCAGGCGTCGAATTCACACGCCTTTCAAGCCAGCCTTTCAAGCCAGCACAAATCTATCTTTCTGTAATGTGTGTTTAGTTCAACAACAACCATATCACTCAGATAATGTGAATGCCTTTTAACACCTAATACATAAGGATAAATGCTGTGACATTTTGTATTTTATTTATTGCAAAACACACAATTTCGTTTTTGAGGCCTTTTTTATTTCTATTCAATGTGGATTCTAATTGTATCTTTAGCATTGTGGCAATTTGCACACATGTATAGTGTCTTACCCTGTCAATTTTAATGATAGCGTGCAGCTATTTAGCATATATTATATAATTTATTGCTGGATTATTTAAAAATATATTTTATTGATATTTTGCATAACAGAATGATAACAAAAAAAGACATTTTGAGCTCATTCCAGACATTTTCAGAAGGGGGTCATACACTCAGAACACACAATAGAGCACGCTTAAGGCTAGCCATTCTTGCACCAAGAGCGCAATCGCTACTTACTCACACAAGTACCACTAATGATAAACCACATAGACATTTAAACACACATTTAACCCACAGATCAACACTTAGGGCAGAAAGAAAAACAGCCCACAGACTGTACTTAAACCAAACCATTTGTAAATACTAATTGTAAGTCATATTTACAAGAAAATCTCTCAAAAGTAGTTCAAAAACAGCCCAAAAAAAGACTTTTCCATTTTCAAGAAGCCAAAAAACACCAAATTCGCCAATTTGGCTGGCAGAACTTCAAAAATCGCCCTGCATATCACCACTTATGAATGTTACTAAGTGCACAGACCAGGATCCTTTCTATGTACATATTTAGTTCCTCGGGGTACTAGTCACCGAGGAAGAAATACGTTTTTTTATACCTAATCCTAGTTAGGTATCCCCTCTAGGGGAGCCGGCTGATTTCATACAAGTTCCAAAATGGTACCTCCAAGAAAGCAACACATTCCATGATGTGTGCTAAGAACAGGCATGCCAAGAATATTGCAGCATATACAATATTATACACAAAGTAGCACTTAACTCAAAGTGTGCCGTTCAAGTTTACAAAAGTTTGTCATTACCAGCCTACATAAATTGCAATTCATATATTTCCAAATTCCAAATGTTGGCCAATTTCCATACAATTCCAAAAAGCGTCGCAGCAAAAGACCTTACCAAGCACAAAAATCTCCAATCTCAGTGCCAAGTTCTGAGTGACCAAACGGTCGTTTTTAGAATACTCACACCAAAAATGTTCTCAATCGGGAGTGGTAAGCAGTTGGAGGAGTCAATTTAGTAAGACCAGAAATATACTGGGCTGCAGAGACAGAAAATCTCAGTTTAGAGTACCTTCTTACTAGAGTCCTGTTCTGTCCTCCTCAGTAGATTCCTGTCTCCCATCAAGATCACTCCCTTGGATAGCCACTTCTCTGATGAGCCTCACAGAGGGCACCAATTGAAGAAATCAAAACCTTCTCAGGGGTTTCACTGATACACCTGGTCCTTTTAAACCAACAAAGAAGAGATTGGCACAGAAGCTGTAATAGAAAATACATCTTTTTTATTAACCTCAGATGAGGGAGATTGCGTCACACAGTAATCTCAAGTCACTGTAGGAGGCATTCTAAGGAGTATAGAGAACAGGGGCCTTATATACCCACACAGGGGCGGTACAAGTACACATGAGAAGAGTTACACACATAGATGGTCATACAGAAAATGCACAGTCAACAAGTAGGAGGAGTAATGAGTTGCTGACATCAGTTAGAACAGCCTGACAGTTCTATACTAGGAGCAGCTGCATTCTACTAGCTAGGCCCTTCTGAGCATGTGCAAGGCTCTGGAAGAGGGAGAAAGCAAATGGCTAGCACATAGCCAACGAAAATGGCTGCCAAGTACAAAATGGCTTTCAGCTCATGCTAATCGATCCCTGTAATCTTTAACAGAGGCACATGTTTTAACATTGATACCGGAAATAAATCCGTTTTCACATTATACATAGCAACATCAGCTGTTTTAAATCAAGGGGCATTTAAAAAAGCTGAGTCAGCTAAGACGTTGCCCCCTGAAACAACGTCATGAGGGTGCTGGTCAGCAGCGCACTACACTTCTGCCACCTTTTCCAGCACTTTCAAGGCATTTAAAAGATATAGAACATACTGCTAATTTTATAGGGGTACTTGCCGAGGTCAGAAAAGGTCTTTGCATCCACAGGAGCCCAGAGTCATGGATTACTCCAAATGATTCACTGTACACAGTAACAGTCTTTTCTGTAACTAAGAAGCAATGACCTCTGCAACTCACGCTGATATCACTGCGAGTAAATTACAGCTTTCCACAATTTGATATACTGAGCAGACATTGTAACCACCAACTAGAGTACCTTTAGCATTTCTAAGACCAGATGCATCCACAAAATAAATTAGCTCATATCAGGAGCACATCAGTTAAATAAACACATGACTTAGTAACCTGGCAGTAGCTAAAACACATCAGGTGGATTGCCATTCTCACTGGTAGGAATCAGAGAAGCAGGGTTCAGGGCAGGGCAGGGCAGCAGACTAAGTATGACCTAGTGAACTGCCCCAGGGCCAGACCCATTTGCCTCCCCCTGTTGGAGTGTGGCGGATAAGTCATAGGGTTCGGTAGATTCAGGAGGATGTCAGCTTCGGGCAGTGCCATAGAAGGTGAAACGGTGTTCATTTTAACCCCGCCAACACTCCTTGGAGCGTCCTGTCTGCCATTTCTGAAGCCTCTCGAGGTGAGATACCAGTAGGAGACAATCTTATATGCAGTCTCAGTACCAGCCATGATGTGCGCGGTGTGTTGTGTCCTAAAAAAATGTATCCCCACTATTTTAGCAGAGAGATTTCTGCCCAGTTCCGCCTCCCAGTGAAATTGTCCCTTGGAGTTATGGGTCCTTGCCCAACAAAGCATAAAGATCAGTCATAAGGCGTTTCTTGTTGGCTAGGGTTCAGCCCCAATTTCATCAAGCTTATTAGCCTGCTTCATACTGAGCCCACAGCTCATCCAAAAGCAAATGGTTTACTGTCCGAACCATTCCCTATAAAAACGTGGAACCAGACAGGGCTGCCCCCTCTCGCCACTGTTATTCGCAGTGGCGATGGAGCCTCTTGCTGCCAGAATACGTCAACACCACACTCCTCGTGGGCTGGGGTTTACAGACAGAAGTCTAATAATTTCAATGTACGCCGATGATATTACACTGTTCATTCGGAAACCAGACGAAAACTTAAATCGGTTGTGGCGGGAAGGTCTCCAACTCTGTGGAATGTCTGGTATAAAAATCAACAGGTCTAAATTGTCACTCCTGCCTCTAACTGACACCCCACTAGAAACTGAACTAGAAACTCTGCTCACATGGGCTGATGGCTCATTAAAATACTTGGGCATATAGCTGTGTAGAGACATGCAAGAAATCTGGTGCATGAATTTTGGTCGGCTGTTAGACGGGCTGGAGCGCAATTCAAAGTACTGGTCGGCTCTGCCCTTGTCCCTGGCTGGTAGAATAGCCATAACAAAAATGATTGTCCTCCCCTAGTTCCTATACTTATTTGCAAACATCCCCATCCACCTCACTCCAGCCTTCTTTAAATCCCTCTGTTCCATTGTAATAGCCCTGGTGTGGGTCGGGAGGCAGCCACGGGTAGGTTGGGAACTGTTGACACGTCCGCTTTCACAGGGGGCTAGGGGCTCCTGACTTCGAACTTTATGAACTGTGTGCGCAAGCCCAATACCTCCATTTCTGGGTGCATCCCATCCCATTTCAATCGCATGTGGCAACTGAGAAAGATGTAGCAGACCCCGTCACTCTGCATGTCGCACTATACAAACCCTATCGTAGAACAACCGGTGAAGTGAATGCAGTAGAGACACTGCGCTGGGCCTGGGAGGTTCGAAGGAAGTGTGGCGAGACCCCATTGCTACATGCACCCTCCACCCCACCTGCTTATCACACACTCCTCCCCTCTCTTCAGGACAAGGGTACCATTGCGCGCCCGCAAAATGGGCCTCACTACATTAGGAGACCTCTACCCGCAGGATACATTCCTAGAGACACAGCAAAATCAAGAAGGCAACCCGGTGCCTATTTTAGAATTACTTCTACACTACCAACTCAGAACTACCTACAAAACATTGCACACCTCCTTTCCAGCAGCCCCATGCAACAATGCCGCCATTGGAACACATACTTGTTACGCCGTCTCCTCGTAAAATGAATACCAGGTTATACAACCTAACGCATACAAACACCCCCTTCATCGCCCCAAAGGCTCTGGAGCAATGGAGGGTGGACCTAAATGAATCACCTACAGACGGACAATGGTCATTCTGCTGCTCTCAGCTTCGATATCTATCCCCAAACTACAAGTTGAGAATTATTCACTTTAAGTTCAAACACAGGGTGTATCTCACTCCCCTGCAGCTTTACAAAATGGTACTACGCCCAGACACGAACTGCTGGAAATATAAGTAAGAAGATGCAACTTTCCTGCATGTCGCGTGGACTTGCCCATCCATAGCCCAATTCTGGGAGTATATGCAATTATCCACGTGGTCACAGGTGTCTCATTGAAATGCACACATGGTAACATCAGACACTTCTGCGCCTGCCGCAGAAACATAACCACTAACACAGCCCCACTCATCGCTCCGATACGCACCACCTGCATGCACCTCCCGTAGGTGCTGTACACTCATATCTGTTACACTCTTGTGCCAAAAGAACTCGGTATATGCATAGCTGTGGTAAATGAAATGCCCGATAATGTTTATATGGTCTAATGGACAATCTCACAGCATTGTAATCTGTGTACATGTTGCTGGCAAACCTGCCGTATATGACACCATATTTGCAATAACCTCAAGTGATGTAACTTAAACTTGCTCTGCACTGGTCTACTACTGATTTGTTTAGAACTATAGTCCTGTAATTGTACTATATAGTTTGACACTGCCCAAATGTCTGTAACATTTATATGTCTGAATACAACAATAAAACAAAAAGGACAAGCCATTTCACGAAGGGGGTCATAGTCCATCACGGCCCATGTCTGTTGCCAGATTCCGTCAGCCAATGTCGAAGTGTAAGTATTGTATGGGGTGAGAGTCTGCTAGGGAATAGGCAGCCTTTAGCTGGTCAAAGAGAATAAGTCAATGTGTGTCAAAGAGGCAACCCACCTGCATACAGCCCCCATCCCGCTAGCGTCGGAATAGTTCTGCTTGCATTTCAGGGGGGACGTCAGGGTTAGCCAAAATTGGAGTCATAGGGGAAGGAAAACATCAAACCTGTTTTGACCACCATGGAATCCCATACCTTAAGTGTGATGCCGGTCACCGGGGAAGAGTAAAGGCCCCAGGCCCTATGTTTACGGGGAAGTCAGACGTCTTTCCAGATGTTGTGTAGTGTGGGTTAACCACGCACTATGTACAACGCTAAGTTAGCATAACCTCGATGGTTGTTAGAGAGCCAGCTTGCTGCTTCTGCTGCTTTTGCACGCGACACTGTTGTTACATGTTATTCATTCGAGAACTGCTGACTCGACTTTGCTTCACATGAGAACCGTCTGTTGTTTAACATCCTTAACAGCGAGTAGTGACCTTGGTCTGTACACCGTGTAAGGAACGAGTCTGGGTCACTAGACAGGGCAGGTTGTTGTGTTCAGGTTGATCGTACCACTTTTTAGCCATAACATACATACAGCTGCCAATACCTGAAAGACGAGCCCTTTAATATTACAGAGCAGCATGTTTTCTGTTACATTCGAAACGAAGAGCTGATGCAGGAGAGAGCCTAGCTGATCCTGTGATGTGATTCCACTAAGCTGATCTATAAGGTATGGGGTCCCCCATGCAAGGGTAAGAGACCTTCTATTAGTCTAATAATACCTTATTAGTTGCTAGAGAAAGGAGGGTGGTTGTGTTCCACGGTCATTATTATTATGATTGCTCCTTTTATTTTCTATGGTATTGTAACAATGCTGAGGGTGCTGATCCTAACCATTTTTCTGCTTGTGTTAGCCAAAGTACTGCATCTTAGGACGCGAGGTTTATAAAATAAACTCTTTAAACTTTTACTGTGTCTTTGTTATTCTGTTGTGGACTGATATATAGCTACCAACGGGTATTTTGGTTTCCCACCACTCCTGAGAGTATCTAAGTCGCTTCTTCTGGGTTGTCTATACATTGGGACCGCCGAGCCATATCTCGGATAACGAATGTGACACTAAGCTAGTCAGATAGGGGTTCTGAGGGGAGTTTCTGGTACACCACAATTCTCTGAGGTCCTGGCTTCCTGCGCATAGTTCTGTGCATAAGCAGAATCCCTGCAACAGTTGAAGCCCGCTACCGCTTGATCCATAAAGGACCACTGCTTCTCAGAAAGCAGGCGGTTCGTTTACACCAGAAATCTGAGTTGGGCTGCATAGTAGTAGCAAAGCTGTAGGGGCACCGCCAGAACACCATCTTGTTTTGTGCAGTAGAGCAGATGTTTGGGAGGCAGGTTTTCTTCCCATTCCATTGGAATTTATTATTCTCCAGCTGGAGGGAGCGAATGGTGTGTGAGGGTCGTCCCAGAGGCAAGGTCTGATCCAAGTAGAATATGTGCAGGAGGATGGTCATCTTGACCGCTGCTATTTTGCCTATCCAGGAGAGTCGAAGGTGGCTTCAGGTCGCCAGGTCTCTGCGCATTTGAGAGGCTAGGGTGGCATAATTGGGAGCCAATGTTTTCAGGCTAGACCGTGCAAGCAACAGGCCTAGATAGGGTATGGTGTCCACTGCCCACTCAAAAGGAAATAGGGACAGTAAGGCACGTTTGTGAGGGAGAGTGACTGAGAGGTTTAGGATTTGAGACTTCTGCTTGTTCACCTCGAATCCTGAAAACCTCCCCAGAAATTTTTGTTACCAAAACAGGAAGCGAAAACATCGACTCAGTGATGGACAAGATGACATCATCATCATACAAGCGGATTAGATGAATCCTGAGACATCCGGGTTGTCCCTCAATCGCTGCACCGGAATCTCCATTTACAGAGCAAAAAGAAGAGGGGATAAGGTGCCGCCTTGGCGAGTGCCACATCATGTATGGAATGGAGGGGATGATATACCATTGACACTAACCGAGGCCCGGTGACCACTATAAATGCTTCAGACCCAATTGCAGAACCTATCGCTGATATCAAATTTCCGTAGTGTGTCAAATAGGTAAGGCCAATAGACACAGACAAAAGCCTTCTAGGCATCAATGTAGAGGAGTAAGGCTTCTATCTGTGATCTCTGTGTCTTAGCCATAAGATGTAGAAGGCACTTGGTATTGTTGCCAAACTGGCACGTGGGAATAAATCCTGCTTGGTCTTGCTTGATCAGGCCTGGTATGAGTGGCTTGAGGGGGTGTGCTAATATGCTGGTGAACAACTTTACATCTATGTTCAGAAGCGAAATAGGTCGATACGACCCACAAAGGTCCGGGTCCTTACCTAATTTCACAATTCCAGAAATGGCTGCCTCCAGCATGGAGACAGTACGGGTTCTGGAGTATGCAAAAGAATTATAAAGCTGAGTAACTGGAGGAGCTAAGTCCTGACAGAGGTTTTGTAGAATTATGGGCTAAAGCCATCCGGCCCCGGGGACTTCAGTGGTTTTAGCTGTGAGATGGCCGAATTCCCCTCCTCTATGCGGATTGGTTGTTCCAAGGCCATAACTTCCCTATCGGGAAGGGCAGCATTCTGGAGATAACCTAAGGAATCTCCTCTGGGTCCGTCGGAGGCTGTATAGAGAGAACCGTAGATGGCCTGAAAAGCCGTAGCTATTTCGTCATCTGAGCAGGCCTCAGTTGAGGGACACCTATGGATCGTCTTCACTAATCCAGAGTGCACTTTGCTACTGATGCACTGCTCCAACATGCACCCACATCAATTACTCCCCTTATAAAATTCATGCTTGAGATGCACCAAAGCGTATTCCACCCTGTCCAAGTCTAGGTGTTTGAGAAGGAGCCAAGCTTTCTCAAGCTCTCTCCACACCCTGGGGTCCCCTGTTCACTTGTGTTTATCTTTGAGTACCAAAACAGTCCACTTCAGACTTTTTCGTTTGTCTACTGTGGTGGGAATGGCTATGAGCTCCCCTATCAACACCTGTTTCAGGGTTTCCCAGATAGAGACAACGGAGGTCTCCCTAGTCTCGTAGGTTAGGAGGTAGTCCGCTATTACCTTTTGTAGGGATTCAAGCGTAGTTTGGGACTGCAACAGGGCATCCTGAAGACACCAGCTGTAACTCCTGGGCTGAGTCACAGGCAATCTAAGAAATAGAGACAAAGAGCCATGGTCAGAGAGCGAACACTGCTCAATAGACCATTCTGGTGCAGATGTAGCAAGGCATGGTTCACCAAAAAGTGTATGTATGTCTTATGTGCAGCCAAATATGTGTAGTCCCTAGTAGAGGGGTGTAGTCTGCCGCCAGATGCCCTGCTGTCCACAGTCTGTGAGCCAACGTAGCCCTTTGGGTGAGAAAACCCCAGTCTGGTCAGAGCACTGCGCAGAGCGATCTATGTTGGTGTCCATAACCAGGTTCATGTCCCCACCTAGCAAGAAAGCTGCATCAGGAGTCTGAAGCACCGGGGCCAGTTCCTGGCATTCGTTGGGGGTATAGACGCTTGCCATGGTAAAATGGAAGGTGTCCACCCTAAGTCGCAAGACTATGAGGTAACCCTTGACCTCCACTATCGTGGACAGAATTTCTCCCCTAAAACCCTGTGAGAGTAGGATGGCCACACCACTTTTCTTCATAGGGCAGGAGGATCAGAATTGGCATGGGAACCAATGAGACAGCATTCTGTGTACATCTTTAGAGAGCAAATGAGTTTCCTGCCAGAGGCAAAAGTAACTGCTGGACGATTTGAGAAGGAAAATGACCACTAACCTTTTCATGGGATTGTTAAGGCCTAGCACATTGAGGCTAGTAACCTTAAGGTCTCAGAAAATGAAGCATGAGAGCAAAATGCTTAGTTAGCCCCCCCAGCACCTAAAGCAACGAGGCTTCTTCCTCCACAGCTGACCACCGTTTTGTGATCTGAGTACCAAGGGTAAACACCCATAAAACAACCCCAACAAAGCAAGTAAATAAACAAACAACCAAGGAATGCAGCAGTCCATTAACCATGGAATCATAGAGTGAATCTTGACCTTAGAGGTCAAGTCATAGAGAAACAATCCCTTGGCGACCATATCACTTACTTGAGGGTTCATCTGTCCATTATTACTCTCACATCAATACATATGTGGCCCAACACAAACCATGAGAACAAATTAAAAAAAAATTGTATACAAATGCAATTTTATTCTTTCTGATATTAGATAACATGATTTACCTTTGATTACACATAAAATAACAAAAAGTCTTGTTTTCAAACGAGCATTTGTATTTTAGTGAATAGATACATATTGTATTTCAAACCCCCAACAAAGCAGGGGGTTCCTTTTCTAGATACCCTGGGATTTAAGGCCAGAACTAGTAGTAAATACCAGGGGGAAGAAAAGTCTCATTCAAATTGAGTCCCATGTACCGCCCTGTCACTGCCCCATAACCGCATCTACAAGAAAAAATGCAGGGCATCAAGTGGCCCCTGAATTAAAGAGGCGTCAACCCCATCAGTGTCTCTTGTCAATGAGTCCAATACAGATTTTCTTTCCATTGCCATAGTCTCCGGGTCAGTATGCAGTCTGTCAGATGAGTTCTTGGAACTCTGCCATCGTGTGCACTTCGGTGCCATCTGGCCCCGCGGCCCCATCTGTTGTCCCTCCAGTAGAGGATATTTGATGCCCAGCACTCGGCAGGCCTCCATCAGGGATCAAAGCTGGTGGAGTTTGCTCTCAAACCAAAAGATGATCAAAAATGGATGACCCCAAGAGTAGGAGATGCCGGCATTCCGCAGATGAGCTGTGATCGGGTGGAATATGCATTGCTTCTGAGGGGTAATGGTCGCCAGGTCCTGATATAATGTTGGTTTGTGGCCTCTGAATTGAAGTGGGTGTATATCATGGGACTTACGCAGAATACTCTCTTTCAGGTGAAAATCTTGATGAATACTAAAATGTCTGCAGGAGGGCCTTTCTCTGGGTTTGGTGGTTCCACTCGAGGCATCCAGTCCATCTTTATTTCCAGATCGTCAGAGACCCCCAGGATGTGTCGAAAGAGAGCCCCTACATATTCTCCCCGGTTGGCCAACTCTGCATATGTCGTGACTCCCTTGATGCAAGCATTACTACGTCTTGAGCGATTTTATAAGTCCTTGGTGGGGACCTGAAGGCTAATTTGTTCTTGAAGCCGAAGCGTCTCTTGCTGCAGCCACTCGACTTCTTCAACACAAATGGAGTCCTTTTCCTGAAGAGCTGAGACCCTGTCTCCTACCTCCTCTAGATCTCGGCATACCTCTTGCAGATCTGAGGAGAGGCCCTTTTTGACTGTCTGCAGGTCATCGCACATGGACGCAAACAAGGTTTCCAGGAAGGAACTGTTCACCGGGCCCTCACATCATCATTCTCTGGTGGATGCTCGGAGGTCGACGCTGACGCCTTGTCTCCTGATGGTCCCTCCCCTTGGGCTTCAGCACCATATCGCAGAGAGAGCGGTCCTTCTTTGCCCTGGCCGAAGACATGGCAGCGTGCTCAATGTGTTGAGAGCCACCACAGCCCCCAGAGTGATGGAGATCTAATCCGAGGAGGAGGAGGAGGGGGAATTGGGCCTTCTCAATATGAGTCTTCACCAGAAGCACTGCAGGAATTGTAGATCGAAGACCTGGCCACCACCAATGTATCCACCGACTCCAGCAG
Source organism: Triturus cristatus (assembly GCF_964204655.1). NCBI lineage: Eukaryota > Metazoa > Chordata > Amphibia > Caudata > Salamandridae > Triturus > Triturus cristatus. Next base: position 478,472,554 of record NC_140580.1, read on the forward strand.
TCGCTGCAGAAGGGGGAAGTTGCAGGCTATAAACATAGCCCTTGCCCTGGAGGGCCCACTCAAATGGTTCGAGTCCACTGGGCCTTTGCCAGCCACTCAGAGGCTCTGTTGTCAATCTCCAGTCCCACGGGACAGGGACCGCGTGGCGAAAACACTTACCCGCTGGGGTCAGTCCTATGTCCACTTTCACCCAGTCAGTTCACAGGGCAGATAATGCCAAGCAGCTAGCCATGGGGCCCTAACCAATTCTCCTTTAACAGCCCCAGATGGCCGGGGCACACTTTTCCCTTACAACCCTTTGACCGTTCCAGCAGGGGGGTCCAGGCCCAGGGGCCAGACAAACAGCACAGGTGTCACGCAGGGTCAGGGGAGGCTTGCATCCGAGAAAACAGCTGGTGTATTGCCCCCCCCTCCCCTCTGGTACAATGCTGACAGATACTGTTGCTCCACAAAGTCAATGGGGCCCCTCAAAGGACCTGCCAGGCCCAAGTCCCCATGCCGGCCTGGTCAGCGCCAAAATCTGCTGAGCCTCTCGCAGGTGTCACTACAAAGTCCACCGCTGCACTCTCCCCACAAGGGCCAGATCCCACACAGAAGGCAACGAGCAGCCCGACTGCCACCAACAGCCACTCCCATCTGGGAGCTCAAGAAAACTCCTACAACCTGCTCCCAACTGGGGAAACCCACTGTGATGGCCACACCTTGCACCATCCTTCCGGTCTTGCACTGGGGGCCTTGCAAAGAGCGTTGTTGAGCAACGCGCTGATCTCAGCAGGTGCAGAGGCTACACGGTGGGCTTGAAGCTGGGCACTCATTCTGCTGGGCACCGACACGGAGGCCTCAACCCTGTCCATTACGGTTTGCCGTCCGCCAAATTGTCAGCCACAGAGCTGGTTGCTCGCCAAACTTCAACTTCCTATGGGCAGCCCACGTCTCCAGGGGGGGGGGGGGGGGGGGGGGAACCATGCCGTGCTGATACTGCTGCCCGGTCCGTGGGGACGAAATATCGTGGCAGCTGGGCACTCAATGTTGCTTTATCGGCAGCAAGAGAAGCATGTCCTAGCTGCCCGCATTCTTGGTCACGCCCCCTCTCAAATGCACTTTTAGAAAACACTCCACACATGAGCATGCGTAAGTGTAAAAACCCATGCACACATAGATGTAACGTACTCTTACCCTAAGGTCAGGGTGGTCCGAACAGGGTGGCACCCCCTGTAGTCACACACTGGAGAGTGACAAATTATCATTAGAGACACATGATATCCAGATAGGACTATACTTCTGGTCATAGATATAGCCCTTGATCTGTGATTCTTTCCTGCATTACTTTATATTTTTAAATTTTGTGGAATCTACCGCACACTACAGACACTCGACATAATCAAATAATACATGCAGTAGACCTGGACATAACCAGCCAATCTCTGCTCATTATGACTGATAAAGACAACCCGCAGGTGATTTTTGTGCCATTGGTTCGTCCCTGAAATAAGTACCATACCAAAAAACTGACAAGTCATTCCCTAGATCCACTTAGTTTGTCAGGGAGATGTCCTGGCATGCACACCTATGTTGTCCTGTCTGCCAATTGTCCACAGTAAGAGTGTTCGAGTGGCCGTATTTAGATATTTTTTGTCTAAAATTGGATTCCTGCAATTATCCAATACCTATTTATCTAAGAACTTACAGTAATGGTTGTGTCTACCACTGTGGTTTTCCCCTACTGTGGTGTGGAATATCACCTATGATGAAGTATGCCACCATGAGTTGTGGTAGAGGCGATATGTGCAAAAATCTTCTTTTGATCCAGGTAGAGACCACCCTAGATTTAGGTTTTTGTGACCTGGCCACTCCTGTGATTACATTACCCTACCATTCCCAAAAAGATAGGATCCTGTGAAATAGTTACAGGGTGGAGCAACTTATTGATGTCTAAAAATTCTTTCAGCCGACAGATAGTGCTTGCCAGTGGAAATCTTGTGGCCAAGGCATCACACTCAGGGGAGTAAAAACTGCAGTTTTCCCTTGAAGCTTTTTGCCTGTTATTAGTCAATTCAGTGAGAGAATAGAGTGAGTCCTCCTTGCACTGATCTAGATCAACAGATGCTAGTAGGTAGTAACAGTCAGCATACTAGTTTAGAGTAGACCTGGGAGAAAACCAGCATGTCCAAATCCTTAAGCTTGTGATAAGATTATGGGAGACCCTGTTAATCTTTTAGGAAGGCCATTCAACAAACGTTAAAACCTGTGGAATGTGAATAAGAAGAGATACTGATTCTCTTCATGAATGGGAATGGAAAAGAAAGTAGTACTAAGATCAACGGTGAACTAGTGCGCACTGGCAGGCATTTAGGAAAGAATGGTGTTGGGGACCACAGGGAAACCCAATATCGCCACATTATTGATAGCCCTAAGGGCTTTGATGAACACTGCACAGTTTAGCTTTTGCTGCCTTGCGTATCGGGAGAATCACGGTGTTAAAGCTATCTAACACTAGGTAATAGAACCCATTGCTTAATCAAATCTGCTTTTACAGGACCAAAGCTTTCCCCTGCCTCAGGTTTTAACAGGCATTGAAGTATTCTGGGCAACTTCTTCTGTTTGTTGAACTTCACCTTTACTGGTTCCATCGAGGAAATTAGTCCCACATCAATGTCTTTGTAGACTGCAATGTGGATGGTACCTAAAAAAGTAATTCAGTTCGAACATGGGACATGGCAACAGGGTTTGCTTTCTGTGATCAAGTCAAGATTTCACATAAAAATGAAAGCACCTTACTCTCGTATATTTGAGTAAATTGAATAATACTCCACCTGGGGTACACAATACCATACAATTTAACTTACAGAGGATATCCCTGTCTTGCAGATTTGCTGGAGTAGTGAACTAAGCAAAAAGGAATGTTTATCATTAATAATTCTTAAGAATTCGACACAGTGTGCAACATTGTGGGCAACTCTTTGATGCGAAATAATGACTAGATATGTGGACAAGCCAGAGAGATGTCAAGAAAGGGATTCCGTCGTTTTGAGGGCCAAGCAACTTGTTCCTGTATCAAAAATGCAAGTGGTGTGTTTCCACTGATAACAAAATTTGCGTAAGGGCAGTTTTGATCTACAGGTATCAGGGTATTCATAACACAGTCATAACTTCTCAGACTGTCCTAAGATTCGGGGCAAGGGTTCTGAATCATTTGGTGATACAAAGGTTGGTCCAGGCGTCCTTGCACACTTGAAGTGGTATTGGGAGAGTCTTGATTCCAGTGCCCCAGCTATCCACATGCAAAGCAAGAGCCTCCTAAATCTGGGTCCTCTTATAAGGCCCTTCCCTTTCCCCTTCCAATTCTTACACCTCCTTGATCTCGTCATTCTCTCCTTTGTGGAGTTCCTCGCCGTACTGCTTTAGTCATTCACTCAATGTTTTGCAATTTCAGTAACATCAGTTTTAATTTTTTATTCTCTTCTGGGATGTGACACAGTGGTTTGCAATGGTCACTAATCCTCATAAATACTTGATCTGGAATCTAATACTATAGTGGTCAATTGATTTTTATCATTCTGCAACATATACCTTTCAAACACATTAGGTCTGTCCAAACAATTGGCTGTAGCCTCACCCTGATTTTAGTCTAGTGAGTTTTCACTGGCATATCTACAGAATCTCATTCAACTGCACACCTTTCATTGCATTCAACTCCCCTTCATTCCAAGAGTCCACTCTTGCCCATGGCACTTTCTCCAGCAATCTTTCCCTCATTTCCCTCGACACTAACAATCTCAATAAGGGATTCACTTATGGCCAGTTGGGTCTGTACACATCAAAAACACTATGCAAGTCTTCTCAAATCTGAAGTATATTTTTCTGAATATTGAGGAATTGTTATTTTCTGCTCATGGTTCCAAGGAACATGGTCACAAATATGCCCCCAGCTACTGAGTAGTCCCTCAGAGAAAGAAAGGTGGAAGAGGATGGACCCTCATCATCAGCAGAACGTGAGTGGGTACAAGTGGAAGGCGGTCTAGACGGCCACCCTGTGGTTTCTCATGTTTTTGAGAGTAACTGCTCTCGCCAGTCCCTATGCACTGGGGCAGAATGCACGCAATACACTGTGGTATATGTGGCCTCCAACTTGGTCTCATAATTGCCAGCCAATCGCATTGCAGCGCTCACTTGCATGTTATCTCTTTATACTCCAGCAAGTGGTGGTCTTGTAGCACTGCTCAATTTCCCGGTGCAAGTCTGGCTGCATCCCCAACCCCATAAGCCAGCATGGAGAACATGTCCATCAAATCCTCTGCACATGCATCCTCACTCTCCTTTTGTGGTTCGGTTATCTGGGTGAATAGGGGTAAGGAGGAAGAACAGCTGGAGCATTTCCTGACCTTGTCCCTACATTGGCTAATTTGGTATTCCAAATTCACCTGAGTATCTCTCATACTCCAGATGTAGGATTCATGCTTGCATTTGTGCACTTCCTCATGCCACTGAATGAAAAGCAGCCACTGATTGACACCTATTTTATTTTTGGGGTTAGTACAGCTTCCACTGCCAATTAGCTAATCTCCCTATATCAAAAGTGCAATGCTCCAGAAAGGACTGTTTCCTATCCTTGTTAGTGAGTCACACCCACTCTTAAGTATTTGCATGTGCGCTTACAATATTGATGGTACATAGGATAGGCAGGAGTCTCTTTCAGTTAGGGTTTTCTACTTTTAGATTGTTCAGCCCTTGATTTTCATATAATCCACTCACACTCGAGGAGAAAGGTCAGTAACCCCTGAGCTCACAACTGATACCATGGACGGAGGGAGGGAAGGAACAGAAAGTAAGGTAAAGTTCCTTTCAGTTCTAATTTCTTCTAATTGACCTTATGGAAGGAGGAAAGAGAAGGTATTGCACACTCATACCCCAAGATCCCCAGCATTTGACGATCCTTCAGTCTACACCCAAAGGCTCTCGCAACAACGCAATTCTAATCTTTAAATAGTAATACCACTGTCGAAATCTGGGAATCCATGCAATGTTTACGCACAAGAAGAAATACTCACTTTCCACTGTTTTTAAAAAGTGAATTTCTTTACATCATTTGATGATGTACTTTATAAAGGTATATATAAGGTCACCAGTGGTGTTATCACTGATGACATTTATGATCTTGTCTATGATATCATTTGTGAGGCCATGAACATTTTGGATTTTGTAATATATACTTTAAAAACTACCTGAAATTTGGGTGCCGTAGTGTCCCATGGGTATGGCCTACAGCTATGCTTAGTCAGCATTAGGCACTTTCCTCTTATTCCCTATCCAATAAGTATACTCTTGGCATACCAGTGAACTAAGGTTAGTAGCTCTTAGGCTCAATGTTGTGACCTTTGGCCATGCTCTGTGCTCCATTGCCCTGCCCCTGTCTGATAGGTATGGCAAGCAATTGTGCCCAGCAGGTTCTGGATGCAAGATCTGTCTTTGTGCTCTTTCCACCTCCCATAAATGCAGGACAGTTTATAAGGCAACAACTTGTGGCTATAGACTGCGACCTATGGGAGGAGAGTCTACTGGGCACAACATATGTCCATGCCTATCTTACCTAGAGCAACAACCCTTTGTTATACTTTAACCCCAAGATTGTAATGCACAGTTGGGCCCTGCATTTACTGGAGTATTTCTTGAAACCCTCAGCGGTGCCCAAACGTTATTGATTGTTTGGGCGTTAAACCTACACACTTTTTCAGAGGAAGTTAAAATTCAATACATGTCAATCATTTTGCACGCAATACAGGGCAGAGTGTTGCATTGATTGAGAGAGGTAACATCAGTTCAATAGACCTGAAAGTGTCAGCTTACACCAAGTCTGAGCATTTTTTTTCATGCACATTAGTCTAAAAAGTTCAGCTTCCTTCAAAAAAAGACAAATTAATGTATGAAAAATTGCCTTTTCTACACGATCAACATAGCTTTTTCACCTTCTTCTGGACCTAGACCTCTGTAGCCTTTATCCCTGCCAAACGAGTAAAGTGCCTCTGCTTCCCCCTTCAATATGTTAAAATTGGCTGAAACCTGATTTCTGGAATTAACTTTCCTATCAGGTCATAGTATATGGTGCAGAAATACAAACTTGTCATTTAAAGTTAACTGCCAAACTGTGGAATGCTGCACCTATTGTGCCATCAACTACAGTGGCAGTGATAACAAGACTACTGACCTACCTAGTGTAGCGTGGCGGCAGCAGCAGTTTGAACCCTGTTGCACACATCTGTCAAAATCACCCTATTCACTTATAGAAAAACCTGGTTTTAAATATTAAATAATTTACCCCTAGTCACACCTTGCTGCCCACAAGGTAACGTGTGTTATATTTAAGAGTGGAACATGTAAGGCATTGGAAATTGCATGTGGCCCCAGTGACTAGTCCCACAAGAACACTGGCATTGATCAGGCTGTAACTGGCACAGAGGAAAAGTAAAAATCTAGATTATAAAATGTAGTCTATAACATTTGACCTGTACCAGCTACAGGCTTCATTTAAAGACTTTATATTTAATAAAAATCCAATCTAATAGTGAAGTCAGAGTTTTATTAAATTGACCATTATAGGAGGAACATTTAACTTTTTTAAAGTTACCTTTACCGTTCCTGAAGCTGCTAGAGGCTAACTTGCATTATATCGCCAGCCACTGCCCATTCTGTGCGTGACCAGAATGAGGTGTGAAAACTGCTGCCAGAGCAGAGACTATGGTTTAGGTGTGGAGAAGTATTTGTTACCCTTGTAGTCAGACCAGTTACAGTGGATCCATGAACTTTCACAAGCACATGTCAGGTGACACTTGCAAAGCCTCAGCCCCTATTGTCAGGCTGGCACCAAACCCAGTAGGAGAAAGACTACCCCCAAAACCAGTTTCGAGTGACTACAGAGGAGGAGACTGCCAGTTTTGAGTGACTACAGAGGAGGGGACTGCACACCGCTGGATGGACACACAGGCTCTGTACAAGGGGCAAACATTTTCCTTATCTTGGTTTTTGAGAGTAAGGGGCACAGTGGGATTCTTTGCAGTAGGCCAATTAGGAACTGCTGAACAAAATGTGTAGAGTTTCCCCGGGAACTTTTGACCACTTTGCTTAGGGAGTGCACACCAGCTAGTTTGTGCCAGGTTTAAATGTGGCATGTCCCAGAACCATTTTTACAATACCTAGTGAACCTGCAGAAGATCAGTTGAGTACTGGATCTCTCCCTGACTCTCTGAAAGACTCTTTAAGGGCCAGATGTACAAAGCTTTTTTCAGCTCGCAAACAGCCCAATTCACAGAATCGGGCCATTTACAACCTGAAAAAAGCATTTTTAAATGTACAAAGCCCTATTTGCAATTCACTAAGCTATTCCCAAATCGCAAATTGGGTTTGCAAGTCACTATTAGGAAGGGGCGTGCCAATGGTGATTTTTCCTAATAGCGAGTTGCACTGGTATGTAGGGATGTTTGGCGACTGGCAATGTGGTCTCAAAACATTCGCAGTTACCACCAACTTCAAGTTCGTGGTAACCCATTCAATTGGCAAACGGAAAGGGGTCCTTGAGGGACTCCCCCTTTGTGAATGTGGGTGGCAACATTTTTTAAGAGCAGGCAGTGGTATTATTATTTTAGATGCATCCTGTTTTCCTTTAAGTAAAACGGGTTACTTTCAAATGTAAAAAACGTCTATATTTAAAAAGCAGTCACAGACATTATGTTCTACTGACCAGAGCAGGCCACGATCCTTGTAAGTGGCAGCCATTCCCAATGGGTCGCAAATTGTGACCTGCCTCATGAATGTTAATGAGGCAGGTATCTTGCGACCCATTGGGAATCGCAAACAGTGGAACACACACTGTTGTATATAGCCGTTTGCTATTTCCTAATAGCGAATAGCAAATATTTGCCATTAGGACATCGCAAATGGAAGTCTATGTACATCTGGCCCTAAGTGCCCTCCCCTGAGGGCCTTGGAAGTATACTCCTGTGATTGTGTGGGCACCGGAAGAAAGTAAGGAAAATGTTGAAAACCTTTCCTCCAGCATTACGGAGGGACCCCTGTAATAATGTTTCCCACTGGCATCTCCTCAGCATAGGACTGAATTTCAGCTTTATCCCATCCAAGGCTTCCAGCACCTCCCAAAATATGACTATGTCCCATTCTGCATTTGGACTTAGAAATATTTCAGTGAGAAATCTCCATAGCTCCAGAACTATTTTGCTTTTTGGTGCTATTTCTACTTGAAAATGTATATCTCTGGTTCCCCTTATTGGATTTTTGTTGTTTTAGTGTCATTTTGTTTACCTCAAACCACAAGAACCATGGACAATATCCATGGTGGGAAACTAGAGGCTACAGGGCCTCAAGGGTGAGTTGGCCTCCAATCATATCCTATCTCACACAAAAAAGCGACTCGAGTAAATTTACAATATTTTACAGTTCTACAAAATTTTTTTATTGCATGATTACCAACCTATTCCTTAACACACATAAAAGCTTGACGAGATGCCCTCACCTTGTCAAGGTGTCATCACATCACAGTAATTACGTATGTATAATAACAATGTAAATATAAATGCACTCATTATCAGTAAGCATTGCATTGTTCATCAACACAATTGTCAATAATGCATTTGTATTCGAACCAATAATAAACATGTGTCAGAGTCTCTTTTACCCCTTCAGGCCACATAATGCACCATAGGGCCAACCACTAGGGGTATCTATATTCTCATGCTTTAGATCCGGAAAGGCTCAAATAATGTCAAACAGTCGCCTCAGGCCAAGCTTCTTATTACCGTGGAGATTTATGGTAAAGTATCTTTATTTTTCTTGGGGGACTGCTGCGCTCCCTGCAGACCCCCCCCCCCCTGCCCAATCACACAAAAAATATGTTGGTCGTACCCTTGCCCCTCCGTGGGGCACCACAGGGGAGAGAAATGTTCAAATCAAAGCCCTCACAGGGTGTTATGGTGAGCATGAATATTTAATGAGTGGTCTCCCGCTGTCTGCTTTGGCCGAGCTTTGGTGTTTTTCCTTCTTTATTTCCGATGCACCTGTTTTCTGTGGGACACACGGGAGGCGGCAAGATTAATCTGTGCATCCAGGTGGAAGCAGTCCTCGTCATCTGCTTCCACAGGAACCATACACATTTGGGGAGGGTGAGGACACTTGTGTGCACATCCTGCTCCAGCCACCGGGGTTCGAGGATGGTGTCCTGGACCAAACCAAATGTCAGTAGGGATATTTTCTGCGTCTGGCCCCAGGGCTGGGTGTCCCACCACCCACCCATCTTCCCAGAAAATTAATTAATTACAGGTCCACCACAGGGCTATTTCTCAGACTCAGCAGAGAGCCACCTGCTCGGTGCCGTTTGATTATGTTTAAATGGTCTGTCTTCAATGGTGCATAACACAGGCCCTGTTGAGCTGATTTTCTTCATCATGGGCTCATTTTATTTCTGGTGGCAAGCTCTAACAACCACAAGCTCTAACCACCAGGAGCCATTTCCACAGGTCTTCAAAGGGTTACTCTGCAGGGAGCTGTTTTTACTAGCTCCCTGTGCTAGCCTACTCCTCTGCCTTACCCTCCATTGGCCCCATTGCCTCCTGGTCATCTTGCAGGGCATCTGGGTGGGCAGTGGAGTCCAATCCTTACCCCAACTAGTCCTTGGGGGCATAAGGGGGCCAGCACCAGTGGCCCTTGAGAGACTCATCTAGCCGTGGGCGGGTCAAAAGTCCTTAGTCCATCAAGGGTATTAGGTAGCTTTGCCTTCCAGCTGTCCATGAGACTAGTGTTGTCTATGGCCAGGTCCACGGTCTTGCTCCCCTCTCTCCTGTGCAGGGGTTTAAAAGTGTGGATGAAAAGTTCTAGATGGCAGGTACCCCTGGTCAATCCTAGGATGCCACACCATCCCTCCACCCATGTCCCAACCCTCCTGCTCAGCACTATCTGGAAATCCAATATGGCAGAACCTTTCTTCCCCTTGTCAGAGCTCCAGTGTCCAGCCAGGGGTATGGCTATGATAATGGATAATTCTTCTTTGTGGTCACTCTAAACTGGTTCTGTGATACCTCCCCCACCACTGGGTTTGGACCCATGTTGGTTAGTTGGACAAACGAAGTGGGAAGGCATGGTGTCCAGTTCATCTGCTTGTACAGGGAAGGTCCCTTTGAAGTGTAGCTAACCCTTGGCCACAGCCCCCAGTCCATCCTGACATGGGAAGTCCAGCACCTACCCACACCCAAGCCCTTTCTCCTCTGTCTGGGAGCAATCAACAACTCACCACAGGCAAAGCCATCCATCTGCCAGGTGACAGATGAATATTGATAAGCTTTAGGCAGAAAATTATAACTTTTTACAAGTAGCTGTTGCTCATTAGGCAAAAATCAATTTCACCAATAAATTGGATTTTAAATAACTATGAAAATTAGTCCTTGAATTATTTATTTAGCTGTTACAAATCTGAATTTAGCATTTAATAAATATAACAATGTAGCCCAGTGTTTTCCCATGGAAACAGCCAGCCTTGCTACTGTGAAAATAATTTTTGGGGCTATTTCACTATAAGGACATGTTCAGCATTAACTTTTAAATGCCCTACTTTTAAATGCCTGTAGGAAGGTGGATATCTGACTATGGTTACCCCCAAATTTTTGCCTAGTGTCTAGCTGGTTTTTCGACTTAGTTGGCCTGAGATCCTGCTATTCAGGATCTCAGCCTGCTGTTCTCTCTACTAAATTAACACTATGCACCCTAGGTGCATAACCAATTGGAAGTGGATCACCCTGTCAGCCCCTGTACCAGTGTACACTAGGTACCCAGGGCATTGGTGTACCCAAGGCCTGCCAGGGGCTGAAGCATGTATTATGCCACCCCAGGCTTGGCCTAACAATTTGACACAACTGGCTGATCACTCAGCTGGGGTAAGTTGGTGTAATCACCTCTTACTTAGGTGTAGTATACCTATACCTAACCTTAAATGGGACACCTGGTAACCTATAAGTCACTCCTATGGCAGGCCTTAACAATCCTGAAGGCAGAGTGCTTGGTTCCATGTGAGATGGTGCTCTGGCATGAGCTGAGCCTGTCTGCAGTGGTCGGAACAACTTCCTTCTACTGTTTCCAGATATCGTCATACCATATACTCTTAAGTGCATTATGAACCTCGCGGTTAAATGCTATCTTTGGTTTGGCTTTATCAAAACATGTCGAGTAAGGTGTCATACGAATTGGAATACTAACCCCTCGCCAATTCTGGCGACGGGGTTAGCATTCCACCCTTCTAGAGGGACACGACATGTACAGTACCTGAAACCCGGGTAAAATTAGACATAGCCTCAGCTCCACAAAATGGATGCTGCCACCACAGACACAAGTCTGCCCTCCTGCTGCTGGGAGTCCTTCCAGCTTGGGAGGTGTGGACAAAGGGTTTCCTGCCAGGGGAGGTGCGTGCACCACCCCAGACAGGATTTTGTGTATTGGTCAGGTAGGGCTTGAAAGAAACCAGACATGCCTGAGGCTCACAAGGAGCCTCGGTGCATATGCCAGTTCAAACCGGTCCTGGGGCACACCAGCCCTGGACCTGGGGCGAGCTGGACAAAGGATTGGGGGTGTAACCACCCCCCTTCCTGGTCCCACCCATAGGGAGGGACCTAGCAGGTAGTCCGGCCCCTAGAATCCGCTTAAAGGTAGGAGCTGTGTCCTAAGACTTCAGACATCCTGGAATCAACTTGAAACTAAGAAGAAGACGGGAACTTCGACATTCTGCTGCACAGAAGACTGAAGGAAATCTCCCCTGTGGTCAGGGAGTGACCACCTTGCTAACGCAAGCACCATCCAGCGAATCAATGTCTGCTTTGCCGCCGCCGGAGCCCGAGCCCAGAGACTGACAAGACCTGGACCTCCAGACCTCTCACCGCCCGATCCACAGTCCCTGAAAAAGAGAGACCCGTGGAGGCAACGAGACACGTGGAGCCAGCCATCTTGAAACGACCACGACAAGCTGCAAGTGCAACAACCGAGGCTCCCTCCAAGTTGTGCTTTGGGATCTGAGAAGCCCAACCCTCGAGCAGCATCTGCACCAAAGGTGAGCCCTCCAGCATCTCCACGATCTGCGTGGGGCCCTTCTGCATTTTGCCACTCGACGCGCCTAACCGGTTGCTGGCCCGCTGGCTAGTAGCCATCTTGGCGACGAACTTTACAAAATACACCGCTGGTCTGGTTGCTCCAGACTGGCCCTTGCTCCCCTCCAAAGGAGCAGTCCCTCTGACCTTGCTGGTCAGAACCATCAGCTTATTTCATCTCCTACAACAATTGCTTTTGCCAAGGCTCGTTTGCTTTGATCAAGTCGCCGACACCGCCGACAGCGAGAGCCTGTGTGGGACAGCTCGTGAACCGACTCCTGGACGTCGTCGACCTCCAGGGACCACGTGGCTGCAGAGACAAGCTACACCTTTCTTCCTGTTTGCACCCGACAGTGCCTGGTACCCACCTGGTGCCACGCTGGTCACTGGCTAGTGACTGTGAACACTGTCCCCTCTGCTTACAGGTCTTCAACATCTCCGATCCACTCTTGGATCCACCGTATCTCTCCCGGACCGACCGCCTGCAGCATCTTTGTCCACAGGCTCCACGGAACAGATAGAAGAAACCCGACGCACTTCGAGGCCTATGCACCCGCTTCCTGTGGGTGAGGTAAAGCTGGCACTCCTGTGCCCAAGTGTAGTATTACATCTCTAGTGCCTGTGTTCCAAATCTTGAGTTCCTAGTCCATCCGGAAGATCCTTTTTGCAGTAACTTTGTACTTTTTACGCACCCATTGAAACCTATGGGAGCACGCGTGTGACTATTTGCTCTGCACACGCCACCCGTGGACCTCCTGGTCACTAACTGAAGTTAGCTCCTTGTAGGCCCAGCGATTCTAGAGGCCCTAGGCCTTTTCCCTTTCCTGTTCGTGGTACTTATACCACTATTTTAGTATATGGTTCGAGCGGCCACCAGGGCCTATCCATATAAAGTGCAACTTCTGTGTATTCTACTGTAATCTTGTTTGACGATTTGTGCTCCTGTGCTCATAAAGAGACTAGGGGTTACTTTGAGAAATAAATACATATATATTTTGAATATATATCTGTGTGGTGTCCTTTCATTGGTATAAAAGGGGGTTGCATTTGGTAAAACAGCTGGCTTAACACGCTTCACGAGTTTAGCCTCAAAGACTGCTTAGCCTACGCTACCACTAGGGCAGCTAGTCCGAAAAGGTTGACTTACAACCACACCATAAGGGTTGCTTGGCATGGTACAAGGTGATCACTTTAACTAGTGAGCATCATATACCAGGCCATCTTCTCACAATGCCATACACTTAATCTTTGTGTATAATTAGGCAGACATAGGGGTGACTTAGTAACATTAAAAAGGGAAGGTTTCTGTCATGGGACCGACCGACCGACACCTGGTGGACAGTCCCGACTGACTAATTAGGATGCGACCAAGCACTGTTCGGTCGCATTTCTATACTTTACAATGGGAGCATGTATGTCGGCCGGAAATAAATGCTCCCATTGTAAAATAGGAGGTGCAGTTCATCCCTGCACCCCGCAGCAGGCACCTCAAGGTGCCTGTTGTAGAGTGCAGGGATCAACAGGGTGGCACCATAGGTGCCCCCTCGGCCTCCAACTGGAGGCCGTGCACACAAGGGGGCCTGCTGGGGGCCCCAAAATCGAGGTCAGACAGCCTTTCTGTGTCCAAAGGGCCGGCACAGAAAGGCTTCCGAAACCCGACATCATAATCCCAGGGGCAGAAAGAGCCAGCCTTGGGATTACTAGCTACATTCCTACTGGTGGACAGGCTCTTTGAGCCTGTCGGAAGCCAGTCGGAATGACAGTTCAGATTCCTTTCCGACCGCCTCCATCGTAATGAGGCAGTTGGAAAGGAATCCGAACGGCATATTAATATCCAGTCAAAAAGGCTCTGGTTTCCAGACGGATCATAATAGGGCTCTATATATTTTTCCGGAAATGATGGTTGTCGCTCAAATGTAGCAAGTTACTGGAATTCACAGTTATGGTTACCAACGTGCACAACTCATGCCAAAACCTACGCCGACCACCCTTTTGGTCTCTTTTTTTAGTCTTTCCTTAGTTTCTGAACTAATAGCAAATTATTTGAGCCATGCGTGCTTTGCTTTTAAATTATGGTGTGTATTGGTAAGCATAACTGGCGAAATTACATGGTATGTCGCATTTGAGGTTCGGTCTGATAGAAAAGACCTATAAAGGACTCCATGCAGGGAATCACTTAGCCTGAAATCCCAAAGTCTAAGGGGTCCATTATGATAACGGGCGGATCGCCACCACCCGTCTAGCGGTGGCGATCTACCTGCCATTTTCCACCTCCCGCCTACCATTTCCCCCCACCAAATTACGATGGCGGTGGGGACCCAGGTTGACAGAAAGACCGTACGCCGGTCAGACAGGCGACCGGGCGGAAAAGGGATTCAATATGGTGGCGGTGTCTGCAAGACACCGCCATCCATATTAGGATGGGCGGCGGTGCAGGGCTTTCCATGGCGGAGACCCCGCCATGGAAAGCCAGACGGAGTTTGCTTTCGGGGGCCCATTGGGGGCCCCAGGGGTTGGGGGTGCACTTCCATTTGGATGCACAATGTGTCAGGCACCGCGTGGTGCCTGCCACGTTGTGCATGCAAATGCACGACATGCATATATTGCATTGTGGCGGGTGCTGCTTATAGCACCGCCCACCACAATGCAATATATGCGGGATGCCACCGCCACCGTGGCATCCTAATTTCCATGGCGGGACCGCCGCACCTATGGCAGTCGGTCCAGTTTCCTGGTAGGGTGGCAGGCGGACAAAGTCCGCCCGCCATCGTAATAGGCCCCTAAGTCTCTTCATATGGATGTTGTAGTAAAGGATGTCAAATGTGGCAGATGGATATAACAAAATTGACATGTAGAAGCCATACAGTACTGGTTCTTTGTAGCACTGAGCATGGTCCACTAATCTGTGGAGACATATTACATTCTGTGTGACTTGCACAATAACAGAGACCATGGGACAAGTGGCTGCTGGAAACAGAAAAGATAATCTCAGTACTCCTGAAACTGCAGACAGAGGGTCTGGGCCTGTATTGTCTGTTCTTCATGTTAACCCAGTTAGAAGGTGAACCCATGACTTCTGGATATGGTTGCATTTCAGATAATGAGCAAACGTTTAACATTGGTAGAATATATCATTGGCAATATAGTTGGTGGTGTTTTAAGGCTTATTAAAGAAGCAACACATTGGGACATTACAGCTGTGCTGCAACACAAGCAATTACAGAATTTGAAGTGTCCTTGTGCAGTGTATACCAGCATTTGCACTCTAGTTTGAGAAATGTACATACTTGTGGAAGAGTTCCGTTGTTTTTGACAAGCCACACTATACTGTGGAGGAAGAGATTGGTGCTAGTAATTCTCCTGTTGCCGCTCCTGCTGATGCAACTGCAAAGATGGTGGAGTTTGGTGTAGTTGTCCACCCAACAAATGCTTTGCACTTGACTTGAGGGACACTGCATTTATTGTTATTGTTAGCCTATGCTCTGCTTGCATGCAGAATTTAATGATGGGGGAACACTTCTTCAGCCACTTAGTCCCATGAGTATTGGCAGTGAGTGACGGAGACTATTTCAAAACCTCTTATATTACAGTTTCTAAGAGATCATCCAAGGTCCATTAGAACAACCAAGTTTGTATAAAATAGATATTGCTTGAAAATTGTGTTTGTAAGAAAATGGATTATTCTTTAGGGTGGATGATCACACACTTCAAGGAATAATCACAACCCTTATCAGTTGAATCCTCAAAGTCACTAAATTAACCAGAGCTCAACCCCTTGGTAGCTATGGCACAGAGCAGACAGGCTTAATATAGGGTACTGTATTTGAGACACAAATCCAATAAGGGGAGACAGAGATATGAATTTAAAAACAGTTAAGGGAAAATACTGTCAAAAAGCAGAAAGCGCCAATGATAATCAATGGTTGTTGTAGACCGGAACCTTGGTGAGATTTGAAGCCGACTGTGAGGAGGTGCAGGTTGGATACATAACTAGGTTCATCCCAGTAAAAGTTCTTACCTACGTCTTTTAAGCACCAATTAACCTCAGAAGCACACTTCTACAGACCCGGGACCTCAATGGAGGAACTTAAAGACTCACAGGGTGCCCTGCAGAGGCTAATGGCAATGTCTAGTTGCCACTAGTCAGCTGGGTACTTCCAGGAAAAGGCTTCTTATAGCGCGTGGTTTCCCTATAGCCACACATGTCAGCCAACTGACCTTTGGAGTCCATTTCTTTATTCTGGGTATAAGAGGAAGTGGGTACTGTCCTTCAGGGATCCTCTTTTGTTCACAGACAGTAGACCAATCCTCCTCTTATCTTCCTGAAAGTGTTCTGAAGAGGAGACCGGTGGATGCCACATATATGCCTGCCACTAGCTAGTGATGGCCCTTCTCTAACCAATAGGGTAAATATTCCCAGACCCTGACCTACCTACTTTTGCAGTAGTTACTATTTGTCTAATTTGAAACAAGCCAAAAATGCCATTTCTCAGGGCACTAAACGTGGGCTCTGTGGGCTGGGGGCAGTGTGGAGAGTGTACTTTTGTTTCCAGAGTTTTCCTACATATAACACTAAAATATAATTTGTAGCAGGTATTGTACCCACAACAAACGCCTAGACAGAAGTCTGGTGGGTCAAACGCCTGGTGGAACAAAAGCAGGGCCCTTTAGGAACCAGACAGAGGAGCCACAAGAACTGTCTTGACATTCCGTTATCTCTTTTACGTGTGCCCCAAGTGTTGCATGTGGATCAACAGACATGTGATGCCGAATTTGTCAAGCTGGAAAAGTGATTTTTCCTTAATATTCATTAAAAAGTAACATCACCATTGAATTGTAATGATTACTAATATTTGTTTAATTATTTTTCTAGCTGGTCCCATTCCTAAAATAGAGTATTAGTAGTTTAATCTGTACTTTAGTTTTCTACACAGGACAGTAAGGCAGGTCACCGTGAAAATAGCTTTTAGGGCCTTGTCATGGAGGTACATGATAACATTGATTTTCTACATGTCCTACTTTTAAATACTGTGCACCCTGCCTTGTGGGCTACAGGGGCCACATTGGGATAAGTTACTAATAGTCAAAAGGGTCAAATAGAGTTATTTTGCATGTCACGTTGCAGGTTTAGACTGCAATAGTCAGGTTACACACGGTAGGTCTGAAGCCATGGGCTCCATACCATGCAAACCAACATGTCGTCTACCTTCTGTTTGTTAAAAATGTTAATGAAAATAAAAAATGGTGGAATATGGTTTGGACACATGGAAATTCTATATGTTCCTGTGTGGTGCTGTGGGTTTAAGATCATATGTAATCTAGTCCATCATGATGGGGACATATAAATGTGTGTTTGCTTTATCATTTGCCACATAATTTGCAGAAAAATGTTTCTTGCAGATATGACTTTTTTTTTTTTTTTTTTAAAGAGTTCAAGTCATAATACAATATATACATATATGAATATAAATTAATACAGGATAAAATGCAACATGTGTAGGTGCTAAATTACATTTAGCGACCTAACAAAAGTACCTGAATAGCTCATTCTGTAAACAATAGTCTTAGGATTCTTAAAGAGACAAATTCTCCATTTAGAGTCAGATATTGCACAATTGCTCATTCCACATAAGACAAATATGAAGTAAAGTGCGTATGTGCTCGATATGAAATAGAGTTAATCAACGTAACATGTATATATATTAATCGTTCTTTAAGGAGTCTGTTGTTTTTTATAAAGAAGAAGGACCATATAGTGTACAGTTTTTTAGACAGCAATATTATTACCCAGATCCCAGACTAACTTATTATGGACCCCCAAAATTTCTCAAATGTCCTAAGAGAGCCTGATCTTAGCGCATAGCGCCTCTCCAATTCTTTAACTTTACCCAATGTAGCACTCCACGCTTGAAACTAAGGTATATTTTGGCTTCACCAGTTTTGTAGAATTAAAGATCTTGCCACTAAGGCGGATATATATAAACATTCTTCTTGCATTTTGTTCAATATTACATTTGAAGAGCATCCCAAGACTGCAATATAGGTATCAATAGATCTAGATTGGCTTATGGTAATTTTGAGGTATTTTGCAATTTTTTCCCATAGATTCTCAATTTTTGGGCAGTCCCAAACGATATGAGACCATGTGCCTCCTCCCTCCTTAGCGCAACTAAAATAACTATCATCAATCTGAGGAAAAATATTATGCAGAAATGAAGAGGTCCTGTAGATTAAACATTTTGAATAAAATTGCATTTGTTTAAAATTAGCACCTCTGTTTGATGTGGCGTTCAGTCTATTAATTCTGCTCCAAATTGTTTGTGGGATCTGCAAACCTTCTTTTTTACACCATTTATCTCGCATTTTTCATTGGTAATAGCAGATGCATTATCATTAAAGATTTTCACCCAAGCGCTTACTGACCGCTTTTTAGGAACTTCTAAAGCTTCACTTATTCCATAGCTTGCGGTTAGAGTTCCAGCATCGATATTTTCCAAAAAGTGTTTTATTTTAAGGTATGACCATTTCAGCATGTCCTTGGAGTGAAGGAGCCCGATTCCTATCTCAGGCCACTTTTTCCAGGAATCTGAGTTAAGAAAGTCTTTTACTTGCCTATATCCATTCTCCTCCCACTTTCTTAATATACCAGTTTGTAGTAATTTAACCTCCCCAGTGTAGCGATGACAGACTTGTTGTATCATTCATCCTGGGAATATCATAAAATGCTAACAATTGAGTTTTTGGTTTAAGAATCCATTGAAGTACTTTGTACTGCACTTTCTTAGGGTCCTTAACTATTCTCGTTTGGACCTTAATTAAGATGTTGTCTTTTTTCTTGCTACACAATTTTGTCCTCCACTCATAATCCTAGTAACCCTGACAGAGGTTAAGCTCTGCAGAGTTGTTTGGGAGTTGATATTATGATGATAAAACCTTTATTTTATGGTTCCCTATGAATCCTGGGTTTTTTATCCCACTGGATTATATTTGCATTCCAAATGTAAGAAACTGCCCATGCTCATAGAATCTGCCTCTTTCTAATCGCATATATCAAAAGAGTAACCCACACTCTTGGAGATCTAGTCGAAATGTACTTATGTGAAGGCAACCAAATATACACATTTCAGGCAAATTAAAGCCTTGTTCACAATAACCAGCCATATTTGTAAAGAAACCAAATATACCCTTGACCCACTGTTGTGTTCACATGACACAAACATAAAAGAACTGTGCCACATGAATATTAATGAAACAACCTTCCGTATCAATATTCTGTAATTGTTGGCAAGAAAATACATCAATCATTTACAGTGAATATCGGCATGTAGGTTCATTTTTAAGAGTGAACCTTCCCCTTAACAAACATACACTCAACAAATCACATGTAGTCGCAGTAGGCATAGAAAAAACACTACCTAGAAAAATTCTCCCCATCATATTGACAAGGTTGTTAGTGCACAGAAGGGTGGTATTTTATTTGCCCTAATGTCTGTCGAACAAGCATGACTGGCAGTGTGACCATATATTCAAACTGTGTATCAAAGTAGTCAGCAGATCATTGCTTTGTTTTTCATCACGTGCAAATACGAATGCCTTATTTTCATACCTGCAGAATATCCGTGTATATATAATTTAGTGTCAACCATGACCGATACAAATGCAGTGCAATACCCAAGTTGTGAATTTAGACATCGTGAAGTCTCACAAAAATACAAAATAGCAGAAATGTATAATTATATTCACTCCATATGTATTCGATGTTCCTTCCTAATTTGTTGCATAAACCTTTTCTGTCACTGTCAAATGGTAATAAAAAAAGGCACAACCCGGTGAAGATCTCAAGTCACTTCTCTAAAAAACACATCTTGCCATATAACCCTAGTGGGTGCGAAAGATAGTGAAACTCTCACACTTGTGAATCATAACAGTAAAATCCTGAAAAAGTTTTCTATCTTCACATCTGTATGATACTCAGCAGGATAACATTTCCGAAGTTCCGCACTAAAAAATCACTATGTCTGCAAAAAAGTAAACCATGCAAGAACCCCAAAAGAAGTTACGTTAAACAATACAGATCAATGTTCATAAATATCAGAAAAAAGTGTTAAGCCGGCAAATGTGGACAAATTTCCATTAAATCAGATGTACACTCTTTGTCAAAATTCAAACCAAAATGTTTCTTGGAATCAAATTCAGTAATGTATGTGAGCACCAATAATCTAAGACTCCCTTCCACCTCCCCACCTCTGACTGACTTGGGAATTGTAGGAAATTGGGTTATTAGTTGCGAAGGATGCAAGTCCGTCAAAAGTAATAGGCATGCAATTGTCTTTTCACTGGTTACCAAATACCCCGTGTAGCACTTGACTCTCTCACAGTAGCGAAGTAGAGCTGTCAAAGGCCTACTCAGAAGAAGTGGTGTGGACTAGCAATCCCAATTCGTTGGCACACAACAACTTTCTATAAACTATTGCCCAGTTAGTGCTTTTTCTTTTAAAAATTAAAAATACCTTTATTACAAACCAACTACAAAATACTATGCATTAATTTACAAATATGTACATCAGGTAGAAATAATTTTGGTGACACCTCATATCATATTACACCCCAAGCACAATACACCCCACTTATACCAGATGTAATATTAGACGGTGTCATTGTATATAAAGCAGGCCTACTGGCTTTGTTAGTGGGTCACCAGATTAATAAAAATAACCATGCTTTACCTTGTCAGTGTAACACCATTAAAATGAATGGGAACAATATCAGCATTTATTATAAGTGTAAGCATTGCACTGTTAGTCACTAATATTATCAATAAAGCGTTTTCCAGTTAAAAACAAAACCTACTTCACATTCAACAGGTCAGAAAATGCAGCCTTAGGACCAGCCACTAGAGGGTCCTTGCACTCCTCAACCCCAGAACAAAAAGCTCCATCTCAGGTAGTGTAGGGAAACCTTCTCTTTGGGGTCATGTTTATAAGGCCCCAGGGGCCTTTGTACTGGCTTGTTTTAAATACTTAATTTTTTTGGGGGTGGGCTGCTGCCCTCTAGCAGCCCCCAAGCACTCTTTCATCAGCATTAGTGGTGCCCCTCACACAAGAAAGTACATTGGCCAACTCACGGGCACATACAGCATTATGAGGCTCTTTGGTCAGGCCTCCCTCATATTCTGTAAAAAAGCTTTCTTTTGAGGAGTCTGCGGCCTTGCTCCCCTTTTATTTTCTCTTGTTTTACTTTTTTAGATGAGATGCCCTGGTCCCAAGTCACCTAGCCACCCTCATTTTTCTATGTGAGCCAAAGGGGGAGCCCCAAAGCCTCAGTGACCTCAGCTAGCTCCTCACACGCCTTCCTCGACAGGCGCAGGAGTCAGCATCACTGTTTTCAGCTCCCGCCGTGGAAGCCCCAAACGGGATTTAGGCATCGTTCTCTGCCCACTTTGAACACAGGCAGGAAGTTCAGAAGTCAGGGTGACCCCTTCTCAGACACAGGGGGTGGCAATGCATCCAACCAGGTATCTCCAATGGGCCTGTGAGATGGCGTCTCTAGGGTCTGTATCTTGAGGCGGCCTTCCTCCGCAACATGGTCCCATGGATGGGGTCCTGGGACACCATTTTTCTCACCCCACCCTCAGGGATGTGGGGGCCCCTGAGGGTGATCTTGTAATCAGGGAGGCCCCCCTCGACATAGACAATTAATCAAATAAAGATTCTCTGACCCCCCCATCCCTGGCCCACACTGGGTATATTTTTTAGAAAGTACAGTGGACCGCTATGTGCCAGTTTTCTTTTCTCTTTTCTGGGGGTAAAGCTTTAAGCAGGCATATCTGAGCTGCTGATTTTGATGATCTTCTACTCAAGCTCGAGCCACCAGGAATTTTTTTTCAGGCCTCCTGACAACTAAAGGGGTAGTTTTCATGAGGAGCTGGATTTCTCTAGCTACCCAAGCCAGACCTTATCTCTGCCTGGCTCTTGGTCTTCTTCTCTTGCTGTTGGGGCATTTTGCGCAGCCCCTCTTTAACTAGCTTGCACAACACCCTCCTGCTACACTCCAATGACTCCAGAGCCTATTGGCTTTTTGAAAGGCACCCAAATGTGTCAGTGGAGTCAACGGCCAATTCATTGAAGTCCCAAGGGAGCCATCTAGGGTACCCCAGGATGTCTTTTCCCCCAACTGGTGCTCAGTGGACAAAAGGAGTCAAAAGCCACTGGCCTTGTAGAGACTAAGTCCTGGGGTCAGCTGGAGTGAAAATTCTTAGGGTAGGTGGCTTCTCCTTCCAGCTAAACATATTTTTGCCATCCGCTTCTCAACTGTCTCTCCCATGTGCAGGGTTTTCCAAGTAAAGTTTCAAAGTTTTAGGGGCCTGTCCAATTCTAGGATGCTGCATCATCTCTACTCCCCTGTCCCACCCCTTCTTCACAACGTTCTGTGTGAAACCAAAATAGCAACTTTTCTCTGATAGGAGCTCCTTTGAGAGCCCCAGCTCCACTCCTGGCTGACACAGCTGCCTGATCCCTTCCACTTTGTGTGGGGAAGATTTTAATCCCTCTACTTTCAGGGGAGCAGAGCAATTAACTTGGCCTATTATGGGAGACAAAGGCCTGGAATCTGATTATGAGCTTAACCAAAGAAATATCAATCAATCAGAAGGCATAGAAGGTATAGCACTGCTTGTTACCCTGAGGGGTCTCCAAGCACTGGTGGGCTGTGTGAGCCTCGGCCGAAGAACCAGGGTTTGAGCTGCTTCCTGAATTCCTTCAGAGAAGGGGCAGTGTGAAGGTGGAGGTTGTTCCAGGGCCTGGTGGCACGGAGCGTCCTCCCCATCTGCTGCGGGGAATGTGGGGGATGAGGGTCAAAGTGAGGATGGAGGATTGGAGATCCCTAGTAGGTCAGTGGAATGTTAGACGGTTGTTCATGTAGGCGGATCTGGACTTGTGGAGGGCTTTGTGGGTGTGAGTGAGGTGCTTGAAGAGGCATCTTTCTTGGACGGGCACCCAGAGGAGAGCTCTGAGGTGGAGGGGTGATGCTGGATCTTCTGGCGAGGTCGAGGATGAATCATGCTACTGAGTTCTGGATGGTTTGGAAGCTGTTCAGGAGGGTTTTTTGTGGTTCCAGCATAGAGTGTGTTACAGAAGTCGATTTGGCTATTGATGAGGGCTCCATCCAAAGTTCTTGTGGAGCATGCAGAGGGTGAGGAAGCAGGAGGAGACGTTATTAATCTGTTGCGACATGGTCAGGTGGGAGACCAGGATTAATCCAAGATTGCGTGATTGGCTGGTGGGGGTGGGTGAGGGGCCAAGTGTGGCAGGCCACCATGTGCCGTCCCATGGGGAAGCTTTCTTTCCAAAGATGATGACCTCTGTCTTATCAGAGTTGAGCTTGAAGCAGTTGGTCTTTATCCTGGTGGCGATGTTTGTCATGGTGTGTTGAAAGTTGGCCCTTGTGGAGCTGGTGCCTGCTGTGAGGGATAGGACAGTCTGGGTGTCGGCGTAGGAGATGATGTTGAGTCCGTGGGTGGAGGTGATGTCTCCCAGAGGTGTCATGTAGGTGTTGAAGAGGGTGGGGCTGACGGAGGATCCTTGGGGTACGCCACATAGGATGTCTTGGGTGCAGAGGAGAAGGGTGGTAGGTAAGTCCTCTGGGTTCGGCCAGACAGGAAGAAAGAGATCCAGTTGAGTGTGTTGCCCTGGATGCCGATGTGGTGGAGTCTGGTGATCAGAGTGTGGTGGGAGTTGGTGTTGAAGACTGCTGCAAGGTCAAAGAGGATGAGGGCAGCTCTTCAGCCTTGGTCAGGAAGGCGTCTGATGTCATCAGTTGCAGCGATCACAGCCGTCTCTGTGCGCTGTGGTTTGGTAAGAAGGCAGATTGGGAAGGGTCAAACAGGTTGTTGGTCTCGAGGTAGTTTGTGAGCTGGTGGTTGATGGCTTATTCCAAGACTTTGGTGGGGGAGGGGAAGAGCGAGATAGGGCAGTAGTTTTTGAGTGTTTTGGGGTTGGCAGGGGCTTTCTTCAGGAGGGACTTGACCTCTGCGTGCTTCCAGACGTTTGGCACAGTGGCTGTGGTGATTGAGGTATTGAGGAGTTTGGTGAGGGGGCGTGCAATGACTTCTCTTCCTAGTTTGTAGATGTGGTGCAGGCAGGTGTCAGTGGGAGAACTGGAGTGTATGGAGTTCATGATAGAGATGGTTTCACCCTTGGAGAACTGATTCCAGTCAGTGGTCCTGGGGTGGTGGGAGGAGCAGACAAGGGTGCTGAAGTGGCTGAGGCCGGTGGATTGGGGGTCGAAGTTGCAGTAGATGTAGGCGATATTGCAGTGAAAGTAGTCTGACAGGTTGTTGCAGAAGGCTTGGGAGGGGCGGATCGTGTTCTTGGTGGTGGAGGGGCAGGAGAATTCTCTGGAGATGCTGAACAGTTCCTTGGAGCAGTTAGTGCTTGCCATAATGCGGGTATTGAGGGCTTCTTTCTTGGTCCCTCTGAGAATGGTGGTGGTATTTGTAGAGGGCGGATCTGTTGGAGTAGAGGTTGGTGGAGGTCTTGTTGGAATGCCAACATCTCTCTAATTTCTTGCAGTGTCGCTTGAGGATCAGTAGCTCCGGGATGAACCAGCTGGCCTGTTTGGTGAGTCGGTTGTTGATGGCGTTCTGCAGGGAGGTGATGGTGTTGGTGGCCGAGGAGATACTGCTGGAGAAGTTCTGGACTTCGTGTTTGAGGGAGTCCGGAGGGGCAGGTCTTGTTACTTTTAGGGCAGTGGTCCAGAGGGGTTCTGTGGTTTTGCCCCAATTGCAGTGGGGTGGGTAAAGAGCCTCATTGGAGGATCTTGTGGACCATCGAGAGTTAAGTGGACAATGCTGTGGTCTGTCCAGGTCAATTTGGTGGTGTGGGAGAAATTTGCTCTGTTGAAGTTGGAGAACATGGGGTCCAGGGTGTGACCGGATATGTGTGTAGGGGTGGTGAACAGTTGAGAAAGGCCGATGATGCTCATATGCTGGAGTTGGAGTCGTCTGGGTCTTCTAGGTGGAAGTTCAGATCGGCCAGGAAGATGTCCTGATCGGAGTCAATGGCTAGGGGGTAAGAAGTGTGGAATGAAGTTGCAGAAGTTGGAGTGGGGGCCGTGAGGTCTGTTAGCGAGGGTTCCTCTGATAGTGGTGTTGGCATTGGGTTTGATCTGGAAGTTAAGGTGTTCTATGATGGGTGTTGTGTCGTCGTTAGGGGGCGGTGTAGTTGATGGAGTCCTTGTGGATGTTGGCGATGCCAGGGAGGTCGTGGTTGATCATCTTGAATCTGGGGGAGTTGAGGTGGGGATGTCAGGTGATGAGGCTGGGTGAGCCAGGTTTCTGTTGTGAACATGACTTCAGGGGTGAGGGTGGTTATGGTGTCCCAGATTTCTGAAGTGAGCTTGTAGAGTGATCTGACTGAGTAGAGTGCAGTGGAGCTGAGGCATGTGGTTGTCTGCTGGGTGGTGGTCGTGGGGGTACTCACATCGCAGGAGAAGCGGCAGTGGCAGCTGGTGAAGGGCCCTCTAGTGGAACCTGTTGAGGTGATGTGGCAGTTGGTGGCTAGGGGTTTTGTGTCCGAGGTTGCAGATCTCATCAGAGGAGCATCGGAGTTGGGCTGTAGGTCCAGGGGTCCTGGGGCTGGGCGCGATCGGGCACAAACAGGCTTTCCTTTAAGTAGCCCTGGGAGGTGGGCAGTCAGTCTGGGCGGTGGGAGGGCAGGTGGGAACGAGGAACTGGAACAAGCCAGTTGGCCACAGAGGAGTGTGGCTGGCCGGAAGGGGGGAGAATAGATTAAACTGGGTGAAAATGAAACTGGTGGGAAAGGGAAAAGAAGAAAATAGAAAAAAAGAAAATCAGGGGAAATAAAAAGAAAATCAAAGAAAATCAGGGAACAGTGGAGGAAAAGACGCCTTGGTCAGCATGGGACCAAGGCAGGAGGAAGCCGAGAGGAGGCTCGAACCTCTATACAGCAAGGTAGGATGACCGGTAGCGGTTCCTCTGTATCACTGCAGTGGTGGGGAAATGGCAGCCTCAACCAGGGGAGGTAAAAAGGGTTGCTCCCAAACAAACCTTAAAGTGCCATAAGGAGTGTATGGGGAATGTTGGGGACTGCAAATTCATACTCGGTGTGTATGTTTTACCCCAAAATGATACCATGTTGGACTTTGTATGCCTAAGCAGCACAGAACTGTTCTTCAGGGCATATATTCCCTAAAATGTGTACATAATGTAAACTCCCCAGACCTCAGTAAGCATTACAGGCCTACACTATGACTGCCCACCCAAATTATAAGGCCTACCCCAAGTCAGTACCAATTATTGCAGTCCCTTCTGTGACAGGTTAGCTGTACACAGATACCGCAGTCCAAAACACACACACACAGCTCACACACACACACGTGTGCACACGTGTTTATGTATGACCAGCCAAGCGTCTCTTACCCTAGCTGCGCAGCAGTGGCCTTGTCTTAAAAGGTAGCACTTGTGGTTAACATGCTAACTCCAATTACCATAACTTTACAGTGAACGAGACTCACCCTCAGTCCAAAAACCAGGTAGTCAAAAGCAAAAAATCCTGGTGGACTAAATGGGTGGAAGTCATTTCTTACAGGAAAGCAATCATTGACTAAAGATCCTCATTTCCATCATTGGATGTTTGAAGGTGGCTGGCCACAAGGTAGCTAGGATCCAAGTTTTTGATTGCTCTAATATATTTTAGTATTATTTTGTGAATACGAATTTCTTTTGGGACCATGCCAAAATATACAATCTAGTTTCCTCATTATTCTCGTGGGAGACTTAGAGTAAAAAGTCACATATTCCTGGTGATCGTCAGGGTGTGGACATTCAATGGCTGGTATATACGTTTATTGTAAATATGTACATATGGCCAATGAAATACAGGTGCAATTCAATGTACAGGAAATAGGCAATACCTAACCACCTAGGTGTCACAAGCTCTAGAAGCAACACAATGGATGGGGGAAATAACTTACATTTAATCCACTCAAAACAGATTTTAGTCATTCGAAGGCATTCAGTTAAACATAACATTTGCTTCTGGCTTCCAATTAAGGAAGCTCCTCTCTCTCACCCCAAGAAAGCATCAGCCAATATTGTCAGGAATTTAGGGATTCTGCTTGATTCTCATCCTATCTGTGATCAAACAGCTCTGAACTGTTAACAAATCCTGCATTTGCCATATTCGGATGCTACACCACATCTTTTCTTTTTTCTCTCAAAGTTATTACTGCCAATTAATTTCCTGAAAGAATTTTGGAAAGGTTTTCTATTTATGGCTTCCGACTACCAGTATCAATCAATTATTTGAAACAGGGTTTGCTTAATCTGAATACGTGGGAATATGTTTCTGCACATGCAAGTCTATAAAAAGATTATTGTTAGAACTTCCTGCATTATGAACAAAATATACTATGGTCACAGGCGTAAGTTTTCATCTCAGAGATTTGTGAAATATGGACCATGTTGCTAAGACCTGGTTCCTTTCTCCTGTTTAGAGACATTTTAGGTTTAAATTCACTTTTATTGGCGTTTAGTCAAACATTGGAATTTTGAAAGCAATAAAAAGGTAACGTGCCCTCCCACCCCCAAGTTCTGAACTCTGTCCCTCTTTAATTCCCCCACCCCAAGCTTTTTAAATTGCTGCTTCGCTTTTCATAATCTGTGCTCTTCCCTTATTGAGAACTTGTAAACTCAGCTGAGTAATGTCAGGTCCTGGCTGGAGTGCCAAAGAGTAGTAAGAATCAAGTGAAGAGTGATCAAGAAATCCCTAATACTCAAAGGGGCACATGTACTACACACTCACGCAACACAGCAAAGTAACACTGCTGGTCAAAAATTGAGGATTTCTGCTCTCTCCTTGCGCTGGTGCACTTTGTACAGCCTAGTTCCAACACAGGCACCATAGTGCAAGAGTGCCTGCATTACAAGCAAACAATGTTTGTGCAGGAAGGTACACTTTCCTGCACAAAACAATCCTTAGAGACATTTTCCTCTTTCTCTGTGTACTGCAGAATGCAACACAGGTGGAAAAAGGAAATAAGGAGAACTAAAGATCCTCGCTATGCCTCACTTGTAAAAATCGATGGGCAGATGCATGGGAACGCCCATGCTTCACCCATGGAAAGCCCACACAAACCAGGCCTTGCATGGCTTTGTAAATATTACAGAAGCCTTTCTGTTGTCCTTGCATCACCTTGCGTGACACAAGGACAATTCAAAGGCTTCATAAATATGGGCCTTTAACTCTTGGGACACAATAACACTTTGTAGTCCTTGCTGAAGAAATCAAGTAGATGCCCCCCTTGCTTCATGAATCTTTTTCCTCACCTTTGGACCTTATATAAAGTTTTCTCATTCATAGGAGCCATTCCTAGGAGCCATTCAATCCATTTCAGTTCTGTGAGGGCCAGACATTGGCCCCAAAGTGAGAGAATCATCTGTCGGAAACATGATTTGGGAGATGAAGTAACCCTTCCTACCCCACAGAGGATAGATATCTTCTACCGGATGTCCTTATAGTATCACCTCTGGATATCTGCCCCAGTATTTTTTTTTTTAAATTAATTTTATTTCAAATAATTGACATACTGTAGAAATTACATTGTAAGACACTAGGTGGGCCGTGACACAGCACAATTACAAGTACAAGTATGTATTAAAGATAGCATTGCAAAGCAGACATCATACAATAAATGTGCAATGTAGCATCAAGTTTAGGCAGCACATTGTACCCTCCCAAAGCACAGGTAGAAGTAATTCAGTGCACAGTCTGTCCCAGGGTATCCCTGAGACTATCTACATATTTCTGGACCTGGTGTGTTCATGCAATGTGATGTGCCATACCATATTACCCCAGATCTAGATTTCTGAACAGCGCTCACATTTGGAATCCTCTCTAAGACCATAACGGTGTAGTTGTTCCGGGATCTAATAGACCCTATTTAGGTATTTTAAGTGGTCAGTCGGTGCTGCCCGTTAAGGGGATACGCTTTGTGCTGGTTCAGCAATACTTCCATGTCTCATCGTCAATGTCTCGGTTAGGTCTCTCTGCCATGCCGGGAGGGCACTAGTAAAAAAAAGAAATTCCTATAAGACTGCGTTAGGTTGTAAATTCTAGATACTAGCCGCAGTGGCTCTTTAGCTTTAGTGATTAATGTAAGGGTGTCTAACTCCGGCGGCTCCGCCATGTCACTCCCCAGAAGTTGTCCCAGCGCTTGTCGGGTTCTGTGAAACTGGAATCTAGTGAGGGGAGTGGGCATAGCGTCCTCACTATCTAGACTGTCCCAGCTCCTCGCCGAGCCCTCAACAAAAAGATCCCTTATAGTTTGGACCCCTATAGAATGGAGCACCCACACTACACCCACATCCCTGCACGGAGGCAGCCATTGGCACCAGCCTAAAGGGGCAAGGTGAGAATACATAAGGGCCCCAGATTGAAGTTTAAGGAGGTGATGCCATGCATGAACTGTCGCATTGGCTTAATCCAGTACACAGGTCCTATGGTCCGGAGGGGAAAAGAGCATCATAGGCAGAGGGGAGGTCACCGATCTTTCGATGCACAAATGGGGAGTATCGGGTGGACTATGCAGCCATTGAAAAGCATGTGCGCCGCCCTGTAGTACATATCGAAGTCCGGGGCGCCCAGCCATCCCATATGGTAAGGCAATGTGAGTATTTGCCATCTTACCCTGGGTTGTTTGCCCGCCCAGGCCAACTTGACCATAAGTGAAGTGAGTTTTGTGAAAAAAACGCCTGTGAGCACCATTGGGATATTGTTAAAAAGAAGAGAAAACGAGGCAGGACCACCATTTTCATTATAGAGATTCTGCCCGGGAGGGACAGTAGGAGTCTTATCAAGCTCCCAACTGCGTCTTACAATTTACTGAGCAGAACCCCGTAGTTTTCTTTAAAAATCACATCTGCGTCAGAATGGATTTGGCTTCCTAAGTATCTCACCAAGTCCGTCGTCCATTGTAGCGGGTAGTCTGGGGAGAATTGTGACGTGGCAGGGGTAAGGGGAAAAATAGTCGATTTCTGCCAATTAACACGCAGTCCGGAGACTCCACCAAAATGCATAATCTCACGGAGCACAGAGGAAAGGTGGTGTTCAGGGTCACGGATGTATAAAAGGGTATCATCCGCGTAAGACGAGACTATAATAGCCTGGGATGCGAATACCCTTGTAGCTGTGATATTCGCAAAATGCACAGGCCAAGGATTCCGCCACCAAGGCGTGGAGGATCGGAGAGAGCGGGCAGCCTGGTCTCGTGCCTCTAGTAATATTGATCAAGTTAGTCACTAAGTCACCAAGTTTTATTCTGGCTGTGGGTTTATAGTACAGAACACCTAACAGCTGTAAGTAAACCTCGCCCAGCCCCATTCTCGACAACACCTGTCTCATAAAGGACCATTCGACAGAATCAAAAGCCTTTTCCATATCTAGAAAGACAGCGACCGCCGGAACCTCAGGCTTGGTGTGTTGTAGCGTCCCAAACACCATACGTATATTATAAGTAAGGTTGCGGCCCGGG
Organism: Triturus cristatus; assembly: GCF_964204655.1. Lineage (NCBI taxonomy): Eukaryota > Metazoa > Chordata > Amphibia > Caudata > Salamandridae > Triturus > Triturus cristatus. Next base: position 478,503,234 of record NC_140580.1, read on the forward strand.
ACAAACCCTGCCTGTTCCGGGGCAATGAGCGTCGGAGCTGAGGGGAGAAGTCTGTTTGTCAAGATCTTTGCATAAATTTTGGTGTCCACATTAAGCAGCGAGAGAGGGCGGTATGACAAGCACTCTTCTGGGGGTTTGTTCGCCTTTAGTATAGTGACTATTATCGCTTCTCTCATAGAGGGAGACATCGTGCCCGAGGTGCACATATCTTCAAAGAGAGCGTACAAGTGTGGCAAGAGCAAGTCTAAGTAAGCCTTGTAAAAAGCGACGGTCAGGCCATCCGCTCCTGGGGCACCAATAGGTTTCATGCTTGCTAAAGCCAGAGTGATTTTGTCTTTCTCTATAGGCCGCATCAAGAACTCACGGTGAGTATTGGTAAGCCAGGGTAGCTTGATGTGGGACAGATAATCTAGTATGTCATCTTCCATACCCGTGCTCCGAGAGGAGTATAGGGACGAGTAAAATTGTCTGAATCTCTCAGCTATGTCTGTATTAGTAGTAAGCGTTTCTCCCGCCGCAGTGTTAATTTTGAATATACCAGTATAGTTCGCCTCTTTTTCAATAGGCGGGCTAGCACACTGCCCGGGCGTTCACCCTCTCTGTAGGAGCGACCGATTGCGTATTTACCAAGATGTTTGATCTCGGCATCATGGTATTCTTCTAACTGGGCTTTGAACTCCCGCATAAGCTCTTCGTCATGACCCTCTATTAAGCGTTGCTCTAAACTAGCCAAAGCTTTTTCCAAATCGGCAAGCTTCTTATGCAACGCTTTGAGGACTCCAGAATGCTTAGACATAGCAACGCCCCATATATAAACCTTGAAAGCTTCCCACACAGTCTGAAAATTCTCAACCGAACCAACATTGTTTTCGAAATATAGATCAATTGCTTCAGCTAGCGCTTCCTTAAATAGTGGATCCAGCAGGGAGTATGGAGGGAACCTCCAAGGAAATGGGGGGGATCAACTTCTTGGGTGCATCCAAGACCAACAAGACCGGGGAGTGGTCGGAGAGTGTACGGGGTAAGACCTCACACGACCGCGTTTGGTAGTACAAGTGGCATGAGGCCAGCCAGTAGTCTATGCATGTATGCAAGTCGTGGAAAGCTGAGTGATGTGTGAACCCTCCTTTGTCAGGAGACCTTTGCCTCCATACATCGTATAAGCCCTCTTGTGACATAATATCTATGAGCATTTTCGCTGAAGCAGTAAGTCGCCTGTCTGGTCCCCCCGAGTGGTCCCGGGCAGGGTCAAAAACCAAGTTAAGCTCACCTCCCCTAAGTTGTTGTTCCATGTCACAGCTGGCGATCTTGTTGTGCAGTGTAATATAAAAGTCAGGGTTGTCATAATTAGGTCCGTATACGTTAATAACCAAAATATCTAGGCCTTGTCCACGACATCTAGGTACGGGATGATCTAGGTGTGACCCAGGTAATAACCCCACGGGCGTGTGTCATGAACCCTGCAGCATGGATGGAGCCGTGTAGGCCCCTGGTGCGTAGCATGGGACTGTCAAGAGGGTGGTGCGATTCCTGAAGCAGTGCAATGTCTATTTTGTGTCTTGTTAAATACGCTAGAACTTTCCTCAAATTTCTGTGGTTGTCAAGGCCTCTCATGTTCCACGTGAGGGCGCGTATTGTCAGCTGTGCTGTTGTATGATGAAAAATCCATTTGTTGGATCAGGCAAAGGTGCTGCCAGTCTATTTAAGTCTGCCATTAGATCTGTCAGAGTGAGCATACATCATGAGTCCGGCACAGTGTCTACAGCGAGTAATAATCCTAACAATACCACTACCCAACCCACCCCCCACCCACGCCAGGCTATCACCACCCACGCCTAGGTGATTAGCTACCAGCCCACCCCCAACTAGCCACTGAAAGAACTGTAAACGCAAACAATGCATTGTAATTCCAATTGAATTCAACCCCCCTCCCTAACCCCCTAAATGAAAACCCCCAAAGTGTGTGTGTAACACGCGTGGGCGGAGGTAGTTCGCACTTCCGCAGAACAAGTGAGTGAGCTGGAAAAGTTCAATCAGTCCTCTGCTCCGCACACCACCAGTATGCTTGGAAGCGCTTGTGTCCCAATTGGAATAACGCCAGTCCTTCCCGGCAACCACAATTCAGAACTTATTATAGATCGATAGTTTGGCCAGTTTTCAGTATCTAACTCCGCCCCCTACTAATTCCCCACATACCACCATTCACAACGTATGTAGACAGTACATTTAAGAATAAGGAAAGACATAGTAATTTATCCGACTTCAGCATCAATTCTTAGGAAACTCACTAAAATAACATCATATGAATTAAGCTTATCTGTACGGAAGGTGGTCGTAACATTCATTCCTGATCGCTCAGGAGTCCGCTTTCCGTCCCCTCACTGGACTGTCTTTCCAGGCTGCCTCATTTCAGGGCTGCCTCGCTGGTTCTTGGACCAGTCTTTCAGAGCTTTCTGGAGGGACTTGGGGTCCGCGAAGATCCTCGACTGGCCCTGGCGGTTCACACGGAGCCTAGCTGGATATAACATAGCATAGTCAATACCCTGGTCCCCAAGCTGCTTCTCCAAGGGAGCAAACTGTTGACGGGCCTCTTGAACCCACAGCGTGAAGTCTGGAAACGGAGAGATGGTGGAGCCCTCGTATTGCAGGGGATGCTTGTTTCTAGCAACTTTCAGTGCCGCATCTCGGTCTCAGTAGTTTAGTAGCTTGGCTATGATGGGTCTCTGGGGCGTGCCCGGGGGAGGGCACGGACCCAGAGATCTGTGTGCTCTCTCCACTACGAACAGCTGGGAAAAGGTTTCAGCACCAAGTAGAGTGACCAACAGTTTTTCACGAAGTGTTCCATGTTGCCAGTATGGGTCGATTCTGGCAGCCCCGTAATCCTCAGGTTGCAGTGCTGAGACCGCGCTTCCAGGTCTTCTGTCTTGTCTTGAAGGATCTGCATCACTCTCCCCAATTGTTTATGCTCCGCGTCCAGAGTAGTCTGGGCTTCCTCCACTTCCGTAACTCGGCGCTCTGACATATCCAATCTTTCCGCATGCTTGTCTAGCCTTTCCGACACCCTATCCATGCGATAGGAAAGGGAGTCCATTTTGGAGCCGAGAACTGTAAGGCTGCCTTGCAAGCCTTTTTCCATTGCAGCGAGCAGGGAGCGAATGTCGCAGTCCGCATTCTCCAGAGGAGGTTCCTGTACATTATCTGCTTCTTCTGTTGTAGCATCTAGTCCCCTAGGCTTCCGCTGATCAAATTATATTTTTGGCTGTGCACAATCCACTTTGCCCATTGCTGCAGTAGAGATATGAGTGTGTCAAGCGCGGTCCCCAAGTCCTGCAAGGAATACTGCGCCGTCGCAGCCAACCCCTCCAGTTCCAGTAGCGTCAGGAGTGTCGAGGGGGACCGTCCTGTTAGTTGCGTTGCACAGAGTTTAACACAGAGCACAGGCGCCACCTCTCAGACCCAATTTACACAGTGACAATGTCACAGGGGCCCGCGCTGCCAGAGAGAAGGCTGGGGAAGCCCTCACCTACAACCTGCTGTAAAGTATGCTCCAAAGCCACAGTTCTCGTAGCAGTATCCAGTGTGGTGCTCTCATACCTCCACGCAAGGAGACACAGAGGGGGGGCAACCACAGACCACTGCAATAGGCTACACCGCGCTTACGGTGTGACAAGCTGGTGATCCCACGGCTGCAGCCCTTGGATGGTCGCGGGCCCCCCGGCCTTGCCCCGCAGCCCCCAGAGCAGATATCAGCAGCCTCTGCTGGGCCAGCCACGCCGTCACACCCAGCTTCCAGCCTCTGTCGAGCACACCTCACAGCGAAGGACGTGTGGAATCTGCTCAAGCAATCCGCTATCCGAGTGGATTATGTGCAGCCCGGCAGTCCCCTCACCGTCCCAGCTCGGAGCACACAGCGTGGGCCTCCAAGATGGCGGATCGTGCCCTCCCCCCAGCACCAAGTGCAATTGTTCAGGGCCCCAAGCAGCTGGGTCGCAAGCTGCTACAATCAGCACTCAAACTTGGACACGCCAGTACTTTACCCCTGGAGTCGATCAGTGAAGGCGGATGTCATGCGAGAGGCGCGGCGGCGCGGCGCCCCGGCCCCAGCACGCAGCGGGTGCCTCTGCCTCAGTCGCTGGCTCCGATTCCGGCACTACTGGTCTCAGCGGCCTGCCGTCTGTCATGCGGAGGCTATGCCCCGCTAGTACACAGGGTGGAGAGATGAGAACAGTACCGGGCACCTCCGCAGCCGGCGGGTGAAGACTCCCATAAACAGCCAGCAGCCAGGTAGGATCGTTGAGCTTCCCCGCTCACAAGGCCGCACCTGCTCCGCACTGGAGTCTGGGGAGCTCCTTGGCACCCAGCCTCAGGAAGGCCGCAGTCTATAAGTACGGCGTCTGGGCAGCTTGAGGGGTCGGTGTCAGTTCTCGCAGCACCGGGGCCCTGGCGTAATCTGATGATGCTCCAGAGGAGCACAACTCGCGCTTCTTATGGCGGATAAATGAAGGATTTAGCGGTGGTCGTGCAAAGCTTCTTGCTTAGGCAGCCATCTGAGCCGCGCGCTAGCTCCGCCCCCCTGCCCCAGTAATTTGTTGTAAAAACAATAAAGACAAAGTTTCAAAAAGACTATCTTGGGACAGGCATAGAGGATATGCGTTAATGGACCATCATCCACACACCCCCACCAACAACGTGAATTCCCCACTTGACTCATCTAGGCTATCCGTCCTGGGGTGTAGTGCCACCTGTAAACGTTCATGACCATTGTTTCTCTCCTCCCTGCATGTGGGCAATATTATTTGACATTGAAAACAATGGGGTGATCTTTCACCCCATTTCTGGACGCACAGCGATAAGTATGTGCATACCAATAATGCAATATGTTAAACCAAGTTTTTCTCCAAAGATTTATTCAAAGTTCATCAAAGTTATTCACGGTATCCAGGATTTATCCATAGTCACTTGTGAGACATCTTACTTTCAACACTGTAACCTCAAACGCTACAGACATGACGTGGCCTTAATCGGTAGCTAGGAGTGCATGTAAGTGATCTTCATTAATCCATCACATTAACCCAATGCATTTCGGGCCTTCTCGTGGCCCTTCGTCAGGGGTTTTCTACAATTAAAAAACAACGTTTCAATACAAGAACTTTCCAAGTCGATGTCACTTAGTGCATGTTAAAACATTTTGCAAGCGATTATCTAGTAACCTGTTCGTGTATCAACATTTTCCCGCTAATCGTGACTGTTAAACCGCCACCCATATATTAACGTCCAGATCTTTCTTCCTCTATCTTCCTAGTTCTACTTATGTAATTCTCGTAAGTGCACAAGTTACTACACAATTCTTCGGTGAATCTATGAACAAAGTGTGACTATTTTTATGCGCGCGTGATTTAGAATGCCATATATCCGTTGGCCTTCAAACATTCGAGCCCTTACTTTTACAAAAACATCTTGCTCAATCCCTTCCAGGTGATCAACTCACTGTGTTACACCCCCAATCTACAATTTAAACACTTAAAATCAGACCCCGCCCTAAAGCGAGGCCGAGGACACTACTTTTAACCCTGTGTTTCCCACTACGCTCGATTTGCGTGCTCTTCACTCTTCCATCATCGTCACCACCTAATAAACGTCCTCATTCTTTCATGTGTTATTGTTCTTTCATTTAAGCTTATTATATGCGAAAAAAAGTAACTCTACATTGTAATGACTAACGATCTTCCTGGTGTCATCTCACTACAATACCCACAATGTATTGCGCTCGCTGTCTTAAGGGGTCCAAATCGTTCCTGAACATTAATCTAAATTCCCCGCCCTCCCTGTTAATATTAACAATGTTGATTAGAAGGTATCATATACAGCATATTTCATACTAGAAAACAAATCGTTCACAGTATTATATGATCTCTATTACGAACGTATTTGTTATGTACATCAAAACATGACAATAAAAACATCTGAAGTGTATAGTATGAACGGTTTTAAAAAACGCAGTTTAGAGAATTAACTTCCGTAGATATGTTCTTCTTATAGTCTCTTAAGTGACTTCGTGATTATTCGTTCATATCCTTATTCGATGGGTGCTACTCGTCTGAGAAGGCAGACAATAGGTAATCCAAAAGAGGGTGACAAAGTGCACACCAGTTTTTTCAAAATGTTTTTCAAAATTGCGTTTGTTCGCGTGCTGCCCAGAATCGTGGTCTGCCCAAAGCCACGTACTTGTAAAAGACATTGAAAACAATGGGGTGATCTTTCACCCCATTTCTGGATGCACAGCTAATGGACTAATGAAGATCACTTACATGCACTCCTAGCTACCGATTAAGGCCACCGCATGTCTGTAGCGTTTGAGGTTACAGTGTTGAAAGTAAGATGTCTCACAAGTGACTATGGATAAATCCTGGATACCGTGAATAACTTTGATGAACTTTTAATAAATCTTTGGAGAAAAACTTGGTTTAACATATTGCATTATTGGTATGCACATACTTATCGCTGTGCGTCCAGAAATGGGGTGAAAGATCACCCCATTGTTTTCAATGTCTTTTACAAGTACGTGGCTTTGGGCAGACCACGATTCTGGGCAGCACGCGAACAAACGCAATTTTGAAAAACATTTTGAAAAAACTGGTGTGCACTTTGTCACTCTCTTTTGGGGCAATATTATTTGCACAGATTAAGATATCATCCATACTTATCATGTTAATTACAGAAATAATCGGAAAAAATGTGCCACTAATATTGTTGGATAAAATATAGTTCTAAAAAATATATATAATTTTAAATAGTAGCTATTAAATATTTTTAATAGTAACACTAATGTAATAAAATAAAATATATGCAAAGGTTAAAAAACCCCAATTATTTTCAAAAAGTAAAACATGCTTATATTTATATATATATATTTTCACATGTATCTAATTGTAAAATATTAAACTTACATTTGTAATTTATATTATAATGTTAAACTAAATTGAAATAGAATATAAAAAAGAAAATACATATATTTTATATATATTATACAATAACAAGATATTTAAAAAAACAAATCATTTCATTCCCCCCTAAAAATTAGACAAAATAAAAAGTAGCAATTTACCAAAAATATATTACATATTAAAAGCATTATTAATTATAAATAAACAAAAACATAGTATAAATACAAACAATATTAACTAGACTATAAAGTTTTACAATTAATACATATACTATTCCCACTACAATTTGTACAAAAGTAGGCAAAGTGTTATACTCAGGAGTGGTAAAATGGACTATTCCCACTCCAGTCAATACAACAGTAGGGAAAGTGTTGGATTGTGGAGGGGTAAAATGTACTATTCCCACTCCAAACAGTGCAACAGTAGGGAAAACGTTGGATTGCATAGGGATAATATTTATTTTTCCTACTCCAGTTAGTGCAACAGTAGGCAAAGTGTTGGATTCCAGAGGGGTAAAATGTACTAGTCCCACTCCAGTCAGTGCAACATTAGAAAAAGACCAATTAACTTGAACAAAATAAAATAATTTCAAAAAAATACTAAATAACAAAATATATATATAGTGAGGCGAGTGAAGTCAGGATGCCAATAGGAATTGGGCCGCCACTGGGTGTTTGGTCGAACCCCTCACTGTATGGGTAACCGCATCGGAGTCCATTTCCCAACATGCAGCGGATCCTAGGCCAGCACGGTGAACAACGCAGTAAAGCAAAGGAGGAGCCGGAAACATCGTACTACTGGGAGTGGCTACAACACGATTGCAAGATTTAAACCAGCCCCAGGGCAAAGAACCTTATTGGAAACCAGGCACTGATTAAAGCCTAAGCAGCTAAACCCGTTTGCCATAGCATTTCCTGAATCGTGCATACCACGCGCTGCAATAATTTGCTGAAATAATTCCAGTTGCCCTTCCCATGGTGTGTCGGACTCATTCTTATCCGGGGTGAGCATTGGAGATATATATATATATATATATATTATCTACTGGCGGTCGCCAGTAGATAGTTATAGTTAGGACCTATTTTCCATAGGAAATCTGCAACATTCTAGTCCCAATAAGTCTGGCGCCGGTTGATGAATCCTCGCAAAATTTTCCAAACTTTTGGCTAGCTCCGCTCCGCTCCTACCCTGAAAGTTTTGTGGTGATGCGTAAAGCGGGGGCCGAGAAAAAAGGGGGGTCCCAAAACGCGTTTTTCCCATGCAATTTCCCATAGGATCTGTTGTCGCAGCTACAGCCCGAACCGCTGAACGACACCAAAGAGGTAGTCCTCAGTTCAGACTCGTGCCTTTTGCATAAATGGTGTGAATCTGTTCATTAGTTCCTGAGGAAATTAGGGTAAAAAAGTTAGTGATATCTATGGCCGGGGAGGATCCGCGGACCCTACCCACACCGTAAGCGCACCCTCCCGAAAGCGGGCTGAATACTAATTGGCTGTCGAGTGTCTGTCTACATTCAAAACCAGGAACTGTTGGCGGCCATTTTCTGCCTCGGTAGAAGCGAGGCTGAAGAAGCAAGGGGAATAAGTGTGTAAACCATATAAAGGGGGCAGAGTGGAAATACTCTGACCCTCTAGAGGTTCTTAGGGGGTCCCAGAAGGACCCCCTGGGGCCCCCTTTTTAAAAAAAAAAAAAAAACAGCGAAATGCGCGCAGTGTGCGCGCATCCTATCGCGTTTGGGGAATGGATCCTCTCGCGTTGGGTGCGCGGATCCAAGGAAAAAAAAATGAAAAAAGACAAGAAATCATTGGTTGTATGACAACTTTCTACACTGAAAGGTAGGGTGTATATTTCTGTTTTTTAAACGCATGATTCTTATTGGTTAACAAAAACTGATTGCAAGGAACATTATATATGATAAGCTGATATGTTGAAAAGTCAAGCACACTTGCTGTCTTGTTTAGCAACATTGTGTGCTGAATTTGTGACCTGTGTGCTCAGTGCAGTGTTCCATGACCTGTTTCTATGGTAACAGGCAGAAAGCAGATTGGGGAAAGGGTTGAAATGTATTTCATTTGGAAAGGGTTGAAATGTTTAACCAATAGAAATGTGTGTTTGCTTTTGAATTTATGTGTGAAGGATTGTGATTTGATGTTTACATGTATATGTGTGGAAAATGAAAGGGAAACTTTGCCATTCTTTGTTTTTGCTGAGAGGTGCACAGTGCAGAGATTCTGTACAAGAAAATCTGGTGTGTGACTGATATACTTCTTAATCTACATAACAACTTGAAAGGTGAGTTATTTAATTGTGAGGGGATGTATGTAGACTATTTTGATTTTAATCAGATTAATGTATTTCTCCTGCGATAGTGAGTACTTTTTTTCTCTACATTCTTATTGACAGTGTGTGTGCACGTAGAAACCATTCTGTGATAAGCATTTGTGTTTTTCGTGTGTTTCCAGACAGATAACTGTGCTGTTTTTATATTTTGGTAGAATTAGAAACCAGTCATTGTTTATGAATTTGTGAAATGAGTTATGTTTCTATACTAAGATGTAGTACTCCTTCTAGATGAAGAAATGTGTTTTGGTATAGTGCAAGGGATAGTGTTGTTTGTCTAGAATCACAGTGAGTATGTGTGCATTTGGGAACCACTATGAGAGAAGCATTTGGTAACATCGTGTATTTGCTGACAGATAACGGTTTTAAAACCTGTCATGTTGTCAAGTTTTAGTAGCATTAGAAGCCAGTCTTTGCTTATGCATTGATAAAATAAGTCATGCTTTGACACTAATGTGCTGTACTTTAATATGTAGATTGTGTGTAGTCTCCTTACCCCTTGCACAGTAGTGAATGAGTTTTTGTAAGCTGCTAGGGATAGTGTTGCTTGTCTAGAATCACACTGAGTCTGTGTGCATTTGGGAACCACTGTGAGAGAAGTATTTGGTAACATCGTGTATTTGCTGACAGTTAACCGTTTTAAAACCTGTCTTGTTGTCAAGTTTTAGTAGCATTAGAAGGCAGTTTTTGCTTATGCTTTGATTAAATGAGTCAGGCTTTGACACAAAAGTGTAGTCCTGAAATATGTAGATTGTGTGCAGTTCCCTTATCACTTCCACTGTAGTGAATGAGTTTTGGTAAACTCCTAGGGATAGTGGTGCTTGTCTAGAATTACACTGTCAGTCTGTGTGCATTTGGGAACCACTGTGAGAGAAGCATTTGGTAACATTGTGTATTTTCTGACAGATAACTTTTTTAAAACCTGTCATGTTGTCAAGTTTTAGTAGCATTAGAAGCCAGTCTTTGCTTATGCGTTGATTAAATGAGTCATGCTTTGACACTAATGTGCTGTACTTAAATATGTAGATTGTGTGCAGTAACCTTACCTCTTCTAGACTAGTGAATGAGTTTTGGTAAACTCCTAGGATAGTGTTGCTTGTCTAAAATCACACTGTGAGTCTGTGTGCATTTGGGTAAGGATTGTGATAGAAGCATTTGGTAACATCGTGTATTTGCTGACAGGTAACTGTTTTAAAACCGATCATGTTGTCAAGTTTTAGTAGCTTTAGAAGCTATTCTTTGCTTATGCATTGATAAAATGAGTCAAGGTTTGACACTAAAGTGCAGTACCATGTACTATTCTCTTCACTGTGCCAGAACTGAAATTTTAAAAGTTTTACCCAGGCACTGTCCAAGCAGTAGTCTGATGATTTAGTCAGTTTCCAAGTACTCATGTTGTGAACCATACATTACCACATAGACTGCTTCAAATGTCTATGCAGTATGCATGGAGTCTTCTAACATACTATACACTTTTCTTTCAGACCTTCAATTCCCTAGTCAGTATCCATACAGTCCAGCAAACATCCTGTCACTCCCTTTGCACTCCTCTAGTGACTCATTCAGTACCAAGTACTAATCCATTCACTGTGTCAAAAGCCAACCACTTATAAATTCACCCAGGCACTCTCCTTGCTGTACTCTAATCATTCCGTCAGTATCCAAGTACTCATGCAGTGAGACAGGCCTTAGCACATAGACTGCTTCAAATGCCTATTCACTATGGATGCAGTCCTCTAATCACCTACACAGTTGTCTTTCACACCTTCAATTCCCCAATCAGTATTCATACACTTCTAGCAAACACCCGGTCACTCACCCAGTGTGTCTCCTTATAGTACTGTAATCATTCAGTCAGTTAGCATGTCGTCTTTTAGTGAGGTAGGCTTTAGGGCATGAACTGCTTCAAAGTAGTATGCACTATGCATGTAGTGTTTTAACCATCGTCACACTTGTGGTTCAGGGCTATAGTTTCTTAGTTTTTATATAAAATGTGTTTGTACAGTAATGGAATAGTATAAATTTGAAAGTTATTAATATACATTTATTTGTGATTCTTTTTTACAGATACTATTTTTCAACGTAAAAATAGAGAAATCATGCCAGAAAAAAAAAGAAAAAGAAAAGAAACTCAGAAAGGAGCAGGAGTGTTTCTCATCCGTTTGCACTCTTCTCGTGCAAGATTGTTTGGATGAAGGGTCCTTAGGTGTTTCATCATACTTGCCGTGCCGTACAAGTATTTCTTGTTAGGATCCCCTCGCGACAGAACTCTTTTGCAAATCTTGCACGTGACCAAGGTGGCATTAGTCTTTGTTTGCCCCTCGGGAAAAGTAAAAAATGTCCACACCACTGAAGAAAAACGTTGTGGGCGTGGTGCCTTCTCCAACAATGTATCCTCAGATTCGGTTAATATTTTAAAGCGGCAACATTTACAGTTTTTGTAAGTTAAACGTATAAAATTTTGTTAGCCGTAAGCATTTTATATATCTGTGATTTGTATCTTGTGGTATTTTGCTGAGAATAGCATGTTGTTTTTTTTTAACAATCTTTCTGATTGTTTTTTTTTTGCCCGCTGTTAGGTGATGAGTACGATTGAAAAAACTACTTTGAGTGAAATTCAATATATTCTGAGAACAGCAAAAAAGGCAAACAAATGACTTTGTGGAAATTATGCTGTGTTGTAAAAAATGTATTATTACATGTTATAATTTTTTTTCCTTTTCTTTCACAGATCCAAATTTTAAAATAAGCAATTTATATGAATTTAGATTGTAATGAAAATCTGAAAAAAATGTATACCATTTTTTATTCCTATTACTGTGAAGGTAAGTTTAACTAAGTCTCAATATGCAGAATGAGGAGGTCTGCAAGAAGCTGCAAAGTTGAAACACGTTCCTAAAAACACTCTGTTTATACCTATGTAGTTTTGAAATCTGACCATAATCAGATATCATGTGACCTGCAAAAAAAGAGATTTGAGGGGTTCATAATATTTCCCATTGTACCTATTGAAGGACCACAATTATTTCAATCATTCTTCTTTGAACATCTTTGCAGACAAAACTCTGTGCTTACCTTCTATCATTCGCAAGGAATTTTAAAACCGGAAATATGTCACTTTTTGTAACATAGTTACTGCGCACGACACTCTTTCATATTTACAAAGAGAGGAAAAGGCACTCTGTGCACTTTTTATACTCATGTAAATACAACCTCATCATACACACCAGTTTGCGTTGAAAGGGTGTTCTATAAGTGTTGTTGTGCATGATTGCACTGAATACCCATAGAACAAGACATGTCTAGATTTATCAGAAATCATAAATCTCGATATGTGTGTGAATGCTGCACCATTCTAAAATTGGTGTAGGAAAGCACAACAAGGAGAATTGTTTTCATTTCTCTACATTTTTATATCTTCATTGCATGCTACAATGCTCAGCATACATTGAAAGAGAAAAATGCCTTTACGGATTGCTTTTGTGCAGGAAGGTGTGTCTTCCTGCACAAAAACAAATAGCACATGACACACATATCCTTGCACTATGGTGCAAGGGTGCCTGTGTCACCACATGGCTGCAGTTTAACCATTTCCGTGCTCATGACGGAACCACTCCGTCATGAGCCACGGGTGCGCTGTGCTCATGACGGAGTGGTTCCGTCATGCTGCGGCCGTTGGCGGCCGCTCCGCCCACGCGGCCCTAATTCCCAGCCTGTGCGGGCGATTAGAGCAGTGGACGGAGACGTGACGGAACCACTCTGTCATGAGCACAGCTCACCCGTGACTCGTGATGGAGTGGTTCCGTCACGAGCACAGCGGCACCGCAACTGCCCCCAAACCCCCGCGGCGGAATTCCTGCCGCGGCGAAGGGGTTAAGCAGCCGTGCAGAGAGAAGCATAGATTTGCAACATATTTATGTACATATGTTGCATCCCTGTGCTTCGGAAGTACTACAGCACACTGCAGCTAAAGAGGTTACTGTGTGATGCTGCAGCACTTCCTCATAGTTCTGCACTTATACATTCACCATACGCTACTAATGCATTCATTCAGTCAATTACTTACTACACATACATTCATCTAAACTTTCACAAACTAACAAAGAAATTTAGCTATTTTTTTAAACCAGGAAAGTTAGTTCTTACAAGACCTTTTTTTTTCTTCTTTTTTGTTTTTTTTATTTTTGGGGGGTTTTCTGAACAATTTTTAAATTTTAGGGGGTTTTTCTGCAAAAAAGAAAACAAAACAGGAGGAACCAAACAATGAACTTCAGGGAACAAAAAAAAAAAAAAAAATAGCAAATGTGACTTTCTTGCCGGCGGCAGATCAGATCGATCGACTGCTCAACGTAGCACAAAGTCGCATTGCACTTAGTGCAGAGCACTTTTAAAAATTGAAATTGAGGATGGATGTCCAAATTTTGGGCTGATGGTTCCACTCTTGAAGTGCTCGGCTGCGATGAGGTGGAAGGCGCAGGAGCAGGAGTGTTTCTCATCCGTTTGCACTCTTCTCATGCAAGATTGTTTGGATGAAGGGTCCTTAGGTGCTTCATCATATTAGCCGTGCCGCACGAGTATTTCTTGTTAGGATCCCCTCGCGACAGCACTCTTTTGCAAATCTTGCAAGTGACCAAGGTGGCATTGGTCTTATTCTGCCCCTCGGGAAAAGTAAAAAATGTCAACACCACTGAAGAAAAACGTTCTTTGCATGGTGCCTCCTCCAAAAATTCATCCTCAGATGTATGAGGAGATGCAGGTGATGCCTGCTGCCCTGAAGCCATTTTTAGTTGAAAAAAGTTAGAACTAAGTGTAAACTTAGTCTAAAAAAATCTTCTTCTCTGGAAAGATATGCTCCTCCAAAGAAGGTCAAAGAAGAATGATTGAATTGGGTGGGGTCTTTCAATAGTTAGAAGAGGAAGTGCAATGAACCAATCAAATCTCTTTTTTTGCAGGTCACATGGGATCCGCGCACCCTGCGCATACGCAGCACGCACCCAGCGCGCATCCACGAAATTGAATTAAAAAAATTTATAGGATTAGATGTAAAAATATATTAGTTTTAAGACTAGTTTAGAGTTTGTCTTCAATTAATATTCACATGAAATACATATATATATGTTTTTTAAAATGTTAAATATTTCGCGGGATCCGCGCACCTACCGCGTCATAGATGCAGATGACGCATTGCGGAAGCGCGTAAACATCACGTTACCTACATCAAACGAGTCGCGTATAGGCTGGGAGTCTTGTACCTGTCGCATTGCGATCGCGCACTAAACACGTACCCAACGCATACCATGCGTGGATGTTAACTCGTAGGGATCGAGAACGGTGTGCATAGGGTGCACGGATCCAAAAACATGGGAAAAATATATATAAAATAAAGATTTGAACATATAGTTAAAGAAATATTTTTAAAAATATAAAAAAAATATGTTTGAAAACCCCAATGAAAACAAATAATATTTTTTAATTTTTAAAAGAATTAATTAAATTTTTTTTTTTTTAAATGGTGATAAAAAAGAATTTCAAAAAAACATAATTAATGAAATTGACACTGAATTTGAAAAATATAGAAATCCAATGAAAATCATTAAACATGATATCTTTAGAGATAAGTTATAGATAGGAATTAGCATTAAAAAACCTTTGAAATTCACTGAAAAAACCATAGGTTTCATGCACGTTATAGTTAGGAATTGGCATTTAAAAAACCTTTGAAATTCACTGAAAAAACCAAAGGTTTCAGGGGCGTTATAGTTAGGAATTGGCATTTAAAAAACCTTACAAAGTCACAAAAAAAAACATAGGTTTCAGGGGCGTTATAGTTAACTGGACATTTCCCTCGTACAAAACCCTAGAAATTCCCCTGTTATAGGTAGTTCAGCTAACTATAACTCGCGCCCCCGCAATGCACTGCTGATGACGTCACATATTACATCACTCATGACATGGTCATTGACATCACTGATGACATCTCAAATGACATCACTGATGACATCATCCATGTGATAAATAAGTGCATCTTCTCACACCCTAATATAACCTTTGATACACCGACTCAAAATTTCAGACGGCCATTCTCAAAACCATAGATACTCCAATACCAATAACTACATACCCACTCATTGACTCTTAGGTCTACATATATCTCCACTCACTCACCTATACAGTCACTCATACTTACAGTCACTCATTACAAGACTATCATATGCATTTATACACCTATATAGACACTCACACACCGCCAATCATCCATTGAGGTACTGACACACCTAGTCAGTCATGCAAATAATTAAACACAGTCCAATTTACTCACCTATACAGTTAAACACACTCAAGTTCACTTACTCATAAAAATACTAACAAATTCTGACGCTCTTATACAATTACTAATACAAGCACACACTCACCCATACAGCCACTACCGCAATCACACACTCTCAAATATAGATAGTTATATTCTCTTACACACATATACACTGCGTTTCACATATGTAGTTACTGACACATGTACAACTGATATATACATTCAATCACTAACACACCCATACATACACTCACCCAACCATACAGTCCATCACAATTGCTCTCTTAAAACCATGCACCCACTGAATCACCCTCTCACACATCTATGCACAGAGTCACACACACCCTACCCATGCAAACACTCAGGCACCCATAAAGATACTCAGACAACCAATCAATAACCCATATAGACACTCATATAGCTATTCACAAAACCATGCAGCCACTTGTACACCAACATACAGACATTCACACAGTTTAGTCACTAGTCTGCAGTGAGATACATTTAATGACTCACTTATAGAGTCAGTTACGAACCTAGAAAATCACCCATTCACACACTTATACACCCACTCATTCTTCCAAAGGCCTTTCACTATAAATATATAAAACATATTTAAATTTTTCAGAAAAACACACATTCACTGGATGATGTCATCAGTGATGTCATTTCAGATGTCATCAGTGATGTCACTGACCATGTCATGAGTGATGTAATATGTGACGTCATCAGCAGTGCATTGCGGGGGCGCGAGTTATAGTTAGCTGAATTAACTATAACAGGGAAATTTCTAGGGTTTTGTACGAGGGAAATGTCCAGCTAACTATAATGCCCCTGAAACCTATGTTTTTTTTGTGAATATTATCTACTGGCGGTCGCCAGTAGATATAGTTAGGACCGAGTTCCCATAGGAAATCTGAAAATTCTATTTTGAATAACTTTGGCGCCGGTTGACTTATCTTCGTGAAATGTTCAAAACTAATGGGGCACTCCGCTCAGCTCCTACCCTGAAAGTCTCTGGGTGATTCGTCAAGCGGGGGCCGAGAAAAAAAGGGGGGTCCCAAAACTCGTTTTCCCCATGCATTTTCCCATAGGACCTTTAGTTGAAGGTACAGCCCGAACGGCTGAACAGAATTACTTGCAATTTGGCAAAGAGGTAGTCCTCAGGTCAGGCATGTGCCTTTTGCTTAAATGGTGTCAATCCGTTCAGTAGTTCCTGAGAAAATCAAAAGTAAAATCACATATATATATATATGGGCAGAGCCTAACCACACACCTCATCGTGAGATCTGATTGGCTGTCAGCACTTCATCCAAGAAGAGTTGGCAGCCATCTTGGGACCAATATACATGATAGCACCTCATTAAAAAGCATTGCAGTTAATAGAAGGTTTTAAGACTTTAGTTACATTATAAATCATTTGTTGATGGTACCATACTCATTTTAGGAATTGTGGTGTGTTCTAAGGTGATTTTACCATGTGAAAAAGCCTTCTGCTGTGATATCATAAATCAAGCTTGAGAGAAAACTATTTTCTCATGCTTTTCCCACAGAGGTTTGGAAGGTGATCTATAAGCTAAACTGAGAGCATATTTTCTGTAAATTCACATTATCTTTCTCAGTCTTGCGAGAATGAAGTCTGACATTCTCAGTAAAACATGTACATCCAACAAGGGCAAAGACTGTCAGTTGTTTCCTTTGTGTTCTACTGCAGCGTCCCAGAGTGTTCTAAAGAACAACTAGAGCGCTAACAGTCCTACTTATGACAAACGTACGGCACACCTGAAGCCATCTTGGTTGGAATAAAGTGGTAACTCTTAAAACATTTAATTTAAAAAGGAACAAAATGAGGGGGTTCATTTTGCCATAGAAAGTATGATTAGTGCTGCAGAAAGAAAAATTAGGGCACATTTTGAGTGACTTCTCAAATCCTCTTCTATTTCATTAAAAAATTCTGACATGCAGACTGAAACATGCACTTTCAATACCAGCAGCAGACTTCCCTGGTGACCAGTAGCTTTACTACAGTGATCTAATAAGCAACCAGAGTGCTAACATTCAGAATTGATGGCAAATGTGTGACACATCTGAATGCCTTCTTGATGGAATCAGAGTAAAAAACTGAAAGTATTTCCTACTGAGGAGACTGTAGTAAATGAGGAAATTAGGAAACATCATAACAAATAAGTCTCCCAAAATGGCCACCAGAGACAAAAGAGCCCAAATGTAGCCCAAATATCACCCAGATGTAGCCCAAGTATAGCCCAATGACAGAATGTCCCAGAGTGTTCAAACGAACAACTAGAGAACAACTAGAGCGCTAACAGTCTTACTTATGACAAAAGTATGGTACACCTGAAGCCATCTTGATTGGAATAAAGTGGTAACACGTAAAACATTTAATTTACATAGGAACAAAATGAGGGGGTTCATTTTGCCATAGAAATTATGATTAGTTCTGCAGAAAGAACAATTAGGGCACATTTTGACTTCTCAAATCCTCTTCTATTTTATAAAACAATTCTGACATGCAGACTGAAACATGCACTTTGAATACCAGCAGCAGACTTCACTGGTGAGCAGTAGCTTTACTACAGAGATCTAATGAGCAACTAGAGTGCTAACATTCAGAATTTATGGCAAATGTGTGACACATCTGAATGCCTTCTTGATGGAACCAAAGTAAAAAACTGAAAGTATTTCCTACTGAGGATATTGCAGGAAATTCAAAATTTGCGAACATACGTGACAAGAATTTTCAATTCTATTAAGGACAAGGAGGCGAGGATTATGCTTTCTCATTTCTTTACTAGAAATGCTCAGCAGCCAATAAAAACACAGTATATGCAAATAAAAAACTACAATACCCATAAACACCAGGGTATGACGTGAATAACCATAGAGACCATAGTATAAAAGGTTATATAGCAAGTACAACATCCTCTTTCTTTGGTGAGGAGAGCAGTTCAAATAAAAGGAAAAAGTTCAAGAATCACGATGACCATCAGGAAGAACAACCATCAGCAACGGCAGAAGTCCATATGGAAGAACGCAGCACTGGAAGGCCACAGGACCCTGGGAACAGAAGGACATCAGATGCAGAAGAGAAAACCAGACGAAGCAGTAACAACGTCACTTCGGGTCAGAACCTGAAAAGAGACAGACTGCCGTAAAAAACATCCAATATATAGTAAAATACAAAAGGGGGGGAATATCAGAGAACAATGAATTATCAGAAATATAATGCATATACAAAAACATCAGTATAAATGCAAAATATATACATCAGGAAAAACAATAGGTGGGATAATCCTCGCCTCCTTGTCCTTAATAGAATTGAAAATTCTTGTCACGTATGTTCGCAAATTTTGAATTCTATGTCAGGACAGGAGGCTCCGATTATGCTTGTTCAAAGCTTATCCACCACTACTGAAGCCACATGATCAATAGGTTTGTAATAGAAAGATTTAAACATGGAATCAGAAGACCAATCTGCGGCCTTCATAATGTCAGACAAAGTAACACCCATCGAGAATGCTTTAGAAGCCATAGCTCCCCGTGCCGAATGAGCACCAAAAATGGACACATCAATGCCGGCCTCAGACATAAGCCAGCGAACCCAACGAGCTAAAGTAGCTGGGGTAACAGGGCGAAAGGGCTTCTGCAAAGCAATCAACAGTTGACCCTGCATATCTGAACGTAAAGGAGCAGTACATACCTCGTAATCCTTGACGCATTGGACCACACAAAGGTTGAGTTGGTGAGGAAAAGAAGGATAGGTAATCAAAGAAGTATTTGTTTTGGTACGTCGAGAAAGACGAAAAGTGACACCCTCAGGGGTAAAACTGCGACCTGCCAAGTCCAATGCACGAACATCAGACACCCGTCTGCAAGAAACGAGGCATAACAACATGGTCAGTTTGGCTGACAATTGTTTGCGGGAAAGCAAAGAGTTGGAAGGCCAGGCGTCCAAAATCTTCAAGACCATGGATACATCCCATAAAGACGTGTATTTAGGACAAGGGGGAGTCGCCAGACGTATACCCTTGACCAATTTAGTAATCAAAGGGTGTTCACCCACGGGTTTATCATCAAGAAGACTATGGCCTGCCGAAATGGCAGAACGGAAATTGTTAACCGTCCGATAAGCTAAACCTGAAGAAGCAAGAGACGCTAAAAAGTTAATAATTAGAGAGACATCTGCTGTAGCGGGATCAGCTTCCCGTTGAACACACCAATCACACCATCGTCTCCAAGAACCTGAGTAGCGTTTGTGAGTGTTGGGTGCCCAAGATCCACTGATAAATTTGCAAGCGTCTCGTTAAAGGCCTGGGATTGACCAACAGTCCCCGAAAGTCGCCAAGCCAGAAGACGGAGAGAGCCTGACTGGATAAGGGGATGCGGATTGCCGAGAGGGTCCAGCAAAAGATTCCACTTCTGGGGAAGAAGGATCTGCACAGCACAACACATTTCCAGGAGAACTGGGAACCAAGTTTGAGCCCTCCATAGAGGAGCAATCAGAATCAGCTCTGACTGATAACGCTTTGTGCGAGCCAGGACTCTCGGAATCATCATGAACGGGGGAAAGGCGTAGCACAGAAGGGGAGGCCAGGTCTGGAGAAAGGTGTCCGTGGCCAGGGCTTCCGGATCCGGTCTCCAGCTGAAGAACCGGGGAAGCTGCGTGTTGAGGCGAGAGGCAAACAGGTCGATGTGACACTGCCCCCAAAACCGACGGAGATAGCAGAAGATGCGAGGATGAAGCCTCCAATCGCTGTAATCCCGAAGGTGACGCGAATGCCAGTCCGCAATCTGATTGTTGCGGCCGGGAAGATACTCGGCAATAACAGTGATCTTCTTCCGTAGACAAAAGTGCCAAAAATCTTTGGTGATCTCTGCTAATATCTTGGATCTCGTGCCGCCCAACTTGTTGACATAACAAACCGCAGACACAGTGTCCATGTGGAGAAGAATGCAACAATTGGACCGAAGAGGCGTGAAGCAACGGATCGCAAAGGACCCCGCCAGGAGTTCCAGACAATTGATGTGGAGAGACAACTCCTGAGGGGACCATCGACCCCCCGTTGAAATTGGACCGCACCGGGCTCCCCAGCCCCACAGGCTGGCATCGGACTCTATCACCATCTCCGGGGAAGAACCGAACAGAGCTCGCACATTCCAGGCCTCCATGTGGTCCAGCCACCACTGCATCTCGCACCTCCCCTTCTCCGAAAGAGGAATCTGATCTGAATAGCGAAGGCCGTTCTGGAGATGACTGATCTTCATCCGTTGTAATGCCCTGTAATGCAGAGGACCCGGAAAGATCGCCTGAATTGAAGACACCAAAAGACCGACTACACGAGCTATAGATCTCAATGATACAATCCGTTTGGAGATCATCGAAACCAACTCCCGTTTGATGTAGCGAATCTTTTGATTGGGTAAAAGAAGCCGACAGGTCAGAGAATTGACCTGGAAGCCTAGAAAGTCCATCACCTGAGATGGGATGAGAACAGATTTCTGAGGATTCACAAGAAATCCCAGGGATTGTAAAAGGTCGATCGTCCATTCGAGATGCAAGATCAGTTTGTGAGGACAATCTGCCATGATCAGAATGTCATCCAAATAAATAATCATGCGGAGACCCCGAGCGCGTAAGTTTTCCACCACTGGCTTCAGAAGCTTCGTGAAGCACCAGGGCGCCAACGAGAGGCCGAACGGGAGGACCTTGTATTCGAACCAGTCCCCTTGCCATTGGAACTGGAGAAACCGACGATGTGGACCGAAGATTGGAATTGACAAATAGGCATCTTTGAGATCTAGACGAACCATCCAATCTCCCGCTCGGAGAAGATCTCGCAAAAGATGGATCCCTTCCATCTTGAAATGGCGGTAAACCACTCCCCCGTTGAACTACTTTAAATTGAGGACCAAGCGGGATCCGCCCCCTCGTTTCTGAACCAGAAATACCGTACTCACAAAACCTCTTGGATGACGGGTAGTTCGAAGAATAGCCCCTTTTGCAAGAAGGGAGTCTATTTCTGATGAAATGATGTCCCGATCCTGAAGAGAGAAGATCAACGGGGTTGGGAGGAGGGATTGAGGCGTGGGCTGATAAAATTCTATCTTGCAACCCTGAACAGTGTCCAGCACCCAAGCATCGTTGGAGATTAACTGCCAATTGTGGAGAAAAAATTGGAGCCTTCCCCCCAAAACCACTTCGGAAAAAGGAATCAACCTCACCTGAATTGTTGGAGTCGTGATGACCCCCTTGTTGTCCTCCGAAGTGACCTTTCCGGAACTGTCCCCTCCCTTTACGGGAGGGATAGAAGTTGGAACGGGTGGTAAAGCCGGAATCCTGACCACCCCCACTGTGGGACTGGAATCCTCGCTGAGAATTCTGCTGAGATCCTCGGCCCAACGAACGTCCCCTAAGACGTCCGGCCTTTGCAAAAACCGGCCGAAACGCCCGCCGCAGCGAGGCTTGGGCCTTGTCAAGGCCACTGAAAGTGGCCACAAAATGGGAAAGCTCTTTCAGGAATGGCTGACCAAATAATAGCCCCTGAGCCAAGGGTCCGGCTTCTGAAGAGGAGAGCTCCGCCAGCCTGGGATCCAGGCGAAGAAGAATGGAGTGGCGTCGTTCACACGAAAGCGCGCAATTGGCATTGCCCAATTGACAAATGGCCCTCTGAGACCATTCAATGAGTTTGTCCGGATTTACAAGAGCTGAAGACTCCTTAGCAAGAACTCCCAAATCCAAAATTTTAGTGAGCAGGCCCAATAAATCCAATAATTTATCCTGGCAGGAACGCCAAGACCTGTCAAGACCTTTTTTGGGGTCTCTGGAGTACTTTTTAAGGTACGTGACCATGGTAGGGTCAACCTCCGGGGTCTCGGCCAAATGGTCCGCCAAATCTGGACGTGGACACTCGGATCTTAGGCGGGCCCGGACATCCTTGTCAAAAGGCTGGCGAATATGAGATTGCACATAATCCGCCACCGCTGGAGAAGGCAACCAATTAGAAGAGTGGGGATGCACAATATCAGAAGGTTCAAAAGTTGGAATGGGAGGATGAGAAGGGGCGTCCACGAAGTGCTCCTTACGAGCCTTTTTTCGTGGAGGTGGTTCAAATTCAGAAGAGGAGGAATGCGCTTCGTCAGCATCAGTATCATGGAGGGATGAAAACGAGGTCCCAGCCGACCCATTAACAGTAGCCGTGTCCGAAGACAGCGATTTAGCCAACCTCTGAAAAACAGACTTCTGAGGATTGACAGGGGACTTAGACGCACGCGCAGCCGGTAACCAACCCTGTTGCTGTGCGTAGAGAGATAAATGACGCTTCAAGGGATTAATAGCGCAAACAAGCGCTTTATTCACAGAGTGTTGCACCCCTTGATCCAGCGCCTCCACCAAATCATGCTCCAAAGAGCCAGAAGGATCCTCATCATAATAATAGTCATCCTCATAATATTCCTCCATCCTGACACAAAGTGTAACAGTCAATGCCCACAGGAATGACGACAATCAATAATGGCCAAAGGCACAATGCAGGGGGAGTGAAAAAACCCCACAGTAATCCAACAGTGTAGATTAGCAAATCTGAACACTCTATAAAATGAACTTCAAAATGTGGAGGGAGGGCTTGCTGACAGAAAATACTAGCACTCTAGGCAAAGCCTATGCACAATTATGCAGCTTAAACGATATAAATTTCAAATGGGCGTAAGGAGGGGCGAATACACAGGCTGTGGGCTCTCGGCACGAAGCGACCGCTCTGACAGGAGAAAAACACCTGATTATTTGACAACAAATATGGCCGCTGCGCATGCGCGGTAACGACCACCCGGTATTCGAAACACGGAGCACTCGCAGCGCTAGCGCAAGCCTCCTAGCCCCTGTCTCCCTCTCCACAATAGACTGAGACGCGGGCGCGAAGCGCCCGTCCCCGGGAAGGTGAACCACACGCTCCCCGCACGTTGTAACGAGCGCGGCGAGCGGAAAGAAAAAAACACGGAAATAAGGTCCCAACAGTAACCATGGGAACGTATACACAAGCGAAATATTGTTGCAAAGTAGTTAAACAGCGGAAACAATACGCTTACAATATCAAGGCATGCACAATTGCAACAGCTAAATGCGTTTAAAATATGAAAGAAGAAACACTTAACTGGCTGTGGAGCAGCAAAGAAAGAGGATGTTGTACTTGCTATATGACCTTTTATACTATGGTTTCTATGGTTATTTACGTCATACCCTGGTGTTTATGGGTATTGTAGTTTTTTATTTGCATATACTGTGTTTTTATTGGCTGCTGAGCATTTCTAGTAAAGAAATGAGAAAGCATAATCGGAGCCTCCTGTCCTGACATAGAATTAGGAAACTTCATAACAAATAAATCTCCCAAGATGGCCACCAGAGACAAAAGAGCCCAAATGTAGCCCAAATATCACCCAGATGTAGCCCAAGTATAGCCAAATGACAGAATGTCCCAGAGTGTTCTAACGAACAACTAGAGAACAACTAGAGCGCTAACAGTCTTACTTATGACAAAAGTATGGTACACCTGAAGCCATCTTGATTGGACTAAAGTGGTAACACGTAAAACATTTAATTTACTTAGGAACAAAATGAGAGGGTTCTTTTTGCCATAGAAATTATGATTAGTTCTGCAGAAAGAAAAATTAGGGCACATTTTGACTTCTCAAATCCTCTTCCCTGGTGAGCAGTAGTTTTACTACAGTGATCTAATGAGCAACTAGAGTGCTAACATTCAGAATTTATGACAAATATGTGACATCTGAATGCCTTCTTGATGGAACCAAAATAAAAAACTGAAAGTATTCCCACTGAGGAGACTGCAGTAAATGAGGAAATTAGGAAACTTCCTAACAAATAAATCTCCCAAAATGGCCACCAGTGACAAAAGAGCCCAAATGTAGCCCAAATATCACCCAGATGTAGCCCAAGTATAGCCCAATGACAGAATGTCCCAGAGTGTTCTTAAGAACAACTAGAGCGCTTACTGTCTAACTTATGACAAAAGTATGGCACACCTGAAGCCATCTTGATTGGAATAAACTGTGAACACTTAAAACATTTAATTTAAAAATGAACACAATGATGGGGTTCATTTTGCCATAGAAATTATGATTAGTGCTGAAGAAAGAAAAATTAGGGCACATTTTGAGTGACTTCTCAAATCCTCTTCTATTTCATTAACCCCTTCGGTGCTCATGACGGAATGGTTCCGTCATGACCCACGGTTGAGCTGTGCTCATGACGGAACCATTCCGTCATGACCACGCCCGCGCAAGATTCCGCCAGCACAGCGGCGGAATCTGCGCAGCATCGAAGGGGTTAAAAAATTCTGATATGCAGACTGAAACATGCACTTTTAATACCAGCAGCAGACTTCCGTGGTGAGCAGTAGCTTTACTACAGTGATCTAATGAGCAACTAGAGTGCTAACATTCAGAATTTATGGCAAATGTGTGACATATCTGAATACCTTCTTGATGGAATCAAAGAAAAAACTGAAAGCATTTCCTACTGAGGAGACTGCAGTAAATGAGGAAATTAGGAAACTTCATAACAAATAAATCTCCCAAGATGGCCACCAGAGACATAAGAGCCCAAATGCAGCACAAATATCACCCAGATGTAGCCCAATGACAGAAGTGTGCAAAACACTTATTTTTTGTGTATTTGCAGTTTTATATAGTGCGGACTTGTCAGGTATTGGAGTGCTTTACATGAGCATTGGTTACATCACACAAGATCAAATTCATTTTGGTTGTAGACATGGGGAGATAAAGTGATTTGACCAGAATCACAGAATGTTGAGCTGAAGCAGAAACTCAAACCTGGTTCCCCAGTTGCAAAGTCTGCAGCTCTGGAAGTAACACCACATCCTCTCCCCTAGGTGCAACATTTAATCAAGTGGTCAACTGGATAAAAAAACATAAAGATTACAAATAATTTAAAAGTTCTTTGTCGATATTTGAAAACTCAGAAAATATGTCCTCATTTTAGTTTTTTAGAGCACTAACCATAATTTTTATGCAAATAAGTCCCTCTCATATATGTAATTTCTAAAGGAAATACTCTAGGTATTACAATTTTGATTACATCAAGATGACGTCAGGCGTTCCACACGTTTGTAATAAATATAGAATGTTAGCAATCTAGTGGTTCATTGGGATACTGTTGAGAGGCAGAGGCCAGGGGCACGGACTCTGAAAATTGAAGGCAGGTAGGAGAGTGCAGATGCAACAATTTGACCACACTGGGCAGGCAGGAAGGGCAGTGGCAGCACAACAGACTATGGAGGGCAGTGGAAAGTGGGGCAGGGGCAACAAACCAACAATACAGGACTGGCAAGAGAGGCTGTGGCAATATAATAGACCATTGTGGGCAGAAGGAAGAGGCAGTGGTAGTACAACCATACATGCCAACAGACCTGTTTCAGCCAGGAAACGTCCAATGTTTTTAAGCTCAAATGGGCTTTATTTGATCTGTCTCCTGTCTACAATCTCCTCTTTTTCAATGTAACTCAAAGGGGAAAATCAATACCCCAGTTTCAAAATCTCCCTCTTACCAAGTTCAAAATGTTCACACGTATGATACATTGGATCATGGTAGGCAGGAGGAATTGGGGTAGGGACATGGACTTGGATAACAGAGGACAGGAGGGACATGGAGAGGTGCACCAAACTGACCCTACAGGGCAGGCATCAGGGTTTGCAGCAGCACAATACACCACACAGCGCATGCGGGACGGGAGTGCAGCACTACAATCCATAGAAAGCAATAGGGAGGGGACAGGACCATGCACACGGACAACAGAGAACAGAGGGGAAAGAGGCAATGGTAGCTAGCTGACCATAATGGACAGACAGGAGAGAAAGCTGCAGCATAACAGACCATAAAGGGCAGGAGGGACGGATCAGGGGCATTACAATGGAACAGACAAGCCAGGAGGGAGGGAATAGGGGTCTGCACATGGAAACAGAGGGCAGAGGGCTGGGGGCAAGGGGGCAGGAGCAGCAAGATGACCATGGAGGTCAGGCAGGTTGGGCACTAGAAAAAAGACACCATGGAGAGCAACAATGAGACTATGATGGCATACACACAGACCATGGAGGGAAGGTGGGAGGGGGTCAGGGGCAGCTAGCTAACCACACAGGGAAGGTGGGAAGGGCCACGGCAGCACAGAAGACCATGCATGGCAAGCAGGAGGGTTAGTGGCAGCACAATGGCTATGATGGGGAAGAAGGAAGGTGCAGGGGCATGCACAAAGGACCATGGAGGATAGAAGGGAGGGTCAGGACCTGGGCACAGACAAGAGAGTTCAGGGGAAGGGGCCTCACAACAGACCGCGCGGGGCAGGCAAGAGGAGCAGTTGCAGCACAACAGACCAGGGAGGGCAGAAAGGTGTGGCAGTAAAATGGACCATGGAGGACAGGAGGAAGGGGATAGGGGCATGGCATGTAGACAGGCAGGGTGGAGGTGGCAGGGACAGGTTACAGTCATCTGACAATGCTAGGCAGGTGGGAGGGGAGTGGCAGCTCAATAGAACACTCAGAGTAGATAGGAGTGGCAGGTCCATGGAACATGGTGGGCAAAAAGGATGGAGCAGGGGCATGCACAAAGACATTGGAGGGCAGGGGGAAGGAGAATAGGGGCAGCAAGCTAGGCACAGAGGCTAAGCAGGAGGTCAATGATGGGCCATAGAATTGGGCAATGGAGGGCAGGAGGAGTGGACTGGTACATCATGCTAAATGGAGGGCAGTGGCAGCACATCAGACCATGCATGGCAGGAGGGAGGAGGCTAGTCCATGGATTCAGACAACAGAGGATAGGGAGGAGGTGGATGGGGCAGCAAGCTAACTGTTCAGAGAAGGTGGGTATTAGGAACTTTATTGTTTTTAAAATGTGTGTCTGTGCGAACTACTTAAAATATGAACAAGTATGCAGAATAATCTCACTTTTATTCAGGAAGAAGTGGACGTTTGTGACTGTGACTCCGGGCTCACTTGGCAGAAACACCCCTTGACCCTCCACCCCCCATCGCAAAATGTAATGCCCGTGAAAAGGGTAGGTGGACGCAGTGTTATATAGAACATAGTCCTGAGAGCACGATTGAAAATGAAAACTAGATATAGTATATGGTATAAAGTATGCACCAAAAAGTGTGAGATAAGATGAACCGGGGCGTGAAATATAATATGCAATACATTGTGCGCAATGACAGATTCATTGGAGAGCGCGAGATAGCACAGGCACTAGCGCGTGCTATGCGATTTGCGCCTTGGAGTGTAATATGCACAGGGCAGTGTTGTGTAACTTAACTAGTCTCTAAAGTTGTAATATAAAATATGTGCTGGGAGTGTAACGTTGCATATGCACTGTGACAAAGATATGGATCCCAGATTGTATTATGTATGGCATAGCGCTGTGCGTTATATCATAGGCATCGAGGAAGGCACGTTAGATGGGGCAATAGAACCCGTGCGAAGGCAAGTGTCGCATGACATATTCACAGGGTGGTGTTACAGTGCACATGGGCTAGAGAGTGTCATAGCATATGCACTAGCTGGTGGAATACAACACAGAGGTGTGAGGCACTCGGTGGGCACTGGTGGGTGTAACACAGCATTGGGCTCAGCCAGGAGCACGCTGTGACTCAAGTGAGGTTCGTCTCCTTTCCAGAGAGTAAAATAAAAAGTATTACACATCCGGCGGTGGATGTGTGTTTTATTAACCGTGAGGGGGTTTCTTGTATAGTTTGGTCGAATTTTTGTTGAATCCCCTTTGAATGGCTTGGTGTGCGTGTATATTAAATATGCCCGTCAATATCTACCCATGTTTGTATAAATAAACAACAAGGGTGTCTACTTGGAGAGTACCCACCGGCGGGGGCGCCGGTATTAGGCACGGTAGGGCGTCAGACACGTCAGAGCTTCACTAGCGGTGTAAATACATTCCATGTGGATTCATTCTATGCATATTCGCCTTTTAATGAATATCACGCAAATCGTCATGGTGATAGGTAAATACGGTTTGTCCAGCATGTCCTAGGTGTTTCTATAAATATATATATTTTTTAAATAATAAAAAACAAAGGCCGGCCCCGGGGGATAGGGTCCCCGAGGCCATAAGTGGCCTGAGGAGGGGGGCAACGCAGCTCCCCTCCTAAAGAATAAAAAAAAAAAAAAAGCCATGACCCGGGAGGGCCAAATTAATTTTTATCAACAAAAAAGATTAGGGTGCAGGCCCTGGGGCATGGGTTCCCCAGGGCCAGTAAATTAGAAAAAGAAGGGGGGGCCACACAGCCCTCCTTCTTAAAAAAATAAAATAAGAGACCGGCATCGCGCCGGAGTCCATGCCCCCTCCTTGCAGCACTCTGCAAACGCGCCCCCTGGCCAGTTGTGAGTTGGGGAATTAACTAGCCCAACAGGTATCTCCAGTATGCGCAGTGAGCTCTGTGGCACTTACTGGAGGTACCTAGTGGGCTAGTTTGACCCTAGGGACCCTTAGGATTCAAGGGGACTTAATCTCTCAACTTAGAATGGCCACAGGGTGCGTTTACACAGTGGTGAAGGGAGGGGAGGGGGCCTGAGGTGACGTGTGCAAACACGCCCTGTGGCGTGTGTTAAGTTGGGTAAATAATTCCCTTTCAATCCTGAGGGACCCTGGGGGCCAACTAGCCCACCAGGTGCTTCCAGTAAGCGCCACTGAGCTGCGTTGCAGAGAGGTGGTCCAGGCCGTGCCACTTTTTACACCTCTCTGCAACGCAGCTCTGTGGCGCTTACTGGAGGTACCGAGTGGGCTAGATGGACCCTAGGGACCCTCAGGATTCAAATGAACTTAATCTCCCAACTACAAACGCCCACAGGGCGTGTTTACACAGTGGTGAAGGGATGGGACGGGTCCTGAGTTAACATGTGCAAACAAGCCCTGTGGTGCGTTTTAAGTTGGGGAAATAATTCCCCTTCAATCCTGAGGGACCCTGGGGGCCAACTAGCCCACCAGGTGCTTCCAGTAAGCGCCTCTGCGCTGCGTTGCAGAGAGGTGGTCTAGGCCGTGCCCCTTTTTACATCTCTCTGCAACGCAGCTCTGTGGCGCTTACTGGAGGTATCTAGTGGTCTAGTTGGACCCTAGGGACCCTCAGGATTCAAGGGGACTAAATCTCCCAACTTAAAACGGCCACAGGGCGTGTTTATACAGTCGGGAAATTAGGAGAGGGGACGGGGGTGACGTGTGCAAACACGCCCTGTGGCGCGTTTTAAGAGGTAGTTTTAATCCCCTGCCCTATTATATACTAGGGGCTTACAGAGGAGGTCATGCTGATCACAGGGGGACCCCAACGCATAGTGTTCCCTAGTGTATGTAGGTGTTTTCACTGTATTCTGAGTGTCTTTTAACACAGCACTGGCTCTAGGACTGGTTAGTCAGACTCAGTTACCACCAGTATCCGACTGAAAAAGTTGAGGGTAGAGGATGATTTTGCAGCAAGGCTTCTTTCTGCACATTATCCTTCTTCCTGCACTTTTCTTCGTCTTTGAGGACTTCTGTTGCTTCTTTCTGCATTTCTTTTTTTTCTTTCTGTGCGTTTTTACTTCTTTCTTCACATGTCCTATCTCTGTAGGCATAGTTAGAAATTAGCATTTAAAAAACCTTTGAAATTCACTGAAAAAACCATAGGTTTCAGGCACGTTATAGTTAGGCATTAGCATTTAAAAAACCTTAGAAATTCATTGAAAAAACCATAGGTTTCAGGGGCGTTATAGTTAGCTGGACTTTTCACTCGTACAAAACCATTAAAATTCCCCCGTTATAGTTAGTTCAGCTAACTATAACTCGCGCGCCCGCAATGCACTGCTGATGACGTCACATATTACATCACTCATGACATGGTCAGTGACATCACTCATGACATCACTGATGACATCATCCTTGTGATTGAGAGGCAGACCTCCTCTCCTCCTAATATAACCTTTGATACACACATTCAAAAATAGAAACTAAAATTTTCAAAACAATGGACATACCAATATCAGTTACAACAACCTATTCAGTAATTCTAAGATCCACATACACATCCACTCATTCACCAACAGTCCTATACAGTCACTCATACATGTACTCACTCATCATATGTACTAATACACCTATACATCCTGTTACACAACGCCACTCATCCATAGAGTTACTCACACACAGTCATTCATGCTAATAAAAAATCAAACATCCATTTACTTGCATATACAGTTATACACATACCACCACACTTACTTCTCCAGAAACTTACACATACTTAGTCATTTCAACGATCACTTATAGAAACAAATACTTATTCATACAGGAACACTTTCAATCTCTCACTCTCACATATACTCACGTATATACACCAATAGTCACATATACTAGTTTAAAACATATGTAGTTACTCATAAAGACACTATTGAGACAGTCATTCACTCACTAACACACCCATGCACACACTCATCCACCCATACAGTCCTGCACACATGCTGTCTTCAACACATACAAACAGTGAGTCACTCATTCATGCACCTATGCACTACGTAATACCCCCACCGAACCATACAGACACTCATACTGATACTCAAAAAACCAACTAATAACCTATATAAACACTCATGTAGCTACTTACCAACCCATGCAGCCACTCATACACTAAGTGAGAGACTTATACAGATATTTACATATTTATACATTACTCACTAAGCCATGTATTCACTAAGATACACTTAATCAGTTATACAATCAATTTTTCAAAAACAAATCATCCATTTAGACACTTATATACCCATTTATTCTTCCATCGACCTTGAGATATACATATATAAAACATATGTAATTTTCAGAAAAACACACATTCACTGGATGATGTCATCAGTGATGTCATTTGAGATGTCATTTGAGATGTAATCAGTGATGTCATCAGTGATGTCACTGACCATGTCATGAGTGATGTAATATGCGACGTCATCAGCACGCGAGTTATAGTTAGCTGAACTAACTATAACGGGGGAATTTCAATGGTTTTGTACGAGTGAAAAGTCCAGCTAACTATAACGTCCCTGAAACCTATGGTTTTTTCAGTGAATTTCTAAGGTTTTTTAAAGGCTAATTCCTAACGTGGGCAGCACAATCCATCCTGCCCATAAGAGGATCTTACAGCATTTGAGGGCCATTAAAAATGGGGACAGGACATATCCTGTGGCCCGCTACTTTGAATCTCACCATGAGAATAATGAGAAAGGCCTGTCTTACTTTGTCATTGATTGTGTACCGCCAAATGTAAGAGGGGGCAATCGAGAAAAAAGATTGAGGAGACTCGAATCAACCTATATCCTTGCACTCAATACTCGAACCCCCACAGGTCTCAATATTGAGGAAGATCTAATTACACATCTTTAAAGGACCTATACAATATATATATGGAATAGCAGCAACAATCCCCCTCGATTGTGTTTTAAACTTTTGAGTTGTTTTTTGGTTCCTTTTGCACTGTACACACTTTGTTGTTGAGTATCGTTTAGAGTAAGACATGACCAATGGGCTACTTTGTAAAAAGTAAATTGAATGACTGCCCACTTGGGCTGAAATTGTTAATCATGCAAATTGTGAAACATGACAAATTGTCGA
This sequence comes from Triturus cristatus, assembly GCF_964204655.1. Lineage (NCBI taxonomy): Eukaryota > Metazoa > Chordata > Amphibia > Caudata > Salamandridae > Triturus > Triturus cristatus. The sequence continues at coordinate 478,535,503 of NC_140580.1, forward strand.
TTTGAAGATAACCACACGGATCTGCGCAGTACACGTGTTGATAACGTTACGATAATATCTGTTATCAGGAATTGTATTAATCAGGAATAATCAGGGCACTTGCCCGCTTTTGTTTCTCTTGGGGGAGGCATGACATGAGATGTGCTTTTACGGTATTTTTCCTTATAGTATTATGATTTGCATGATCAAATGTACACTATAGAGCCAAAAGTTTTTCTTTCCTGTTGGACTACGAGTCTGTCTTCTAATGCACTAATGTTGTAGTTCCGTCACGTGACTCGTCACGAGTACGGAAAATTATGTAAATAAGGAGTTTGAGTTTAAATGAATTGTTGGTGATCAAGCCTGCAGGGCAGGCGAAACGCGTACAAACCGGCTGATTGAATAATAAATCTTTTTGAGCCTGGGCACGGCGTCGTCATCCTTTGGTTGGTTGCAGAGGACTGGGTGTTGTAATGCGGACTTTGCTGGGGTAGTTCGCGGCAGACGACGCACCCTCTGGTCTGGCGTGTGGCGGCAGTTACTCGAGTGAGGAGGAGCAAAAAAAAATATATATATATATATATATATATATATATATATAAAAATCAAACAAATATTTGGGGGGTGACAAATTAATTAACAACAAATATTATTAAAATACAAAACTATATTCTCAAATTATTATTAACCAATAAGTACAATGCTATTTACATTTAAAAAGCACACCAGAATTAACACATACAATAATAAAAAACATTAATTCAACATTAACTATCTTTAAGTGTATTACTTAAATAACTTTCTACCCTATATTTCTATTTAGTACACAACACATCTAAAATGAAATCTTTACATGGTATTATTAACACATTTTATATAAGTACATATTTATTTTAAGACTAATAATAATTAACTATTACTAAAATGAGTATATTCAATTGCCTCCACACCCTTTATCCATACAAAACAACCCACACATAATATATAAAATAAAAAATATTATATGCATCATTTTCATAATAGTCAATTAAACAATTATGAATTATTACTATAAAAAGTTAAAATAAAAACAATTAATAATCATCTATAAAAAATTAATTATATTCAACTTTAAATCCTTTAATCCTACAGATGCCACAACTCACACCTAATACACACCTAAAACACATTGCTGTGTTTACAGATCCTGGACTTTTTGCCCATGTTTGATTCTGCTTCTTGTACATTGCATGCAGATTCATTTTCACCTTTTCATCTCTCCTGCCAATTCATGTTTAGGTCTCGCTTAGCCAGTGCGCATGCGCTGCTCAGAGAGCATTTAGTATACGGGTTTTCAAAGTGCTACCCACATGATTTTGCAGGCCTGACGCTTGAGTGCACGATGGCGTGCATGTGCACAGCTGCTGCTTGCACTCCCTCCTCCCTTCTCCCCCTCCCTTTTCATCAGCTTTTATCAGGCTCCTCTGCTGCTGGCATATCCCCCTCCCTTCTCGCCCAGCCCTTCTTGTCACCTCGGCTTGCACTCACCCCTCCTTTCTCCCCTTTCGGCCGCTTTCATGTTCTCAGTGAGCCGCGCGGCCAATGCTTGTTGTTAAGTGCTAGGAGTTATAGGGCTGAAGATATAGCAGCGTGACAAGCTGGAAAGAGGAGCTTTTTATGTTTACATATTTTGTGCCAGTAATTTATGGCATGCTAACTTGCGGATATGTTATGTTGCCTGCGTTTGTGTAGCGCTTTCCTGTCGAGTGTAAGGCCTCACAACACACGCACTCACGAAAAAGGCCGGTGACTAGTTGCTTGTTTCTGACGTGCTTCCTCAATGCTAAATGGCAACAGATCCCTTGCTGTCCACGGAAATACATGCAAAATGCTGCCTCCTCGCATGCTGTCTACGTGAACAGTCGCATCTGTGGCGCATTCTGAATTCAGCAGTTGTGGAAGGCCTCTCTTACACACTGCGCCCCCTTGGTTGCTTGGCCTTGCGCTGCATGATGTAAGTCTCCAGATATAAGCTGGGCTTCTGCTACCACCCACATGTGCGGCCGGGGACGTGTGGAAGTCAGCTGCAGAGCCCATTGCACAAAGGCAGACAATAAATATAGAAACTGCAGTGCCAGCAACTGTCGGGAATCTATAAATACAAGGATAAGGTTTTCAAGGAGAAAAGTTCATCCAGAACTAGGGTCAAGAATAGAAATTGTGCCTGGCACTAGTAGCGCGGACTTGTGCTCAGCGGAACTACTGCGTTGTGACACTCTCCTTGAAGCTGCTTTTATACTCTAAATTTTGAGTGGTGCGATCTAAACTATCTCTTTTGAGGGCAGAGTGTTGGGCCTCACTTTGTTTCTTCTCTTCCGTCTCGCCTGCCTTGCATTGTGAATGCAGTACTGTAACTGATCACTCCAGTGAAAGCACATCTTAAAAATCAATCAGTTCATTTTTTTTTATCGACCTATTCTTTCATACACAATCTCATTTGTGAGGCTCCTCAGAAGAGATTTTTTTTGTTTTGTTATCTCTTACGCTATAGATAGCCTAGTATACATAGGTATTTTGTATTTCCTGGACACATGCTTTTTTTATGCCTCTCTTCTCTCGACCCCAGTTAAATGACAGATTTAAATCATAACGTCCAAACAAACACTTTGAAAAAGTTTGGGAGTACTGGATCCTGCCATTGATAGGATTCCAACTTGTACGTTGCAGATCAGAGCTCTTAATAGTGGCCAGTCTTTTCCGTACTATTACTTAATTTAACAAGCATTGGCATAGTCAATAGGTCTCGCTTTTGGGACCTTATAAGTATTTAGTTATGCAGCACAATATCCTTGGTGCAACAACATAAACTGTTGCATGGCTAAACACTTACAAGGTCCCAAAGGCAAGACCTATTGGCTATGCCAATGCTTGTTTAATGTACTCTTTCTGTTTTCTTATTTTTGCAAGGATATCCTTTTTCAATAATCACTGCTAATCATTACCTTTTGGGAGACCTCTTCTATGTTCGTACATACCTGACAATTGTTTTAAAGATTAATTTTTCAATAAAGTTTACCCTTAGTTTAAACTGAGAGCTCCGAAATTCCCTTTATTCACCATGATGATGCCCCTGCAAATTCTTTTTTTGGGTCAAAATGCTGTTGTCACAATGGGTGCAAAGACCAAGTGGCCGGTCGAAAAAGCCTTCCGACCTCTGTGGTGTCAGAGAAAAACTGCCTGCCAGGTCCAGGAAATATCAGACAGTTAAATTACAATACATGGACTGCAGAATCCGTCTGTGGCAGTCAGAAACAACAAAAAATCTGTACGTCATGGTCGGAATGCCTGAAACTCCGACCGATGCGAACGGAAAAGCACTTACCCGATAACCAAACACCGATTCCCCAACGGCATGACTGCTAAGAAAATTATGAGACCACGGTCCTGTCGCAACAAATTCTGTGCTCCGACCGTCGCGGTCCTGCTAAGCCAACATAAAAAAAGGCCCAAAGGCAAAGTCAGCAAGGAAAAACACAGTTGATGGTCATTCCTCAGCTGGACACAACCACATTGCAGAGTATAACACACACCTCTCCCCTGAACCGCATTCTTTGCCAAAACCCAGCATTCTAGGCCAACACAACTGCTAGGAGAGGCGACTTATCACATTGCACACCCTCACACGCACCTATCTCCACACCCCTACCCTCCTCAAAGGAACACCTTCACCTCTACATCCAGATTAGCACTAGTATCCCTTTTATTAACACCCTTCACCAATTCACAAAAACGAATGCCCAAAATTTCTGACAATAAGTTTTCAGTGATGGCAGATGAGGTCGTTCGAGTTAAACCACATTTGTTTGGAAACCTAGTCCAACATACCCCAATCACCAGGAAGAATCAAATGGGGGAGAGAATAGTAAACAAGGTCAATGCAGTAAGTTACACCCTGCACCCAATGCAGGACATCTAAAAGAGGTGGCATGACCTCAAGACCTGTGTGAAAGAGCGGGCCAACAGGAACCATGAGACGGCTCGGAGAACTGGTGGGGGCCCTCCTATTCCACCACTAACATTCACTGAATGGGAGGAAAAGGTGCTTGCCATCCTGCATCCAGAGAGGTCCAAAGGAATACCTGGGGGAGTGCAGACTGGTAAGTAACAACTACAAAAATGCCACCACACTGTCATGTACTCTTTTGCGCACCAATTGATTAAGACTATCACATCCAATAATCACATATGTTAGTTCCCACTGCTCCCACCCTATTCCTCACTTGGCAGACATTTCATTCCTCTGCTTCTCCTCACAGGTAGGTAGCCATATTACTAGAGAGAGGGGTGTGGGGACAGGAAAACACCACTACAACTCCCACCAGGTCCTCTTGACCCACAAACAGCATGGAACACTACTCCCACCCTAGAGCCATGTGGCAGCCATTTCATTTCTCTGCTTCACCTTACAGGTAGGTAGCCATCTCATGATCTCTTGTCTCACCCCTGAACAGGATGGAACACTCCCCCCCCACCCCAGAGCCACGTGGCAGTCATTTAACTCCTCAGTACCTCCTTACAAGTAGGTAGCCATCTTACTAGGAGGGTGTGGGTATAGGAGAACAATACAACTCCCATCAGGCCCTCTTGTCTCACCACTGAACAGCATGGTACACTGATCTCACCACATTCCTCACTTGGCAACCATGTCTACACTGATTCATATGTCACATCACCTGCACAGTACATGTCTGTCTACTCACAATTCCAAACACAAAGGCTCCAGGAAAGACATGACGAGACAAATAACAATGTGCACAAGGATATGTGTAAATACAAAGGATGGAAATCATGAAGGTGACATGGCACCAATACATGCATGGACACTCATTCAAATAACACAGCACATATGATGGGTAATGCAAAATGGACGACACAAATTGGAATATGCCTTCATATTGTAAACATGGTATTGCTAAATGATGAATACACATGCCAAACCTACAGTGGTTGAGCATCAAGTTGCCAGGTGATGATATGTCTACAGAAACAGGCAATGTTAAGATGTACAATAATCATTATGCCCATGACAGTTCTCAAACAAGTAATATATGTACCTCTATTTCTTGTCATACTGGTAAAGCACATGGATAATGTCCGTTATGTCCAAAAACAAGCCTTTTGTTTCCATTTAAACCATTACTTACTGTGTCACATATGGTTTTGGAATGCACTCAAAATCCTGACAATGTAACCTTTCTCCAACAGGTGGATCTCAATCAACATCAGCCGAGACGCCGAACACTGAGCAAAGCCAGTCCACACCCCTGGATCGCGAACTCTCGGATGCCGAATCTCCCCGACATTTGGACGTGGAGGACCAACCTGGCCCTTCTGGCCTGCTAAGGCAGACACAATCAGTGGCTCTCATTGGCCCAACACCACTCCTACCACAGCAGCCGCAACAATGCGGACTACTGTCCCAACTTCCTGTGTACCACCCACCACCACCTCTGCCTGCACCACAGTACCTGTCCCAGACATGAGCAGCAACACCATGCTCAGCGAGGATGCAGGAGACATTGTGCTGGTGCAGGCCCAGCCAAGGGTACAGGTCCAGGGGGGGGGGGGGGGGGGCACGGCTGGTGGGTGGGCCACTGGGGGCCAATCACATGAGGCTACTGCCAACACTGACGCCCTGGCCACCATTGTCAGAATCCTTGGTGCCTATGAAGGCAACCAGGGACAGATGGGCCAGGTCCTGGAGGTGCTCTGGGAGATCTGGCTGCTGCAACGGTCCATGGACACCAGATTTGGTCAACTCATCGAAGTCATGGGCCTACTCATTGGGGTTCTGAGGGACATAAGAGCAGCTCAAGTAAAGCCTCCCCACCATCATCATCTAGTGGCCAGCCTGCAGCTAGTGAATCAACCTCTGCAGCTGCCACAGGGAGGGAGGAGCAGACACATGCTGTGTCCTCAGACACCTCAGAGTCTGCTGCAGTGGAACCCCCCAAACGTAAGCAGGGATGTCCAAGAAACCCGACGGGAGATTAAAGTGGCAATGCACCACCCCAAGCCAGGAAGCAGAGCCGCCAATAATGTCACCAGTTGTGTGCAGAACATTGACTTTATGGACTATCCTGTCCCACATTTCCATTCTAATGGCAGGAGTCTGTTGGATTGTGGACTTTACAAATGTGGCTGCAACTCCAATGTGTACATTTACCATCACTCACAACTGAACCACTCTGTGTTCCCCTTCCCACTGTTTTACTCTTTTTTTTTTTTTTTAAAGAACTCAACATATGTACCTAAATAAATAATCACATATCACACATCCATTTGTCTAGGTTGTATGTTTTTCTGATTGAGTACCATGTGAACTTGACTGTACCAACAGATTACATTATGAGCAAAACAATTTAGGTGGTCGACTAGGTGCAGCGCTAGCTAACATTGCAGATGAGTATACCAAACATGTCAACATTAACAGACCTTGAAATCTAAAGAACACACATCTCTTTATTGCAGTGTCACACACATAGGTGCTTGGGAGGAGAAGCACATCCACACAGTCACAATACAAGTGTCACCAGTGTAACATGCTGTACCACAGTTCACACATTGCAACATCTCAGGTACAAGTATGTTTAGGAAACACCATGCACTGTCCAATGCTAGAGTAATCACACCAATGTTTTATCAGTGTGGCCACAGACATGTCAAGTATGCCACAGGAGACTTCAAACAGCTAAACAGTCACAGCATCAGGGGGTCTAAACTGCAACTCTGCACTGGTACACTCCAAACAGTTGTGGCTGCATCTCCTGGATATTTATGGGTCATGTATGCGTGTTGCAACACAATGTCTGTCGCATACAATAATGACACACGTGGACACCTACATCCAGTTCGCACACAGAGAGATATCACCCTACGTGAACACTGACAAACATGTATTGGCCAGCAGACACAATGTGGTGAGGAACACGATTGAACACATAGGATATGCACCAACATACAACACATGAGAAATATCAAATTGTACCTGAAACATCCATCCCCTTGTAGTGCAAGTTGCCTGTAAAGCGGAGTTGTACCCACAAAGCCACGGTCAGACATTCCCGGGGACACCTCACATCCATTTTTCATGGCAGAATGGCAATGTTCTGCAGATGATGTCAAAACACTGATGTGCCAGTTTTGAAAATGACAGGGCGAAATGACCTACAATGACACAACAAGGAGACTTAATTGAGCAGTTTTGTGATGTCACAACAATATTACACTGCCGAAGTACACAGTACAAGGATCAGATCACATAACACATACCTACACCGTTAACAGGATGTAAGACATTACAACGCATACCTTTACAACGCGGTCAATACAATGCAGATTCCATTACAACGCATGCCATTACAACGCATGTTCCATTATAGCAAAAATCACTATTCTAACCCCGCTGGGTGCGTACCTCAGGGAAGGTGCTTGTCAGTGAGGGATATGCCTTGTAATGGCATGCATTAAAATTGCATGCCATGTAATTGATTGTCCGTTGCATTGACCGCGTTGTAAAGAAATTGTGTTGTAATGCCTGCGTTGCAATGGATGTTTCCCATGGTAACATATACATTAGTTAGGAGTTCATCCAAAGACAGCTAGGCACAAAGTCCCCCACAGTTGGCACAATAAACAGTCAGCATCCCACCACATCCTCACTGCTTCATCATCACAGCAAATGCAACTGTCAAAGTCATGCCATCTCAATGCATACTTACACTCAAGGGAAGTAGCTGTTGATGAGCTGTTAATGCTGGTCCAGACCTTCCTTTTCACCACTATCATCTTCATTGTCCATGTCAGGATTCTCACCCGGGGGCTCCTACTGGTCCCACCCTCCAAAATCAGAGGGATCTCCTTGCGCAATGCAAGGTTGTGGAGCATGCAGTAGGCGACAGTGATCTGACACACCTTCTCGGGTGAGTAGAGGAGGGCTCCACCGGTCTTGTCCAAACAGCAGAATCTTGCTCTCAGGAGCCCAAATGCCTGCTCCACTACTCGACGTGTCCTCCCATGGGCATCATTGAAGCAGACTTCCCCTGGCGTTGTTGGATTTCTCAGTGAGGTCAGCAACCAAGGCCGGTGTCGATACACTGAGTCACCTAGTTGCAAGACACGCAGATGCACAATCAGAATCAATATCACTGATGAGGAGGTCAGCATGTTGTACCCTCAATCAAAATATTGACACATCTTACTCACCAACAAAAAGGGCCCTCTCCAGTTGAAGATGTGACATCAACTGGGGTATGTGGCTTTTGCGCATGATATAGGAGTCAGGTGCAGACCCTGGAAATTTAGCACAGACATGTGAAATGTTCAAATCTGCTAGGCATGTCACTTACACGTTGATGCAATGATGTTTACGGTTCCTATAGATTTGGTCACCTGCCTGAGGTGGAACAAGGCCAATGTGTGTGCCATCAATGGCTCCTACAACATGTGGGATGCGACCTAGAACATAAAAGTCACCCTTCATAATTGTCAATTCTTCTCTCCTTTGGAAATGTATGTAACTGTCCATGTGTATCAACAATGCAGACAGGACATCACGGAACACCATACTGAACATCGGTTGTGACATACTACCTGATGTAGCCACAGTGTACTGAAATTAACCAGTTACAAAGAAATGCAGGGTGGCCAGCACCTTCACTGTTGGGGTCAGAACTGTGGGATAGGTTCTGTGATCCCTTAACTGAGGCTCCAAATGCCGTCATAGCTCCGGAATTGCCAGGTGATTGAGTTGGAACTTCTTGATGACGTCTCGCTCCTCCGTGCTCAACAAGTCTGGAAAAGGCCGATAGACAGACGCTTCTCTCCTTCTCCCTCCGACAGGGTACACATATGTGGAAAGAGGCAAAGATGAGATGTTGGTACAGTTTACACAATGGCTCAGACCAGCACAAGAGTTAATAGTCTTGTTGAATCATTGTCATGCACGTGCGAGCTGTATACATACTTTAACATTATGAAATTAACTAGGTTGCTATTATGTTCATACTGACCACCAGAATGGGTAAAATGGCATAGGTTACAGACACATGGTGCATTGTAAATTCAGAGGTAGTCAGGCATGTGTGTAGTGAACACATCACAGATGGAACACAGCATTAAGCCTGAGATGGATATGCCTGTTGTCCCTTAACTGGACTCACCTTCATGTATACGATGCACAACATAATCACTATAGTCCCCCATTAACTATGAACAGGACAATACATCATTGTTGTTAAGACCTATGTATGCACATATCGTGTTTTGTCCATCATGCCTGTGTGAGGAATCTGCATCACACACCTTGCCACATTCACTAGGAACCCAATTCCACAGGCAATGTGTGTCCATGTACACACGGATGGCAGTGACTTCTGAGGAAGGCCAAAGCAATGTTGTAAATCATCTGTGTACAGCTCTATCATGTGTTGGATGAAGAAACATTAATGTCACACTCTCAAGTCAGTGAGACATGCCGTCACAACCCAAATTCGAGGATTTTAACATTGTAGTGGGCGTGCTCAGCCACTGTGGTCACTGCCACTGGAGGGATTTGAAAAAAAGCCAGCAATGTGGTGGAAAGATTGTAATCCCCACAGTGTGTCACCGCCAATGCGAATAACATGGCAGCCAATGGGACATGCTGTCGCGGCCAGAATCGAGGATTTGAACATCGCGATGGGAGTGCTCAGCCACTGGGGTCACTGCCATTGGAGAGAATTGAAAAAAGCCTGCGATGCGGTGGAGAGATTTTCATCCCCGCGGTGTGACACCGCTTATGCGAATAACATGGCAGTCAATGGGACATGCCGTCACAGCCAGAATTCAAGGATTTGAACATCGCGGTAGGTGTGCTCAGCCACTATGGTCACTGCCATTGGAGAGAATTGAGAAATGCGACCAAGGCGGACCAATGGCAATGGCGGACTAACACTAAAACCATACTAGTGACCTATATATGGCTGGCATATGGGCATACTTGTAACTTGCCTACAGACACAGCTGCCTGCTTGACCTCTGCATCACCTGCTGCTGTGTTTTATCTCTGGTAGCATTCATGGCTCATACTGAGAATATCAGGGCCCATCCCTTCACTCCAGAGGAGCTGGATCTCCTGGTGGATGAGGTCCTTGGCCTGTACAGGCAGCTATATGATGCACCAGAGGCTCTGGTAAGTGAATGTGTGAATAATTTTATTCCTGTGAATGCTTGGCTTATGTAATTGTACAGTAGTATGTGCCTCAGAGTACAAGCCAATGTGGATGCCTTAATTATTCGACTCATACATGAGATTGCAGAAGTTGCACTTAAGTCTGTGGAGAGGGTGGCAAAAATGTTTGCAGTGTAGCTCTCTTTGATACTCTCTGCATGGTTCTGAATCAAGTTTGCAAGTTTGACTTGCATAGTGACTTCACAGTTATAGTGCAATGGTTGTTGAGACTTCGTCACCATGAACCCCTGACTTCATGCAATGATGATCTCGACAGAATGAGATTTGCCAATTGTACAGTTACACTGATGACTGGGCCAATTTTCACCTTGTGCACCTGTTCCCTGTGAGGAGTTTATGAATCAATATCAAACTAACCATGTCAACATAATTGGGATGGGACATGTCTACTGGGCTGAAGGTGCAGTTAAGTAAATATGGATATAGGGACACTATGGAGATGAGTGCTGTCTTCTCATAAGCTCAAGGTCTGTATCTGTATCAGTCAATAATTATCTGAACTCACCTCTTACACATCTGAGACTTGTACACTGTAGACATAATCCAACCATTGGTATCATGTGGTGAGGATCACATGTGTATGTACGGTGTCAACATTCACATAAAACATGCAGGTGAGTATTGTGATGGCATCTCAGTGTCAGTGTAACAATTGGCAAAAGGGATGTCCTGTGAATGCATAATGTAGAAAGTCCACCTCTCAAACGGACTAGTTGAGCCATCTGAGTAGTGCACCCTTATATTTCGACAGAAATAGTCATAGCTATCTATTGTACACATGACTGCCCTTAACCTTGTCACCTTAGAGAGGGAATGTTGTCATTTACCTAACTGTGCCCTCTGTACCACGTGATGCGATGCAATGAGCCTGAACTCAAAGGTGTCTGTAGTGTCAGACGCAGTGAGTATTTCTCTGAGGTTTTTATTACAGTGTACTGTGTCATGGTCACTCACATTACGCACCACATATGATGTCCTTGATCACCCGGATCTAAGTGGGCAGCCTCAACATGTGTATGTAATGACCCGTTAATAGGTCGATCATCACAGATGTTGCCATTGTACTCATCAAGCTTGGTCAGAGCGTAGTATATGACATGGGCTACATGACTATGCTATGTATGTGGTATGTATAGTATTGCTTCTAAACTGGCACACAAAGGTCCACTACATTTTGTTGTAAACTTGTTCCACATTTTTCCCATGCCTACAGCTCAAAGTCCATCAGTGCAAGGCCATATGGAGGGCCATCGCCAGGAAGGTGCAGACCCTGGGTGTCACGGACTGGCGCATTACCCACTGCCACAATCGGTGGGACATCATCTGCTGCCTCAGCAGAAACGTCACAGAGATGCAGGTAGGGCTGGTCCCTCGAAGTGGCAGGTTTGCGTGCCGGACCTTGACCCAACTAATAACCATCACCCTGGCGGTGACCCTGCCTGAGCTGGTTGGATGCTTGAGGGCCCAACAGCAGCAAGTTGGATGCGAGTATTGGGCCGAGTGTGACTTTGTGCATGACGGACTACCTTAATTACAGCCATCATAAACCGAGGAAGCTCAGAGATGTCTCATGTGTGATGCAATCTTTTGAATGTTTGTTGTGTGTGAATGGCAGGAGGTGCCAGGTGCATACAACTGTTTCCAAATCATGTATCATTGACATGACCAGTGTCAGCTTAAAAAATCTTACCATGTTTTTAGACTCCGTCTGGTGACTGATGTCTGAACTGACCCATTCAGACACATAAATACAAGTGTGTGAATTGTCTAGCATAGTACACTTGTCATCCTTGTGTGGGCAGTGTGTCTAACAGACTATTTTGACTCATGTGATGGTGTGGCAGTGGCTTGAGTAATGGCCAATTGAGCAGTCAGGGTGCAATAAATTAGCAGAGGTTACACTTGTCCCATGTGTTGTGTAGAGCCAAATGTTACAGATGACAGCATCCCAGATCAACATTTAATTGCCCATCTGCAGCATGATATCACAATAGTTGTTTTACTGCACCAAACACAGCAGCTGCACACATGCACTGATGGTGTGGATGGTAATGAGTATAGTTATGCTTTAGGTGATTTCAATTTGAACATTGTGTACATGGAAATATGTCTTTGTGATGGTCAGACATTTTAAGGTCGATGCAATGGAGCAGTAAGTGGGTACTGGTGAATGTGTTTACCCCTAAGGCTTGACATAGTTGTATGGGATCAGTGTGTATGGAAATTTGTCGTGTTGCAAAAGTAATGTACTGTACATAGCAAGCAGGTCAGACTATGTCACTCAGAGTGGCAGTGCTTGCTGTGTGTGCATGGAGGAAGGGTGTACATATGCATCAGTGTGCAGTCAAGTTGTGGCTACTGATTTGCATGAGGGAGTGAGCTCTTGAGACATTGATGTGCCCTGTGTGTCAGCAGTCAGCACAACATAAGGATGTCAGACACCAGACAATGGCTTTGACCACACATTCCCTGTCCTTGTGGAGGCCACTCTCACATTCTCGGATATATTCATTCTGATACCTTCTGTTCTTCAAGGCTTGCCCTGACATTGACAAATGTTTGGTGTATAATTTCTGATCGCATGCAAGGCCCTTGACAGAGATTGCCCTAGATAGGCTAATGTGTCTTGTACTTTGTTCACACTTGTACATGGTGCTTAGTTACATTTATCCATTCTACATATGACACATATCAAGTCAACAGAGGTGTCTCTCTCAATTGCTTCAGTGGACAGCAGTGAGCATGATGAATGGAGGTGTAATATAGGTGTTGTGTACACTTCCACATCAGTGACGTGTTTGGATTGTGAAGCCACTGATCCCAAGTTTGTGTTCTGCAGTACTAACAGATATTAATGTATGCATGTAAGGTAATTTACCTATTTGTATGTTTCAGTTGGTATGTGTGGTGGTTATGGACTTCCATCATAACTTTAGAGGGACACTACACCATTGGATCTACAGCTTGTTTAAAGAGGAAGCATGTAGGTGTTGCTACACACAATTGGATGTGAGATGCATATGTTGGCACATGCAATGGTATTTGGCATTGTCAACACATGTTGCATGGATGTACACAAGTCATGTGTCACTACATCAAGTTAATATGCCAAAGTTTGTGCTGAAACAGCCAATATTTGTACAAGTAATTTCCTGTTCTGATGTGTTTGTTTTGTATTTGTTTTCATATTTGTGCCAAAGCCACTGTATTAAACCTATGTTTCTGTCTGTTACAGCATCTACCAAGGGCAGGGAAGGAGAGGGGCCCGACACCGTTGGGGAAGCAGCTGGCATCAGTGGTCCCTGGGATTTGAGCGACACAGAGGGGACCAGTGCCTCTGAGGGGGTACAGGAGTGCCCTGGAGGAAACAGGAGCTGAAACACTGAGCTCAACATCATCACACTCAAGCGGCGACTCCATAGTGTTGGCGAAGCAAGGAAGCTCAACATCTGCATCTCCGTCCACCAAACCACGTCCTGTGTCCACCCTTCCTGCTACTTCCTAACCTACTATCCGGGCTTGCTACCCTAAGAAGAGTAGAATCTACTTTCTCCCAGGCACTGCGGGCCCTGGACCTGTCTCCCCTGCTGCCCTCCGTGTGGAGACCATAGACGTCCTGCGGCAGATCTCTGTGGGTCAGACTGCAGTCCTGAACACCCTCCGGGATCATGGCAACAAGTTGTTGCGTTCCTGGAGAGCATTACTTCAGACATGGCTGGCCTGCAGAGATCTGTCCTGTCTCTGGCCTCCACAGTGACGGCAGCCATCCAGAGCTACAAACCTACCATCCCTTCTGCTGTCCCTTCCACCCTCCCAGTGCCCCCACCTGACCAGAGCGCACACAAACCTGAGCACAGAGGCATCCGGACGGACATACGCAGCACACATCAACGGCACTCAAAAAGACACAGACACATCCCACTCACCAAACCATGCACAACACACACTACAAGCACCCAAGACACAACACCAACACCACCATCCCTGCAAACTTCGAGACATACACGCCGTAAGCATGCATCCATGCCTCAAAACTGATTCCTCTCCCTCCAAAACCCCACCCATCACCACACCTTCTCCCACATCTATAAAGACCCTTACCCTGTGTGCACTGGAACTCTGGCCTACCACTAGTGCCCCTCTCCCAGAGTGAAGATGGGTGGCTTGCCTAAAAACCCTCCACCTTCAACTCACAGCCACACCCCTGAGAAGGGTGGCCGCAGCACACATGGTGAGGGAGCCTTCCCAACAGGGGAGGGAGGGAAAAAGAACCACCTACCATGATCCCACACCCAGATCAGATAAACTGACAAGGAAAGAACCCACACCTCTATGTTCTGAGAAGAAGGTGGCTGATGTGGCACCTTACTTTCCATTTCCCAGAGACCCCTTCAGGAATATAGAATTTCCAAAAGATCAAGCCCAGCCTCCCCATTCTGAGCCAAGCCCTCCCCCTCACAAAGCCACTATTCCCCCTGGCCCAGCCATCCCTCCCCCTGTCACAGCCACTACTCCCACTACCACAGCCAGCCCTCTCCCTCCCAGGTCTAGTGCACCCACTACACCAGACAGCCCTCCCCCTCCCAGTTCCAGTCCTCCCAATGATTAACTCAGCCTCCCACTTCACACTCATATCCCCCGAGCGTGCCTGGAGTGCCCATTTGATTTTCCTATCCTGGGGAGGTTTCCCTGGCAGTGAACTGTACGGCAAATTTTCCAGCACACAAGTGCTGAGTTACATTTGGACTGGCCATTTGCCTTGTTCTTTGTGCACTTTGTCCAATAGATAATATCGATTAAAAATCTATTTTCTTGATGACCCTTCTGACTGTGCTTGCTAATTATGCTGAACAATGTATGTGTATATGATGACCTAGTCAAGTATAGTGGTACCACTGTCACATGTGAGTCATTTGCAGTTGCGGAGGACCCCAAAAATGTGAGCAGATAATGTGCTTAGTGGATCAGAGGGTAAGTACATGGTGCATATCTGTGATGGGCAACTCTTGGCCTATACATTGGCTTGTGTGGGATCTGCTTTGGTACCCATGAACTCTTTGCTTCCTCAATATCAACACCAGCAATTTGGCTTTACTATATGACTTGTGGGGTGGACAGGGTGCTTCAGATGTGAATGAATAGATTTTATGTACCCACCTGGGTAGATGTACAGTTCTCAATGTGTAGGGTTTCACTGGCACATGTGTACATTTTCATATGTAGACTTGACAACCAATGCATATTGATTGTCATGGGTAATGCAGCTGTAGGAATGTGTACTGTGGACCTGGACTTCAAGCATTCACAAATGTACATGACAGTTGGTGACGGCATGATTTGTACCAATCTCAGAGACATGAAACCGGTTGTATGAACACGGGGACATTGCTGCAGGTGCTCTGTTCAGTGTGTCCTTGTGACCTTGACGTACTAGAATCCAGCTACTTGTGGGCCTCATCAGCTGGGAGTAGGGAGAGTGTGTTGCTCAAATATGTGAGACAGTGGTTTGTGGATATTACAATTTTCAGCCTTTCCTTGGTACATGTGAATTCACTGTGCTGCATAACTCTCCACAATTTTTTTATTGCTGAAGTACCTCATACATTCATGTTCCATGGCACTGTATCCACTCCATTATATGCTAATACACTCCATACCACTCCTGTACACCGGTGCACTGTACGCCACTCCACTGTATGCTGTTACACTGTACCCGACACCACTGTATGACATTACAGTCTACAGAACTTCATTATACACCACTCCAATTTGCTATATTCCACTATATCCTATAGCACTTTACACCAATCCACTGTGCAAAACTCCTCTCCACACTACTCCACTGAATAGCATTCCAGTGTTTGACACTCCAGTGTGTGCCACTATCCTGTGGCACAATCCATTCTGACCCACTCCATTGTGCACCACACCACATGCTATTTGACTCTACCACATTCCAGTGATGACAAATCCCTTGTAGTACACTTCACTTTGCAACACTGCCCTCTGTGCTTATCCCTTGCATATGTAGTTGCTGAAGTTGTATAGCAGTATGTGACATCTGCAGTTTATATGGGTTTGCTGAACAAATCCCATCCATCCTGATGTTTGTTGTAGACGAGTATGTGACTTATGTGGGGATGCATTTGAAGTTGTGCCATGAGATGCAGGCGCTGTAATTTGTAAGGATGTGCAGTGAGTAAGGACTATTGGCTGCAGACTGTACAGAATGTGCATGTGATGTGTGACAAGATGTTTGATTGGTTTCAGTTGGCCTCTCCATAGGGTGCTCACTTACATGTGAGTGGGTGTCTGATGGTTGAGATGTTGCATACATGATCACAGTGGCTTGCTTTTGGGCATGGATGTCCAAGACAAGACCTTTCCCACTGTGTTGATGCTATCGGGTGGAGATGGCAAGAGTTGCGTGGTCACCTGCTTAGATGTTTTCTGTATGCTATCTCTGTTTATAATAGCCTTTCGTTTGTTGATGTTGAGAGTGTGTGACAGCTCAGTCGGTGTGTGTGTTTGACATCCTGACATGTACAGGTACTAGCTGTTTGGTCAACTACATTATGAGTGTACTGTGAGAGGTTGGCCTGGTATATGCTGTCCACTAGTTATAGTGGGCACCTTGCACCAGTCCAAACAACCCCTTATAAATGATAGGTTAAAGACAACCTTATTTGAAAGCTATCCTAGTGGTAGCTATGGAGAGCAGTCTTCAGGCTAAGTCTTGGAGGAGTGTAAAGCAGCTTGTTTTACCAGTCTATAATCTCTTGAATGACTAAATGAAAGGAGAACCACACCAGGTGTGTGTGTATATATATATATATATTACCTACTGGCGGTTGCCAGTAGGTAGTTATAGTTAGGACCACGTTTCCATAGGAAATCCGCAACATTCTATTTTGAATAACTTTGGCGCCGGTCGACGAATCCTCGCGAATTTCTCAAAATAGGTGGGGCGCTACGCTCCGCTCCTACCCTGAAAGTCTCGGGGGGATTCGTCAAGCGGGGGCTGAGATAAAAGGGGGGTCCCAAAACGCGTTTTTCCCATGCATTTTTCCATAGGACCTTTAGACAGGGCTACAGCCCGAACGGCTGAACAGAATTACTAGAAATGTGGCAGAGAGGTAGTCCTCAGGTCAAGGAAGTGCCTTTTGTAGGTTTGGTGTAAATCTGTTCAGTAGATTCTGAGAAAATAGCCTTTAAATCAATATATATATCTGAGCCAGCTTACGGTACGCTTACGGTACGCTTACCGTACGCGTACGGTGGCGTGCGCGAGCGCGATTCTGATTGGCTTAGATCTTAGTAAACATTCGAATCGGCCGAAACCAGGAAGCGGCGGCCGCCATTTCGTGTGTTTCACTCAGAAAAAAAAGAGTGATAACAAGAAAAGGGGGCAAGGAGGAGAGTTACAGACCCCCTTACATTTGTGAGGGGGTCAAAGAAGGACAGAAAAGTACAAAGAAAACATTTATTGATTTTAAAAAAAATCACGGGGTACGCGTACGGTAAGCGTACGGTAACAAAAAAAAAAAAAAAAAAAGAAATGAAATGCAGATTTAAGAGTTTAGATATTAGGGGGCTCTAAAAAGAGCCGTTGTGTTTATGAAGTTATTTTTTAGTGGTACCTACAAGTAAGTACCGATGCAGAGTCTAAGGTTCAAGAGGAAGACTCTGTTCCCTTCATCATTGAAGTGCACACCATCTCCTCTATAAATGTCTTGCATGTCGTAACGCAAGTTGTTGTGGTAAATGGAACCCATACCATAGTCACGGAGGAAAGCAGAAACAGATTTGTTGACGTGCTTTCTTGCTTTGTCAATCTGCGGAAAGAAATGATTGGACCAGTTCCATTTTTGCCTTTGGCATATGTTGGAAAACACAAAGGCAGTTTTAGGGAAAAGTGAAAACAGTTGTGCAAAGGTGTCCTTCATAAGCATTTCCAGACCTACCCCAGTCAAAGTGCCTAGGTCATTGCCACCACAGTGCACTATTATGAGGTCAGGGTGTTGGATTTGCATGAAGGATTTCACCAATGGCATCAATTGGTGCCACTTTAACCCTCTCTGACCAATCCATTTAATGTCTACATTTGGCAAAGCAAGGTCTCTCACCATACCTGTTTTCTCTGCAAACTTTTCACTCCAGAAGACATAGCTGTGTCCTACAATCCACACTGTGAACATCTTCAAAGGAGATCTGGATGCACTCAGGAGGTGTAATTCAGTAGAATGGTAAAAAGAAATGAAAGACAGTTTGGAAATGGAGGCATACATATTTTTTTATAAAAAAAAAGAACTGATTGGCTGTTTCATACCATTCTACACTAAAAACTAGGCTGTATGTGTAAATTTATAGAAGCATGTTTTCTATTGGTACAGAAAAATGTGTTACCAAAGAACAGTACTATGGATTTGCTGTTAGGTTTGAAAATTCAAGCACTCTTGCTCTGTGGAATTGAAACATTGTTTGGCGAACTTCTGACCTAACTCTACACAGCAGTGTTCCATGACCTGTTGCTATGGTAGCAGGCAGAAGTCAAGTTGGGGGAAGGGTACTAGGCAGAAGTCAAGTTGGGGGAAGGGTACTTTTGGGAAAGGGTTGGTTTTCAACCAATAGAAATGTGTGATTACATTTGAAAAAAAGGGGGAAGCACTGAGATTTGAAACTTACATGTATATGTGTGGAAAAATAGAGGGAATCTTTGCCATTATCTGGTTCTGCTGAGAGGAGAGAGGTGTAGAGAACAGAGATCCTGGCTCTGATAATCTGCTGTTTGAGTGCCACATTTCTTTCACAACTAACTAATTTTAAAGGTGAGTTTAGAGTTTGAGAGGAGATGTATATGGTAAATTAAGAAATGAATAATAGAAATGTAATTCTTTTTGTTGAAGTTGTGTTTATTATTTTCTGTTTTGGGAGAAATTTAAATGTAAGGAACATGTAAAATAATATGGACTATGTTTTCATGATAAATTAAGGTGTATTGGTATAAAAAAAGAATAGTTTAAGGGTTTGAGGTTGGACTCAGTAATGCAAATACATTCAGCATCACTAAGGCTGGTTGCCCTTGCTGGAATGTAGGCAGTCACCCAGGTTACACATGTTGGGAAATATAGGCAGAGATTTATTGTGTACAACTCTGGTAATTTTATATTTGCATTAGTAGGAAAAAGGGGGAGCGATTTTTTGGTGCAGAAGCAGACTCTTAGCACACACCCAGCTGCTTTCCATGTAGAATCATGCACAGTATTTACAAGCGAGTGGGGTTTGAGGTTTCAGTCTGTAATGCAAATACATTCAGCATCACTAAGGCTGGTTGCCCTTGCTGGTATGTAGGCAGTCACCCAGGTTACACATGGTGGTGGTCTGAAAAAGCAGTCTGGACATGGGCTTTTTAAAAAATCTGAAAAGTGGATTCATAATGTGTCAGTCTGTAAAAGTGATTATCACTTGCAAAAAAAAAAGAGCAGTAAGTGTGCTTTCAAATTGGGAAAGACATTTCGTTTTGTGACTAATGTGAAAACATGACTCTGTGTGCAAATAGGAATTACAGGCAGAGATTTATTGCGTTTTGCTCTGGTGATTTCACAGTTGCATTAGTAGGAAAAAGGGGGAGCCATTTTTTGGTGCAGAAGCAGACTCTTAGCACACACCCAGCTGCTTTCCATGTATAATCATGCACAGTATTTACAAGCGAGTGGGGTTTGAGGTTTCAGTCTGTAATGCAAATACATTCAGCATCACTAAGGCTGGTTGCCCTTGCTGGTATGTAGGCAGTCACCCAGGATACACATGGTGGTGGTCTGAAAAAGCAGTCTGGACATGGGCTTTTTAAAAAATCTGAAAAGTGGATTCATAATGTGTCAGTCTGTAAAAGTGATTATCACTTGCCAAAAAAAAAGAGCAGTAAGTGTGCTTTCAAATTGGCAAAGAAATTTCGTTTTGTGACTAATGTGAAAACATGACTCTGTGTGCAAATAGGAATTACAGGCAGAGATTTATTGCGTTTTGCTCTGGTGATTTCACAGTTGCATTAGTAGGAAAAAGGGGGAGCCATTTTTTGGTGCAGAAGCAGACTCTTAGCACACACCCAGCTGCTTTCCATGTATAATCATGCACAGTATTTACAAGCGAGTGGGGTTTGAGGTTTCAGTCTGTAATGCAAATACATTCAGCATCACTAAGGCTGGTTGCCCTTGCTGGTATGTAGGCAGTCACCCAGGATACACATGGTGGTGGTCTGAAAAAGCAGTCTGGACATGGGCTTTTTAAAAAATCTGAAAAGTGGATTCATAATGTGTCAGTCTGTAAAAGTGATTATCACTTGCCAAAAAAAAAAAAGAGCAGTAAGTGTGCTTTCAAATTGGCAAAGAAATTTTGTTTTGTGACTAATGTGAAAACATGACTCTGTGTGCAAATAGGAATTACAGGCAGAGATTTATTGCGTTTTGCTCTGGTGATTTCACAGTTGCATTAGTAGGAAAAAGGGGGAGCCATTTTTTGGTGCAGAAGCAGACTCTTAGCACACACCCAGCTGCTTTCCATGTGGAATCATGCACAGTATTTACAAGCGAGTGGGGTTTGAGGTTTCAGTCTAATGCAAATACATTCAGCATCACTAAGGCTGGTTGCCCTTGCTGGTATGTAGGCAGTCACCCAGGATACACATGGTGGTGGTCTGAAAAAGCAGTCTGGACATGTGCTTTTTAAAAAATCTGAAAAGTGGATTCATAATGTGTCAGTCTGTAAAAGTGATTATCACTTGCCAAAAAAAAAAAAGAGCAGTAAGTGTGCTTTCAAATTGGCAAAGAAATTTCGTTTTGTGACTAATGTGAAAACATGACTCTGTGTGCATATAGGAATTACAGGCAGAGATTTATTGCGTTTTGCTCTGGTGATTTCACAGTTGCATTAGTAGGAAAAAGGGGGAGCCATTTTTTGGTGCAGAAGCAGACTCTTAGCACACACCCAGCTGCTTTCCATGTGGAATCATGCACAGTATTTACAAGCGAGTGGGGTTTGAGGTTTCAGTCTGTAATGCAAATACATTCAGCATCACTAAGGCTGGTTGCCCTTGCTGGAGTGTAGGCAGTCACCCAGGTTACACATGGTGGTGGTTTGAAAAAGCAGTCTGGACATGGGCTTTTTAAAAAATCTGAAAAGTGGATTCATAATGTGTCAGTCTGTAAAAGTGATTATCACTTGCCAAAAAAAAGAGCAGTAAGTGTGCTTTCAAATTGGGAAAGAAATTTCGTTTTGTTACTAATGTGAAAACATGACTCTGTGTGCAAATAGGAATAACAGGCAGAGATTTATTGTGTACTACTCTGGTAATTTTACATTTGCATTAGTAGGAAAATGGGGGAGCCATTTTTTGGTGCAGAAGCAGACTCTTAGCACACACCCAACTGCTTACCATGTGGAATCATGCACAGTATTTACAAGTGAGTGGGGTTTGAGGTTTCAGTCAGTAATGCAAATACATTCAGCATCACTAAGGCTGATTGCCCTTGCTGGAGTGTAGGCAGTCACCCAGGTTACACATGGTGGTGGTCTGAAAAAGCAGTTTGGACATGTGCTTTTAAAAAAATCTGAAAAGTGGATTTATAATGTGTCAGTCTGTAAAAGTGATTATCACTTGCCAAAAAAAAGAGTAATAAGTGTGTTTTCAAATTGGCAAAGAAATTACGTTTTGTGACTATTGTGAAAAGAAATGTAGTAATATATTTAAATAAAATAAAGGATTTTTTTTTTAGTTTTTTTCAGGTATTGCTGAAGAGCAGTGAACAAAATTTAAGATGCCTACAAAATCCAGAGTTAAAAAAAACCACAAAAAAAACCTATATTTGAAGACAACTGGAGGACCAAAGTTAGTAGAAGATGCTCATGTTGGGAAAAAGAAAAAATCTTCTGGTAAGCAGACAAAACAATTTCTAAAAAACATTCAAAAAAAGGAAAAATGTACAAAATGTCTGTACTGGAAAGAATGTTTTGAAAAGAAAAGGACAGGAAAAAATTGAGAATTTAGTTAATGCAAATATACCTTCTGCAACTGAAAAGATAAACTTAAACAGAAAAACAGCATTTAAAGAGATACGTAGAAAAATGTTTCAGAGAAGAGTTATGTCCAATTTGATAAAGGATGTGAAGAAATATAAGCAAAAGGCTAAGTTTTATAAGAGAAAAAAAGAAATTGAAGCCATTGCAGCAAAGGCATTAGAATTAAAAAGGAAACTATTCATTTTAATTTTGAATAGGATGCGTACATTAGACAAAATGGTTAATGTACTGAAATCACATAGCAAAAGGAAAAGAGTAGTGAACAGAACAAACTTTTGTAAAGTGTTTTTAGGAAAGTGGATGCATAGTTCAAGTAGTGAACCTTTTTTTAATGAAGAGAGCTATTTTCAAAGTAATCGTTTGCTGCATGCAGTTGACACCAGAGGTCGTGCTTACGAAGTGAAAAATGGTTGCATAATGGAGAAGGAGATAATGGTTCCAAGAGATGAGGTACAAGTGATGGTGGATGAGGCTATGGGGAGACGTCCTAAAGCCCCAGTGTACACTTGGAATTGTAGTAGTATTTGCACTGTGCGTCAGGAATCTATTGACAAATTTCGTGAGATTCTAAGAGAATATAGTAAAAAAAAATATAAAACAGAAGATTAAGGTGCTTCAAAGTCTGGATCCATGCAGAGTGAGAGAGAATACTGGTTTGCAGGGTCATTCTCTGGCTTGTCTATCTAGAAAAGTGTGTAATAGTGTTTTCCATCATTTTAGGATGCTGGCTGTTCATCATACTGAAATGAGAAAGTTTGTGAGAAGGTTGTATTTTGCTAAAAGTCCAGCAATAAAGTTAAATGAATTGAATAGGGCTCTGTTCCGAGGAACGGTATCAGATGTAGAGAAGGTTGTTGATGAAATTCAGTTTTGTTACTTTGGTCCTGAACAAAACAGTGCAGAGAAGGACACAGTAAATGAGGAAGAAGTGGAAGAGAATGTAGAACCCTCTGTAAGTAAGACATTTAATGATCACATAACAAAATTTGCAATAATCTCTAATGAAAGACCAAATTTTACTTGTATTTGTTGCCGCAGAACTCATTATAGAAAACAAACTAGGAATGTTGATCTCTACAGAAAGAGTGAAAATGAAGATAATTATAAGTGGAAGGATTTTGCCACATATATATTTCTTGAAAATTCTTTTGAATTGGGTGAAGATCAGCGTATTTGTAAATACTGTTACAACAAGTTAGAGGAAAATAGAATGCCGACCAGAGCTGTACATAATAATTTAGAATTGGATGCTATTCCTGCTGAACTTTCTGAATTAAATACATATGAGTCTATACTCATTCAATGTGTTCATCCGTTCCAGACCATAGTACGTATGGAGCCCAAAACTGGTAAAGATTTACTGAGAGGTTTAAAAGGTAGAGTGGTGTATTTGCCCTTGGATTTGAAAAAAAATATGGAAACTATTGATGCGGATACTTTGGAAACTGAACCATTAATTATTCTGGTTAATGGTGTACCTACAAAGAATAAGAAGATTTGGCAGGAGCTGGTAGATGTGCGGAAAGTACAAAGAGCAAATTTGTATTTGAAAAGGAATAACAAATGGTATGAATCAATTTATATAGAAGAAGAAGAAGAAGAAGATTTACAAGAAGACACAGAAACACCAACTGGACAAATTGAAAAAGTGGACAAGTCAAAGGAAGAAGAAATTTATGAACATTTTAGCATACATCCTCTTCATTCAAAAGAAGTTATGGGAGACAATATTGATCTCTTTCAGATGAAGAAAGCAAAAGGAACTCCCGTGAGTGTATGGGAGGAGAGCTTGGAAGCTCGATGTTTTCCCCAGCTGTTTCCTAAAGGAAAAGGAGGACGATACGATTAACGTCCGGAACAGATTCCAGCTTCTGAGTATCGGACTACAAGACTATATGCTGAAGATCCCAGATTTCGACAAAGTATTCCTTATTTGTTCCATCTTTTATTTGAAAGTGATTTGTCTGCACTGTCTTATGCAGTAAATCACATTTTAAAAAGTGGAGTACATTTACAAAATGTGTCTGCTAAGGATTTTATGGAGAAAGTGCAGCACCGAGATGATCATTTGGAAACACAACTGATCAATCTGATGGCTTGTCAGCGTGGGACAAATGAATATTGGTACCGACGCCATGGTGAATTAAAATGCATGTTACGGAATTTAGGAACACCAACATGGTTCGTTACCCTAAGCTGTGCCGAGTACGCTTGGGATGATTTACTGGATTTTCTACGAGAGGCAAATTCAAACATTAAAAACATCGAATACAAGACAGCAGGAGAACTGTGCTCATTGGATCCGGTTAATGTTTGCAGATATTTCAATCATAGATTTGAGGCTATGATGTCCTTCATCTGCAATAAAAAAAATCCACCTCTAGGAGAAGTAGTGGATTTCTTTTGGAGAAAAGAGTACCAGGCAAGAGGTGCTCCTCATATTCATATGCTGTTGTGGATCAAGGATGCCCCAAAGTTTGGAACAGATACTGATGAAGCAGTGTTATCTTACATTGAAGAATATGCAACATGTGCTATACCAAAAAGCACAGAAGAGAAAAAGTTAAAGGAGCAAGTTTTACGTTTCCAAAGTCATCGGTGTGGAAAATACTGTCGACGGAAATACAAGAGCAAAGATAAATACTACACTAAATGTCGATTTGGATTTCCTAGACCTGTTCTTTCAAATGGAAGAGTAAACAGTTTTATGTCAGCTGTGAGACATACTATCACAAGAAAATCACCTAAGAATACCTACAACCTAAAAAGAAAAGAAGAATCAAAAAATATAAATGACTACAACCCAGTCATTTTATCCATGTGGAACGCTAACATGGATATACAGTATGTAGCTGACAATTCCATTGCTGTTGCTCGATATGTAACGTCTTACATTACGAAATCAGAAAAAACTGAATTGAAGGAAATGTGGGAAGAGATTTCTCACGAGAAGACTGTCAGTAAGAAGCTGTACAGTTTCAGTTTGAAGATGTTAGCGCATCGAGAAATTGGATCCTACGAATGTTCAGATAGGTTATCTTCTGCAAGTCTCTACTCGAAATCAAGAAGAATAATTTGGGCAAGTTTAGGCCTTGCAGCAATGAGAAATCGGGTACTGAAATCTGTTGGAGAAATTGAATATTTGGCCGAGAATGACCCAGAAAGTACAGATATTTTGAAATCAAACATGTTGGACACATATTATCCCAAGAGAAGTCAACATCTGGAGAACATGTGTCTCTATGAAGTGCTGCAGAACTACATTTATTCACGGAAAGCCGCAGAAGACATCAACAATGGAAAATATAAAGTCATTGGTGAGGAAGGATGTTTGGTGAAGCAAACAAAAGGAAGTTTGATAAATCACAGGAAGCTGAGTTGCGACACTACTGACAAGAAGGAATTTTACTACTTGGCTCTTTTACAGTTGTTTAAACCATGGCGTACAGAGGATGAACTACTGCGGGAATTTCAAAGCTATGAAGATTCTTTTAATGCTTGCAAAGACAGCATACAATGCAGTACATTCTCAAGTTATCTGCAAATGTTAAATGAAGAAATTGAACAGGAAACTACAATTGCAGCAGAAATAGCTAGAGACAGTTCTCAGGACAGCCAAAGTTCAGGAACACTCAGTCAAGATCCCCTAGGACAACCAATCGTTGAAAATGAAGCATCAATAGCCATGAATGAAGTGGAAACGGCTATGAATCAAGCTCAAGAAGAATTTATAGACTTACAAAATTTGGAAAGACAACTGAAGGAAGAGCAGCAACAAATTTATGAAGAGATCAGAAACAAAATTGATCACGGATTTCTACATGAAAAAAAAGAGTGCTCATGCACATCATTTCATCCAATCAGGATGTATGTAAGCGGACAAGCTGGAACTGGAAAAAGTTTCCTAATTAAAGTCATCAGAAGCTACCTACAGCAAAAAACGGATTCTACTTTGTCTTGTGTGGTTACTGCTCCAACTGGGTTAGCAGCATATAACATAAAAGGAATCACTTTACATCGTTTGCTAATGTTACCAGTGGAGCATGAGAACAAAATACAATACAACAAGCTAACTGGAGAAGCATCCTTGGAAGTTTCAAGAGTATTGAAGAAGATGCAAGTTCTCATTATTGATGAGGTGAGCATGGTTTCAAACGTAATGCTTGCCTTTGTGCATTTAAGAATGCAGCAAATTCTGAAGACAGACTATGACATGTTATTTGGTGGAAAACACGTCATAGTTTTTGGAGATCTTTTGCAACTTACTCCAGTTAAAGGACAACCAGTGTTTAATACTGTCACACATGAAGACACGAAGAAGTCATTGGGAAGCATCGGAAATACAAATATTTGGTCCTTCTTTGAGTACAAGGAACTTACTACTAATATGAGGCAAGCAAGTGATGAAGAATATGGAAGTATTCTGAAAGATATCAGAATTGGACTACTCACTGAAGTTGGCAAAAAAGCATTACAGAGTCGGCTGCTACATAATTTATTTCCAAAGGAAGAAATAGTTGCAGAGAAGATATACAAGAACATTGCAGAAAACAAAAGTGTCATCTGCTTAATGCCAACTCTACGTGAATGCTCAATATTCAATGAGGAGCTTTTGAAATTGGAAAAGGAAGAGATCAGGAAATTGGAAGCAGTGGACAAAATTGAGGATGGAAGAATTACTATCACATTAACAGGCACACTGAAAAATAAATTGGATTCACTAGAGAAGAACATTTCCAAAACAGCTGGATTAGAAAAAAATCTATATGTTTGCAGGAACTGTAGAGTATTTTTAAGGAGAAATTTGGATGTTGAAAAAGGTTTAGTTAATGGAGCTATGGGAAGAGTTGTGGGTTTTATTAATTATCAGAAAAAAGATGGAATTGAATGTTTAAAAATAAAATTTGATCAGATAGAAGAAGTTAAAGACATTTGTCGTTGTACAGTTCGTTTCATGCTTGTGAAAGACTTATATGTACGTAGGAAGCAGTTTCCGTTTTCGCTAGCATATGCTGTAACTATTCACAAGTCTCAAGGATTGACTGTAGATTGTGCATTTGTGAACATTGGTTCAACTGTGTTCAAAGAAGGTATGGCATATGTTGCTTTGTCACGAGTGAAAACATTATCAGGTTTATTCATGATAGACTTTGATGACTCAAAAGTTAGTGCTGATACAAATTGTGTAAAGGAGTATAATAGATTAAGAAGAAGCTATGCTCCTCATTTAGGTCAGTATCCTGTGTTGGAGAAACATGTAGTTTCTCGTAAAAGGAGAAATGAGAATCTCTGTAATGAAGATGTAGAGAGGAGGAAAAAAAGAGGAGTGATGTAATTGCAAGCAAAAAGAGTAAGGAAAAAGAAGAACAGGTTGTAGGATGTCATTTTGAAAATAGCTCTGGTGTCAACTGCTACGCTAATGTAGTGCTGAATGTTGCATTTTATCTGGAAAGTTTGCAAGAGCAGATAATAGTAAATCAGGGAAAAAGATTCTGTTCTGAGCTGAGTCTCCTTTTTGAAAAGCTGAGTATTGATAAAACTAAAATAGAAAGTGCTACTGAAATTAGAAAACTTTTAGATGTATGTTCAGGACGAACACAGTTTTCTCAAAATGAACAGCAAGACGCACAAGAATTTTTGATGTATTTTCTTCAGGTACTGGAAGAAGAAGAAGTTGCAATTGATAATTTATTTGGTCTCTCTTATAAATGGGAACATAGTTGTGAAAACTGTTATAATATATGTGGCTCTAATGTTGATAACGAAAGGTTTATTTATTTGACATTGCCAGAGAGTAAAACAGTCACTTTTGCTAAATTAGTTAAAGATGCTAATCATAGCATGCAATGCGGTGAGTGTCAATCTGACATGTTTTCAACGTTAATTTTAAAGGAATACGGACAGTATGTAATTTTAATGATGCAACGATGTAGAGCTGATGGTTCAAAATTGGATACTTTAATAAAGAAGTTTACAGGACAGCAATTATCAATTTCAGGAAAAACTTTTGTAACTGTTGCAATAATTTTCCATGAAGGACCTACTGTTACTTCTGGACATTACACAGTTTATCTTAAATGTGAAAAAGGCTGGACACTGTGTAATGATTCCCAATTGGTTTTTAAGCAACGTTTGCCTTTTGATTTAGCAAATTCCTATCTAATCTTCCTGAAACCTAAATTTTAGAGAGACTTGGCAAGATCTGGACAAAACAATTTTACCATTTTATTGGACTACCATTGGAATTTAAAAAAAAAAAGATTTTTTAAATTATCATTTGGCCTAATGGAAAGATAACCAATTGTAATGTGGACTTTTTTAATTTTTAATGAAACTTTCGAAAACCAAAAATTTAGAGAAAATCGGTAACATCTGCACAATTTAAATTTTGGAATGTTATTGGAGTGCCATTGGAAATTTTTTCAAAAAAGATTTTTTAAATTACTATTTGGCCATGCGGAAAGGTAACCAATTCTATTGTGGACTTAATAAATTATTAATAAATCTTTCGGGAACCAATATGTTACAGAGAATCGGTGAGATCTGTACAAATTAAACTTTAGAATTTTATTGGATTACCATTGGAAATTTAATCAAAAAAGAATTTTAAAATTACTATTTGGCCTAAAGAAAATGGAACCAGATGTTTTGTGGAGTTATTTGAGATATAATATTGTGATTATACTTCTGAAACAAAAATATCAGACGGTATTTTAAAGAAATAAGTATTGATATTAGATGATATTTTTTAGAATATTATGCATTTCTATATTGTTAAGTTTAAGTAAAAAGAGATTCTGGGCTTTTTTAATACAATCTTTGAGATTGTTATTTTTTTTTGCCCGCTGTTAAATGATCAATGCAATTGCTTTCACAATTTATAGTGAAATGCAATATATTCTGAAAACAGCAAAAATAAGGCAAAAATATTTTTTGATAAATATGTAAATATGTGTACTGTATTATAAAATGTTTTAAAAAATATTAATACTTTTTTCTTTTTTTTCAGATTGATATAGAAAATTTTCAAAACCTAGAACCATTTTTAAAGCAATTTAAAAAAAAACAAATGAATAAATATTTTTTTGAGCGGGTATGGTAAGTCAATAGTATCATGGTTCCTTTTTTTCTACTTCTCTACAATCACATTTTCAGTTTTTAATTGTAGTCTCTCAAGGACCTTGTAATGTGATAATTGATTTTTAGTGTTTTTAAAAAAAATAAAAAAAAATTACGCGTACCGTACGCGTACGGTAAAAAAAAATAAAAGTTTTTTTAAAAATATATAAAAAATAGATGAAAGGTAAGGTTGGCTCTTAAAAGAGCCGTTGTGTTCATGCAGGGACAGAGGAAAGAAAGATTGGGAATATTAGACGGTACGACAAAGTGTGCTGATCTATTTTACTGTTCACTAGGGAAACACTGGTCTCCCTATAAGTAATTAGATCGTGACAATGGGCGCACCGTACTTCAACCCTCGCAAACCGAGGGTTAATTTCCAGAGGACCAGAAAAAGGAGATGCTCCCCCCACAGATGAAGGGCTCACCTGACCTGCAGAAGAAGGACTCGGCTCTGCAGATGATGGTCCAGGCTGAGCTGCTGTGGATGTGCTTGGTTGATTTACTGAAGGGTTACCTTCAGTAAGTCGAGCATGTGTCCTTCTGTGTACATTCTTAAGGTGTCTCATCATGGTGTGATTCCCAAAGGAATACTTCCTGTCAGGATTACCTCTTGAAAGTACACGCTTACACAGCTTGCAAGTCACTAAGGGTGCATTTACCTTTTGCTGGCCTTCTGGAAAAGTAAAATAATCCCATACGTAAGAGGTCTTTTGTTTCCTCGCTCTCTGCCTCAAGGTAGTGCTGCTAGCCTCACTCTCAGAAGGGCTCTGCTGTTCTGCCATCGTATCACAAAGACAACCCAACTCCTTCTCCTAAGGGATCACAAGCAGAAATGAGGGGAATGGGTGTGGTGTAGGAGAGTTCTAGAACTGAAAGTAGTTTCAACCAATCAAAAGTTGTGTTTCATGATGACATGACCTACCATACACTTACGGTGCGCTTACGGCAAAAGTACGCATGCGCGTAAAAAAGACACGCGCTTGCGCGCATGCGCTTAACGGTCACTCCTCGACACTTCCGCGTAACGTGCGCGTGTAGCGTACACGCGTACGCGTCCCACGCGGAGGACGCGCGACTACGCAAATTGCGTAACTATACGCAAACAGCGTAGATAAATTACGGACGTTGCGTAAACCGTACGCTTACCGTAAGCTTATGGTACGCGTACTAAAAAAAAAATTAAAAAAAAGGAAAAAATGTATTGCTAATAAATTTTACATGTTTATTTTATAAAATATATTAAAAAAAACATATTATAGAATTTTAAAAATTTAACCATAGTCTTTAAAAAAGGATAGAAAATTAAAATAAAAATATGTAAAAAAAAATAGAAGAAAAAAAAAAAAATTAGCATTTAAAAAACCTTGCAAATTCACTGAAAAAACCATGGGTTTCACACACGTTATAGTTAGGAATTAGCATTTAAAAAACCTTGCAAATTCACTGGAAAAAACATGGGTTTCACACACGTTATAGTTAGGAATTAGCATTT
Source organism: Triturus cristatus (assembly GCF_964204655.1). Taxonomy (NCBI): domain Eukaryota; kingdom Metazoa; phylum Chordata; class Amphibia; order Caudata; family Salamandridae; genus Triturus; species Triturus cristatus. Next base: position 478,566,444 of record NC_140580.1, read on the forward strand.
AAAAAACCTTAGAAATTCAATGAAAAAACCAAAGGTTTCACACATGTTATAGTTAGCTGGACATTTCACTCGTAAAAAACCAATGAAATTCCCCGTTATAGTTAGTTCAGCTAACTATAACTCGCGCGCCCGCAATGCACTACTGATGACGTCACATATTACATCACTCATGACATGGTCAGTGACATCACTCATGACATCACTGATGACATCTCAAATGACATCACTGATGACATTATCCTTGTGACAGAGTGGTAGACCTCCTCTCACCCTAATATAACCTTTGATACAAACATTCAAAAATAGACGCTAAAATTTTCAAAACAATGGACATACCAATAACAGTTACAACAACCTATTCAGTAATTCTAAGATCCACATACTCATCCACCAACAATCCTATACAGTCACTCATACATGTACTCACACATCATATGTACTCATACACCTAAACATCCTGTAACACAATCCCACTCATCCATAGAGTTACTCACACACATAGTCACTCATGCTAATAAAGAAACAAACATCCATTTACTTGCATATACAGTTATACACACACCAGCACACTTACTTTAACAGAAACTTACACATACTTAGTCTTTTTAACAATCACTTATAGAAACACATACTTATTCATACAGGAACTCTTCCAATCTCTCACTCTCACATATACTCACTTATAAACAACAATAGTCACACATACTAGTTTAAAACATATGTAGTTACTTATGAAGACACTATTGAGACAGTCATTCACTCACTAACACACCCATGCACACACTCATCCACCCATACAGTCCTTCACACATGCTGACTTCAACACATACAAACAGTGAGTCACTCATTCATGCACCTATGCACTACGTAATACCCCCCACTGCACCATGAAGATACTCAGACTGATACTCAAAAAACCAACTAATAACCTATATAGACACCCATGTAGCTACTCACCAACCCATGCAGCCACTTATACACAAAGTGAGAGACTGATACAGGTATTTACACATTTAAACATTACTCACTAAGCCATGTATTCACTAAGATACACTTAATCAGTCAGTTATACAATCAATTTTTCAGAAACAAATCAATTTAGACACTTATATACCCATTTATTCTTCCATCGACCTTGAGATATACATATATAAAACATATTTAATTTTCAGAAAAACACACATTCACTGGATGATGTCATCAGTGATGTCATTTGAGATGTCATCAGTGATGTAATGAGTGATGTCACTGACCATGTCATGAGTGATGTAATATGTGACGTCATCAGTAGTGCATTGCGGGCGCGCGAGTTATAGTTAGCTGATCTAACTATAACGTGGGAATTTCATTGGTTTTTTACGAGTGAAATGTCCAGCTAACTATAACATGTGTGAAACCTTTGGTTTTTTCATTGAATATATATATATATATATATATATATATATATATATATATATATATATATATATATATATATATATATATATATAAATAAATAGATGTATTTATTACAAAACACACACCCCTAGTCTCTTTATGAGGCTAGAGGTAAAAGCACATAAGTTGCACTTCAAATATCACAGTAACTTAGCACAATAAATGATAGGCCCTAGGGGCGAACCAAACCATATATTAAGAAAGTAGTACAAGAACCAAGACTTGACTAGACACAAGGCCTAGAGCATCGCTGGGACCCCAAGGAACCACCCAAGGTAGTGACACAGGGGACCCACGGGGATGTGTGCAGTGTGAGAACACAGCCGCGAGCTCCTGTTAGCTTCTATGGGGAAAGTCACGGTTAGAATTTTAAAGTTTAAGGACACTTAGAGGTGGACTAGGAACAAACCCTTTTGGACTTAGATGGTCCTAGGGCCAACATCCACGGGAGCACCGGAGTACTCGTGTTACCTAACCCAGGGAAGCCGGGTGCATAGGTGTCAAATGGTGTCGGGTCGCGTCGTCGTTTTCAATGGCGAGTTGCTGCAAAGTGCTGCTGCCTGGAAGAGGAGAAGTGTCCAAAGAGATCCATGCCTGGATCGAAGATGTGAAGAAACTGAAAGCAGAGGAGACAGAGTCTGGGTCACTTGCCAGTGACCAGGGGCACAATAGACGAATGCCCACCGATGTCGGGTGCTTCAGGTGAGAAGAGGGGAAGCTGGACTCTTCAGCCATGAGGACCAGGAGGTGTCGAAGATGACCAGGAGCTGGATTCGAGCGGTCTCACAAAGGATGTCGAGTGCTGCAGCGTCAGTGCCCGGATTGGACACAACAGGCCTTGGCAACAGCAACCCACGCAGGAAGAGTAAAGATGCTTCGGTGAGGACCAGCAAGGTCCAGGGGACTCCCAAAGCGATGGAGAGTCAGGGCACATCTGGAGCAACAAGGGAAGCCCAATTGAAGTACGAGTTGCCTTCACAGGAACCCACGTGAAGGAGCCTCGAGCGAACACACAAAGGGGGGGGGGGGCTCACGGAACACTCATGGAGTGTAGGCCAGCAATATTTGGTGAAAAAGGTGCTTGGGTCTGGGCTACAAGTAACCCAATGCACAGCCTCAAAGAATGTCGGGAAGCTGATGCACTTGCAAATGTGCACGGTGTCCAGTGGTTCCGGTTCCACGGTACCCACAAGGGCTACAGGTCTCAGCTTTGCTGGAGACTCAGATCAGCCTCTGGGAAGTCTGGAAACCCACCTCCTGTGTTGCAAAGCCTTCGGCGTCCGGCGGGAGCTTTGGAGATGCAGACCGGGCGGATGTGTCTTTGGTGCCTGCCAAGCAGGGGAGTAACCCCTTTACTCCAAGGGAGTTTCTTCAGTCATCTAGTCGTGTAGATCGTTGAAGTTCTGGGATTTCTGTATCAGAGTTTCATCCAGGTGTAATCTAAAGTCCTGTAGTCAGGGGTTCCTTCTTTATACCCAAGGAAGGTGTTGGACTAACTCTGGGGACCCACCTATGGGAGGGTTTGGAAAGCGGGGTGGCTACACCCATTTCCTTTGTCCAGTTTCACACCAGAGCTGGGGCTGGTAGCCCCTGCAACCGGTTTGAAACTGGACTATGCACAGGGACAACAAATGGGCCCCCAGTGCAGGACTTCAAAGCACTCTTGGAGTGCAACCACCCAGCCCCAATCCACTACGGCCTGTCTGGGAGGTGGTAACACCTCACTGTGACAGGAAACCTATTGTCCAAGCCTCCCCTGCCGGAGTTTCGGTCAGCAGCAGGAGGCCAGACTTGTGTCTGTGGCTGGCAGCATCCATTTTGTGATGCCAGGGCTCTGTTAGCTGGTACCAGGTATACCGGTGCTGTCATGTCTCTCCCTCGAAGGGTGGGATCATACTCCACTCCAGTTACTGGTGTGGGGTATGATTCCAAGGTGTTTGACACCAAACACGACATGTTTCCGTGCAGCCATCACAAATTTTGCATTTACGGCAAGGTTATAATGCACTTTAGAGTATATGCTTATTTGATCAATACATGCAGCGGTCAAGGTTTATTACGCTCAGCGTAACATTCATCAATAACATTAATCAATCAATTATTGTACATTGTATTGAGTCATCCAGTCAACAGGCCAATGATTTCCAAATGTTCGATGTTGAAAAGTCTTTAATTCTCAAAAGTTCATTCAATAATTTCCATATTCTTCATTAAGTCACAGTTCAATCCATCAATTCTTTCTTTATAATCATTAATTTTTAACAAACACAGCCAACGGGTTTAGTCCTGACACAGGACTTCATCAGGGCTGTAGAAAAAAAAAATATATACACTCATCAGTGACCTCCTACCTAAAGTCAAGCCACAATTTATATGTTATTCATGTGAATCTCCTCCTTCACGCCTGCCTATCTCCATTCTAAACCATATATAAACAATATAATTGGATGAAAAAACAAGTTACAAACACAACAATTTTAATCCCTACATCAATATATTTTAACCTATCTTGATTGCGCAAATGTACATGATTTGGCTCATAATTATTATTGATAATCTTCCAATCTTTCTAATTTACATCTTAAAACTCTATTGAAAATGCTTCATTTGCCATTTAATTGCAATGCTACCCCATTACTCTATTATGGATTATACCTTATATTTAGAGATGGTCAGTGGTAGTGTCCAACTTCTTTTTGTGTCTTATATTCAATCCTCTTTCCTCCTAGTTATTAAAAACAGATTGTGGTTGAAATAACAATTCACCCAATTCATTAAACTATGTTAGCCCATAGAAAACTACGTACCAATATTTATCGTTTCACATCTAATTTCTTGTACCAGAGATTTTAAGACGGCAGGAATGATTCTTTTTCATTCTGTAAAGTATAATGTATGTTTATCTCCAAGATCTAGGTGTCTATATCCACAAATGTATCCGTCATTATCCTCTCATTAATTCATGATTAGGAATGTATTTTATTGTGCTTACAACCTGTAACTACATATTCAATGCCTCGTGTCTGGTTAGAATCAGCTAGCTTCATTAATGCACAACTAATGCTATCTCATTATTGTGCAATTTTCAACTTTATTCCTGATTACTAAACTCAACAATTAATGTCATTATATCGGAGTCAATGTAGTTCATTTAGACTTAAAGTGAACACCCACATACCGTTATGATTCTCCTTTGGCTTGTCCCACTCGATTCTATTCTATTCGCCCTCAATCTTGATTCATACATAGCTGATGTTTCATACCAATATTGTTGGTAGGTCCAAAATTACTATAAAAAACAGAATAACATACACCTAAATCCAACTTCAATTTTGCTTCCCTTTCGGAACAGTCTCGTTCTAAACCTGTAGTCTTACCGTTATCTAAGTCCCAGCGTTCATCGTCTTACACAGTCAGTCAAGGAAATCCTGCCGTGAAGCTAATCCACTGACTCCCTCGTATTTAAACAACGTATCCACCAATCCGGTTCATTGTTCAATTAATTCATTGTCCAATCCGGTCGGTTGAACAACGCCTATTCCTCCATGCTCAGTTCTCTCTCTGGTCCGCTGGCTCCATTAACCAATCAGGATTCACTATTTTCAACCATACATTCAGACTAGCTTGTTCTGAGAACCACCAATCAGAACGCTATTTCAGCTGTTCCTTCTCTCGTCCGCTCCTTCCGTACTTCCCCTTCACCTTTACTATTCACTTGCATGCCATTCGCCTATTACTTCGTGTGTACTGGACATGTTGACCAATCCTGATACACCTTCCAACCTAAACCATACCACTTACGGGGGAAAATGTTATCCATCTGATTCTTTCCCCATTATTGCTAATACTATGATGTTGTTGTCGCGTGTCATTGAATAATCATTATGTCCCTCACTTGGTACCCTGCGGACCATTGACGTACACCTATCTCATAACTCTCACTATGTCTACCCCAATTCATCTTCACCTATTATCCATATCGAAATTCTTGAATGAAAAATCATTTTCCTAGCGCATTACTTAATTAAATGGCCAACGTTATTCCTGATCTCCGCTATGCCATACTCATTGCTACACAGTGTAATTCTTTGAAAATACAATATATATATTTTCGGGCCCTTCATTCAATTCTCAAGTGACCTCCTTCAGTAATTATTTAGATGACGGCCTAATACATGTAACACACCGATTCATATATCATCACAAATTCCTGCTCTCATAAGCTTAAACCTTCGATTACTATATTGGTCCTGTACCCAACCACCAGTAATCAAACTATACTATCTCCATCAGATTATTCCCTCCTCTTAATATCCACACATCGTTGCACAGGGGATCAAATCCTTATACCTCCTAAAAAAAACTAGCCATTAACCATCATTTCTCTCCTTCAATCATATCTCAATTCCATAATCATAACCAAAATAATCATATACTAAACTAACCTATTGACCTTCATCCCAACTATTAGAGTTGAACATCGATTCTAAACATCTCCCGGATCTGTTTATTTCCTCCATTTATTTTACAGGAAGTAATGCAACTCATCACTATTTAACCCCATAGTAACAGCTCATAGATACAATTCCCAATTCCCACCCCTGGTTCTTGTTATGATTTTCTGTATACCATGAAACTTAATTGCTGTTTGCATTGCATGATTCTCCCTAATGTGTTGAAAAATGGGGGATTTTACATCCTTATTTACAATATCTCTATGTTCTTGAATTCTCAATTTCAACATTCTTATTGTGCTCCCAATGTACATCTTATTGCATTTACATAGGATAATGTACACTGCCCCTGTACTGTTGCAATTAATAAATTCATTAATATTGAATCTTTTCTTAGAATTATAACAAAATTCCTTCGCTGTGTTCATGCCCAAGTTGCATACATTACAAGTACCACAGATAAAAAAACCTTTGGGAGGTGGTGGTAGCCAGTTAGGATGTTCAAGTTTAGGAGATTAGAGATAATTTCTGGTGACTAGATTGCCTATAGTAGGACATTTCCTAAATGTCACCATTGGTTTGTCTGGAATGGCATCTAGCAAACCTGGTACACCTTTCAATACATTCCAATTTTTATGCACAATCTTATACATGCTATTTTGATGTATACTATATGTTGAGATGAAGGCAACTTTGTCTCTAGTAGACTTTTTTTTGCTTCTGTATTAGAGTGGATTCCCTTTCTACAGACAGTACTCTTCTTCTAGCGTTATCTAAACAGTCCTGTGTGTATCCCCTATCTACAAGTCTTACATGTAATTGATCCAATGCTTCTCTGAAATTTGTATCCAAATTACAATTTCGTCGGATCCTAATCATTTCACCGTACGGAATACCTTTAATTACAGATGGTGGATGTGAACTATTGGCTATCAAAATCGAGTTTGTCGCTGTTTTTTTACGAAAGTCTGCTTTGAACTTTATCACCCACGATGAACAGTTCTACATCTAGAAACTCTATTCTGTCCTTATGATGACACATAGTGAATTTAACATTACACGCATTGTCATTCAACAATTCAAAATATTCCATTAGATCTGTATCTGAACCCCTCCATATCATAAGGACATCATCAATAAAGCGTCCCCAAAATAGAATTGAGTCAATCCATTTAGCTCCTCTCCTGCCCCAGGCATGCTCCCTCTCCAACCAACCCATAAATAGGTTGGCGTAAGAGGGAGCAAACCTAGAACCTATCGCTGTGCCCCTGATTTGGTAGTACCATTCCCCCTCAAATAGGAAAAAAAAAAAAAAATCAATATCAGATTAGTCATTTCAGCAATCATCATGGAATGGTCTAAATGACTGGCACTTCTATAACCCAAAAAGTGATTCAGGGATATTTCTCCATTTTCTATGCAGGTATACAAACCAACTACGTCTAATGTGATAAAAATCATATCATTATCCCACACTACATCCTGGATTTTGTTTAGTACATCCATGGTGTCCCTTATGTATGAGGGTAACTTCGTGACTAATGGCTTTAAAAATAGATCTACAAATTCTGAGATGTGTTCCGTTAAACTCCCAATGCTAGAAACAATAGGTCTCCCTGGTGGTTTCTCGAGTGACTTATGAATTTTTGGTAAAGTATATATGAAAGGAAATGTGGGATTTGCCACATTCAAATATTTATATTTTTGAGCATCCAACAAACCCTGTTCTTTCCAGGAATACAATCTTTCAGATATATATCTCCCTTCCTCTTTCAATGGCTTCTTACTTAACTTTCTGTAGCAATTTGTATCCCCTAGTGGTCTTTTAATCTCATTAGTGTAATCCTCTCTTCATGATGACAATATTCCCACATTTATCGGCAGATCGTATAACTATACTGTCATCATTTCTCAAGCTAGTGATAGCTAACCTTTCTTCAATGGTTACATTCTCCTTTCTATTTGCAATCTTCATATACTTAATGTCCTGCTCTTCCAATCTATGCAAATCATCCATAGATTTTTTGACAAACAAATCAATAGCCGCATATTGAGGGCCTTGAGGTGTAAATTTGGATGAAGGTTTCAAGCCGCTTGTGCATCATAGTCAACCTCAATGTCTAATAATGACGCCACATCTTTAATCCACAAATTCTCCCCCTCAGTTATAGAGACAAGAGTTTGTACATTTCGTAGGTGTGTTAGAGAAACATCAGAGGTTACACTTTTTGTACAAGAAACAACTGGTTTATCCGTGGTTGCAAAAAAACTTTAATTTCAGTCTCCTTGCAAATTTATACAAGTCAATTTCTATGTCCGTAAAGTTACAATAATTGTTTGGACAAAAAGACACGCCTCTCTGTAACACAGATAGCTCATACTGGTTCAAAACTCGATCAGTGAGATTAATTACTCTTAATATGTCATCTACCTCCACTCTGTGACTCATCTCAAACTCATTCTACTACTGTGATCTCCAAATTCACATTTTGTTTACTCTTCCCTCCTCTGTTCCTCCTTGGATCAGTCCAAGCCTCATTTCACTAAAATGAGCTCCCTAATCCCTTTTGGGAAACTCTTCCCTCCTCCATCTTTCCTATTGCTAATCCCAAAACTCATAGTCCTACTATCATCTCACAATATACACTTCCCAAGACCTTTCTCTCTACTCTCCCTCATCCTTTTCAATCCACATCACATACTCACACGTCCACCACTCACATAAGCTAAGATTTCACTGGACTATTCAACCACTAATCCTTTTTGGGTTACATCATGGCATGAGACTGGCCAATAAGCACTTAAACACCTATTCAGGGGAGTAGGTGATATATGATCACACTGATGATGTGCCGGCGCTGACTGTGAAATTAGTGCTGCCCTATGAGAAGTTTGAGCAAACCGCTTGTAAGCTGAAATTAGTACACATGCATTTCAACAGTCGCATCTCAACTTTCCTCTTTTCAAATATAGCAAGTGCATAAATTCTGTGCAGGCCAGTTCTATGAGATAGCCCTGACAGATCTCTTAATTTGCTGCCTGCTTGATGTTGTCCCTGCCCCTCCTTCCTTACAGTATCTATGTTGGGCTAGTTTGGGAAAATGGCAGTCAGGTGGCACACTACGCTAAGCACAGATTTTTAGCTTAGGCGCTATAAGCCACGCCCTTCACTGCATCTTCCACGCCCCTTTGAGAGACCCACAAGTATTTTTGTATACCACGTAAAGCCCTGGACAACACTGTCCTCGTCTGAGGACCATCTGCATCCAAATGGGCATCTTTGACCATCGCTTCACCGCTGCTGTGAAGTTATAGCCACGGACAGCCCAGATGTCTGCATGGTGTACATAAATTGGCCCACCCGCTGTTTAGATGATAACGGCACTTCGTGCATGGCATGGCTGTGTGACCTTCCTATGGTTTCCTGTGTCCAGCAAGGTGTCCGAAGCAGACAGCTTATTAGTCCCAGAGCGGGGTTTGGGTGAAGTTGGTGTCAGGCAGATGCTTGCAGGGATGTGTGTTAGACTTACCTCAAGTGGGGTCCGCGACGGCGTCGTATTTGGTAGTAGTGGATCAGGTAGAGCAGCGGCAGTACATGTAAGGCAGGATCCATGACGTGCAGGTACGTTTAGCGGTGCGTGTCTGTGGATCTGTTTCTGCCATCTCTGATGGGCAGGTTTTACTGCCGCGTTCAGATGGCCTGATAGGCGCATCGTAATGTGGAGGGTCAGAGCACTTTTCCGCCTGGCTGTGTCTCTCCATTAGCTCTCTCGGACACAGGCGCGGTGGGATTTTTCAGATCCGGAAAAACCATGGAGGACGGAAAATAGCCTATCCTTGCCCATTGCAGTATGGCAGTTGGGATGACTGCTTCAGACATAATGAAAACGTTTTTTTCCACCTCAGACGGCACCACGGAGGTGCCTCCGAATGCCATCATAATCAGGCCCATAATATCCAATATGATAGTCAATTACATCTATGAATGGCATGATTTTTCTTTTTAATTCAACTCTGCTGCCATACTCGTCGCCGGCAGAAAAAGAAATAAGCACCTCTCCCTGGATCTAAAATCCATGAACTGGCTCCCTTATGAGGCAAGAATATAACTAAAAAGTGTGTGCATGACTCAAAGCCTTACTTTTCAATACGCCTAGGTGATTGGCAGAAAAGCTCAAACTATCAGGTGGATGCAGAATATCCCAAAGTTATAACCAATACAGTTCAAAATGAGGGGGTCTAAAGGAATTTTACTGACCACAACAAGATTTATTCCCCATAACATATATCGAAAAACAGTATGAAATCTTGGGGTCAATGAACAAAATATTATGAAAGAAGTGTATCAAAGCACTATTCCAATTTAATCAACTGCTCAGCTCAGAACCAATGACTATACCTCACAGCATGAAACTGTGGGCATATCCCTTTAAAGGACGAATTCCCTCACTCACCAAAGGTGACATGCTTCATCATTTGGGAATCTCCTCCCAGAGGAAAAACCTAGTTCCTCTGGGGGCTACAACTTCCTCGCTGCGAGGAAGGAGCTCAGGGATGTTTTTCTTTGAATATAGGTGGAGTTAGCCAAGTCCACAAATGATGAGCAATATAAATGTGAGGAAGGGCGCAGCGCAAAGCATAAATGAATGTGAAGAAAGTGCAATTAAAACTAGCTAGAGAGTGTAAATCATGTACTTTATTCTAATACATTCTCTGCCAGAGTTAAAAAACAGTGCACCAGCGGTATGGATTTAAACCGCTTGGGTGAAGTGGAAAGATATGGTCGACATGTTTCAGCCTAAAGCCCAGTCTTGGGCAAAGCTTTCATCAGGACCTCTAATGGTGCTGCTGCAAAAGTGTGTGAGTGATATAAACATAAAAGGATACACGAACAGGAACTTAAGTCAGTCTGTCTGTTCTTCTAAAAAACATTACCTACAGAGAAGGAAAGGAACCGAGCACAGCATAATATACAGTCCATGATTCTGTTGTAAGAAGCCAGAGGTATAGTGCTGAGAATTGAAATACAAAGTAAAAAGTAGAAATAACAATGCTTACCCGCAGTCAGCTGGGTAAACAAAACACATCAACCTGGCGACAGCTCAGGATGGGGCACCGCTCTGGAAGAAACTATGTACAAGCCATTTTTTAGGTCAAGCTACATACAGGTACCTAGAAAAACATTGTTCCTATAATGGACCGAATGTAGTCTGTAGTATCAAAGAAGGGGAGCCACAGTGCAAGAGTACAAGCACAGTAGATTAATGGCTAGTAGTCACCAACCGCAAGCAATAAACAAAAGAAATAATCAATATATAAGAATAAAGGCTCCGAGTGGCTCGCAATTTCGAGACCAAGCAACGGAGTCACAAGGTTGCTAAACATGAAGGGCGCCACCTGATTAGAGTATTTTTAGTGGCCATATGTACAACTACTTTGTAAGGTTGATGCTGTCCGACACTTCTTTCATAATATTTTGTTTATTGACCCCAAGATTTCATACTGTTTTTCGAATATCCCAAAGTACCAGCTACCTGCTGCTAACACCACAGATTTGCCACAAAAATAAAATGTGCAACAGCCTTCTCTGGTATCACCCCGAAAATGATGAATTCTCTGCTTGATTCTATCTACTGGCCTCTTTCCAAAAAAGAAGTGAAAACACTTCTGATGATCACATTTTTTCCCTTAGATCACTCCTGTTTGTTTTGTGATTTTATCTAGGACTATTATTCATTTGTTGACCATGAACACTTTATAGCTGGCTTCCTAGGAGGCCAAGCTTATCAGCCTGTTAATCTTCTTTGTTTGCACCTCTCTCATATATGTGACTGCTTCTCCTGTCTCCTACTTATCCCCCTAATGTAAAGCACTTTGTACCCTCACTGGTCATGTTCGCACTATATAAAACTTTATATATAATTAAATAATTGTATAGGCTCCTTTTAGATATTTGATGTGTTCACTATTTTTTACCATTACATTGTCTAACGCCTTGTTTTTTAATCATGGTTTTTCACCATTTAACTTGTTTGTACTGTCTGATCACATTCTGCACAGAGCGCTATCATTATTTGTTGTAGGTCCTCTGTATACTTATATTGGAGTAATTGTTTTTCATGCTTTTGTATATAAAGGATTTTTAAAATAATTTAGGTCTCCTCATACTTTTGTTTATATTTACATTTTTATAGGATTGTCATACATTAATTTACCCTCTCCAACATGTTTCATCTTTAATGATGCCTAAAAGGAACGTGCACCGGGGGGAAGGCCTTCTCCTATCTTGCCCCAAGGTACTGGAACAAGCTTCCCTTACCCTTGCGATCCATTTCCAAACACTGTAAATTTAGATAACTCAAAGCCGATCTATTATGAACCATCAGGCACGTTCCTCCTGGTCTGATCCGCCGCAGTGCCGAGTGCCCCAGGGTGATTTGTGCGCTATAGCAAATAACCTTAAAAACATAACACAATCCACCTGGGTTTGCTAGCCTTGGAGATTTCCTACCCCCTGTGAGGTTAAGAGAAGTAAGGAGATAAAGAGATGTTTGGACTTGCGGAATGTTTTGATCCTATCTTTCTAGTGCATGAGGGACCACATAACATCTAATGTATGTATGCTCTTTCTGCCACACAAACAGGCTGCAGGAAAAAGACTAAGGGGCATATTTACAAGAACTTAACGCCGCCGTAGCATACATTTTTTTATCGCCTTATTTACAAAGTGCCACTAACTGAGGTGAGCAGCACTTTTCCAGCGTAAAAGTGAATTTTCAGGATCACCATTCTTTTAGCAGGACTTAACAAAAATAAGATGCAAGGTAGGCGTTCCTGTGAAAAAACTGCCGCTAACCACATTTCTCGATATTTACAATGACAGTATGCCGATAACCCCCACAAAACTGTTGCCAACTGAAATTAGAGGCAGTTTAAGGACAGAAAAAAGCTGGTCTTAAAATTGGTGCAAACACTTGGTACCACACACAAGAGGTCTAGGTGCTGGACAGCACTGCAAGGAATATTGCTACACTGCCCTGCGCCAAAACAAAAGGTCAGGAATGTGCCCTATCAATGAGAAAGTGAATTCCTGGGCCCCATTCATGAAAAGTGTTGCATCACTGCGATAAAACAGTGATTGGACACTTTTCACTGCACCCTCCTTGTGACAGCAAGACTGCACCGTATTTGCTGTACGGCGCTCCATGTCGCAATCAATGACACCTACGTCTGGAATCCTGATGTATCGGTCAGCGCTGAAGTCACACATTGCTACAGTTGTGTCACAAGCATCTCCAGCAATGAATGGGTCAGCCTATCCCTATTACACTGCGTCACAATACAGGCATACGTTTTTGACACAGTAGCGTCCTAGAAGACACCTACCTGCACAAACCCAGGTTATTTCCTCTTTCACGGTGTGCTGCAGAATGTTGCACACATTGAAAAAGTGGAGAGAAAAAAAGAGAAATTAAAACATTTATTCTCATAGCACCTCCCAAACATCACCCTTGGGGTGGTATTAGATTCTGAGGTATTCTGAGGTTTACGATTTCTCATAAACGTGGGAATGCTTCAGATTCCATTGTTTTAGCATGGGAACACCCACAGCAACACCCATTGAAACAGTGGCGGCTCCTCCACTATGGCAGAGGAGCGTCGCCTCATTGCTTTCAAGCAGTGCGAGAAGTAGAAACACAAAATGATAATATCTTTGTTCTAACATTCTTTGTTTCTGCTGCTTTGCGGGTGGGCGGGCTGCTCTGTTCTTGGAGCAGGGCAGGGGAGGCGTGCTTTGCCCACTCCTAAGTGCGCAATGACTGTTTGATCAGCCCTCTTGGGCCGCCAAAACCAGTCATGCACACTTTACCCGTTCTCCATGCAGGCTGCATTACAGCCTGTGTGGAAAAAAACCTCAGGCCCTCCATTTCCCGGGTGAGCGTCAAACCAGGTCGCTCAAAATCAATCACAACGATGAATTGCAGCGTCGTGATTGGTCAGAGGGGACTGGCTGTTCTTCCGGTTACTCAGGGAGAGCAGGAGCAGGTACACGCAACCAAGCTGCAAGCGAAGTTATGTATTTTTTAATTGTTTTAATTTATAATGTGCACCGTCCCGCAATCGCGACCGCCTGCACCCACCCTCGCCCCACCACTCATGAGCCATGCTGGCAGCCAGTGCGTGGAACACCCCTTTCACACTTTAATGCGTGAAAGGGGCACATATTTACGAGTCAATGAAAAGCCACGTAAATTGGCTTTGCGTGGCCCTGTAAACATGCTGTGGCACATTGCGCAACAGGAACGTCAAACATGTGACATCACAGCGTTGCATGAGTGTCCCTAGGATAATTAAGGAACTCCCACAATTCATTCTTGGAAAGCTCAACGATGCCATGAACCTCATGACATTGTAGCTAGAAGCACTTAGGAGACCACCACCCCTGACATGCATCGCTCACCTGGACAACTGGTCTTGTCCTTTTGGGTGACTACTGGACCTAATGTCCTCTAAGTGCTTACCTCGGTAGACCATAATGCAACAGGAAGGGGTAGACAAGGAACCGCCGATAGCCAGAGACTCTGCGGAGCGGTCTGTAACCAAGGAGGATGGAGAGACGCACAACCAGCCAACATTAAATTAGGTTATCTGCCATCTGAGGAGTCACATCTGGGGGCTGCATGGACTCCGCATCGGATGGCCACGTCACAGTGGAGCCCATGTCACTGGGGGAGCGTTCAGGGGAAGTCTCTGGATCCTGTCTGACTGCGAAAGTCCCCTGAGGTTGTGCCTACTGGGAACAATGCAAAGCCCACGTATGCCACTGGGCAGGTTTTACCAGCATGTAGGAGGCCATGAGACCCAGCAGCCTCAGAGTCCCTCTCAAAGAAATCCAGAATAGAGGCTGAAACATCAAACCATAGCCTGAATATGCCGGACTCACGGTTCCAGAGGAGAAGCCCTTAAATGCACTGTATCCATAACAGCACCAATGAACAAGTTACATACCTTCGGTAATGATATATCTGTAAGAGACATAAATTAGTTATGGATTCCTTACCTTAGAATTACCCCCAAGCGTCAGACTGTATCCGGAGAATTTTTCTTCTTCAGCAGTACCCCTGTGCGTCGGAAGGTGGCATCAGTTCAGTCTGCATTTGTTGTTGGCGTTGTGATCCCCGGAATGATGTTGCAGTGTCTACTTAGACGACACCCCTGCGCGCTGACATCAGTTCTTTACACAACATTCCATGCAAGAAGCGCATAACCATGCAAGACACTGACCACTGGTGCATAAAACTAGCGTCCTGAAAGGGAGTCCCTTACTCTAGAAGTCAGTTCGCAGAATGGGGAGGATGGGTGGGGCGGTAAGAAATCCATAACTAATATATGTCTCTTACAGATATATTGTTACCAAAGGTAGGTAACTTGTTTATCTGAAAGAGACTATTAGTTATGGATTCCTTACCTTAGAATAGATACCCCAGCAATACCAACCACGGAGGTAGGTCTAAAAACCAAGTTCACACCAGGAAGTCCTGAAGAACTAAGCGGCCAAAGAAGCTGTCTCTCTAGACTTGGCTGTCCAGGCAGTAATGCTTTGTGAACGTGTGCAACGAAGCCCACGTGGCTTCCTGGCACATGTCATGAAGGGGGACTCCACGTCCCAAAACAGTAGTGGCTGCCGTTGCCCTGGTGGAATGGGCACGCATCCTTCCTGGAGGTTCCTTTTTTGCCAATGAATAACACATTTTAATGCAAAGAATGACCCTTCGAGAGATGGTTCATTTTTGCAGGGCCCGACCTTTCTTGGCACCCACATAGAGCTGATCATCCATCCGGAATTGTTTTGTGTGATCCAGATAAAATGAAAGCACACATTTTGGATCCAGACAGTGGAGTCCCTCCTCCTCTTTAGAAGGATGTGGGGTCTGGAAGAAGGTGGGCAAAGTGACGGTCTGTTCTATGTAGAAAGAGGTTACCACTTTAAGAAGAAAAGAAGGTCTAGTGCGAAGGACAACTGTGTCCAGATGGCCTGTGTGCGTCGGACGGCTCCCAGCCGTCCCAGCACCAACCCATGGGGGAAGTGCTGGTGCTCCCCCAGCAGGCCACCCTTCAAGGTGCCCCCACCAGGGAAATCCCTTCCCCTGCCTCCCCACACGTCATCTAATGACGTCAGCGTGCGAGGCAAGCAGACGTCATTAGAGGATACCGGATGCACTGGAAGCAATCTGCTTCAAGTGCGTCCGGAGGAGAGAAGGTGAGTTTCTCCTTGGGGAAGGGGGCCTTTAAACAAAAGAGGCATCGGGGGGAAAGGGTTTTCCTTTCCCCTGATGCTTCTTTTGGGCATTCCTGCTGCACGATAGTACAGCAGGAATGCCCACTAGAAGCCACAGAATAATTTTTTTATTTGAAATGTGATGAACTGTTTGTGGGGAGCGGCCCCTTAGGCTAGGGTCTCTCCCCTTTTGCGGGCAATGTTTTTTGTCTGTGTCTGCCCCCCTGGGAGGCAGATCTTGCCATTTATTTTAAAATCAGGCCCACTAGACCACCAGGGATTTATTTGTGGGGAGTGGCCCCTTGGGCAAGGGTCACTCCTCTTTGGGGGCAATGTTTTTGGCTGTGTCTGCACCCCGGGGCAGATCTTGCCTTTTTTTTTTTTAAATATATAATTGGGCCCAATAGACTTCCAGGGATTTGTTTGTGGGGAGTGGCCCCTTGGGCAAGGGTCACTCCCCTTTATGGGAGGATGATTGTGGCCATTTCTGCCTTCTTTGAGTGGCAGATCAGCAGTATGTTTTTAGGCCCATCTGTCCCCAATGGGGGCAGAAGCCACTGGACACCAGTTTCTTTTTTTTTTTATTTTGGTGTTGGGGAGTTGCCTCTTGGACAAGGGTTGCTCCCCTTTTACGGGGGTGAATATTTTATTTATACTCACAGGCCCACCCACCCCGTAGCTTGGCTGGTGGATTGTGTGTGGACTGGTACATTATTTGCATATGTGATTGCAATGTTTTTTTCTCCTTTTTATTCTAGTTTGCAGTTTCAGCAGTGGTTGTTCTGCACTTTTGCATAGTTACATTTATCTGGTAAGAAAAACTTTGTGTGTTTTACTCCAAATGAGTATTATTGTCATGCAAGAATGAAGTTTTTTGAAAGTGGTGTCATAATGGCAGCATATTTAGTTAGTGTTTTGAGCATGAAATTATTTACGATGTGTTTTGCATTGTCTTATGTATCATTTTCTTTTTTAGTGGGATATTGTTGATCCTTACTGTGTCTGTGCAGAGTAGGCGATGGGGAGTCTAGCTGCTTCTGGCAAGTGAATGGTATCGTTTTGGAGTATATAGGTCCTTGTGATAAAGCCACATTTTGTTTATTACTTCTTTTACAAAGTGTTTGTTGTTGTTGACTTGTTTGACAAGTTACCTTTATTAGTAGGGATCATAGCTAGCCGTAGAATTACAGCTCAGCAGGTGTATGGTATG
The DNA here is from genome assembly GCF_964204655.1 of Triturus cristatus. NCBI lineage: Eukaryota > Metazoa > Chordata > Amphibia > Caudata > Salamandridae > Triturus > Triturus cristatus. Next base: position 478,583,824 of record NC_140580.1, read on the forward strand.
CTTTTTGAATCTTCCTCTGAGCAGGATTATGAGGCTGAAAGTGCGTCTGAGGAAGAAGAGGGAGTGCAACCTGGGATTTTGGCCCCGGGCTCAGCGGCCATCTTGGGAAACCTACCAAACCCACACATTTCTGGACACCCTCACTTGTGTGGGTGTCCAATTCAGAATTGGCTAAAAATTTATTTTAAAAAAAATATAGCGCTTAGAATTCTCGGTGCTATACCCCTTAATCCCTGTTTTGGGCTCTTCCCAGTCACAGGCCTTTGGCCCACCCACACAAGTGAGGTATCATTTTACTCGGGAAAACAAGAGGAACGCTGGGTGGTAGGACATTTGAGAAAAAAGTGATTTTGTCAGCTAAATTTGAGGTTTGCAGGGGATTCTGGTTAACTGAACCTGGTGAAAGCCAGACAAGTCACCCCATCCTGGATTCCCTCGGTGTCTAGGTTTTAAAAATGTACAGGTTTGCTAGGTTTCCCTAGGTGCCGGTAGAGCTAGGGTTCAAAATCTACAGCTAGGCACTTTGCGAAAAAAGGGTCTGTTTTCACTGTGAAAATGTGGTGTCCACGTTGCGTTTTGGGCCGTTTCCTGTCACGGCCACTAGGCCTACCCACACAAGTGAGGTATCATTTTTTCGGGAGACTTAGGGTAACACAGAATTGTAGAGCAACTGTTATTACCTATTGACTTTCGATGCATTTCTGCCTTCCAAATGAAAAACAATGTGTAAAAAAGAAGTCACTTTGAAAAATGTCCTATAATTCTCATGCTAGTATGGGTACTCACAATTTCGGAAATGTGCAAATAGGTACTGTTTGTAAACTCTATATTTGGTTCCTATTTCAGAAATACATAGATGTCTTTCATCCCGATTTTTAACTGCATATATTCTCCCAAATTAATTGCTATATACCCGGTACATAATGAAAAGCCATTGCAAGATGCTGCTCAGTTATTGGCTCTGGGTTCGTCTGGTTCTTGGTGAACCTACAAGTCCTATATATATCTCCACAACCAGGAAAGTCCAGCAGATGTAACGGTATATTGCTTTCAAACATCTGACATAATTAGAAGAAGTTACAGGTGAAAACGTTGGCACAAATAGCTGTTTTTTGCAACTCATTTTCAATTTTTCATATTTTCAACTGTTGGTTTCTATAAAGAAACCTGGAAGGAGCTACACAAATGATCCCTTGCTGAATTCAGAATTTTGTCTACTTTTGTAAAATGTATAGCTTTCCAGGATCCATTATTGCTTTCATACCCATTTCTCCCATTAACTGGAAGAAGGTTGAAAGCACAAAAAATAGGCTATGTCCCAGTAAAATGTCAAAACTGGGCAAAAAATGTGGGTTTTCTGTCAAAAGTGTCAGTCCCTGAAAGCTGGGAAAATGGTGATTTCAGCCCCACAAACCTTTTGTTGATACAATTTGCAGGGAAAAAAAAAAAGACACTTTCATTTGCAGCACTTTTTCCTATTTTCCCACCCAAAAACACATTTTGCTGTATTTTGGCTAATTTCTGGGTCCCTCCCCTCCAGGGGAATCCACAAACCCTGGGTACCTTTAGAATCCCCATGATGTTGGAAGAAAAGGACACAAATTTGGCGTGGATACCTTATGTGGTCAAAAAGTTACAGGGGCCCAAGTGCGAACTACCCTAAATAGCCAAAAAAGAATTAGCACAAGGGGGGAAAAGCCTAGCAGCCAAGGGGTTAATCATGTTCAAGGATTGGTTTTGTGAGAGATTGTTTAATGTAACCTGGATGGCTTTTGTGAGCTTTGTTAAGATAAAGGCTGGAACATGCGAGAATGTAGAGGTAACGTGGGAACCCCTTTCTGCCACAGAATGTTTGCTTGGAAGCTGGCCAGTCCTAGTAAGTTTCCTTGTGAGAGGAGGAAGAAAATAGAACCTTGTAGTTTGTTTTAAGATTATAAAGCTGAGGGTTGTTGACTTAGAAACCGGGATTTTGAAATCCGAATTGGGACAGACGCGTCTACTTCGGTACGGCAGAACCCTGGTTGCTGAGGCTCTTATCCCCGGCTGTTTAATACCCCGGTCAGGTGTGGGATAAGATGCAGAGGTTGCACCAGGTGACGTGCTGAGATTTGATTATTGCCATTGTGATGTGTGGCCAGTGGCTTTGATCATTTGAGGATTTTTCTTTGTGATTTGGTGTATATATATATCTTTCTGATCTCTTTCAGGATGTCCAGTATATTTTTGAGTGTTATTTCATATTATTTGCTGCTTATTTATTCATTAGTATTATCCATGCATTTAACTGTTGCATTTATCAAGTGTGTTATTATTGCTTAAATATAAATATATATTTCTGTGTGTGTGTATTTGAATGAGATTCATTTTGGCATATGGGAAAGCCTTTGTTGGAGAGCATTATGTAAAATAAAACCCCACGCCTTATTCTAAAAAGAGAGTCTTTGCATTTTGTAAAATAAAACCCTTTTCTAGGTGTTGTGTTTTATGTCTCCTGCTTCGCCATATTTGAGCCACCATATGGGAGATTCTGTATTATCTGACTCTGCGGGAGAACAGAGGACTCTGATCTCTGCCTCCCCCATGTGGCAGCCCCACCCCAGAACTGGCGCACCAGTCACCACTTTGAACTCTGGTTGGGGAAGGGAGAGGGCTCTGCCATTGACCCAATCCAGGTTTGTTAGCCACCACTGCAATTGGTGTGCAGTGTCCTGCCGAGATCTGGACGCAATCTGAAGGATTCCCTTGATGCTGTGCCCACTGGAACTTCAGGTCCCACTGCAGAGCCCGCATATGCCACCTGGCATGATCCACCAGCAGGAGGTCATGAGACCCAGCAGCCTCAGGGTCATTCTGATGGAAACCCGTGATCGAGGCTGAAAGATTGGAATCATAGCCCGAATATCCCGGACTCACTGTTCGGGAGGATAAGCCCGAAACAGCGCAGTGTCTAGAACCGCACCGATGAAAAGGAGCTTCTGAGAGGGAATCAGGTGTGAATTCAGCACCCAGATAGTGAACCCCAGCGAATGCAGGAGGTCCCACGTAGTCTGGAGGTGAGAGACGACAGCCTGGTGAGAACTTGCCTTCAACAGCCAGTTGTCAAGATAGGGGGAAGACTGGAATCCCTGATCTGTGCAGATGAGCGGCAACCACCGCCATCACTTTCATGAACAACCGAGGGGCGCTGGTAAGGCCAAAGGGGAGGACAGTGAACTGAAAATGCTTGTGGCCTACCGTAAACCATAGGTAACGCCGGTGGGCAGGCAGGACGGGAATGTGAAAATAAGTGTCCTTCAAGTCCAACGCAACCATCCAGTCTCCAGGGACGAGGGCAGACAGGACCTGAGCCAATGTCAACATTTTGAACTTCTCCTTGTGGAGGAAGCGGTTGATGTCGCTGAGATCCAAGATAGGACGCAGGCCTTTGTCCTTCTTGGGTACCAGGAAGTAGCGGGATTAGCAACCACGACCTACTACTGGCACAGGGACTCACTCAATGGTTACCTCGGCCAAGAGAGCCACAACTTGACGGAGAAGGGCCAAGTGATCCTCTGACATGCAAATGAAAGTTGGTGGCATGGAGAGAGGGGTAGTCTCGAAGGGGAGGGAGTAGCCCCTTTGGACTATCTGCAAAACCCACCAGTCCGACTTGATGTTGTGCCACTGGGGGATGTGATGGTGAATCCTGCCACCCACTAGCAACTGGTGGCCTTGAAAAGTCTGAGTAGGAAGGTTTGGAGGCTGCTGCAGAGGGGGCACTGATTGACTAGCCTGCCCGCTGGCCCCCAGACCCACGACACTAGGTCCCACGTCCACGGCCGCGCAGAGCCTGCGGCTCTGGGCAGAACTTGGTGGGGCATCACTTCCATAGCAACGAAAGGGGCGAAAAGCGGAATGCGCAGGGTGATAGGTGGTAGCCAGGTTCAAGGATCTGGCCGTAGCCCTAGAATCCTTAAAGCGCTTCAGCACGTGGCCTGCTTTGTTGTCCAACAAGCGACGGCCATCAAAGGGCATGACCAAAAAAGTCGATTGGACATCACCCGAAAAGCCAGTGGCCCTCAGCCAGGCGTAGCGATGCAGGGCTACCGACATTGAAATCATCCTGCCTAGCGAGTCGGCGGTGTCCAGCCCACATCGGATAGCGAACTTTGCTGCATCTCTACCCTCAGCAACTGCACAGGAGAGCACGGCCCGGGCCTCCCCCGGGCACTGTGGCAGCACCAGCGAAACTGTGTCCCACACAAAGTGGGTGTAACGGCCCAAGAAACATGTGGTGTTCACCGACCACAGTCCTAAGCTGGCAGAAGAAAACATCTTCCCAAAATGATCCAGCTTCTTGGATTCCTTATCTGGGGAAACAGTAGGGAATGCACCTTTGGACATTGAGGATTGGACCACCAAGCTCTTAGGGGTAGGGTGTTGGGAGAGGAAAGTGGGGCCACCTGGGGCCGGTCGGTGGCATTGGGCAATCATCTTATTCACAGGAGCCCCTGGTGCTGGGCTTGGAACAGGTGCCCAAAGGTTGTCTGTGAGGGCCTCATTGAACAGCAGCAGGGGCTTCGAAGAGGCTGTTGCTTGTTGAAGCACCTCAGTCAGAAGGTTAGTCCTGACTGCCACCGTAGGTAGCTCAACGCCCAAGGCCTCAGCCGCCCGACTCAACACCAAAGTGTAGGAGGCTCCCTCCACCGTAGCCACAGTAGGGGGGAGAATGCATGCCAAGTTCAGGGGATGTATCCAGACCACTGGCCTTACCCAGTTCCTCCCTCCAGTCCGGCTCTTCCAGCTGGTCTGCCAAAGGGTCAATAGTCTCCTCCCAGTCCTCCTCACCCTACTCTGGCTGCCACTCAGGGCAATAAGGAGCCCAAGGATAGAACAGGCTCCGTATCCCTATCGATGTGGAGGCAAGGGTCGATGCCGGCTGGGGACACAACCGGCGCGGGAAGGGACAGAGGTCTCGCCAATAGATTCGGCGTCGGAGGTGTTGTAAGGTCTGCCTGTGCCGATCTGGATCCAGGCCTGGATCCCTGGGGGCCCTGTGGCGCCGAAGCCACCAGCATCAAAGGCCTAGAATCCCCAGCCGAGTCTGCGGGGCCCAAAGGCACGCCGGTGGAGTCGGGCTGCCCAAAGATGGAGTGGAGAGCATCCTAACAGCTATGAAGTTAGGCAAGGATTGCCCCGGCTCCCTGGAAGGGAGGGAGGCTCGCAGGTGGAGCCAGACTACTACCTTGCGCAACCCGCATCGGCCGCCAGATGGGGAGAAGGCAAAGAGGGACGGTGCCTTCTTCTTGTGCTGCGACTTACCCGAAGACGAAGACTTTGAAGAGGAGTGGTGGTGGTGACTCTGCGGCCAGATCCGCAACCTGCCTCTCGACCGTGACCTTGAGCCGCGCGGAGCCGACTGCTCGGCCTTGAGAAGCTTTCCGGACTGCTTGCGCAAAGACTTCGGGTTCATGGCCTGGCAGTGGGAGCATGAATTTGGGTCGTGGTCGCACCCAAACACCAGAGGCGCACAAGATGTGGGTCCATGACGGCCATCAACTTGTGACAGGAGTCACGTTTGAAGCTGGTCCGTCAATGTCACATGCCGTTCCCCAGGAGCCGAACGACTCAAAAAAAGAAGTCGACAAAAAGTAAAAAAAAAAAACTCGGGTCAAAAAACACTAAGGGTACCGCTCTCTGGATCTGTGCTGGCTGGCGCAGAAAAAGAAATATCTGACGTCAGTGCCCAGGGGGAGACGTCTAAGTAGATACCGCAACGTCATTCCGGCGATCACGACGCCAACAATGAACGCGGAGTCAACCAACGCCACCTACTGACGCGCAGGGATACTGCTGAAGAAAAATTCTCCTGATCCAGTCCGACGCCTGTAGGTATTTCTAAAGTAAGGAATCCATAACTAATAGTCTCTTTTAGATAAAAGGGAGCATCTGAGAGGAAGTCAGCGTGACTTCGGTACACTGATGGCATAACCCAGCGAATGCAGAAGGGCCACATTTGTCTGGAGGTAGGAGAAGACTGCCTGGTGTGAGCCTGTCCTCAGAGTTGTCGAGGTAGGGGAAGACTGGAATCCCCGAGCTTCACAGTGGGCTGCAACCACTGCCATCACATTGGTGAACCCCTGTTGGGCACTGGTGAGGCCAAAGGGGAGCACAGAGAACTGATAATGCTCTTGGCCTACCTTGTCCCTAAGATAACACCTATTGACAGGCAAGAGAGGGATGTGGAAGTAGGCACCTTGCAAGTCCAAAACTACCATCCAGTCTCCATTGTCAAAAACAGACAGCACCTGAGCCATGGTGTGCATCCTGAATTTTTCCTAAGTAGTTGAGAGGGCATAGGTCTAAGATAGGGCAAAGGCCTCCATCCTTCTTCGGCGCCAGAAAGTAGCTGGAAAGAACAACCAAGACCTACTTCTGCTGTTGGTACACTCTCAATGGGTCCTTTGGCCAAAAGAGCCTGTATTTACTGTTGTAAGAGCGAAGGATGTTTCTTGGTCGGTTGATCACAGGACGGTAGTAAAGGTGATGGTCTCTTCTAAAAAGGAAGGGCGTAGACCTTTTGGACAATGTGAAGCATCCATTTATTCCAAGTGATTGCCCACCATTGGGACAGGTGGTGTCAAATCCTACCACAAACATGGTGCCCTTGATGGTGTGAGATCAAGTTGAAGGGGCTTTGAGGTAGTGGCTGCCGGAGGGTGGAGGCGCGGATTGGGTCGGCTTCTAGCCTTGGTCCCAGGAGGCTTTTGGGAGCCGTGTCCGGGCCACAAAGGGACTGAGATTCCTTGAAGCTGTGGTGGTCACCATAGTGTGGTACCATAGCTACAGAAGGGAATGAAGGCAGAATGCAGCTGTTGCGTGCCTACGGTGAGCCCAAACAACCTAGCGGTGACCCTACTGTCCTTGAATCATTCAAATGCTGACTTCTCTTGTCCCAAAAAGGGGAGTGTCAAAGGAAATGTCCATAAGGTATGCCTAGACATCCCCCGAAAATTCAGTTGCCCTCAACCAAGCTCGATGTCTAAGCGCCACCATCGAAACAATGGTTCTGCCCAGTCAGTCATATCCATTACACATCTTATGGTGAACTTTGCTGTGTTTCTCTCATCAGCATGTAATCAAAAGAGAATGGATCACTTGTCCTGTTTGTAACCAGGGTCTTAGGCTCTAAAAGTCTCAAAAACCCTCATTCACGTGAAAGCCGAAACAGTGGTATATCTTGGTTTTCTGCTTAGATCGTTACGGGAAAAGCATCATCGGGTCTTAGTTATGCTTTCCTCCACCTGGAGGGGGATCAACTGGTATTCACATTAGTGATCAGAGATTGTGAGGGTGAAAGTGAAGTGTGTTTAAAATTACCTCCATCCATCAAACTAGATTTTATTATGTTGAAGATGGGGTAAGGCTAAAAGAAAGGTGATGCGCAAATAGAAGGGCTACTGTTCTTCAGAACCTACTGAAATACCGTGAGTGGTCGACATGTGTCTGCCCTTTCGGTGCCTAGCCGTTGGGGGGCGCTTTCTTCAGGACCAAAGGGTAGTATGTACCCATTTCGTACCATGCGTAGTTAAGTAATGCACTTACCCTTCTTTTATGTGCGCCTATTAGCACACTGGCAAGTTATAGATTAGCTGTACCTATAACTAGAAATGAAAAAAGACCGTGAAGAGAGAAGCCAATGTAAAATACAACATATGTAGATCTGTTGTGTTCAACTCCTGTCAAAAGCGATGCTGATAGTTATCTATTCTTACTTGCATTCTACTGTGCTCTGAAGGATCGGGAGGTAAATAAAGAAATACACATAATGGAGTTATAAAATGCATTACATTTAACAAATGCGGGATGAAATTAGGTACACTTTTTAGGTTATGGAAATCGTTGCTGTAGGCAATGGTATGTTAAAAGCATGGGTAGCTACAGAATCTAAGTGCATGGAGGTCTTATGGCCATGCAAAGCTGCTAAATTAAATTGCATGGCACATGCTGCAATAGGTGACGTGTTGCTGTTGTCCATATTACTAAAGCATACGTCACGCTTAACGGCCTCCCATTATATCTGGGCTAACTTTAACTTTAGTACGGTGTTTTTTTCTTTCCGTTGCGATCAATGCGCCCAGGCAGCATGGATTAGTGGCCGCTTATAATATTAAGCGCTGGTGCGAAATTTATTTAGTATTGTTAGAAAAGTCCATGCTATGTAGATGGCTGTACAGGCACTAGTTTCCGTGATAATGGTAAGCGCGTACGGCGTGTTGTGGACTTAAGTGGGGATGATAGTGCTCTCAAACTGACTCTCGCTGCGGTCGAGAGGATTATGTTTTCATTGCGAAAAATGGGCAGAGGCAGCAGGGATAGGTGGCCGCTTATAAGCGCTGGTGCAAAGGTCTGCATATATAATCTCTAAAAAAAAAAAATACAAATAACTAACCACAAAAGCAATTGTCAACAATTTTTGGTCAATTTATTATACTTGTTTTTGTATGAAAGACTACCAAAGTGTGTAGGTACCACTTGGTGTTTATGAGCAAATACATTGAATGGTGGCTTTCCTAAATGGGTAGGAGGGTTGCTCATTTTTCTAAAGAGTCCCACGGTTAAGTGAATGGATGAGTGCAAGGATAGTGCCTGGGTGATTGGATGTGTCCACAGGAAGTGCCAGGGTGAATGGATGCATGCGTGGGTAGTGCCGGGATGAATGGCTGCATGCATGGGTAGTGCCACAGTGAATAGATGCGTCCATGGGTACTGGCTGAGTCATTAGATATGTGCAAGGTTAGTGCCTGGGTGTATGCACGACTGAATGGATGAGTGCAAGTGTAGTGCCTGGGTCTTTGGACGAGTATGGATAGTGCCAGAGGGAATGGATAAACGCATGCATAGTGCTTGAGTGATTGCAAGAATGTATGAATGGTGCCTGGATGATTGGATGGGTACTACCTGGGTGATTGGATGAGTACATGAGTTGTGCCTGCATAAGTGATTGACTGCATGGGTAGTGCCTCAGTAAATTGAGGAGTGCCTGGGTACTCCCTGGACAAACAGATTAGTGCATGGGTAGTGCCTAGGCGAATGGATGAGTAGAAGAGTAGTGCCTGGGTGATTGGATGTGTGAATGGGTAGTGCCTGGGTGATTGGATGGGTAGAGCGTGAGTAAAGGGACAAACGCATGTGTAGTGCATGAGTGCATGGATAATGCCTGGGTGATTGGAAGAATGTATCAGTGGTGAGTGGATGAGGGCATGGGTAATGCCTCAGTGAATGTATGAGTACATGGATAGTGCTTGAGTGAATGGGTGAAAGTAAGCGTAGTGCCTCAGTGAATGTATGAGTGCATGGATAATGTCTGGGTGAATCAAGGAGTGTTTGGGTAGTGCCTGGGTGATTGGATGAGTGCATGGGTAGTGGCTGGGTGAATAGAGGAGTGCAGGGGTAGTGGCTGGGTGAATAGAGGAGTGCAGGGGTAGTGCCTGTGTGAACGGATGAGAAGGGTAGTGCCTGGGTGATTCAAAATGTACATGGTTAGTACCTGGGTGAATAGATGAGTGCATGGGTAGTGGGCGGGCGAATGGATCAGTGCAAGGGTAGTACCTGAATAAATGAATGAGTGGAAGGGTGACGCCTGAGTGATTGGATGAGTGAAAGGTAGTGCCTCAATACTTGCATGAGTGCAAGGGTAGTGCCTGAGTGATTGGATGAGTTCATGGACAGTGCCTGGTTATTGGGTGAATAAATGCATAGTACCTGCATGATTGGATGAGTACATGGATAGTGCCTGGGTGATTGGATGAGTGCATGGATAGTGTTTCAGTGAATGGATGAGTGCCTGGGTGAATGCATTATTGCAACTGTAGTGTGTGGGTGAATGGATAAATGCATGGGTAGAGTAAGTAAATGGAAGACTGAATGGGTAGTGGGTGAGTGAATGGATGAGTGCAAGTGTATTGCCTGGGTCATTGACTGAGGGTAAGGAGGGTAGTGCCTGGGTGAATGGATGAGTGCATGGGTAGGGCCTGGGTGAATGGATGAGTGCATGGGTAGATGCTGGGTGAACTGTTGAGTGCATGGGTAGATGCTGGGTGATTAGATATGTGCATAGTGTCTGGGTCATTGCACAGTGTGTGGCTGAGTGAATGGATGAGTGAAAGAGTAGTGCCTGGGAGATTGTAAGAGGGCATAGGTAGTGCCCAAGTGATTTGATATGTGCATGGTTAGTGCCCGAGTGATTGGATGAGTGCATGGGTAGTGCCTGAGTGATTGGATGAGTGCATGGGAACTGCCTGGGTAATTGGATGAGTGCATAGGAACTGCCTGGGTGATTGGACGAGTGGATGGGTACTGCCTGGATGAGTGCATGTTTAGTGCCTGGGTGACTGCATCAGTGCTTGGGTAGTGCCTGGTTGATTGTATGAAGGCATGAGTCGTACATAGGTGACTGGATGAGTGCAAGAGTAGAGCATGGGTCATTGGAGGAGTGAAAGGGTAGTAGCATGGTGATTAAGTGAGTGCACGGATAGTGCCTGGGTGATTGAATGAGTGCATCAGAGCTGCCTGGGTAATTGGGTGAGTCCATGAGTAGTGCATGGGTGAGAAGATGAGTTCATGGGTAGTACCTCAGTGAATCGATGAGTGCCTCCATAGTGTCTGGGTGTTTGCATAGGTAACGCCTGGGTGATTGGATGAGTGCCTGAGTAGTAGCTGGGTAATTAGATGAATTCAAGTGCAGTACATGAGTGATTGGATGACTGCTTAGGTAGTGGCTGGATGATTGGACAAGTGCAACTGTTGTGCCTGGGAGATGGGATGACTACATGAGTTGTAACTCAATTAATCCATCACTAGATTAGTGATTTGACACACAATATATCTCGAACTCTAACCACAGTGAAAAAATAGAAACAGACAAAAATGTATTCGAATTTAATTTCAAACAATAGGCAGCCAAACATACAATAGTTTTAAGCAAAACTTGAATTCAACTTAGCCAAATGTTTTACTGTTTTCAGCTTTCATACATGTTCACTTTCAACAATGCTTTGTATTTAGACTCATCATGAAATAGTGGGGGAAAATTATCAATAGACTGAACGAAAAACCCAAATGTATACAGTTGATCATTACAAATGTCATATTATTCACTGCACTCAGTACATGTTTTCAAATACTGGCATGCTGATAGGTAACTACCATAATGAAAGCAAATATATAGTAAAACTGTTTCTGACATTCTTATATCTGGTACAAAATGTCCAATAATTATGAAGCAGTCTTCATTTCTGCATATCCTTTTGTAAACATCATCCCTCTTAGGCCAAATGAGGTCTTAAATGTTCTGAGTCCATGTATGAAAACATAACTCATAGTACTATGTAGAAGTTGCTGTAGCAGAAACAAAAGGGGATTTCTTTTTTTGTCGTGAAGAGACTTCACATGCAACTTAAGGCTACTGGTATTATAGTACCTCCATTTTTTATCTGTAGTAACACAATGTAGTCATCAAATAATTATGAATTCCTTTCTCGCAGTTAAAAAGTCATTCATTTCTAACAGCTTGCTGTAGACAATAGCCTGAATGGCTGAATAATGTCTCAGAAATACACAATCCATATATATGTAACACAATACACATTTTCTTATCCTAGATTCTCCTTAGAACTTTGGTTTTAGAAATAGAAGATATGAGTTTGGGAACTTTTTGGGTAGTCTTGATTTGAATGTCATTTGTATGTCACTGCACTCTGTCCATCCTGCTTGAGATCTTACATATATTGTGTAGTGTCCAGAGGTTATATTAACTCCTTCATGAAATATGATTGCTATAGTTGTGAAAGTTGTTTTTGAGAAGGAAATTGGTTTGCAATTTCAGTTCCTAATATAGTAACATCCACTCTGCATCATTGTAGCCTGACTACAATATATTTTCCATACATCTGTAGAAACAACGTTGACCTAAGTTTGGACAGGTCATATCTTGATGGACATTTGTAGTTAGTTCTTCAAATGGCACAGCTTCACAATCTGGTAATGTAAAGTAGAGGAATTGTTCTGAATTTATTTCAGTGCTAGATGTAAATTCACCATCTTCACAGTTATGAGTCCATTTATAAGTTAAACCAAATAATTCATTGATAGTCACATCATCTTCATATATTAGTACTAGCATTAACAAAGAATTTAATAAGTATCCAGCTGAAGATTGAGAGAATACTAATGATCCAGTAGTCATCAGCGAGTTTCCTCATTACAGTAGCAGAATGTATAATACTTCTATCCTTTCTTAATTCTTCAAGTAAACTACACTGTTGTAAAGACATACTTTTATCTACCTTATTTTTTTTTACAAATAAAATGTGTAAAATTAAGCATATGATATAATCCATTTAACACTACATTTGCATAACATTTTACTCCAGATTTATTATCAAAGGGATAGCATTGTACTTCCTCATTGTGCTTTAGTTTTCTTTTCTTTCTCCTTGCAGATTTTTTTTTCATCTTTCTATTCAACTCTTATAGATTGTTTAGATATTTTCCGCTTTGGACATAGTATTGCTTTTTTAACCACAGTATGTCAACCTGAATAAGGTGCATATTGAGCTCTTAACCGATTATACTCCACTACACAGCTCACATCAGCACTTACTTTCTCATCAAAATCAATCAGAAATAAACCAGACAATGTTCTAATTTGCGACAAACTAACATGACATTACTTCTTTGATACACTACCAGCAATATTAACAAGACCTGTATCTACACCTAAACCTTGTGATTTATGAATAGTTACTGCATACGATCAAGTAACTGAGAACTGCTTTCGCTGGACATACAAGTCTTTCTCAAGTAGGAAACATTCAACGCATCTACAAGTTTGCTTAATTTCAGCAATATCATCAAATTGTATGGCTAAGTATGCTAATATTTTTGTTTGGATAATTTAAAAAAATTCATAACCTTACCCATTGCAGCACTCACTAGCCCTTCTTCAACATTTACATTATGACGCAAGATAACATGACAATTTTTACAGATCCGCAACTGTTTTTCTAATCCTGCAGTTTGACACAGACTTATCTAAACTTTCCAATTTCATTATTTGTTAGCAGCACTAACTCTGTGATGTTCCTTTTTATCATTTGCTCTAATTTCGAAAATATCTTCTTTTTCCAGTTGCAATAATTGTTCATTGAATTTACTACACTCCTCAAGAGTTGGCCTCAAACAAACAATGGACTTCTCTTCCTTAACAAAATTGTACATTACTTCAGCAGTTGAAACATTACTTGGAAACAAATTATTGATGAGACCGGTTTGCAATACTGTCTCTTTTGTGAGGACTCCCACTCTTACAGCCTTTAGTATGTCTGTATAATGCATATCTGATGCTTAGCACATATTTTGGTTAAATCATTGTATTGAACGTTTTCCTAAATGTTTACATTTCCAATACATTCTAGTGAATTCCTGTTTTTTTTATGCAGCAGTTTTTTTAATACAGGTTGTCCTTTTACGGGAGTTAGTTGTAGCAGGTCTCCAAAGACTATTAAGTGTTTTCCTCCAAAACGTACATTGTAGACAGTTAATATTTTTTGCATTCTTAAATGTATAAAAGCTAGCATTAGGTTAGACACCATACCGACTTCGATAATTAGTAGCTTTAATTTCTTCAATACTCTTGCCAGTTCATGACTAGCATCACCAGATGATTTGTTGGATTGTAATTTGTCGTCATGTTCAACAGGCGCCAGTAATAATCGATGAAGGTTAACTCCTTTAACATTATGAGCAGCTGAGCCTGTTAGTGCAGTGATGACACATGACAAATTGTAATCTGTTGTCTTCTGTAGATAACTTATAAGTACTTTAATCAAGAAGCTTTCTCCAGTTTCAACTCAACCACTTATGTGCAATAGAACTGGTTTATATGTAGAACAGGCACACTTTTCTATTCTCATGGAGAAATCCATTTCCTACTTTACCTTTTACCTCGTCAGATATGTCTTTCTGATATTTACTCAATTGCTGTATTAGTAGATCTCGATCCACAGTTTACTGTTTTACTTGTTGCATTGCATTCCCCGCCTCATTCAGAGCTATTGCAGCTTCATTTTTAATGATTGGCTTTCCAAGTGGATCTCGACTTCCAGGTGCTAAACTTTGACTGCTCTGAGAACTCTTGCTATCTCTGCAGCAATTGTTTCTTCTTGTTCAATCTCATCCCTCAACATGTGAAGATACACTGGAAACACAGAGCATTCAATGATGTCTTTCACAGAGTTGAATGAGTTTTCAAAGCAGTCAAATTTTCTAAGTAGCTCACTTTTAGTTCACCATGGCTTAAATAACTAACTAGGCTAAATAGAAAAACTCTTAGCTGGAATTTGGCAACTTCGCTTTCAATGGTCGATTGAATTTCCTTCGTTATGTCTCACCAAACAGCCTTCACATCCAGCCACAGCAAATGTACCTTCATCTATATTTTCACCGACATTACTTCTTGAAGTATAATGTTGAAGTATAGTCATAAAGATGCATCCTTTCCAGGTATCAACTTCTTCTTAGATAGTATATATCCAGCATGTTATTCTTCAGAATATCTGTACTGTGTGACTCAAATTCTGTAAGATATTGAATTTCAAGAAAAGACTTCAGTAATCTGATACGAGTATTGGAAAGCCCTAAACTCACCCATAGAACTCTTCTAGTTTTCGAAAACAAACTAGCTGAGTTTAACCGGTCTACATACTCATAGGAGCCTGTCTCTCTGTGAGAAACCATTTTCAAACTAAAACTGTACAATTTCTTCGTAAGACTATTATGCTGAAATCTTCTCCATTATCTCATTCCTCTCAGATTTCTGACTTTGCTATACAAGATGTAACATACCAAGCAACAACAATTGAGTTGTCTGCAACAAACTGCACATCCATGTTTGCATTCCACATCTTCAGAATCACAGGGTTGTGGCTATAAATGTACTTGGAGGCCCCTATTCTTCTTAGGTTGCATACATTTTTCAGTATATTCCTTGTAAGTGCATGTCTGACTGCAGACAAAAAGCTGTTGACTCTTCCTTGTGATAGGACAGGTCGTGGGAATCCGAAACAACATCTTGTGTAAAATTTCCCTTTTTCTCTGTATTTTTGTTGACAATATTTTCCGCATCTATGACTTTGGAATCATAGAACTTGTGCTCTTAATATGTTGTCTCTACTCTCCTTTGGGATGGTGCAAGTTACATACTGCTCAATAAAAGACAACAAAAACTCATCACTGTCTGTTCCAAACATTGGGGCATCTTTTACCCACAACAGCATGTGAATATAGGGAGGACCTCTGGCATGGTACTCTTTGCGCCTAAAGAAATCAATCACTTCACAAAGAGGAGGATTTATTTTGTTTAAGATGAAAGCCATCATTGCTTGAAATCTGTAATTAAAATATCTGCAACATTTGCAGTGTCTAGTGAGCACAGTTCGCCAGACATATTCAGATGAATTTCTTTTATATTAGAATTTGCCTCCTGCAAGAATTCTAGCAGGTCCTCCCATGCATATTCAGCCAATTCAGCATCAGAAACTAAGTAGGTGTTCCAAGGTTCATCAACATGCACTAGAGTTCACCATGACACCAATACCAATATTAATTAGTCCCACGCTGACATGCCATTAGGTTCATTAAATTGTATTCCAAGTGCTCATCTTGTCCTTGAACTTTATCCAAAAGTTCTCTTGCTGATATATTATGCAAATTAACTCCTGTTTTTAGATTAGGATTCTTGGCATACGAGAAGCCATACGAGTCAGTCTCAAATAGTTGAAATGTATATGGAATACACAGACAAAATCTAGGATCTTTTAAATAAAGTCTACTACATCTATACTCAGCTGCAGATATTTGCACAGGCAGCTCGTCATACCTGTCACCTACACTAGTAGGAAAAGATGTGGGCAACACTGAGCTTCTGAACTTTTTCCCCTTCACACTTAATGAAGCTCCTACTTCCTTCCGTCATTTGAAACCGCTCAACGGCATCACCAATAACCTCTTTAAAATGCAAAGGGTGGATGCTATAATGTTCATAAATTGCTTCTGGACTGAGCCACCTTCTCGATCTGACCTCTTGATGGAACTGTCTGATCCTCCATAAGCATGATATCTTGCAGGCTTTTCATATTGCTATAGTAAACATTGTTTTGTATCAGATATAAAGTTGCTTTTTTAACTTTGGTAACATCTACCAACTCCTGCCATACCTTCTTGTTCTTGGCAGGCACTCCATTTACAATAATAACTAGTCCTTCCTTTAAATCTCTACCTACCCTCAACGTTTCAATGTTTTTCTTGACATCTAATGGCAAACGCACTACTCTACCATTTAGACCTTTTTGGCTCCATACGTACTATTGCCTGAAATGGATGTATTGTTTGGATAAGAATGGACTCGTGAATATTTAAACCTTAAAGTGCTTCTGGAATGGAAACCAGTTTTAACTTGTTATGCCAGTTCTAGCAGGCATTTTATTATCCTCTAATTTATTGTAGCAGTACTTACATATAACTTATGTGTACAAGTCAAATCTTTATTCTACAAATAAGTACAGTGCAAGCTTTTGCCAGTTATTCTCTATTTCACTTTTTAACTACAAATCAACAGTCCATGTTTGATTCTTGTAGTGAGTGCGTCAACAGCATTTAGAAACATACTCTGGTTCTTCAGCACATACCGCCTTAAATTTTGTAATCTCTTCTTTAAATCTATCAACTGTAGTACATGTGTCCTGTTCTACAACTCCTTCTGTTATCAACTATTCAATTTCCCTACAGTCCTGTTCTGGACCAAAGAAACAAAACTGCACATCATCACAAACCTTTTCTACCTCTGCCACAGTACCATGCAAAAGTGACCTATTCATTTCCCCTAAACATAAAGCCGGAGTTTTCACATTATACAGCCTCCTAACTAAAGTTCGCATTGTTGAGTGGTATACAGCTAACATCCTAAAATGATGAAAGGTGCTTTGGCACACTTTCTTTGATACAAGCTAGAAAATGTCGCTGCAAATTGGTATGCCTTGTTAGCTTGCAAGGATCCAAACCTTGTAAAGTACTTGTTTTGTGATTTAAACTTCGTAGGAATGTCCTTAATATATCAATGGATTGCTGTCTAATACTACAAACACTACTACAATTCCATTTGTATACAGGGGCCTTTTGCTATAGGACTGCCATTCTTCATTTCATAACATTGTCCACTTTCATCATAGCATGAACTAATCTGTTATCCTGGAGATAGCTTTCTTCAGTAAATAAAGGCTCTGTACTAGAAATATGCATCCATTCTCCACTAAAAACTGTACAAACGTTACTTCTATTCACTAATCTTTTCTTCTGGTTTTGTCTCTTCATGCACAACACTATTTTGTCAAAATCCTTCATTCTAATTAGAATCAAAATGAGAAGCTACCTCTCCAAAGCAAAGGCCTTATCAACTACTCTCTCAACTCTTCACCATTTCAGTGCCTCTCTCCTTCTATACTTCTTCATAGTTGTCTGCAGATTTATAACCACTCTATAACACATTCCGACTCTGATTTCCTTAAAGTGCTTCTGTCTCCTGGATAAGGTGTGTCCATGTCTTTTATACATCTTTTCTGTTCTAGCAATGTACACTTCGTCCACTCAATGTTTCTCAGGCATAATTTCTTTTTTTTCTTTTGTAATCTTTGTAAATGTGCGCATATATTTTTATGAAATGACTTTGTCCTCTTACCAGTAGCTTTTTTCTTTCACCACATTTTATGCATTTTGCCCCTTTTGTAACTTATTTCTGCAAACATACTGTAGTAGCTTATGTTGCTTTTTCGTCCGAGCTTTTATAGGCATTGTAACTTTGTGCAGTTATGTAGATATTGTCCTGTAAAAAAATAAAAAAAAAAAAAAAAAAGTATATTTTAATTTCTACCCTAGCCAATCTTCCAACCACTTGACTACTAACTTACATATAATACAAACACAGTTTATGTTATGTTGTAGTTTTAAATCTACAGATGAACCAAGATTACTACATGCACTTACTTCAATATAACAAACCCAGAGCAAAACATAAAACTTTATTTATTCGATACCTTTTAATATTTTAGCACCATCTTGTACAACACAGCTACAGCATATCTCACTTATGCATGCTGAAAGAACAGTTCATCCCTCCTGTAGTAAATTTTAGAATGACCATAAAGGCAAGGAGGCATATTTACAAGCCCCATGTAGTTTCCGGAGCGTCTTATTTATTTATTTTTACACACCGGCACCGTAATATGGTGCTCCATATTCACAAAGCTGCGTACAGACACACTATGTAGCTTTTCACGGCCTTATAAAAGTAGGTGCTTTTTCAGGAAGCACTTTCTGTGAAGGCAGCATGCCATGGGCATTCCCATGCAACACCCAGGTATTCTGCCACATACCCAAATTTACAACAATTCGTAAACCTGGAAATGCGCCAGAATCCTACACCTCCCCAGGTGTAGGGAGATGCATCGAGGAGAAATAGTTTTCTTTCTCCTAATTTTTTTCCTGTTTCTATGCGTAATGAGGAAAATACCGCTCGATTGTTTTTTGTACAGGAAGGTGTCCCTTCCTGCACAAAAACAATCATCCCCACTATGCAAGCAGTGCAAGGGTGCCCCTGTTGGCGCATGGCAGCAAGTTGTGCACCAGCACTGGGGAGAGCATATGGATCCATCATATTGTTGTAAATATGACACATCCCTGTGCTTTGAAAGAAATGCAGCATGGCACAACCTAATGGCTTGCAGCTCCGCACTGCATTACTTTCTTCTAAATTTAGCCCCAAGTGTACAAGTACATACAAAATCTCAACACTTTAAATACAAAAATACAATACAAGAGCTATTGAATGCCTCTCTACCACTGTGTTAGTGGTCTACTCACTATATCAGTACTGTTCTACTTAAATGTATCAGATTTAAATTTTGGGAAACTGTGCATATAACAATCTACACATTAATGTCCATCAAAGCATACAGCTCACTACTTCTTTCAACTACATGCAAAGAGTATGGCACAGCTTGCATATACAGTTCACCAGATGGTTCTAAAAGACTAATTATTCCTCAGTAAAACTTGTAAAAATGTGTTTGTGATTGAATACATGAATACTTCCTGGATGATTAAATTGGTGCATACCTAGTACCTAGGTGGTTCTTTGAGGATACAGGTAGTTCCTAGAGGATTCCCTGAATGTATCAGAACTCCATAGGTAGTTCCATATCTGCATAGTTACCGTCTGCATGTTTACATGAGTATATCACTACTATCTAGGGGCTTGGACAAGAGCATGAGTAGTGCCTAAATGATTAGATAAGTGCATGAGTAACGGCTCAATACTTCAATAGATACTGGTTGGATGACTAAATGAGAACAACTTTAATGTGTGAATGAATGCAGGAGAGCATATGTAGTATATACATTATTTATGGAGTGCATAGATAGGGCATGCATGATTGTTTAAGTACATGTATAGCACCTAGCAGATTATAGCACCTAGCAGATTGTACGAGTGCATGAGTAGTGTTTCAGTGATTGCATGACTACTTGGCTGCTTCTCATGTGTTTTTGGTTCAGTGAACAGTTAGTACCTGGGTGTTCAGATAACTACATGGGTAGTGTCTGTATAATTCAATGAGTGCATCAGTAATGTCTGGCTGATTACATGGGTGCATGACTAGTGTTGAAGTGATTCATGACTCCATTGTTAAACCTTGAAAGATTGGATTAAAGTAAGTGTACTGCTGGGGTGATTTGGGTAAGTGCAAGAGTATTCAGTCAGTGATTAAATGAGTACATAGCTACTGGATAAATAACAGTGTTATTACAATAGTACTCTACGTTTTAAAAAATTGTATAGCTACATCATTTCTCAAATGCTTCTTAAACATATATTCAGCATTTTCCAAACTAAAGTTACACTCCAAAAGAAACTAGCACAAGAACTCTCAAGGCATTCAGCACTATTAATGCTTCTCAATTGTAACCAAGCCCTGCTTACAGAAAAAACACCACCCTTACCATATACATGACATTTTTAATCAGCCTAACTGAACATAGATCCCCATGTAAATATATAAGCAATTTCTTAACAAATGTACACCTTCAAACCATCTTTCCAAAAATATATACCTCTCTGCATCTTTAATTAACTCAAAGGTCCAACCGTATATATAGCTATCTGCAATCACAAGAACCATATCTCACCATCTAAACATATGCTGAGCACTCTTATAAGTTAAAAACCACATTGACAAGCACTTCCCAATATATACCTAACAAGTATTACTTCTTTCTAATCCACATACAAGCAGACATGTTCTCATCTTTTATTTGTGACTACACTACTCCTGTTTAATGGTACTAAAAGTACCACAACTCCCAGAATGCAAACGGCAGATGCATCTCTTCTGCACATGATTTTTAGTTCCTAATTGCAACTTTCCACAAGACTATACAGTTATTTTTCAATAAAGTAAACAATGTAATAGAGGCAATAATTCATTTTTCTCTTACTTCCCAAAACATTTACTACTAAGCTCCTAAACACATACCCTCTAATATATACAGTTCATCGGATATATTTTCTCATATCACTATGATACTTTTTTATCAAACACCCATATACATCTTAATTTCTAATGTACATTTTATGAAGAATTAAACAATTATGTACATACCAGTGAATTCAGTTTGTAGATTATATTGTGCTTTTAGGTCTTTCTGGATAGTTTTCACACTGTTAGGATTTGTAAAAACTAAGCATAGACACTCGTGCTCAGTGCTGCCGATATTTTAAAAAGTTGTCTGTTTTTTAAAAAATTGAATTGACTGGGCTTTGTGTTTCCTTTTAACAAAATAACTACTTGCCCGCATTCATAGAATTTTACATACGGTTTGTGGCTGGGTTTTGCTGCTAAAACTCTAGCTTCCGCATTTTAGACAGTGCGGAGCGCTGATTGGCTGGTTAGGGCCAATCAGAAGTGACAGGAGGTTTTGGCCCTGCCCACTGACCTTCAAATTCCGTACCAGATACGGACGCGCGCAGCAGGCGCGCCGCTGGCACGTCGAAGGCGCACGCGCCGGAACGCTGCCAGCTGCTAGTAATTCTGCGCAATTTTGTAGTGACAGGATAACTTTTACTCGTTCTGAGCTTCTGTCCCTGAATACACACTGCTCAAGTTGTACGAAGGAAGCCTTCCTGAACACCCCTGTCAGATCTTTCAGTGTGAACAGTGCCTTTTTACTTTGAGGAGTGCAGGGAGGGGCTTTTCTTCATGAGTGAGAGGATGAGCTAGGTGCCTCGGCGTAGGATAAAATGCTGAGCCCATGCTGTCAGACGATGGCGGCGAGGGGGGTAGATGTTGAAGAGCGTGGGGCTGAGCAATGAACCTTGGGGTACTCTGCAGTCGATATTGGTGGGTTCTGAGAGGAATGGAGGGAGTCTCATCCTCTGGGTTCGGCCGGAGAGAAAGGATTGAATCCAGTCGAGGGCGGTTCCTTGTATCCCGGCAACGTGAAATCTGGCTGCGAGTGTGCGATGTGAAATGGCTGCGGAGTTGGTGTCGGTCATGGCGCGGGGGGGGGGGGGATCTTGGAGGAGGGTGGCATTGAGATGGTCCTCTGTGACCTTGCTCCAGTTCCTTCGTGGTGGGCGCGGGGGGGGGGCTTGGGTGCTGTGGTGGTGTTGAAGGTGAAGTGGACGCAGTGGTGGTCCGTCCAAGGGGCTGGGTGGTGTGGTTAAAGCGGATGTTTGTCCCTCCCGCAAAGATTGGGTCGAGGGTGTGTCCAGCTTTGTGAGTGGGCGTTTTGACCAGCTGCTTTAGTCCGCGGTTGTCGAGGAGAGTGGTGGAGTCGGCGTCGTCGCAGTTGTCAAGGTGGAATTTCAGGGCCACGAGAAAAATGTAGTCCGTGGAGGTGATGGCGTGGGGTGCGACGAGCTCAGCGATGGTAGTAGCAGACTGGGTGCGAGGTCCCGGCGGTCTGTAGATGAGGGTGTCACGTAGCGTGGTCCTGGGGCTGGTCTGGAAGTGGAGGTGTTCTGTGTTGGAATGGGGGGTCACTCGTGCTGGATGTGGAGAGTCGGAGGGGGGAGGTCTTGTGTGCGATGGAGAGTCCTGCTCCTGGACGGTGGGGGCGGTCCTTTCTCCGGATCTTGTAGCCATCAGGGATGGCAGTGGCATTGTTGGGCCGGAGGTGGCGTTGGTCCAGGTTTCAGTGAAGAAGGCGACATCGGGCAAGAGGGTGTCGATCTGGTCCCAGATCTCTACGGCGTGTCTGTGTAGGGAGGGCACGTTAAGAATGCAGGTCAGGGTTTTAGCGGTGCATGCATCAGGCAGGCCTTCGGCAGTTGTGGTGGTTTTGTCGATGGTGAAGGATCTGCGGCAGAGTCTGCAAGAGAACTGTCCATGGGTGGTGTTAGGCGAGGATCTTTCGCAGTCGGTGTGTCTTCCAGGGTTGAGTGCGTGGAGTGCAGCAGAGTTGTATCGGCGGGGTCCCGGAGATCCAGGGCTCCTGGTGCTGGCCGCGGTCGGGTCGCGGATGGGCGCAGACGGGCTTGCCTTAGGTGTGCCTGCAGCACGCCCTCTGCGCCGCCATTATGTAGTGGAGGGACGTAAAGCTGGGAGGCGGGAGCCGGGAGGTCAGGGGAAGGGGTCACAGTGCAATGCGTCGGCAGGAATGGCGAGAAGAACATAAGGGAAAACCAACACAACCAACAATATAATACATTAACGCACAATAACAAAATACAAGAGAACCAACAGAGCAACAATAAGAGCAAACAAGGAGGGCTGAGCAAAACCAGATCAGAATACCAGAATCCGGGCAGTCTCGAACCCTGCAACGGGTGGGGCTTCCAGTGTCAGTGCATAGCACAGCGGAGCTGCAGGGGAGAGTGCGATCCTAGGACCGAGGTCTCACTCCGACCTCCTAAGTAAGTCCCACACAGCTGGATAGCTGAGAGTTGGTCAGAGGCCATGCCCCCTTTCTCCACCAGTTTTCAAAAGTGCTTCCTGGTGCACTGCTGCTTGGGGTATTAAGTCCACTTTAGTCCGGAGGTCCTCCGGAAGCGAAGGGACCTCATCCCGCCCAGCAGTGCACCGAGAGGCGTGTTTGCAGAGTGGTGGAGAAAGGGATGTGGCCCAAGACCACCTCTCACCATTCCCACTGTGTGGTGCTTACTGGAAGTAAGAAGTGGGCTAGTTGGCCACTAAGGACCCTCCGCAGTGAAGGGGACATCTTCCCCCAACCAAGAGCGCCCCAGGAGGTGCGTTTGCAGAGTAGTAGAGAAAGGGAGTGGGACCTCCAGCAAGTTGCCGGCCTTTCATTTCTTTTAAGGGCCCCGGAGACCCCATCTCCCGGGGTCTGACCCATGTTTTGATAAAATAAAATGGGAGGGGGGGCCACGTGGCTCCCTCCCAAGGCTGATCTCTGTCCCGGAGACCCCATCCCCAAGGGCCATGCCTTTGCCTTTTTTATACAAAGGAAGGGGGATGCTTGGCCCTCTTTCCCTGGGCCAATTTTGGCCCCAGGACCCCATCCCCCGGGGCAGGCCTTTATTTTTTAAAGGAGAGGGGGGGGGGCAGCCCTCCTCCTTCCCCGGGGCCAGACCATCGCTTAAAAAAAAAAAAAAAAAAAAAAAAAAACAGTGCAGGGGGACTTGTGCGGTCCCCCTTCCAGGGAGGATATTGCCCCGGGGACCTGGCCAGCTGGTTGAGGACCACAAGGGGAACCCGAGGACCGCAAGGGGAACCCGAGGACCGCAAGGGGAACCTGAAGGCCCCGCATTCCCAGTCAGTTCCCGCCTCCTGCGGGAGCCGTCATTGCTTTTTACACCCAGGGAGCTGCTAACATGCAGCTCCCTGGGTGAAAAAAGCAACGGGTGCTCCGCTTTGAACAAGCAAGATCAAACTGCTCTCGCTTGTTCAAAGCACGAGATACTGTTTGCTATGGAATGGTGGGAGCAGTGCTCCCGCCATACTATAGCAAACTGCAAAGTCAGAGGGGTGGGCACCCTGTGACATTACCAGAGCCAGTCCCGGGGAGGGGGTGGGTGGTGGAAGCTCCAGGGTCCTGGAGGGTGGCCGCAGGGCCCCACTCCCATCTTCCGTAGAGCCCCAGGGAGGTGGCATTCCCCGGGGCAGCAGGGGGGTTGTGGATCTCCACATTTTAATATATCAGCCCCGGGGAGGTAGCGCTCCCCGGGGCTAGAGCCTCCCCACGCATTATTTTTTCATATACACCGGGGGAGGTGGTGTTTCCCGGGGAAGTGGGGGGTGCGACTCCTGCGGATTAAAAAAAAATAATAATTATAAATACTTTTTGGGTACTGGGGCATCCCTGTGGGACTCCCTTCCCCCAAAGAGGCCCAGGGGTCAGGGCGTTTCTACCCTGTCCCCTAATTTTCTTTTTTTAACATGTTTGCTTCCAACTCGGTTGAACCAAGATGTCTGCCAACACTTCCTGGTTTGAAGTGTTGGC
This sequence comes from Triturus cristatus, assembly GCF_964204655.1. NCBI lineage: Eukaryota > Metazoa > Chordata > Amphibia > Caudata > Salamandridae > Triturus > Triturus cristatus. The sequence goes on from NC_140580.1 coordinate 478,608,376, forward strand.
AGCCAAACAGATCTCAGGCACGAGAATGGGAGGGTTTGCGGATCCACTGCTGCCACAGTTGTATGTCTGAGAAATCTTCACATTTCCCAGGAACTGCTTAACAGATTTACACCATTTAACAAAACGAGTGCTGTCCGGACCAAGAGCTACCTTTTTGCCAGATTTGGTGTAATTCAGTTTCCTATGGAAATTAACAGAGAAAAAGCGTTTTGGGAGCCTCCTTTTTTCTCGCCCCCCCGCTTCATGGATCACCCCCATCCATAAAGCGTTTTTTCTTTTGCCAATATCTTTGGCGCCATTTGACGAATCTTCACAATATGTTCCAAACTAATGAGGCGGTCAGGTCAGATCCTGTGTTGAAAGTTTCGGGGGGGGGGGGGTTCAGTGAAAAATTTAGATCTACACACACACATATATATATATATATATATATATATATATATATATATATATATAGCTGCTCCGTAGGTCTTGCCTGCTGCCGCACTCATGAGCGGGTGCCCGGTCCAGCGGTGGCAAACCGCTATATATCAGGCTTCTCACTTCTCAGTAAATTAGGACCAGCACTCGCGTTAGGTATAAACCTTTAGGATTTATTTACGAGACTCGATAGTAACAACAAACGCGTTTCGGCGTCAGCCTTCGTCAGTGTCGACGAGCGCTGTTGTCATGGCAACTTAAATTCAAAATAAATGCATGAAATTAACAAAGGACTTCTGCTCGATATCGAGCGCCATCTTGGAATATGTTATTCATCACATATCCTGCTTTGTAATGTGATACTCTGGTCAAATTATAATTTAATTGAAGCGTAGTTAATTCAAAGCCACAAATTATTAAACAGATTAAGCGCGTGATTTCAATTAAGTTGATTAGAACACAGTTTCGCCCTATATGGGCTAGCGCTATTGATTAAAACACCAATTTATAAGCATATGCATTTCAATTACGATAAATCCAACACATAATTCATGAGAGGAAACTATCTCAAACTGTAGGTAATAGCGCAATAGATTAGTATAATTCAATCACATTCTATAAATGACAGATTAACGCCCTGAATGGGCTTGCGTTAAAAGTTCGAGCTTCCTCTTGGAACATGTTTATATACATATGGTCATCGTGATCAATATATCACATAGCATATATTGCCGCTTATGGTTCTTTATCTTCTGGTGCCAAACATGTCGCCCTGTATGGGCATTCTATAGTGGTCTTAGCCATGTAATCTCTGTAAGCCTGTGTCAAATCTGACACAGGCTTACAGAGATTACATGGCTCGTTCCCCTGTGGCAAATGTAGAGCATGTGCCACGAGCAAACGAGTCACAACATACAAAATTTCAAACGAATTGAGACAGCGAAAAATAAATTTATGACATGTAGCACCCCATATGTGGTTTACTGCTTGGAATGCCCGTGCAGTTTAAGATATATTGGGAGCACCATAAATCCTGTGAAAATGAGAATTTTAGAACACCAAAGGGCGATAACTAGTAGAGACACTAACTATCCGGTTGCACGCCATTTTGCTAGTAAACATAATAGTAATAGATCTCTGTTGCAATTTTTCTGTCTCGATCATGCCCCGAAGAACATCAGAGGAGGTGACAGAGAGAGGAGTCTGAGGAGATTGGAATCCCGCTACATTATAGACCTACAAACAAAACATCCGGGAGGTCTTAATAGCGGGGAGGAACTTGCTGTTCATTTGTGATGTGAATAGACATTGGTTGCCCACACCCTGTAAAACTTTGCATGCGATGACCAAATTACAATCGAGCTGGTCATACTGTATGAGGAATGATGCTGATAAGACCACTATAGAATGCCCAAACAGGGCGACATGTTTGGCACCAGAAGATAAAGAACCATAAGCGGCAATATATGCTATGTGATATATTGATCACGATGACCATATGTATATAAACATGTTCCAAGAGGAAGCTCGAACTTTTAACACAAGCCCATTCAGGGCGTTAATCTGTCATTTATAGAATGTGATTGAATTATACTAATCTACTGCGCTATTACCTACAGTTTGAGATAGTTTCCTCTCATGAATTATGTGTTGGATTTATCGTAATTGAAATGCATATGCTTATAAATTGGTGTTTTAATCAATAGCGCGAGCCCATATAGGGCGAAACTGTGTTCTAATCAACTTAATTGAAATCACGCGCTTAATCTGTTCAATAATTTGTGGCTGTGAATTAACTACGCTTCAATTAAATTATAATTTGACCAGAGTATCACATTACAAAGCAGGATATGTGATGAATAACATATTCCAAGATGGCGCTCGATATCGAGCAGAAGTCCTTTGTTAATTTCATGCATTTATTTTGAATTTAAGTTGCCATGACAACAGCGCTCGTCGACACTGACTAAGGCGGACGCCGAAACGCGTTTGTTGTTACTATCGAGTCTCGTAAATAAATCCTAAAGGTTTATACCCAACGCGAGTGCTGGTCCTAATTTACTGAGAAGTAAGGAGCCTGATATATATTACCTACTGGCGGTCGCCAGTAGGTAGTTATAGTTAGGACCCTGTTTCCATAGGAAATCCGCAACATTCTATTTGGAATAACTTTGGCGCCGGACGACGAATCCTCGCGAAATTTTCAAAATAGGTGGGGCGCTACACTCCGCTCCTACCCTGAAAGTCTCGGGGGGATTCGTCAAGCAGGGGCCGAGAAAAAAGGGGGGTCCCAAAACGCGTTTTCCCCATGCATTTTTCCATAGGACCTTTAGACACAGCTACAGCCCGAACGGCTGAACAGAATTACTTGAAATTTGGCAGAGAGGTAGCCATAAGGTCAAGGAAGTGCCTTTTGCAGGTCTGGTGTAAATCTGTTCAGTATTTCCTGAGAAAATACCATTTAAAAGCATATATATATGTGGGCGGAGCCTAACCACACATCTCATCCTGAGATCTGATTGGCTGTCAGCACTTCATCCAAGAAGTGTTGGCAGCCATCTTGGGACCAATATACATGATAGCACCTCATTAAAAAGCATTGCAGTTAATAGAAGGTTTTAAGACTTTAGTTACATTATAAATCATTTGTTGATGGTACCATACTCATTTTAGGAATTGTGGTATGTTCTAAGGTGATTTCACCATGTGAAAAAGCCTTCTGCTGGGATATCATGATTGAGAGAAAAATATTTTCTCATGCTTTTACCACAGAGGTTTGGAAGGTGATCTATAGGCTAAACTGAGAGCTTATTTTCTGTAAATTCACATTATCTTTCTCAGTCATGTGAGAATGAAGTCTGACATTCTCAGTAAAACATGTACATCCAACAAGGGCAGAGACTGTCAGTTGATTCCTTTGTGTTCTACTGCAGCTTCCCAGAGTGTTCCAAAGAACTACTAGAGCGCTAACAGTCCTACTTATGATAAACGTATGGCACACCTGAAGCCATCTTGCTTGGATTAAAGTGGTAACTCTTAAAACATTTAATTTAAAAAGGAACAAAATGAGGGGGTTCATTTTTCCATAAAAAGTATTAGTGCTGCAGAAAGAAAAATTAGGGCACATTTTGAGTGACTTCTCAAATCCTCTTCTATTTCATTAAAAAATTCTGACATGCAGACTGAAACATGCACTTTCAATACCAGCAGCAGTTTTCCCTGGTGAGCAGTAGCTTTACTACAGTGATCTAATGAGCAAAAAGAGTGCTAACATTCTGAATTTATGGCAAATGTGTGACACATCTGAATGCCTTCTTGATGGAATCAAAGTAAAAAACTGAAAGTATTTCCTACTGAGGAGACTGCAGTAAATGAGGAAATTAGGAAACTTCATAACAAATAAGTCTCCCAAGATGGCCACCAGAGACAAAAGAGCCCAAATGTAGCCCAAATATCACCCAGATGTAGCCCAAGTATAGCCCAATGACAGAATGTCCCAGAATGTTCTTAAAAACAACTAGAGCGCTTACTGTCTTCATTATGACAAAAGTATGGCACACCTGAAGCCATCTTGATTGGAATAAACTGGTAACACTTAAAACATTTAATTTAAAAAGGAACACAATGAGGAGGTTCATTTTGCCATAGAAATTATGATTAATGCTGAAGAAAGAAAATGAGGGCACATTTTGAGTGACTTCTCAAATCCTCTTCTATTTCATTAAAAAATTCTGACATGCAGACTGAAACATGCACTTTTAATACCAGGAGCAGACTTCCATGGTGCAGTAGTTTTACTACAGTGATCTAATGAGCAACTAGAGTGCTAACATTCAGAATTTATGGCAAATGTGTGACATATCTGAATACCTTCATGATGGAATCAAAGTAAAAAACTGAAAGCATTTCCTACTGAGGAGACTGCAGTACATGAGGAAATTAGGAAACTTCATAACAAATAAATCTCCCAAGATGGCCACCGGAGACAAAAGAGCCCAAATGTAGCCCAAAATCACCCAGATGTAGCCCAAATATAGCCCAATGACAGAAGTGTGCAAAACACTTATTATTTTGTGTTTTTGCAGTGTTATATAGTGCAGACTTGTCAGGTATTGGAGTGCTTTACATGAGCATTGGTTACATCACACAAGAACAAATTCATTTTGGTTGTAGACATGGGGAGACTAAGTGATTTGACCAGAAGCAGAAACTTCAACCTGGTTCCCCAGTTGCAAAGTCTGCAGTTCTGGAAGTAACACCACATCCTCTCCCCTAAGTGCAACATTTAATCAAGTGGTCAACTGGATAAAAAAACATAAAGATAACAAATAATTTAAAAGTGCTTTGTCGCTATTTGAAAACTCAGAAAATATGTCCTTATTTTAGTCTTTTAGAGCACTAACCATAATTTTGATGCCAATAAGACCCTCTCATATATGTAATTTCTAAAGGAAATGCTCTAGGTATTACAGTTTTGATTACATCAAGATGATGTCAGGCGTTCCACACTTTTGTAATAAATATAGAATGTTAGCAATCTAGTTGTTCATTAGGATACTGTTGAGAGGCAGAGGCCAGGGGCACGGACTCTGAAAATTGAAGGCAGGTAGGAGGATGCAGAGGCAACAATTTAACCACACTGAGCAGGCAGGAAGGGCCGTAGAAGCACAACAGACTATGGAGGGCAGTGGAAAGGGGGGCAGGGGCAACAAACCAACAATACAGGACTTGCAAGAGAGGCTGTTGGAGGGAAGATCTATTACGGGTCAAGGAAGCTAGGGGCGGTCCCCAGATCCCCGGGAGCCACCACAGAACTGAGCAGGAGAGTGAGTCAGGGACAAAAGGGGCACCTTAATTTGAGCCGGGGTGCCTAGGAACGCTTGCTCCAAAAATGAAGAAAACAGACATATGAGACATGGAATTGGAGGCAGAATACAATGGCAGTTTAATGAGAAGATGCAACTTCAAAGAAACCGCAGAATAGAGACAAAGTACAAAATACAGAATCCAGATAATCATACAGCTGTCATAATATTCTCTGTATCTCAATTAATGTACTGACAGAGAGAGAGAGAAAACACATCTATAAATGCATCATGAGAAACAAGTTACACCAAGGAAAATGTTACCTAGGAACACTCACGTTTACTCTTAGAGCAAGCATTCCTGCAATTACAATACAAAATCTTTTAAATGCAAAAGTAAAGAGAACAATGGTTAAACATAACATGACATTTCATATAGGTAAAATAGAATAAGATACTTCAAGCAAAGCAGAGCAAGACATTTTAAGCAAAGGAAGACGAGAGCTCCCAGCTCTTGGGGAAAACCTGCACTGCCTGTTAACCTACATACAGACGGCGAGGTAGTCCGTCGATATCTGTGGGTGCTCCCTTTTTATATCATTTTGTGGGCTCCTTTGCACGCTACATCTACCTACGTATGCTACCCAAAAGCTTCGTCTGCAGATTTACCAGACATTTCGTCATTTACCCACTTAATGCTGACAATGGACTGGGTGAAAAGGTCAGTCTCTCAGGCCAATCGCTTATCGTAAGTTCCATAGAGCAAGCAGAAAATAATGGGTATTGTACGGGAATTCAATATATTCATGTATAAAATCTCCTCAGTTCTCCTAACTTGACGCTCTGCGGTTGCCACTTCCTTAAAAGCGGGAAACCTGCCCAGGAAGCAAGTACCAGTCCAGGATGCAGCCTACTGTATGTCGACAGCTTCAGGGGGATGTTGAACTTTGATACCGAGCACGGAGCACTCTGGTAGGGTGGGGGCTACTAGTTTGGATCAGAAGGCCTCGCAGACCTGCCTTCAGACTGCTATACACTAAAATTGCAGAGCTATGGTCAATTTAACAAAGAGGCCTACATATTGAACAGAAGGGCCTACACAGGGGTTTTATGCTGGCTGAGTGGTAAGGATGTCTCAGGATAATTATATAGCAACACAGGACCCGCTGGTCAATTTAATACGGCCTACAAATGCAGCTGGCAGGGCAAGGACAAGGGTCTCATACTTCAGGTGTGGACAGAACGGGTCAGGGGCCCCCTGTGATACAAAATCTACCCTCCTTCAAGGCTGTGGCAATGTAATAGACCATTGTGGGCAGAAGGAAGAGGCAATGGTAGTACAACCATACATGCCAACAGACCCGATTCAGCCAGGAAACGTCCAATGTTTTTAAGCTCAAATGGGCTTTATTTGATCTGTCTCCTGTCTACAATATCCTCTTTTTCAATGTAACTCAAAGGGGAAAATCAATACCCCAGTTTTTTTTCAAAATCTCCCTCTTACCAAGTTCAAAATGTTCGCAAGTATGGTACATTGGATCATGGAAGGAAATGGGATAGGGACATGGACTTGGATAACAGAGGACAGGAGGGACATGGAGAGGTGCACCAAACTGACCCTGCAGGGCAGGCATCAGGGTTTGCAGCAGCACAATACACCACACAGGGCATGCAGGACGGGAGTGCAGCACAACAATCCATAGAAAGCAAGAGGGAGGGGACAGGACCATGCACATGGACAACAGAGAACAGAGGGGCAAGAGGCAATGGTAGCTAGCTGACCATAATGGACAGACAGGAGAGAAAGCTGCAGCATAACAGACCATAAAGGGCAGGAGGGACGGATCAGGGGCATTACAATGGAACAGACAAGCCAGGAGGGAGGGAGTAGGGCTGGGGGCAAGGGGGCAGGGCAGGAGCAGCAAGATACCCATGGATGTCAGGCAGGATGGGCACTAGAAGCAAGACACACCATGAAGAGCAACAGTGAGACTGTGATGGCATACACACAGACCATGGAGGGAAGGTGGGAGGGGGTCAGGGGCAGCTAACTGACCACACAGGGAAGGTGGGAGGGGCCATGGCAGCACAGAAGACCATGCATGGCAAGTGGGAGGGTTAGTGGCAGCACAATGGCTATGATGGGCAAGAAGGAGGGTGGAGGGGCATGCACAAAGGACGATGGAGGATAGAAGGGAGGGTCAGGACCTGTGCACAGACAAGAAAGTTCAGGGGAAGGGACCTCACAACAGACCACACGGGGCAGGCAGGAGGAGCAGTTGCAGCACAACAGACCAGGGAGGGCAGAAGGGTGTGGCAGTACAATGGACCATGTAGGACAGGAGGAAGAGGATAGGGGCATGGCATGTGGACAGGCAGGGTGGAGGTGGCAGGGACAGGTTACAGTCATCTGACAATGCTAGGCAGGTGGGAGGGGAGTGGCAGCTCAACAGAACACTCAGAGTAGATAGGAGTGGCAGGTCCATGGGACATGGTGGGCAAAAAGGATGGAGCAGGGGCATGCACAAAGACATCGGAGGGCAGGGGGAAGGAGAATAGGGGCAGCAAGCTAAGCACAGAGTTTAAGCAGGAGGTCAATGATGGGGCATAGAATTGGGCAATGGAGGGCAGGAGGAGTGGACTGGTACATCATACTAAATTGAGGGCAGTGGCAGCACATCAGACCATGCATGGCAGGAGGGAGGAGGCTAGTCCATGGATTCACACAACAGAGGATAGGGAGGAAGGGGATGGGGCAGCAAGCTAACTGTTCAGAGAAGGCGGGTATTAGGAACTTTATTGTTTTTAAAACATTGTGTCTGTGCGAACTACTTAAAATATGAACAAGTATGCAGCATAATCTCACTTTTATTCAGGAAGAAGAGGACGTTTGTGACTGTGACTCCGGGCTCACTTGGCAGAAACACCCCCTGACCCTCCACCCCCTATCGCAAAATGTAATGCCCGTGAAAAGGGTAGGTGAACACAGTGTTATATAGAACATAGTCCTGAGAGCACGATTGAAAATGAAAACTAGATATAGTGTATGGTATAAACTATGCACCAAAAAGTGTGATATAAGATGAACCGGGCATGAAATATAATATGCAATACATTGTGCGCAATGACAGATTCATTGGAGAGCGCGAGATAGCACAGGCACTAGCGCGTGCTATGCGATATGCGCCTTGGAGTGTAATATGCACAGGGCAGTGTTGTGTAACCTAACTAGTCTCTAAAGTTGTAATATAAAATATGTGCTGGGGAGTGTAACGTTGCATATGCACTGTGACAAAGATATGGATCCCAGATTGTAATATGTATGGCATAGCACTGTGCGTTATAACATAGGCATCGAGAAAGGCACGTTAGATGGGGCAATATAACCCGTGCGAAGACAAGTGTGGCATGACATATTCACGGGGTGGTGTTACAGTGCACATGGGCTAGAGAGTGTCATAGCATATGCACTAGCTAGTGGAATACAACACAGAGGTGTGTGGCACTCGGCAGGCAATGGTGGGTGTAACACAGCATTGGGCTCTGTCAGGAGCACGCTGTGACTCTCAAGTGATGTTCGTCCCCTTTCCAGAGAGTAAAATAAAAAGTATTACACATCCGGCAGTGGATGTGTGTTTTATTAACCGTGAGGGGGGTTTCTTGCATAGTTTTGGTCGAATTTTTGTCGAATCCCCTTTGAATGGCTTGGTGTGCATGTGTATTAAATGTGCCCGTCAATAGCTACCCATGTTTGTATAAATAAACGACAAGGGTGTCTACCAGGATTAGGCACGGTAGGGCATCAGACATGTCAGAGCTTCACTAGTGGTGTAAATACATTCCACGTGGATTCATTGCATGCATAGTCGCCTTTTAATGAATATCACGCAAATCGTCATGGTGATAGGTACGTACGGTTTGTCCAGCATGTCCTAGGTGTGTCTATAAATATATATTTTTTAAAAATAATAAAAAACAGTGGCCGGCCCTGGGGATTGGGGTCAAAAAAATATAATTAGGAGACTGGCCCTAGGGGATGGGGTCATCAGGGCCAATAAATTAGAATAAGAAGGGGAACCAAACAGCCCCCCTTCTTAAAAAACTAAAATAAATAAAAGACTGGCATCGTGCCGGAGGCCATGGCCCCTCCATGCAGCACTCTGCAAACGCGCCCCCAACAGGCATCTCCAGTATGCGCCAGGGAGCTGCGCTGCAGCCAGGTGTTCTGAGGCCAAGCCCCTTTTTACACCTCTCTGCAACGCAGCTCTGTGGCGCTTACTGGAGGTACCTAGTGGTCTAGTTTGACCCTAGGGACCCTTAGGATTCAGGGGGACTTAATCTCTCAAATTAGAACAGCCACAGGGCGCGTTTACACAGTGGTGAAGGGAGGGGACGGGGCCTGAGGTGACGTGTGCAAACACGCACTATGGCACGTTTTAAATTGGGGATATAATTTCCCTTCAATAATGAGGGCCCCTGGGGGCTAACTAGCCCACCAAGTGCTTCCAGTAAGCGCCACTGAGCTGCATTGCAGAGAGGTGGTCCAGGCCGTGCCACTTTTTACACCTCTCTGCAACGCAGCTCTGTGGCACTTACTGGAGGTACCTAGTGGGCTAGTTGGACCCTAGGGACCCTCAGGATTCAAATGAACTTAATCTCCCAACTAAAAATGGACACAGGGCGTGTTTACACAGTGGTGAAGGGAGGGGACGGGGTCTGAGTTAACGTGTGCAAAAACGCCCTGTGGCCTGTTTTAAGAGGTAGTTTTAATCCCCATGCCCTATTATACACTAGGGGCTTACAGAGGAGGTCATGCTAATCACAGGGGGACCCCAACGCATAATGTTCCCTAGTGTATGTAGGTGTTTTCACTGTATTCTAAGTGTCTTTTAACATAGCACTGGCTCTAGGACTGGTTAGTCAGACTCAGTTACCACCAGTATCCGTCTGAAAAAGTTGAGGGTACAGGATGATTTTGCAACAAGGCTTCTTTCTGCTCTTCTTTTTGTTCTTTCTGCACGTTATCCTTCTTCCTGCACTTATCTTCGTATTTGAGGACTTCTGTTGCTTCTTTCTGCACTTCTTTTGTTTCTTTCTGTGCATTTTTTCTTCTTTCTTCACATGTCCTATCTCTGTAGGCATAGTTAGAAATTAGCATTTAAAAAACCTTTGAAATTCACAGAAAAAACCATAGGTTTCAGGCACGTTATAGTTAGGAATTAGCATTTAAAAAACCTCAGAAATTCACTGAAAAAACCATAGGTTTCAGGGGTGTTATAGTTAGCTGGACTTTTCACTTGTACAAAACCATTGAAATTCCCCCGTTATAGTTAGTTCAGCTAACTATAACTCACGCGCCCGCAATGCACTGCTGATGACGTCACATATTACATCACTCATGACATGGTCAGTGACATCACTCATGACATCACTGATGACATCTCAAATGACATCACTGATGACATCACTGATGACATCATCCAGCTGAACTAACTATAACGGGGGAATTTCAATGGTTTTGTACAAGTGAAAAGTCCAGCTAACTATAACACCCCTGAAACCTATGGTTTTTTCAGTGAATATATATATATATATATATATATATATATATATATATATATATATATATATATATATATACACACACACATTTATATACACAGACATACACATATATAGTAAATTTAAGTAACAATGGTATCTATAACTAGTGCGATATATACATACACAAATATACACACATATATACAAAGTGAAAATAAATGTGTCACAGTAACATTTGAAACAAGCATTTGCAATGCAATAGGTCTCGCAGTTGTTAAGAGTTTGAGCTATTGGCACTGTAAATGGCAATGCCTTTTATTTATGTGTGGGTTTTTAAAACCTAAATAAAAGGCATTGTCATATACAATGCCAATAGCTCAAACTCGTATAAATGCGAGACCTATTGCATTGCAAATGCTTGTTTTAGTACCGATTGTTTGCATGTCAATCAGATTGCATGTGTTTGTTTCTAAGCACGTTTTCTTGTATATGGCACACTCTCCAAATGGGTGTGCCTTTAGGTACTGTGCACACTCACCAAAACATGAAAGGTACCCAGTTAGTGTAATCTTAGGTCTGAGACAACGGGGATGTTTTTTTTTGCTTTCTGGAAATTTGACAAACCGTCGTCGAACCGCAGCAAAGTTATAAGTAATGGGAAATGTTATTGACCAACCCCTTCCTTAACATTGCCCTGCTCTTGCTGAATTGACACAAAGCATGACATACCAACAGAAAACTAATACTTTCAAGTGCCAGCTAAATTTTGTGCAGTCATCAAACAGTGCCAAACTTAGCAAAAGAAGACTTTAAGCTCTCTCCCCTTTTTACTGATCCTCCTCCCTTATAGATCTACATGCATCTTGAGTGATCTAAACATACTGTCTGCTAAATTTCATGTATATGAATCCAACACTGCCAAAGTTATAAGCAAATCAACATATGTTTTTTCAACTGAAAATATATAGAAAAGTATTAACCCTTTCAAGCCCTCCTGGCACCATTTTAAAATGCTATTTTCTAAAAACACGTTCAGTGATTTGGGGTATAGGGGCAAGCACAATTTCCTATGGAAGCTCAAATGGGAAAACATCCCTTTTGACCTCCCCTCTTAACTTTCTTACGGTGCATGCAACTGGCAAATCAAAAAATGCCTTTTCTATTGAAAGTGCAGCTAAACCATAACTGCATAGTGCCAACTGGCATTGTGAAATATATACATTGGTGTTTTCACGAAAAAGACAAAGGTTAAAATGCAGCTGAAGGTACAAATAAAAACTAAAAATAAAAAACACTACAATTTGCAAGATTTCTCACTGCAGCCATGCAAACCATAACTTCCACACCAGATGCAAAGCTTGCTATCTCACTCTTAATGAAACAGGCACAATTACAAATGCTGTAAATAATCATTCAGATAATATTGCAAATCACACTTGCAACTTTGACAGAAACAACTACAAACATAGTATCTTTAACTGGTTTGATTATGCGTGGTTACCGACATTTCGCTTTTAGGTGTTATAAACATTACATTTGGTGTGCGAGTTATGGTATTCATAGCTAATATAGGAGTTAAGGATTGTGCCCCTAACAACAACCTGCCTCAGATTGAGACCTTTAGATTGGTACATCATTTTCCATTCCAGATACTTCTCCTCCTTGTCCATGTGAAAGAAGGTTTCTCAGCTGTTCATGTAAGTAATAATCATAAAGTAAGACTGATTAGTGGAACTGTTAGGCACAAAGACTGGACATTGCTTGAGGGTTGCTACTTCTTGCCCAATGACTATGTTTGAGATGGAAGGCTCAGAGAAGTGCTTTCTCCATCTCTAAACCTGCATGAGTACCCGGGGCTTTCTTCACTGGTGACTAGTCAGAAGGAGTAAAAGCAGTTCAGTGTCGGCCAGGGCACAAGTCCTAAAAAAAGAAGTGGGGGGACGCTGACGTCACGACAGAAAGTGACGTCACGAAAGGTGGCTTGCACCATCAGACTCATTGCCTCCCCTCGCTCACCCCTTAGATGCGATTGCATCAGAGAAGCCAGCGCGTGAGCAGCGTCCTGAATGAGCTCCGATCTCGCCCCAGAGAGGCCAAAGAGTGAATGTGTGACTCCATTTGCTCCAGTTATCGAGAACCCGGTAAAATAAGTGGGGGGACTCCGTCCACCCGCGTGGTACCCCGACTCGAGCCCTGGACTGTCGGCAGAGTTTAGCTTACAAGTTCATTCTTAAGGAGACAAAGGCACTCCCTGCACAGCAATTCAAATGTAGATCATTTAACGAAAGAATCTCTAAAGAAATGCAGCTCTAAGACGCATGCCTTGACTACTACCACTACAACTTGCTCCATGGGAATCGCACGCCCCATTAGAACACCCAGGTGTTTACCTTCTGGGCAGGAACAGGACCAAAATTGGCAGGCTATAAGTGAGGAGACTTCGGAGGACGCCCAAGTCCCACCCCTAAAAACTCAATCTTGGAGGTGGGAGTTTTCAGTTTGTTCAAATGTATCCAACTGTTGACAACAGGCAAGTAATCGCGGATGATAACCATGGGGGATTAAAATCTAACAGCAGTTCTGTAAAATCACAACACGTCCAAAAGGGTCAGGGCAAAAACCTTCTCAAGGTCCATTTGTGAATTGTATTAAAGGAAAACTGCAGATTCTGGCTCGGGTGTTTTTAAACCAGAGGTTGACCGGCGATGTATGAAAATTGTTTATATAGTAGGAAAATATTTCAAAAGGCTGAAAAGCCTGTGCCAAATCAAACATTAAACAATGGTACCCTAGTCAAAACATTCCATTGTACGACATGAACCCGGTCTTTCAATCTACTCCATATTTTTCGGATCTAGCAGTAGTTTATACTTCACCTTACATGCCCTTTGCTCTACGCACACTACAACAAAGGTAAAACCTGCAAGAAATGCTGTCCAAACTGGTGTGCAGGGTTCTAGGTTGGAGGGCGTCCCCTGGAAAATAATGCAATGTGCGAGGCTTGTTTTTACTTTATTTCACCATTGTAGCTTTATGACATGGCTTGAAAAGTGACTGCATAAAAACAGGCCGACTCGTTTCACATTGACTTTCACGGTTTAATTATATTTTGCATACGGTACTCTTGCTTTAATGGAAATGTGCTTATGTACGATATTGTCCACATGAAGCACACAGAGGTAATTTAATCAGTAGCTAGGCGTTGTATAAATGCATTAACACACTCAATGTGAGGCTGTTTCAAGATGCTGGTTGAGTCTGCCGTTTTATGAATATTTCACGATGTTGCTGGTATGCAAAACGACTGGGTTCTATGCGGTAACTTTTGTCACGCACAAAAAATTTTTATTCACACAAGGTTGCCCTTTACTTACAGGCTATAGTGAGGAGCCAAAGCAACAGCAGGATTAATGTTGCTAGCCAATGTTGTTTCTGTTGCAAGGAATGCAGTAAGTGTGCAAACTAGGATAGCTGTTGTTACAGAGTTAACGATTAGGGCTCCTGGTTTTTTATGGTATTTCTTATTTTTTTACATTTTCGTCTGCATTTATCCATATTTACTTATTGCTCATTTTATATGTATTAATCTGTATTTATTCTGTGTTTAGTGTACACATTAAGCTGCAATGGGTATATTTCCCTATGTATTTAACTAATACAAATATACTCACATTTAAATATCCAACGTGTTCTATATATTTCCCATACAATGCAAGCATCTGAAAAAGTTTAGATAGTGGATCAACTCAAACATCTGTACATATACAGTTAAACTACATTGTTTTTAACTTCCCTGCCTGTCAATCTCCACAGCTACTAACCAACCTCCTATGAGTCACAGTAGTGAGAATTGTCCAAAATAAGACACATATTCCGTATTTTTCCATAATTAAAAATAAATACAGACAGGAAAATTGATGGTTTCCTGTCTGTATTTATCTGTAAAAATCAGTAAAAACGCAAAACAGGGACCTTATTTATGATGCACAACTCTGATCTTCCAATTACAGTAAGGGGGATAGTACCTTACATTCAACCATCAGATGTAAAAGACATACACAACACAGCACAGACCCTCTAACCACGGTGGAGTACCACGCCACTGAACACTCATACATGCTACACACATTTCAGCCACAAAATGCATAAAATCACAAGTCCGATCATACACTCAGCAGTCCCTAAACATGAAAGTAACTCGATAAAAGGGCGTCATATTTCTCACACACACGTCTGCTTGTTGGCAACACGCCGAGCACCGAAAGAAGAGTTAAACATTTAAGTGATGCGATGCTACTACACTTAGATGAGACTGTGTTCGTTAGAAATGTCAAACAACAAACACAAACTCAAGGTTCAGATGAGCAACGGAATTGACACAACACTGCCACCAGAGGCACCGGCCTGTGACCCTGGACTGTAATTATAACAAGCTTTATAGATCTCATTGACAGACACTCCTGTGCAGACAGAAAGGGTGTTATGCAGCTGCAGCAAGGAGTTCCAGAACCAGTGTGTTTTCATGAGATAATTGTAGGACAGAAAAGAGGCGTGTTCCTGAAGAGAAAGGTCTGTGCAAGGAGCACTTTTTGAAAAGTGGGGTGCAGGGCTTTTTTTTTGTTTTTGTTTTTGGATTATGTGTTTTGAGAGCTTTCAGTCATGGGTCACTATTGGGGACAGTAGCTGGGAGTGTTGACATGTATCCAGATTTCTCCTTCAACCACAATGTAAATTTGTGGGTGCGTCGAGGCGCTGAGCTGCAAAGGGGTGGTGCAGTATAAAACGTATACATAACACGTTAGCCCTTTGCATTGAATGAGCATATTAGCGCACATTATTAATCAGTTGTGCCAGCACTGTGAACACGCGTTTACGGGACCCCCGTTGGGGGTAGCTGTGCGCTTAATAAAATTCTGTTTATTATTATTATTATCTAGGGCGGCTATGTAGCGCTACTCACTCTCATGTAAATATGCTCTGTTAGGATCTTCGACATGAAGCCCGTTCCGGTGCCCACATTTGGCTCTCGAGATGCAGGCCGAGTGAGGGTAAAAAACATCAAAGCGCTTCGACGCTGCGAACATGTCTGCACAGAGACTCTAAGCCGATCCTGGGGGGAGGCCAGTTAGAAACACCGATGACAATGAACTGCGGGCATCAAAGGCCAAAGGGTGGTTTTAACAGTAGTGACGGGGGAGGGACTGGGAGTGATTTGTGGACGGAGCAGGCATAGACGGGAGGGAGGAGGTGGGTAAAACTTTTAAACGTGCACACAAGCTAACTTGCCCTTTTCCGACGTAAATAAGTATTTAACTATAATGGAGAAGCACAATGTTTTTTAGCAGCCACAAAATCATAAGGGGAAACACGCTGCTGTTCAAATGCCACAAAAGCACGAGTGCTAAAGTGTAAAAATGACAAGCGCGCACTGAAGTTTACAAGGAGGGAGTGGGAGGGGGGAGTGGGGGCGGGCACAGTGCAAATGGTGTGCACTTTGATGTCCTCCGTGGCCGCGCGGCTCACTGAGGACATCAAAGCAAGTGATCAGGCAGTGCTTTTCAGGCTGCCACATGGTGCGCGCGCCCGGGGCACATGCACTGTAGTTGGCGGCCTGAAAAGCACTGTTTGCACTTCCAAAACTCGCTTACTACAAGTCTCGCCAGAGCAGCGCTAAAGCGCTGTCTCAGGCGAGACCTAAAAAGTGTACTATTAAACACAGATTTACATTATTTGACTACAGTGCAAATAGGTTAATACTACAGCAGAACACCAATTCCATTCTAAAATCAACTGAGGCACTCTTGCAAAGCTCAGTTATTTGTTACTGTATCTCACTGTAGGCATTCTTGTTCAACACCTTTGCTTATTGATGTTGAAGGAGGGGAGTGGCATTATGACCTACTCAAATTGGTGTATCTTGTGAGTAACGGCCTATTTCCACACTCATCAATATTAATGAACAGCAAATTACACTCTGCACCTCTATTATATTTTAAAATGCTTGAAAGATTACATTGCACAAAATGTTGAAGTTTAAAAACATTACATACGGACACATTAAATATTTTTGCTATTTCGCAGAATCTACTCAATCATGATCGCCTTTATTGAATACCACCATTGCCCACTGTGTAATTGGTAATACACTCATGAAAGTGTAAGCAAAAGGAGAATATTCCAATTGCAATCAAACTCATTCCCAGCTGAACACTGCTGGAAATATCAATATGTGAATCCAAACCCACACATTTTATATGCAGCCAAGGTCCATCATTAGTAAACAATGCAGGAGCACCTTTACAAATTTGCGACTAACACTTTTGCATGGTTTAATCAATAATACATGCATTCAAAAGCTGAACATTCCAACTGTAATCGAGGCCCATTGTATGCTCAGCCATGCAGGCGGCAGCAGCAGCCTCAGGCATGCTCGATTTCTATCCCAAGAAAGTTTGGTTTGTTTTTTTAAAGAAAAAAGCCTGTTAATCAAAACCCTGAATTTTCAATTACACAGTATACTTTTCTCTTAAAAAAAATTGGATGGTCCGTTTCATGCTAAATACACCAAAATAAACATGTAAAAAACAGGAAATGTGTATAAAATGCCTATATTGCCTACCTGGCGTTCTGCAAACACTTGGTTTTCGACCTCATGGTTTATTGCTATACAGTTATTGTTATGAGTTATGCATGCTACAGAGTAAGTAGCCGTAGTAAGAGGCAGGCCAAAGATCACCATAACTTTAGTTTGAACCAGGAAAAAGAGAAATTACTTTTTATTTTCTGATCTGTTCAAAAAATGAACACTGACCAGCAGAGAGATATTTATGGTAACAACTTGATAGTCTTTCCTGTAATGACCACTAATCGTGAAAATTATCTCTTTGCATGGTTATTCACAATTATTGGTCATTACAGGAAAGACCGCCTCTGCATGGTTCTGCACATTCTGAGCTACAGTATTTATTTTATTTTTAAATCGGACTTACATTAAATTAATTCCAGTACATTAGTTCACACACATTACTAACTGCTTTTTGTGTGTTTCATTTTACACTGCACATTCTGCTTTTTTTCCTTCACGAGTATAGCCATGCTAGCTCTTTGATATGATAGAGCAAGACACAAAGGCTTCAATAGGTTTGTGGGAAGGGTGTGGTGTGATCCTGTATACAATTAATAATAATAGGCTCTGTCGTATGTTAAAGGATACTGCAAGTCACCACAGAGTACCATAAACTTACAATGAATGGATCTTGGCATTTAACATGTTTCTCTACATGGTGAATTTCTATTTCTGAGGGAGAAAGGGTCCTGTTAATCCCTAGAAATAAAAAACGAATTATTATGACAGTGACACGAAGTGTACAAGAGCAGAAAAGATGTCCATTATTCTGGTGATTTCTTCCATAACTAGTTATTTATTATACAATACACTACAGAAACTTGGTGACAGCCATGGCTGGTTCCTGTCTAGAGTAGCAGAGTTGGCAAAAACAAAAAAACATTACTTAAGTGTGGTCCCAAAAATGGCACTCATTTAAACATTTTGACCGTCACTTTTTTGTTAAGTGCAGAGGCCACCACCATCTACCAATATAAAAGGGAATCGATTTTGATCGATAATTGACATTTAATACATAAGTGTATTAAAAAGTCAGTCCCTCGCTCACTCTCAAAAAAGTCCATAAAGATTATTTCGGAAGCTTAGACTATACCAAAAATATATTCCTGGACACGTCACGCGAGGGCACACCTATATTGTTATTTATTCAATGAGAAAATGGTGTCCTACCAGGAATAGTGGTTAAAAGTACAGGATTTATTCTACGCGACATCCCTGTTTTCTCAACTACAGATTGCTTGATCAGCATGAATGCGTTCCAGAGGATGCACCAATAATAATCATTTTTTATCACTGAAAGGGAGAATGTAAGTTGCAATGGAGTGGTTGACAAGGCTAACTATCAGAATAAATTGCAAGTGTACTCTTTAATGCCCAAAAATGTGTAGGTGGAATTCGGAGCATACAATGCAATCAAGGAAGTAGACAACAGTACTGCTGGGTTAATACTATAATGGAAATTGGAAGCTGGATGCACTACATAACACAATATGTCACCAAGTGCAGTTAAACAAGGACTATGGATAACTGATCTCTGGTGTACTAAAATCAGTATAGAAAGGCAAGCAAATTACTTTAACAAATACACTGACCAGTACATTTTCAGACACTGTACAAATCAGTTAACACACTTGATGATCTAGTTGTGAGTGCAGAGATTTAAAGATATACCTCTCCAGCTAGACGGAATACATTTGGTAAATATGGTATTCCATAGTGCACGAGACTGAAGCTGCAGAAGAAAGACTGCTGAAACTGCTAATAAATGAAATAATGCCCGTAAAAATTTGCATATCAAGCTACACCTTGCAGAACAGCATAAATAATTTAAAGTGGATACAGTGTCCAACTAAGAAATTCTTATATTTTCTTTTATATGTAATTTACATAATTTTTTATGTTGATAATTATACAAGGGAAATAACGTACAAATAAACAATATCAATCCAGGTAAACACATTTAAAATTTATTAACCTTTTTGGTCAAAATAATTAAACAAGTATATACAATCCCATTGTATTAACTATAATATTTAAGGAACATGACCTTATCTTTATGCTTACTGGCCTAAAGGTTCCACAATTTGTAAATAGTAGTCATAACCAATATACAGAATAAGAGGATTTTTGTAAACTAAACTAAATTTTTAGAACCTCAAAGATTTAGTAGTTTAATGTGAACAAGAGTGGCACTCTAGGGACATTAATGGGGGCTGGGAATTTCATTCACAATATGTGCATCATCATAGTACTTGTTTATTCTGTTAACAAGGAAGTGCATCTGAACACTTCTACATTTTATATAGGAGGCACAAAGACTTCATTCTTATTGATCTTATAAACATTTACCGCTGTCCGACGTTCAAATTCTGCCACTGATGCACTATAATTAGTGTTTAGTGTCAGAAATCCTGAATAAGTTAAAATGCACAGTTAAACCCACTTGTCAAAATTGCTAATTGTTTGGCATAATCAAGTTAAAATGTAATTCACTGGCTAGAATTGCACTGTTCAACTTAACATGCATATACCCGTTACTCTGAATATTTAACATGTTTGAAACCAAAAGAATGTGCTTAAAAAAGTAATAAAAAGATTAAAAAAAATAATGCACCTATGGTAGGTCACTGTTTACAAATCAAATATTAAGGATTTCTAATAATGAACAGACTGCTTTCTCAAATACTTTAGATTTTCATTTTACTAGCTGGTTTCAAACTATTAAGGCTGAAAAAGTTCATACAAATCTTTATGATCCATCACTTCGGCATTTGATGTATTTTTGTTTTACAGGAAAATAATACAAAAACAAACTGTAGTTTTGTGAAAAGTTAATTTAGATTTTGATCTATAGCATATTACATAAAAATATTTTTATCATGCTGTCAAAATAGGTTTTCTGCTTAACTCTTTTCAATTCTTCCCTTAAGAATAAATTAGTACTTTCTTAATACATGCAAGAGAAAGAAATGAAAAAATGAAATTAGTTTCAGATTTAAAAACACTTTTATAATTTGTTAATTTTATTATGTGGTATACACCAGATGGTGTGATAATAGATACAGTCAGTGAGTAAATATACACAAAAACTCTGTTTACTAACCCACTCGAGACCTACCTTGGTATTCAAAGGTAAAAACACTGAAGTCAAGACAAAGGTCCAAAGAGGAACGTGTGTGCACAGGTATTATGTTGTCTGGAAGGCCAAAATAGTAGAACAGAGAGAAAATAAACATTTTTATAACATTTTCTTAGGTGTTAATATTTTTGGTCTAAACGGAGAGGAAGGCTCAGTCAAAATAAATATGTGTTGACTACTGGCCATTATTGAGTAGTATCCATTAATTCGGTTTCCTGTGGGCTTCACTTAAAACATTGAAACCTGTGCCACTGCTACTTCATGCTGAAGGCAGAACTATGCCATGAACTCAAAAGGCCAGTTTCTCCTTTTTTTTTTTAAAAGGGAAGTAAGTGCATCAATGTTCTTACTGGGAGGACATCATGGCCTTTCTTTAAACCAGAAGGCTTAAACTATATAAGAGCAAGACTTGTCCTTAAATTAGCCAGGTTTAGTTAACTTTGTCTTGAAATATATACAAGTTATTTGTGGCAGCCACAGCGATGATGTTCTCCTTCGGGTGCCATGCAGTATGAAGTATTTTCTTGTTGAAGTCCAGACTGTCAACACTAATCTCATCTTTCTTTCTTTTGCCACCTGTACACACTTTTCGTGGCTTTAGGATGGCACGTGGTTTGCTGCTCTCCCTTGAAGCTTCCAATGTAATATCCCTTCTTGTCGATCGGTCAAACATCCTAAAGAAATTGTTGTAGGATCCAGTCATTATTGCACTGTTTAGAAATAAAAATGAGTTTATTTTAAAATGAGATACAAATCATTTTAAAAATGCTAAATTGAACAATGCTACAAAGAATAATTAAGTTACAGTTTAGTAAGAATAATGATCAGAGTACAGTTCTGAACATAAGATCAGCCTTTAATAGCCCTGCATATGAACAATTTACTTGCATGTAAAACCAGTGTCAGTCACATATTCGCAATACTGCACTGGAAATATTTAAACTCCCATTTGTATTTTCGGGTCTCCGACAGAAAAAAGCCTTTTTGATTTCTTTACAGCAAGGGCTTTACAGTTGTTACGTACTGCAGGTCTGTAAAAGCAGCAAGGGAACCCGCCTGCCTTAGGGGATGTAGTCCTAGCGGAGGTGGCCAAGACAGAGTTGACTTCAGGAATAACCTCAGTAAAAGAATATTTTGTGTGTCCGACAGTATATGTTTCACAACAGGACTGCTATTAGACACACTCTACAGTAATGCTACCACGTTCTACTAAACTAATAGTTTAATCGGAGGCATAGGTTCACTTCAAAAGCATAGTTAGCTGTCTTGTGCAGTGGAATTTCATACCAGTGATTGCTGCATAAAGAGGGTTTTATATTGCTGACTTTCAAAAAGAGACAGTGGTTGCCAAAGGCACTGAACTGAAAGAATAGTTTGAGCTCTGAAGGTTTGGAAGTGGCCTACCGTTATTGAAATGGGAACCAACACTGAATGATGGATTACGGACAAAGGTGTACCATTTGTATAATGAAAATATATTCAATCGTCAATAACACACAGACCAGATACAGTACAGCAGCAGCAGTTCAAGCTTCCTTCACACACAGGTACAATGTAGATAGCAGAACACTCTTCCACCTACCTTTCAACATCACACCAACATCAGTTAAGCACATGTAACTGTTGTGCATGCTTCTTTTGCACTCCAAGTAGATGTAATAATAGGAAAAGCAACACAAGTTTGCTCACACATGCTAGGTATGGCTCTGGCAGGAACACCCCTGCTATAGCCCTAGCACGTGTCAAATTTCGGGGCTAGAATAACACATTTTTGTGAAGTCTACTGTATCACTGCACGGACAGAAGATGGTCACATGATCAGCACATAAGCTAGGCATGGTTAACCTTTCTAAACTGAAATCCATACATGACAAAAGGAGCCATAACAGACTTCGGGCTACATGAACAAAGTATTTTTGCGGTGGGGAACGGATCATCGGGCCGTTTCCGATGCACAAATGCTTTTACAAAAACACAAACTGCGATTCGGTAACACGTTATCGAATCACAAATTGTGTTTGCGATTTCGTATTTGGAAGACACGTTTAGGGCGGCCCTTTCAAATAGCGCATCTGCATGGAATGTATGAATGTTTCACGACTAAATTGCGGTTGCAAAACAT
Organism: Triturus cristatus; assembly: GCF_964204655.1. Classification (NCBI taxonomy): domain Eukaryota; kingdom Metazoa; phylum Chordata; class Amphibia; order Caudata; family Salamandridae; genus Triturus; species Triturus cristatus. The sequence goes on from NC_140580.1 coordinate 478,631,031, forward strand.
TTATATTTACCGACTTCTTGAAGGCGGTGATTACCCATGCGCACATGGGCCTTCTGCTTAGAGGATGGAATATAAAATTTTTTAAAGAGCAGACAGTGGCCCCATGTACCACTGTCTACTCTTAATACATAAAACTGATAATTTAGCATAAAAAATAAAAAGATTACTTTATTAAAAAGCAACACGGTGGTCTGCAGACCTTAACAGCAAACTGCGACCTACATCTTTAATATGCATGAGGTAGGTCTATTTGCTACCCAGTAGGAATTGCTAATGAAACTCAAAAGTGTTTCATACATTAGGAATACCAATTTCCTAATTGCGATTCGAAGAGAACCGTAATTAGGAAGATCTTTTTGTGGTCAGGGGCTTGAGCTTTTCTTGAGATTTATGGAGTCCTACTCTTTGTAGAGTTGGGATTAACTTTTGATTGGGTTTGTGACATTCTTGTTTGGAGTTTGCCTTCACCAACCAGCCGTCTAGATAAGGGTAGATGTGAATTCCTTTCCTTCTCAGGAATGCTGCCACTGCAGCGAGGCATTTTGCAAAAACTCGGTGCATATTTTATTCCAAAGGGTAAGATACTGCTTGACTTGGATTCATTGGTACGTGTAAATAGGTGTCTTTTAATTCTATGGTTGCCATGTAATCCCCTTTTGTAGGAGGAGGGGGGGGGGGATTACCTCTTACAGGGTTGTCATCTTGAAATACTGCGTGCAAATGAATTGGTTTATGAATTTGAGATCCAGAATTGGTCCTAATGTGAGATCTTGCTTTGGTATCAAAAAGTAAGGTGATTAGTTACCTCTGTTGTGCTCCCTCGTCTGTACTTTCTCTATTGCCTGTTTTAGTAGGAATTTCTTTACCTCTTCCCTTAATGGACAAGTTACTTACCATCGGTAATGCCTTATATGGTAAAGACATGATCCAGCCACAGATTCCTTAATTTTGAACTTCCAGGCGTTAGGTTGGATCTGGAAGATTTTTCTTAGAAGTTTTCCTGTTTGCCAGTAGATGGTGTCGGTCGACTCCGCGTGACGTCGGCGTTGTCATATAGGTCGTCATTGTGACGTCTAAATCGTCAATATAACAGTCACTGGCGCGCTGACGCCAGTACTTTTCACAACTTTTCACGCCAGGAGCCATTAAGTGACCGACCATGGTGTGTTTAAGACAGCTAGGGCCATGTAGGGGGAACAGCCCAGACACGAATAACCATTCAGAAGTGCGGGGAATATGGGTGAGTCGGTAAGGAATCTGCAGCTAGATCATGTCTCTACCCGATGAGGAGTTACCAAAGGCAAGTAAATTGTCCATCAGATACACACCTAGCTGCATATTCCTTACATTTGAACAGATACCCAAGCCATACCTCCCCTGGAGGTGGGACTGTGGAAAGGTTTAGACCAGAAAATCCTGCAGAACAGAGCGGCCAAACAGGCCCTCTCTGCGAACCTGAGAATCCAAGCAAGAGTGTCCAGCAAACATGTGCAAAGATGCCCACGCAGCCACTTAGGAGATATCGGTAATTAGAACCCCACGCTGGAGGACTGTGGTGGCCGCCTTCGCCCTGGGGGAATGGGTCCTAATGCCTTCAGGAGGTTGCTTCTTTGCCAAGGCGGAACAAGTCTTTATACCGAGAATAAGCCAACGGGGGATAGTCCTCTTCTCAACAGGATGCCCCTTCTTTGCTCCCACGTCCCCTACAAAGAGAGTTGGTCATCCAACCAGAACTCTTTAGTGCGATCAAGGTAGAACAATAATGCTCTTTCTGGGACAAAAAATGGAGATGTTCCTCATCTTTGGAAGGGTGTGGAGGTGCATAGAGATTGGGCAGACTAATGGACTATCCCAGATAGGAGTTACAACCTTGGGCACTTTGTACCGATAGACTGTTTGGTAAGCAGGCTGCAATGACCATGCTTGCAGTTCGCTCACCCTTCTGGCACAGGTAATTGCGACTAAAAAGGCTGTTTTGATAGTGAGAAACAGTAGAAGGCAGTTCTGCAGCGGCTCAAACGGTGCACAGATCAAGAAAGTAAGGACCAAATTAAGGTCCCACTGAGGCATAAGAAAAGAAGGAGGAAGCAATGCGTTAACCAATTCAAACGTCTCTGCTCCAAACGGGACTTAAAAAGTGAAGGTTGATCTTGCAGCCGAAGAAAAGCTGAGAGGGCCGAAAGGAGGGCCCTGCTGGGCCACGGAAAGCATAAGTAAGAGAATATCAGACAGAGAGGCAGATAAGGGGTCAATAGGCCGTTCCGTACAAAATATACAAAATCTGTTCCATCGGCAGGAGTATACAAATTTCGTGGAAGGACACCTGGCTGCCATAATAACTTCACAGACTTCGAGAGGAGGGTCAAAAGCTGTCAGCTGTTGCTGCTCACTCTCCGGAGGCATAGAGTGGACCGTTTCAGGTGGAGGACACTCCCCTGCTGCTGTGAACGAAGATTCCCCTGCCTCCCCACACGATGGGGCAGCCTGATCGAAGGATCGATGCTCATTGACAGAAGCTCTGGATACCAGAGCTTCTGTGCTCAGTCCGGAGCCACAGGAACGACTTGTGCCTGGTCACCCCTGATCTTCTTTAGCACTCTGGGCAGGAGTGGTATGGGCGGAAAGGCGTATAGGAAGCCTGAACTCCACTTACTATGAAAAGCATCGCCGAGCAAGAGCTGCCTTGGAAACTCCAATGTGCAAAACTGCTGACATGGTGCATTCTCTTCAGAGCCAAACTGATCTAACCAAGGCTCGCCTCACCCCTAAAAGAGACCTTGTACCACCTCTGGATGGAGATGCCACTCGTGATCTGAAAGGCACCTGCGGCTGAGTTTGTCTGCTCTGGCATTCAAAGAACCAATGCCAGATGTTGAACCACCAGGGATGCCCTGTTCCAGCCAAGTCCAGAGACTCAGGGACTCGACAGTCCACGACCCCACATCGCCCTGTTTGTTGCAGTACCACAAATGACGGTAGTGTAGTCCGTGTACACCCAAACCAGCCTTCCCTTGATGGCCAGTAAAAAGGCTTTCAGTGGCAATCTGATCGCCCAAAACTCCAATAGATTGATATGGAGCTTGGCTTCCGCTGGACACCAGAGAGTCCTCTGATCGCCACCTCCGCCCACATGACCACCCCACCCCAGAAGAGACGCATCAGTCACTACTGTGAGATCTGGGTGGAGAAGGGAGAGGGGTCTGACTCTGACCCAATCGTGGTTCGTCAGCCACCACTGCAGGTCTTTCACAGTAGCCTCTGATATCTGAACCAGGTCGGTGAAATTTTCCTCGATGCTGCGAGGATTGGAACTTTAGGTCCCCCTGCAGAGCCCGCATGCTCCACATTGCATGGTCCACCAGCAGGGTGCAGGAGGCCATGAGGCCAAAGAGTCAGTCACTCACTGAAATGCAGGATAGAGGCTGAAACATTGGTATCATAGCCTGAATATCCTGGAGTCACCGTTCAGGAGGACAAGCCCGAAACTGCACCGTGTCCAGAAACGCTCTAATGAAAAGGAGCGTCTGAGAGAGAATCAGGTGTGACTTCGGCACGTTGATAGTGAAACACAGCGAATGCAGGAGGTTCACCGTAGTCAGGCAGTGGGAGACTACTGCTTGGGACGAGCCCGCCTTCAACAACCAGTCTTCGAGATAGGGGAAGACTGGAACCCCTGATCTCTGCAGATAGGCTGCATCCACCGCCATAACCTTTTTGGAAACCAGAGGGGCAATGTTGAGGCCAAAAGGGAGCACGGCAAACTGAAAGCGCTTGTGGCCCACCGTAAACCGCAACTAGTGACAATGGTCAGGCAGGACAGTAAGATGAAAATAGGCATCCTGCAAGTCCAGCACTACCATCCAGTCTCCCGGGTCCAGGGCAGACAGGACCGAGCCAGTGTGAGCATCTTGAACTTTGAGAAAGTAGTTGAGGGTCTGAGGTCCAGGATAGGATTTAGGCCTCCGTCCTTCTTTGGGACCAGAAAATAGGAGGAATAACAACCACAACCTATTTCTGGCTCAGGAACCCTTTCTATAGCTCCCTTGGCCAAGAGAGTTTTGACTTCCTGGCCGAGTAAGGCAAGGTGATCCTGTCAGCCGATCGTACACTGGAAGCATACATGGAGAGGTAGCCTCGTAGGGGAGGGAGTAGACCCTTCGGACTATATGCAACACTCACCTGTCCGAGGTGATGTCTCGCCAGCGGTGGAGATGGTATATTCTGCCACCAACTGGCCATGAATGATTCTGGGGGATCGGACTAGGAGGGTTTTGTGTTGGAGGAGGGGATCGCGGCTTGACTCAACTTCTGCCCTCTGACCCTCGGGGGTCAGGTTGAACCACGTCCACAGAGATGTTGCTGAACTTGTGGGGCCCTCTGGCCGAAATAGGGTTGGCGCGGTTGGTAGCCTCTTCCATAGCTGCGAAAAGAGCAATAAGCAGACACAGGCCTGGATGTTGTGGAGAGGCACAAGGACTTGGCCGTAACCCACAGGTCCTTGAAACGCTTACGTGCGGCATCTGCTTTGTTTCCTAAGAGACAGGAGCCATCAAATGGCATGTAAATACGATTAGCCTGGACATCCGCCCCCAAAAAACAGACGTCCTCAGCCAGGTGTGGCGACGTACGGCCACCATCGTGGAAATCACTCTGCCACGCTAGTGTTGTATCCAAGCCACATAGGATGGTGAACGTCACTGCATTTCTCCCACCTGAAATAGCTTGGGAGAGTAGAATCAGGTACTCTTCCAAGACCCTGGACAGCACCTGCGCAACCATGTCCCATATTGAATGGGAATAAAGGTCCAAAAGGCAATCAATGTTCATCGACTGCAATGCTAGACTGGAGGAAGAGAAAATGTTCTTTACAAAGCTTTCCAGTCTCTAGGATTCCCTGTCCAGTGCTGCGGAAGGGAATGCACCACAGGAAGTGGAAGCTTGAACCACCAAACTTTGTGGTGTGGATGGTGAGGAAAAGTGGGTCGCCCAGTGCAGGGCGATGGCGGCGGGCAATCGTTCTATTCAAAGGAGCCCCTGTGCTAGGCTTGGAACAGGTGCCCAGAAGAACGTCCGTCAAGAGCTCATTGAAAGGCAAAAAGGGTTCTGAGCTGGAGACACCAGGCTGCAGGACTACTGTCAATACATAGGAAGCTACAGGTCCAAGACCTCTGCAGCCTCTAAGCACCACCATAGCGAATGCTACCCCTCCTGCGTAGCCAGGTTGGGGGTAGACAGCATGCCAGAATCTGGGGAGGTGTCCAGGCCACTGGCATCACCCAGTTCCTCATACCAGTCCATGTCCTGGGGTTGCAGAAGCTCGAAGGGTTCCTGCCCCCCCCTTCCCCTCCCCCCCATCTTCCTCATCGATTCCTAACCCTCAAACTAAGGCAGGTTAAACAGCATGAAGCCATACTGCTCCGGTCTCGTCATCTGTGGATGCCCGACCGGGTCTGTTTTCTGGAATGAGGATTTGGGAGGAGCCGCCGTTGGGAGAGGGTGCCGCCGCCAAGGACCGCGGCTGCGGTGCCTGGGAAGGTCGCTGTGGATGAGGAACGGGTCCAGTAGGAGGCTGTGGCACCAGGGCTGGAGCAAACGGCGCAGAACTAACTGGAACGTCTTCTTCCGGACCTGCAGAGCTATAAGGCGTGTCAGCAGGGACAGGCCACCCAAATATGTTGCACATGGTGTCATAAAACTCCTTAAGTTGGGCTGGGGTCGCTCCGGGGAAGGGAGGGAAACGTGAAGCCGACCCAGGCAGCTGCTCCGCGGAGTGGACCCTCAAATGCAGATGTGCCTTCGTCTGGTAACGCAATGGCCATGGCGACGTCAAAGCATGCTTCGACTTCAATGTGCTTTTAGTGATGCCTCTTACCTGACAACTTGGAAGAGGACTTTGATCCACCGAGCGGTGCTCAGACCTTGCTCTCGACCGTGACCGACAGGGCGTTTTCCAAGGCGCCGGTCACCGGGCCGCGATTAGCTTTAGGGACGCTCCCTCAAAGCTTTCAGTGCCATGGCCCAGCAAAACAGCGAATGACTCAGTGTCTCTGGTGTCTGGAGTGCCACCACGACACAAAGTGGGGGCCCGTGAGCGACATGACGCAGTGACAGGCGCTGCATGGCTTGAACCCCGAGGTCTTCTTGCTAGACATCTCCTGAGCACACCACGAGGAGTCGACAAAGTCAAAAAATGACAAGGGGTAAGCTCTCGCCAACAGATCTGCACTGGCTGGTGCGGAAAGAAAAGAACCAAAATCCACGTGCCGATGTGACGGTTATATTGACGACGCAGACTATGACGAACAAACAGTCGAGCGACGCCACCTACCGGCACGAAGGGGTTATTCCAGATCCAGCTTGGTGTCTGGAAGTTTAAAGGTAGGGAACATGCAGCTAGAGGTCTCTATCAGATTTTAAAAGTTTTGTTATTAGAAACAACTTTTTTTGAGGCGGGGTTGGTGGTGGAATGTTTGTTAGTTCTGTTCAACAGCCGTGGTGCACAACGTTTAAAACGCACTTGTCTTTGGTGATCCTTTCCCACTCTTGCAAGTATTAGGCCATTCTGCCTCCCAATGGTACTTGTGTGGGGTTGCAGTTTTGCATCCAAGTCACTTTGAGCCTGCTCCTCCTCCTCTGGAGGATTGTCCTCTAGCCTTTCCTCTACCATGAAAAGGCTGCTTTGGGTGTTGGTGCCAGGATTGGTACCCGGACTGTTGGGATGACTGCTGTGTGCTGCCTTGTGTCTGCTGTAGATACCGTCCTGCAGAAAAATTCCCCCCTCCTGCGGGTTTTCGGAGGTTGCTTCCTCGCCTTCTGAATGTGCCTCTGTACTGTAAAGCACCCATTGCGCTTGCAGTTTCATTGTCCTTTTTAATCTGTTGTAAGGACTCATCTACCTCATGGCCAAACAAAGTATCTCCTGTGAAAGCAGTATTAATTATTGTTATTCGGACTTCCTACTTAAGGCCTGAAAACCTCAGCTAGGTGTGTCTTCCGAGGGTAGCACCTGTACACAATTGCCTACTATTGGTCACCTCTAGGTCCGACATTAGGCAGGTATTTGCAATGCTTTTTCACTCTTGCATGATTGAGTTTCCCCTCTTGTCTTCCTCATGAAGTTTATTCATTAGCTTCTCAACCTTGTTCCATTGTTGGAGGCCATATCTTGAAGATAACAGTTGAATTGGCGATATACCTTTGTGTTGCTTCCTCTCTCCCCATCTTCCTACCCACCATATCTAGCTTTATGCGGCCTCTCTCGGGAATTGGCCAGTGAAAGAATGAGCATTGTGCCTACTTGCCGTGCCTACTTGCCGTGGTGACAATAATGGAGCCTGCCACTGAGTGTGTATTTTTTTCACAACCCTTGGTGTGACCCACTTTGTTGAGGCTGGCTCCTTAAAGGCTTCTTTGCCCTGGTCCAGTATACTTGGTAGCATTAGGAGGAATTAGCTACCTTTTGTGGATGGCTTTAGTGTCTCAAAGCAAAAAACAGGAGTCTCCTTTTCTCCTCCTTTAAGGAGCCCAGATTGTGTCTGCTACTCTTTTCACCAGGCTGTTATAGAAGGCTTTGTCATCTGTTGGTTTAGACTTCGAGGGGTTAGTACAAACCTATTCCTCTGAACCTATTCTTCTGGGTTGTCAAGCTCCTTTTCGGCTTCCTCCTAGTGAGGATCGGGGGTTACCGGTGCCTCAAGTGCATTTTGTTCCTCTTCGACATCCAAAGTTGTGGAAGGTCTGGAAGGAATTCTGTATTCAATTAGGGCGTCGTCAGTCATTTTAACATTGAAGGAGCGCATTCATTTCCGCTTCAAACCTTCCTCTCTTTTCCACCTGTAGGCCCTTTGACATCTTTGCGTTGGAGTCTTTCTTGATGTAGAGGTTTCTGCCTCCGAAGGCTTGGTGTTTTCCTTCAGGGCATCCCAACCCGAGCTGGTCTTCGATGTCGACGATTTGCCCTCGTCTGTACCAATTTGTATGGGATCCATGGGACTCCTTTGGTCGTGCATGACCCTCGGTTGCCGTTATCTTTGGCGTCTGGGCAGCCTTGTACGCTTTCTTTTCGTAACCCTTGCTATCCAAGAGGTGAGGGATATTGGTTACCTTTTCCAGTCTCATTTTGACGTCCTTCGCTGCACGTTTTTTTCTCTGTGTCCACTTGGAGGATTTTGACATCTTAATGCCCCCGCAATGGACTGCTTATCACCCCCCATATTACATTACTCATGACATGGTCAGTGCAATCACTAATGCCATCTCAAATGACATCACTCATGACATCATCCAATGAGCAGGTTTTGTAAATGCTTCTGACACTAAGATGTATATTAAGCTAGTGCATAAATTAAATTACTATTCTTTTTAGACTACTAATAGGCGATACTGTTTCTAGTATAGGTCTTCGGAGTGGCTGTATGACCCTCAGCATGGAAGTGGGTGTCTGAGTGCTTGCCATATGTATGTAAGGGGATGTATAGGTGAATAAGGGTGTGTAAGTGGCTGTATGGGTGTGTGAGTGATTGTATGAGAGGCTGTATTGGGGACAGGGAATGACTGGCTGTATGTGCGAGTGAGTGGCTGCCTTAGTGGCTATATGGGTGGAAGAGTGCTTCAGTGGCTGTTTTTGTGTGCGAGTGGCTCTATGGGTGGGTGAGTGGGTGGGTGTGTGTTAGTGGCTGGGTGGTTAAGTTAGTGGCTGTTTTAATGGATGTATGGGTAAGTAAGTCGCTGTTTTGCACAGTAAGTGCCTTAGTGACTGGATGGATAGGTGAGTGAGTAGGTGTGTGACTGCTTGTATGGATGTGTGAATGGGTATATAAGTGGTTAACTGGATTAGTGAATGGATGTATGAGTGGTAGTATGGGCGAGTGGCTATGGGTGAGTGAATGCTAGTATGGGTTGCTGTGTGAATGAGTGGTTGTATTAGTGAGTGGTTCTGTGAGTGACTATGGGAATGAATGCTAGTGGGAGAGGCTGTGTGAATGGCTGTATGGGTGGGTGATTTGGTTGTGTTAGCAGCTGTGTGAGTGAGTGTGTGAGTCGTTATGGGAATGGGTTTGTGAATGGACGTATGAGAGGTTGTATGGGGTGCAAGGGGGTGTGCGAGTGGTTCTGTGGATATCAGTAATTTCATTTGAGCTGCATTAGTGATGTCATGGACCATGTCATGAGTGATTTAATATGTGAGGTAATAAGCAGTGCATTGCAGGGGTGCAAGTTAAAGTTCGCTCCGGTAACAAAAACTACTGAAATTCAATCATTTTGTACAAGTGGAATCTAAGCCCAACATTAACGTCCTTGCAAAGTTTGTTTTTTTCCAGTGAATTTCAAAGATTTTTTAAATTCTATTTCCTAAACATAATGTCCCTGTAACCTTTGACTAAGTAAATTTCAATTTAAAAAAAAAAAACTTTTGATTACTAACTGTAACCGGTGACCTTTGAGAGTGGGTGTTTGAGTGGCTGTGTAGGTCGGTGAGTGGGTGTGTGAGTGATACTATGCATGTTGGGCATTTGCATACTTTAAAAATGTTTTTAAATGGGAGAACCATGGACTCCGCTCTAAACCGGAGACAACAAGAAAGAAACCACTCATCACAGTCACTATGTATCAGATTGTGCTCCAATAAATCATTGATGAATTCGAATCCATCAATGATTTCATATTGTTTATCAACGTGGAATACGAGGGGAAACACATGTTTTGCCTTCAACAGGCACAAGAAGTTAGGATTTTTTCATCTTTACTGAAGTGGAGCTTCAACTGGGTCACCGGCTATGCTTATATTTGTAAGCGCTTCCCGTTCAGGTTTAATTTCTGTGAAATCAGTGCCAGGGCCAGAATCGAACCTCATTTTTTTTTTTTCACAGGAGGGTGGAGGAGTCATGCACCTTGCCTGGCCTGATTTCAGTCCCGGGGACCCCATTTACCAGGGCCTGTCCAGGTCTCCTTGGGTGCCATGGCCGTACCCTGGGCACCCAGTGTGCATTTTGAGGACCGCGGGGGGAGCCTCAAGGCCCCGCAGTCACAGCCGGCTCCCCGCCTTCTGCGGGAGCCAGAACTGCTCCTACACGCAGGGAGCTGCTGGAAAAGGAGCTCCCTGTGGGCAGGAGCAATACTTTCATCTCTTTACCTGCACGCATGTCTGAGGACAGGGAAAGCTGAAACCTTTGCTTCCAGCAAGCAGGAGCACTTAAAGCAGAGTGATGGTTTTACCTTAGCGAAAGCTGTCACAGCTCCCGCCGAGGAAAAGCAAACGGCTATCTCCCGAGGGTGGGCCCTTTGGGAGCTAGCAGGAGCAAGCCCAGAGGGGTGGTGCCCCCCAAGGCCATATATGGCTCCAGAAGGAGGGTAGGGGTGGCACATGACAACCCTCCTTTGTTCTGTACAGGCCGGCCCCGGGGAGGTGGTGGTTCCTGGGCACGTATATTGTGGGGAGGTAATGGGCCACTGGGAGGTGGTGAGGCAGGCAGTCCAGGCAAACCCCCTCTTTAATGCTCATTTTAGCCAGGGGCGGCAACGTATCCCCCCCTTAATATTAGCCTTAGCCCCGGGAAGCTGGTGGTCCCCGGGGCATTGTTAAGCTCTTGACGGGGGGCCCTGTGCTGCATGCCCCCGGGACCTGGCCCACTTGGGGGTTAGAAATTATAACAAGCGCAGGAGACTCCTTTTTTTGTTTTTACATTTTTTAAATGGCTGCCAAAACTTCCTGGCTGAAGTGCTGGCAGTCAATCAGAGCTCTGCAGATCTCTGCATGAGCTCATTATTTGCAAAGGCTTCAAAACCCAAGATATACAAATTTGGATTTCCTTTAAAATCCCAAAAAATACCAATAGAATATAAACCAAAAAAACAGAACCAAAGCTACCCTTTTGCCAAATTTGTTGCAATTCCGTCCAGCTGTTTGGGCTGTCGACAGGTCTGAGACATGTTTAAAAGGCTACTTAGGTGGGTGGCACAATAAGTGCCACAGACACACTAGGAGCATTTAATTTACAGGCTCTAGGTACCTGTAGCACACTTAACTAGGGTTTTATAGTAAATTAAATGAGCCAATTGAGAATAAGCCATTTTACCATGTTTACAAGAGAGCACAAGCACTTTAGCACTGGTAGCAGTAGTACTAAGGCCAGCAAAAATAAGAGGATTGAAGGCATACATTTTGGGGAAAACCACGCCAAGGATGCCAGGTACAACAGGAAGCACAAATGCAGCTGTTACTACCTGAATGAGCAAACGCAAGTACATAGTGAGTTAAGGCAAATATCTGCATTTCGTAAAGACTGCCATCATCGATTGTGTAGCACAAAAAGGAATGCTAGGAAAATCATAATCAAACAAAGAAAAGGTTTCCTTGATCAGATTCTATTCTCTCCTTAAAAGTCATGAGAATTCCTAGTATTTGGAGACAAAGGGACTGGGATAGTGTAGCGGTTTGTGGTCTGCATGGCACAGGTGAGGAGGAACAAGTTCTTCAACCAGCCACTTTTTATAGTGTAACAGTACAATAAATGGTTTTATTCATCAAGGAAAAGACATTCACACATTGTGAAGGAAGAGGCTATATTTGAGATGATAGTTTATAAGCACTTATAAAGAGTTCTTAAAATGTACTGGGGTACTAGCATCAGTTGGCTACAGAGGTTTATGTTTAGCGAAAACATGCAAAACATTAACATTTGTTTAATAAATGCAAAATGTGTATAACATCCAATTTTAAAAAGTATTTTCTGACACTACTCTTACCTGTCAAATCCATTCCAACAGCACTCGAATTTATCAAAGATACAGTCGTTTTCATATAGTGAACAAAGCTTACTCCGTAGATATTCATGAACCTGAAAATATTTTTAACAATTAAGACTGAAATTGATGAAATAAATAGCTTAATACTTCAAAATACCACAAAGATAATTTAACTCACTTGATATGTTTCTACTGGTCTATTTTCCATATTGAGATCCCAAACTTTAACAGAAAGGTAGTCTCTTGTCATCATGTATCGACCGCTGTGACTAAATTTTACATCCGAAATTGAGGATATTATTTCTGAAAAAAATGATCTGCTACTGGGATCTTCAGGTTCCTCAAAAACTGCAAATAAGATATTAAACATTTCAGTTGCAACTACTGCTACATCCTCAAGCAGCATACATTTTAACACACAGCACTGAAGCACAAACTAACTTTTGAGGATCTGGTATTCGTAGTTATTAATCACTCCTTCTCAATACTCGTCAGAAAACAGGTGACAGTCTAGGAAATGTAATACCCTTTGCACCATAGAGTAGGTGTACTTGTTTACAAAAAGTGCAGACACGCTGTGCTTAGGTCATTTCCACTACACATGTTCCACCATCCAGAGCAACATTCTTCCTCTTCACGTATTCGACAAGTCAACAGCCCGGGAAACACAGCTGAAATAGCAGGTGGGTTGCATGGAAAAAGGAGAGTGATAGAGCCAAGGATTGCAATAAAAAAGGGTCTTTAACCAATTAATTTATGAGCAGGTTAAGTCAGTGCTCCTTTTTCAATGGTCCAGAGGGGGATCATAAATAGGGCTCTCGATTTTATGGCATTTATTTTATTGACATTTCTATCTGTACTTATTTATATTTATTTTTTCCTTCTTTTCTCTGTGTTTATCCATTTTTTCCGTAGAAATGAAGCAGCAATGGGTATTTTTCCACACTTATTTAACTAAAAACGTTATATTTCCATTTGCATGTCCAAAAGGCTTCAGCAGTATACAGTGCACAACCGTTATCTGAAAACACTGGCATTGCAGAATAGCATAAATAACTGTAGATCTGCACTTAATTAAGCTTAATTAGGAAATCTATTGTCTTTTTTCATTTCCCCTACCTCTTAATCCATACACCTACTGACCTGACACTCATGAATAGCAGTAGAAAAAAAAGCCAAAGAAGCTCTAATTTTCTGTATTTAAAAATAAAAACAGACAGGAAAATAGTTCTCTTGAATGTATCTGTAAAAATCCGTAAAAATAGACAACTATGAGTCCTAATCATAAAGTATCTGACAAGCGAGGAGAAGGCAGCTTACAGACCAGATACAGGGCTTAGCCAAACAGGTGCTATTATACAGTTTAATCAAACTGAGTATTTGACAGACCACTTGTATCCAATGCTGAAGGTGTGTGTACTTGCTTATGAAGTGGCTTAGTGTACAAGGTGTAGGACTGGACAGTCACTTAGGCTGCTATGATTCAGAGGGAATGTAGGTTCATATAAAACACAGAAGGAACTACTCTGAACAATACTAGGGAACACAAACCACGAACCAGTAGTCTCTTGAAATTTCATAAGGTTGCTTTCTTGGTGAATAATCATCATCAGAGGTACAGTGTTGGCCTTTCAGACAGACAGAACTTGCCTGGTGATTTAAAATTGAATGAGCACCCTTAACATACAGACTGCAAACTTTCTTATTCGTTAGAGAGTGCAAATGGAAAAAACTTCCATTATTCGTCTTCTGGGAAAGTATTACAAATGATTGAGGAAGCACAAAAAGGAGTTGTTTGCCTATTCTGGAATTTATTAGCACTGTCCACAGAGCATACGTTATCAAAGATACCCTCGGAAAAGACCACAGGTTTAAAACAGCCCAGCTCAAACAGTGACACATTCATTCTTTTATAGTTAGTTCATGCGCAGATAAAGAGCTCAATTCAGTTCAAAGCAGACATCCAATTTAGTTCTGCAACTATGCATCACTTTCATGATGTACCCTTGGATGATAACATCTTAAAATAATGTAAGTAAATTGTGCATTAGTAAGAGCCACAAAACAGCATCCTCAGAAACATTCTATCAAATCACAAAGTCATTTGTGCTACCATATCAAATTTTAGGTACCGCTTCATCATAATTTACACCATTGTTTTTTGTGCAAAATGTTTTATATTAATCTCATTACTATGCTCATGACAACCATCAAGTCAACAGTTTCCCTCCAATTACAAACTAAAAAATACTACGCCTTGAACAACAGATACTGGATACTTCTTATGCATCATTTCTGGGGTTTTTCTGGGCTACAAAAAGTCTACTTTTTTCTCGTCACAAGGAAATTAGGTAAGCTGTTCACACATCGTATACGCTCCTTGAGAACAAGGCAGAGGCCATGGACTGCCATCCGGATAGAGGACTATCTGTCCTATTTGGAGATCCCAGTCTGCCCAGTGCGATTCCAATGCTTTAACAGCTCCACCGTTCTGCTGAGCTGGTGGCATTTTTAAACTGAACAATGTGCAGGCAGTTTTCTCCTGGTGTGTCATAGGGCACTCTACATTTCCCTGCCCCTGCCAGACCTTGCATACCAGAGACTAACAGGGAAAAGGAGACTTGTTGAGGATAGGTTGACCATCAATGTGACTTGGTGGCTTCTTGAGGTGTCGGCCGCGATTTGATAGACTCTAAACAGAGTCAAACTAACAATATGTAAAAGAGGTCTTAGTCTTTAAATCATTTGCAATCCTACCTGTTCGATGATTGCAAAGATCTTTCTGCAATGAAGCTGGTTCAGAGTCTGTAGGCTCTTCAGTTCACCCAGTTGGTAAAAGCTCCTAAAGATAAGGCTGGACATATATATGGATCCTGCCTTTTCCAACTTATCTGGTCTTATGATAGGAACTCTGCTTCCTTTGGCTTGGACAGACCCTCATGTTATTTCCTTTTATGTCACCCGCAGTCAGTGTCTGGCTCGCACAGACAGCTAAGGAGACCTTGGTCCAAGATTGACCCCACTGTCTTTTGCGAGACTCTCCACCTCTACTTATTGGATTAGATGATTCAATAGAGGGATGCACTTTGAAGATAAACCATGCATTATAATGCGTCCTGGACAAGACTCTGCCTCTCTTGAATGTGCAGAGATCTAAACAACATTTTCACCACCCCCTGGTTTAATCAACATTTATTAGAGATTAACACAAATTAGAAGTCACTGGAACGTATTTGGCACAGATCTTTTGATGAGGGCACTAAACAGATCCCTAAAAAGACTATTAAAGAGTACTACAAATCTATTAGTGCAACTAGACTTGTGCATCAAGCTGAGAATTTTGATAATCCCAATTTGTCTACAGAGCTTTAATAGGTGGTGGCCTGGTCGATCTTTGCAGCCAGATTTCTCTAGATTGTCCAGTGAGATGTTTTTGGTCCTCCATGCATCGCTATGCCCAGGTTCCATGAGTTAAATGAGCCAACGCAGACGGGCTTTCATTTAATTACTTGGCCATGAAATTGTGGACCCTCACCCGTGCAGTCTTCCAAAATGGAGTTTTAATTTTGCAAACTCCTTAAAAAGGGGCTTTTCCCCCAAAAATAGAATATTACTGCAGCTTCTAGAAATGGTTATTGAGGTGAAGCAACATTGGCCTATTTTTCCGCTGGCTCTTTCGAGCTGGGAAACCTTGGTTGGGGAGCTACATGCTCTACAAATTCCATAAAAAGAAATACTGGTTACTATTGGTCCATGTCATTTTCCAATCAACTATGGAGATCTGCATTTCCCAAAGACTACTCCCTCAGCCCTAGTGCCCAACTACTTTCAAAAACCTAGCTTTAAAAAGAAGTCCATGTTCGTCAACTCAAGGTACTGCTTTGTTAGACTTATTTAAGATCAAGCTGCAGTAGTTTTAAAAAAGACTGAAATATTTTTGTAAGATCCATGGTGCTAAGCTGTTGAGCAATGTCACATGGGGATGGAAGATACTTTGTTCATTCGTGTTAGGTCAAATCTGCACAACAAACATATTAAGAACTTGTAAAGGGTGAAGATTGGTTAACTACAACAGGTTTTACATCAGTCTGAAGCATAGTTGTATGCTCTCATTAGAGGCTTTTCCCTTCTCCATTACATTGAGAATGACAAATTTTGCTGGAAATCATACACAAATTCTGCCACTACTCAGAAAGTTTTCTATGCAAAGTTTATTATTATGGTGATATTGGCAGTTGCATACCAAAGAACCTTTAGTGATCCACCATTTGTGTCTTTTAGCAAAGGTCCCTGCTTAGATTAGTCTTTCAGAAGACGTGTGATCATAACATTTAGCTCTTGGGGAAATATTTTGCATCCCTGAACTACGAATAAATGATCTCAGCATTAGAAATATCTTAGTGAGAGATATTTGGCCTGAGTTCCAGCATGTACCTGCACTTTTTCTTATCAAAGACCCTGTACAGTTAGGGAGTCCAGCTGGACACACAACGCACCATAACATGTATGGTATGATCGCCTGGATGGGCATGTCCCGAGTCCATCATGCTTTCCAGAGCTTAGGTAATTTAGAGGTAGCTTGGGGCCTTGTGACAAGGGTACCGCAGGAATAAGACTGAAGACTAATTGAATTAAGCACCAGCTTGTCAAGTGTAGCTAGTTAAACAGATGAAACTTTGTCTCAAATGACAAAGAAGTTATTCTGCCTACTCTATGCGGTATCTTATACCAAAACAGAAAAAAGCAAAAAGGTGGTTATTCAATAGCATGTTATATAGTTGAGCAATATGCTAATGCTGCATGGGTAAATTGTGTCAAAATGGAAGATAACGGGCTGTTATTCCCAGTTTATCAATCTAGATGTGCATCATAAATGTAAAAAGATGATGCATGGATAAGCTCATAAGGTTGGAACAGACAAGGTACACATCTGGTTTGCCAAACAGTTTGGACTGGGTGATTAAAATTAGTTCCCAAGTTGACAATTACTCATGGGTTCTCATTTCTGAACTGGGGTAAAAGCTGTATCCAGCGAAAGTTCCAATGCAAATGGTTCACATTTGCTCCCATATATGCCTGATAAAAGGATGTTATCCGTCAATTTACCCTCTTAACATAAATGCATGTCTGTGAGGCATCATAGGGGGCTGGTAGCTAAGGGCTAATGATTTGGTAGCAATATCAGATTTTTCATTATTTTTGGCTTAAAATACAGTACAAGCTTTTCACAGAGGTCAGGGTTTGCACATTGAGAGTTTCTTTGGTTAGCTCGCAAACGTTATTAAATATTGATTATTTGCCTAAATTGTGCATTTACAATGCTCTTCCGTGTACATCTTACATGTAATCTGTTCTGTATCCTACCTATTTCAGATTCAATGCTTGCTGTTGACAATATCCCTCCTGTTGTCCAGTCCACCTTACAACACTGTTGTTTCTTTTCAACAAGTCAGTTTTCCCCAAAGTCCTGGACGTACTACTGTACTGAGTCTCTAAGCAATATTCAGAGATGCTTAATTTGTTGACCTCTTTGGTTGGCATTTCCAACCTCATGAAAAAGTTTTGAATTTGCTTTGCCCAAGTGTTTAACAGATAATTTGCCAGGTCTTTTTCTTTATTAGCCCTATTCTGTGTTAGAAAATGTAGCAAAACATGTTTAACAATATCAAGTTTCACATCTAGGGTCTACTCAAGTATATCATTTAGACAGGGCATGCTATAGCCTGCTCCTGCTAAAATGATAGATGTTTGTGTATATCCTGCATTTTTCAGCCATCCTTTCACGTCTTCAACAGAAGCGCTTGAACTTGATACACAGCTTCTCCAATGTGAATACCAAAGACACTCCACCTCTTCGATAAATCCATTTTTCTTCATTATGTAATTAAGAGAAGCACCAAAATAGTAATTGCTTGCTGAGACGTTTCTGTAAAGCATAGCATTGGTTTTTCCAAATTAAGTTGCGTGCAAATTGATTTTATTTTCATAAGGAGCTACCTTATTTTACTGTGTGGACTGCTTCAGCTTTAAGGCAGTAGGTTGTGTAACAAAGCCCCAAGGTTTGTGTGTTTGTAAACCTCCAACCCAAACAATCTCACTTTTTGAATTTACTGCAATATTGGCTTCAGATCATCTTTAGGGGCCATTAAGCCACTAAAGGGCCAAGTTCTGGGATTTTGTAGCCACTTTTTGTTGAATAAATCTTTGGTTTGGGTTCCCAAAGCCTGCTTTAGGTTTTGTGGCATTGTGCATATGAAACTCTGACCTGAAAGTAGTAAATATAATTTCTCAAATAAAGTATTCTAACAAATTACTGGTCATGCCTAGGCTTTAGTTAAAGGAATGGCCAGCTAATTGAGTCCAAAATAAGCTTCTGCTAGGGTAAGGACTTCTTAAAAAGACTTTAATAAATAAATACATTAAAAAAAAACAGTTGCGAACCAAATGTGGTATTTGAAAGGTGATACCAATGCATTCTCTCTTTCTGGCATCTTCAAGGGCAAGTATTAGTGTATAGAAACCATAAGCAGCGGCTCTTCCCTTCAAATGCAAAGGAAGAGTGTACATGTCTTGTAGAGAATGTGATCATACTCCGGAGACAAAATTTAAAAGCCATACTGCAGGTACTACGGGGCATGCAGTCATGCTGATTGATGAAAGCTTGTAATGAAAAATGCTGTCCCTTCATAATTTACAGCTGGCTCCTCCCCAGAGTCCTGTATGCAGCCAGTCAGTGGATGTGTTTGTTTTCTTTTTTAATACCACTGGTTATAAAAGGCTACTACTCCATTTTGGAAGCAAACCCGCCCACAGCTTTGCACTGGGGTGTAAAAGCAGAGCAAACCAAAGCGAGAACTTATCCCACTCGATTTGTTAATAATAGTATCATTAAGTTGGAGAATGCCATTCATATTAGCCGATTGATCGGAGCAAATTATCAATGGAAATGCAACGTTACGCACGCCCTGGCCAAGGAATGACCTTGCTCCGACACACTTTCCTTTCTTCAGCCTGCAGTTCTCCCTTTTGAGTCCTCCTTTTGTCTGTAAAATGCCAAGAAAATCAGTTCTAGCAATTAGGAAGGTCAGTTACACTAGGCTTGGAAGAAATGTCAGACATTGAAATGGATTACATTAAGGAATCTCGTGTTTTATGTCATTTAACTATGATACGACTCAACTCTATGGCATTCATTTTATCAGCATGAAAAGAATGAAGCTGTGCAAAGATTCAAACTAATGTTGTACATACAATAGGAAGTTGTTTGCACCAGTAGGGCACTAAATTACTTCTCCGGGTAGAAACTTGTGACCTTCAGGTAACACGGGGGAAACTACCTTAGATGCAAGAATTAAATGAGACACAAAATCAGGCTGCTTTTTTTCATTATTGACAAACTGGACTAGGAAACACACCATTAGGTCGAAAGTCATTCACTTGTGGCAACAAATTCCTTCCAATTCATCTGAGCCTCATCACGTGGCCCATATGTTTAATATATTTCTCAACAGTGCCCAACCATTTCCAGTATGCAGCTACAGACCCTGGGCAAAAATCATACTCAAGCTCATCTGTATAGAATCTTGCAGCCGCCTTCTTTGTTCTACACACGTGGATGATTTACTGGCCCCACTACTCTAGGGCTGGAACCCTGATCCAATCCTCAAACGTATAAGCTCCAGTACTTTCTAATCTGGGAAGGGCTTTTCTTTGCGAACCCTTGGAGAACATCTCCTCAACTGCTTTTTGTTTTCACAAATCCAATTTACCGATTTTGCACTGGAATTCTACTGACAAATGAGCACTGTGAGAGCAAGATGGCTGCAGTGTGAGGTGGCCATAATGCAGCTCTCCTACCAGCTGTCAGACTTAAACCGGGTGTAGAAAAAACCCTGCGGAGTATACTCTTGGAGGCCTTGGTAGAGTTTTGGCGTGCTGTAATTTAGCAATCAAAAGCTTGTGGCAAGAGACAGGATAGTACACTCATAGGGAGAAAGTGTTTGCTTGCCTGCAAGTGCCTGGCTGTTGCAGCAGTGAGCTGTGCAGATTGCAGTCATTGTTGTGGATGCAGTTCGGTGTTCAAAATGGGTCCCAAAACGGCTGGTGCTATATTTGTCCTGGAAGGCAAAGGTACCTCTCTAACGGCTGCTACACCCCAAATACCAGTGGGCTCAGGAGTGGCAGAGCCAACAGGCAGCATTGTACTACGCCAGAGTGTGCGGTGCCTCCCACCTGCCGGGAAGACAGATTCGACAGGGGAGAAGAATGGGAAGGGCAACCTCTGCCTTCTCAATGCACCACAAGTACTACAGTTCTGGAGCTTCTACATAGTCCTACTGGTTCAACAGGTCTGTGACAGCTGGTAAGGGCAAAAGGAAGCCTGGTGAGTGGTGAGCCACCCAGGTCAACAGCAGAATTATTGCCAATGGATCCGACTGAGCATGAACGTGAGGGAGGCGTTACAGCTGCGAAACACCGGCAAGATCTGTATATTGTGAAAAACAAGGTGAATTATATTGCCCTTTCGTTACCGCTTGAGGCAAACATGGGGGGTTCTGAAGATCTCGCACAAGAACGTCAAGGTTCTACATCTGACTTTGGCATGAGAGAGTCGCTGTTCAGGGATGGTTGTGACCGTGGCCTCCAGTCTAAGGTGGCAGAGTTTATGAGTGCTACCTCAAATAGTGCAGTCCCCCAAAACCTGTATCCCTCAGGCATAAGAAAATCTCAGATTGGCGCTATAATAGCCATCTCTGACCCGGACATCAACGACTGCTTCTTCCCCTTTTCGGATGGGACAGAATGGTCTGTAGATGGCTCAGGATCGCTTGCAGAGTCTAGTGACAGTGCACCTGATGATTTCACTAGCGGCCATCCTTTCACATCGGTTCAGAAGGTGTTGCAAGCATCGGGTGAAAGGGGTCTCAATTGGGACTATTCAGCAACTGACCAATTGAAGTTTTCTAAGAGGTTCTTAGCTCTAACCCACCTGCTTTATAGTATATTATTCAATGAATTATGCTGCATCTGGAAGAAACTCTATTAGACGGCTGCAGATCTCAGGCAACAATACGCAAGCTACAGCGGGTTGTTCGAAAAGTAGCTAAGTCATATGATGCCAATGTGGAGTGCCTAACTGACCTTGATTCCAGAGCTGCTGATCTCATAGCCAGGCAGAGGCCCATGAATTTCAGATAACGGACATTCAGTGGAAGTTAGGGGACCAGGAAAATCACCAAAGACGTAATAACTTGCAGATGCTTGGAGTTCCAGAGGGTAAAGATGGATCGGATGAACGCTCATTCATTTTGAATTTGTTTTGTCAGGCATTCCAAAAACTGGAGATTAAACTGGGCCCAGGAGAACCAACAAGCCCTGGGGTCCCTTTTGTGCAGAAACACTGGTCAGGGAAGATGAGAAGCCACGGGCTATCCTGGTATAGATTGGGAATTTCCTATTGAAACAGTCAATTTTTGCGAAGGCCAGGTCAGAAGCCAAGCATTCAGTGGGAGACTGTTCCTTCTTCGTCAAGCAGGCCCGATTTCTGCCACATAATTGTGGAGAAGCAATGGCGTTTACGGCAAATAATCAAACAGTTTCAAGATAAAGGGCCCCAGGCTTTTTTTGACCGAACCCAGCAAGTCTGAAAGTTGTCTGGAAAGATCGGAATCTGTTCTTTACGTCCGAAATAAAAGCAAAAGAATGTTTGTTGTAAATAAGTATATAAAACTTTAGACTTGTGGGGGTTTCATTCTAGGGCTGTGCTTTGATAAGGCCATAAGTGGATGCCCCCCCCCCCTTTTGTGTTCTTTATTCATGTTTTTGAGAAGCATGCTTTGTGTAATTTGGATTTGTTCATGAGTGGATTTTGTTGGTCTGGGTGGCTGGTAAAAGACTGCTCATCTCAACAGACCAATGCGTGGTCTGTATGGTTCTGAGGGTTGGGTGGGTAGGTGGGGGAGGCGGGGGTCAGGCATCTCTAGGGATGGTTGGGGAGGAGGTAGAGGTATATGGGGGGGGGGGGGGGACATACAAAAATCCCAAAGAGTGTCCAAGGGAAAAAACAAAAGAGGGCGAGAAGGTAGGACACGATCTTAAGTTACTATGCATCGTTGAAGGTCTGAAAACAATGATGCAAAGAACGGACATAGGAATATTCTCTTGGCTATCAAATAGGTAAACTATCCACATGTTCAGTCAATGTGGGAGGCCTTAACGATGAGGTCAAGCCGAAGAGGATGGCAGAGACACTCAGGTCCCTAGTTCCTGAGGTTATATGTTAACAGGGAATGAAAATTCCATGGATAAAGAGGGAATTGCTGACAATTAGGGGGTAAACTTTGTTAGCATGCATGACCCAAGCGCCACAATTAGGGGTCTTATTATTGCAACAAAAAAAGTATTGAACCTGCCAAGCAGAAGCAGGTGGATAAGTGGGCTAGGTGGGTGGTTGTAAAGCTACCAGTTGGGTGATGGTCTGTTCTATTTATGGCTCTAATCAGGATGATTCGAATGTACTGGAAGCGCTAGAAGTAGAGTCAGCGTCCTGGCTAGTCCCATTAATAATCTGTGTTGATTTAAAAAATTTCCTTGATGTAGGAAGGAATCAAATGACTAAGTGTCATGGGAGAAAACCCCTAATTCATGAAGCCATGGCATCACTTATGGACAGTCATGGGTGGTATCCCTTATGGACAGTCATGGGCTTGCGGACATATGGGATGTCAAGAAAGCACTGAATCCTGGATTTACGTATTTTTACTTTCCACACAGAGAGTATGCCCGATTAAATTATTTTCTGCTCTCCGTTGGACAAGTTGGCAAGGCTGAAATTAAGAAACTACCAAGGCTTTTTTCAAGTGGACTTGTGATAGGAAATAGCTTTGAAATAACCTATTTGTTGAGCACATGGATGGTCATTTTTTTGTATGAACAGATACAATGCTTCACGGGGGATGGTGTCAAGTTTTAACTATGTTTCCGCAGGAACGTCATGGACATGAAGAAAGAACCACAACTTCCCCAAATCGCCTATTGCACCAAACAAGGTCAAAGTGACAATGGTAACATGGGGAAGAAGGGAAACAAAACAAGGAGAGATAAGGGTCCCATGTCGAATCCCAGTCTGCAACACGACTAGGCAAGAACAAGGCACACAACTGCAAACAGGAGAGAAGAACAGAAAACTGTTAAGTGTCCCTTATTCTCTCTAATGTCCTATTCAAACCTTAGGATTCCCTTCTTCTGAGTCATTCAAATAACTAAGGTTGTCAGGCATGTGTCTGGGTCTGGAGGGAAACAATAAGGAACTACTAGTTAGAGGGCAACTTAATTAAAAGGAATGAAATGGAATAAAAGGTCCTATGCTAAAACCCAACTTTGTTACAAGACTTCTGTTTAGCATAATATGATTCACCAAAATAAATGTATCCTGGTGACCAAATAAAATGTGTAACCTTAATATTCAGGTATGATATTAAATGTCCTTTTTCTTCCTTGTACAGGTAACTAAATTCCAGACAGAAGGAACGGATGCCCACAGCGTCAGGAACACAGGATTAGATAAGTATATGCAGGGGCAAGGAAAACTGAAATAAATGTCAGCGCAAAGCACTATTACCGTCTTATGTCAGTAATGCAGCCTTTTTCTATTTTCTTTTCTTTTAGGGCAGCGGGTAGTCGGAGAGGACTGAATGCAGCAGGCAGAAAAGGCGCACCGAACAGGAACACCGAGAGAGGAGATCCAGAAAGCAGAACACCGCAACGAAGCAGGATCCAGACGCCCCGGAAGTGCTGAGAAAGACCCGGAAGGTAAGCCACACAATCCTGAAACTGGATCGCGAAGCGTTGCCGCTCGGGGGTGGCTGCGCTTTGACCTTTGGAGTAAAAATATTTGGTCCCCTTTGATCAAATGGGGG
Source organism: Triturus cristatus (assembly GCF_964204655.1). NCBI lineage: Eukaryota > Metazoa > Chordata > Amphibia > Caudata > Salamandridae > Triturus > Triturus cristatus. The sequence goes on from NC_140580.1 coordinate 478,654,694, forward strand.
ACCGGCTATTTAAGGCACGATGATTGGTTAACCCCCCGACCCCTAATATAAAGAGCAGTAGCCGACTACTCTCGAACGAGCAGGGAAACTAGACATAAAGGAGGTGGTTCAGCGTCAGATTTGCTGCATATAGCAATGGTCCGATTTGCGTTGGGCTTTTGACATATCTAGCGCGGTCCCAAAGTGATGGGAATAGATTGCCTATATTTATATCTGGGATGACTTATTAATTGAATGCCCTGTCTTTTTTATGATGTCTTATGATCCAGTGGAACGTGATATGTGGTTAAATTGTTCAATGCATTTGTTTCTTTAACAAAGATTGCTATTTGCCCTGTGAATTTAATATAATGAATTAATTTCATATGCTTATGTCGCATGAAATAAAAATATATTTAAAAAAAGAATTCTACTGACAAATATGGACATGGCAAAAGCACTCCTCTTCATAAAGTCAGATGGATTATCTACAGGATTTAAAGTCTTAAGGGGTAGATTTATTCCAATATAAGCAAACCCTCTACTAACCAATGGTACCTCCCCAACCCTTCTGTGCCAGGCTGGTGCAAAACTAGAGTTGCCGGTCTCTGTAACAGGTGTGAAAAGGGAACGATATGAATTTACCTTAGGTTAACTAATAGCCAGCTGCCACCAGTTTTGCAGAGGTGGAGGGAAGCCACTGTAACAAGGCTCAGGTGTGTAGATTATTTTAAAAACCCTGCATAGCCGGACTGAGACCAATAGTTATAGGGCACTTTCCATCAAAACTCTGGAATAGAGATACAGCAAATTAAAGAACAGACTGCACACCAAGTGTAGACTTGATAAAGTGGTAAACACTACTGCTATACACAAAGGGAGGGGCAAATAGGGAGAAGGGTTCTCAAAGAGAAATATACAACACATTAAGATTTAAACTACTCAAAAATAACATGCATCAGTAGAATGAGGAAAAATGTCCTGAGTCAACGAACCAGAGATATGGTCAGCAGGAACTAAGGACTGGAGAAATATTAGGATAGGTAAACCTTAGAGTTGCTTCTTAAAGGCCAAGGATGGAGTTAGTTTTCTGTAGCTGGGAGATTTTGATGCTGGTACTGCTGCTACAGCAAAAGACTGCTTGCCATCTACGATTGTCTTACATTTAGTTACTTCGAAAAGTAGAAAGTTCTTACTTCACAGACCTCTGGATAATCCAGGGATATTGAGCAATTTAGCAAGATGTTATGGATTATTGTTACGCAACTCCTAGTGGACAAAGATGCACAGTTTAAATTGCATTCAGACTTTGATGGACATACACTTTCCAACTGTCATTAATAACTGCTGTGCTGTTGACATATTTATTCTTTCAATGGGATACTCTTGCCATATAATGCAGGATTGCTTGGCGTGGAGTTAGGAGCAAGGTAATGCCTTTCCAAAATCTAGCTTGGCAATGAAAAGGGCATGCACAACTATTTTAAGTTGCTCGTTAGTGAGGAGTGGCTTGACTTTTCTCATTTTATGCAGCTGATTTGGAAATGTACAGTTTTCGTTAGGTTGTACCTGAGTGATGTGAAGGTGAAAGCTGAATCCACTGAAGCCGAAAGATTTGATTGTTTGAACTGGAGAAGTAAAAAAACGACTTTCAGGTTTAGGAAGCTCAAAAGTGTCTAGTCTACTTTTCTTGCTAATGTGGAGAATTTCTCTTTCATGCAAACTTGAGGCAAATTCTTAGAACAACCATGCCCTGGATATTTGATGTTTTTACGCGTAGGTATGTTTCAGCAGTAGCTTGACACCAGACTAATTCATGATCAATTCATATAGATAATAGAAGTGTTGGAGCTATGAATGAGACTTGAGGAACCCCCACAATTCATATATGCTATGCAAGAGGAGTGCTCACCGATTATCAGGGTATGGGTCTGTCCTTAAGGAATGAGGTGAACCAACTGAGTACAGAGTCTCTGAAGCCTACGCAATGCTCCAGAGTTGTGATTAGACTCCCATGACCAATGATTTTGAAGGTTGCAGTAAGGTCAAGGAACTTTATTTTCAAGTGTCACCGCTGTGTAAAATCTGATGCATCTTATCCACAACGCTTAGGGTAGCAGACTGTGATGAAACTGGTCTGGACGGTTTCAACAATTGTTCTGCTACGAGATCCAAGCTTTTTCATCAGGATCCAGCCTTCATAAAGGTATTATTCCCACATTAGCCGTGAGAAGATGTTTATTCAGCACAGATACCATGAGTGTGGCAGTTCTCTGTGGAGAGATGATATGCAACCCGCAGTGGTTTGTTTTAAGAAAGTTAAAGGCATCGGTATCTGCTTAGTATTAAGGGATTGGATAACAATGGACAAAGCCTAGAAAAGTAACTTTTTATTGACACCGGCCTTCTTCCCAAACCAAAATGCTGCTAGTTGGCTGAATAATAGAGCAAGGGATATTATGTCAATAAAGAGAGGTCTGTAAGGACATCAGCCACATACCTTGTCTTCTGAACCTCTTGGTATCATGTTTATACTGCTTTTGATACATACATGTAAATAAAAGCCCTACTGTTCTTTGAAGATACAGAACTGGTTAAACATTGGTTTATTTTGTATTCTTTACTATATCTAGCGGTACCTTAGTTTTTAACCGTTATCACCTTCTACAGGAAGCCTGAACTTCTCTCTTAGCTATCCCCTGAACATTTATGTGCCAAAAAGGGAGCAACAGGGTTAGTAAATGGGAGCACAATATTATTTAGAAACAATAAATGGCTGGACAGTGCACACTATAGGATCTACAAGAAAACATACTGAGAAACAACTGTATCCATGCAGGATCCTGCCCAGTAAACACTAACTGCTCATTCAAGGTGATGCCTGATGCCGGTGACACAGGAGGACAAGAAGATTTGGTACAAATGCTTTCCCATTTTAGACCGTAGGTTTTTTTCTTAATTTTGCTCTTATTACTGTTCAGTGAATTAGAGTATGTTGGGATCTGACTGCAGATGTTGATAACAACAAAGAGCTAGTGTTTTTGTGATGCCTTAGTCAGACCTATTGTGGCAGCATGCAGAGGATGCAGAATGGAGTGTGGAAGAGGGGTTTATGTGCTTCAAACGTATGCTCTTACCATGTTGAGAAAGGAACCCTAGAGAAAATATTTTGACGTACCAGTATACAAGATTTGTTCTGGAAACTATCTGCTCAGGTTGCCTTTCCCAACACTTTGATGCTTCCAACCTAGTTATTGGACTATGCAATTACTGCTCCTAATATATATATGTGTAAGATGTATTGCTTAGCCGGTTGGTAAATATATTTTAAACTGTGAAAAATAAGTGAATATTCTTCAAATAATAAAAAATAATAGTTGCAGGGGAGGGGCAGGACAAAATGATATTTTGAGCATGCCTTCATCACACAAGTAAACTTCTAGAATCATCAGCTCCCATCATAAGGCAGCAGATTCATTTTCAATTTTGGGCAACAAAAAGCGATAGACCAGTAATTATGTGAGTTGTTCTTAGGAAAGATTGTATTGATGGAAAACAAAAGAGTTACAAATCAGCACAAAAAGTCAGTTACTTACATTTTGAATGCCTATCACAGAGGGCTGAATCTCTCATGTCGCAAAGTCGTATTGTTCCTTTACTACTGCTATACACAAACACATTACACTGATTTGGATGGAACTCTGCAGCGGTGATTACTTCTGTTAATTCCTCCATATTAGCAGGCTTAATATCTACAATATCTGAGTAACACTTGTAAAGGCAATCAAACATGTGGCATGTCTTTGTTAACTGTTTAACAAAAATCTAAATAAAAAATGTTAAGAAAAGTATAAGATACCCACCATAACAACCCTGGTACTCCTTCAGCCACTTCTTTTAACTGAGATTCCAGTACCAACGAACAATTCTTTTTTTTATTAAGATGCCAGCTACAAGTAAGGCTCAGCATTTTCTCTCAATAGGTCTCGATTACTAAGGTTTCCTACATGCATCAACATAGTACATTTATGCAACTACAGAGTAGTATCAATGGAGGGATGATTGTCTGACTGAAGGAGTTGACGAAATAAGAAAACGTATTTCCATGAAGAACTTCTATGTACCATTACATCCCATTTAGTTCCACTGTTTGGTAGATATTGAAGCATGGTAGACTCAACAGAATCTCAGCACTAAACAGAGGCAAATATGTTCATCCATATGGCTTGAGAAATACAGTTAACAAAGGATCTACTGTCTGAATGTTCATAGTTGGATGGTTACCCTCAACATTAATTTGTTTTCTTTCAGTCTAAGTAATTTTGAGACTTCATTTTTTCCACATTTCTGAGTGGAAATATGAGAGCTACCATTTTTTCACTGTTTGTGAAGCATCTATCCAGTATAAGGAGGAAGGCAGTAGAAAATCCTCATGCCCTGGCGCATGGTCTACATCACAACTGTTGATGGTGGCGATTTGTCAGAATATGTCCAACAGATCCCTAAAGCACTGAGAAAGCATTAAGCTGTGGGTCAGTCACGGAGACACTTTAAAATTAGAGAAAAGCAAAGACGCGGAATGAAGTAAATGAGGGGGGCATGGATAAAGCAAAAAAGAAAAGAAAAAAAAGACATTTCACTGCTGCCCCCCCCAGTCTCATCTCAGGACCACCACACTGGTAAATCCAAAAGCACAAGTCATGGAGAATAGCAGACCCATTTCCATTCGCCAAAAGGGAGGACCTCAAAGAGATATATTAGCAACTTGCTCACAAACAAATAAAAGATGTCAAATTGCATGCCCTCAAACAAGTTCTCACCACCTTGACATTTGAAAGTTGGAAATAGGATCTCAGACATCTAGCTATAAAATAACGACACTTGTAATTTCAATTAAGTACTGTTTAGGAGAGTAAGCAAATTCAATTTCCGTCAATATGCATATGTATATACAAAGGAAGGACCTACAAGATAAAAATATATTAAAAATGACTAGATATTTATTAAAAGTATATGCATCGTGGTAAAAAAAAAAAAAAATCAAAAAAAAAAAAATAAAATAAAAATCGGCAATACGATCATCTGCATAGATTTGAAAGATCTGAATCAAATCAATACACACATTTCAGCTTAAAACAAGACTTTGTCTGGACTGATCTTTGCTTTTTAAATGGCTGCAATTATTCTTCTAGGCCATCATCAGTTTCCCTGGCAAGTCGTTTGAGTCTTTCTCCCTATCAATGTCCGATTAGCACAATCCACATAAGTTCATATCCATATACTGTCTGAAAGGCAATTGTTTTCCTTGAATATTGCCCTCTGACTTTATCTTGCTGCTGTATTTGAGATAAGTCACAGGAAGCAAAAATGTAATTTCACAACATGCACCCACCAGCATTATTTATTTCTCCTATTGGTTATGAGCTAATTTGTCACATGAAACTGTGCCCGTTGTCTGTATACTGTGACAATTGCGCTATGTAATCACCAGGGCACTCAAGAACCCTCATGTTTTATTTGCAGTTCTTTAATAATTCTTGCAGCTCAACATTTTGAATCATTTCCATTGTCATTTTTGAAACGTCCAGGCCACCTGGCTAGCCTATTGTCTAATACAATCTTGGATATTAACTTGCTTTCTAAAGCTAAACTTCACAAATAAAGAGGTCCTTCAGTTTGCAAATATCTGCCATCAACCTCAAATTCAAACCTGGCAATACAACTAAACTCACCAGGCTTCAGTGCCCAGGAAACAAACCATGCAAAATCTCTGGGATTCATTCTTAATACAGACTTCTCATTCAAGCCCCACCTCGCCTGGAAGATCAAAACATCTTCGTTTCAACTTTCTCTATTGAAGAAGTAGTAGTCTCTCCTGAAAGATGTGTTCAGGACAACCATACAAGGCTGAGTCCTCTCCAATCATACAGAGGCAAAACTGTGCTCAGCTGTTTTCCAGATACTACCCAAGAACCACTGAAAGGTATCCTAAATGCAGTGGTATACCTCAGTAAGTGCTAGAAGAAACTGGACATCAGCTCATGGTACACGGCCTACACCAGTTCATCCTTCCAGCCCACATCTTCCAAGAGAAGCTGCAAAAATACCTCAAACTGCAGGTTACCTGGCAAACAAATTAGTAACATCAGGGGTACAACGCAGGACCAGGAGCCTGGATATCGCCAGAATGGACACAAAAAATTGCAAGAATGATAAAACACAAAGGCAAGACTTTACCATCTACGTTCCAGCCACTGGAACATCCCCATCAACATTAGCTAAACAGGGACTCTTACAAATCAAAAAGATGAAGATTCATCTCTTCAAGGTGCACTACCCCAATCCAGCAGTCTACCCTTCACCGACCCACAATGATTGTATTTTCCAAGGATAGGCCTCATATTCAGTGCTCTACTACTCGCTAGATAACTTTGCTATAAATACAAATCCATACACAAACACGCAAACCCTAATGTATCTAACATTTTGACAGATATCAATCATGCTAAAGCTATTAGATATTGTTTAATGCAGTTTCATGCAACTCATTTTCCCTCCATTATACTTTTATAATTATTTTCATATCAATTTAAAAAAACATCTGTGCTCATATTACATTTATGTATCAAACTTTAATTTGCCAATTACACTATTAAAGACTATGGCTAGTTATTTAATTTCCATATGAAATAATTATTGTGGAAGTTATTATTACACAAGTTAATCACTGAGGCTTCATTTAAGGTTAATGACCATTAATTGATAATCCGTCATATTTGGTATTCCATTAGTATGTTTTTTTTTTGCCTTCATAAAGAGTTAAGTACTAGTTGGTGGTTTCAAGGTCATTCCAAGTTAGTCGTCCTTCCCTTGTTTTAGATTATTTCTAAACTTTGCAGGACAAGCAGTCAGTATCCTCATATTTTAATCCATTATTTTGTTCATAACAGGTGCTGTACACCCACTACAATCGAGAAATGTGGACAGATGTCTGAACTCAATGACATTTCAAGTAGGCAAGTCTTCAAGCAGCCATTGCCATAAACACATACAGATAATTTCGTTTTTATTATTTTCAGTTATTTAATACCCATTTCTAATATCTTCTTGATTCAAATATCATGTACTTTGACAAACTCTTTCTGATTTCTTGAAGCATAATGCAAGAAAAACTCTAGCCATTCTCAGGCCTATGTGCAGGCAGGGTAGCCCGTTGAGTTGAACACTTGCCACTAGGTAATCAATGACCGCAAGCAAGAACAAAAGCTCCAATCCCAGTAAGACTGAGCAAGCCTTCCATCTGCCCAAAGGTTAGCCAAGTAAGTACTTTTGAACTGGGTAATGGTAACACCTCACAGTGCTTACAAACATCGATTCTGGGATAAATGATCTATGGCTCTTCCAACTTGTATAATATATTTTGTGTTCCTGCCTAATCTACAAGCCTAACAATGGTGGCATTATCACTTCTCTGCATTAATTTTTAATTAAATTCTGTCGTCAAATGTCTGTCTCAGATTTTCATACAAAAACAGGATTCCCTAATAATAGTCCAACAGAGGATATGGACTGGGCACCAAAAATATTTTCGAACATTCTTTCTGGGTAAATATCTAGCTTTCTGCAAAATTTGGTGGAATTCTGTTCAGACGTTTTGCTGTAGCACAGTTCAGTTTTCCTATATAAAATTGCATAGGGGAAAAAAGACTTTTGTCCAGCCCCTCATCATTTTCTCGACCCCCAGCTTGACATATCACCCCAAAACTGCAGGAAGCAGCAGAGGTCGATGAACCCTTTTTTAGTGGAAAGTTTAGTGAAGATACGTCAAAAGTCAAAAGGCGCCAAAGTTAACATACCAAAAAACCTACTTTCTAAGGTAACCAGGCCCCAACAATATATATATATATATATATATATATATATATATATATATGAAACCTACTGGTGGTCGCCAGTAGGTAGATATAGGTAGGACCAATTTTCCATAGAAAATCCGCAACATTCTATTTGGAATAACTTTGGCGCCGATTGACGAATCTTCGCAAAATTTGCCAAACTTTTGGCCAGCTCCAGTCCGCTCCTATCCTGAAAGTTTCACGGTGATTCAACAAGCGGGGACCGCGAAAAAAGGGCGGTCCCAAAACACGTTTTCCCCATGCATTTTCCCATAGGACCTTTAGCCGCAGCTACAGCCCAAACTGCTGAACGGAATTACACCAAATTTGGCAAAGAGGTAGTCCTCAGTTCAGACTCGCGCCTTTTGCTTAAATGGTGTAAATCCGTTCAGTAGTTCCTGAGAAAATTAGGAGTTAAAAGTACATATATATCTATGGCCTCGGAGGATCCGCGCACCCTTCCGATCACGAGCTCAATTTTAATTGGGGGCCAACTAGCCCACCAGGTACCTCCAGAAAGCGCCACGGACCTGCGTTGCAGTGTTGTAAAAAGGGGCATGGCCTCTGAACACCTCTCTGCAACCCAGCTCCCTGGCGCATATTGGAGGTACCTGGTGGACTAGTTGGCCCCCAGGGGACCTCAGGATTGAGGAGGAATTAATTCCCCAACTTAAACACACCACAGGGTGTGTTTGCACACATCACCTCAGGCCACGCCCTCTTCCTTCACCATTGTGCAAATATTCCTCTAAAATCAGCCGAACTACGAATTCCGATTTACTCACCTGTTATCAGGAGGGAACACAGTGCTGAATCTTTTAGCCCAGCACTGACCCTGAAAAGTAATTCTAAGCGTACTTACCAGTAACTTGTATTTCCTTCCATAGGAATCCACTGGGTGGTTTTCACCAGAAAAGTTTCTAAGTGTCTATTTTCACAAACTAAAAATATTCCTAAAAAAGTGCATGTATGACTTAAACGCATTCTTTCAACTGTTTACAGGAGATGCACCAGTGCTGGATCCAGGATTAGCATTTAAAAAACCTTTGAAATTCACCGAAAAAACCCTAGGTTTCAGGCCTGATATAGAAAGGAATTAGCATTTAAAAAACCTTAGAAATTCACTGAAAAAACAATAGGTTTTAGCGGTGTTCTAGTTAGCTGGACATTTCACTCGAACAAAACCATTGAAATTCCTCCGATATAGTTATTTGCACTAACTACATCTCGCGCGCCCACAATCCACTGCTGAAGATGTCACATATTACATCATTCATGACATGGTCAGTGACATCACTGATGACATCATCCACGTGACAATCAGATACACCTCATCATACACTAGTATAACCTTTCATCACTCACTGTAAAATACAGAGTGCAAGATTTAAAACCATTGACACACCAATACAAGTTTCTAAACAACCACTCAGTGATTCCTAGATCTATACACATATCTAATCACTTACCTATAGATTCACTCATACATGCTATCAATGATCAATAGAACAGTATCAAATAAACTTATACACCTATATCGACATTACACACCAGCACACATCCTAATCACTTATGAAGTCATCCTACTCACTTATGCAAACAATGGATCATACTTACTTTTACTTAGCTATACACCACTTCATCTTTTCATATAGATAATAACTCATACTTAGTGTGTTATAAAAACACTATTACAATTATACAGTTATCCATACAGTCACTCATACAATCACTCTTATGTATACTTATTTCTATACAACAACTGACACATACACTGGCTTTTATTTTTCTAGTTTGTTGGACACGTACCATTGAGACATATTGGCTCATCGCCACACCCATAAAGATATTCACTCACCCAAACAACTTTTATAACATGTAGTTTTAACTTCAGATACCTACTGAATCAACTATTCACACATCTTTGGGCAGTCACACCCCCCCCCCCCCCCCCCCACCGAACCGCGCACAGATTCACTCTCCCAAACAAATACTCAGTTAACTAATCAATAACTAATACAGACTTTCACGTAGCTAGTAACCACCTGGTGCAGCAGTTTACACAACAACTGACAAAGTGATACAAATATTCACACAATTTAGTCATTATCCAATATATTTAGTGAGACACTATAAATTAGTCAAGTAAACAGTCAATCACACTGCTACTAAATCCTCCATCCATTTATATTTATATACCCACTCATACTTCAATGCAAATTGATATATATATATATATATATATATATATATATATTTTTAAATAACAAACCAAACCACATTCACTAGATGATGTCATCAGTGATGTCATTTGAGATGTCATCAGTGATGTCACTGACCATGTCATGAATGATGTAATATGTGACATCATCAGAAGTGGATTGCGGGGGTGCCGGATGTAGTTAGTACAACTAACTATATCGGAGGAATTTCAATGGTTTTGTTCGAGTGAAATGTCCAGCTAACTATAACACCCCATAAAACCTATTTTTTCAGTGAATTTCTAAGGTTTTTTAAATGCTAATTCCTAACTATATCAGGCCTGAAACCTATGGTTTTTTCTCTCTATATCTATTTCTATATAGAGAGCGAGATATATATATATATATATATATTCACTGAAAAAACCATAGGTTTCACACATGTTATAGTTAGCGGAAATTTTACTGATAAAAAACCAGTGAAATTGCCCCGTTATAGTTAGTGCTGGCAACTATAACTCACGCGACCGCAATCCTCTGCTGATGCTAATACTGTATTTAGACACTTATTTGCCCATGTCTTCTTCCATACATTTTTAGCTATACATATATTACAAATATTTTTTTTTCATAAAGACACATATGTCATCAGCAGAAGATTGCGGTCGCGTGAGTTATAGTTGCCAGCACTAACTAGAACGGGGCAATTTCACTGGTTTTTTATCAGTAAAATTTCCGCTAACTATAACATGTGTGAAACCTATGGTTTTTTCAGTGAATTTGCAAGGTTTTTTAAATGCTAATTCCTAACTATAACGTGTGTGAAACCTATGGTTTTTTCAGTGAATTTGTACGGTTTTTTAAATGCTAAGTTACTTTACGCCATTCGAGGCGTGCGCGCCCACTTAACGCAGTTCGTTCCGTGCACGGTTTTTATCAACTTTAAGAAGCCCTGTACATTTGGTGGCCTTCGGCCACCAAAAGCACAGGGGGAGGGGTCAATGTGGATAGTGTTTTTTTTATTTCGATTTTATAATTTCATGTTGCCAAAATTTAGTTTTTTTTACCTATTAATAAGCCCTGTACATTTGGTGGCCTACGGCCACCAAAAGCACAGGGGGTGGGGTAAGTGTGGATAGTGTTTTTTTTTTTTTACCGTACGCTTACGGTAAGCGCACGGTAAGCGTACTCGGCGAAATTGCCAAAAAAAAAATAAAACCGTTTTTGCTCTTGGGGGATGTTTGGGGACTCCCTCAACATGACTATGTGGGAGGGAGTTGTCAAAACAGCCCCGTAACATGTTTTTGGCCATCATGTTTGATAAACAACACTCAGTGCGAGAGACAAAATGGCGGACGCCGCTTCCTGGTTTCGGCCGATTCGAATGTTTACTAAGATCTAAGAGCCAATCAGAATCGCGCTCGCGCACGCCACCGTACGCTTACGGTAAGCGTACCGTAAGCGTACCGTAAGCGGGCTCAGATATATATATTGATTTAAAGGCTATTTTCTCAGAATCTACTGAACAGATTTACACCAAACCTACAAAAGGCACTTCCTTGACCTAGGGACTACCTCTCTGCCAAATTTCTAGTAATTCTGTTCAGCCGTTCGGGCTGTAGCTCGTTCTAAAGGTCCTATGGAAAAATGCATGGGAAAAACGCGTTTTGGGACCCCCCTTTTATCTCAGCCCCCGCTTGACGAATCCCCCCCGAGACTTTCAGGGTAGGAGCGGAGCGTAGCGCCCCACCTATTTTGAGAAATTCGCGAGGATTCATCGACCGGCGCCAAAGTTATTCAAAATAGAATGTTGAGGTTTTCCTATGGAAAAGGGGTCCTAACTATAACTACCTACTGGCGACCGCCAGTAGGTAATATATATAGAGATAGAGAGAAAGGTTTGTCACCCAAAATTAACGTGTTGAACAGTTAACATCCTACGATTACAATTATGTTAAAGAAGAAATTATGACCATATAAATGCCATATCTACTTCAGCAGACATAAAAGGATACTAAAGCTTCGATCTGTGATTTCTAAATGCCATAAATTAATTCGGAGGTCATCCGCAGAGAGGTAGGTTTCATGATCACTATTTACTGAAATTGAGTTAATGTGATAAGTATGAGCATTTGCAAATATTCTTCGAGGACTTGCTTCCACCATTAGGTCCATGGGTTTCAAAATTGGCACCTAAGAGTAAAAACAAGAAATGCCAAGTTAATCGTGGTCAAGAATACATTTCACATTTGGCAACAAGAAAAGGGATTTCAAACAAAAAGAGCAGTAACCTATTGACTGTCAGTATACATGCACACAATACAAATAATTATGCCCTGCATCATCATCACAGCTCTTTGCTATCTACGTTAACCCTACTTTACAAAATCCAGGACTATTACTAGACTGGATACCATATGCATGTAGGAAACTTACAGCTCCATCGTAAGCTTGAAAACAACTCCGGCAAGTTACCAGACAAGTCACATTGTCTAGCGAAAAGCCACTGTAGTATGCACATTAAGTGGTTATGCCTCAGTTGAAAGATTAGTGAAATGCTGCTCATGACAAAAGTCAACCTTGAGCCACTTACTTGCCTTTCTCCTGGTCTGAGGTCCTTGGCTTGTATAGTTAGGATGCTAAACTGCAAGCTTTCACTTACATCACAAATAGTTTGTGTAGCCAAAATTGTTTTCAAACATTTATATCTGCTAAAAAGCATCCTTCCACTATTTTATAATGGCTCAAGATAAAGTCAAGCCTAGGAGTTGTGATCTACTGCCTTGGCTGGTGCAATAGCCCTGACACAGATCACCCAATAATAAACCTGCCTGAGAAACCCCCCCCCCCCTCAAAGAATCCATGACTTGACACAAACTCTCTCACATTCAGAAAGTTGCTTATAAAATTTACTTTGTGTGCTATCCAACTATCTTCTCCTATAATCAAGGCACACCGGTTTGAACAGTAAAATCAGCTTCTATCCACCATTTAGTATAACGGAGTTCATCTCTTTGGGCAACTGATAAAATGGAAGGAAATAAACTATACATTTTGGTACTTGGACAACAAACAACTAAAAATACATGAAAAGCCAACTTGATGTTCGTTTATCGTGTCGATAAGCTCTTGACATTTCATTGACTAGTTGACCAGACTGTGCGTCTGAAGATGACGGAGTAGTCCGATTCGAGCATGGAACGTCCAGTCACACGTCGGAGATACACTGTTGGGAGGTGCAGGCAGCCCTGGACTTGCGCAGCTTATGCTTTCTTTGAGCTTCAGCAGTACGCCTCGCCATTGAAGTTTGGCAGCATTTGCGAAAAAGCCTGCACCATGCTGGACAGTTCAGTGTGAGGATTTCTCAGGTGGTGTTGATCTATAGGGACTTCAGGGAGGCCTTAATCGTGTCCTTGACCTGCTACTTTTGTGTTTCATGGGAACGCTTTCCCTGAGTGAGCTATCCATAGAAGAGCTGTTTAGGAATGTGTACATCTGAAATTCTAACATGCCCATCTGGGCTTTCATCAGCAGTGTATGAACTGATGGTAGACGAGCTCTGGAAAAAACCTTATCCTGAACTTTGTCCTGCCATCCGATTCTCTGAAGTTTGGGAAGACAGGACACGTAGAAGTGATCAAGCCGTTGTGCATGAATCCAGTAGACAGTCCACATCTCACAGGCGTACAGCAGAATTAGAATGATCACTGCTCGGAAGACCTTTGGCTTTGTTGGTAGGCGGATCACTCAACCATTCAAACATTGGAGCTCAATCTGCTGAAAGCAGAGCTAGCTTTCACAACTCTGCAGTTAAATTCAACATCGACTGGCACAGCTCGGAAAAAGGAACTGCCCAGGTACATGAAGTGATCCATTGTCTGCAGCCTCTGTCCATGGATGGTTCTGTGTATGGAGCGTGGGGAGTTAGCTGGCGCATGACCTCAGTCTTCTTGATGGAGATTAAGTACCCCTGTGCTTAAGCCATGCTTAGTATATCATGTAATAGTGTTGTTCCCTGCATTGACCAATCCACACTAGTGCGATGCCTAGTGCCCGCTAACACAAACCTATCACCCAGTCAAGTATTCGTATTTAGTAATATAGTAGGTGCTAGGTATTGCTGTGGGGATTGTGAGTCGAACACGAAGGACACAATTAGTCAACAAAAGCATTCTAAGAAGATGGGGGGCAAGCTACTAATTCATCCTTTCAACATTGGATGCTGTTTGCTGAAGTAGCCTTTCCAGCAAAGATCTTATTAGTGAAATAACCAAGAAACTAATTTTAGAGACTGCTGCCTGGAATATTTACAAATCCTCTCACATTAGCCGATTCCCCTCCGCCCCCAATTCTGCTTGCACACAAATAACAAAATTAAGGCAAACTTTCCAATTCATGTCCAAATACATGGTGGTTGCATCAAGTTTACTTTGCCCTTCTTTTTATATTTACTAAGACAAATCAATACGGACAATACCTCAAATGAAACCTGTAAACGAAAGGCATTCTAGCAGACTTGCTCTAGGATCAGTCATTATGGTCTGTTAAGGTAATAGAACCTAGAGCGCAGGTTTATAACCAATGTTTGGCAAACCCCTAAGGATTACATTAGTTTGCTTTCCTTCTCAGGAGGAAAGGAGGAAAACTACAAATAAACATACTTTTTATGCACTGTAGAAATTGTCACAGAATCCAACGGTGGATTGCTTTTCAGAAAGAAGTGGTAATAATAATGAGCCCTGAACTCCGTTCTGTCCTACCTTGTGACATGTGATGCAAGCTTGTCACAAGAACACCACTACCTAGGTTCCTACTAATCAGTACCTCTGTGATAACAGAAGCAGAGCTAAAGTGATAGCTATAGAATAAATATCCTATTAATGTCTGCTGCCTGACAGCTGTTGGGCCACACTTCTATTCATAAAATTGTCTTGAACAAGGTAAAAGTAACGTTTCCTAATAAACGTGACATCTAATAAAGGAAAAAATCCTTGTTGAGAGCACTTTTCACCCTTAGTGATAATTGACAAAACCAGTAAATACCGCTTTTCAAAGAAATTAGCTAACAATTTGGCTTTGCCAAAGCTAGTTAGCAATGCTGAACAGCATCGCGAAAAAGAGAACGAAAATCTTTTTTGTCGATGGAGAACAGTACCAATTGCTCTAGACTGGCTCCCATCATACAAAAAGTACTGCACTGGTGGAACCCTCTACCCTGAACAGGCAGCAAAATTATGAAATTACCTGCCAGCAAAGTAGAGAAGCAATGAAGACACCCAGGAAATCAAGGTGCCAGCCAATCTAGTTATATAAACCAGCAGCTTCCGCTCACCTGTATAGGCTGTGAATGATACTAGCACATCCAGACCAGCATGATGGATTTTCACTCAAATGCTCGAATATCCCCGACAGAGCAGTGTCATGGCACTATAACAACAAATTTCTAGACTGCAGTGGCAGCTGTCGCTGTGCCTGAAAACTGGTCCACTGCATCAGTGTGCTAAACACTCGCTGGGCTGCCCGAGGAGCTGAAGAGTATAATCAGAGAATCATAACCCGAAGGGATGAGAGTTGTTAGGGGTGTGTGGCAGTGGGTAAAGGTGTTTTTTCAAGTACGCTCTCAGCCTTTATCCAACAGGTTATGCAAATTGCAACCATAAGGACCACAACCATCTTCCCACATAAGGAGGATATGATCAACAGATGCCACCCTGCCCCATACCTGCTCCAAATACTGGAGCCAAATCTATCCACAAGTATTGTCAGCAAGATCACAAGTACAACCATTTTTCACTCACCTTTATTTCACTTCATGCACGCCATGTGAGAACAGCATTGTCCTGGTTATCATGCACAACAGCGTAATTCTTTCCACACAGGCTTACACAACAAGCCACACTCTTAGAACTGGGCACAGTTATGATGTGAAGTTTGTGTGCAATGATAGAAGACTAGGCCTGGGCGGTAAATTCCGTTCCGCTTGCGGAATTTCACGTTCCGCAGAGAACGCGGAATTGGCCAAAATTCTGCGTTCCGCGGCTTTGTGGAATTTTTTGCTTGTTCGCGTTCTCAAAATGCGTGTTCGCGAGATATTTCCCCCCCCGAGCACGCAAACAGCGATCGCGAACAGGAAAAAAGCATCGCGAACAAGCAATTCCGCGTGTTTTCGGAATTTCTGCGTGTTCTGAGATTTTTTACCGTTTCGCGGAGCTTGGCGTAGCGCGACTAAGCAAATTCTGCCCACCCCTACAGATTACATGATGAGAGTACCAGTCTTACTTCTCATACAAGTGATCGAAACACTTTAGAAAGAGGCAACATAACAGAACATCATCCTTCCTACTAAGCACTCACTGAGACACTGTGAACTAACACATTCTGGTGCCACATCAAATGAATCAAACAGTATATTATGTAAGTGCAAATACAATACATTTGATTGTTGGGGAGCATAATATCAAACCTAAGCATCAGTTAAAGAGGGATGCCAGAACATATATTAAAAATAACAGAATGAGGTCAATGTGAAAAGCAGAATAAGCCTTCAGGTATTATTTAGGCTTTGCCCTGAAATTAACACGGTCTGAAGAATCTAGTGCATTGCTCACTCAACTGAAACAGTTGTTCCTGAATGATCTAGCCAGAATAAGAATAGTCTATCAGTTTACCAGCTTTATTTACATACACTATGCGTTGACTCTAAAATAGGTAACTTTTAACTTGGTTAGGATTGATTTCTAAAATTGACCAGTTTGTAGACAGTAGAGAGTTCCGCTGATCCAGGCATGTAAAAAGCAAATGGGATATTTCTGGATTTAAAATTGTTAATTTCAAATCTTAACTCCACCAATTAAGTTTATATAACACCATTATTTGGCAGCTGACATATGTGAGTAAATAAAAAAAGTAGGTAAATGAGCAAAATAAAACCTATTGATTTTGGGGACATGGATGAAACCCGGATAAAACGGAGAGGAGACAACTGGGTGGGTGGTACTTTATTTCCTAACCTTGGCACTGGCTACATTTAAAATGCTTATGTCAAATCAACACCTATCAAAACTTTCAGCTTCTGAAATCAAAATAAATTTGAATATTTTTTCATTCATCTACACATCCTACCAACAGCTTTAATACGAAAAATATTTTGTAAAGTTTAGGAAACCGATTAAAATAACTGAATGGTTTTGTTGGCTAGGGGTTAACCCTCCATCTAAAATGGACCCTGAACTAGCTCAATTTTAACTGACACTGCTTTAAAAACCACACATCAAAAAACAAACCATACCCGAAAACACCATCTAGTAAAGTATGGAAGAAAGATCCTGGAGGAAAATAGTGCTACTTGGATGCAAGGCCCACTCAAAGCTCATACGAAAAGACACACTAATGTGGCTAAGGTACAACAAGCATTGACAATGCCAACAGTTTTCACCTTTTTAATTCAAGTGCCGAGCTGTTGGCTTTGCGGTGGTCAAGGATGGTTTAAAGACAATCATTTTAAAATTGAGTAAAACAAATCTTAAATTATCTAAAAATTGTACACTGAATTCATTGTTTTCAATTGTTATAAATAGCGCAATTTATTTTTTATATACTTTTCGATCAGGTAACTTTGAAAATGATTTAAAAAATGCAGGTCAAGGCTTAATTTACTTTCCACATACTTCAGCCATGTGCTGCTATGTGGTAGCCCAGGGAGAGGATTTATAGGCCTACAGCAGAGGTTATCATGCGAAGTACATCTTCTGGCTCGGACACCAGCTGAGTGAGTGCAGCAAATGGACCTTCCCACAGTGCCCTAAAAGACTGAGTGGCAAAAATGGTGCCTTCATGCAATATGTGGTATGCAGGAGAGGAAAAAAAAAATAAGTATGATTTCAGCCATATCCCAGAAAACTTTGTTGCTGTGCTTTTCCAGATAAACTTGGAGGGAATTACACTGCAGCAGGGGGTGGGTTGAGGGATGGTAGGGGAGTGAGGGATGGTAGGGGAGTGAGGGATGGTAGGGGAGTGAGGGATGGTAGGGGAGTGAGGGATGGTAGGGGAGTGAGGGATAGTGAATGGGGTTTGGTAATGCAAGGGGGCAAGCAGTACACTAGGGAAAGTGCTAGAAACACATGTACTCTGAAGTTATACTGAATAAAAAATAAAAAAAAGTAGTTCTCTATATGTGAGCAGTGAAATAATACAATTCAAGCACTACAAAGGATTATAAAATAGACCCTTCCCTGGAGGATAACCTAACACAAGAAGAGGCAAGTCATTGCGTAAGAAGCAAGTAGGTGAGAGTGGCAAAGACAACCAAAAGTAAGCCCACTGTGAGTTTACAATAGGTCTTTCGTAATCACATTGTGTGCTGCCTATTAGGCTCGACCTAAAAAGAGAAAGATCTTTAAGTAGCCCTGTCAAAGTCTCAACCTAAATTTATTCAAAAATATTCCTGCCCCTCAAAGCTTCCTAAAAAACTTAAATATAATGCAGAAATCCCAACAAGTGGTCATGAGAAAATAAGAAAAATTCAGGGGGTGAAGAGTTCAAATCACTCTGGACTGAAGAGGGAGGAAACACTGTGGGTATGCACTTGTGTGGCTCATATTTCACCTCCATCAACAATTTGCACAGGGCCAAGATGATGTTTTCCTCATCTTTTCATGAGCCTTTCAGATTCCTTGATTAGAACCCACGTAAATAGTGGATTATGAAAACTAAACATGAGGGCAAATGACTGCAAGAGTTGGGCAGTGTACTATTCTGTATTTTTCTTACAGTGACAAAATAATCAGTCACACAATAACCAAAGCAGATGTTACCCGTAGTGATGTAATCCGAAATGGATCCCGTAGTCTTCCTTCGTCATCTTTCAAATTGTATCCTTCAGCTCTTTTATCCCTCTCACTTATTTTCCACAACTTTATAGTTTTATCTGGAAACAAAAATATAGTTTTACATTTCGGAAATGTATATTCAGAAAAGCATTCAGTCCATAAGAATAAGTATTGCATTAATGTTGCATTTTCATTCTAATATACAACTTGCTGTGCTTATAATTACAGAAAATAAAATCATCATATTACATTAAAATCACCAAAACGTTTTAGATACAAATGAAAATCAATATAAAAGAAAAATGTGCACCTTTTAAAAACGTAAAATTAGCAAATCAATCACTGTGGTGCCTACATGATACAGTACAAGGGAAGTATTTACAAATAAATCCTTTTAACACTCATTGCTACGGAGGTCTATAAACTGGTAATTCCACTCCTCGAAATCTATTTGCACACTGCAGATATAAAGATAAGTGTGGATATTGTATTTAGTCATTTATTTTATCGGACTAGATGTGTTCTGTTGTGCTTTTTGCACAGAACTAATTATTGAATGTGAACCAAGAAAACCTACTAATTCCAAATATAAATACTGTTGGACTTGGCCGACTCTGCAGGCCCACCCCCAAAACTTTGTGCCTTCAATCTCCGGTTCATCTGAATTAGTTTTTGTTGGCCTTAGGACTCCACTCACTTTACCACAGCTAGCCAGTGCTAAAGTGCTTGTGCACTACCTTAAACATTGTAGAAATCACTTACATCCAATTGGCACCTTTAATTTACTTGTAAGCCCCAAGTAAAATGTTACTGCATGTATCCAGGGCCTGTAAATGTAATGATACTGGTGGGCCTGCAGCACTGATTGTGCCACCCATTTAAGTAGCCCTTTTAAACAGGTCTCAGGACTGCAATTGCAGCCAGAGTGTGTGGTTTTAGACTGCTATTTAGTCCTGGCAAAATAAACATTTTGCAAACACAAAGATGATGGACGGAGTTTTTAAAGTTTTCAAACACTCACCCCCGGTTCAGGGAAGACCTGGCTTGGCAGTTTAGGCTGGACTGTTCCCATGAGGCCCAGGGTCAAGACTGATTTGCATATAGCTGGGTCTGAACTGAAGTAGCGAAGTGAGCTAAAGAATGATGAGGGAATTCAACCCAGATCTGTGACTGGTGGCGAGTGTCTAAAAAGTTTCAGCACTCCGTCCATCATCTCTTTGTGTTTGCTTTGTTCGCCCTAAGTTGGCATGGTATGCCCAGACGTGGGTCCCTTGCTCACTTTGCCACTGGATTCAAGCTAGCCTGGCTGATGAAGGGTGTTACCCAGAAACCGGTCCCGGGATGCTTGGTCCCGGGATGCTTGTTTCCGGTTCAGGGAAGACCTGGCTTGGCAGTTCGGGCTGGACTGTTCCCATAAGGCACAGGGTCAAGACTGATTTGCATATAGCTGGGTCTGAACTGAGGTCGCGAAGTGAGCTAAAGAATGATGATGGGTTCAACCCAGAACTGTGACTGGGGGAGGGGTCTGAAAAGTTTCAGCACTCCGTCCATCATCTTAAGGGGTCATCGCAGTGTACACTGAAGTCTCCAGGTGAAGTAAATGTTTCTAAGATAACACACGGGTGGCAACAAGCTTTAAGTTTGATACTACAATTTCCCGTGGGTCCAGGGGGCCAATATACCACGGCTCCTTTCTAACAGCTCTGGGAAGAGTTCTACCTTAAAGATGCACATCTCTGCCCACTCCTCAGAAAGGGTCTCGATTAGGGAGACTTTCACTAAATCCTTGAAAATAATAGCTATTCCTCTGCCTACCCTATTCAGTCTTAGTATGCAATACTTATTAGGAAGGGCTAACGCAATGGAAGGAACTGAGGTGGATTACAGCAAGGTCTCAGGAAGAAATGCTAAATCGGAGGTTGTGGAAGTCAGAAGGCCCCAAATTTCGAGTTTAGGTAACATTCTTACTTAACATAAGAATCCCTTGTAGACCAGAGGGTAAGGGTATTAGGGGCATAGAGGGGTGAGTTATCCTCAGCAAAATAGGCATCACCAGGTGTGCTTGGAGGGTGCATTGCTTCTTGGTCCAGCATAAGGCTTTGGAGGTGGCAGTTTAAACACATTAATGGACCTTCGAGGTGGGGAGGAAATCCTTGCTTGTAGCAACAAGCCTTCAGGGTTGGACCCTTACTCTGGTCTCTTAAGCGGATAAGTTCTTCCGCTGAATAGGTGACTTTAGTATTGTTACTATTTTCTGGGGAGCTAGGAGCAGGGGTCCTTGCTCCCGGCGATGATCGGCCGCAGCAGACTTGCCTTAGACACGCCCGCTGCTCGCGTCCTCGCAGACATCTGCTGTAAATAGGGGACCGGGAGCGCAGCGAGACTGCTAACCCCGGTAGTCCCCAGCTGTAAATAGGAAGTGAGGAAATCTCACTCACTCTCTTCACAACAAACGGAGGACTCTGCAGTGGAATGTAGAGCGAGACTAGTCAGGTTGAATAGGTGAAGGCCTACTCATACAGAGCTACAAATATTAAAAATAATTAAAACAATTCAAGAACTCAGTTTAGAGCATAAAAAGCTGCTGCTTGACTACCATCTATTTCCTGCTCGTCTGCGCCAACATCTGTTCAAGTAGGGGACCAGGCGCTAAGCTAGACTAACCCCTCATTGTCCGCGGGATTGAGTGCCAGATGCAGAGAAGACTCCCAGAGAAGGACCACACAGAGTCTATGACCTGAAAAATAGGCATTATACAAATGAGTCTGTGCTCTGAAGATAGGACTGACCGTTGCAATGGGCACTTTCGGGTCGACATATGATGGAGATCTCGTAAGAATAGCCTTACAGGTAATGAATTCTAGTGTATAGATACCTCTTGCCAGTTCAACGTGATCAGGATAGGGAAAATATGGTCAGCTTTTTATGAGCCTGTGGCCAGGACCTATGCTGCATGTTGGATCATCCAGAACTTTGGTATTAAAGTTCATTTCTTTGGAAATAAAGTCCTCAAATGTAGCGGTGGATCCTCAGCACAGACGTGCGATGCAATGTTCGAGCATGTTAGGTAAAAGCCAAGAGATTCCATGTAGAAGTTCAAAGTCGCGGGAAGAGAAACAAGCACTTGGTTGTAGCAAAAAATGATTAATCTCTTCAGAATGAAGAATGTGTGTAGACAACCTCCCACATTTCTGAGCATTAGGACAGAAAGTTGAAGTCTTTGATCAGGTTGGACTGCTTTTGAGAAGAAATATTCCTCTGTATACATGCTTGGCATAAAGGACTTTCATGGACTTGTAAAAGAAAATGGCTGTAGTGCAACACTTCAGTCAAAATATATAAGATGGTTCTCCATGCCAAATATTTTTTTTAAAATAGTGAAAGGAAGAAAACTGGATATCAATTCTTTATGTGCAACCTCTACCACTGAAGCTAGAGGATAACCTCCTGTCAGAATCCCTATGGTTTAACGGGAGAAGTCTTTTGACGCCATGTCTAGGCAACACACTTCGCGCAAAGAACTGCAGCATCTACATTGTATGTCACTTTACATTTAGTGGCCACATGGATAGATTTGGAGGCACACATCTACGGGCAACATACGACATGCCGTGAAGAAGAAACGACTATTCTGTGAACAAGCATTACTCTGCAACATGTACTGCTTACAAATGTATAAAAGATTCACTCTGCAAAATGTGCTAATTGTGCACAAACAAATTCAAATATCCATTATACGGTGGAATGGGCACAGCATGTGAAATTTTAATGGGCTGACTTAACAGAACTATACATGTTCTAATTCTACAGTATCATCTATTGCAATAATACGATTAATACAAGATCTTACCATTCGTAGAAAGAAGGAAATTGGCAGCATTCTGTTGTGGTAACCATCTAATTTTATTAATTTTTTCCTCAATTTCTAGACTTTTCAGGTAGTCAAATTCTGGTTCGTGACTCTGAAATGTACTGTAAACATTATATTCTCCTCTTGAATGAGGACGGCTTTTATTCTGCAAGAAAAGTTTCCTTCAGTTAAAATACTGAAAACATTATCATAAATATAAACACTGGATAGTACCCAGTTACAAAAATAAAAGATACCTATCTCTACAAATATTCTTATCTATGCAGCATTTTATTAAGATTCTTTAAACTAGCTGCTATATTTTAGTAGCTTCTATTGAAGCTCTCCTAAAAGATAAAAAGTCATTTTACAAAGAGAAAATGCGAACACACATATTACACAGCATTTGAGAGTAATGGAAATGTTTAACATAATACCATTAGCTGTAGTGCAGGATAGAGAATAATAGATATTTTTTAGTTTTGTAGTTTATGTAAAGTGGAAAAAACAAATTGGCAGCACAGAGTTATTGGGGAGTGACGGAGGAGCAGAGAGACCTGAGAGAGTTAGTCTCTAGAAACCATTGGATAGGGCGACAGGGTAACTGGATGGAGTACTAGTATTTCACTTAAAAGGTGAAATAGCGTCTCAGAAAATGGAAGTCTTGAAGTTGATTGAAGAGCAGCATCAACATGTCCAGTTAAGCTTACTAAAAATGTGGTTGTGCAGTGTGTTTAGAGTACTGTACAGGGAGTATGACTAAGTACCGCCTGACTACGTACAAGAAAAACCATACAAGGAGCGGAAAACATGCATCTTCAAGCTCCTTTAAAACACAAGGAACAACTTTTCCATTTTAAGGAAAGAAAAAAGGTAAACCCTTCGACGTTTAGAGAAGAGACTCCAAACCATTTTAAATTAGTTGTTCTAATGGAGAAAAGATACTCTGCAGCCAACCCAAGTGCTTGAACGAATAGTAGGTCTCAAACAGTTTAAGTAGTCCATAGCTAAACCATTGAGAGACCCGTGGAAGTAGCACGGTACTACAGCGTAACCTCTCCAATTGGCAACTGATATAGTGACCCGAAAGCAGGTGTTGCACTGCTGCTGCACTTTAACTACAAAGGAGCCTGCCTACATTTCGGGTGCTGCAGCAGGTCTATGGTGAGAACTAAAGCAAATGTTTTAAGGAAGGGTAGGATGTCTTTAACTGGATACAAGAGAGTAGGAGACCCGTATTGGAACTGTCTTGGCATAATACAGTTCTAACATATTCCAAAACCAGGTGAACAAATGTTAAAGTGTTTCCCCTGAAATAAAATATGCTCAAAGCTGTGAGGACAGAGTTCCTGTTCGCTGTAGCAGAGTTTTTCTCTTGACAAAAGTAATTTGAATGTTAAGTGAACTGGTCTAACACGGTTCTGAAGAGCAGTAAAGAATAGGGCACTGCTGAACTCATTTAGTTTACTAGTAGAAAGTCCAGCTGAGGACAGCTCAGAAGAGCGTTGCCATATTTCTGCCACATGCTGTCTGAATTAATTGAGAGAGAATAAAAGTAATCACAGTGAGGATACATTTCTCTACAATGAGGAAGTCATGACGAGAAAAGACATTTTTCAGAAGAATATATTTATTGATAGCGAACAGGCTGAAAAGTACCTTCTGAGATAATCAAGGGTAGGATGTAATGAGCGAGCAGTCAATTCCATCCCATGGTTATATGACTGAAGACAATACATACAAGTGTTTGTTTAAACAAGGCAGATAAGATTAATGACCACAAAAGTAACCTCTATACACCACATTTAAGGAATATAAAATAAAATGCTACCTTAAAACTTACGTAAAAAGCCTATCATGCACGTAGCGTACAGAACACACAAGTTCCCAACCAATCCACTAAACGACAATCCAGGAAAAGCCATACAAACATTACAGTATAAAGAAAGAATGACCATAACAATCATAAGCCATACTTAAATTACATGAATATATATTTTATTTGCAGTACAGAGGGGGCCATAGAAAGAAAAGGGAGGTCCAAAGTGCGATTTCCTGTGTTAATTTTTTTAGGAAACAAAGGCTGAACGGAACAATACCAAGTTTAGCAAAAAGAGTTTGGTGTAAATCTTTTCAGCCATAAAAGGTAAACGTGGACGGCTGGTCCAGAGCCATGGTACTGTGGAACTAAAGTTTAAAATAAAAAAGTGATCAAACCAGATTGGGTGAAGTGTTTTTTTACTCCTATTGGCAGTTTTAAAACTGCGGGAAAAGCCCCATGGTACCCAAACAATTTGATTGACTGCACAAAACATTTAACAAAGTGATGCAGCCGCCATAGAGAGCTTAGGGACGCAGTCCTGGAGTCCTGAATTTTAAGAAAAAAGGTGAGAGGGTGAGAACACAACCTGACCCACGAGCCCCGTGACCCTCCCATTAATCATTAAAAAAAATGCTGATTTTGTTGGCAGCACCACAGAAGGTCTGTGTGCAACAGGAGTTTGATATCCCATGGTGGGTTGTGCACAGGGCCAGACTTTGCAAATAATACCTGCTGCGCACAAAGGCCATTTGCAGTGGGGGTTGGCTAACCCCTATTATACATGGAAACTGAGTGACTGTATGGGTGAGTGGGTGTCTGCACTGCAGTATGAGTGAATGACTGGGTGTGTAAGTGGCTGTATGGGTGAGTGAGTGGCTCCTTGAGTGGTTGCGTGGACAAGTGGGTGTATGAGAGGTTGTATGTGGACGAGTGGTTCTGTGGATGAGGCCTTCAGTTATGTCATTTGAGATGCCTTCAGTGATGTCACTGACCAGGTCATAAGTGATGTAATATGTGAGGTCATAAGCAGTGCACTACGGAGGAGTAAGTTATAGTTCGCTCAGGTAACTAGAACTGCTGATTTTCTATGGTTTTGTACGAGGGAAATCTGAGCCTAACTAGAACGTCCCCGTAACTTTTGGCTTTTTCAGTGAATTTCTCTGTTTTTTTAAATGCTATTTCCCAACGGTAACCTTTGCGAGTGGCTGCGTGAGTGTCAGGGTGGCTGTGAGGGTGAGTGAATGTAGGTGAGTGGGTGGGTGGGCGCGTGGATGGATGGGCGAGTGGGTGGCTGGGCGCGAGTAGGTGGGCACGCGAGTGAGTGAATCAGAGGGTCTGTGAGTTAGTGCTTGAGTAGGTCTGAGAGGGGGTAGGAGTATGAGTGATTCTAAATGGGTCAATGAGTGTCTGATTGGGTCTGTGTCATTTTTCACCTTTCTGCTTGTTTCTGCATCTTGCTGCTCGTTTCTGACCTCTATTTTGCCTCTTTCTGCAGATGTTTATTTTGCCTCTTTCAGCTCATTTCTGACCTCTATTCTGCCTTGTTCCTCACTTTTATCTTGCTTCCTTATGCTTCTTGCAGACCAATATTCTGCTAGTTTCTCATCTTTATTTTGTCGCTTACTGCTCTTTTCCGTAGGACCTGAGACCATTCCAAGTACCTCCGCAAATCTTTTTTAGGACGCTTGCTGCTATTCAATGTCATATGCAGCACTCCTCATTTGGATTATCTGTAAGAAAGTCCAAGTACAACAATTTCTTAATTACAGGCTACCCAATAATTTTCAGGTCTATTGGTTTGAACTTTTCAGTCCTCCCCAACTTAGTTTAATCTCATTATCAAATCTGATGGACTATATTGGAACTGCATTCTGGCCATTACTTCTGTCTGTGTTATGAATGACTACTTTATTTGCAATTACTTCTTTGTTCTCCACGTAAGCCTCTATGGGTCTCAAGGCTACTTTAACTTGCACTTAATCTGTTGCCACAATTGACCTTCTTTCATATGTAGAGCATGAAAAAACATTTGGGTAAACCTGCCATTTTGTTTTCACAGCATTAGGACTGTTCAACAAAGGCCTTGCTTCCACCTCAGAGTTGAATGGAAAAAAAACCTGAAAGTGTGTGGCCTCTTGCTTTACTTCTCCACATTTGTGTTCTTTCTGCTCTGCCGGATTCTTCCAGCAATCACTTCTGGGGGACTCAGGCTGCATAGCAGGGATCTCTTTCTTCCACTGGGAATTTAAATCCAAACCATCATAGCTTAATCGGAGACCCTGGTAGGAAGGCCCACTCTTTTTGACACATCTCTGAAGGTCCCGGTTTGGCTTTTTCGACCAGGGAACCAGGTGTTTGGTTGTATACTGTCTGAACAGTTGCAACATTGCTCAAACATGCTCTATATTTTTGTCCAGGTTTGCTTCATATGAACAATTGTTTGGCCCAGCATGCAAGGGGCCATACACCACTAGCCTCTCCATTACATCCTTCTTTCTTTTTGCTTTGAAAATTCTAGGAAATTTGTCAAAGCTCCAGAGAAGCGCATCCACATCTCAGTCTAATAGCCAAACACCATGAACATGTTATGTATGCATTCAAAATTTAATTTGAGAAGAACCAATTCTGTGTGGTATAGGTTACACAGATCCGGAAAAACAAGAAAGTGCTACTATAAGTATTTTAAAAATGTAGTGCTTTCCCGTTATGAGTGAGCATAGCGAAAGGATGAATGTTTACCACAGACACAAAATTATCAATTATACCTGGATTCTCAAAATGAAACTCCTAGTATTTCAGAGCATATTAATCTATGAATGATCCCTAGCTAGGCTACTAAAGACTAGTAGTCACACTAGAATACATATGGATAAATTTGAGAAAGACAAAAGGTGTGTCCTGTATATTTAATAATCTGTAAAGGTCCAGAGAAATGGATTAAACAGGTATAGGCAAATGAAGATGCAAAGAAGGCTGAATATAAAGAACTAAAAAAGCACTGACCTCTTGCTCTCTTTGGAATATAACAACTCTGCCACCTTTGTCTCCGGTTGCAAGAAGATCACCAGTCAAATTGAACTCAACTGTTGAAATTATGTCAGCTGTAAAAATCAATTGAACAGTAAAATAATCGTTCATGAAGTTAACTACAGATTTACATTGAACAGTTGACGTAATTTGGAGCTCACAAAGAAACTGATTCAAATACAATTAAACAAATTTACTAACAGAAGACATTTAAGGAATGGAAAGACTGGATTTGAATTTTGCAAAATCTAACAGACAAAGTTAAATGAAAGCTACTCAGGTGAAATATGATCAATTCAAACTTTTCCAATACCACCATGTTAGATGTGGTAGTTAAAGCAAACGAAGCATAAAATAATTGAACTGCATTTGGTTAATAAATGTTATGCATGATCTCAATCACCCAACTCGAGTGAGATTTGGTGATTAATTTAGACAGATTTAATAATTTCAAAAACAATACAAACCTTCTGTATGCCAAATCATGTTATGGCCACAACAGACATCAAGAATAATTTCCAAACACTGCTAACATTAAACTAATAATCACGCTACATCCCAGCTTGATCTTTCAAGCGGATCATTCTGACCAACCCAAACATAGGATCTTCCTTTGTACAAGTCATCCTATTTAATGTAACTTTCTGAAAATTAGAAAATGTTTTTAAATTCAGATTAATAATACATTGTTTATTTTTGCCAAATGAAATGGAATAGCATTCCAATGCCAGAAGGGTAACATACCCTCCTAAGATTTCAATATCTATTAAGCTATTATGTAAGCCTTGCTCTAGAGGGGCCCATATTATGCATCTTTCTCAATAAAATCGAGAGCTGCAAAGGTGTACAGAATGAAACTAACTCTGAACAAAACCAGACACCATGAAAAGGTAGCCAGCACCACTGCAGTAACGTGCTGACCACGTAATACCAGTCATCTGAGGCAAAACACACAACATTAAAGGATCTGGAGTATTTAAAAATAAAAGCAATGGTAAATCAAAAAGCCAATGGTAGCTTATGGGATCCGCTAGCCTGGGCTTGACTGGAGTTGATGGAAGCCAGACGCTTTATCAAATCAAATCATGTAGTCTTTATTTTCGATTAAAGTCATCATAAAAGACAATACAATGTAAAAAAGATTTCCGTGCAAGTAAAAGATAAAAACATTTCTGAGATAAAAACAAGATAATAACGGAATAAAACACATCACTGGGTGCCTTTATGTCCTATTTCTAATGATCCAAACCCAACCTAAAAATTTGGCCACAGCGATTACAATAGATTCGCTGGTGTCGAATCTTAGAATTCTTAGTGCCACGAACCCCACCCTGGTGCCCATATTGCGACAAATGGGTTTGAGCCATTTCGCCCGAGGGGCTGCGTAGGCCGGGCATGCGAAAAATATGTGACCAACAGATTCAACACAATCAGTACACCAGCGACAGGATTCACTCAGCTAACCCTTCCAGCTTTTGGTAAACAATCTGGTAGGTAGGTAGCCAACCCTTAGTTGGTGAGAGAGTTTCCTGTCACTGGACCTACTAATAATATCCCAATAGTCTTCTAAAAGTGGGACATTTTTTCGCTCAAGGATCCTGCCGGTCAATGACTCTGCCAGAATTTGGGTTGACTGTTTCTGGTATAACTGGGACCAGTAGAGACCTTTAAATAGTTTTTTGGGGGTAAAAAGGTTATTAGCAGGGTCAGACCATAGATTTCCCAAGCCCATAGATTCCAAAAGCAATCTAACTTGCTTAAATCAAACTATGTTTCCAGAACCCAAAATAGAACGAACATCTAGAAATAACTTGGCATAGGAGGCTAATTCCGGGGTAGTCCACAGTCTTCTCCATAGGGCCAAAGGTTTGAACCGGGCAATGTCTTCAATTGAGCGACAACCAAGATCCAGTAATAATGGTTTCACTGGACTTGAACTGGGGAGGCCCGTGAGGTTGTTCAGAAATTTATTTTGCACCTTGACCAAAGGGGATAGGTCGGGAAAACGCCAGAGTTCTGCGCCATAAAGAATCGCAGAACTGATCCTGAAGTTGTAAATCTTAATTGCTGGGCCTATCCTTTTGGTCTGTGACAGTCTCTGTTCTTTTACCAAACAACCTGAAAGCTGAGCAAACTTAACCCCTTCCCCGCTCATGACGGAACCGTTCCGTCATGAGCCACGGTTGGCGTGTGCTCATGACGGAACGGTTCCGTCATGACAATCCTGTTGGCGGCCGCTCCGCCTGCGCGGCGCTGTTTCCCCGCCTGTGCGGGGCGACAACGCAAATGGGCGGAGTCATGACGGAACCGTTCCGTCATGAGCACAGCTCAACTGTGGCTCATGACGGAGCGGCTCCGTCATGAGCACAGGCCCACCGCGCTGCCCCCCTGCCCCCCCCCAGCGCTGCAGCGGAATGTCCGCAGCAGCGAAGGGGTTAAGGGATAAGATATCCAGCTCATTTTGTTTTCCAGAACAATCCCCAAATAAGTCATAACGTTCGTACGTTCAATCATTTCGTTATTCATCGTAACATGACCTGCCACGCTTCTTCCTTTATTGAAAACCATATCCTTGGTTTTAGAAACATTTACTTGCAGATCATGATCGAGACAAAAGGTGTCAAATTTGTTCAAAGCTGCCTGTAACCCCATCTGAGTCTGAGACAATAACAGGGTGTCGTCCGCAAACATGAGCAGTGGGATCTTAGTACCACCCAAGGAGGGGGCGTCAGTTGAAATAGATGAAAAATACTGCACAACTCTATTTATGAATAACAAGAAAAGAGTTGGCGCTAGGACGCACCCTTGCCTGACACCCCGATTTACTTTAAATTTATCAGTGACCTGCCCTTGGTTTCCCCAGCGAACTTGGGCAAAGTTTTCATCATGCAACCTGATAACAATATTCAAGAGGTCGGCGGGCATCCCTAGCCCAACTAGAACCCCCCCCATAGTTTTGTCCTAGGAACTAGGTCGAATGCTGACCTAAGGTCGACGAAGGCAGCATATAATGTGCCGCCGCCTAAATAGACCGTTTTCCAGACGATCAATTGGAACCTAAAGACCTGGTCAGTGGTACTAATGCAGGATCTAAATCCAGCCTGCAACGGCGATATAATGTCCTCCTGCTCAATCCATAACTGGATTCTTGCCAAAATCATCCTGGCGAGGATTTTTTGGATCGAGTCGATTAAACTAAATCGGGCGATAGTTCCCTGGGCACGAGCGATCACCCTTCTTAAAGATGGGCAATATCTCGGCACCTTTCCACGATTCGGGGATAGCTGCCCCCTTTGCTAAAGCAGTGGCCAAGAAGGCGATATAAGGTACCCAGTTGCTTTGATCAAATTTGAAAAGGTCCGCCGGGACACAGTCAATACCCGGGGCCTTTCCACTAGGTATCTTGCTTAAAGCCATCTCGACTTCTTTACAGTTGAACGAAAAATTTTGGAGGGTAGACATATCCCGGGAAATTTGGGGAATTGTCTCTTCAGCCAGGTTGGTATCAGAAAACTGGGACTCAAAATGCTCCACCCAAGTCTCAGGAAGAACATGGTTTGAGGGAGCCTGCGAACTCAGGGAATTCCCCCACTTCACAATGGGCCAAAACTTAGTCAAATTTTTTTGTTTACTGGCAACTAAAAGATCATGCCAATGATCATTATCCCATTCTTGTTTGGCCATAACTTTGGCCTTACGATAGTTACCCCTAGCTATTCTAAAATTGACCATGTTTTTAGATTTAATAGCAATTTTTAATTTGCCATAGAGCTCTCGGCACAATTTGTTATACCATTGATTGCGCTTGGGTTGGATAGGTTTCTTTACTTAGCTGGGTTTGGAAAAAAGAGCCTTTAGACCCATCAACAAAGTTTCATGAATATGCGTAGTCTCCCAAATAACAGCTTCTTGGTTTTGGAGTGAGTGGAAGGCTTCCAGAGCATCTGTGAATTGTGAACTAATTCCAGCTAGAACAACACTGTCAATAACTACCCTTTCCCAGCGCACTCTCCGTTGATTATTTGTAAGGAAGGCATCTGCAGTAACTATCTCAGTTTGTTCGTTGCTGCGGCGGTCTATACAAGACAGAATACTCAGTACTAGGGGGTTGTGGTCGCTCTCAGGGCGATCTAAAATCACCATGTCTTTTAGAGTAGACCAGAACTCCACTTTAACAAGGGCATAATCAATTCTGCTGCGGCGAAGGCCATCAGCAAAGGTGTCACTACCCTTTTTGTCTGAGTTTGTCCGTCCGTTAGCCGCCCTAAAGCCGTGCCCCATTCACAAACTCATCCACTGAATAGCAGATTCAGTCCACTTCTTGATGGGTGGGAGGTCAAGGGGGGGAATATTCCATAAAGCATCCACTTCCATAGTAAGTGAATCCCAGGCAGTGTTCAAAGGCTCGAAACAGCAATTCAAATCCCCCACTATTATAACATTGATACCGGGGTTAACTGTTTCCAAAAACCCATCTAAATTGTAAAAAAGTATTAGTGCCGCGACCTCCAGGTTGACCTCTGTTGTAAACATTGATAATCATAATATCTGGATCATTGTTGAGGTGCAACAAGATTATTAGAAGATCTGGACTGTCTACGGCCAATTCAATAGGTCTACACTTAAGGGTTTGCCTAACCCAGATACTAAGACCTCCCGAAGGTCGGCCCCTTGCCCCACTAATAGCCCCTTTATGAAAATTGATAAAACCAGGTGAGTATACCGGGTTCACTGCCCACGTTTCCGGAAAAACCAGAATGTCAGATTTGTCCACCCAGGTAGACCACTCATGTATTGTGGTTTTACTCCTTAGGCCAGCAATATTCCACAAGACCAAATAAGGAGGGGGTGGTCACTGTCAGCTAGCAATTGGACCAGGTGCGAGACCAGGGGGGCAGTGTAATTTACGATCTTGCCGGGAGCTAAGCACTCTAGCTCACCGGGGCAAGGTTCTAGGTGCATAAGATTTGATCTATCATATCGAATCATGCTAGCATGTGAAGCGGTCTCTAAATCAGTGGGTGAAGGGCTTAAATAATTTGTACCCTGTAAGCCCTCAGGAAAATCCAGAACTGACAAAGGGGGATCTAAATTACTACGGGACATATGGGATGGAATACATACAGTGTTAGGACGCTTACCGCCAATACCCATAGGTCCCTCCATAAAACAACTACAAGTTATGTTCCCCAAACAAGCAGAACTTCCAAAACCATTTTCAATTGCACTGGCAGGGCCTAAATTGATATTATTATTAGCCAGTCAATCTACCCCTTCCATACTGCTCAAAGGACCGAAATAATTAGACAAAGGGAGATGGAAGTCCAATCTGGGTGGACCTCGATGGCCTCTATAGACCCTTTCCCATCCAACTGGCTGAGCGTAGTGTGTATCACAGGGGGCAATAGGGTAAAAATGACTCAAATCAAAAGTGGATATTCCTCTGGGGCTCATGATGTTGGGGTGACAGCATATGTGCCTCACTACTCTGGGGTCCCTCAAGTTAATGATTATACAATCACCCTCCACATCCTTTGGTTTAGTGCCTAGCCAACTCACCCTTCGTACAAACAGAATTTTAGCACGAAGGTTAGGGGGCAGAGGCCTGTTACCATTAAGCCAGTGAATAACCTTGTTCTTAAGCTCACTATGAGGCTCTATCTTGTCTTGGGAAATCCTCGGAACACCTGCCAAAATTACCGTATAGGGTAATGACTCGGGAGGAAGATTAATACAGGGAAGTTTGGAAAACGAGCCATCGCTATATTAGTCTCATTATTGGGATCATTTGTAACCAACTTCTTCTTCCTACCGACTCCAGTTAGTGTGTGGGCATCTTCCCCAGCAGGGTCCAGGACAGGACTATTAGCAGGTTCTATGTATGCAGAGCGGTTAGGGGATTTGCTATCCAAAGTAGGGGGAATGGTACCATTTGGGACGATCTTTGCTTTTGCAGCAATACCAGGGGGTGGTATAGTCCTGGGACCTAGCAGGGGCACTAGGGTTTTTTCCAAAATGGCCGTATTGGCAAGCACGATACTTTCCAATTTCCCTAGGTTTGTAATGAGTTGCTTAACTCTCTCATGTATTGGTAGCAGGAATGATTTTAGCAGTTGTTCAAGGGTTTCCAAAAATCCATTAGGTGGTGAGTTAGCACAAGACTGACTAGATGTGGTCTTGTTGTGCAAAGGACTGACATGAGCTGGAGAGATATTGCGATGGATAGAAGGTTGGGTTATTTTGAGTGAAATAGCGGGTATGGACACTTTGGCACGTCTACCCTTGTTTACCCCTCCTGCACGTTTTCTTTTTCCAGTAGTAGGCTGTGTCGTACTTCCCTTATCCAGAATGACATCAGGTGATTTTTCTGTAAGGGGCAGTAGGAGATTAATACTAGGTTTCACAATGGGAGGTCTGGACTCTAGGATGGATATGCTATCAGGGGTGGTGTCCAGGGTGCTATAATTTGTCAAGTCCAGCCCCACAATCTCAGTACTAGGCGCCGGGACAGAATCGGATTGGAGCAACCGGCACTCAGGGGAAACAGCAGACATTATTTTACCCAGGGAAGATCTTTGCCGTTAAATCCAAGGACAATCTTTTTTCAGTAAGGATAATTTCGTGCTCAAGGACACGAACGGCTCTGGAGATAAAATTATCAAGAGTCCCTGATACCGTACCCCCTGTACTGTCCTGGGCGATCTTTCTCCCAGACCTTAATGAGGTTGCCATTTTCTAGCGTGACGTGTATATTATATCAGCAACAGCACCAGCAACAATGTCGACAACAAGTAAGCCCTTGGACACGCGATATATGGCTAGAACTATCACACACTTAATGATATCAAAATATCAAAACAGAGCGCCACAGACTAGACAACAATTTCGTGGTGAGGGCACAGGAGAATATAATAATGTCTCACTTCAATAATATACTACCAGGTTCGCTGTTGTAAGAGGGGTGGCCCGTCCCGGCCTCTACTGGCCTCGAACGGCCACAAACGGTCCCGCCCTTGTCCCGGGCTTCTCCCGACGGGGGCGGGAAGAGGAGTCAGCTGATGCGGGTTACGGGGCTGCAGGTCCTCGCAGTCCCGTCCGCAGCGTCTACCCGCCAGCAGCAGTCTGTGAAAACCGGTAACAGTTCCAGGGCACGAAGTGAAGTAAAAGCACACAACAGAGATGATCTGGAACACAGGGCTCCCACAGCGAATGGCTCCCGCGAAGCGGGGGCCGTGAGAGTCTATAAGGCCACAGGCGACGGGGCGGGAAGAGGAGTCAGCTGATGCGGGTTACGGGGCTGCTGGTCCTCGCAGTCCCGTCCGCAGCATCCACCCGCCAGCAGCAGTCTGTGAAAACCGGTAACAGTTCCAGGGCACGAAGTGAAGTAAAAGTACACAACAGAGATGATCTGGAACACAGGGCTCCCACAGCGAGCGTATCTTTAGACAAAAGACCACAAAGCGGTTGTTCCCTTATACGTTTTCTATTGAGAGGCACGATTATTCCACCCGGAAGTACCAGCACCACTCTGGAAGCGATCATGAAAGATCTGAACAGAGACCTGCAGACATGTCGAGCCTCTGCCCTCGGGCAGGCAAGGGGTCGATAAAACACCTGGGGCTGGAGGTGATGTCTCCAAGCGTCAGAAAATGAAAATAAATGCAAAGACTGTCAAGGATCCTCCTCTGTAGGAGCTGCACAGAGAGGCCGTGCCTTGCACAGAGAGCTTTATCTTTATCCACAATGACGCTGAAGTAAGTATGCTGTGGCGAAGCAGGGGTCCAAAGCAAAATTACTATACACTTAAGGCAAGGAAGCCTAAGATGTCAGAGTGTGTAGGTGCTGTCCTGCTAATAAAGGTTAAACCTGTTGGCTTAAATATGGCAGGGAAGAAAATAAGACTACTTTACCCCAAAGCTATCCTGCTCCAAAGTGGACATGAGAGACTTATGTGGAGGCTCTGCTGAAGACACTCCGCTTTCTCGGGTTGAAAAGACCTTGATGTGGTCTAATATTTGCTTTATACACATATTTAGGTGAAACTATCTCCTCTGAGGTATCAACACTTGAACACTGAAGAGAAGTCAGAGTTGTCAGCCCCCGAGGATTACCAAGTGGAGAGGGAACTTGAAAGGACAGAACAGAGCAAGAGTGCTGAACTCACACTGATGTAAGAGGTGCCGACCTTTAACTAAAACTGGAGAAGAAAAAGACCTTAGTAAATGGATGAGCACACAATGATGGGTGCAGAATATTTCAGCATAGATGTTGGCAAAGTTGATACAGGTCAGGATGACTGCTGTGATCAAGTAACTACTGGCTGTTCTGCTTGGTGACAAGGATGGGCTGTGAGGAATAAACAGGAGGTTGGGTGGCACTGTGAAAATGTTTTTTTCTGAGACTGAAGGGAGTAAATGGACTCTACAAAAGTGCATATGACGGGGTTGAGATTAGCAGAAAATTACTAATTTTGCTCAACCTGTACCCAGCCAAACAAGAGATGCTGGATTTGAAGCGAGAAATGGGAGATGATCGAAGTAGTGGGTATCTGAATTATGCTACTAATAGAAGGGGGGCTTTAATGGAAAGACCTATGTGTTTCCACACATCAAGCCTGGAAAGGCACTCCTCGATGACCTGGAATATGGTTCAAGCCAGACTGTTAGTTGTGTGGTACTGATTCATGGGGTCAAGTCTGAGGTGTAACTATATCCATCTGATGGACGCCTGAGGGTGACTGTCACTTTTTCTGTGGAATGAGGGAGCTGGAAGAGTATGAATTATAGCTTGAAGCCAGATTCCTGCTCTCTCCACTTTCCCTCAAGTGTTCAGTGAGCACAATTATTATCAGCAGCAGTTTTGTGCAAGATTTTGCTTATCTGAAATGGGTGATGTTGTGTTGTTTTCTCTGACATTAATGACACCATTCCTATGACGATGTAGGTGTTCTGCTTTCTCTTAATACACTTAAACCGAAAAGCACTACACATTTTTAGATTCAGTGAGAAACACATTCTTTGACGTTGCGGCAACTGAAGGGAAAACGGTTCTCTTTACAATGCAGGGCACATGCAGCCGGCCATCTTCACCTACTAAAATACCAGGTGTCTGGTGCTAAAACGTGGTTACAGAGGAACTCCGATAAAGACAGATTTTCTCACAGCCCTACTGATAATTAAAATGGCACACAATACACACCTATTCTACCATAATCTTTGGTCACACGTATTCTGTACCTCAGACGAAACCCAAAATGTGCAACTTGGACACAAATCTACATCTTGACTCAATCCAAATTTTAAGGGTTCAAATCAAAACAAAGCACAATGCCACAAATCCTCGCCAACTGGTCACGTAGAAATAAAGTAACTTTCAAGCAATGAAAATTAATCTAACATGGAATACAACATTATCTATTTCCTTCTTTTCCAAACCATTTGAACTGCCCAATTACACTGAGGAAACCAAACTTTCAAGAAAATAATCACCAATAACATGAGTTCAAGAATCTATCTGAAAGATGATCAACGCTTGATATGCAATACAAAAATGGAAACAACAACAAATATGTAACAGATAACAGTAACCCTACTGGGTGAAATCTTTTTCAAAAACGCTCCCACAAGCTCCGCAATTAAAATATTTCAAGATCATCTCCAAAAATAAACACAAAGATTATGGAAACAGAGGTCCTCGCATGCTCACTAAATCAGCCTTAGTTCGGAAGACATTAATAATACCCTTTATCATACCCATCATAATCCCACCATTAGTCTAGCCCTGCAGGTACAATCAACAAGAATGTTCTTTCAAACAGGTAGACCCAAGAACTAAACCCCAACATGCTCTTGTAACTAAATCATTACTTGACACATGATTGCACATAACTATACACCTGAACTAATTTATAACTGCCATTGAGGCGGAGGATCGAAATAAAATTACTCAGTCCTGGTGAGACTTTTTGATCACCTGTCAATTTTCCAATTTAGAGATAAACCATGCACCATCATCCATCACTGCATGAACAATATATACCTCACAAAATATGCCCTCTAAAGTATTGCAAGGAATAGTCAAGTAAACAATGCCTAACCCTTTAACAATAAACCTGCATCCACTTAACTTACAACCCTCGAATCACATTTATTGTGAAAGAGAACCCTGGCTAGAGGAAACATTGTATGTATGTATTGGTATTTATATACTGCAAACCTAGCTATGACATAATGGAGCACTGTACATAGGTGTTGGGGGATGATACAAAACTGTATAGAGAGTATTTCACACATACACATTACATTATTTTGGGGGGGATACAGGGAGATTAAGTAATTGCTCAGAATCACACAATGTCTAGTCAAACAAGGGTGAGATTTGAGCCTGGGTCTCCAGTTTGTTTCGTCAGCCAGCAGTTCTAGCTAATAGGCTGCATCCCACCTTCTCTCCGTTTCCAATTCTTCTTCTACAGAGCTAGATTGGAATGATCTGCCCGATAGCCAGGACCAGAAAAGATACTTTCATGTTAAAACTGTGCAAAGAGATATGATATTCATAGCCCATAAGGGGTTGCCTGCAATGTATTAAAAATAAGTTGTAATCTGTGATGCTCTTAGTCTTCGGTTCTCTCTCCTCCATAACTGCATTTCCTATTCCATCACACCTGGATTATTAGCAGTCTCTTTCTCCTTTGTAACTTTGCCTTGACCTCATCATATGAGAAGGATATGGTTTTAGTTTTTGTTAGGTCACTTTTACTGTTTACTTACTATGTATTAAATACTTTTTTTGTACTATATTTATTTTTTATTTACTTTGTATTATTCTACTTTGCATTATTCTTTTTTGTAAAATCAATAAAAACTATTTGAAATTAAAAAAACTTAGCGAAGTTCAAGTGTGAGCATTCCCATCCCATGCATAACCCACATTCTAACTCAAACTAATATAAAAAAAGAAAAATTAAAAAGCCAAGCATTGGCAAAGCCAAATGGGTGTGGCGTTTGATAAGTTTAGGAGCGGCCATATCTTTGGTAAGAAGGGAAAGCAAAATGAAAGAGTAAGGACTGCTGAACAAATAAAAGAGAAGAGATGGTTTGCAAAGCCAACAACAATTTCTTTACCCAAGTAGTTGAAAGAGATGGAACGAAAGTAAAGCCCAATAGTAGGGCCACAGCAGGCAAAAAACATGAGTATGCAAAAGGGATGACAAAGAAGCAATAACAAAACCCATCATACCTGAAATGATGAGCTAGCAAAAAAATAAAAATAATAACCAAGTGGTTGGGAAAGTCCATTGGTCTCACTTAAGTCTCATGGCTCAATGGTTTAAGCTTTGCTGCCAGATGCTCCGACAAAGCAAACAAGAGACATTGGGCTTCTTTCAACATTAAAATATAGAAAATAACACTTTTCATACTTTCAAGCTAGCCATCAGGTCACTTGGCCATCTTGAAAGCATAGAAAGTAACATTTGTTGGAGTATGAAAGATGGCTGGCTGCTGTAATTTTAAAAGCACCTGGCATTTACAAATTCAAATAGCAGGGATCAACATGAGAAGAGAGGCAGGAGAGCATAAAAGGGAATAGAGGAGCTCAGCAACAAGTTACAACAGTGCTTTGCATCAGAGACAATAAGACAAAATTACTACAGGTGGGCAAAAATAGATGAGGAGCTCAGGGAGCTCAGGTAAAGAGCACAAAGGTATGCTGACAAAAGAAAGGCAAGAAGCAGGAACGAAATGTGCACTCCCACGGAGAGCTAAAATACAAATGACTAAGAAAGAAGTAAAAAAAAAAAAAATACACACATATATATATACATATATATATATATATATATATATATATATATATATATATATATATATATATATATATATATATATATATATATATTATCTACTGGCGGTCGCCAGTAGATAGTTATAGTTAGGACCCTGTTTCCATAGGAAATCCGCAACATTCTATTTGGAATAACTTTGGCGCCGGTCGATGAATCCTCGCGAAATTTTCAAAATAGGTGGGGCGCTACGCTCCGCTCCTACCCTGAAAGTCTCGGGGGGATTCGTCAAGCGGGGGCTGAGAAAAAAGGGGGGTCCCAAAACGCATTTTTCCCATGCATTTTTCCATAGGACCTTTAGACACAGCTACAGCCCGAACGGCTGAACAGAGTTACTTGAAATTTGGCAGAGAGGTAGTCCTCAGGTCAAGGAAGTGCCTTTTGTAGGTCTGGTGTAAATCTGTTCAGTAGTTCCTGAGAAAATAGCATTTAAATCAATATATATATGTGGGCGGAGCCTAACCACACATCTCATCCTGAGATCTGATTGGCTGTCAGCACTTCATCCAAGAAGTGTTGGCAGCCATCTTGGGACCAATATACATGATAGCACCTCATTAAAAAGCATTGCAGTTAATAGAAGGTTTTAAGACTTTAGTTACATTATAAATCATTTGTTGATGGTACCATACTCATTTTAGGAATTGTGGTATGTTCTAAGGTGATTTCACCATGTGAAAAAGCCTTCTGCTGGGATATCATGATTGAGAGAAAAATATTTTCTCATGCTTTTACCACAGAGGTTTGGAAGGTGATCTATAAGCTAAACTGAGAGCTTATTTTCTGTAAATTCACATTATCTTTCTCAGTCATGTGAGAATGAAGTCTGACATTCTCAGTAAAACATGTACATCCAACAAGGGCAGAGACTGTCAGTTGATTCCTTTGTGTTCTACTGCAGCTTTCCAGAGTGTTCCAAAGAACTACTAGAGCGCTAACCGTCCTACTTATGATAAATGTATGGCACACCTGAAGCCATCTTGCTTGGATTAAAGTGGTAACTCTTAAAACATTTAATTTAAAAAGGAACAAAATGAGGGGGTTCATTTTTCCATAAAAAGTATGATTAGTGCTGCAGAAAGAAAAATTAGGGCACATTTTGAGTGACTTCTCAAATCCTCTTCTATTTCATTAAAAAATTCTGACATGCAGACTGAAACATGCACTTTCAATACCAGCAGCAGTTTTCCCTGGTGAGCAGTAGCTTTACTACAGTGATCTAATGAGCAAAAAGAGTGCTAACATTCTGATTTTATGGCAAATGTGTGACACATTTGAATGCCTTCTTGATGGAATCAAAGTAAAAAACTGAAAGTATTTCCTACTGAGGAGACTGCAGTAAATGAGGAAATTAGGAAACTTCATAACAAATAAGTCTCCCAAGATGGCCACCAGAGACAAAAGAGCCCAAATGTAGCCCAAATATCACCCAGATGTAGCCCAAGTATAGCCCAATGACAGAATGTCCAAGAATGTTCTTAAAAACAACTAGAGCACTTACTGTCTTCATTATGACAAAAGTATGGCACACCTGAAGCCATCTTGATTGGAATAAACTGGTAACACTTAAAACATTTAATTTAAAAAGGAACACAATGAGGGGGTTCATTTTGCCATAGAAATTATGATTAATGCTGAAGAAAGAAAATGAGGGCACATTTTGAGTGACTTCTCAAATCCTCTTCTATTTCATTAAAAAATTCTGACATGCAAACTGAAACATGCACTTTTAATACCAGGAGCAGACTTCCATGGTGAACAGTAGTTTTACTACAGTGATCTAATGAGCAACTAGAGTGCTAACATTCAGAATTTATGGCAAATGTGTGACATATCTGAATACCTTCATGATGGAATCAAAGTAAAAAACTGAAAGCATTTCCGACTGAGGAGACTGCAGTACATGAGGAAATTAGGAAACTTCATAACAAATAAATCTCCCAAGATGGCCACCGGAGACAAAAGAGCCCAAATGTAGCCCAAAATCACCCAGATATAGCCCAAATATAGCCCAATGACAGAAGTGTGCAAAACACTTATTATTTTGTGTTTTTGCAGTGTTATATAGTGCAGACTTGTCAGGTATTGGAGTGCTTTACATGAGCATTGGTTACATCACACAAGAACAAATTCATTTTGGTTGTAGACATGGGGAGACTAAGTGATTTGACCAGAATCACAGAATGTCGAGCTGAAGCAGAAACTTCAACCTGGTTCCCCAGTTGCAAAGTCTGAAGTTCTGGAAGTAACACCACATCCTCTCCCCTAAGTGCAACATTTAATCAAGTTGTCAACTAGATAAAAAAACATAAAGATAACAAATAATTTAAAAGTGCTTTGTCGCTATTTGAAAACTCAGAAAATATGTCCTTATTTTAGTCTTTTAGAGCACTAACCATAATTTTGATGCCAATAAGACCCTCTCATATATGTAATTTCTAAAGGAATGCTCTAGGTATTACAGTTTTGATTACATCAAGATGATGTCAGGCGTTCCACACTTTTGTAATAAATATAGAATGTTAGCAATCTAGTTGTTCATTAGGATACTGTTGAGAGGCAGAGGCCAGGGGCACGGACTCTGAAAATTGAAGGCAGGTAGGAGGGTGCAAAGGCAACAATTTAACCACACTGAGCAGGCAGGAAGGGCCGTGGAAGCACAACAGACTATGGAGGGCAGTGGAAAGGGGGGCAGGGGCAACAAACCAACAATACAGGACTTGCAAGAGAGGCTGTTGGAGGGAAGATCCATTACGGGTCAAGGAAGCTAGGGGCGGTCCCCAGAGCCCCGGGAGCCACCACAGAACTGAGCAGGAGAGTGAGTCAGGGACAAAAGGGGCACCTTAATTTGAGCCGGGGTGCCTAGGAACGCTTGCTCCAAAAATGAAGAAAACAGACATATGAGACATGGAATTGGAGGCAGAATACAATGGCAGTTTAATGAGAAGATGCAACTTCAAAGAAACCGCAGAATAGAGACATAAAGTACAAAATACAGAATCCAGATAATCATACAGCTGTCATGATATTCTCTGTATCTCAATTAATGGACTGACAGAGAGAGAGAGAAAACACATCTATAAATGCATCATGAGAAACAAGTTACACCAAGGAAAATGTTACCTAGGGACACTCACATTTACTCTTAGAGCAAGCATTCCTGCAATTACAATACAACATCTTTTAAATGCAAAAGTAAAGAGAACAATGGTTAAACATAACATGACATTTCATATAGGTAAAATAGAATAAGATACTTCAAGCAAAGCAGAGCAAGACATTTTAAGCAAAGGAAGACAAGAGCTCCCAGTTCTTGGGGAAAACCTGCACAGCCTGTTAACCTACATACAGACGGCGAGGTTGTCCGTCGATATCTGTGGGTGCTCCCTTTTTATATCATTTTGTGGGCTCCTTTGCACGCTACATCTACCTACGTATGCTACCCAAAAGCTTCGTCTGCAGATTTTACCAGACATTTCGTCATTTACCCACTTAATGCTGACAATGGACTGGGTGAAAAGGTCAGTCTCTCAGGCCAATCGCTTATCGTAAGTTCCATAGAGCAAGCAGAAAATAATGGGTATTGTACAGGAATTCAATATATTCATGTATAAAATCTCCTCAGTTCTCCTAACTTGACGCTCTGCGGTTGCCACTTCCTTAAAAGCGGGAAACCTGCCCAGGAAGCAAGTACCAGTCCAGGATGCAGCCTACTGTATGTCGACAGCTTCAGGGGGATGTTGAACTTTGATACCGAGCACGGAGCACTCGGGTAGGGTGGGGG
Organism: Triturus cristatus; assembly: GCF_964204655.1. NCBI lineage: Eukaryota > Metazoa > Chordata > Amphibia > Caudata > Salamandridae > Triturus > Triturus cristatus. The sequence continues at coordinate 478,697,922 of NC_140580.1, forward strand.
CTACTAGTTTGGAGCAGAAGGCCTCGCAGACCTGCCTTCAGACTGCTATACACTAAAATTGCAGAGCTATGGTCAATTTAACAAAGAGGCCTACATATTGAACAGAAGGGCCTACACAGGGGTTTTATGCTGGCTGAGTGGTAAGGATGTCTCAGGATAATTATATAGCAACACAGGACCCGCTGGTCAATTTAATACGGCCTACAAATGCGGCTGGCAGGGCAAGGACAAGGGTCTCATACTTCAGGTGTGGACAGAACGGGCCAGGGGCCCCCTGTGATACAAAATCTACCCTCCTTCAAGGCTGTGGCAATGTAATAGACCATTGTGGGCAGAAGGAAGAGGCAATGGTAGTACAACCATACATGCCAACAGACCCGATTCAGCCAGGAAACGTCCAATGTTTTTAAGCTCAAATGGGCTTTATTTGATCTGTCTCCTGTCTACAATATCCTCTTTTTCAATGTAACTCAAAGGGGAAAATCAATACCCCAGTTTTTTTTCAAAATCTCCCTCTTACCAAGTTCAAAATGTTCGCAAGTATGGTACATTGGATCATGGAAGGAAATGGGATAGGGACATGGACTTGGATAACAGAGGACAGGAGAGACATGGAGAGGTGCACCAAACTGACCCTGCAGGGCAGGCATCAGGGTTTGCAGCAGCACAATACACCACACAGGGCATGCAGGACGGGAGTGCAGCACAACAATCCATAGAAAGCAAGAGGGAGGGGACAGGACCATGCACATGGACAACAGAGAACAGAGGGGCAAGAGGCAATGGTAGCTAGCTGACCATAATGGACAGACAGGAGAGAAGGCTGCAGCATAACAGACCATAAAGGGCAGGAGGGACGGATCAGGGGCATTACAATGGAACAGACAAGCCAGGAGGGAGAGAGTAGGGGTCTGCACATGTAAACAGAGGGCTGGGGGCAAGGGGGCAGGGCAGGAGCAGCAAGATAGCCATGGAGGTCAGGCAGGATGGGCACTAGAAGCAAGACACAACATGAAGAGCAACAGTGAGACTGTGATGGCATACACACAGACCATGGAGGGAAGGTGGGAGGGGGTCAGGGGCAGCTAACTGACCACACAGGGAAGGTGGGAGGGGCCATGGCAGCACAGAAGACCATGCATGGCAAGTGGGAGAGTTAGTGGCAGCACAATGGCTATGATGGGCAAGAAGGAGGGTGCAGGGGCATGCACAAAGGACGATGGAGGATAGAAGGGAGGGTCAGGACCTGTGCACAGACAAGAAAGTTCAGGGGAAGGGGCCTCACAACAGACCACACGGGGCAGGCAGGAGGAGCAGTTGCAGCACAACAGACCAGGGAGGGCAGAAGGGTGTGGCAGTACAATGGACCATGTAGGACAGGAGCAAGAGGATAGAGGCATGGCATGTGGACAGGCAGGGTGGAGGTGGCAGGGACAGGTTACAGTCATCTGACAATGCTAGGCAGGTGGGAGGGGAGTGGCAGCTCAACAGAACACTCAGAGTAGATAGGAGTGCCAGGTCCATGGGACATGGTGGGCAAAAAGGATGGAGCAGGGGCATGCACAAAGACATCGGAGGGCAGGGGGAAGGAGAATAGGGGCAGCAAGCTAAGCACAGAGTTTAAGCAGGAGGTCAATGATGGGGCATAGAATTGGGCAATGGAGGGCAGAAGGAGTGGACTGGTACATCATACTAAATTGAGGGCAGTGGCAGCACATCAGACCATGCATGGCAGGAGGGAGGAGGCTAGTCCATGGATTCACACAACAGAGGATAGGGAGGAGGGGGATGGGGCAGCAAGCTAACTGTTCAGAGAAGGCGGGTATTAGAAACTTTATTGTTTTTAAAACATTTTGTCTGTGCAAACTACTTAAAATATGAACAAGTATGCAGCATAATCTCACTTTTATTCAGGAAGAAGAAGACGTTAGTGACTGTGACTCCGGGCTCACTTGGCAAAAACACCCCCTGACCCTCCACCCCCTATCGCAAAATGTAATGCCCGTGAAAAGGGTAGGTGAACACAGTGTTATATAGAACATAGTCCTGAGAGCACGTTTGAAAATGAAAACTAGATATAGTGTATGGTATAAACTATGCACCAAAAAGTGTGATATAAGATGAACCAGGCGTGAAATATAATATGCAATACATTGTGCGCAATGACAGATTCATTGGAGAGCGCGAGATAGCACAGGCACTAGCGCGTGCTATGCGATATGCGCCTTGGAGTGTAATATGCACAGGGCAGTGTTGTGTAACCTAACTAGTCTCTAAAGTTGTAATATAAAATATGTGCTGGGGAGTGTAACGTTGCATATGCACTGTGACAAAGATATGGATCCCAAATTGTAATATGTATGGCATAGCGCTGTGCGTTATAACATAGGCATCGAGGAAGGCACGTTAGATGGGGCAATATAACCCGTGCGAAGACAAGTGTGGCATGACATTTTCACGGGGTGGTGTTACAGTGCACATGGGCTAGAGAGTGTCATAGCATATGCACTAGCTAGTGGAATACAATACAGAGGTGTGTGGCACTCGGCAGGCAATGGTGGGTGTAACACAGCATTGGGCTCTGTCAGGAGCGCGCTGTGACTCGCAAGTGATGTTAGTCCCCTTTCCAGAGAGTAAAATAAAAAGTATTACACATCCGGCAGTGGATGTGTGTTTTATTAACTGTGAGGGGGGTTTCTTGCATAGTTTTGGTCGAATTTTTGTCGAATCCCCTTTGAATGGCTTGGTGTGCATGTGTATTAAATGTGCCCGTCAATAGCTACCCATGTTTGTATAAATAAACGACAAGGGTGTCTACCGGGATTAGGCACGGTAGAGCATCAGACATGTCAGAGCTTCACTAGTGGTGTAAATACATTCCACGTGGATTAATTGCATGCATAGTCGCCTTTTAATGAATATCACGCAAATCGTCATGGTGATAGGTACGTACGGTTTGTCCAGCATGTCCTAGGTGTGTCTATAAATATATATTTTTAAAAAATAATAAAAAACAGTGGCCGGCCCTGGGGATTGGGGTCAAAAAAATATAATTAGGAGACAGGCCCTGGGGGATGGGGTCATCAGGGCCAATAAATTAGAATAAGAAGGGGAACCACACAGCCCCCCTTCTTAAAAAAATAAAATAAATAAAAGACTGGCATCGTGCTGGAGGCCATGCCCCCTCCATGCAGCACTCTGCAAACGCGCCCCCAACAGGCATCTCCAGTATGCGCCAGGGAGCTGCGCTGCAGACAGGTGTTCTGAGGCCAAGCCCCTTTTTACACCTCTCTGCAACGCAGCTCTGTGGCGCTTACTGGAGGTACCTAGTGGTCTAGTGTGACCCTAGGGACCCTTAGGATTCAAGGGGACTTAATCTCTCAACTTAGAACAGCCACAGGGCGCGTTTACACAGTGGTGAAGGGAGGGGACGGGGCCTGAGGTGACGTGTGCAAACACGCACCATGGCACGTTTTAAATTGGGGATATAATTTCCCTTCAATACTGAGGGCCCCTGGGGGCTAACTAGCCCACCAAGTGCTTCCAGTAAGCGCCACTGAGCTGCATTGCAGAGAGGTGGTCCAGGCCGTGCCACTTTTTACACCTCTCTACAACGCAGCTCTGTGGCACTTACTGGAGGTACCTAGTGGGCTAGTTGGACCCTAGGGACCCTCAGGACTCAAATGAACTTAATCTCCCAACTAAAAACGGACACAGGGCGTGTTTACACAATGGTGAAAGGAGGGGACGGGGCCTGAGTTAACGTGTGCAAAAACGCCCTGTGGCCTGTTTTAAGAGGTAGTTTTAATCCCCATGCCCTATTATATACTAGGGGCTTATAGAGGAGGTAAGGCTAATCACAGGGGGACCCCAACGCATAATGTTCCCTAGTGTATGTAGGTGTTTTCACTGTATTCTAAGTGTCTTTTAACATAGCACTGGCTCTAGGACTGGTTAGTTAGACTCAGTTACCACCAGTATCCGTCTGAAAAAGTTGAGGGTACAGGATGATTTTGCAACAAGGCTTCTTTCTGCTCTTCTTTTTGTTCTTTCTGCACGTTATCCTTCTTCCTGCACTTATCTTCGTATTTGAGGACTTCTGTTGCTTCTTTCTGCACTTCTTTTGTTTCTTTCTGTGCATTTTTTCTTCTTTCTTCACATGTCCTATCTCTGTAGGCATAGTTAGAAATTAGCATTTAAAAAACCTTTGAAATTAACAGAAAAAACCATAGGTTTCAGGCACGTTATAGTTAGGAATTAGCATTTAAAAAAACCTCAGAAATTCACTGAAAAAACCATAGGTTTCAGGGGTGTTATAGTTAGCTGGACTTTTCACTTGTACAAAACCATTGAAATTGCCCCGTTATAGTTAGTTCAGCTAACTATAACTCGCGCACCCGCAATGCACTGCTGATGACGTCACATATTACATCACTCATGACATGGTCAGTGACATCACTCATGACATCACTGATGACATCTCACATGACATCACTGATGACATCACTGATGACATCATCCTTCTGATAGAGTGGCAGACCTCCTATCACCCTAATATAACCTTTGATACACACATTCAAAAATAGAAATTAAAATTTTAAAAACAATGGACATACCAATACCAGTTACAACAACCTATACAGTAATTCTAAGATCCAAATACACATCCACTCATTCACCAACAGTCCTATACAGTCACTCATACATGTACTCACTCATCATATGTACTCATACACCTATACATCCTGTTACACAATGCCACTCATCCATAGAGGTACTCACACACATAGTCACTCATGCTAATAAAGAATCAAACATACATTTACTTGCATATACAGTTATACACACACCACCACACTTACTTCTACAGAAACTTACACACACTTAGTCTTTTAAACAATCACTTATAGAAACACATACTTATTCATACAGGAACTCTTCCAATCTCTCACTCTCACATATACTCACTTATATACACCAATAGTCACATATACTAGTTTAAAACATATGTAGTTACTCATAGAGACACTATTGAGACAGTCATTCACTCACTAACACACCCATACACACACTCATCCACCCATAGAGTCCTGCACACATGCTGTCTTCAATACATACAAAGAGTGAGTCATTCATTCATGCACCTATGCACTACGTAATACCCCCCACCGAACCATACAGACATCAGACACTGATACTCAAAAAACCAACTAATAACCTATATAGACACTCATGTAGCTACTCACCAACCCATGCAGCCACTTATACACAAAGTGAGAGACTGATACAGATATTTACATATTAAAACATTACTCACTAAGCCATGTATTCACTAAGATACACTTAATCCGTCAGTTATAGAATCAATTTTTCAAAAACAATTCATCCATTTAGACACTTATATACCCATTTATTCTTCCATCGACCTTGAGATATACATATATAAAACATATGTAATTTTCAGAAAAACACACATTCTCTGGATGATGTCATCAGTGATGTCATCAGTGATGTCATTTGAGATGTCATCAGTGATGTCATGAGTGATGTCACTGACCATGTCATGAGTGATGTAATATGTGACGTCATCAGCAGTGCATTGCGGGTGCGCGAGTTATAGTTAGCTGAACTAACTATAACGGGGGAATTTCATTGGTTTTTTACGAGTGAAATGTCCAGCTAACTATAACATGTGTGAAACGTTTGGTTTTTTCATTGAATTTCTAAGGTTTTTTAAATGCTAATTCCTAACTATAACGTGTGTGAAACCCATGGTTTTTTCAGTGAATATATATATATATATATATAAAAAAATTCCACGACAACAGCGCTGGGGAGGTGCAACACAGCCAATCAAAAAGGAAGGGTAAAGAGGAAATTCTTCAGGGGTGGGGGAAACAAGAATAGGGAGTAAAGCCAATCAGTAAAGAGCAAGCAAGTTGATGACGCAAAGCCCACTTTATGTAGTACTTCATACAATACTATCTGTGACAGACAGCTGAAGCAGTCTTTAGCAGGAACACAAAATAACAAAAGTAACTTAACATTGACTGCCAACTTCCAGTATCGATGTTTATAACCAAAAATGCACGCACTTCCGACTTGTTCCCAAGCGTTCTCTAGCAACAGATAAACTCCTAACCAAAATGGTCACAACATCAGACATAATTTACTCAAATGGTTCTATGTTATGCCATTTGAAACTAACATCCTCACTCCGGATCATGCTCATTAGCATAAGAGGGACACACTGTGAGCACAGGATGAAAACCACCCAGCATCACTAATTCTACTGCACCAAAAGGAAGCATTTGCCAGCACTGACAAAGGAGGGGGTCACACTTAGAAAGTGAAGATAGACCTATTCATGTGAAACAACAAAGGAAGTTTGTCACTCAATAACTACCTCACTCCCAAGGCCAATGATTGTGGGTGGGGTGCACTGCGGGCGGCGAGGATCAGAGAGCCGCTGTGCAAGATTTCAGAATATTAGTCGGGTTCTTCCGGCTGAGCGGATCATCCATTCAAGATCCATACTCTAGTGGCCCCATCCACCGCTACCAAATTCTGCAATCGATCTGTGACATTAAGCCTTCATCTGGGATCAATACATCTACTAAAAATAACATGATTCAGCAGTGAGGCGGATGACACCATGCCACTGGTGGGAGGCCCTGAACCACCAACATCCGGCTGGTGCCCAGGACTGGAGGGAAGTTGAAGAGCGATTCCGCTGGACACCACCAGATTGGAACCTCTGGTGTGGGGGGGACTGCTATCACCCCCACTTGGAGGCTGCCCATTTTCAAGGGGACAGCAGGGGAATCCTTTACATCGGCCTGCCTGGGATAGATCTGTCTGGCAGGTGGATGCCAAAGGCCTGCCCATCCATTTAGGAGACCATAAGATATTGGATTCAGAGCCAGACCCGTGCTCCCATCCACAGAGAGTGCCTGCTGCCCAAATATAGCTCTTCTTGTTGGTGGGGACTGCTGCAGACTGTCTCTGCATGCCTCACCTCACCGGTGGGGCTTTCCACTAAATAATTAGGGCCACAGCCGGGGCAATACTGAGGTGAGGTGGGGAACTATGGCTGATACTCTGGTGAGTGGTGGTGTTGGGGGGGTAGTAATTTGTTGGGTCTCTCAGGAAGTGCTGGTCACACAAGGTTGGGACCTATTCTGCTCTACTGCGTGGACCAGGCAAGTCTCAGCACAATCTATTCAGAAATGGACCATATTAAAATCCGTCTAGACATATGAAAGAGTGGATTGATAAGCTTGATACCGGACTGGACAATTAGAAAGTAGAGTCTCAGACATTGAAGACAACAGTAACTCGGGAGAACGAAAGAGCCACAAATCGAAAAAGTGTTAGCGGTGATAAAGGCTAAGAATGAAGATTTAGAGGCATTCTCCTACCGCAACAACATATGCATTGTGGGCACTCAGGAGACTATGGCAATGTCAAAGGTTGAATCTTAAATGAAAACTATGCTTAACACCCTCATTGGAGGGGCCCCAACACCTCTGTTCTTGGAGGAACATGCACACAGGTTGTTCGGACAGCGATTCCTGCCAGGAGTGCCGCCTAGACCTATAATATCCAGTATGCTGAACTATAAGGACAAGCGACACCATCCTGCACTTGGCACGAGAACGAGGTGAACTAACTTACTCTGTTAATAGACTATCCATATATCCAGACTTCACAGCTATGGTTCAGGTGATGAGGTGCAAGTTCCTACCTGCAAAGGAAATGCTTCTTAAAGTGGGAATTACATATGCACTAGTGTATCTTGCTAAGCTGAGAGTCCTTAATAAGAGGAAGTCTCACTTCAAGGACCTAAACGAGCCCTTAACTACTGCTGCAGGCATGCACGTGGCTCTGATCTGGAATGGACAATAATGGAGATTAGCATGACCAATTGAGCTAAAATGACTAAATATCACCATATATTATTCGCAGCTGAACAGAGGGATAATCCCGGGGCCAAATTACGCCGCTATATGGACACCACAACTTGCACTTTCGTGAACTCGGACCTTGGCATCGGACTCCAGACTTTGCTAACAAACTTCTCCATGGCCTCACAGAATTGCACAGGGGCATGGCAAATAACCACATGGGCTACTGGACGCAGGACCCCACTCAGCCGCCCATCTCTACCCGGGTTAGTTTGTTCACCTGCCTCTCTGTTCCTTTGAGGATGATTCACACAACTGAATCTCTTCTGGTTACATGTTGCGTTTTGTTTGGGCGGAAAAGTGGGTACTCCTTTTCCAACAATATTTGGATGATGGGGGAGGGGATCGTAGTTTGGATGGGTTAGGTGTGAAGAGGGGTACAAGAGGTACCAACATTGTGCCCAGGTACACAGCAAAACAGATTCCACATTTATGATTAACTGGACATCTGCACTTCAGAAAAAGATACAGACAGCCAGGCATATTTAACTGCATACACTATGCAAACGTAGACGAGTGACACATCCCCAACATACAATCATGCAAATTAGTTGCATCACATGGAACGGATGCAGCCTTAACAACCCCTGCAAGGTTCAACAGATGTGGCCTACTTAAACACCAAATCGACACTGCCTTCTTGCAAGAGACCTCTTGATGTGCAGAGATCTCAGACCTTGGTCACACGATGGTCCTCTCACAGATCTCTAGTGAATTACTCCTCATACACAATACTTGTCAGATGGGTGGCAGAGTGAGGGGGGCTGTATTCATGGTCCTGAATGGAGTTAATGATAGACAGGGCAGATTTAACATAGAAGAAGCCAGTGTGGCAGGACAACACGTCACACTCCTAAGTGTTTACGCACCCAACACAGACAAGTCGGGACTCTTCATTCAGCTATGGCATAAATACATGACACCGACACCAAGTACAACTGTTTGGAGTAGTGATCTAATCTTAGTCCTAGACAAGCACGTGGATTTCTCCTAAGGCAAATGGGCACACCCATCATGCTGAAGCATCGACACTCTGAGACATAATGGGAACGCACAAACCTATCAACATTTAGAGACACATATTTGCAGGTAAATATATCTATATATATCGACCGGTCATGGGCAAGATTATCCATTGGATCAGCTTAAGAGGTGCATGTAGCTGGACAACAAATCTTGCCTTCACCGCTCACATATTTTGATCACTCTAGTTAAATGGATGGCCAGGCTCCCGGATTCCAAGCATGGAGTATTCACCTGGCACTTCTCTCCCCAGGCACTCCTAGACGAGGCATTTCAGGAAGAAACTAGGGCAAAAATTCTGTTTAAAAAAAATAAATAAATAAGACAAGCCATCCGTAATTTCCCCAAGGGTTATATGTGAAAAATTAAAAGCATATATTTGAGGGATCTAAATAGCAAACCATGTGCGCAGAACCCTAAGAGACAGTCCGACATGCTTATATGCAATGGAAAAAAGCTATAAATGGACCCCGGAGCCCATACCTTGCCGAGATTTAGTGAAAAAATACCACAATTCAAAGATGAGACCGATTGAGAGGTTAAACACCAGCACAAGTACGCGATCGCTTGGCGATATGGGGGAAATAGGAAGACCATGCAGGACTCTTGCATTAATGATGACACACACACACACACATCAGACTCCAATAGTAAGCGCAGGGATGAAAGGGGATGCACAATAAAAGGACTGACTCCATAATGTCAGAATTTGAAAATTATGCATGACTTTATGAAACAAGCACATGTAGAATGACAGATGAATATATAGCTATATCATTCAGAGCTAGCATGTATTGAGGGACCACGGAGACCGTTCTTGGCAGAAACCATCACTACAGATGCAATGACGCCTACAATCTCAAGCCTCCCCACCTGCAAATCTCTAAGGCACATTGGACATCCAGGACAATTTCATAAAGCCTACACTCCACTACTTATCCCTCGTCTTCTGGCAGTGTATGAGGAGACGGTGCAAAAAAGGGGGTACTGCCTCAATCATTCAGGGAGGCGATTATCTTCTTATTAGAACCTGGTAAAGAACTCGTAGACTCTTACAGGCCACTTTCACTCAAACACTGATGCCAAGATCTTTATCAAAATTACTGCCAACAGTTGAACACTGCTCTTGTCTGTCTTGGTACTACCAGAACAAGCAGAGTTTGTACTGGAACGATCCGGAACCGATTTTAATGAATTGCCTATATATAGAAAACATTTGTAAGTTCTGTGTTTTATTGATATATTGGTCTGTATCTAAATCAATCGGTACACTGTCCAATGCCTTCTATAAACTGTATAAGAAAAAATAAATTTTAGTTGTATATTAAAATGGTGTTTTGTATGTATAACTTATGTTGAATCTTTTAAAGTTATATTGTAATAAAGTGGAACATTTTTTCTAACTTCATATTAAATTAAATTGGTATGCTCCAGACTATGAACTGTGTAAAACCATATGAACAAGTTACTTACTTTCGGTAATGCTTTTTCTGGTGGAAACAGTATCTGCCTGCGGATTCCTCACCTTTTGAATATACCCCATGCACAGCATTCCATGGAAACTTTTCTTCATAGCTCTCCCACAGGAATGAGGACGTCATAATGCAGCAACTCCGCGCGACGTTTTCGGAGCCATAAGAAGACCTTGTTATTGTGTGGACCTCAGTTCCACCCATTTTTTACATGTCTTTGAGGTCAACTGGTGAACCAACAACATTTCTAGCAAGAATACGCAGTATATAGTGCATGACATATTAAAGAAATATCCACATGCAATTGCCTTGCCAACTCAACAGCATCTTCATGAGTTAGATAGAAAACCTCATAAGAAAACATTCATATGAAAAACATACATACACAAACCTATTATTGGTATAAGCAAACAGGCAACGGGGAGGCAGCTGGGTCAGAGAGGAATCCACAGGCAGATAATGTATCCACCAGAAAAAGCGTTTCTGCAGGTAAGGAACTTGTTCTTCTGATGGATAGATTTGCCTGTGGAATACTCACATTTTGAAAAGAATCCCCAAGCAGTCCCACACTCTGAGGACGGTGCCTGCTTGCCTATACCAAAAATCCTATAACACAAGACGAGCAAAATGGCCGTCCCTCCTAACTTCCGAATCCAAGCAATAATGCTTGCCAAGAGTGTGGAAGCACGCCCAAGTGGCCACTTTGCAGATGTCAATCACAGGGACACCTCTAGCCAAAGCAAAATTTTAGGATTTAGCTCTGGTAGAATGGGTTTGAATACCTTCAGGTGGCTCCTTCTTAGCCATGGCGGAGCAGAACTTAATGCACCTGAATAAATTTCTCTTGTGGACAGCTTTCCCCTTCATCTTGCCCACATATCCGACAAACAGCTGGTCGTCTAATCTGAATTCTGGTTCTGTCCATATAGAAACTCACTGCCCTCCTGGAGTTGAATCGTTGAAGAATCTCCTCCTCTTTAGAAGGATGTGGGGGCAGAATAGAAAGTAGGCATGGTAATAGATGGTTCCAAATGGAACAGAGTGACCACCTTCGGCAGGAAAGAATAACTGTCCCCAAGAACCATCTTATCTGTATGCAAGGATCTGAAGGGAGGCTTGGAGCTAAGGCCCAGTCACTCACTCGCCCTTCGAGCAGACTTAATAGCAAGTAAAAATGTTTTTGAAGGTAAGAAACCTCAACTGACAACTATGCAAGGGCTCAAGAGGAGAACCCATAAGAAACGCAAATACAAGATTAAAATCCCACTGAGGCATTATAAACAGAGTGGAAGGAAACTTATTAGTGACACCTTTAATATATCTCATAACTATAGGGGACTTAAAAAGTGAAGGCTGATCCAGCAAACAAAGAAATGACGATGAAGCAGATGGATAACCTTTAACAGTTGCAAAAGCGCAACCTTGCTGCGCCAGGGACAGGGCAAAACTTAAAGCATCTGATAAATGGGCTTTCAAAGGATCAATTGACTTCTCTTTGCACCATTTAACAAATTTTGCCCACATGCCAGCATAGACTGTCTTGGTGGAGTACCTTCTGGACAATACACATCCACCACATCAGGTGGGAGAGAGAAAGAACTCCTGTTGGCACATTCAATCTGCAGGAATGAACGTGCCGGCTCTGGAGGTTGGGGGGTGTAGAACCTGCCCCTGCGATTGCAGGAAGAGGTCTGCCCTGAGAGGGAGGTGGAGCAAGGGGCACCATGAGAGGTAAAGGTCCGTGTACCACACCTTTGGCGGCCAATCCGAGGCTATTAATGACTAGGGCCCACTTTGGCAAATCATCCTCAGAACTCATGGTATCAAGGGTATGGGGGAGGGGGAAGGCTCGTAAAGAAGCTAGAAACCACAATTTAACTGAAACGCGTCCCCTAATATTCCCTGCATCGGGTACTGGAGGCTGGAGAACGATGGGCAGTGCGCGTGAATGGCAAACCGGTCTAACTGAAGAAGCCCAAACATCCCGAAAAATGTGATGTACCATTTCCGGATGGAGACCTCACTCGTGATCAGCTATATACTGCAGACTGAGAATGTCCGCATGGACATTCAGAACTCCGGGCACGTCGATGCAATGACACAAATCTGAGCCCAGGACCAAAGCAGCATTGCTTCTCCGCAGAGGAAATACGAGCCTACTCCTCCCAGTTTGCTGATATACCACAATACAGTAGTATTGTCTGTTAAGACCTGAACTGACTGACTGACTCATCACATAGGTAAGGGAGGAAGGCATTGATAGCCAAATGTATAGCCCGCAATGCCAGAGCAGGGCTCGAAAAATCATAAAAAATGCACTAGACCTTCAGGTCTAGTAACCTACAAAATCTCCTAGACCCAACTGAAATGCACTTGACCTCTAATCTGAAAGCTGAGCAAATGTGACAAGTTAAAAAGATTTAAAAGCATTTTTATTGCTCATTTACTTTGTGAGCAATTAAGATGCCTTTAAATTTTGCTATCTTGTCACAGTTTCCCTGTTTTCAGAGGTAGAGGTCAAGTGTCAGTTTGTATTCCTACTCGCCAGTAAGGGCGAGTAGGACTTAAAAATAGCTCGTCCTGAATTAATCTGACTCGCAAATGCGAGCGGTCGAGTGAATTTTTTGAGCCCTGCAGAGGATTGATATGCAAAAACTGTCCTCTGGAGACCAAAGACCTTTGAACTCCAAATCTCCCAGATGAGATCCCTACTCTAGAATAGAGGCATTTGTCATCACTGTGGCCATTTGAGGAGAAGGGTGAAACAGCTTCCCTTGAGATATATTGCCGAACACACTCCAACTTCGCAGATCCGCTACAGAGTCTGGAGATCCTGACTAGCTCCGAGATTTCCACTATGTTGAAACCACTGCATGTGGAGGCACCACTGAAAAGCCCTCATATGCCAGCGTGCATGGCTGACTAACAGAATTCAGGAAGCAAACAGACCAATCAGGCACAAGATCTTTAGGACTACAACAAAAGCTCCATTCTGAAACATCAGAATTATAGCAGGCATGTCCTGAACCCTCTGAGGAGGTGGGAAAGCACCGCTCACTGTAGTGTCCAGTACTGCCCTTATTAACAGATTGCACGGAGAGGGCTCAAGGTGAGATTTGGGTACATTTAATGAAAATCCCGAGCTGACCAACAGTTGTGTTGTCTGTCACCTGTAAAGGGCGCAACATCATCTCCGACGACTTTGCTTTGAGCAGCCAATCGGCTAGATAGGGGACCACCGGAATCCCCAGCCTCCTGAGATGTGCTGCCACCACTTTGTGAAGACTCAAGGAGTTGAAAAAAAGGACCACCAGAAGGACTTCAAACTGATAATGCTGAGACCCCATCGTAAAACGGAGATTCTTCCGATGAGATTTCAGAAGATCGATCGATCAAAACCATCCAATCTTCCTTCTCCAGCGCAAGAAGGACCTGTGCTATGGTCAACATTTTGAACTTTTCCTATTCTAGGAACAAGTTCAAAATCCTGAGGTCAACAATCAGTAGCAAATACTGTCCTTTTTAGAAATCAGGAAGTAACTGGAATAGCATCCCTCACCCCCTGCTCTGGATCAACTCTATTGCACCCTTCTGAAGCAGAGTCTGCACCTCCTGATGGAACCAGAGGTCTGTAGTGACAGACCTCCAGTGAGGCATAAAAGAGGTCACCCGTCTTCCCACAAGGCAAGCATGCTCTAACATGGAGAAGCTAGAGCTGCTTTCTTGCAACAAACAGATGCAACAAATGGATGGGGAGTAGGATGAAGAGGCTGGCTGATGAGCAGAACCACACTGACAACCTCTGCCCCTTCCACTGTAGCTTTTAAAGGGGATTGCTGTTGCTGCCAATTTCTTCCTCAAAAGGACCGGTTGCTTGAAAAACCAGAAACCTGCAAAATTGCCTATAGTCATTAGGCTGGGACTGACCCTAAGGATCTTGCAGTTGTCTTGCAGTCTTTAAATCTCTGCAGCGCAGAATCAGCCTTGGTCCCAAACAAGCGAGACCCGAAGGGCAAAATTCAAAAGAGCAGCCTGAACATCTGGCGAGAAGCCCGATCCCCCTCAACCAGGCATGTCTTCTTGCAACAGAAGAACCCACGGCTCTTTTCACGGAGTCTGAGTGTCCAGCCCTGACTGAATAACCCGGCAGGCTGCCGTCTGAGCTCTGATCCAGTCGGCGCCGGAGATGGCTTGTGTGACACCAAAGATTCACACCCTTCCTGATATGGCAACGATGATTACTGCCTCGGCGCCAGCAGAGGCCAGGCTACCAGAGTCATGGGCATGAACAGCATAAAGGGTGCCTGCAGGTATTGAGCCAGAAATCTTAGAAGCAAATATGATAGTGGTCCAATGGGACCCGCAGGCTAACCAGATGCAGTCTCAGCCATCGCAAAAAATTGGAACTTCGGATTAAGAAAGTTGGAAGAATCTGACCCACGAGTCAGGAATGTCAGCTATACCAGATCCAGGTTTGAGGGCGGAGACACCACCAAATCCAGCTGCGGTACTGGCTGCCCGGTCTGAGTATTTGGCCTCAGAGCCATAGGTGGAGCTGTAGGCCTCAGAGCCGGGGAAGAAGCTGGAGACCTCTTTGGATATGAAGTCAGCGACAACTCTTCTCTTTGCACATGGGGTTCCAGATCCAGGAACGAGGACATCAGCGAACTACCTTTCGAAGAACGGAGCCGAGACCCATAGCGCCACTTCCTCGTACGTTTCTATTTTTTTTTTAGAACACCTCGAAGTGTGGGGTGACTGACTCCGAACGAGGTAGAGATCTCTTCTGCTGCTTAACTTTTTCCATTAACAACTTTGCATCCCTTTCTTTCAAGGCTTTCAGGTTCATCTGGCGACACAATGAGCAGGCTTCGCAGTCCTGATCGGATGACAAACACCATAGACGGTCTTCATGGGGGTCAGTGATTGACATTTGACCATCGAATTCCCTACACAGTTTTAAGCCTGACTTCCTAGGTGGAGACATCTTCAATAGCAACCATGCTGCATCAACAGAATCAAAGAAATTTAGAAAATGGAGAATAAAATAAATAAATAAATCACGCATAGAGAACGTGGAAAAAAGAAACTGATACCAGCATACTGACGTGGTCTTTTTATGGCTCTGATGACGTCACACGGAATCGTGTGTGGAGCCACTGCATTAGAACGTGCTCGTCCACACGGGATAGCTATGTAGAAAAGTTCTGTAGAATGCTGCGCATGGGGTATATTCAAAAGGTGAGGAATCCACAGGCAGATGTATCCATCACAAACAGCTAATTTCCCAACAGTTCACCAAGTTGCACTACACCGACATCACGCCTCACCTCTCAATCAAATAAGAGGCTGCTAACGAAACTATGCCCGAAACACAAAAAGAGGCCCCGATATGCGATCTGAGCCAGAGCGGAAGGGGGCATCTACACTGCCATACCAGATAAAGAGTAGCAATATTGCTATGGGTTAATAGGTGCACTATCCCAGAACAGCCAGCTGTGACTCATTCATTTCAAATTCCTGCACCGCATATACCACCGCCCAACTAAACTACGTAAAGGGGGGCTGCGGGTAGACTACAAATTTACTAGGTACGGTGCTGAAGGTGCAGACTTCATGCATGCATCCTGGACGGGTGATCAGATAGCAAGATAATGTTGCAGAATACTCCATTTTTATTCTGACATGATAGACACCACTGTTACTTGAACCACGAAAGTGGCATTACTGGGATAAACAGCAGACATTGCCAATGCAGTGCGTAATTTTACATCCCAGGCCCTTCTGATCACAATAAGGAGATACCGTGCACCTCGGGGAGCACCATAGGCTCAACAACTAAAGGATGGTTATGAGACCTACCAAATTCCCAGAGATATGGAACCCACTACTAAATTATTTAAGTAATCATGTAACATCTGACTAATCACTCAAATAGTGAATGGATACTTAGAAATGTGGAGTATCGCTGGAACTAAAACTGAATACACATTGTTATGTCCTTTCACTTAGACATGTCAGCTGAAAGAACTAAGGGCAATCTTGAGGAAGCAAAGGCCAACAGAAGCCTTTAGCTCTAAGTAGGTGGGCTTGCTCTATCCAATACACTCTCACTAAACAATAAACACACCAGGGTAGGAAAAGCATGATTGGGAACGGAACGTGTGAGGGGTCATTATTCTAATTGAATGCTTGCTTCTCTGAGTTGTTGACAACCCCACACCACAATTAGTTATGGAACGAGTCTGGTTCTGAAACTTTTATATAGTGTGGTCACAGAGCTTACATGATGCCCCATTAGATCCGTCATCCTCGGGGTGGCCTTCTCCCAAACTTTGCCTGCTCACCTCTTCTTTTTGCGGATTCTTTTTGTTGGCTTTAGGACTCTGAGTACTTTACCACTGCTAACCAGTGCTTAAGTGTATGTGCTTATCCCCTAAACATGGTAACATTGCTGAATACACCATTGGCATATTTCACCTGAATTGGAAGTATCCTATTTACCCGCACAAACTGCTAATTACTCCCTACTGCTAGTCTGGGGCCTGGGCTTAGAAGAAAGTGTCTGTGTGCACTTCAAAGACTTTTCTTTATAGTCACCCCCACTCAAAAGAACTATTGGGTATAAATATTGGGCTCTGACTCTACCAAGAGAGTGCGCTACTGGACCTGTGAAGAACTCTGCCAGGAATAAAGGCTGCTGTGCTACAAGGATTGCCACTCTGCTTGACTGCTGCTCTGGAAAAACTGCTTTTCTGTGGTGCCTTGCTGCCTGCAGATCTCTGCCGTGTTGACGACAACTACTGGACACATCTCACTTGAACCCAGAGTGACTCCAAGGGCTTGCCCCCTGTTCTGAAGTCTCATGGCCATCAAAGTCTTCCTTCAACCCAGCAACAGCACCTGGACTCTACCATCTGTGAGACCTGCCCTGCCAAGTAGAGCCAATCAAGTCATGGGCCCTTGAAATGTGGTTTCTGTTCTAATCCATCAAAACTGATGCATGGACAACTTTGCGCCAACAACAGTGCCTGCATCGTAAAGGGGTTCATCAACGAAGCCTACGACTGCACGGATCGGAACCGACGCATAGTCTGCATCCATGGGATCAATGACGAAGCCGCGCCTCCTCTGCTTCTCACCTCAAGTCGTTGACGTCGCCGCTCCCTCCATCCAAGGCACTTCTTGAGCAGGATCTGTGAGAGTCCTGTGTCTGGCCTGCCCTCCATCGCAGTCAACCTGAACTTTGGACTTACCCCGGTCTAGCGGGACCCGATGTCCCCGGTTGGAGCTTTACGATTGTAAGCACTATAATTTGATTTAATCTTTAAAAATTCATAACACCAGTTCTACTTATTGAATTCTATTTGTTGTTTTGGTCTGGTTTTGCGCATAAAATTATAATCTATTACTCTAACCCTGTGTGGAGTATTCTTGTGTTTTAATTCGGTTACTGTGGGTGCTGCACAAATACTTTACACATTGTCCGACTGCTCTTTGCCAAGCTACCGGAGGGTGGGGGGGGGGGGGGGGGAAGAGGAGTTCAGGTTATCTTTTAGTGTGTAACTAGCTTACTATGACTAGAGTGGTGGTTCCTGCTTATAATGGGGGCATACTCTGACAACCAGAAACCCCATTTCTAACAGGCCAACTCAACAAATGTCAAATAAGTCAACATGCTAAGCATAACCGCATTTGCAGCCAATACCAAACCATGAGTCCAGAAAAAGATCACATTCTAAACAAATTACATTTATAAGCATTACACAATAGCGAAGCGTAAAAAAAAAAAAATAGATCTTTACTCCTGCACTCTTATCCCTCTTCTCAAACCAAAACCTCTGATAAGGAGTCAGTACTAAACTATTAAGCGAATGGAACATGGTGAAACATTTATCAGACTAATATAACTACTGAGTAATTACCATTGCATTTTCACACAGAATAATCTTAAGAACAAAGATAAAAGTTACAGTGGTTATCATAAGAAGCATGCCAAAACACAACTCATCATAAAGTACACATATATTCCTATTATAAGCCCATTTATTTAACAGTGAACGCATAATGAAGTGTTAGCCTGACCAACAGGATTGGCTAGTGGGAAATACTATTCAATCGTATTTTATAAACAAGACACAGATTTACTTTGGCAAAAAAATTAATGCACGACAGAAAAGGTAAAATATTTTCCCCAGCTTCAATGAACAAATTATGCCATTAACAGTTATATCACACCTCAAAGCGCTTTAAAAATAAAGATCAAAACATTTTAATGAAGGCAGCTTTCTCTAAAAGGCCTAGTCAATAAAACAATGGCACTTTTGGTATGGGCCCATGCTGGTTATTGAGACAGGCTGAGTGGAAGAGGGAGGGTGCTTGTGCCAGTATCTTTCCATGACTCTGGTTGTTTTAAAGAGTGCCTCGAACCGCATTACCCCTAGCTCTCCCTTATCCTTGATACCCAGTTTGACTGTCTCAGTAGCCAAAATTCATGCCTTTCTACTACTCTACTTCATCATGGCCCAACTACTGCAGCACTAAAGCGTTCCCCACTGCAAATATAAAACTACATAGCAGTCTAAGGTTTAAAAACGGCCTCTGATCACTGACATCTTGAGGTCAGACAAATGTTTGATCGCGGTCTTAGCGGCTGAACAGATCACATGTAACTTCAAAAATTCTGTCAAAAACTCCTTTTGACTCTAGGGTCTGAGCTAGACAAATTGAAATTTCCCCTTTGTTCATGTACACAAATGGTTAAGAGAAGAAAAGAGCACTGCCTGAACTTGAATGTGGATGGGCAGAGTATCAACTAAAGGGATTAACTGACTACTTGAGGCTTTAGATCAGGGTGCATTCAAATCTTTCTGCCTAGCGAGTCCAACTCACCAGATTCTCGGCTTAAGTAACTAGCACCAAAAAGCTAAGCCTGACCAGCATTTGTTCATAAATATCACAGATTAACAATTTAGAAGAGAATAAAGGAGCCATCTTCAGGGACGGCAAGAAAACACAGAAGTTATAAGCCCAGAAGGTTTTTGTGGTGTCAACATGCAATAGTTGATAATGGTCATCCATTCAGCAGACTTGTGCTATTACAGAGATTTGACCAGCATCCAGAGATTTTTCTGCATGGTTCTACAACCTCGCATAAGGCTTCACACCCTACACAACACTTCACTGCAACTATGCCTCTGTCGCAGGTCAACAAAGATACTGTCTGGATCAGATCACTACAAGGGTTTATCCTGGTTAAGCTTTTCTGATCTCGAAAAGAAATGAGAAATTCTTTATTTGTTCAGCATGTTTGCACCTCTCCTAGCTACTAATTTATGCGTGCCTTCTCATTTTAGAATATAGATAGTTTAAAAGCTTGGTTATATTTCACAGTGCTTCTACTTTGCCAATTAAAATGTTGGTACTTTAGAAACTGAGTCCATCAGAAATATCTGGACTTTATTTCAACCATGTCAGATCTTTGAAATGTTGTTCGGCTTCTTAGCAAAAAGCATTTATGTTCACTGCAAGAAGTAATTGTTCTCTCTTTGTGCATAACTAACATTAGTGGATTCAGGTGGTAGTACTGCTTCAGGGACACTTTACTCACCTATCAGGATTATATAATCTACCTACCAAAATATCTTCAGTATCAGTCAGATTCGGATATATTCCAACATTGAACTTGCTGCCTCTATTAGAGCGCCCACTTCAATTTCAAAACTACCTGAAATTACCTCTCATGTGAGCAAAACAGTATAATAGAGGTGTGGCTCACTGGTTAGAGGCGGCAGACCCGTAAGCAGAGGACGGCCCGGGACCAGGGTTCGATTCCCGACACGGCAGGGTCGTGGACCAGGGTCAGCGGGCTTGATAATTCTCGCCTCGGTGCCTACTCCAGTCAGGGACCACACTCGGCAACTCTGGGCATTAGCTTGCCTCATCTTCACAACGGCCCCCCCAGACCGCCGGGGATGCTTGGTCGCACCTTAGAGATACCCATTAGGGACCATCTCTCAGGGTGAGCCAGGACGGGTTCCCCAGCGGTCGAAGCGCGGAGATACTCCTCCGGGAGTCTATTCTAGCGCTATATAAACCCACAATTAATTAATTAATTAAGGTAAAGCAACAATGCACCAAAATTGCAAGGAGGCATGTAGTGTATATAATTAATACTATGTTACTTGTCTAAATTGTGTTCTTTGTTTAGCTTTTCACTCATCAAAACATGCCGTTTTGAACAAGAACTCAATATCCACTTTCATTTGTGCAATCCATCATCTTTGCTATGCATTGCCTTCTGCTTTCTACAGTCATTTGAATGTTATAGGACATTTTTCAAATGTTGTGCCTTTTTTAATATGGAAAAAACAGTTTCATGTAGGGCTTTTGAGTTACACACAAGAACGCCCTGCTCCTTCTGAAAACCAAACACGTATGTACTAATACCAGTGTTGTTTCCTTCTGCACTACGTAATAAAAATCTTTTATCATGATCAAACCTCGCTGTAGATAAAGTAGCAGCAAAATTCGATGCGGCCAACCACAAATCTTCCCAGTTAAACAATTAAAGCTTTTTGGGCTCTACGGTAGCCCACTTTAAAAAATATTTAATGTGCCTTCTAGCTCGAGCAAATTCATCTAGCCATGCTTAGTTATTAATTTCATTCCGATTGAAAAATATAACTCATGAAATATGCTGTGCTGCAGAATCGACATCGTCATTCCCTATAAAGAGTATTCTTTGACACAAATGGATAGGACACAAATGGCTATATTATTTTGCATAAAGATGTGGACTAACATGATTTGGCCTGTGCAGCGTGGTACAGTGTTTACACAGGATTTTTACTTCCACAGCAAACTATTTTGTTTTATTACTCATTACAAAAGATCTAATGCAGACTATTTGATATCCCGGCCATAAGTCTGGCTACATGCAAGATTCTTTATTTATACTTCTGAAATTTGCTGGTAAACCTGCACACAAGAGCAACACCAAATTCTTACTAGATACCATCATCAGATACGGTTACTGGAAAAAGAATGAAAAGCCAGGAACCCAAGTATTGTTCAACTATCTCTTCCTTATATGTAACAGAGACTGGCAGATAAAGGGCAAAATGCTGCATTAATACTGGTATATAGGAACATCTAAGCTATGGATCCAGAACACGTTTTTCCAATTGTATTAAACAAAAACAGTTATACCTTTTCATTTCCTTTAGTGGTATACATCCTTACATGTGACGCAGTTAATTATCATGGCAACCGACGTTTGCACTGAGGAACGCTCAAATACTATTTGAATTACTGAAACTATTCCATTCCATTTTCAGTGACTAATACCGCAAAAGTTAAGCAAGGGACAATTTTCTCTTCCATGAGCACCAAAATCATAACTCAGAAAATATAGGTTATTAATCGAGTGGATAGTTTTGTCTAAAGCTAATTGCATAAAGCTCACACGACAAAAAAGTAAAACTGAAGTTAGCTAGGTGGAATATCCAACAATATATTTTTTGTTTTAATACTTCATTAATCTTTGGGAAGGCGTAAACCAAAACATGCCCAAATCAGATCATACCCAGACACCAAATAATTCTGTCAACAAAGTAATCAACAACGGTTCCAGGTGTTTTCCAAAGTCGACATTATAGCATAACTCCGATAGCATGCTGTGGTTTGAGTAACAGTAACAAGTTTAAGACAAGAGAGAAGTAAAAGACAAGCATTAAAAATGCAATAGGTCTCACCTTGTATTAAGTTAAAGCCATTTGCTTTGCTACACAATACCATTAGCAAAGCAAATGGCTTTAACTTAATCAAAGGCGAGACCTATTGCATTTTCAATGCTTGTTTTTCCAAGCATTGGCCGCGCGCGCACATACAACTCCTGCTTCTCCCCCTTCCCCACCACATATCTCGTCTCGCGGTCGCATCAATAAGATGTGGCCTAACGCTAGAGCGTACGACCTCGAAGCTTGGTAACCAGGTTCGAGTCTCTGCGTCTCAACCTCTTGTGATCCTGGGCAAATCACTTCATCTCCCCAAGCCTAACAAAACATGGATGTGCCCGTCTGGAACAGCTGGTGCTCGTGTAAAGCGCCCTGATACCTCCGGGTTGAGTTCGAGCTATATAAACCTACAAGACAAAAAACACGGCTCTGCGGATCTCACACGTGCACTCACTGTCTCGGGCCTAAGAGATGCTCTTGTGCTCGTGGGGGATGCACTCTTCCCCCCTCCATAAGCGCTTCCAGAAGATTCACACACTTCCTGCTGGTTGGCAAAGAGTGAGACACAAGCTCTCACGTGACAAAGTCGGAGTATAGCGCCCACCAAGCGCATCTCGGGTTTAAACAAGCATCGTCATACAAATAGAACATGGTGACCAGTACGTGGTTGTTTGCTCTCCCCCACGCCCCAGTGACACACTCAGGAGTGACACCCGCAGTAATGACACACCCGGTAGTGATACATCCTTGAGTGATAACCTCAGGAGAGACACACAGGACTGACAAACATAAGAGTGACACGCCCAGGAGTGACAGTATATGGGCCCCTGTTCCTGCAGGCTGGACTCATTAAGATGTGGCCTAACGGTTAGAGCATATGACCTTGAAGCTGGGTTACCAGGTTCGAGTCTCTGCGTCTCAACCTCTTGTGACTCTGGGCAAATCACTTCATCTCCCCACACCTAACAAAACATGGATGTGCCCGTCTGCAACAGCTGGTGCTCGTGTATAGCGCCATGATACCTTCGGGTTGAGTTCGAGCTATATAAAATTGCAAGACAAAAAACACAGCTCTGCGGATCTCACACGCCCTCACACGTGCACTCACTGTCACATGGATGTGCCCGTCTGCAACAGCTGGTGCTCTTGTATAGCGCCATGATACCTTCGGGTTGAGTTCGAGCTATATCAAATTGCAAGACAAAAAACACAGCTCTGCGGATCTCACACGCCCTCACACGTGCACTCACTGTCACATGCCTCAGAGGTACTCTCGTGCT
The DNA here is from genome assembly GCF_964204655.1 of Triturus cristatus. Taxonomy (NCBI): domain Eukaryota; kingdom Metazoa; phylum Chordata; class Amphibia; order Caudata; family Salamandridae; genus Triturus; species Triturus cristatus. The sequence continues at coordinate 478,721,402 of NC_140580.1, forward strand.
CGTGGGGGATACACTCTCTCCCCTCCATAAGTGCCCCTTGCTCCCAGAAGATTTACACACTTCCTGCTGGTTGGCGAAGAGTGAGACACAAGCTCTCACGTGACAATGTCGGGGTATCGCGCCCACGGTTGTTAAAGTCCCCAGAGAAGCCAGAGACACTTTTCTCTTTTAGAGCCGTCCCAGTTGGACTGGCTCGCCTGACTTCCTTTTGTGCTAAAAGGTTTCTTATCTTTATGGGGCCATGTGTTTGGCCCCATAAAGATAACAAACCTTTTACGCCATCAGTAAGTCAGGGCAGCCAGTCCAACTGGGACGGCTCTAAAAGAGATAAGTGTACGTCACTGGAAGCTCTTTTCCAATGGCTGGCCACCGTTTACCATAAACGGTGATGCCAGCCAATAGAAAAGAGGGGCGGGATTTAAACCCCGCTAGTGAAAGCTACCCTAAATCATTAAATCTCGCCAGCGAGACTGCGCACGTCTGCGCAGCCTACGCCAGGCGAGACCTAAAAAAACATGTCTAAGTATCCTTCGCTGGCTATCTGGAGGGGTGAATCCAAATGGCTGCTTTCTGTGCTGTAACAAGAGCTTTCCTCAGAGTGGAAGGCCTGGAGAAAAAGGTGCATATCCATTTGTATAGCTTTTGATTTTTCCCATATTGCTCCCAAAACAGGGAGGGGAGAAATGGGGAAAATAGTCCCGAACCAGAGTGCAGTTCGCCAGGATTAGTTGAATTTGGCTGTTTTTAACAAAGAGGGGAATATCTTGCTTGGTAGCAAAAAACAACCCTTACAATATTCAGGAAAGGGTTGGGTTTTCAAGAGCTAGGTCTACATGATGGAGGGCAAGTCTATTTAATTTTCACACCAGAAGGATTTAAAGGTGGTGATGAAGTAGTTTAGTGTCTAGGACTATATCAGTCACCCTGTGTGCATGAAGTGTTGGATTAATGAATAGTAACTCTCTGGGATGATCTCAAGGGAAATAGGAACATACCCAGATGTTAGCCAGGGTTTTTAGACTAACAAGGAAGCCACTTTGCCACAGGAAACAAGCCATTTTATTTCAGTAGATTGTCTTACATTGAATTAACACTTATGAGCATTTGAGAGTGAGATGGCATTTTCAATGCAGAAGAAATTTACAGGTGGAGGGGATATGCTGCAGATGTGATGTCACCCATAGTCTCCAAATCTCAATTATTTTTAGGCTGTAATCAGTATCTCCTACCACTCATGTTTGAAAGCGGTCCTTTGTTCTTCACTCCACAAGTTCATTATCTGTTTATCACAAATGTGACATATCTATCAGTCTGCACAGCATTTCAGACATTGATGATGTATCAAAGCTCTTTGTGCAGACCTCAGACAAAGATTAGAATTATATGCATTGATTTGCTTCTTTTTTCCCCCTTCTCATCTTTCTACCCGCTTCTCTTTTCCTCAGATTATGTTTTTCAATTGCGATGATACTGGAGCAGAAACATTAATATTCTTGACATTTTATTGAAAGTTTATTTTGTCAATGAGTACCTGCAAGATTCAAAGGACTTCAATAATTTGTTGCTGTAGTGTTTGAAGAGCTGGTTGTTTGAAAGGACCCTTTTCATCACAGCTGCTTTTCAAATGCTGAACATTCATATGGCTGTTTGAGACATAGGTTTAATGTCCTTGGATTTTATCAGTAACTGAGGAAATCACAGGCCAACAATCTCCCATAAACAGAGACAATGGTCAAGACTCCTCTGTTGTGCCAGTGGGAAGATTCCCCAAATGCATCCCATGACAAACAAGCATTGAAAATGCAATAGGTCTCGCCTTTCATTAAGTTAAAGCCATTTGCTTTGCTATACAATACCATTAGCAAAGCAAATAGCTTTAACTTAATCAAAGGCGAGACCTATTGCATTTTCAATGCTTGTTTTTTGTTGCACTGCTGTGCAGCAGGACGCGTTGCTGTGCTGCAGTGCGTCAAAATATTGTAAACGAGGCCCAGTGTGCAGAAAACAAGACCATAAGATTGCATGAGGGGGTATGTGTTTAAGGAGTGATGCGAGCACAATATGTCCTTTGCACAAAACAGGGAACAATCAAAAGCCATGGGGCAAGCATAAAGTAGTGCGTCTCCTCCATGGCATGCAACCTTGAGCAGCTATGCCTAATCTCGCTGCCCTTCCACGTGGCCAACCTACAGCCAGTATGACCTTTCAAAATGGGCATGTGAAATTTCAGAACTTAGGCTTCTGCTTATAACAAAAAGGTAAAACTACAAGCTTAGGATCACTTCGTGCTATTGGCTAAAAACTGAGGGAGATCTGGTGGTAATCCTCCTAACAGCTGCCCAATTAACTACATGGGGATGTTGCTGTGAATTAATGAATTATGGAAATAAGTTGTTTTATCTACTCCGTGCCACAGTACAGACAGGTGTTGAGTTTACAGATGCCACCCAGTGGCATAACGCAAAATGATGAGACCCTGCTGCATAATGCACTGAGGCGCCCCAGAGTCTCCCATTTCACACACATATGCATTGGCCTTCGACAGAATTGTATCCCCATGAAAGGCTCGGTGGCCCCCCTGCACCACTGGGCGGTGGTACGCCCCTGATGCCATCTAATATCACTCCCATTGATGTCAAATAACCCCGCATCACAAGCACGACTTTCAACCAGTTCTGGTTCTTGGGTCATTATTCCAATGAATGTTGGTCAGTAACAACTTTTCCCTGTATAACTTTGGACTTCAGAGCAGTTCTGCTGCTAGGATTTACAGAGCTCTATAAAAAAAATAACTTTTTGCACTTTGGCCACTTCCTGGTCCCCTCAGGAATAAGTCCATTTTTAAGGCATCTGTTGCAATCTTCTAGTGGACTCTAGTGGTGACATCCCAAGTGCGTTGCCCACCGCCGCATTAGTACAGTGCCTCATGGCCACGGGCAATAAATTATACGATGAACAGCGTTTTCCACATAAGTTTGGATTTGCAGCACTTGACACATAATCCATCATCTTCTGCATAAAACAGGTTTCTAGTTGAAATGGATCAAAAATGACTAAAAACAATGCCACGGTGTTGCTGTGCAGTAGCTGACCCTGTGCCGTGTAGTGGCAGGTCACCTTTTAGTGAGTTAAACTGACATACAATGAAGTGAAATCTTCACCCATACAGCGTTAACATGTGAAAAATTTCATGATACTTCAGCAATACTGCAAGAAATTTTCCCAATATGGCCACATAATTTAGTGAACCCCAATTATCTTTGTCCTCTTGCGACGTGCAATTCCAGTGGCCTTGCTCATGAAATTGTGTCATATGACAGCTTTGAAAAAAGATCTGATAATAAGCCAAACTTTTTTCTACACATCTCTAGCCACTGGCGCTGATGGGGACAAAGCAAGGTCGGTTGGCCTATAGAGCAATCAGGCAGTGCTGATTGGGCTGGTCTGACAAATAAGTGCGTGGGTCGGTTTGTCAGCAGTTGTGGGCTGGTTTTATGGCGCGGTGGGCCAGTTTTTACTGTTGATTTCCCTGAAATGTCCACTTTTATTATTTTTTTTTAGCTATCTGCTTCGCTAATGGAGGCCACTTTGATTTTGGTGCCCGGGCCTATTTTTGTGCCAATCCGACCCTGTGACAAAGCGAGGACGGGGGAACAGGTTAATGGGGAGGAGGCTGAAGCAGAGCAGCACCATCAAGCAAAAAAGTGTCTTGACCTTTTTCGGCACAAAAGGCCCAGCCACTCTGACCATTTTCGACTTTATGGGTGGTGGTGGTGGGGAGGGGCATTGGATGGGCACACTGAGTTTTAAGCAGTCTCTGGCGACTCACGGCAGGGTTAGGATGTGGAAAGACAGACCCTCCTCGGAATGAATAGGCCTGAGAGCGCCTATTGTCAGGCGCCATGACTTCGAGGCAGCCGAGAGTGAAGAGGGTCTTGTTAGGGAGATCACCCTTAATACAACATGCTCTCAGAGCGCCAGTGAACCGTGATAAATTACTTCAACTAACATTAGTGACATTACACCCAGCCCTACTGGAGGGGGTGTGTGTGTGTGTGTGTGTGTGTGTGTGTGTGGGGGGGGGGGGGGGGGGGGGGGGGGGGTTAGCTCCTGTGTCTGTACATCAAAAATTCATGGAGAAAAGGGGCATCCCTTTTTCGGGCTCCTTGTTGGGTGGGAGTTTCCCTTTTTCCAGTCCTGCAGCTCCCAAAAGGGTTGAAAACGATGGGCCGTGTTTAAGATCAAGCGGGGCTTAGAAACGAGCTCTTTGGGGTTCCAAGGACAGGGCGGTCGAAAACCCGGACTGCGACCAGCTGGACAAGAAGCCTGGGCGTTAGTCGCCAGCGGCCTCTCTCACGCAGCGTGTCCGCGGGGGATACCTTTCTCTCCCTTTACGGTTTCCCAGGTGAAAAGGCAAGCCTGCTCTCTGCTGGGCTGAGACTGTTTTTTTCACTAAATAATCCAGCGAAGGAATGTAAAGCCGCGTGTGGGAGTTTGAGGGCGTGGCGGCCGTCTGAGTCGAAATGAGAGAAAGTGTCAGAAGAGAAAGACGAGAGGCAGAAAGCGTGGGTGAACAAGAGATGGCAAGGGAAAGAAGTAATAGAAACAGAAATCGATGCTACATCAAGGAATTGTAAGGTGTGACCTTAAACTGACATCAATGCCCCAAATTGCCATCATGTGACCCAAATATGTAAACTAATGTCCCAAAAGAGCCGCTGTAAGAAGTGGCGTCATATTCCCTAAAACTGTTGCCATGTCCTATAAATGTACCTCCACATGTGCAAACAGTTTCAGCATATGTTCAGAGCATTCCATCATAAGTGGAACTAGATTTTACACCCAAGCCATCGGAGTCGACGCGGCACATTACTTCCTCTGCTTCCAAGTCTGGGCACGATAATTGAAAACAGATGTGGCCTGTGCGGGTAACCGCCAGCAATAGGCCGTGGGCGGAGCAAAGGCAGGACATGCACCCGCCTTTGCCCAATTGCGTGCTGTCTTTCTCAGAAAGACGCACGCAAAGCCCAATAGCCCTGTAACGAAAGCTGACCACACGCACAAGCGTGTGGTCAGCTTTCAGAAGCCCCAACAAGAAATCTCGCGCTATGCACTGCAACGCTAGGCGCGAGACCTAAAAATGCCCTGTCTCCACCTGGAATTTTGAATCGCACTACTGGAACTAAGGATGCAAGAGCTGGTCTGTGGTCAAAGTTGAGGAGTTTGGGAAACCAGCACTGCAGATTGTGGTGGCTCAGGGACGAAAGCTAAAAGAACAAGCCCATAAGCTGAATGCCAGTGGACAGGTGGGGGCGTGTCCATAGGTGCCAATCGAATTGGCATAGACTGTCCACAGACTGTTACCAGGTAGTATGGTTTCAAATGTAAAAAAGCTCGAGGAATGTTGTAGGAGAGCAATGACTTCCTAAATGATAAAACATGTACTAAACAGAAAGCAAAGCTATCAGAGGCAGGATCATGGACGAGGGCAAACTGAACGTGACTTGGAATCATGCTCCCCAACTACTAAACATTTGGTGGTTTCACTGCACTCAAGATGGAAACCATGAGGTTGAGCCGCCTTGGTATTTGTACTTTTGTAACAAACTGTGTGAATAAAGCTAGGCCATTCATCGAATAGTTACGGTTTTCTATTGCTTTTCACAGCCTAAAGCCTTGGTATTTACAAGCTCTCTTTTGGTAAGGACAGAGAACCACAAATATAAATCATTTCCAGAATGAATATTATTGATCACGTTATCCTCTATTCTAAATTGTGTTCCAATAAATGCACAAAAAAGTATCAGTTTTTAGTTCTTCAGACTGCTGAGATGTCAGAACCACTGAATCAAGTGTATGAGAAGTAAGCTTTTCCATATTGCCAAACAATGTTGACTGTGTGGGAAATTGACAGCCAGCAAGGAAGCCACACCTTTTTAAAAACAGAAAAAGCTCATAGCCAACACTGGTGTCTTCATGAGAAATTCAGGAATATATTGGATGAAATTCATGGGGAATCTGAAAGAAGAGATGAGGTTTTTGAAGTTTCTAAACACAGATTTAAGAAACATACTCTAGATGAAAAAAACTAAAAAGAATGGATTAAACTACATATATATATTTTTAACAAAATCCTGTTTTAAGCCAACAGGAGTGGATAGTCAATTGATCTGGTTGGTAGAGGTATGAGTACTTAGGGGTAGAAGTTCAATGAAGGGACAGTATAGGAGATGGGAAAAAAGCCATCTGTTGCCAAAATGTTGGGCTTCACTTCAAAGCTAGAATACCTGCTCTCATTACAATCCAATAGAGCAAAATCACGTGTGCAAAGAAAATAACAGGAAACTGGAAAAGAATTAATGCAGGACACATGAGCAGAATCTGCCAGCAAGAAGGGGATGCTGACCAAGTATTAAAAAAAAAACCAGGGGAGCCATATTATGCGGAGGGAGGAGAGACTATGAGAAGCAGGGGGAAGGAGAATATAATAAAATTGGAATGTAGACTACACAGAGGGTAGCTGTAAAAGAGACAGATTACAAAGGTGACAGAACAAGACTAACCATAAGAGGGATGAGCGGAGGGAGGACTGATTAGATGAGTAGGAAGCAATGGCATTGAGGCCCAAAGGAGGACAACAGAAAGGAAACAAATACACACCACAATGCAGAGTGGAGTCAATTAACAAGAGGAAAGGAATATCGCACACAAGGGAAAAAGCTCACCATGAGAGGGACTATATATGGGGCTGTTCTGCTAAAGTTGACGAGAGGAGAAAACATGAAACAAAATATATACTGGTTAAACCAGTGTAAAGGCTTTAATGGCAAGAAAGCCGCAAGAGGGAGAACCAGAGGGGGGAAAAAGCTGTTAATGAACATACCACAGATATAATAGATGCATGGGGTAGAAAAATCACTCAAAATCATGTTTAAGGTAGAAAATATGTTTATGTACCTAGACTCTTACCTGCTGTCATTTTACTCACAGATGGAGGCACAAGTATTACAGTTCTTGAAAGATTCAAGAATCACCAATCAGATTATTGGACTACTTATTCTATGGCCAATTTTTTGTTTTTGTAATCCTTGCATATTTTGAACCATAACATCATTGAGAGAGGTAAGTACATTTGCCTTTTATTACATTTCTTCCATTATATTTCCCCAAGTAACCTTTATTCTTTGAAAACCATCAACAGCATGGATAGCGATAATATGTAATAGGAGCAATGAAATAAATCTCTTTCTGTTGATCTACCCACCCCTGTGTATGGACAAAAGCATTTCTAAATTGGTGAATATTAACTAACACAATCCCATTATGATAACTACTATTCATTTAATTATGTATATTGTTTACATTTCCTAGAGATATAAATTCCTTCACAAAAAGCATAATGCCAATAAAGGACTGTAAAAAATTATACCAAATGCATTTTCTTAGAACGCAGAAACGTATTCTTAGTGCTATACAAACACAAACTTGGTAAACTTATATAAGGAGAATTACCATCATGCTCCTGTTCTACACCAATAGGAGGTAGAGAACTGGGAGGCCAACATGAGTTAGTCATCACATTCAGGAAAGGAAGACTTAGCCTGGTCTCCGCTGCCTTTTAACAAATTCTAGCAATTGAATCCTGTTTCAAAACAAGAATAAATAGTAATAAGTAGGTATGAGTTGATAGGTTTCTGTAAATAGGCAGAGTGAAATACAAAAACATGTATTTATGACTAAACATTGTGTGTTAGAGTGCTTCATTGTACTTTTGAATGCACCAGCAGTAGCATACTCCACTAACACTATAGAATTGTATTTGAGAGTTACTTCTAGCAATAGCTTTAAATTGACAGGACTTAAATTTTACTTTCAATATGATGCAATAATCCTTGACAAATTAAAGGTCACGTTCAATGGATGGAGATGGTGCTCCTACCGGAGTGAGACAGTCTGGCACATTTCTTAGAGGAAAGGTATCAAATCGGACTGGGAGAGGCTATCACATTTAGGAGATTTTGGTGAAGGGCCATCTGACTGCAAGAGAAAATCAAGTACAGCTACAGAAACAGGCAGATTAAGTCATGTCACAAGTCCCCAAAAAGGCACAGCTTGAAGGCCATGAATAGCAGTTACGGCACCGAAATCAAGGTATGTCAAGTTGTGAGAACGGGGAGAGGGCGGTAAAACCGAGAGAATGTTAGGAGTTTAAAAACTGCTTCAACACAGTGATAACATTTGAAACTAACGTGCATTAGGTTGAATATTTCCCGTCTGCAAAAACTGTTAAGGAATACTATAAAATTGCATTTTCCTATAACTATATCACAGTTAGAATGACAAGTTTAATGAAAAAGCATTTTATTTTTAATTAGTTGTAAATTACAACTCATACACTTTTAACTGTATTGTAATAAAGCTGTACATAACTATACTGGAAAACAAATCCCTCTTCCGGATATTTATTCTTGAAGTGGAAGGAGGGGAACTGCTGCCTGGAAAACCGGGGGAGAAGCCTTGAAAGCTGTGATATTTGTTCCCACTGCTGGAAACTTTGGTAAATGTAACTGTGACCCTTTATCTTTGTGCGCCCAAACCCATTGGCAGATTCACCTGCAACAGGCATCACACTTTTACAATTGACCTATAAGTCTGTTGTGTAGTGACATTCATCGTGTATCATGTATTCATGCTTTGTTTGATGTGTTACTTTATTTTCAAAACAAAATAAAAATATTTCTAAAAAAAAAAAAAAAAAAAAAAAAAAAAAAAAAGGATTACAACACTATTTCCACAAAATTAACACAACATGGCTGATCTAAACAGTACAGCAAAATGATGTGTCCAATAGACAGACAGGATTTTGGACGTTTTCCTCCTCAACAAAAGGAACAGTTTTTACTAATATGGCTTTCTGGCACAGGTTATCGGCTCCTGCGTCACAAAAATGTCAAGATATATCGCACCTTTTCCACTACCCTACTTAAGCAGATATCGGTCCTACCACCTTTAATTTCCAATCGCCCTTTCTAGAAAAACGTCAGTTAGCTGGATCGCGTTCTCACACACATTTTATCTCCATGGAATGCTGTTCCAAACTTTCTGTATTTTGGTTTCATACAGTAGATCTCCAAAAAACAGATACATAACCATACCTATTGCCTTTGCTAGTGAAAAAGTGTAAAAGTTAAGAAAATTAACTATTACCCAAACCTATGGGAAACAATGAAAGAAATTAAGCAATGTGTACCAGTCTGTAGCCACCGAATACCGCCTCAAAGGAAGTTAATTAACTGCCGCTGCCACATTCCTTTTGTTTGATACTACAGAGTTGGTTAGTTGCAAAGTCTATAAGAAAACTGCACACTTGCTCTGAGACAGTTTTCGGGAGATCTGCAGGTTCACTTGTCCTGACAATTCACATTAATCTGTCCAATTTGTAAACTGAAGGGCTGCACAGGTTCTGAGATGCACAATCGCCTTGTGGAGGTGAGGAGACTGCTTGTAAATGAGCGACGCAGGATCTCCGAGAAAAGCTGTGGCAAATTGCACCTCCCTCAGTATGGAAGACTTAAGAGAGTAGTAGGCAACTGAAATGCTGCTATAACAATGAATGATTACTGGTGAACGTGCAAGACTTGGGTGCTTCTCAAGAGGAAAGATGCCAATGAGAGCAAGCCACCAGCTTGCAGAGGTGAGGGAAGACCTCCTGAGATAAGTTTGTTGGGCTGGTGACCACAGATTTTCACCCGCCCTGGCTCCCAGCCCCTCCATTCTCCTTCATGACACCAACTCTTGAGTCTGAAAGAATGGCTACAAAACCATTCAGTCTTACAGGTAAGGGATTAGGGTCACAAGAGGCTGCATGTTAATGGACGCCAAGAGAGCTTTTAAATGCCAGTAAGCGGGTTCCTAATGCAAGAATTTATGTTAATGAACGAAGGAAAAGGTTCACCATATTCTCACAAGTCACAGTACTTGTCATCAGATTAAATATTAAGATAGTTTTCAAAGGCCGAAAATAGTGTTTACATCAATCTACAAGAACCATTTGACACACAAGTTATAAAAGACAATATCCAGAGTAGGCCTACGCACAGAGCTTCTAGTCAAGGCCATCACATGCTAGGATGTACATAGCCATGATTTCAGGAACCAATCTTGCAAAAAGTGAGGGAAGGGTGAAGATTCGGCCATCCATAGGCACCTCTCCACCACTGAGGTACTGCTTAAAAGTAGAATCAACTCTGAAAAAATCTTGTGGGACCAAAATAGGCTACCAGAATCATCTAAGACTATGTCTCTCTTGAACTTCTAAAAAGTCTAGCACACTTGTGGAATTTAAGGGAAGAGCTGCAAAATGTCCTGACCACTAAATATTTCTAAACTGTAAAGTATCAACAAGAGCCCATTCTGCTATTCCATGAGAAGAAACTCAAAATACAGATTGCTATTCCCTTATTCTCGAAAGCAAAACGATCAGTACGGAAACCTCCAGTAACGATCTTCCACTCATGCGGAGCAACAGAAAATATGCTGAGGTGCACAAGCAGCCACATTCTTCTCACTCCATACACAGCACTCTCCAAAAAAGTGCAGGCCAGTCAAATCGAAAGGGCTGTCGGATCATTAGCCACCAGTGAGGCCTAATTGATTGACTTGACCCCCGCCCCCAAAAGAGCTAGTCGTGGGTTACGGGACAATGAAGCTGCAGTCCAGCTGTGTGGCAACCTCTCATAAGCCACATGCACTTTCTAGCTGCTTCAATCCAAAGGAGATTACAGGCCAGCCAGGGGCACTCTCCAAGAATTGATGGTGGTCAAATTGATAAGAGCGAAACTGCCCTGTGTTGCCATTTTCTGTTCTACTTTCATGAGATCAGCTGCGGGGCCCCTGCAACGACGCAGGCCAGCAGAGCCTGCCTCCGCATGCATAGTCCTCTTTGGTTGAAGGGAACATTGAGAATTAATGTCTTTCTCCACTTTCAATTAAGCCAATTACGTCTTAATGTTTTATGAAGCATGTTTCTTCACTGAAAATACCTCCCATTTAAACAAATTTATTTTTCTGTTACAGATATTGCACCATGTCTACAGGCCACTGGGAGCGTGATGCTTGATGTTTGTAAATGTGACGATTGGAAGTGGGAGAAAACAGTAAATGATGAGTTTTATGAAATCCATATAAACAGTCAACTTCAGTTTAATTTTCTCAACAGTGCCATGTTAATAAATAAAAAATACAGCCATTATTTTAAGTGGGAGAAATTTAAACTGCAGAAAAATGCCCTATATTCTGAACATTCTTGGAGAAAATGTTTCTGCACTTTAAGTTTCTCACAACTGTGCTTTCTATACATGTAACGGTGCCACATATGGATAAAAGTATGCCCTGTGCCACAAGTACATACGACACAGTCAGTCACCTGTTCACATATCCCTTTCATACGCACATTCATGTCCATACATTCTCACAGACTACGCTCTCAATGATGCATCAGCCTCGTCATAGAGCCCCTAGTCAAAGTATTTAGTTCAAACCATACTATCTGGCTCCATTGCCATAAGGCTTAAAGTTAATTAAGCTGGGCAGGGAGCATCCAGAAACAATGCACATCTTTGTTTGCCTTCAGCATCGCACAATGATTTTCACTGATTAAAAGTAGCTCTCACTCCAGAAAAGGTAGGAGAACCCTGTCCTAGCCCATAGGAATAGGACACAGGCTCCAGCCTGGAGGTAATGGCTCCAGTTGGCGGCAAAGTCGGACCTTCCGTCCGGCTCCTTTTCGGAGTTCGGGGATGAGAATTGGGGCACTACATACCCAACAGGCCCAATTGGCACGAGGGGCGAACCCGCTGGTGGAAACCAATAGAGGGCCCTTCATGACCACAGGGCCTGGAGGCTCTCTAGCGGGGAAGGGCGCCCAAATATGAGATGCATGGCCTCATAAGACTCTCGGAGTTAGGCGGGGGTTCGCTCTGGCTGCAGGAAATTTGGGGAGGTGCAAAGGTGGCCCAGGCTTAACAGTGGAGCCGCGCTTCGAATTCCAACACTCCCTCGTTTCCTAAGATGACTTAGATGGTCTGGGTGTAGTAGAAGACCTCTTTGACTTCTTGCTCTTGTTATACTTATGGAACTTACACAAAAGTGTGACAAGAGTTTAGAATGGTTTTGTGACAGATCCAGGGATCTTCCTCTCAAGCGGGATCAAGACCGCTGCAGTGTCTAGCGGCAAGCAGCTTGAGGGTGAATTACCTCAAGGCCTTGGGGTGCATGCAGCGACAATCAAAATGTTTTGGCTGAGCTCAAGGCACCAGAAGCAGATGAGGTGTGGTTCAGTCACTGATATTTGCCAGTGACAGGTGCCACAGGGCTAAAAACAAGACTTCCTCACTGACATCTTCACACCAGGAGACAAGGTCTCCAAAAAATGTCAACAAATGGTGAGAAAAGGGCAGTTAAAAAGAAACTGGGGTAGTTCTTACCCGGATCTGCCCCAACTGGTCCGAAAAGTAAAGTACTCATGTCAACACATAGGGGTAGCGCCTACATAGGCACCACGCAAGCCGCGTCCGGCGCAGACTGTTGCATGGAGCCAAACAACATCTCCTACCGGAGTGCAGGGGTACTGCTAATGAAAAATTTCTCGATCTAGTCTGACTCCCGAGGACGATTCTTGGGTAAGGACTATGCGACTAGGTCTATCAGATAGGTAGCAACACAGAGTGAGGGAAAGAAGTTTTGCTGTCCGTAGTGGAATCCTTTGCTACATGAAATGGATGGAGTATTTATTTATGGGTCTTATATAGCGCCTGAATCCCCCCCATACGGGGTATCTCTGCGCTCGGACAGCCTGAGGACCTACAAAAGAGGATTAGACTTAAAATAGCTCTGTTTTCAACAATTTCCTGAAGACTAAAAAGTTGGTGCATTGACGTAGTTGTATGGGGAGAAGATTCCAATATCGAGGCGCAAGGTGAGAGAACGCTTTACCTCCCATCCGCGCCAATTTGATGCGAGGGGTACAAAGATATGCTAGATGACTGGATCTCAACAATCTGGTTGGAGTATATCTGACTAATTTATGAGCCAGATAACCAGGACCCAAGTTGTGTAAGGATTTGAAAACCATACAACAAATTTTAAACTGGATTCTCTTTTTTATTGGGAGCCAGTGGAGGTCACGGAGAAGAGGAGCTGAAGGAGTCTTGGGAGGTGCATTTTTGACTAAACGGGCCGCGATGTTCTGGACAACCTGTAATTTATTTAAGGATTTTTCTTTAGCTGCAATCAATAGAGCATTACAGTAGTCCAATCTACTGATAATCAGTGCTTGAACATGGGTTTTGCGGGGTGTTAGAGGGAGGAAAGGACAGACCCTTCGCAGAATGCGGAGAGTATGGAAGCAGGATCTGGCGGTGGTATTTACATGTTCTTCTAGAGTTAAACCCTGGTCAATACGCACTCCTAAGTTCTTTACAATATCTTTTGGGGACGGGGTCGCACCTAATTCCTCTGGCCACCAACTGGGGGACCATCTTAGTTTTGCCTCTCCAAATAACATTATTTCCGATTTATCTGTATTCAACTGTAGGAAGTTCTCCCTCATCCATTGCGCGATACCTTTCATTCCCTCTGAAAAGATATCTTGGATGAGTGGATTTGATTTATCAAATGACAGCAAAAGTTGCATGTCGTCAGCGTTGGATATAGGGGTGAATCCGAGCCTTCTAAGAAGTCCTGCCAAGGGGGTGACATAGATGTTGAATAATGTGGGGCTCAAACAAGAGCCCTGCGGGACCCCCTTGTTGATACTGGTGGTTTGATAACGGTAGAGACCAAGATTAATAGTTTGCGTCCTATTAGTTAGAAAGTCGATTAGCCAACTCAGGGCTTTGCCCCTAACACCTATATCTTTAAGGCGGGTGATAACAACCTGATGGGATATGGTGTCGAAGGCAGCCGACAGGTCGAGCAGGACCAGCATCACTGCCCGACCGTTGTCAGCTGCCATTCGGATGTTGTCTGTGACCTCCACTAATGTTGTTTCTGTGCTATGTTTCGGGCGAAATCCAGACTGTGATTGATCTAGGCAGTGAGTGGTTTCAATGAACTCGGAGAGATGTTTATTAACATGTTTTTTGAGAAGCTTACTATACAGGGGAAGCAGAGAAATGGGTCGGTAGTTGGTAATGTCTTCTGGTGGCAGCTTCGAGTTTTTCCTTATGGGAACAACCTGAGCTGCCTTCCATTCAGCTGTGAGAACACCTTCATCCAAAGATCCATTAAGGATAGAACAAATAGGACTGGGCAGAGTAGTAGACAGAGTGGCGGCGACTTTTGCTGGCATAGGGTCTAAAGGCGAGCCCGATTTAGTGCTCCTTAAAAGAGCGTCTACTTCGGGGCTGGTACAGGCAGGAAAGGTATCTAGGGATTGAAAGGCCGCCTTAACGGGAGTTAGTTTTATGTGCGGACTCGGGCAAGGCACGGAAATCGAAGTGGTTTTTTTTATATATTTTTTCAATTTTCTGAGCTAGATGATTTGCAATATTATCACAGAGGATTTGTGAGGGACGTCCATCGGTATTGCATGCTTTGGGGTTAGTGAAAGTGTTTAATATTTGGTAGAGCGTGCGGGAGGAATTTTCGGCATTATCAATCTGAGTGGCTATATATAGTTTGAGCGAGCTTCAGATTTTTATGATAGGCTGCCAGAGTTCTTCTGAATTGATCTTTATCAGCTGGATTATGTGAAAGGCGCCAGGTTCGTTCTAGTTTTCTACAAAGGCATTTTTCTATTTTCAGATTGGACAAGTACCAAGGGGCCTGCGCGTGTTTGAGGGGGTTTAGTTGTGATTTGGAAGGGGCTAAATGATTGATGGCGGCCATAAGATTGGTGTTCAAGGATGCTAATTGTTCCTCCATACCATCTGATTCTCCATAATTGGGAGGGATGAAGGAATCCTGAAAGGATTGAGGTGTGATTTTATGCCACTGCCTAAATTCTCTGGTGGGTCTAGTTTTGAAACCGACCAATTCTTGTTTACCCTGAACCGAGAAATCCACTAAATAGTGATCAGACCATTCGAGGGGGGTCGTGGTATTATAGAGGATGTTCGGGGAATTGGTTAGAATGAGTATCTGAAGTCAACCAGAAAAACTGAATTTTGTGAAGGGTGCCCTGAACAAAGAGGAAGGCAGGATGCAATGCCAACTATATATAAGCTTTATATGGCGCTAGCTAGACCAGAGGATATCAGAGCGCTTTACATATAATGCAAGATCGTTTGATTTAAGTGCATACATATATACTAAGAAAACAGTTAGGCAGTCAAGGAAGTTACAATATGCTGACATCAGAATACGTTAATGGAGTAAATTTCAAAGTAGACAGCTGAAACAATCAATCGACCTCCGCAACAGGCCTAGTTGGTTTGGGTGTGAGCTTTGGGAGCATAGTTTGGTTTGTGTGCAGGTTGAAGTATTTGTTGAACAGTAGGTATTTAAGGTCCCGTTTGAAGCAGGAAAAGGAGGGGTTGCAATGGAGAGCTCAAGGGAGTCAATTCCAGATACTAGGTGCATTTCGTTTTTTAATTTGAGAAGAATTGATTTTGCGCTTTTCAGGGTCCTGGCTCTTTCAGTTTTCGAACGTTTGGTATCCAGATAGCTAGGGTTAGGTGTATGAAGGGCTTTTGTGGGTGATGCAAGCAGTCTTGTAGATACATCTTGCTTCGATGGGAAGCCAATTGAGGGGTTGGGGGGGGGGGGGGGGGGGTTAGTATATAATTTCCAGCAGACTGCCAGTAGGCAGCTTCCCCACAATGGAGAGAGATTGAGACGCATGTACCCTTAAAATTACATTCACTATCACTTCTGTCAGTCATAGTCCCACATGGGGGCATTCACCCCTAATTATAGCTGGACTATATTTAGGGTGCATTGCTTTCAAACAGATATAAGATATGCTATCATATTTGTTATGTTAAAAGATGGATCATCTCCAGTGGTCTCGCAGCTTGTCAAATCCACCAGAGATGCCTAAATTAATCACGTCATGTTTAAGGTTTGGGAGTACTATTTTCTGAATTGGTACTCGAATCAGTCAAGTATGCTTCATAAGCCAAAAGTAGAAGGAAAAAAAATAAGAAGCCAAGAGAAGGCGCCAAGACATGTAGGCTAGTCCAGCAGGTTTCAGTAACAAAATGTATTGCCTCAATGCAGTTCCCAATCATAAACTATTAAATTACCAATCCCAGCCCCAGAGCTTTAAAGATGGCACATTTCAAGCAGTCAAAGACAGAATTGCCCCATAGAAAATGCAGGATGGGAGGGAACCCAGTAACAAGCAGCTCTTAAACTTTACACAAAAAGAAAGGATTTAAGACAATGACCTCACAACAAAAAAAATGTACATCAAATGCAAAAAAAGGTAAGTCTTTCAATGGTGCAAGAACAGTTTTGGTTAAGGGTAAATATAATTAAGATTAAGTAGGAGGATTACTCAGGTCAGATATCGAAGAGCTCCGCTGTTCTTTTGGCTCTGAAATATGCATCATCTATTTCACAATGTCCCCATATACCACAAGCCCTTAAAAACTGCACCAAGAGGGTTTCTCCACAGAACAAGGACTGCCTTTGTGTCAAACTACACCACTTGGCCTCTTGTATGGAAAACAATGAAGCACCAAAAAAAAAGATGAAGCATGTCTAGGTAAAGCCACAAAAGAGTCAAAGATGAAACTGATTTTGCCATTTTGAAAAGTGGTAAACACCTTATAGCTAACTTTACTGAAAGGGATTTAACAGTCGTGATCAATATAAAATGTATGTCCTTGTCTTAACTCACCTACTGAAAAAAATCAAACTAGCGCAGAGCTGTATAAAAAACAAAACACTACTGCTGATCTAGATCACAGAACACCTAGCATTATATTCAGGACAGGCTAACATGAACAGTGGACACTGAGGGAACAGTTACATTAATTTTGCTGGACACTTTGTTCCCAGCGACACATTGAAATAATGATGGGTACGGTACACAGTCTAAATCTGTTAACAGACGTGGATTATTTCAACTAAATCAAAAAAATATAAAAATTAAAGCACAGTACATACTGCTCAAAATCGAATGTGTATCTGAACAAAGCATAAGTGGTCCACACTATCTATGGCAGTGAAGGCTTATACTTACGCAGAGAAAAATAAATATACGTCTCAGATATAAAAAGACAGCGCGATGCGCTTCTTAATCATTTTTATCAGCCTTTGGTCAGATTGAGGATTTTGCCATACAAAGGGTCCTGACCTGGACTCTTGTAAAAGTAAATCATCGATAGTTGTGAATCAAAGCCAATACGACAGCTTTGTACTGTAAACCAGACTTTTTTTCTCTGTACAGAACAAATCACCTTTTTAAGTAAGTTAGTGTGCGATGGTTACACAAATCAAATAGTTGAGAAATATAGCAGTGGATATATAGGAATAACATTTTTAAAAATACAATTTCTTCATTCAGTTGAGCGGAAGAAAGTAAATACACTCATAAGTCACATTTGACCCATGCCCCCTGAAAATTGAGAAAATGCATCAGACCGGTTTAGATGGCATAGATGCCAATTATCAGTCACATGTTTTTTTCAAATCTTTTGGGGATGCCAGTAATTTCTTTATACTGGATCTTTGTACTTGCACTCTAACTCAAATGACCACTAAGGGCCCGATTACAACTTTTGGTACAGCTGGAGCGGGCGGTATACCACGCTCCAGCTGTCCCAAAAGCGTGAGCAGCCGCCTGTCAGATCAGTAGTTTCCTCCTGTCTGACAGACTTTTTTTTTGCAATCTGATGGTGGAGACTCCAAAAATGGGCACCACAAAGGGAATGCCAAAAAGAGTTCCAGCATGGCATGGACTTAACATCTTGTGCCCCCCTGTGCGCATACACATGGTGTGAGGCACCAGGGAGCCCTGTAGAGCCCCTTTTGTTGCTCCTCGGCCACACTTTTCATGGAGGAGGAACATCCATGAAAACCGCGGTGGAGAGGAAACTTGTAATATTCTTGGAGGGACCCCGATAGTCCTGCCAAGCATATTGCAGCCTAAGGACCGCTGCGCCACCTACAGGGAACACGGTTCCCTGGCGGTGGCGGTCCCATGGCGGTCTGACCATCCAAGTTGTAATGGGGCGGTCGGACTGCCGGCGTGGCGGTGGCTAGACCGTCGCGCCCCCATGAGTCTAGCGGTCCTCGTAATCAGGCCCCAAGTCAGACGACTGCACCCTAAGGTTTGCCTTCTTGGGCTACTGAGCAGAAGAAAGAAAATAAATAGGTCTTGCAGCATGCGGACAATAAAATACACTTACAAAAGCGATAGAAAGTAAAAGTATTACAACATAAGCGATAGAAAGTAAAAGTATTACAACATATTCTTAAACTTAGCCAAATATCCTGGAAAGGATTCAGGTGAAATTGAAAAATGTTAAGGGATCCACGTTGTAAAATAGAAGAAGAAGTCCAAATAATCATAAAATATTGATCAAAACCAGCCTAAAGGGGTATACCCAAGGAACAAATTCAACTAAATGACTCCACTGTTGCTTTATTGCAAAAATATCTTGGAAGACAAGCAGCATGCATAGTCCTTAGATGGCCAGTGAACCTTGTCCACTTTTCCAAAGCAAAACCTTCAAGGTGAGCAGTTCTTAACAAGACTATGGCCCTAGTATTTTATCATGTGGTTTGTAAATGGCTGGGAATAGTGAAGAATTCCCAACAGATGGCAATTTTGGTATGACATGGACCGGTATTGCTGGCAGCCTTTGTGTTTACCCTCAACCTTTCCTGGACATGTTGCATTCCAATTCGAACTCAAACTTACAATCTGTAACATTGCACATGGCCTGACAACAAATGAGCACAAAATTAATGCAAAAAGCTAAACCGGTCATACAAAATAACTGGAAAAAAAGCTTGCCCAAAGTGCTCTCATTTGGGTGAAATCCTCAGAATAAATAATACGAATGCTAATCTGTTTCCAGAGCAGGAACCCATGCTCTCACCAGGTAATCTTAAAACTAGCGAAAATGTACCAATCTACCTTGATCAGACCTAGTGCATACAATTTTAAACGTTTAAAACTATGGGAAGTATAAATGGATCATTAGAAAAATTCCGAAAAATAGTCAAATGTAACACAAAAACTAAACCACCCCTTCAAGGAAAACCAAAGCAATGCAACCCGCCGTCACTTTCAAGATAAACAAGCTAGAGATCAGAAACTCTCCTTGTAAAACCTTCCTAAATACTGGTAAGCTGCCACTATATCGGAAAGCTTTGAAAACCAACTAAAAGAGCGTGTTGGTTTGAAAACAACAGTATGAATGACTTGATTAGACCAATACATAGAATAGACACCAGCACAGTGGTAGAAACAGAAAAGGCTCAAAAGGTGATAAAGTCACAATAAAAACCAACATGTGCTCCATAGCTATTCGCGAACAATTGACAAACCCATTATTCTGCATCATAGCTCTTGTACAGTAATAAGCATTGCCAAAGTCAAAGAGTCTGGCTCTGGCCGCCAGCCTTTTAGCTTTGTCAACACTTGCTTTGTCTTGTCATAGTTTTTACAAACCTTTATTGCTAGTGAAGCAGCAAGGCCATTAATGTTAAATAGAAAAATACCTTCACTCACAGTAAAGTTAGCTTGACCTACTGCCCAATGCTGTTGCTTTAGAGGACAGAAGAAAAACGAGAACGACACACCAAGGACTGAAGAGAGCCAGCCGAAAACGCTTATAGGGAGATACACAATTTTAGTAAAAATCAAAAGGTCATGGCTAACGACCTGTCACTAAGGCACTACACAGGCCTTTTATGGCCAGTATTCATGCAAGCTTCCTTATCACAATTGAACTTATAGTGCAACAAAGACCCCACAAACAAACATTGAAAGAGCAACATAGATGTTGTAAAAATGCCACATTAGATGCACCACTGTAACAGGGACACTGGATGTAACATTGGAGGTAAAAGGAAAACTGGAATACAGCTGATGTAACAGAGTAACACAGACTCTGTGTAACGGGGACTCTGCATGTGTAACAATGCAACAAGGCCATAGCAGATGCAACTAGTGAACATGACAAAAGAAGTAAAAATGGAACTGTGAACTGCAGATGAGAAGGGACACTGCAGATGTAGCAGTGATGCAACGCATGTAGCAGTGAAAAGGGAAAGGGTGGCTCCAACACCTACAAGAAACAGCAAATACAAAAACAGTGTATCAATCAAACCGGGTAGAATTGTGACAGAGGATGAACGGTACAACATGGCACTGCTAAAGCTACTGAGTAACAGGATACACTGGATGCACAACGACAACAGAAAAGACTGACACCACAGGAAAGGGAGCCATTAACAAAGAATAACCATTTTGGAAAGTAGCAACTGCTAAAACAACTTAAAACCCATCATGTCCACCCTTGCCATTGCACTGCTGGGACTCGATGGCGGAAACAATTATTTTATACACAGCTGACTAAATAATAAATTAACTTCCAATGGACTGACATTTTACAGAACTGTAACTTCAATAATAGTTGAGCATAAGGGGGGGCGTGGCTATGCCGAGAAGCGCGATGGCCGCAGCTTAGCGGAGCTCTGCTAATCCTCATCATTCCCCGTCTATCCGATACCAGTATCCGTGGCACAATCGTGCAGTCCCTGGTTGGGAAGGTGTCCAGTGCGAGATCCTGAGGCAGCGGACCTAGAGCAACGATCGGAGGCGTAGAACTGGCCGTGTCCGAGGTGAGGCCTGAGCTGGGACCTCGCATAGTTGCGAAGGTGGAGAGCGATCCTCATCTTTGTGGCCCCTCTGCCGTAAGTCCTTGACTGGGGGACGTATGGTGTGCGTCCCTGCTGCGACTGACCTGGAGCATTGCTGGGGGGCACGGAGTGAGCGCCTAATCGACCGAGGCCTGGGAGGTGAGCAGACGCTGGGGCCTAGAGTGGCGATGCGGACAGTGAAAGGCCCCAGATCCCCTGTCTGACATCGTGATACTGCAGACCCATCGACCGGAAGCCATCCTGAGTTCCCGCCTCCCCCCCTTCATCGTAGTGCAGCTTGCGGAGCCATATCCCAGGACCCGGAGGGCAGCCAACCGAGACGGCGATCGGCGGGGTGGTGGGGGGGAAACAAGACCGAGATCTCTCTTGCTGACACAGGTGAGGCGTGGCCCCCCGCACTTGGCCCACGATCATCGGACGGCTGAGTCGGCCAAACTGCAAGGCCGGTGCACCTGCCTATCCGTTGGGTGTCGCCCTGTGATGGACCGAGTAGTGGTCCATTCAGACACCGGAGGCATTGATGGCACACACTTACTCACGACAATTGCGAATAGGGTGCAATCAGCATACACAGCCATCAAAAGCGCCACAACTTCTCCCAGCACCGTCCACTGTGAATCAGACTAAATACCAGATTTTGAGGGTACGAGCAGTGATTGACCAGTACCCTCCCCAGTGCACACCGACATTGACAACTGTTGCCTGGTGCTCGTCGTTGCTCTTCATAGGGAATACCGGGCCGTTGCCTCCAAGTTCCTGACCTCCTCTGACCTAGGGCGTGGGTGTGCCCGGCCAGACACAGATCGCACGACCCACGTGCTGACACCGCCGGCATTCACCTGCTCTCCTCCTGACCACGAAGCCGCCTCTGGGTGATCACCGATGGACCCGGGCGGAGTGGCACTCACACCTGCAACAAGGTAGTGAGGTATAATGTTGTCAACTTGGGGGAACAAACCTGTGCAGCAGAACAAACTGGACAGATACACGCACCCCAAAACATCGACACCTGATCCCTCCCCTGCGGACAAGGGGGGTGCGACATCAGAAGTAGAGCCGGAACCTACCCTTAAGGACGTTCTAGCAGCGATTGCCGGGGTCAAAAAGATGGACGCCATTACCATGGAGGTCAACCTGCTCCGGGCGGATATGAATAAGAATAATGAACGAGTCAAACAAGTCGATCTCACTACCGCGAGCCTAGCGGAAGATACCTTCCAACTACAATTAGATGTCAAAGACTTGCAAACATTCCGGAAACTTGCAGAAACAAAGCTGGATGATTATGAAAGACGCCTGCGGCTCAACAATGTACGAATCCTAGGTGTCCCTGAAAAATCAGAGGGGCAGGCCACGGATCTCTTCGTGGAAGATCTCATCCTCAACCACCTGCAACCCAAGGGGATGGGAAAATTCTTTGTCGTCGAGAGAGCCCATAGAGTCCCCGGGGCGCCCCCTCGTCCGATCCTGGCCAGGGTCCTCAATTTCCGAGACGTAATACTCCAGCATGCAAGGGAGGGGCCACCCTTGAAATACGAAAATGCAGACATAACCTTCTTTCCAGACTTCCCTCAGCTGGTCCAGAGGCAAAAGCGCTCCTTTCTGGGGATCAAGAAGACGCTGAGAAACAAAGGCTACAAATACGCCATGCTGTTCCCAGCCAGGCTTCGAGTGGAGTCAGATGGCAGAGCCTGGTTCTTCGAACACCCAGAATCAGCGGCGGAATGGTTGGAGAGTTGCTGACCAGTGCTCCATGTGGCGCTGGGGTATAACTGGTGGGGGGTGACGGGTGGGATCCAGGGGGCGGGAGTGGCATTGTTTTGGGCCTCTATGCTGATCTGATTAGTTGGAGAGTAGGACCCAACGCAGGGACACATCAGTTGGTATACTCCTTAGCCATGAACCCTTCTCAAGCATATTGTAAAGTGTCATACTGAGTGCATGTAAGGGATTGCGCAATTGTAATTTTGGTGAATTGGGGAGGGCACCACGTATCCCACTTTCTACCTTTAGTTACCTTGTGGGGCGACAGGCACTCTGCAAGTTTGAACATGGGCAGTTTGGAGCCCAGAGTGCAGGGAGGGGGGTGGTTGGGAGGGAATGTTATTAAGTTTAGAAACTTATGCAGGATTTGTTCAATCGACTACACCAAGTTGTAATACAGTGCAGGAGCAATTTACTCTCGTAAGCTCAGATGGGTACGCAGTGGGATGTAGGGGTTAGAGTCCTCAGCTGGAATGTCAATGGGCTTGGCGACAGGATCAAGCGTAATATGGTCCATCAATAGATCAAAAAACAGGCTCAAGGCGTTATCCTGTTGCAAGAAACACATTTCATTGGGAACACATGCCAGACAATGAATAGGGGAGGATATAAGTTAGTGGCACACTCGGGCTTTACATCCGGGTCACGAGGGGTAGGCATTTTAGTTAAAAACTCGTTCCCCTTCACTGTCCAATCCACATGGTCCGATAACCGGGGTAGATATGTAGGGGTTTCGGGCCTGTGGGAGGGTAAGACCATTACATTGGTCTCAGCGTATGTTCCCCCTGGCTTTCAGAGTGATGCATTCAAGGATCTTGGCGCAGTACTGTTGCCCTTCCCGCAGGGCCTCCTCATGATAGGGGGAGACTTTAATGCAGTGGTGTCCGGAACGCTGGACTGTCATCCCCCACGAGACAAGACCTGCACTGCGGTGGCTGCCCAACTTCCTGGAGGCCATGGGCTTTGTGGACGGATGGAGAACACATAACCCAGACAGGGCCCAATACACCTTCTTTTCTAGTGCCCATTGCAGCCTGTCTCATTTCGATTATATCCTGTTCCCAGCGACGCAGGCACGCTATATACGGGAGATCCCTCATTTGGGGAGAGGTATCTCAGACCACTCTCCGATCTGGATGCACGTGGTCCTGGGCCAAATGAATGCCGGGAGAATTGCTCCCATTAATATGTGACCCCGAGATTCAGAAGAAAATAACTCAGGCCACAGACTACTATTGAGAAAATTAGGGAACTGTAGACTCAGTTATAGGAAGCCTATAAAACGGTCGTCCGCGGGGAAGCCTTATTCCTTATCGCGGGTAAGAAAAAAGACAAACAAAAAGACTTGGTGAGGGCGGAAGACAAAGTGCTTCAATTGGGAGGCAGAGTTGGAGCTTGCAGTGACACCTGAGAAGTTGCATCTCTTGATCTTAAAACAAGACAAGTTCAAAGGCATAGCGACAGACAGAGCTAGGGCGCAGGGGAGGGAAACGCAGAGCAGAATCTATGAGCAAGGTGACAATGCAGGGAAGTTGATTGCATGGCTGGATAAGAGAGAATGGGCCGCACGTCTCGTGCAAGAACTGAGCAAGGAGGGTGCTGCTTCCGTCACAGACCCACTGCGAATAGACGACTGGTTTGAAGATTATCAGGAAGTATACCGTACGGAAGGGCAGTACACGGAGGAAGAAAACAGAGCCTTGCTCCGAGATATGGCGCTCCCCACCCTGACGGACGAGAATCGTGTATATCTCAAGTCTGACTTCTCTAATGATAGGTGGCTCAGGCGATAAGGGCGGTTCATTCGGGGAAAGCCTCAGGCCCCAATGGCATACTGATAGAATTATACAAGTTGGGACCGGACAAGATAGCCCCATACCTTCACTAAATGTTCCTGGATAGTAGAGAAAAAGGGGCAT
Source organism: Triturus cristatus (assembly GCF_964204655.1). Classification (NCBI taxonomy): domain Eukaryota; kingdom Metazoa; phylum Chordata; class Amphibia; order Caudata; family Salamandridae; genus Triturus; species Triturus cristatus. The sequence goes on from NC_140580.1 coordinate 478,745,929, forward strand.
TACCTATAGATCAAATGATAGCCAACATTGTGGTCAAGCTATCCTGGCTGATATGGGGAGATACCCTGAAACCCTTCCTAGGATGCTTGTTTCCAGTCCAGGGAGGACCTGGCCTGGCAGTTCCGGCTGGACTGTTCCCACTGGGCACAGGGTCAAGACTGATTCGCATATTGCTGGGTTCAATCTGGAATGGCATGGCGAGCAAAAAAAGAATTAACTTAGGCCCAGATCTCTGTACTGGGGTGAATGTATGACATTGTTCTGCATTCGATCCATCAATTGTTTTTGCCTTGTTAAAGGACACCATGCTGTGACTCGCAGTGAAGTGAGACAATGGCGCACGTATTGCCACTGGATGCATGCTGGAGTAGGTAGAAGAAAATGTGAATGACAACTACAGAGAAATGGGTGAAGTTGGCTTGTAGACAATTTTTAGTAATCAAACAAGCACAAAAAGAAGTTAAGGATCCATCCATTACAGATTGGGATAACTAACCCAGAATCAACCCACTGAGCTATCACTAATTTCTTTGTAATGAGCAGTCTACCTGGCTCATGAATGTATACAAAATTACACTCTTAATGAGTTCTCACCTACTTCAGAGTTATCTGCAATCATATTCTAAATGATCTGAGCACCGAACAAATAAGTGCAATTCCTTTTTAGAGCTCGGGCCTGTTGGACAGGCCACACGAAGGGCTTGCTCCCTCCCCGCACGACAGGGCCCGAGCTCCGGCCCACCAGGCATAACCCACGAAAAGCACCCGTACCCCGTCTCCCGACGGATCTTCTGCCCTCGGACCTCTACTCATCACGGGGCCCAGCCCCACCGGCTCCCCCGGCCGGTTCAAGCCGCCATCTTGGGCCCTGCACCACGAGGCCGCGTGGCCTCGCCCCGACCCTAACCCCGGGCCTGACCGGCCCCGACATCCCGGCACCACCATCCACCCGGGAGGTGAGCGGACCACTTGGCAGGTCAATGGGAGGACGAAGTGTCAAGAGCTCTTCCCCCGCCAGGTGCCGATCGCCTCCAGCTCCCCCAGGCGCTGGCTCCACCCCCTGCTGGGTGTCTGGACACCTTCATCCCGGGCCCTCCGACCTCCAAGTGCGAGGGTCTGGACATCAAAGAGCGCCTGCCCTATAACTGGGGCAACTCCGGAGCAGGAAGGCAGTTGTATCCTGGAGTCGAGAGACACCGAGAGAACTCAGCCTTGACGGACTACTGGCGCTGCCGTAGCCCGCTCTTGTGAACCATCGTCCTGCCTGCTGGCGCTGCCGCGGCCTTCTACAACATCCATCCTCGTCGGGACCTGCTGGCGCTGCCGCGGCCCGTTGTAACGACCATCCTCACCGGGACCTGCTGGCGCTGCCGCGGACCGTACATCGACCATCTTTCCGGGACCTGCTGGCGCTGCCGCGGCCCGTTGTAACGACCATCCTCACCGGGACCTGCTGGCGCTGCCGCGGACCGTACATCGACCATCTTTCCGGGATCTGCTGGCGCTGCCGCGGCCCGCACCAACTAAACTCGAGGATTGTGAGCTAATCATCATCTCATCCAAACTACCTGACTGGTAGACAGACTGTCCCGCTACCCCTTACCCTGCTTTGAGAGACTTGAATCGAGGGGACCCCTGAGTCCAGACCTCCTTGTACCATTCAACCGTACCTTAAGAAGTGCTTATAAAGAACACTGAACCTTATCCGTGTGTGGTATCTGTCTGTGGGGGGGAAGTTACTTGTCTGTACGATCGCTGGAGACGGCTCTCCCCGGAGACCTCTCCTCCTGACCCCGGCCGACCCTCCCGGTCCGTCTATCCTTTCTAACATTGGTGGCCAGCGGCGCGATCCGAATCAACGCGTAATCGTACAGAGAGTAGCTCACCCCACGATGTCAGCCAAAGATAGCAACTCCACCGAGAAATTCCAAATGGATAAATTAGAAGAATACAACCACCGCGAACTGAGACAATTCTGCATAGAACTTGGCATTGCTACCACCGGCCTGAGTACCAAAGAGGATCTAAAGCACGCCCTAGAGTCGTGGACAGAAACTGGGGTCGCCGGACCCTCCGACCAAAGCAGCATCACACCAGAGGGGAATGCCACGGCTCCCGAGGAGCGGGGAACGGGCCTCTCGCAGGAGGAGATCCGAGAAAGAGAAAGAACCAGATTGCACGAGTTGGAAATGGCACGACTCAAGATGGATGGGGAACTCAAGTTAGCTGAACAGAAACTCAACCTCGAGCACATGCGGCTCCGAGATGAACGAGAAGAGAAGCAGAGACAGAGAGAGCTGGAGGAGAAAAAAATAACGCTCGAGCACGAGCGCAAACTGGCGGAAATAGAACTTCGGAAACAGAATAAAGAACTGGGGGTGCCTGAGCGACCACACACCCCGGGGCCAATCGAGAAAAAAGTCCACATCCCCAAGGATGTTGTCCGCGAGTATGTCCGAGAAGACGACATACAACAGTGGTTTAAAGCCTACGAGATCGCCATGACCTCCCACCGGATCGACCGGAGTGATTGGGGAGCCGGACTCTGGGGGAGGTTTATCAACGAGGGGCGCGATGCCCTACTGCAGCTCCCAGATCACCAAATGTCGTCCTACGACCACATGAAGGCTGCCCTCCTCACCCGCTGCGGCCTCACACCCGAGATGTACCGCCAGAGGTTCAGAGATTGCACCCGGATCCCAGGTACAACTTGGGTAGAATACGTGAACTATTTCAGCCGTGTCTTCGAGGGTTGGATAAAGGGGAGCCAGGTCACCACCTACGAACAACTCTTTAACCTGATGGTATGGGAGCACCTGTCGAACAACTGCTTCGTCGAGCTCAGGCAGCACCTCCTCGACAGTAAGCTGGCCGATGGGAAAGCACCCGAGTGGGCCGGAGGGGGCCACACGAACAGAACAGAAACAACCAAGGCCAGCACCGTCCTCGGGGAGGAGGAGGGGGCCAGGGGCGAGGGAGAGACGCCTGGCCCGCAACACCCGTGGCCAGCACCCCGGCTCCGGCCGGTCGGGGCAACCCCCCGTGGCGTCCTGGGGTCCGAGCCAACGTCACGTGCCACCGATGCCAGCGAGTCGGCCACTACGCCAATGACCCGAGCTGCCCGCAGAACCAAACACCCAAGCCCCGCCAGGTAGCTGCCGCCGCCCTGGGGGAAGAGCGATCATTGGAGGAACCAGAGGAGTATGAGCCGGCCCAGCAAGAGTGGGAACCGGCCGCCATGGTCCTGGCGTGCTTAGGGGGGAAGAGACATGGTCCCGCGGGCTCCCCTACCCGCTAACACCAGGAAATACGGTCAGTGGGTGACCATTAATGGACAGCGAGCCGAGGCCTTGCGTGACACAGGCGCCAGTGTGACGGCCGTCCGCGGTCACCTGGTGAAGCCCGAGCAGATCCTGCCGAACATTCTCTGCCCCGTCCGCTCGGCAGACAACTCTGAAAGTATGTGTCAAATGGCCTGCGTTCCATTCGAATGGGGAGGGGTCTCCGGCCTGTTGAAGGTGACGGTCCGGGACGATGCCCCCGTGGACTGCCTCCTGGGAAATGACCTCGAGAGTTCCCCGTGGGCCACCGTTGAGAGAAGAGAGCACCTGGGGATGCTGGGCCTCCCGGACTGGGCCTGCATAACCACCCGGTCCATGGCCGCCCGTGCCATCCCTCGATCAGAAGAACCAGAATGGCCAGCACCTCCGCCCCCAGTCGCCCCAGTAGAAGACAACGACGAGGCCAGCCTCCCAGACCCGACGGCCGAAGGGGACGCGCAACCCCAGGACCTTCCTGACCTGGCTCAGTGGCGTCAAGAGGGGGGGCCCACCCAAGCACAGTTCCGCCAGGAACAAAAGACCTGTCCCTCCCTCGAGGGACTCCGCCAACAAGCCAACGCCCAGAACGCAGGGGACTCCACCGGAACTCACTGGGTCTACTGGGATAACGACCTGCTATACAGCGAGCAAAGAATCGCCGAGCTGGGGGCCGGTCGAGTACTGGTGGTACCGCTCCGCTTCAGAGACTTTCTGCTCAACCTGGCCCACGATGTCCCCCTGGCTGGACACCTGGGCCAAGATAAAACGTACAGCCGCCTAGTGACCCACTTTTTCTGGCCGAAGATGAGGAACGACGTCCTGAACCACTGCCGATCTTGCCCCACATGCCAAGCCAGCGGGAAGAGTGGTCGGAAGCTGAAAGCCCCCCTGCAACCCTTCCCTGTGGTCACCACCCCGTTTGAGAGGGTGGGGATAGACATCGTGGGGCCTCTGGACCCCCGCACGGCACAAGGACACAGGTTCATCTTAGTACTGGTGGACCATGCCACCCGCTACCCCGAGGCGGTGCCCCTACGGACCGTGACAGCTCCGGTGGTTGGCCGGGCCCTAATGGGGATCTTCTCCCGGGTAGGCTTCCCCCGAGAAGTCGTCAGCGACCGAGGCACGAACTTTATATCCAAATACATGAAGTCCCTCTGGCAACAATGCGGGGTCACCTACAGATTCACGACCCCCTATCACCCCCAAGGGAACGGACTAGTGGAGCGTTTTAACCACACCCTCAAGGGGATGATTGGGGGATTGGAAGAGCCCCTCCGTCGCCAGTGGGATGTACTACTCCCGTGCCTCCTCTTCGCCTACCGCGAAGTTCCCCAGAAGTCCCTCGGTTTTAGCCCTTTCGAACTCCTGTACGGGCACCCTGTGCGAGGGCCCCTCAGCCTAGTAAAAGAAGGTTGGGAGATGGCCCCCCTAAAGACCCCTCCAGACGTCTTCAGATACCTCCTGGCCCTACGCAATCAGACCCGGCGCTTCAGAGAGATGGCCAAGGCGAACCTCGAGGCCAGCCAGGAGGACATGAAGAAGTGGTATGATCACAATGCCTCTTCCGTTGAGTTCGAGCCTGGACAACAAGTATGGGTGATGTCCCCCACCGAACCATGTGCCTTGCAAGATAAGTGGACGGGGCCCTTCAAAGTGGTCGAGCGTAAAAGCCCCGTCACTTACCTCATCGACCTGGGGACCTCCCGGAACCCCCTTCGGGTCCTCCACACCAACCGACTCAAACCACACTTTGTGCGCTCAGAACTCAGCCTCCTGATGGCTACGGACAGTGGGGCAGAGGAAGACTCCGAACCCCTCCCGGATCTTCTGAAGACTCAGGAGAATGACGGCTCCGTGGACGGGGTCCGGCTCTCTGACGCCCTCACTTCGGAGCAACGCCAGGGCTGCCGGAACCTCCTGCTGCAGTTCGCTACCCTGTTCTCCCTCACCCCCGGGGTCACCCCTTGGTGTTTGCACGACGTGGACACCGGGGACAGTCCCCCTGTCCGACACCGGGCCTACCGCGTACCAGATCGGGTACGGGCCTGCATACAGGAGGAGGTGGCCAAGATGCTCACAATCGGGGTCATCGAGCCCTCAGACAGTCCCTGGGCCAGTCCGGTTGTATTGGTCCCCAAAGCCGCTGCCCCCGGCACCGCACCTGAACTGAGATTCTGCGTCGACTACCGGGGCTTGAACGCTGTCACCCGGACCGACGCTCATCCGATCCCCCGAGCAGACGAGCTGATCGACCGGCTGGGGGCCGCCCGCTACCTCAGTATCTTCGACCTAACAGCGGGCTACTGGCAGATCGGCCTCACACCCAGGGCTCAGGAACGGTCAGCCTTCTCTACCCCCGATGGCCACTACCAATTCAAGGTCATGCCCTTCGGCATGAAGAATGCCCCCGCCACGTTTCAACGCCTCGTGAACCAGGTCTTGGCGGGGCTCGAAGAGTTCAGCGCTGCCTACCTGGACGATATCGCTGTATACAGCCACCACTGGCCCGACCACCTCCGTCACCTCCAAGAGGTCCTACAGGCCCTCCAGCGGGCCGGCCTCACAATTAAGGCCGGCAAGTGCCAAATTGGCCAAGGGTCTGTGACCTACCTTGGGCACCAAGTGGGAAGCGGGCTGGTGGCCCCGCTACAACTTAAGATTGCTGCCATCCAGTCCTGGCAGCCCCCCGTCACCCAGACCGAGGTCCGAGCCTTCTTGGGGCTCACCGGCTACTACCGGCGGTTCGTGAAGGACTACGGCAGCATCGTGGGGCCCCTCACGGGTCTCGCGTCCAAGAACCAGCCGAAGCGGATTAACTGGACCCCCGATTGTCAAGCGGCCTTCGAGGAGCTGAAGGCCGCTCTATGCACCGCCCCTGTGCTCCAGGCCCCCGATTACAGTCGGGAATTCATGGTACAGACCGACGCCTCCGACCACGGCATCGGAGCCGTCCTTTCTCAGTTAAACCCCGAAGGTCATGACCAGCCGGTGGCCTTCATCAGTCGACGTCTCCTGGCCCGAGAACAGCGCTGGAGCACCATCGAGAGGGAGGCCTTCGCAGTGGTGTGGGCCCTCAAAAAGCTCCGGCCCTATCTCTTCGGTACCCACTTCCGTGTACAAACCGACCATCGACCCCTGCAGTGGCTGATGCAGATGCGGGGGGAGAACCCAAAACTCTTGCGCTGGTCCATTTCCCTGCAGGGAATGGACTTCACTGTGGAGCACCGACCAGGCCAAGACCACGCCAACGCGGATGGCCTGTCCCGCTTTTTCCGCCTCGACGAAGAGAGTCCCCAAGGAGATGGGTGACTCTCCCCGCCTTCAGCTGGGGGGGACGCATGTTGGACAGGCCACACGAAGGGCTTGCTCCCTCCCCGCACGACAGGGCCCGAGCTCCGGCCCACCAGGCATAACCCACGAAAAGCACCCGTACCCCGTCTCCCGACGGATCTTCTGCCCTCGGACCTCTACTCATCACGGGGCCCAGCCCCACCGGCTCCCCCGGCCGGTTCAAGCCGCCATCTTGGGCCCTGCACCACGAGGCCGCGTGGCCTCGCCCCGACCCTAACCCCGGGCCTGACCGGCCCCGACATCCCGGCACCACCATCCACCCGGGAGGTGAGCGGACCACTTGGCAGGTCAATGGGAGGACGAAGTGTCAAGAGCTCTTCCCCCGCCAGGTGCCGATCGCCTCCAGCTCCCCCAGGCGCTGGCTCCACCCCCTGCTGGGTGTCTGGACACCTTCATCCCGGGCCCTCCGACCTCCAAGTGCGAGGGTCCGGACATCAAAGAGCGCCTGCCCTATAACTGGGGCAACTCCGGAGCAGGAAGGCAGTTGTATCCTGGAGTCGAGAGACACCGAGAGAACTCAGCCTTGACGGACTACTGGCGCTGCCGTAGCCCGCTCTTGTGAACCATCGTCCTGACTGCTGGCGCTGCCGCGGCCTTCTACAACATCCATCCTCGTCGGGACCTGCTGGCGCTGCCGCGGCCCGTTGTAACGACCATCCTCACCGGGACCTGCTGGCGCTGCCGCGGACCGTACTTCGACCATCTTTCCGGGACCTGCTGGCGCTGCCGCGGCCCGTTGTAACGACCATCCTCACCGGGACCTGCTGGCGCTGCCGCGGACCGTACATCGACCATCTTTCCGGGATCTGCTGGCGCTGCCGCGGCCCGCACCAACTAAACTCGAGGATTGTGAGCTAATCATCATCTCATCCAAACTACCTGACTGGTAGACAGACTGTCCCGCTACCCCTTACCCTGCTTTGAGAGACTTGAATCGAGGGGACCCCTGAGTCCAGACCTCCTTGTACCATTCAACCGTACCTTAAGAAGTGCTTATAAAGAACACTGAACCTTATCCGTGTGTGGTATCTGTCTGTGGGGGGGAAGTTACTTGTCTGTACGATCGCTGGAGACGGCACTCCCCGGAGACCTCTCCTCCTGACCCCGGCCGACCCTCCCGGTCCGTCTATCCTTTCTAACAGGGCCCTAGCGTTGCAGTGCTCAACACTGCTCGCGCAGGCGAGAGCCCTTTTGTAAGGGGGGGGGGTTTAAAACAGAGCCTGGAATCGGACACGCTTGTGCGTGTGCTTTTCCTTTTGGCTTCTGCGATTGGCCTTTGAGTGCGTGTATTTCCCAAAGACGGCACTCAATAGGCCAAAGGCAACGCATTGCTCCGCACATGGCCTATTGGTGTCTATTACGCGCACGAAAGGCCATGTGGTTTAAATTATCGTGCCCAGACACAGGTGCGATAATTGAAAACACATGTTCGCTGTGGCACACGCACCACTCGCAGTCCTGTTTTTTTTTCCCAATAGCAATCACTTTCGCAATCGCTTTCAGTCCCGCTTGTTATAGGGAGTCACGGAGAAATAAAAAGTTTAGTGGCCCTCTTTGCCGAGGCTTGAGGGCACTGTCTTAAAAATGACCCAACCTCCATGATTTCCAACATTTTGGTGCGGGGCATTTTTTTCCATAGGGCACCAGTTATTGTCCCAAAACTAGTCAGGTGAAGCCCAGGATGCATGCACAACTCATGTATGAGACCTTATCTGTTTCATCACATCTGACACTACTGCTTGAAGGTTTGATTGACACATACATTATAAAACACAGAAACAGGAACTGTGGGTAATTCGTTTTTTAGGTATAAGTCCAGATCCTACTTATCCCCTATTTTAGACTGCAGGGTTTATAATCCGTTATAGAGCAGCTACTCTTGCTGTTTAAAGGACAGGGTACGGATGATGTCTAGGGAAGCTAGTGAGGCTGAGTTCCCCTTCCGTCATTCACTAGCGCCTCTCCTTGAATGATGGAAACCGCTGCGCTCTGACCGCTGATCAGCATTTTGGACCACAGCGCAGTACACGCGGTCATAGATGCGCCATAGCAATGATCTCCAATCCTATCTCAAGCTGTGTGGAAGGTACGTGAAAGTAAATTGTAATAATTCGTTTTCTGAGACGAATGTAAATTGGTACATCGACAGCTTTTCCATCAAAAGTCATTACAATGCGGTAACATGACGAGTACCTTTACATCGGTACTTGCCGGTAAGATGGTATATATATTTTTTATCTATTTATATACGTGCAAATAGATATGGCCCTAAAAACTAATTATTGCCCCTTCTCACTACTTATCCCTATGGTGGGTGCTCTCAGTTAATTACGAATCATTCCTGAGAGATGGTTTTTGAAATTAACAAAATGGTATTATTTTGCATGTGTTTATTTATCCAATATTCAAAAAGTTTACCCTGCCTTTCTTTCTGGAGGGGTTGAAGCTTCTCATAAAGTGCATCCAATACTCTTGCTGGGCGGCAGCTCCTCCTATCCCAGGCCTTGGCGGTTCCCAACCGCCGCCCTTTTTCAAACCACTTTATTTAAAATGTTCAACGTTGGATGCCCCCATTTGCAGACCACGGATATGCAAATTGCACATCAACAGTTCTGCAAACAGGAAAATTTTAAATGTGACTGATAGTTCGCATTGAAAATTACGCATTCGCAGGGCATTTCAAAACGACGTACCGCATGAATATTAATTGTGCTTGTTGCATATATATGCACGGATGGTGGCCTGTAAGGGACAGCAGACCACAATCTTTGCATTTGCTGTCCCAGATGGGAAGCATTTTGTTACAAGCATTTGAAATGCAATAGGTCTCGCATTTACAACAGTTTGAGCTCTTGGCATTGTAAATGACAATGCCTTTTACTTATGTGTTGTTTTTTATAACATAAATAAAAGGCATTATCATTTACAATGCCAATAGCTTAAACTCTCGCAAATGCGAGACCTATTTAATTGCAAATGCTTGTTAATATTCTGAAGGATCCGTACGTTTGTTATTTTTCCTAATCATCATAGCATACATTATTGGATATTAACACAAATTACACTCCACTTATGTTTAAGTTAAAGTGTTAAAAATGTGCTGCAAATTTAATATGATGAAGCCAGGTTTATCTCATGGGCAAGGTTTATTATAAAGAACCATTGGTGAAATAGGGTCCAGGATAAATGTGCTCTGCAGAATTGTCCACTAATGAATTAACATCCCATAATATTGAAGCTTTCGGATTGTGTAAAATATTGGAGCAGATATAATAAAACAAATATCCTTTTTGTTGCATCAATTCAAACAGTCATCCACAACCATTCCCAATGTTCCACACTTAGTTGTCCCACAAGTTTAACCTAAAATCAGTGCCACGTGATATAAAGTTTATCAAAAATGTTATATCACATACATCAACCTCATGGGATTAAAAATCATATATCCATAAAATCACAACATGTTTCCCTACTCAATGTATCATCTCACAATTTAAAATCCCCAATGCACAATACATTTAAAAACAACAAATTATAAAAGGAAAAAACGCAGCAGAGTCAGCCCTATTTGCCAAGCCCAACAGGCCCCAACTCCATCAGGGGAGGTAACCTGCCTTGGGCGGCCGGGGCAGGTGGCTAACAGCTCGGTACATATTCAGTGTTGGGAAGTTGGCAAAACAGGACTACTTGGAACGCTTGGGGAAAGCCTGGAAAAGTTTACTGCGCAAAGCAGAGAGAGTCTTGTGAAGAGAGGTATATCCGGCGTTGGAGAAGGAGACACGGTCAGCCAGCCATTGCACAGTGGAGGTAAGTGTGTCTTGTACCTGTGTATAGGATACTAGTCCGAAGAGTATCCCTATTTTCCCTTTGTACTTGGCATAGAAAAATCGTGCACCGGTTTTAAATTCCGCCAAGGAAGACAAAAGCCTGCAAGTTACAGAAAAATCCTGACAGTCTTATAAATGAGACTACAGGCGAAAATGGGACTTTAACACAGAGAATGGGACCTACCAAGGAAAGTGCTAAGAGGTCCTCAAAGAGAAATAAAAGTACTGTCGAAGATACTCAAACAGGAGCGAAAGGAGGGGTGCTAGTGTCCAAATCAATAAAGGACTTTGTAGGTAAGCATTTTAAGAGAATGCAATCCCCGGCAAGTACCCCAGATTTAAATAAAGAATTGTTAAATGAACAAGAGTCCTTGGGGCACAACACCTCAAGCTTGGATATATTATTCTGTCATCAAATAAACTTATGCCGAATTGAACCCACCTTTGGAACCCAGATTATCTTCTTCGCCACGGATTTTCTTTGTCCGAAGGCGTTGACCCAGATAGCGATGGGGTGGCCACAAATGGTACAAGGAGTGGTCAGAAAAATGATGCTGCTCAGACTAGAACATCAACGCCCGCCAGGAGCATGGGGCAATCTGTAAATCAAGGAACTGATCCAGTAGAATCATCAGCAGAAAAACATTACTATGGGTATAGACAAATCAGCCGTTTCTTCGGCCTCAATGCTGGACATAATGCTGACGTTACAGAAAACCCTGCAAAGGGTTACTAGAAATGTGTGTTAAATAACAATATATTAAAATCCCATGAAGCACAGTTCCAGAAAATTGTGGGGGAATTGCAAGAGATTAGGGGTTTACTGCCCTCAGTGGTTAGACCGGTTGTGGCCCCGGACCCGCCAACCCAGAGTTGGGCTAGGGACTCTAAGCAATTGACCAGCCCACAAGATGTCTACATTTCTAGGCATCCAATGTTGGTTAACAGATGGAGGGACCGAATGAGGTTTAAGCACTATAACCTGCAGAGAATAATAAAAAGATAGGTATTACTAAAGGGGAAGCCTAAGATTGTGAAGAAAAGAAGGGGATCAAGTGGCCCTAAGGAAATAAGGGATAAAGGGGGGATAGAAGAAACAACCCCCAAGCATTAAGGAGTAGGAGGCTAAGGGGGGGGATTTGAAGAGTGCTCCAAGGGTTTTGGATGTGGCAGCGAGGGGATAGAAAGGTTCAACTAAAATCCGCGCCAATAAATAAAAGGGAGATCAAAGTGGCTAAGCAGGGGGGAAAACTCCCAGGAGCGAAAGGACAAGTTCAGAAATTGGGGGAAGCCAAGAACTCATTGAAAACATTTAGGAAGAGGTTGCTGACGGAAGTGGAGATAAGAGGTGCTATTTCAGCAGGGAACACTAGTAACTTGTGGGTATATTTTGAACCAATGGATACAGAGAAGGGGAGGAAAAAAAGTCAGGAAAGTTACCCCCCCCTAAACCGTTCACAGCGGTTATTCTATTTTTCAAAATGTCCAAGCTTGAGGGAAATCGGCACAAAGGATTTGAGACAAATAGGGTTCAGCTATAACAACAAAGGAAAAGAAATTACCACGGTATTGGTTTACTCAGGACTGGTAAAAGCAGTCATTATCAATGCTGAAAAAGAGATAGCGAGAGAGAGGATAAGAATAATACCAGTAGGGGAAGTGGAGGGGAGGTATCAACAAGACAGGGCCTTCTTAACATGTCACTCTGGACTGGGGAAAAAGGCAAATAAGGTTGATATTAGGGGGAAAGAGAGAATATGGAAACAGCTGTTGAGAACCATGAGATTAACAAACCCTGGGGCTATTGATCCCCTGATGGCAGTTGGCTAAGCTCGCCTCATTGGAATCAAAATGCTGTGGACCAACTTAGTGATATTGATTAGGGATTGAGGGTGTCGCATAGCCTGAAATTAATTTCTTGGAATGTAAATGGGCTAGTAGGGGAGATAAAAGCCAAATATATGAAACGACTAGCCCAGGGAGCAGAGATTATCTGTTTACAGGAAACCTGGCTTTGCGACAACACCCCTGTAATCGAAGGTTTTGTTCAATTGCATAGGCCCGCTAGGAAAAAAAGGTTTAGTCGCCCATTATTATTTGCATATTTATCCCTCAACCTTCTTTTTAGTTTAGCTCTTGCATCAACAACCTGTTGATATATCAATTGATCACGACAATAGCTGTAGCAAGCTGACGCTCCAAATCGAGACAAAGCTTTTGTTCCTGCTCCCGCTACATTCCAGAACATACATTTAAATTCCGACATTAGGTAGTACTTGTAAATCCGGTCCAGTCATCAGTATCTTAATTACACGCCCCTCTCCCCAGTGCTCTGCCCAAATAAAATTGACTAAATTGTGGGTTTTTATAAGCCCCCTCCAAAGAACCCCCTCCGTTTTCCCACCCCAGTACCTACGAAAAGGAATCGCCCCCTTCCTTGCTGTCCCAGAATGACAACATACCGAAGACGCCCTCTCTGTACACCCCCACTGACCCCCGTGACCCACACCGTACCCGAACCTATCAATATATCTCTCGTACCTGTGAGGAAAAAAGCAACAAATTAAAGAATAATTTTGACGTCTCAAATCTAAACAAAGCCTTTTTTACAAACACAACCTCTCTTAAAATACAATATTTGCTGCAATAGGACTTGAATTCATTCTTTTGACAGTCGCTTGCCATCTTCACAAAGCTTGTTTAGCATCCTGTTCGTTAAAAAATGCTGTTGGACCATCGTTTATGATCTTAAGACGAGCCGGCTTCTGCAGAAACACTTGTGAGCACAGAGTTTTAAGAGGATCCATTAATTGGCGGAGCTTCAACCATTAAATTATGGTTACCTTACATAGATCAGAGCGCACAAAGAAAGACAGGGAAAGGAAGATGGCGGATTGAAGCAGCACGCTAGAGGACACTCTGCGTTTCTCCCGCTAATCCTCCAGTGAACCACCACCAACGACCCGCCTGCCTCTCGCCTATGTATTGTACCCGCTAGATTAAGGGCCGGGCTGCAATAACGAATTTGCATAAATACATACCTGCATAAAACAAACAAATGTGCTGAATTTCCACCTCAAAGGAAAAGGTTAACGCGAGTCGTGCTGCGCGGTGGACTACTCAGTCAGCTCCGTTACTGGCATTCCAGACGCTACAGGCATCACGACCACTCGCCGACCTGGATCCGCAGAGACAGACAACGTTCAGCTGTGCTCTCAAAGGGGGGGGGGGGGGGGGGGGGATAAAAAAATAAGAAAAAATAAAATAAAAATCTGGGTTTGAATTGGCCCCACCGTGTACAGCTAAAGGACTGCGTAACGAAGCCCCAGCCTCTGCAAGTATAGCAAGCAAAACTACGGGCAGTTCAGATAAGGAGATGGTCGTAGGGAGCAGCGCCAATACTCTGTCAACAGGTAAGCCAAACCTGCCAAACTTGCTGGCATGTACCCCCCTGACTGATGGCGATATTATCACCGGGTCTCGAGTGGAGATTGGGTCCGGATCACAGCTTGGGAAACCTATTTTGAAGTTGCTGCAATCTGGGAGGGCAACTGAATTACTTCAGTCATGGGGGTCTGAGAACTCCATTCCGGGTCTTGTGATGGCCGAAGTACTTAATGCTGCAGTACAGGATGGCAGGGGTGGTGAGGCTGGCTCAGCTAATATGGACAATACTAAGAATGTATCTCCTGTGACTGCTACCGTTAATTCCCAAGTAGCTGGTAAGAAAATTTAATCAGTAGCGATCAGCCTGGCCAACGATACAACACTGGAAACTCTAGCAGAGAAAGATGGTCCTGTAGGTACAAGTGACAGTCAAACAGAAAAATCGACGGTCAGCTTAACTACAATTGCTACAGCTGTTGGTCTTATTGGCCTTACTCGATTAATCTCAGAAAACTTCACTTATTTCACTGAGATTGCTGCTGAGCTATCAGGCGAGAGTTTTGGCGAAGGGAGTGGTGCCACTAGTAACGGAGCTATTAGTAAAGGAGGGGATTTTGCAGAACAACTAGTTTATATCCCTGTTAATATCGCAATTGATATTGTTGGGGGTGTTGGGCCAGCTCAAACTCAATTTGCTTCAGACACGGAGTGGTTCAGTCCAGCGCACTGGGCCCGGAGAACAATCAATGTAATACCCTTAGCGGGGAGTGGGAGGGCGTAAATATCAAATGCTCTAAAGTTGTTATGATGTCTAAAGGTGGTATAGGCCGCGGCCGGGGAGTAAAGCCACATGTGACCGATGCAATGGGGCGACTAAAGGAGGCATCAGCTACTACTGCAAAGGCTGGTTCAGGGGTTAGTCCGCTGCGCAAATGGGTATCTTCAAAAGGTGAAGTGAAAAATATTATCCTGAGATTATCAAACGCTATCAGTACGGCAATGACCCCAACCAAAATACCAGAGGGAGCTGGAGTGGACACTGAGCAGCAAGGACCAGAGAAGTTTGTATCCACTGCTATTTGTGCATCATCAACATCTTCAGTCTTCTCCCCAGCCTCAAGCCCTGCAGTGCTATCATCAACTTCGTTGGAACCAGGTGCTTTTGCTAATCGTCGGGAACTGATGGGAGAGGGACCCTCATTGTCCAGTATTATGGAAGCACTGAGCACCCAGAGAACAGAAGCTCAGGAATATCATCGACAGGCTAAAGTTGATAGCGAAATTAAGCAAGCTTTGATGGAGGTTAACATCTAAGGTTTGCCAGCTCTACTCTGAAGTCATTGATCTACAACGAGTGGATGCCGTGGAAGAATCTAACACGCACACAGTTAACCTTGTAAAAGCACAGGATTCACAAATGAAGATAATGCAATCCAAGATTGAAGATCTTGAAAAAATGCCAGAGGTGTCAGAATGTAACAGATTATTGGTATCCCAGAAGGAAGGGAAGGCAACGACCCGTGGGCTTTCATTGTTAGTCTCCTCCAAAAAGCCCTTCCAGACCTAGCTGACTGGGATATGGACACTCAAATTCAACGGGCCCACAGACTGCCACTGTCAACTACCCATGGTAGTCAGTCCAAATCTAATTTTGTTCGACCAATCCTTGTGTTTTTGGGCAATTTTCTATTACTCCAAGCTATATCAAGGCACGTCCATCGGCACCAGTTAAGGTGGATGCAACCCAGTTGGTTTAAGGAGGAATGTAGGATTAAGAAAAGAGCTATTGGGAGAGAAGAAAGAAGACGGTTAAGAACAAACTATGACCAGGGAAGAATAAATTCTGATCCAACTGAGGAAAGGTTATAAAATGCTAGTCAGGAATCAAAAAAGGGCTTTTAGAGAGAAATGCTGGGCTAATCTGCTTGAAACTATCAAAGCAAAAAATACACGCAGGTTCTAGAAATTGATTCAGGAAGCATGTGGTAGGTCCCCGGGGGCTATGCCCTGTGTAGTGGAAGAATCAGCATGTGAAAATTATCTAGGTGAACTATATGGGAAAAGCGAAGTGGCTGCTGAAAGCAATATCCACCACTGGAGAGGGGAGTGGAAGACTTAAAATCTCTTTTCATAGTAGAAAAAGTCAAAAACACCATCACAAAGCCAACTTCAACCTGTGCCGCGGGACCCAACAATCTACCGGCCATTATAATTAAATTCCAGCCAAACTGGTGGCAGAATTTCTATCTTGTAAGTTCTGGCCATACTGGATTCTGGCCAAATCCCGGAGAAGTGGAGGGGGCAGTAATTAGACCTATCCACAAGAAGGGAGATAGGAAAGCCCCAAAGATTTATAGACTGATTAATTTATTGGACATCGGGAAAAAGGTGTTCGCTAAATTAATCATGGGCAGCCTAAAGGATTGGGTAAAACAGCTGGATATGGTGCCAGTGGAACAAGGGGGTTTTAAGGAAGGGCACTCTATGGTGGACCACTGCTTTGCCCTATGGGCAGTGGCGGAAGTCGGTGAAGCAGCGAGGAAAGTTGTGCTGCTGCTTTGTCGACTTCCGTGCGGCTTTTGACCTACTGGACAGGAGTAGCCTCTGGGAGACTTTAAGGAAATATGATATCCTGGAGGGGCCTCTGGCTGTCATCCAGGAATTGCATAGTTATAATTGGGCCCAAGTCATTAAGGATACAGCCGGGGCACTGACTCCGAAATTAATGATTAATAATGGTCTAAGACAGGGATGTATTTTGGCCCCTCTGCTCTTCGTCATTTATTTTGCGGATTTGCCATCTGTACTGGCTAGAGGTGCCAGCCCAAAAATGAATGGGAGACAACTTTCCTGCCTATTGTATGCAGACAACTTGGTGATCCTCGACCAGACAGAGATGGGCCTCCAGAGAAAGTTGTCTGCCTTTAATGATTATTGTGTGGCTAAGCAACGGACCGTAAATATGGATAAAACCAAAATCCTGTGCTTTGGGAAGAGAGTTCAGAGGTTTAACTGGTACCTGGGCCCAACCGAATTGGAAAAGGTGAATGAATATAAATATTTTGGGGTCTGGTTCGACAAGTCGTTAAAATGGGACATGCACTTGGAGGCCCAGAAAGCTAAAGCTCTTGCATCATTGCATGGGCTGAGAAAGTTAAATCTAATTTATTGGGGGAAATGTCCCACAGATCATTTTTGAAAGTGTATGATGCAAGGATTCCCCCGCAATATATAGGGAGTAGAAGTCCTGTGCTTAAGTGGGAAATCTAGTTGGGACATCGAGGCAGGGAAATGTTTAAAACCCTTAATGTCACCACCGGACTCCTCTATGATTCAGGCAATCCGTCTGGATTTCGGCTTAACTTCGTGGAATGTGATGGCGCAAGTGGCCCTCTTAAGGTTCTGGAAAAGATTGTTTCAGGAGAAGATACGAAAGTATCACAATTGTGTAGGAATAAATCTCTGCATAGCGACCTAAAATGGGCCAGAGAGGTGAGAAAGAAAATCCTTTTGGTCTGTAAAAATCTAAATGGGAGTACTAACCCGCAGACTCTTCTATTAGAACTAACAAAGGGCGAACTCAGAACATTAGGGAAGCAAGCATCATGGTTAGAAGACATGGGGTACCCGAGAAATAAAGTTTGTGAATTTTATGATGAACAGCTGGGAGAAAGAAACCTGGTACCCCTACCTGGATACATTACCCAATCAATATTTTAGAGCTGAAGTGCTAAGATGGAGAATAGGCTGTAACCATTGTGTGTCAAATGTGAGTATAAAATCAGTAATGTTACAATCAGATGGTAATTGCTCATGTAGGTTGGGCACAAAATGTGATAATCTGCATATCATATTGGACTGTCAACACTTTGTACATCTGGGGAAATTGTTTTTACGATCCATTTTCTTAACATATGGCGCTGCCTTACACTCCTTAGCAATAGAACTCCTTACGGACATGCCAACTCTTGATATATCAATAGCAATCGCAAAAAGTATATGAAGTATAAGGCGGCGGTAAAAAGGTCCATCTTGGATAAAGAAATGGATGGTTAAAGTTAGGCCTAAAGTCAAGTCAAGTTGGTTGTGATCTTAAAATCTTTTATGGTATTGGTTTTAAGAATTAGTTTTTCAGAACAGTTTTTTTCTCATTGATTTTATAACATCATGGGTACCTTTTATATATGATGTATTGTGGAAGTGTAAAGTACCCAGAAGGAATAAGGCTATTATAATGGTGTAGTTGATGTGTATTTTCATGCGTTTTAATTATTATTTGTATTATGTCTTTGCTGTTTAAAGACCTACAGTCTAAATAAACGTATTTCTAAATCTGAATCTCAGTTTACAAATCAAAAGACGACAAAATACGGGAGACAAGACAAAAACATTGGCCTTTACACTGTACTGATCTGTTAAAATCAATAAATATCATGGATGCCTAGTACTTGACATAATCATCACTTGGTGAATCCAGGCGTTTATCAGATTTAGTCTCAATATCATGTCGATGCATTTCAGTGGTGAACATGGAATGGGTCCACCTTCCTCAGGACTCAATAATATCTCCCACTCTGATACTTATAACAGGTATCACTTATACCAAAACATAGTACAGCCATAACTATTTAATGTTTCTAATTTCAAGTTTCAAATTTCCACATTAATATAAATACATTCAACTAGGTGCTGGTCAATTACTTAATGCATACATTATATAAGCTTGCTATACGTGATATTAAATGTTTGTTCAACTTCATACAATGTGGCACAGATTTTTGGTTAAACTAGGGGGACAACTAAGTGTCGAACATTGAGAACGGTTGTGGATGACTGACTGAATTGATGCAACTTCTTTTGAGTCCCAAAGGAATATTTGACTTTACAAGTCTAATTTGGTGACCTGTCCTTTGGATTGCGGAGGGCCCTCTCTATTGACTGCAGTTTTGTAGATAGATATAATTAAGCTTCCTTGCGTCCATAGTAAAAGGAAGATAAATTTAATACAGAATAGTTTCAAATGGATACAATCTGGTTTTGTGAAATAAAAGCAGTCAGATAAACAAAGGGAACTCTCAAATGAATTTACAACAGTATTAGGAGGAAACCGTAACTGACAAACCTGGAATGGGCCCTCCTATCATATTTGGCTCTAAATACAAACAGCAACACTGCAGTAATTATAAAGAAGAAATAAAAACACTGTCATTGAACAGAGATACCTTGTGTGCGGATGTGCTCCTTGTGAAACAGCAAAATAGTAATTCGAAGCAAAATTAACCAAAGGCTTAAGTAGGGTGATCCACTGCTCAATGCTGTAGGATTTCATGGGCGGAAACAAAATGTGCATGACAAAAAACAGACCAATGGATGAAGAGGGATGGCCGAAAGCCAGTAGCAACTGGTGCCAGGGAAAAGTGGTGGGGAAGGGGTGGACGACGACAACAACAAAAAAAGAACTTACCTGCTGCATCGCCACTTCCGGCTCCACAGCAGCACAGGCTCCCAAACACCCCTATGGCCAATCTAGACGCTGCTCTCATGCTGTTGGCAGCGTGAGAGAAGCAAGCTGGATTTGGGCTCCCACGGGGAGTGAGAGCCTGTGCCTTTAAAATCATAGATTTCATCAACGTTATTTTTTGTAGCTTGAAATTCACGACCATTACAACCCGCATTTTTACAATGGAGTTGCACTAAGGTCGATGCTAAGGTCACAGTTCTGAAACGGTTGACAGCGCAGTGGGTGGAAGTTTGGGAAGAGAGGTGAATGACTACACCCCATTTAGGTCCGGCTTGACAGTCCTAGATTAAACAACCTAAAAAAGATAACTAGATAATTGACAAGGTTTGTTTTTCTCTGGTAGCAGCACAGATGGGAGGAGGAAAGAGCGAGGTATGTATTGCAGCTTCATCACCCTCCTCTACCATCATTAACTTTAGACTTCGGAATACTATTTTGCATGAGAGAGCAGTATAGGATGCCCAAGGCTATGCTAATCTAATCCACATAGATTTCCAGGTAAGGTTTCAAAGTGCAACCATCGCCTGACCACGTGATCACCAAAAAAAGAGCTTTCAGGACACTACTGAGAGAGGGGCTCTGGCTTCACCCATATGTTGGTTCCCCCAAGTACAGAATTTTATTGGGCAGAACTTAATTTCCTTCCACTAAAAACTTGTTGTATTACACTTTTTAACTTATGCTAAAGTTTATACTCAGGACTGAGTTGGTTAAAGCCAGGGACATTAGAATTATTTGAATGTGTGGCTGCATCATTTTTCACATAACTGCAGATTTGCCACATTTCCACATAATCCGTCATCTGCAACATAATCTATAGATTTTAACAAAAAAAGTATTTTGAGCTCCAACAGTTCAAATGATACTAAAAACGCAGTGACATTTTGCTGAGCAGTGGCAGGCCCTTTGCAACGGTTGAATGGTCACCTTTCTGTTGCTTATAGCTAGATTTGGGTGTTAAACTGGTACTGAGGTGCAACCAATGCCCAGACAGTGCTAACAAAAGTAAAAATGGCTAAATAACGAAGTTATACTATCACAATATGTGCTGCATTACGCTGCATAATTTAACTTTTCATGTGCATAATTTACACAAGCCTACTGCATAATTTGGCTCTCTTGCGCATAATTTAAGTGGCCAGCCAATGAGCATGGCTATAAGCCTGATCTATTTATATGAAACGTTATGATGGTTTTGGTGTTGGTTACCCTGTACGAAAAATTGTAGATACAGGCGGTTTGCCCTGTGAGAATCCTGGTTAGGCTTCCTTAGGAGAGAGAATACTTTGCTTAGCCAACTGTAATTTTATGACTATTTATCTGATGGTTGCCTTGCGGAAAAACTTGTATTCAAAACTGTAGACTCTAGGTCCCAAGAGTGACAAGCTAAAGGGCCGATTGGTGCACTGGGAAACATTATCCGATACCACACGTCTGGTCATTATTAAATGTTATGAAAAGGGCAGTTGTATAGCTTATTGTGAAAAAGATCTGTTAATGCCTTTAACAGCCGATTGCCATTAAATTGTGTTACAAGCTATAGACAGGTATTTTGTGACATATAATCTTACAGATTACCGCAGTCGGCAAAGGATTCAGCATTGGTCACCCACTCAGACAAACATTGGGGATTTCACTGCGATGATTCTTGTTAGGTCCTGTTTAAAAGGAATGTAAATTGTTTTGCAAGTTGTATTTTTCTACACATTTGTAACTTTATAACTGTGCATGATTGTTGCCAGTATATGTGCACTCTAATAGGCCGGTGTCAAGCAAAGTGTAAAGCCAATGTTATAGCCTTAATGAGTTCAAAGGGTGAAGTCATTGCAGATTTCATAGGTTTATTATGAAACATTATTACAAAAGCAAGTAAGCTTGACCAACTTTTCGCGAAAGTGTGTATTGAAGACGATAGGCTTTTAAGGATGGATTGTTATTACACTGTGCTAAAGCCTGTAAGAAGGTATTGTGTTACATGGAATCTTGCAGATTACTGTAGAAAGCAAGGGTTTTGGTAATCTAACAGAACAAACTGTGGGGCTAGAAGATGTGCACTACAATAATCCTGGTTAGGCTCCTTTAGGAGAGAGGGCATATTCCTTTGCCAACTATAATTTTGTATACATTTTTAATTGTATGACTGTATGCCAATGGTGCCTAGTAGCGAAAGCTTACGGTTAAAACAGTGGGTCTAAACTGGATATAGTAACAAGCCAATGATAATAGCAATAGGATTAATTAACATACAGAAATGATATGCCTCATACTCAGGCCTGACCTATTTATTTATGATGTTATTACAAAGCCAGTGGGCCTAGTTTATTTATTGGCCTCTAGCAGTGGATTGTTATCACAACAAGTTCCGTGAATTAGGAAGATATTTGGTAACGTGTACTCTAACAGTTTACCACAGTAGGCAAGGGTTTTGGTGTTATTCACCCACACCAACAAACACCCTGGAAGTAGAATTTCACTGCGATGTGTCTTGTTGGGCCTTTGAGAGGGATCTATATTGTTTTGCTAACTGTAATTTTATACATATAACTGTATAAATGTGTCTGATGGTTGTCAGTTTAGTTTATACGCACTTCAGAAGACCTTTGTTGTATATAATGTCAAGCCACTGGCCTTATAGGTTCACTGGGAAATATTATGTTAGACTCATTGGGTGTGATCTGCTTATAATGAAAACAAGCAAGTACGCTTTACTTTCTTATCATGAAGAGCACGTGTTAAAGAAAGTACGCGTTTAAGGGTGGATGTTTATTAAACTGTGCTAAAGCCTGCTGGCAGGTATTTTGTTACATAGAATCTTGCAGGTTACTGTAGTAGTCAAAGGGATTCGGTGTTGGTGACTTTCCCGACAAACCACAGGGATAGATTTGCACTATGGCTATCCTTATTAGGCTCTATTAGTAAGGATTTTACATGGTTGTGACATCTGTAGTTTGCACTTATTTGTAACTTTATTACAGTATACCTTGTGGGAAGGTTTATGATCAACATAGTAGGTCCAAATTGGTTAGTCTGACATGTTGTCGGTACAACGCTAGTTCTGCAGTAATGCGTGAAAGAAGAAATGTTCTATTTTGACAAACTAAATAAAATAAAAGAATTCTACATAAAATTACAAGGAGTCAACTTAGCTCTCTTCTGCTAGAAAAGACTTCTAAAGTTTGGACCAAAAAAAGATTAAGAGTATCAGTTAGTGTAGGTGAAACCATACATATTAGTATGAAGCAAGACAAGGATTAAGAAGTTGAGAGAGGAAAGAGAAGCTGTTGTAACCAAATATCAATCCAGGTGGATATGACAAAAGTAGGGTGAATTCCCCATCGCCCACTAGAAAAATTACATTAAAGGGTAAAGACACTGTCAGGTAGGAGAAAATGGCCTAAGATGAGAGGGAAAAAAATACATTGACATGGGAATAACATTAAACCCCAACACTACAGAACAAGTGATGCTAGTTGTGAATCTGAGACAAGGGAGCATTACTAAAGGTGTTCCTGAGAATGTCTTAACAAAAATTGGGGTTGTTGTAGGGCTGTGAACAGGAACGTGCTAAAGAATAGAGCAAAGCAAGAGTGCATAGCACAAGAAAATGTAATGACAATGAAACCCAAGGATTAAAATGATGAGTTGGAAAAAAAAAAATAAGATTGAGCTATTTGAAGAAATAAATGCCTTTAAATTGCTAATTTGGAGATTTGGGACAAGGGCAGTAATAAATGCAGTTTCAGACCAGGGATGTGGAATTCCTATAGTCCGACACAAAGGACATGTTGTTGGGGTGTGGGGTCATGTTTATTTAGTCCTTGTTACAAGTAGGCCCAACCCCCTGCACCATAAACCCTTTGGCTGGCCAGTTTACAGGTACCACATTATGGATCAGGGAAGGGCATAGTCTGCAGTTAGGGTAACATTGGTGACCTTCTGGTAATGCTGTTCCAACTTTCATTAATGGTTCATGAATGTAAAGCTTTTAAGGGTGAGCTCTCTAAGGAAATGTTGTAAGCTCCGACTGCACAATTGACAGTTGTTCAAGTATAAACATACGTAAACACGTTTTCAAAGTATAACAGTATGAGGATACATATAATGCTCTCTGAGAAGACATTTACAGAAGCTTGAAAGCATGATTGATGATTCTTTGTTTAAATAAAGTTCACAAAAAATACAACCCCACCAAAAAAAAAAAAAACGTTTTGCCAAACTAATGTAAAATTGTAGGCATCACTTCTTTGAAGCATCGTTTAGTAAAGTGTGTTGATACATGTTAGTATTTCCAAACAATAATCAGAATGGAACCTATTTCCAAACAATAATCAGAATGGAACCAGTTTCAACAAGATTATGGGAAACATGAAAATAACCACTAATATGCTTGGTCACGCACTCCAAAGTATTCGAATCTGGTATCAAGCGGTATTCAGTTTGAAGCGTGCATAAAGGGTGCACACTCTAATCCTTGAGTGTAAAATATAGGAGTAAAGAAAAGTGTTCCCCATCTAGGGTTTGTCGCCTTCAGCACTGCCAAATGCCCCTTTTTTACGAGGGGCAAGTACTTGCAAGGCACGTTCGTATGTTTACGAGTTGTTCGTGATTACTACTATACCCTGATGAAGGGCTTCCCTAGACCGAAATGCATTGGAACGGGATGACATAAGAATGGAATGCCGTTGTTGAAAAATAGGAGAGGATAAATTAAGTTTCCTAATACGTTGTCTTGAGAAACAGGAATACTACCTATTTGATGAATTAAAAACAGTTCAATGTAAAAAGATTGGATGACTCTGGGATTTATTGTGATTAAAGAGCTCTCATAAATTAGGAGCATTTGGCAGTGCTGAAGGGGACGAACAAAGCCAACAGGTCTGAAAAAGGTGGCCAACCTTTTGGTTTTGTCAATGCGTGTCTTGTCATGTATTTTGTAAAACTTTATTGCTGTGCCCTCATGACTAAAACAATGGCAAAAAGCAAAAATATTTTGGGGTCTCAAAAAGCACACATTGCCATAGTAGTTCCTGGCATCACATAAAACTACTTTGTGTGCCATTATGCTCCTTGTGAAAGAGCAGAATGTGCTCACGCACAGTGAAGCCAGCTGATAGAATTTTAATTAAAACAAAAAGGTCTGGATAAAAAACCAGACCTGGCAATGTGCCCATTTCTTTCTGAAAGTCACTAAAGTTCACCCATGGTATATGTCTTTGCATTTGTGCAGTTCTACGCCATTAATGAATTCACAAGAACTTACATAGGCCAGGAAATCTTAATTCTAGAAAATATTTGTGAACTGCATTTTAGTACAAACAAATATGCATGGTTAGATTTACTCATGAAAAAAATCTGTTACGGGCTTACAAGATCATTTTTCTTTCAACCACTTTTTTTCCTAAGCTTGGTAGAAGTTATACTTTTGCCTTTGTCAGGGATACATTTCCAACATTTCTTCGTATGGGAAAGGATTAAAGAAGAGCTGGTGAAAACCCCTAAAACATGCAAGTTAGTAGCTTTGCACTGACTCAAAGGGGCATTACAACCCTGGAACCATTACATAATGCTACCTCCAAACCCAGTATGTAGATCTTCCGAAAGGTGGCAAAATAAGGGAATTGATAGTAGTCATCCCCTACTATAGCACGAGTCCTGGCATAATCTGAGAGGCCATTGTCAAAAATCTTACAAAATGAGATTGCTGCCATAATTTGGTCGCCACATTACATGGCATCAAGGAGACGTGTATTTTTTCTTATATACAGGACGAGTAGATTTATTTAACAACCTGCCCAAGTACATATTTTATTAAATTCCATGCCGGACAAACATTACTACAGAGCAAAGGTCAATTACTATCACTTTACCAAAAGAGCAATAATTTATATGATACAGTAGTTTGGCACTGCTTCACAGTATGGGCCTATATAATCAGATTCTGCTCAGAGTATCTCTTCATTAGTAAGAAACTAAGGCACATGTAGGAAAAGTGTGCCATAAACACTATATGCAGATGCACAGTGTAACAGTATTAGCCATCAAAACATTCAAGTACAATGGTTCAACAAAAAACTTCAGGATGGCAAACATCCGACTGCGTACGCACCCCTTAAAACAACACTGACAGTATGAAAGATATTCGATACAATCATTCAGCCAAACACGTTTTTAATCGATAGTTGAGGACTTTGCATGTCATGCAGTTGTCGTAGAAACATAAGACAATTTTGAACAGCCACATCAAAATAATAAGTAAAACCTGGCACGAGAAAAACGAATTCCGGAGACTGTTATAAAGTTCAAATGAAAGAGGAGAGCGAGTGTGGGTGAAAGACACCATCATTCTTGTGGACAGGCCCAATCTCTCTTGAATCGCTCTGTAAACACCGTTATTGCCCATAAAAAAAAAGTTACGGAGAATGGGTACATTTGACCCGGAAGAACAGCTAGCGCTGTATAAAGGGTTTCCTTCTTCAGGCATAATTGCGACTACCATTATGGTTAGAATAGCCGGTAGTAACGCAAAACTACAGCCGGTCATGGGCACAGACTGTGTGTCGACTCAATTGCCACCACTGGTGATGCACCATCTCAGAATATAGCTGTTATTCCCCATAATCCATCAAAACATATACAGCTGCCTAAAGGAGCCACTAACACCCCGAAGCCATTCAACAGCGTGCCACTTCCCGCATGCAACAAAGCGGCACCCCCGCAGCCGCTCTCCAGTCCACGGGCGATTCCCACTCAACACGACTGATCTGACTGCAGCTTAGTCATGCCCTGTGCAGAGCAGCAGACGCAGAGCATTAGACGTCACACACCCGGCACACGCTTCTGAGGCTGGGCCCGCTGGCATGTTATTGCAGAAATAGGCGGGGGCCCCATACAGGGGGGGACCCTCACCCTCACAGTCTTACCTTCCGCCACGTCCTCATCGATCGCCCCTTTAACCTGCGAGAAGCACCACTGGAAGTCGTTGGCTCCGCCGATGCCTGTGTGGGGGCAGAGGAGAGGTTAGGGTGAGCGCCGAACATACACATGCCCTAGCCGGCTGCCCTGCACCCTCCCTACCCAGGTCGGCTGAGTGGGACCTCCAGCCGGCTCACCGACCATGTGTTCGCCGGCTGCTCACCTGCCATGGCGTTGGGCGTGCTGCGGCAGGCTTCGTGGCGGCTACTGTGCCCTTGCAGCACCCCCTCTCCCGCCGGATCCCCGGGCGCGGCCGCTCGCTCGCAGGGACTCTCGGGCAATCAGAGCCGCTCAGGCTGTTCGTGATTTTTTTTCAAAATGGCGCACATTGCGAGTCGACATGATTCAGTGACGTCACTTAATAGACAAGCTCCGGAGGACCACTCGCTTCCTGATAAGAGCTGGGAGGAGAGGATGCGAGAGCGGCGCACACCGGCTCCTCACCCAGCCCGTGTGACAGTGCGGGGGCCGGCGGAACCTCCCCGTTAGCAGCGCACGCAGGACGCTCACTCAGATCTCGCAGCGCTCGCCTTACATAGTACAGCAGCAGCTTTGCTGGCAGACACCGTGCCTTGCTTCTAAGACCCTCGCTCTATCGCCCTCCCAACTCCAACTTCACTACTCAAACGTGATGGGCACGTCCAGTTCCACCGCACCTGGACTAAAAGTTACAAAGTGTTTTTTTTTTCAGGCAAATCACGGGCACCTTCATGCTCCTTGTCAATTAGTGAGCGAGGAAAGGGTAACAATCTTTCTCCTTCAAGGTGTTTTTGGGGGATTTAAAACTAAAGGAAGCTCATTAATAAAAAAGGGAAAAAAGCGTTAGTCCAGTAGATACTCCAGGGATGCTAATTCTGAAATATTAATCGTTTTCATAAAATATTAAAATATTTTATACTTAAATAATGTGTACACATTTTCATATATTTTTAACATTAAATTATTTGTATATATATTTTTAACTATTTTCTATTTTTAACAATTTTTTAAGTAATTCAATTTACATTATTTACTCATGGGTTTTATTTAAAGCCCCTACCTGCCTTATTTTCTATGGGATAGAGTTGCAGTACCAGTGGGTGGCCATCTGTAGTGCTGGACTTACTACTGTTTTTTAAAAATTTTAAATGCGACTTTCACTTGAACTTTGAATATCAAAAAGTTGTTGTTGTTGTAGTAACTTTATTTCGGTCAACAGACCATAAAAAGTACAGAAGCATAAAAAGAAACAACAAAAAACATTTAGAATAATTAGGTGAAAAAGTTCTGCCTAATACGCCACATATACAACAAATAGCGAGAAACAGCAAACACAATGGGAGGATGGGTATCATAAGTCAATATCCTGCAAGCCTGTGTGTAGTGCAAAAATCCCAGATTCCTACAAATAGGAATCAACCAGCGTTTTCTGGATACAGAATAGGCAGGACAAAAAGCAAAACATGAGACATATTCTCAGTATGATAGGTGCATGCAGGACAGACTAGAGTGTTTGATTTAGTCCACTTAGAGGCAAAAGATCTTATGGGAAGAGTGCCATAGCGCAGCTGAATATACAGCTTACGGGCAGCTGGGGGTTCAATTAAGTCCATGAAATCCTCGGCCCTAGGCTCTGTTTTTATTTGAAGGAACTCAGATGATAACCTACCCAAGGAAGATGAACTAATTAACGTCTGAAGATTTAACGTGTGGATGAGAGAAAGGAGTGTCTTCCTAGATATCCCAGCACAATTGGTCTCCGGCGTGTCCCATAATCCAGGAAAACCAAGCCGAGTACAAACTGCACTAATATGCCTAAGCCAAGGGATTACTTTGGATCTAAGGATAGGCCAAATCTCAAGGAATTCAGCTCTATAGTCCGCCAGTTCAGGAACAGACCACAGCCTCTTCCAGTACATAACTGGTCTAGCACCTATTATCTCCTCTATTGGGGTTAACCCAAGATCGAATCTGAGAGGGATCAATGGTGTACTAGGCGGTAGACCAATTAAGTTTCTGGCAAAAGACTGCTCCACCCTTTTAAGATCAAGGGTCTGGGTCTGCATATGCCCCCAAAGTTCAGCCCCATAGATTGCTGACATTCTCGCTTGGCGGCTGTATATTGTAAGTGCAGGGGAAACCGGCCTAAATGTAGATTCCATAAGAACTTTAGTTAGTCCCCCTGCTAGCTGAGTGAGCCTAAGCGATGATCTAGCAATATGTTTATGCCAATCAAATTTCTCTGTGTGGGTAACACCCAAATATATGAACGTTTTGACCCTTTCCAAGGGGCTACCAAAAAGCACAGGATTAGGGCGAGTACGTTTTGGGGGGTTGAAAATCATGAACTTTGTTTTTCCTATATTGATTTCCAACCCCCGGAGATGGCAAAACTCTACAAAACCATCAAGGGTTTTTTGAATGCCCGATGATGTTCTAGACAACAAGAGTGTGTCGTCCGCGAACATCAGAGCGGGCACTCTACCTGTGGCCAATCTAGGGGCATCAATATTGGGTACACCATTCAAATATTCAATAAGGCCGTTAATATAAAGGCTAAAAAGGGTAGGTGCCAAGACGCACCCTTGGCGAACTCCTTTCGAAACTGGAAATCGGTCTGTGAGTTCTCCGTTCCTTCCAGTCCTAACCTGTGCAAAATTGTTTAGGTGTAATCTTGAGAGAATGGCTAACAAATAGGGCGGGAGACCCATCTCCGCAAGGACTTTCCAGAGTTTCTCACGTGGGACCAGGTCAAAAGCCGCCCGCAGGTCCACAAATACAAGGTAGAGGCTGCCACCCTCCACCTTAGCTGTTTTCCAATACAGGACCTGCAGGCGGAAAATCTGGTCTAAGGCAGAAACACCATACCTGAATCCTGCCTGGAGCGTAGATAGTATCCCCTTTTCCTCGATCCACCCGAGGATCCTATCCAAAATAACCCTCCCCATCAGTTTTTGTGATGTATCAATTAAACTGATGGGTCTATAATTTGAGGGGATTACAGGGCAACCCTTTTTAAGAATCGGCACAATTTTGGCTCCTAGCCAAGTAGGCGGCAGGTCGTCGCCCAACAAAATGCCGTTAAATAGGGTGACTAAATAAGGAGCCCAGATTTTTGATTGTGACCCAAAAAGGTCCCCAGGCAATTTATCCAGACCGGGAGCTTTTTCTGGGAGCAGATTTCCTAAAGCAATCTCAACCTCACGCAAAGTGATTAATTCATCTAGTAAGGGGCGTTGGCTAACAACAGTTAACCGGACAGGTTCTTCAAGTACATTAGCACTATGGAGTTGCTGGGGTTCAGTGACATTTAAAACCATATCACCACCCTCAGGAGTGCCATAAAGGGCACAGAAATGGCGTTCCCAGACGGAGGGGGCAATATTAGGGGCAGGGGCCAGACTATGGCCACTAAGTCCAGAAGCTACTATAGTCCAAAATAGTTTAGAGTTATTGTTACCAAGTGCAGAGCCCAGATTCTCCCACTTAGCAACTTCCCAATCCTTTTTGCCGTCACTAAGCGCCTTCTTATACGCAGAACGATGTAGCTTAATGGCTTCCCTATTACTAGTTTTTAAGGCTCTAAAGAGAGCCTTCCTGGTGGCCCGACAGAAAGCGTTGTACCACTGAGGGGACGAAGTCCGTGGACAATTGGCCCTTCTCTCAGGGCAAAGAATATCCTTAATTGCTGCTATCAAGTTGACATGGATTTCTGATGCCCTGCCTAGATGTCCAACTTTTCCCATTTCTTCAATAAAGGGGATAATGATCTTATATAAGGCAGCTAGCTTAGGATCGGACATCTGGAAGTCTAGCCATTTAACTCTTCGTCTGCAGTTTGATATAGTTAAGGGCACAGTGGCAGAGTGTACAGCCAAAGTTTGGCATTTGAGCCCAAAGCTCCCTATCCTAAGTGAGAGTACCAGGGCATTATGGTCACTATCAGTTCTTTCAATAACTCTGAATTCATACGCCTTGTCCCAGTGCCTAGCCTCTAAGAAGATGTAGTCAATTATCGAGGAGTGGTTATGCCGATTAAATGTTACATTCCCCGGTCTGTCAGGTTCCACCCTCCCGTTGCAGGCTCGTAGTGAGGTTGTAAGCACAAATGACTGCAGTTGTAAAACTAACGGGGTCCAAGCCTTGACCGAAGGGGTCAATGGATGGGGAACCGCCCACAGTGAATCAA
The DNA here is from genome assembly GCF_964204655.1 of Triturus cristatus. NCBI lineage: Eukaryota > Metazoa > Chordata > Amphibia > Caudata > Salamandridae > Triturus > Triturus cristatus. The sequence continues at coordinate 478,776,478 of NC_140580.1, forward strand.
CGTCATCTTGGCCACCCATGGTCGAGTCCATGAGTGGCTCGAAATGACAGTTGAAATCACCGCCCACGATTAACACAGTAGAGGGGTCCATTGTCTGGATAAGGGTCAACAAAATATCAATGGCCTCTGAGACAAGACCCCGCCTAACTGGCCTTGAGTATACATTAAACAGGGCGATATTTGGCCCATTTAGTGTAGTCAACAGAACACACTGAACGTCCTGCGAATTAGTACTCATTTGTGATGCAGTTACTCCCAAGTGCGTACCAACCCATATAGACAGACCCCCTGCAGGTCTCCCCCTCTCACCCTTGCTGGCCACGATATCAAATGTAGCAAATCCCTGAGCTTGACTACTTTTTAATGCCCAGGTTTCTTGTAGCATACAAATATCGTGGAGGGCCATAAAAGAGCCCCATTCAGGAATTGGCAATTTGCTCCTAAGGCCCGCCACGTTCCAAGAAAGAATTTTTACATGGCTAGTCAATAGATCTTGGTTAACTTGGTCATGGGGCAGAGAACCAAAAGGGTCGTTAATCATATCAAATCCCTCTTCTGGTGCAGAGACATGCTCAAGAGGCAATGCATATTGGTCGGGAAGAGGTGAAGCTGTTCCAGAGAGAGTAGATTGTTGCAGGGAGAAAGTCTGCGGTAGGGAAGTCGGCTCGATATTCTCAGCCTGTTGCTCCATAATAGTAGGCCTACTAGTTAGAGATCCCCCCTGTCAATCGCAATCATCGAAGCCTGAAAGGGCATCGAATCTATTTGCGACTTCCAGCGGGGTAAATGGTGGCCAATAGTCAGTCCTAGAACCATTTCGATGGCTCCCAAAAGGCACAGTGGCCCAATCGGATACACTTTCAAAAGCCACAGGGATGGGTGCATGGATAAAGTGCTGGTTATCAGAGGGTATGGATAATGCTGATTGATGTGTCTGCATTCGAGCCGGGGCCCTAGGGTACGCCCTATGCGAGACTGAGGATCTTGGATAGAAATATGTCAATTCGCAAGGCATAATGGACCCACTAATTTTGCCCCAAGTATAGTCAAGGATATGAGTAACAACTCTGGGATCTCTAAAGTTAATAATGATTAGATCCCCCTCAATATCCTTAGCTCTATGACCCAACCAGGGGAGTCTCCGAACATGCAATATCTCCCCATTAACATTGGCGGGAAGAGGCCTGTTTAGGGTAAGCCAGTGCATAGTTTTATTTTTGAGCTCAAAAAACCCTTCCTTTTTGCCCTTTTCCAGTAACGGAACTCTCGTAAGCACTACCACGTAAGGGACCGCTTCTGGGGGTAAATCAACTTGATTCCTTAAGTGGTCCACTGCCTTGACTAAAAGAGTACCTCCCCTCACATTTTGGATATTTCCTAAAGTAGATTCTAACGCTCCCCTTGTCACTTCACCCAAATCATTTTGTACTGGTTGATATTGGGCTGTGTTGAGAGATATAACCATAGATTGACTGCCAGAGATAACCTTACCACTTTTCCTAATGGGAATAGAGGATGACACCGGTACAACAGGGGGAGGCAACACTAAATGTGCAAGATCTTTAAGTGCCCCCACGTGTTCAGTGATAGCCAATTAAAGGTCCCCCAAGCGTTGCTCCATCTTTTTTGATCTTTCCATTATAGGTAGAACGAATGACTTTAATAGTCGTTCGATACTCTCTAGAGGGGCAACGTGCAAACCTTCATTAGTCAGACAATATGGGGAGCTAGTTGGGTCAGGGGAGGGGGATTCCAATGGAGTGATAGTGTTTGTGTCCATGAGGGCCGCTGTGGATGAAGTAGGTGGTACACTAGACTTTGGCATAGATACCATATCTAGAGTAGGCCTTGGTCCCTTGCCAAAGTCAGAGTGATTAATCTTATTCCTGTGAAGGTCACCTGCCCTCTTTCTTTTAGTAGGAGGGGGTCTATGAACTTTGGACACAACTACCCTCCCAACCTTCTTTTTATTAGTAGTCATAGCCTCTGGTTGAGAGGAAACCGTGATCATATCAGTTTCCTTGATAGAAATACTAGAGGAAGATAAATTGATGGAAACATGTGAATTATTATTAGGTTTATCGGGTGAAAAGGCGGTGTCTCGAAGCAATATGGGAACATTATCAATGGCTAATGACTCCTGAGTAATAGTGAGAGGACTAGGCTCGGAAGGAGTGGTATAAAGCAAGATGTCCGTGGGCAATCTATTTTTCATACATTCTATGGAACGACGTCGCTCAGCCCTACGTTCAGCTAATACAGTCTCCTTCACATTAGCCACAGCAGCCCTGGAGAAGTAGTCATCCAATGTACCCTTATTTATACCTCCTACAGTTGTGGGTGGATTTTTAGACAAAGTCTCGGCCATAGTTAACAAAGCAGTAGAATGTATCAGTACTCACAATGGCCTCCAATGAATGGTAAAGTTAATGGATTGCCCGATCCGGTCTCTTCGTGCCTCTGAGGGCCACAGAGGGCCCACTCTTTGCCCGGTCTTCGCCCCGGGTTTCCGTCCCGCTCGCGTTCCGCTAACGCGGAAGTAGCGTGCGTCCCTTAAATACGCGTGAGTGGGAGGGAAGAGGCACCAGCTGCGCTCGGGATCAGCAGAGCGCTAGGCAGGCTGGTCCTCGCAGTCCCGCCCGGCCGTCACAACGTCCATAGACTGTAGTCTCCCCCAGCAGAATTCCGTAAAGTTGTAGAAATGTGGCACTTATTATACAGCGGAGTTTATCCCTTCCTCGCTTCTCTCAGGCCCTGTGTTCTATCTCTCCTTGGGAGTTGGGTCAACTCGGAGCTCCTGCACCGTCCCCTGCGATGTCGTTAGGGGGATCGACTAGCTCCCCTTCTCATATTGTGGGTGCTGTGCAGTACGGAGCTAGCGTCACAGTGTCTTGCAGTTCACTGATATCTCCTAGATGTATTACCAACGCAACTCAGGTACCACACCTCCACCTGTTGAAGTCCCCACTGCTCCACAGCAGCCGTGTCCCTCAAGGTCTTGCTCCAAAGTGAGTCACTCCACACCCTCCTTGGGCCCAGCTCACCGTTGTCACTACCGGTGTCGATGTTGCTGGCAGATTCCCGCCAGGGCTCCGTATTTCGACCAGAGGAGTAGTAAGGGTGACCGCAGCACTTGCCGGTACTGCCTGGCCGTAGTTATTGACGCTGGCAGCGGTCCGTCAAGCCTCTACGATATGGGCCTCGGGCCGGGCGGCACGTCTCACTGTGTGCAGGGATTGGGAGTGCAGCGGTGTATGTGGTGCCGTACGCACTGCTGTTCCGCCAAGATCACCGCCACTGCTGACTACTGTGGAAGTGCCGCGGCCTACTAGGCCCGCAAAGCCAGGGTATCAAAAAGTAGTAAACATACTCAAAATTGTTAGTTACCTTTATGAAGCTGGCCCTCTGACATCTGGTGTCTCGTTTTTCGTTTGTCTCAAGATCTAGTGTTGCCTGTGTTTTTTTCCATATCCTTAATCTGGAGAAATAATTTTGCGTTCATTAAATCTTCAAAGACTTCTTTCTGTTAGCTTGCAAACAGTGTTGTCTTTTCAACAAATACATTTTTTTTTGTTCGTAGCCTTTGGGTTAACTAGCAAGGGCTATCTCCCTTCTACTTCCACTTTGATTAAGTTGGTTAGAATTACCTATTTTTTTTTGCCTATCAAAAATCAGTGATTACGATTCCCGCTTTAGTCGAGGGCCGTTTCTCAGGAAGTGCATGTTCTCTTCCTGGAAATCTTTTAAGGAGGCTTCCCTTAAATATATTTGTGCAGCTGCAACTTGGTTTTCCCCAAACACTTTTATTTATCATTACAAGTTGCATATGGGTGAGGTGACGTGATCTTATCTGCAGTGCAGTATTTTCCTTTTGATTTTGATTCAATATATCTGCATGTGGTGTGGTGAACGTCTGTGTGTCAATTGTTTATAGATTTTACACAACTGTCCCAGTTCCTTTGTTTCGGTTAACAATGTGCCCTACAGTACATGAACGGTAAACATTCTAGACCTGCAGCTGGCACCTTTCGAATAAGCATGCAAGTAAACAACTTCAGAATTATCAAGGCACTAGTGATGACAGGGAGGCAGGGGCGAAGCTTCAGGGGACATGGACGTCATTTGGGGGTTGCCAGGGGTCACAGTGGGGACCCCTAGTTTTACTTTTGCAACCCCAGGGACTGCCTGTGCTACCCCTGGTGAAGAGATGCCACTGGGCAACACGAAGATTACAAAGTAAATATGACTGTCTCTAAGAGTGATGTTTATTTTATATAGCTGTTAGCCTTTGTCATTTCATTTGGCTTTCAGAAGCCTGAAACTTGCGCTGGTCTTGAAAGTGAAACCGGAATTGACTTTGTCCATTAGGAGAGTAGGGGCTTCTTTAGTCAGTGGGTGGGGCTACCCTGAAGTGAATTAGTGGAGATATTGTTTTGGTCCTCCGATGGGTGTGCAACAGGTTCCTGTCTCAGTTAAAAGTTAAAATTAGACCAGCGAGGGTCATAAAGAATAAGAGCTCAACTGAGTGCCCTCCCTCACCAAACAAAATCAGAGGTATACAAAGCAGCCCATACCCCAGGTTCTAATTCTTGCACCATCGCCCTTTCTTGACTCAGGCTACTGCGGCTTAGTGCCCTGGATCACCTCTCATTACCTGCACCAGAGCTGTGACTGAATCATCCCAAGACTTATTAACAGCACTGCAGGACTAGACAAGTAAACACTGGTAAGGCAGTCCGAGGAAAAGGAACTAAATGTGACACTTTTTCTACACTGTTCCTACAGCTCTCACAGTGCCTTGCAAATAGCTTACATTATCTTAGTTTTAAAGTTGCATTCTGGTACCTGTAGTCCTGGGTTTATATTGGGGTAGTCAAAACTACAAGCAACAGAATGCAAAGATAAATATTGGAGTGGGTGAGCTTCTTCTGCCTGATGTTCAGCAACTTGAAAACACTAGGTTTTATGAATATATCACAGACTTAGCAGCCTTACGTCCATTGTTACTTTGGCGTTCGATATGGATAAAAAGCGAAACACTATTTACCCAAACCATTATCAGAGATTGTATGAATTTGGACCACTTCCTTTACATCCCCTGGCTTTGCTATATTCGTCACTGGTATAACCTACTGTTCCACTATTATATTTTGTTGGATCCTGAACGCGTAGCTTCCCTTCCAAAAAAAGAGCTCAAATTTATCTTTCTTACCTTTGTCAAAACTGCCAGAGAAGGTGCCATTTCAAAACAACCCACATTCAGATTTTATCAGGAACAGAATTATAACAGGGGTTTTCAGCCATATCTTACTGAAGTAACAAGAAATTCACACCGCTTTGCCTTAACACAGATGAGGTTAGGAATAGCCCACCATTTGGTGGCATTCCCCGATATGAAAAAGGGTTCTAAATCTGCGTGCCCTTGTGATGGGGTGTCCACACAGAGTTGTTGTCATTTCTTAATGTTCTGCAAATTTTATATGTATTTTAGGAAATTTTATTTAAAACCTGTCTTTTTAAAATGTCAAGTGCGCACTACTAGAACCGCTATGAAACTAATTTTATCTTTAAACAGTCCTGATATTTGTTTTTTTACAGCATCTTACATTTTAAAATGTATTAGTATCAGGAAATCGATAGTTCTCTGATTATATTCAGGGTATTTTTACTTGCTTTTCTGCACTTTGGAAAACTTTTTGCACATGACACTTTGTAGAGGGCAGCAGCCCATGCACTAGTATATTTTGGTACCATACATACCGCAAAGTTTGCACTAAATAGTTGCTGGAATCTAAAGTTGGCTATGCCTTATGTTATTTATAAGTAAGCTGTATTATATAGATTTGTTAGGCTTTTTATTTTTCATTCATTCAAAAAACTTTTTTGCGATTGTTTAAAATCATAAAAGTACAGTCTTAATGTCACAATTTTCATAATAAATACATATTCCAGTCAATTTGAAGGTACTAATATCAGTGAATAATAATGAAATAACAATGTGGTTTGGCAGTATGCTAGCCACGCTTGATACCAAGATATCAGTGGATAATATTGCTAGTTAATTTCCTGCGAATTAACCACATTGAAAACAAAAACTTGGAGACTGAAACCACAATAAGTGGGTTTGTGTCGCTTCTCAGAATCCTAAAAAAATCAAGGTAGCTCCTAACGCCCAAATTTAAGCATAACTGAATAATCCATTTTTTCCGGATACCAGCATAAGCCGGACAAAAAAGCACAACATGAATCATGGATTCCTGTTCAATTGAACAACCAGGGCATGCATGATGTAATCCAACCGCCCATCGATCTGTAAATGAATATAAGGGGAGGGTTCCGTATCTGAACTGTACATATAGCTTCTTTGCTAAGGTTGGCTGGATAATATCAAGTTCAGGTACAAAGGCATAATATGACTTAACATCAAGGAAAGCATCAGTCAAACTTGATGGTTTAGCCGAGCTGTAAGCTTTCATTAAAAAATAATCTTTGAGGGTTGTGGCAAGATATTTCTTGGTAATGCCTGAGATTGAATCCTCTGGATTGTCCCAGAGGTGTGCAAGACCAATCTGATTAAGTATCTGCCTAACATACTGGAGCCAGGGAATCTTATCGGCTCCTAGTATACCCAGGATTACTTTCAGTTCGTCTCTATAGCATGCCAACTCGGTTGTGCTCCAAATCCTCCTCCAATACATCAAAGGCCTTGAAGCAGCAACCTCTGAAATAGGGCGAATGTTTAGATCCAACCTCAATGGCATGAGCGGCATATTATTTGGGAGAGTTAAGAGTTTCCTAATAAAATTGTTTTCGGTACTGACCATATAATTTGTAGGAGTATGGCCCCATAATTCAGCCCCATAAAGTGTCGAGGACCTGGATTGCACAGTGTAAATTTCGAGGGGGGCACTTATGATTTTTAAGCTACATTTTTTCTGAACTTTAAGGATGCCCCCTATGGCCTGGTTGAGTTTTAGGTTTGCTTTTAACTTTTGAGGGGACCATCCCATTTTATCATTCAAGGTCAGACCTAGGTACTCAAAAGTAGAAACCCGATCCAAAGGGATACCTTCCATCATGGGGTGTGGATAGTTGGAAGGTTTTACGTTAAAGGCCATATATTTTGTTTTATCTATGTTGACCACCAGATTTCTTTTGTTGCAGAAGTTGGTAAACTGGTTCAACACCCGCTGCATGCCCATCGGCGATTTTGACAACAGCAAGGTGTCGTCTGCAAACATAAGTGCAGGATATCTTCGAGAGGCCGATTTTGGGGCATCAATGTCTACAGTTTCCAAAAGTTCATCAATGAGCCCGTTGAGAAAAAGTGAAAATAGAGTTGGGGCAAGGACACAGCCCTGGCGCACACCCTTCTCTACTGGAAAAGGGCCGGTCAGGTGACCAGGTTTCCCATAGCGAACTCTGGCATATGTCCCTTCGTGGAGAATTTTCAACTGGTAGCATAGATAAGGTGGAACCCCCATAGCTAGCAATAAATTCCAAAGCTGATTGCGGTCCGCCATGTCAAATGCAGATTTCAAATCCACGAAGGTCAGATATAGACTGCCCCCCTCTAATACAACGTGTTTCCAGTAGAGGATCTGGAGCCTAAATAGTTGGTCCATAGTTGATATTTTGGACCTAAATCCCGCTTGAAGTGGGGTTAAGATGTTATTCTCCTCGATCCAATTCTGCAACCGTTGCAGGAGAAGTCTCGAATAAATTTTCTGGCTCACATCTATGAGGCTTATAGGCCTATAGTTACCCCGGTCGAGGGGGGATCCCTTTTTAAAAATTGGGAGAATTTCCGCACCCAACCAGGTAGGTGGAATCGGTAAGCCCAGCAGAGTAGCATTGAAGAGAATTAGGAAGTAGGGTGCCCAAACTGTCCTTTCATCTCTATAAAGGTCCCCAGGAATCCTATCTAGCCCAGGTGCTTTATTTGGTTGAAGATTGTCCAGTGCCAAATCCACTTCCATTATCGTCCATGGAGGAGCATCCCAGGATGGATCCAGGGTCATTAAAATTGCAGGGGGATCATCTCTCCTAGTTGTATTATTGGAGTAGAGTTTTTTGAAATGCGATGCCCATGCATCTTCGGAAACATTGGGGTCAATCGTGGTTTTACCTTCCGATTTCCTAGTGTGAACAAGGTTCCAAAAGGACCTTGAATCTTTTACCATAAGGGCTGTTCTAATAGCAACCCATCTTCCCTCTTCCCACTCAGATTTGGCACTAAGGATTATCTTTCTATAGGCCCTCCTTACTTCCAGAATATGTTGGCGATTGCCTGCCTTGATGGCCTGTAATAGTTGCTGTTTAACTACCCTTCAGCCCTTTGTGAACCACGGGTTTGTATTCCCTTGCTTCTTTGGGTTTACTGTACCTACTTTATAAAAAAAACACACAGTATATCAACAAGATCCTGATGAGTTTTAGCCAAATCCATAGTTCTACCAGTCACAGGGTTATTAGCTTCCATTTTAAACACCCTTTCAAGTAGAGGAAGAATATTTTGGTACATACTGGCAATGACTGAGTCAGACTGTTTTACAGTAAGCCAGCGTATCCGCTTCTCTGATGACTCTTGTATTCCCTACTGGGAGAGTATCTTTGTCTGGCCCTGCGTTCAACAGTTTGAAGTTCAGATCTACTATCAGGGGATCGTGGTCGCTCTCCATGCGCCTAATTATTTTAAAATCCAGCACTTTGGGCCACAAATCTAGGCTAACCAAAAAATAATCAATTACAGATTCATGTCCCATTCCCCTATAGGTTGGCTGCCCCGGCGTATCCCCGTTGAAACGGCCATTACATGCTCTCAAGGAGAATGAGCAGGTGAGAGAGGTGAGTTGGAGGACCAGGGGAGTCCAGCGTTTAACTGTATACATACTGGTGGGTGGAATAGATCTAACCTCATCTTCCTCATGTGAAATTGGGGTTTCTCCACTCAGGGGCTCGAAGTGGCAATTAAAATCACCTCCAATCATCAAGACGACATCATCTGGGAGAGATTCCAAAAGAGATGACAAAGACTCGAGAGTAGATGATATACCACCCCGACAAGTGGGACGTGAATAAACATTAATAAGTGCAATCTTAGGAGTCCTCCTGTGGGACAAAAGAATACATATTAAGTCTCTGCTATTGGTTTCAACCCTTTTGATCTTGAAGCCAAGGTGAGTGCCCACCCAAACACACAAACCCCCCGAGGGTCTACCTTTTGGGCTTTTTAGGGCTGGTTGCATAAAGGTAGTGTACCCCAATCTATGTGTGGGTTCCACTGTCCACGTTTCCTGTAATAAACAGATCCCAAAGAGGTCCATAAAGGAACACCACTCTGGGTTGTCGATATTGGTAGCCAGGCCCGCGATGTTCCAACTAAGAATTTTAAGCGTTCTAACATGACAGGACAAGTCGTTTGCAGAATTGATCTGGGTGGGTAGAATATCAATAATTACAGGTAGATTATTGGGTGTATCCACCCAATCGGGAGGTTGGATGGAGTCATCCCTCCTAATGCTTACGCCAGTAGATGAAGTAACCCCAGCTTCCAATGGTTCTATACCCATAGGTGAAATCACCATTGGAACTCCATGACCACCGTTATCACTATTCTCAACAACAGGAGGAATGGAAGGTAGATGATGATTACCTTGCGTCCTTAGTCATTCCACCTCATCCAAGGAACTATACCTATTATTAACTGGAAAACCTAAAACTTCATTATCGGTCATCCTACCCCGCATGCCATCAACAAATTGCCCTCGATCATAATGGTTACGGGGCGGTACGAGAGGCCTTGGACGAGGAAAGGAGGGTTTATTAGGGGGAGAATAAAAATAGCCTAAGTTAAATGTTTTGATGTTGGAGGTTACATTATCGAAGATAGGACTACATACGTGATCAACTACCTCTGGGTTTTCTAAATTTACAACAACACAGTAACCTCTCACATCCTTAGGTTTGTGACCCACCCAACCAACTTTCCTAACAAACAGAATAGGTGAACATACATTCCTAGGCAATGGTCTATTAATATTCAACCAATACATTACTTTGTTTTTAAGTTCCTGAAATGATTCATGCCTCTCAGTAGTCAATTTGGGGACACCAGTCAAAACGACCACATAAGGGGCACTTTCTGGAGGAAGATCAATGCGTAGAAAGTCCATGGGAGAAGGGGCCTCATCAGGAGGTTCTAGACAATGATTGTTTGTTGATAAGATAGTATCAGTCACATTTGCGGCATTGGGCAAAGTTATCCCCCGCTGTAAACTTAAGTGTGGATTACATGGTACTTCCCGTTGTTGGATCTGTTGAGTATCAGATGATTTTTGTGCAGTAATAGGAGTACTAGAAGTTTTAACTTGATTTTGACATGAATGTGAACAAGGTTTCAAGTCCTGTAGAAGTTTAGCATTTTTATCCATGGCAACCTCCAATGCAGCCAACCTGTTCTCAATTGCTATTAATCTATGCTCAAGCGGTTGAATGGCTGATGTTAACACTGTAGACATTTTCCCAAGTAACAGGTCTATATCAAGTGACTGTGGAATTATATCAAGAGGAGATCGCTCTGTACAAGTTAACTGGGGGGGAGCTATAGCTGTGGGCAAGGAAGAATCCAAAAAATCAGAATTCGGTTTCTGTTGTTTTTTCCTCCTACCTTTTGGCGAAGTCCCAGTTCGTTTCCTTTTAGGGATGGTACCTACTTCCCGGACTGGGATTATAGACAAGGTGGAGGGAACCTGTTCAGAGAATGGTACACTTGGTGCCAAGTCAATAGAACATTTAGCAGGAGCAATAGTTGGAGTTACTAAAGATGAATGACCACTATGTAAGCTCATAGTAGAAGGAGTGGGAGCAGGGACAACAGGAGAGCGACTATGCGCAATTGAGCCCAGTGAAGAACGTTTAGAAAAGACCGGCTCCATGGACAACCGTTGCTCAGTAATTGCTATTTCATGTTCGAGTATTGAGGAAGCCCTTACGATAAATTTATCGAGCGTTCCCGCAACGTGATCTGTGGTAGTAGGTTTCATACCTTTTTTGTTCACCATTATTCACCAGCCAATTAAACAAGGATTAAAAGTACTCACTGTATGGGTGGAAGTAAGAGAGTGGGCCCGGTCCGGTCTCTCTCGGGCACGAACGGGCAAAAACGGGCCCGCCCTTGGCCCAGGCTTCGCCCTGCACGTGCCCCGCTCGCGTCCCGCGAAGCGGTGAGATAGGCCAATGATATCTGGAGAGGAGAAGGCGGGTCCTAGCGGGAAGAGGACACAGGTGGAACAGGCAGGGGGTTGTGGTCCTCGCAGTCCCGCGACGTTGTCAGCCCAGGAATCAAGGCACAAAGTCCACTCCTACGACCGGCTCCCGCGAAGCGGGGGCCGGGAGAAGTTATCCGTGCTCGGGGGCAGAAGGCGGGTCCTAGCGGGAAGAGGACACAGGTGGAACAGGCAGGGGGTTGTGGTCCTCGCAGTCCCGCGACGCTGTCAGCCCAGGAATCAAGGCACAAAGTCCACTCCTACGACCGGCTCCCGCGAAGCGGGGGCCGGGAGAAGTTATCCGTGCTCGGGGGCAGAAGGCGGGTCCTAGCGGGAAGAGGACACAGGTGGAACAGGCAGGGGGTTGTGGTCCTCGCAGTCCCGCGACGCTGTCAGCCCAGGAATCAAGGCACAAAGTCCACTCCTACGACCGGCTCCCGCGAAGCGGGGGCCGGGAGAAGTTATCCGTTCTCGGGGGCAGAAGGCGGGTCCTAGCGGGAAGAGGACACAGGTGGAACAGGCAGGGGGTTGTGGTCCTCGCAGTCCCGCGACGCTGTCAGCCCAGGAATCAAGGCACAAAGTCCACTCCTACGACCAGCGCCTGCGAAGCAGGGGCCGGGAGAAGTTATCCGTGCTCGGGGGCAGAAGGCGGGTCCTAGCGGGAAGAGGACACAGGTGGAACAGGCAGGGGGTTGTGGTCCTCGCAGTCCCGCGACGCTGTCAGCCCAGGAATCAAGGCACAAAGTCCACTCCTACGACCGGCCCCCGCGAAGCGGGGGCCGGGAGAAGTTATCCGTGCTCGGGGGCAGAAGGCGGGTCCTAGCGGGAAGAGGATACAGGTGGAACAGGCAGGGGGTTGTGGTCCTCGCAGTCCCGCGACGCTGTCAGCCCAGGAATCAAGGCACAAAGTCCACTCCTACGACCGGCTCCCGCGAAGCGGGGGCCGGGTGAAGTTATCCGTGCTCGGGGGCAGAAGGCGGGTCCTAGCGGGAAGAGGACACAGGTGGAACAGGCAGGGGGTTGTGGTCCTCGCAGTCCCGCGACGCTGTCAGCCCAGGAATCAAGGCACAAAGTCCACTCCTACGACCGGCTCCCGCGAAGCGGGGGCTGGGAGAAGTTATCCGTGCTCGGGAGCAGAAGGCGGGTCCTAGCGGGAAGAGAACACAGGTGGAACAGGCAGGGGGTTGTGGTCCTCGCTGTCCCGCGACACTGTCAGCCCAGGAATCAAGGCACAAAGTCCACTCCTACGACCGGCTTTTTATATATTTTAGGCTTACGTTGCACATGACACTTTAAGCGGGTACATGCACTTTAAATGTTTATGCACTAAATATCTTGGCACTGTATATTCTGCGTAACTTGCACCCTAGGATTGATGGAATTTAGAGATATTGTACTGTAAACCCACTTATAAACTGTCCATTATTGCAATGTTTACGATGGTAACTACCGACGTCGTTAAGGATTCATGTATTCTACATTCTACACTTGGATCCTATTTTTATTTTATGTATGTGTTATGCTGTCATAATTGTTTGCTTATATGGTTGTATTTTTTACATACCGAATAAAAGCATATGAACTGAACTGAACTGAACTGAATATATCTCTCAAAACTTTATCTGTTATATGTGTCTCAGCACAGGGTGAAATATATATATATTTTTTGAAATTACAATATCTAAATCGGGAAGTTTTACATGTGTAAGCATTTAAACTGGAAAGGGTAGCTTATTAGCTTCTCACGAAACCACAGTACTGTAAGCCACAAGGCACATACAATACATCTTTATACTCACTTATGCCATGCATCACTAAGTAGTAAGATTAGCATGGAGCTCACATTGCATCTCTAGCCTCACTCGTACCATACATTGCTATCCCCATACTGAGACTTCCTCGGAGCACTCGCGATGCATCTTTATGCTCGCCTGCACCATGCACTGCTGATATTGCAATACTAAGTCTCTCACACTGCATCTTTTCCTCACTTTTAACCTTGCACAACTACTATCCCAACACTAAGAGTAGCACAGGGCTCTCACAATGCATCTGTATCCTCTCATTGCACCAGGCACAACTGCTATCCCAGTACTAACACTTCCCCCGAGCTCTCACAGTGCCTCTCTATCCTGATTTACTGCTATCTCAGTACCAAGACTTCCTCTGAGTTTTCACACTGCATCTCTGTTCTCACTCGCTTCATGTACTGCTGCTCTTTATACAACACACTGCTATTCCAGTACCTAGTATGCAGTAAACTGATATCTTGTATTGACGTAAGAACAGCACAGCAAAACATTAAGTGGGCTCAAAATCTTCCAATGATGAGGTAGCTGGGGTAGCAGGAGGCAGGAGTCAATGCATTTAGTGTCCAGTATATATGTAAGCAGTGAATTAAAATATTCTAGCAATAGATAAATACTATTGAGTCAATATAACACCTGTAACTCATCTCAAGGTAATTTAGTGCTATCAATGCTTTTTATATTCTTAATAACAGAGGGAGATGTGTGGCATTACCTTGCTGTACAGTAGCTACTGTTGGGGGATGTACTAGCATGTTAGGTGGCAATATCATGAAATATAAGGAAGGTGAACCTTGTGCAGTTCATGGAGTCGGACAACACTGGTTGGGCCAGTCGCAGACAACTTCCACTGGTTCAGCTTAGCAATGGTATAAATAGCTGTCATGGGACCCCAAGAGCAATCAACATTAAACATCATCCTACAGAACATATTAAACAAATCTAGGTACAAAAACTACACAGTTCAGGCACATTTTAAGGTTGAATGTCAACTTGATCTGTGCCTCACTTTCCATATAGTAAAAGCACACAGACTTCCAACACAACATATTAGACTGAATACCTCACACACAGCATAACATGCAAAGATTTACTACTTACATGTATACTATCAGTACACCCCAGCACACATGAATAACAACTTAAAGAATCTAGCTAGCGTTGTAAAAATAGTAAGTAGTTGGTTATTCGGGCTTTCAAACACCACTGAACACATTCAGGTAACTCACTTAAATTCATAAGCCTGATAATTCAGCAAGCACCTAAGCATCTTGGCTAGAGCTCCGGCCACTCCCAAAAAATATATACTATATACAACAAAAAAAGGAATATCTCCAAACTGAGTAGGAATCGCAAACACCACCAGACTAGTCATCAATTGCTTTGAAGCTTTGTCTAGCATGTGGGGCTGCATTAATCTGTGTGGCATATCATCCTTTTGCCTGGGCATGTGATGGCTACACGCCTTACATATCATGGTAGCAGCGTAGTAAATATATGTGTTGTATTTCAAATAGGCTTATACTTGCTTTGCTATTGCAGTTATTTATTGATGTGAACTTATTTTTTAAATTTTGATCATAGTTTATTGTTTTATTTTTAATGATGGTTCCTCTTGTAATGCACTCAGGGTCTAAACTCACATGATATCACTTCCTATAAATCCACCAGAGCCAATGTTATGTGATATCACTTCCTGTGATGTAATTCCAGGTCTAAGGGCATGTAATGTCACTTCCGCTACCCCAAACATTTTGGTGAATCAACGTGCATGTCAGGGGAGGTGTTTGGGGTATGACACCTTCCAAATAAATGCATTCTAGATTTGATGGTAGGGTCTGAGGGTCCAGGGCCAGGTCTGTCATATCTGTTTTTGAGTATCTTTTTGTGCGCCAACAATAAAAGACAAAACAGTGACCTGTGTTGTAAAAGTAGAGAGAGCCTCACGCTCGCTCCACCGGTCCTCCACTTCCTCTGCCTCACCGCCGCTGACCTTTTGCCTCGGTAGGTGCTGCCGCCCTCCCTCACAAGCGCCTTCTCTCCTGCCGCTGCCCCGGGTCCTCTTCTTCCTTCCCGCCGCTGACCCCGGATCCCGCCTCCACTCACTGCCCATTGGTCTCCCGCCTCCCGCCTCCCAGCTGACCCCCCCTCCCGGCTCCTTACTTATGACGCCCCCCCAGCGACCGCGCAGCGGGCGCGCGCAGCGGACGCGCGCAGCGGGAGCGCCGATTGAGCGCCGAAGGTGCGCCAAAGATAAGCCCGTAGGCGCCCGTCCGCGCCTGGACCGCGCCAGAACCCCTGGCCCCCGCGTCCGCCAACCCCCCCGCAGGACCTACGATGCCGCCACGCTCATCGCACTCAATACCGCCCGAGCCCCCGGGTGCTACTGAGCATCCCCGCGACGCACCCATGGACCCTTCGTCTGCCGATCCTGCAACTTCTCCTGCCTCCGAACCGGCACCGCACCCACCAAGACGGACAACAGCAACCACCTCAAGTGCATCCTGATCAACACCCGCTCCGTCCACAGACACGCCGTGGAACTCTGGAACCTCCTCGACACCGCATCTCCAGACGTCGCCTTCCTCACGGAAACCTGGATGAACGCCTCCTCAGCCCCCGACATCGCCATAGCCATCCCGGACGGCTACAAGATCATCAGGAAGGATCGCGCCAACCAGACCGGAGGGGGCATCGCCATCGTTCACAAAAGCACCATTCGCATCTCGACTGACTCCATCGACGCATTCAACGGCGCCGAATACCTGCACTTCCAGATCCACACCGACCCCAAGACTACCCTCAGAGGCACCCTCATCTACAGACCCCCGGGACCATGCGCACAGTTCTGCGAAGACATCACGGACTTCATCAGCCCTCACGCCCTCCCCTCCGCCGACTACCTCCTCCTCGGGGACCTCAACTTCCACCTGGAGAACAACAACGACCGCAACACCACCACCTTGCTGGACAACCTCGCCAACCTCGGACTCAAGCAACTGGTCAACACGCCCACCCACTACGCCGGCCACACGCTCGACCCCCTCTTCTCATCCAGCAAGCATGTCACCTTCAGCCACTCCACCGGACTTCACTGGACTGACCACAGCTGCGTCCACTTCAGCTTCAAAAAGAACACGGTCCACCACCACCCGAAGCAGGTTCCCCACAGAAACTGGAGCAAGATCACCGTCGACCAGCTCGCCACCTCCCTCAGCCAGAACCCACCTGTCAGGACAACGGACCCTAACACAGCAGCCCTCGACCTCACGCAGTGGCTGACCTCCTGTGCCGACGACCTCGCCCCACTGAAGAACCCTCTCACCAGGCCCAGAAGCAAGAAGGCCCCCTGGTTCACCAACGAACTCAAGGACTCCAAGAAGGCCTGCCGCACCCTCGAGAAGGCCTGGATCCTCGAAAAGACCGCCGACAACATGACCGCCCTCAAACTCGCCACCCGCAGACATCACCAGCTCATCCGCACCACAAAGAAGAAAGCTCTGAAGGAACGACTGGACAAAAACGCCCATGACAGCAAGGAGCTCTTCAACATCGTCAAGGAGTTCTCCAACCCCAGCACCGGCAACAACGACATCACCCCCTCGCAGGACCTCTGCGACTCCCTCGCCTCATACTTCCACCGCAAGATCACCGACATCCACAACAGCTTCGGCGTCCCACCCCCGCACCCATCGGTCGAACCTACGCACCCCGCCGCCATCCTCCAGACATGGACCGAGGTGACCCCCGAAGACACGACACGCATGATGAACACCATCCACTCCGGATCTCCGACCGACCCGTGCCCCCACCATGTCTTCAACAAGGCCGCCGCTACCATCGCACCCCACCTCCAAGACATCATCAACACCTCCTTCGACACAGCCACCTTCCCGGAGAGCTGG
Source organism: Triturus cristatus (assembly GCF_964204655.1). NCBI lineage: Eukaryota > Metazoa > Chordata > Amphibia > Caudata > Salamandridae > Triturus > Triturus cristatus. The sequence continues at coordinate 478,793,458 of NC_140580.1, forward strand.
AAGCACGCCGAGCTCAGCGCTCTGCTGAAGAAACCAACAGCAGACCCGACCGACCTCAAGAACTTCCGCCCCATCTCGCTCCTTCCCTTCCCTGCCAAAGTCATCGAGAAGGTCGTCAACAAGCAACTGGCCGCCTTCCTCGAGACGAACGGATCCCTCGACCCATCGCAGTCCGGGTTCAGAGCCAACTACAGCACCGAGACCGCCCTCATCGCAGCCACCGACGACATCCGAGCCCTGCTCGACAACGGTGAAACAACGGCACTCATCCTCCTAGACCTCTCCGCAGCATTTGACACTGTCTGCCAATGCACCCTAGTCCAACGCCTCAACGACACCGGCATCCAAGGGAAGGCTCTGGAATGGATCATCTCATACCTCTCCGGCAGAACACAGAGAGTACACCTCCCTCCGTTCCGCTCTGAGGCCACCGAAGTCATCTGAGGCGTCCCGCAAGGATCGTCGCTCAGCCCCACTCTCTTCAACATCTACATGAGACCCCTCGCTGCCATCGCACGCCAACACAACCTCAACATCATTTCCTACGCCGATGACACCCAGTTGATTCTCTCCCTCACCAGAGACCCCGACACCGCCAAAGCCAGCCTACACGAAGGGATGAAAGACGTCGCCGAATGGATGAAAACCAGCCGCCTGAAATTGAACACGGACAAGACAGAAGTCCTCATCCTGGGACCGTCACCCTCCGCATGGGACGACTCCTGGTGGCCCCCGGCCCTAGGCACCGCACCCAAGCCAACGGACCACGCACGCACGCAACTTGGGCGTCATCCTGGACTCCTCCCTATCGATGACCAGACAAGTCAACGCCGTCTCCTCATCTTGCTTCCACAACCTCCGCATGCTCCGCAAGATCTTACGTTGGATCCCGACCGAGACCAGGAAGACGGTCACCCAGGCCCTCGTCACCAGCAGACTAGACTACGGAAACACCCTCTACGCCGGTACAACAGCCAAGCTTCAGAAAAGACTTCAGCGCATCTAGAACGCCTCCGCCCGACTCATCCTGGACGTCCCCCGATGCAGCCACATCTCGAGCCACCTGAGAGACCTGCACTGGCTCCCTGTCAACAAGAGGATCACGTTCAGACTCCTCACCCACGCACACAAATCCCTCCACGACCTGGGCCCAAGGTACCTCAGCGACCGCCTGACCTTCTACACGCCCACCCGCCAGCTACGATCCGCGAACCTCGCCCTCGCCGTCGTCCCTCGCATCCAGAGAGCCACCGGCGGAGGAAGATCCTTCTCCTACCTGGCGGCTAAGACATGGAACTCCCTGCCCGTCCACCTGCGGCTGACCCAGGACCACCTCGCCTTCAGGAAACAGCTCAAGACCTGGCTGTTCGAGCAGTAGCAGACCCCCTCCCCCAGGCGTCTTGAGACCCTTCCGGGTGAGTAGTGCGCGATATAAATTCCATGATTGATTGATTGATTGATAGAGAGAGATATACATCTGCTGGCTGAATTTCACAATGTGAAACCAGATAACCTGGAATCAATACCGGCTTCTCTGCTTGTCTACATTGTGTGATCCCAGGCAAACATCTTATTTCACAGAGCTTCCTTTTTATATATTATCACCTATGAGAGCATTTTTAAATACTTGACTTCAGGATGTGTGCTGTATAACGACCTATCATGCTTGATTTAGTAGACTATAATGTTGCGCCATCTATTATTAGAATGTAGGTCATGTTTAGGGTTTACATCGCTACTGACTTGCCTCTTAGTTCACTAATGGCATTGTCCATTGGGGGCGAGCCAATAATGTTTCTAAAAACTATCACATTGAATACATGTCTGTCTAGGCAGTGATATAATCTGATGTACTAAGATGAAGCACTTCGGCATGTTAAAGAAATACACTTTGTTTGTATTTTGAGGCCACTGTATCATATTTTAACATTATGTTTGTTGCACAATATGCATGTCAAACTTTTTCATGGCTTGGGTCGTGCTTGGACTCTTAAAGCCAAGCCAGACCCTTTGCTCAGGTCTTGATCAGCTCACGCTATTAATTTGCGGGTGCACTCATATCTGTTTGCAACTTGGGCTTAGTACATGGAGCCATTAGTCACTTGATAAAATGATTTGGAGAAGACGAGGACTGGAATCCTGTCCACATGCACTGATTTGAAATCTTTGCCATCAAGCTCCTCATTGTAGAGACAAAGAGGTGTGCATGCAGTTAAAATACATTTAAAATAAGTTATCCTAGGGCAGGGATCCCAGGCCCTTGTGTTGTATGTGGTCGCAACCATGAGTTCCCAGCGAGAACTATCATGACCCAGTTGGATGGGCAGGGGCGTAGTTTTAGAGGGGTGTCTCGGGTTTGACACCCTCCAAATACATCCTTGGCTGGATGGTGGGCCGGGGAGCCATGAGTCGTTTTTGCAAGTCTGTGTTCATTTTTCTCGTTGTTCTGATTTTGCTAAGAGCTGTTAACTTGTCCATTTTTTTGGAAGTGGAAACCTAAATGTATATAGTGGCTGGCTTGTCAAAGATATAGTAAATCTGCACCCATAGAAGTACTCCTTGAATGGGTGCAAGTTTACTACTTTTTGGATTCGCAACCTGTGGCAGTAGTAGGCTTGTAAAGTTGAACCAGTCTCAAGTTTCCAGGCATACCACTGGAAATCAAACACCCAAAAGGTGGACAAGAGGGTAAAGATGTAGAGAGCTTCTTGCAACCCTTGAAAGACATGTGAGCATCAATCTGCCAGGGTGGAATGTTCAACACCTTGTGCAGAGGAAAGTCAAAAAATATATTTTATGGCACAATGAGAAGATCTATATCCCAGAACCAGTATTGCAAAGGTTAATTATGAAATGGGGATATGAATTTACAGTGGCAGATCATCTGGGGATTCACAAAACACAAAAATTGATAGCTCTTCAATTTTGGTTGCTAGGAATGAGAAGAGAGGTTGAAATATTTGTTCAACAATGGGACATTTTTGCATAACTTAGAATAACCGACCTGAAGAAAACCTATTGGATTATACTAGCCTTTACCTATACCACTATAGCCCTTGTCACAGAATTCTATGGATTTTATAACTGATTTGCCACTTTTAGAAGGATATGCAGTGTTGCTTGTAAATAGGCTTTGATTATCTCACTAAGACTGCTCACTTCATTTACTTAGAAAAGAGTCCAACCGCTCCTACATTAGCCTCTGTATTCCCCAAGGACATTGTCTGACTGTAGGGACTGCCACATGTCATCAATACAGATATGGGATCCAAGTTTACAGCTATATTTTTGGAAGGCCTTATTAACACAGCTTGGCATAATGCATTTTTTATCCAGCAGCTACCACCCCCAGAATGAGAAACACACTTAAGTAATATTTGAGATGCTTTTTGACAAAGCACTCAGAACAGTGGGTGCAGTGGATATCAGTTGCTGAATTTTCTTACAACACCTTCCACACATCCCAAGGGTACTATCCCTTCTTCTGTTTCTCTGGGTTCCATCCACACAATTGGCACCTACACTCAGATCCTTCAGTATAATCATTGCAGAAAGATATACGCACAATTCAAGGTTCAGCTTTGGTACATTTAAGGTTTGCAAAGGCTGGGTACCAGAAATTTGCAGATAAGCATAGTTGAGGGCCAGTGTTCAAAGTGGGAGGAAAAAGTATGGATATGAACCGATTATTTGTTCATTTCACAGACTTATATCAGGTTCTCTGCACGCGGGTGGGTCCCTTTCCTATAGTCTGGTAGGACAATCTGCACTATAACAGATTGCCTTGTCACTGGAGGATCCATCCTCTATTTCATATTTTAAGAGTTCAAAAAGGTTGCATCCTCAGGCACACCTGAATACAAAGTGGAGGAGACCACAGACTTGCGATATAATAGAGAGCCACTACAGTACGTGGTAGCATACATATTATATGGGAGCGAGCAGGCTTGATAATAGCATTTTATTTGAATTTTCCTAGCCAGAACCAAGCCCAAGAGGAAGGTGGGCCTTTAGGAGGGAATATTGGCAAGTCTCTAGAAAGACAACCTTACAAGAGAGTTTGGAAGCAACATATGTGGAGGAGGCGAAGGACATGGCAAAAGAAACTACAAACACGGAGAACAGAAGAGACTTCCTGGGTTCAGTGTAAGACACACTGCACCAGCCTCTACAGGGCCGGAATTTGACTTCCAGGTGAGTGAGCGTGGACATTATCTGACATCTACCTTTATCAATTCTATGTCAGGGCACAGAGGCTTCTGATAATGCTTCTCTTTCTTTACTGAAGCCAAATCAGCAGCAATAAAACTTTAAACTACTTAATCCATGATGCTTAGTATGACATCACTGCACCAATCTCAGGGTCCCCCTACAGGGTATATAACGTCATAACATCAAAGTCCGTCCTCCTTCTTTGCTGCTTCAGCAGCGAGTTAACTACGTGCAAATTTTATTAATTGTTATATGCAATGACTTTGATGTATATTTGAATATTGTTGCTAGGCAGAATTTAGCATTGTAATGTGCATTTAGCGGCGCTTGGTGAAAGACATTACTGGTATCTGGTGGAGCGGGACAGACACATGTCTCGCGCACTACAGGAGGTAGTCCTCTTTTCATTGCTAGGAACCATGTGCATGTGCAAGCAGCCGGATCAGAGCTATTATCTTCCGATCACCTCCTCGCATTAGCACTGGTGATTCTGCCTTCATAACGGACCCAAGAACGCCCGACAGGGCGCATAAGCGGTGAAAGGCTCTGCTTTAGGAGAGCGAATAGGGGTGGCTCCCTCAACGTGACTAAATTAAATCATTTGAATCAGGAGAAATTTAGCTCAGATAAATCTCCCTTTTGGATCAAGCCTGAAGACATGAGGCTGTAAGACAGTGAGAGTCTGTGTTACCCAATACAATTACTTCACCCCTGGGTTGCTCTAATCCTGAACCTCCACAACTTTTTTAGTAAGATGGCGTACTACACAGAGGAGGTTGATGAGTGGGCTGATTATAATGATTACGCTGAGTTTGAGGAGGTGCCTTATGAACACCAAATGGAGGAGCAGTTAGTGAACAGGGCTTTGATTAAGGCACTACAACCCTTCACAAAACCCCTAAAAAATTACCGCAGATGAGCTCGGAGTGCCTCACTGGGTGAACCCTCATTTCATTCCTAAGCAGAGGTATTATCCCAGTTGGCATCGTCCGTCCTTAAGGACCATGGGTATGGTGGTTCCCTTCCTTCTGGGCCTTCAGGTAATTCTTCCCTCACGAACCCGCGGGACGCGGTGGAGTCCTCTCCTGCGGCGCCAGACACATCAGACACTGACCAAGACACCGAATTCACTTGCAAGGTGGCAAAACGCGAACGTAAAACTCACCATGTGAGTTCTAAGGTCACAAATAAAAACCTATTATTTGATCCAAAGAATATTATACACCTGAGGGTGACAGAATGGGTACCTTGCGTAAAGGTGGCACGTTATGTCCAAGATAATCTCAGACAGGGATTTGAGCATGGAGTGCACACTACTCTTAAATCTGAATGCCCTAGACCCTCCCTTTTAGGCAAGGTAACAGACACCCCAGAGCTGGACCCCAACATAGCATCCTTCCTGAAAAAAGTTGTCAAAGATCGCAAGAAGGGATTGGATAGGGCATGGAGGGAATGTCAAGACAAGTTACTGGATGTTTCATGACCCTTTACTAAAATCCTCAATTTGGCGGTCAGAGCGAAATATTCTATATCACCCCTTGACCAGACTGAAATCTTAGAGTGGGCACGATAGCTTTATGTTCCTTGGGAAACGCAAATTGTGCATTATCTACCGAGCACAGAAGATCTTTTCTAATGAAAATTGACCCGCAACTGACAGATGGCCACTACAGAGGCAGGTACGCTTGCTAACGGACTGTTGTTCGGTGACAAGTTTGTCAAGGAGTTCGGAAAGTGCGTAGCCAACTTTTCGGCGCTAGACAAGGCCCAATCTTCGATTAAGAAAGTGTTCCACAGTGGCCTTTTTACCAGGGCCGGATGCTTCAGGGGTCGAGCGACCAGCCGTGGATACAGCCAGGCCTCCAGACGTTTTGAAAATCGAGGTCGTGGCAGAGCCACCCACTCAGATATCTACCCCACCCGTAATAGAGGGGGCAGAGGCAGACAAAACCGAGGTGGGTATAAAAGACAAAACAACACCGGCGAATCCTCCTATACAGGTAAGCCTTATTCAGGCTTGGGAGGTTTTGGTGGGAGGCCGAATTGGGGTGTTCCTTCACATGTGGGAGAGGTTAACGCAAGACCCTTGGGTACTTCAAACAGTACAGGGCTCTCGGATAGAGTTTTATTCATTCCCACAGCAGAATTTCAGACCCAAACCTCTACATTTTTCCCTAGTAGAGAAGTCTTTCATAGGAAATGAAGTGAGGTCACTGATGAAACAAGCATTAAAAATGCAATAGGTCTCGCCTTTTATTAAGTTAAAGCCATTTGCTTTGCTATATAATACCATTAGCAAAGCAAATGGCTTTAACTTAATCAAAGGCTAGACCTATTGCATTTTCAATGCATGTTTTATATATGAAATATATTGGCACCCTCCTTTCTTTAATGTGTTAAATTGCTTCCTGGCTAGGTTTGAACTATATATCACATAAGTAAATAAACAAAAAGTTATAGAGATATATGTCATATACGGATGTCCCTACTTTCATTATTCAAGTTTATATCAACTTTCCCTTTCAATTGACAGAAATAAACAAGCCTGAATGGATAAAAAGCTCTGTCAATGCAGACTGGAGTTTGTAAACTGAATAAACTGCTGAGCAGAGCCAGATTGGTTACCTATCGCATAGGTCGGGCATTTGCCCGGATGTCTGGAGGAGGGCGCACCGCAGAACACTGTGTGCTTCTGGCAGCCTCCAGTCAACGGTGCACAGTATCCCATTGGCTGCTGCGGAAAAGATGCTGCATCCTCGTGATTGTGGCAAAAAGGATCCCGTACTTTACGGTGTCCTACAAGTCTCCGTCACAAAGTGCGATTTAGACGCCGGTGCCCTGCTGAAATATTGACTCACACGTCACGGCTACTTCAGGCCTTGAAAACTCCACTGTCCGGACAACGGCAAGGGATGAACTGGGCTCCATGAGTTCAGTGAGTTCAAGAGGACTCACATTAAAGCTGAAAATGAAAACAAACACAAACATACAAATATACAAAACAAAGGAGGCGGTGTGGCCTAGAGAGTATCTTCTTTTTTTTATAAGCGCAGGACTGTAACAGGCCAGCGGAGTACTGTGGCCTAGTGTACATGCACAAAAGGCAGGCATACACCGCCCTACGCCACCTGTCCTTTTCTCATATATATTCTGACACCTCGTCAGGGGCAGTAAGTACTATATAAATGCAATTACAATACAATATACCACTTGTAAGGTGACTTAGACAGCTCCGGGACGGTAATGTGCGTGTAGATCTAAATATATATTGTTTCGTACAGCACCACCCTGGTCAAATCAGGGCAGCCACGCATTGGGCGTGTACGATTGAATGAATAAATAATTATCATTACAATTACACAAAAATGGTACGCATTGGTTGTCTTAAGAGACGCGTATACTTTGGGATTGCAGATACATTTGTGGCAACAATTAGAATGGCACTGTCGGTGGTGGCTGCCTGACGGGGGCTTGTTCGGAGAAGATTGTATTCAAAATCCTCACCAGCTTAAGATGTCACTGCGGTGTGTCCACAGAGTAACTGGGGTATTCTTATGGTCTGAAGTAAACATTTTAAGATGCCTTCAAGAATGCGGCCTTGGTCTTGCCATCAAAATGTAAAGCCTCCATGGCCCCTCCCCCACCTGTTCCTGCTGGTTCTGAGCCCTTTTATGGCCTCCTGCTCTTAAGCCGAATCCCCCCTCCAGCTGCTCCCTAGAAAGCACATCTGGCAAACTCGGAGGCTTGACAGAAAAGTGGGCGTGGGGGTGAGCAGAAGTGTTTGTGTGGGGAAGAGGTGTCAGAAACCTGGTGATGGGAGAGAAAGCAGAAACAGGGAATACAATGCTTTGCTGACTAAGCGTATTTCATGTATGGCTGTCGACTCTCCTCGTCTCATAATAGGGGCTTTCGGACAGTGCTGGTTTTAGAGAAAAACACAAAGCATCCTGGGAATTGTAGTGTAATCATTCCTATTGGTAGCGTTGACAGGTCTCGAATAAACCAAGACTGTCTAAATCTCATCCTTGTAACCTGCGGCCTCGTTAACAGTCACACACACACACTTCTAGGCTGACTGAGCAGCAATCACACACACTTTAAAATAGTAATATCAGTAACTGTTACTTAAATGCAAATGGGTTGTGAAATGTTCAACACCATCAACCTACGTGGTCTTTTCAGGCACACAAAATTGTATAAAATTGCCTTTTCCTGTGGTTATCTCCATTTCTGGGAGATGTAGGAGAGGGGTGGATGCGAGGTACGCATTTGTAACATATAGAAACCAATAGAAAGGTGTGTGCGTGTTTCCCTGGAAGTACAGACCACAGCGCGCGCACGAGTGTTTTATCTACAACGCGCGAGTTTTACCTACAACAGTGTGCGTGTTTTTTTGTGTGTTTCTTTCTTCTTTATACCTATGAGAACTGTGAGGAATGAGATTATGAGAATCCTTCAGCAGTGGATGAGTTACCCACACAAGAATTGATGTAGGACGGTTGCCTCTCCTAGACATTTTGCAGAGTGGTCGCCTTATTCCTGTAAACTGGAACCCATTTCCGATAGAGGAGGGTTAGCGGCAGAGACCGGCTCTGGCCCATCGGGAAATCAGACAGTGGCGGGCAGCAGCGCCCAGCCTTTGTTCCTGAAATGAGCTCTGACTGAACTCCCAAGTGTTTGCTCTGTGACTTGAACTGTTAGTTTGGGCTGGACAGACTGACCTCCCATTCATATTCTTCGCATCCTGGGGTGCTGAGGGACAGCAGCAGTTTTTAAAATCGCTTCATGTGCTCGGTAGGGGGCTCCAAGCGAAGACCGTTTCAGACCCAATGAAAACAAACCCTGCAGACATGGACTTATGTGAGTTCAATTCCAGCATTCACGCCCGCTGCTGAGAGACCCAGGCGGTCAAAAATCGCAGGAGCAGACCGGCAGGCACACACTGACAGGCACACCCTTAGAGTACACAGGGACACAGCCTGCGGCAATGCACACATTATCCTAAGCAAACTCGGGGTGCAAGGGCAAATGATGACAAAGCGCTCGCCATTCCCGCCGTTTATTTTTCCATCGCGCCTTCAAAAGTGAAAGCAAGATGCAAAAATAAACATGCAGCGCCATGTCTCCTTTTTTGTCCGGCCCGATCAGAGAGCCGGACTGGCGCGTGCAAGGCAGTGTGACCAAGCTTCTGATAAGAAACTTTGTCACGACAGCCGTAATACTGGCGAGCCAGTCCGGGTGGGCTGGCCAAAAAAGTGAAAAGGAGGCACCCCGGAATCCTTATTTCCAATGGCAGTGCACCGTTTAACATAAACGGTGACGTGAGTCAATGGGAATAAGGGACGGGGCTTCAGTCCCTTTTCAAGAAAGTACTCATCTGCATTAAATCTCGCCGAGCGAGCTGCACATGTGCGCAGCAACGCTAGGCGAGACCTAAAAAGGGGCAATTGTAGAGACGGCACCCCATCCTCAAAGTTTCATCAGTACAATATTTTTGGTACCGAAGAAAGATCAGAGATTTTGGCTTGTTTTGAACCTCAAAGAATTCAATTCCTTGGTGGTGTATCGCCATTTAAAAATGGAGGGCATACACTTACTGAGAGATCTGTTAGAAAAAGATTGGATGGGGTGTCTCGATCTAACAGACGCTTATTTGGAGGTGCCGATTTTTCGGCCTCATCGGAGATTCCTACAATTCCAGTGGGGACTTTGATGGTTCGAATTTTCAACCATGTCCTTCGGGCTTTCATCCACCCCTTGGTGTTTCACCAAACTCCTCAAACCGGTGGTGCAGTACCTGGGAGAGAGAGGGGTGAGACTTATAATTTATCTGGACAACGTCCTTATTATGGCTCAGGGTGTGGAAACAGTACTAATGCATTTAACTTGGACAACCCAACTCTTACAGGATTTGGGATTCGTCATCAATTCGGACAAGTCCATACTGACCCCTGCCCAATCGATGGAATTCCTGGGGTTTAGGGTGGATTCGGTTCTGACAACATTGTTACTACCACTGAAAAAGGGAATTTCGATTAAGAAAGAGTTGAGGAGAGCACTTACCTCTCTGACTATATCTTTGAGGATTCTGGCGTGATTGGTAAGCCTACTGGCTTCTTCTATTCAGGCGATTCTCCTGGGGCCTCTCACTACTGGGGCTCTTCAAAGACTCAAAATCATGCATTTGCACAAGGGTTATCCGGAGCAGATTCTGCTATCCACGGAAGCCAAGATAGAAATATCCTGCTGGTTGGAACACATGGACGCGTGGAATGGCAAGGCCATTTTCACATCAGTCCCAGAGGTGGTAATAGAGTCTGATGCCAGCCGATGGGGCTGGGGAGCCCGGTGCAGTTCAGTAGAAACAGGGGGCAGATGGTTTCCGGAGGAACTGAAGTTGCACATAAATTGCCTGGAGCTGTTTGCTGTGTTCTTTGCTATCCGGACCCTTTCTCCACAAAAGGCGATTTGCTGTATCCTCCTGCAGATGGACAATGTCTCAGCAGTGACATACATCAATCGTTTGACTGGCATGAGGTCTCGACTTTTGGTAGAAATAGCCAAGGACTTCTGCCATTTTTGCCTGCAACACCACATGTTAGTGACAGCGGAGTATATTCCGGGCAGCTCCAATGTGGTGGCAGACTGCAACTCGTGATTCCTACGGTACTCCAGCGATTGGAGATTGCATCCCAAAGTGTTCCAGCAGTTGAGCAGGAAGTGGGGTCCATGCAAGATAGATCGCTTTGCGTCCAGGCTGAACAATCAGCTTCCCCAGTTTCAGTTGGTGGCCGGACCCTCCGGCGCTCAACTCAGACGCATTCCTTCAATCATGGATGACAGGCATGCGTTATGCCTTTTCCCCATTCGTCATGATCCAGAGAGTGTTGGTACAGGTCCTCAGACAGAATGTGGAATTAATAATGATTTCTATGGGCTGGAAAGCACAAGCATGGTTTCTGGTGGCATTGTCTTTGACTTGTGCTCTTCCAGCACATCTGCTCTCGTTCCAAGAGATACTTCTGGACCCGATAGGTCAACCTCATCCATTGGTAGTACAGGGCCAATTATCCCTCATGGCGTGGAGACTTTCAGGAGACTCTGGTAAGTGCAGGAGTTTCCCAGGAGGCAATGCTTTTCCTATCACAGTCTTGGGCTCCCGCTACGCACAATCGATACAAGTCAGCTTGGCATAGATGGGTTAGTTGGTGTTCTGAATGGCAATGGGATCCCATGGGACCCGGAATACATATGATTGCTAACTTTTTATCGGAAATGGCTAATAAAGGCATGGCTTACCGGATGGTGAATAACTTCTGTTCCGTGATCTCAGCTGGTCATCCACATGTGGATGAGAAACCAGTTGGGGAACATCCCTTAATATGCAAAGTAGTGAGAGGTTTTAGGTTGGTGAAACCACCTAAACCCAGATATTCCACTTTGTGGGACGTGGATATGGTTCTGTGCTCTCTGAGGAATTAGCCAGCGAATGGGGATCTTAACCGCAAGCTGTTATTGATCAAACGTACTCTATTATTGTGCCTAATCTCCTGTAGGCGAGTCTCGGATGTTCGTGCACTGGATTTGGCAGGTAGTGTATTTACTCCTTTGGGATTCTAATTTGCAATCTCAAAAAGGACAAAGACTAATTCTAGATGTGTCATATCCAGCTTTTCCACACCACAGCAAGTTATGCGTTGTTCAATGCTTGAAGTGTTATGAGGATTGTACTCATGAATTTAGGAATGATGTAGCAGGTCGTATTAATATCATTGCAGAAACCGTTCGGGCCCAGTCTCTTCAGCGACTTTAGCAAGGTGGGTCACTTGGTTGTTAAGTCAAGCTGGTGTTGATACTTCGATATTTGTAGCTCACTCTGTCAGGAGACCTATGGCTTCTAATGCCCTTTTAACAGGTTCTCGTTTGGAGGACATCATGACTACAGCGGATTGGTCTTCTGATTCAACATTTAAATTGTTTTATCATAAACCAATTGTTGATGTAGCATCTCAGGTAATTGCGCAACTTTAAACTAGCATTATCAGAAGCCTCCGTGCCCTGACATAGAAGATTTGTTTTCTAGCTGACGCTTCAAGAATGTTCGATTCCATTAAGGACACGGAGACGGGGATTATCCCACCTTGAGAGAGTTTATATACTGAATGTTAATGATAACTGTTGATTGATATTGTACAGTACGATACCCACCTGTTGTTGGAAATGTCAGTTTAGACACAAGATATTGAGGCTTGAGTTTATTTTCCAGGTACAGAGATCAAAATGACCTGAAGGATCCTAAGAGAATAAGATGTTGGAGGAAGTATAGTCGAAAAGTTTTCCACTATTGGAAGTTCTGGTGACAAGGATCGGGTTTGAAGAACAGAAGTTTGGAGTTCTGGTTATAGTTATGAACTGTTCACAAAGAAAAAGGACGGACTTTGATGTTATGGCGTTATATACCCTGTGATTAGTGCAGTGATGTCATACTAAGCATCATGGGTTATGTAGTTTAAAGTTTTATTGCTGTTGGTGTGGCTTCAGTAAAGAAAGAGAAACATAATCCTTGCCTCCGTGTCCTTAATAGAATCGAAAATTCTTGACACGTCAGCTAGACATTTTTTTATTCTCACCTGCAAAAGATCATTACGACAAATATTTCTTGATGAAGACATGTTAACTAGCCAAGTCGAAAAATGTGAGAATACATGCTGCATCGTAAAAGCATGCAGAGTGTTCTAAAATGATGATACGAAAATGTAAACAAAGGGAGACACAATGAGAACTACAAAAGAACGCATTTACGTGTTGTGAGGAAATAAAATATAATTAACATAGAGAGTTTTGTGATAATAACATTCAAATGTGTATCGTACATGAAATATACACACGCATTATGAATTTCTTGAAATGCAAAATTGCTTAGAGAGATTTGACATAGTGCAAATCTGGCCTTCTGAAATCGTTTATACAATAACACATGTATTTGAGAGTGACACGTTAATAAATTGCTTTGAAAAGGATAACGTGCAAATAATGCTTAAAATTAAATTTTTAGTAGTGCCTAATATTGATATGTAGTTCCTGAAGGAAACTATATCTGCCATAATGGAGAGAATCAAAATGCATTCATGAATGTGTGATTTATAATAACATTAAACGGTTGTGATTCAGCTAATTTTCATGTGGACCTCAAATGCTTCCCTAAGCCCTATGGGAACATTCTGTGAAGTGATATTTCCGTATAAGCTAACAATGGACTCACCTTTTGCTAAGAAGCATATTCAATAGGATTGTAACTGTATTGTTGCAAACCCAGTGAAAAAGCGCCTGGGAATGGGCAGATTGTGAGCAAAGTAAGAGTTCCACCCACTTCTGTGGAAGTGACAAAATGGCAATATAATTGAAATTAATTAAATTTGTAAAAAGGATTACTTAATTCTTCCGGATTTGTGTGATTCAATGATCACCCCACAACAGCCAACTATGAGTGACCAATAAGAATCTCATGGACTGATGGAATTGATACGTTAAGGGGTGTAAACCTGAAACATTTTGAGGTATAATTGCCCCATCGGAGGAGGAGTCCGGGGCTGACTGTCATTTCCTTTCCTGCCTGGCATGCTGTCGGACAGACCTTTGATCCCTATTATCTTTTCTATGTCCCTTTTCCATCCACACTGGGTGGACTAGACCTTAATGAACTGAACTATATCTAGCTGCAACCTCGAATCCTATACTTGGCCAGCTGGTAAAGTTGCGCAGGAAAATAACCTTTCAGCTGAGAGGTTGCCTGACTCCGACTGTGGCACATTGTGCTGCAGATCAGACTTGGCCAGATCTAACTGAGGATGAACTTGAAGCGATCAGCTTTGCTTAGGTTTGTATGATTAATAACGGAACCTCAAATTTATCCTGTTTCTCTCTACAGAAAATCTCCAGCTGTCTAAGAATGTTCTGTTTTGTGTTGTGAGGCTACATGTAATAATACTTTTTCATTAAATCTGATTTGAAATGCATTTTCTTGACCTGTCCATGCAATACGAGGCATTAGAGGAATGTTTTCCATGAACTATCTTAATCGATTTTGTCTCCTTCTTATAGTCATGTTTCTTGTCTCAAAGCATTTGCATCGGTGGCTGAGAAAGGTTTTGAATTAGGTTTGAAATAACAATTATTTTATTCCAGGTCCTCATAGAATAATCGTTCAGGTTTTCTAGTATTCTTGCCCCTGTCAGCTCAACAAAAGATCCACCGGAGGACCATGGTTTGTAGAACTCTGAGTAACAATTGACACTATTGTGAGTCTGAGGGCTGATGATGAATATATGAATTGGGTCTAGTTGTTCAAGATTATTATAAGAGTGAAGAGAAATTTTGATAAACTTTGCACTGCATCACAGGTCAGATGAGGAAGAGCCCTATAAAAATTCAGCTGACCCAGGGATTAATATCTGGCAACATCAATTGTTTAGACTTCTTCACATTTTTTACAGTTCTCGCCCATATTTCACTCCCTCACCTTTGTTGTTTTTTCCCTTGTTGGCTCCCTCGGTCTCCCCTCACTGATTTCCTAAGTCCTTCTTGTTTAACCTGTATATTTCACTCTTGCTTTGGACACCTCTTCTGTGTATCTAGGACAACGTGATTTTCGGAGCGTGTAGCTCTTACCTACTTTGGTTCTTGGGCAAATGCTAGGTTTTCATGGGGCTAGTTACAATGCTGCTCCTCATTTCACCAGCTGTGCCTGCGCTGTTTTTTCTGCAAAATCGCTGTTACTTGTGAAACCCTTGTTTAATTCTTACTGGGTGCTGAATCTTCATCTTGACAGATATGTTGTGCTCCATACCTTGCTTCTGTGTTGCTGTGACATACCATAACTCAGAGAGTCCAGTGCTGGTCTTTTAACACCAAGCCTGCTGGAACTAGTGTAGTTTTCTGTCTCTCACTCCTATGCTCCCTTTTTCCTCTCCTGTAGGTTCTCACCACGTTTTGGAGTTATATCCAGGGAGTGGGTTAACCTACTATTAGAAATGGGATTTCTGGTTGGCTCGGGCAAGCGCCTAAGCCAGGCAGAAACCACCACTGTAGTCAGAGCAAGGAAGTTACACACTGAAGATAACCCATGCTCACCCCCTTGGTAGCTTGACACGAGCAGTCAGGCTTGTCCCAGAGGCAATGTGTAAAGCATTTGCGGAACACACACACACAGCAGCAACACACTAGGCACACCACAAAAAAACTACACACAAGATTATATAATAAATAGCTTTTGTATTACTCATAAACACATTAGAACATAATCACAAATGTACACTGTGCCATCTGGCACTTAGGTATCACTTCACTGGGAATTATATACATGACAGGGCCAATTAACCATTAAGACCGATAGTAAACGATAAAACAACCAGTAACTATCGGCAAAGGCACACTTAGCATAAACACATTATGCATCATCACAAATAGGCATAAACACATTATGCATCACATTTAGCAAGGCACTACAGTAACAGTGGTATGGTGCATTCCTCCTCTCAGGGCCTGGCGCTCCACGAGACCGTGTTCCCAAGCGGGAGCCCTGCCTTGACCTCGCCCCTCAATGCCCCCCTAGAGTAAACTTGCCTTTACGAGGCCTTTAAACTGGCCCCTACCCGGCCGCCGATGCAGCCACAACAATGTGCGCAATATAGTAGGGGTGGGGGTACGACTCACCCTGGTCTCCTGAAAAGAATGCCCCCATGTTGCAGCTGCCCGAGACCTGGGGGTACAACTGTATAGGCGAAATAAGCACCAACAGTGCCTTGGGAGCCCCTCCTTCCCGGGGCTCGTCTGAGTGCAACTGATGTCTCAAATAGGCACCTGCAGTGTGTCCTCCCAGTCCCACTCACCGGGGCTGTCCTGGCGGCAGATGCGAGTAGCAGAATGGAGTCAGTCACCGAGGGAGCCCGCGAGGCTCCGGTCCTCCTCTCCTGGGACCCGGTGAACCCGCAAGGCTCCTTCTCCAAATGCCAGCACGTGGGGCTCTCCTCCTCAGGGCGGGGTGCCCTGCCCTCTTCAAGGCACAAGCTTGCCTGACTCCATGCCACCTCCTCTCATGTGACCGCCACCCAGCTGGACTTCCAATTAGAGCCTGCGAGGTCCCGCTCCTTCTGGGCAACACACCGGAGATTATCTCAATATGGAGCGAAGTCTCAGTCGATCCCCTCTCCTATCTGGGCACACGCAAGCCTCCCACTAGCACACGGGGGCCCCACCCTTCTCCAGGCACAATCTTGCCTGACGCGCGGTGGCCACGTCCGCCCTGATTGGTCCGCTGTGCGAGGCACGGCCCGCCTCCTACCAGGCAGCCCTTCTGGCTTCACAGAGCAGCGTCTCCACAACTTCTCGGAATCCGAAAAATAGATCCCAGAAATGCCCACCACATGCTCTTGGCACACAGGCACAGCACCAGGGGCCCAGTAAGGGCAAGGTGCTCCTCGCACTCCAGGGCGGTGCATCGAGCGTAGCACTCACCACGTGCTGCTGCGGGTCGAGCCCACGCCAGGTGCTCAATACCTCAGGACTCCTGCAGAACCCCAGGTCCCAAAAGCTGAGGGGCAGAGCTGGGCACAGGCAGGCCAGCACATAGGGACCCCCAGGAAGCAGCAGCTGGGTCCCACGGCGGCTCCTCCTTGCCCAGCAGTCCTTCCAGTCACACATCTCCAAGCAGGTACCCTTTCATGGGGTCACAAACCCAATATTTATACCACAAGGGTCTTTGTTGTTAGGGCTCTGTGCCCGGTCCAAACTAGTTCTGAGGGGCACTCCAACATTTCTATACAGTGCTCAAACACCTTCATTGTTATATTAGGCTCTGGCCCAAGACACACCACAGGGGGGGGTGAAGCCAGCATTGTACAAGGCATACACAGTCCTATTCAGGGTCAGGGGCTACTCCTCCCACTACCCCAAATGCAGATCTGCCTAATCAGCCTAGTGCTGACTCACCTAGCCCCTCTGGAGCCATTGCACCTCCCCAGTCCCTGTCCCTAAAGAGACAGGCAAGCAATACACATAAAGCAGGCACAAAGACACATAGCACACAGAAATGCCAACTTCTAAAAGTGGCATTTCTAAAATAGTGATAATAAATCACCGAACACCATTACGCAGCATTTATTATTACTATCCCAAACATACCAAACCTGACCACGTTGCTCCTCTCATATCAGGGATTACCACTGAAACACTTATCAGGGATTCCCCAATGCATTCCTATGAGAGGGCAGCTTCACAGCAGTGAGCTACCAAAATGGCTGTTTGTCACTGCCAGGACATGCCACACAATTAAAGCACATGTCCTACCTTTCACCTACATTGCACCCTGCCCATAGGGCTAGCTGGGGCCTACCTTAGGGGTGACTGATATGTAGTAAAAGGGGAGTCACAGACGTGGCACCCACTTTATGTGCCACGTCATCAGCAGCAAACTGTGTGCGCAGGCCATTCAATGGCAGAGGCCTGAGGCAGTTTTGAAAGGCTACTTTGGTGGGTGGCGCAAGCAGCACGGCCAGCCCACCAATAGCATTTAATTTACTGGCCCTGGGTATCTGGGATACCACTTTACAAGAGACTGACAGAAAAATTAAATACGCCAAACAGGTGTTGACCAATCTTACCATGTTTACCACAGAGAGCAAATGCACTTTTTTCACTGGTCAGCAGTGCTAAAGTGCCCAGAGTCCTAAAACCACCAACACCAGGTCAGAAAAAAGGCTAGGAGGAAGGCAAAACGTTCAGGGATGACCCTGCAAAAGGGGCCAAGTCCAACACCTACAAAGGGAGTTGTGGATTGACCTCCCTGTCTGACTACTAGGGTCATGACAATTGATAACATTTGGCAATTCATTGAATAGTAACACTATTATAAAAGCATAGGTGATAACCCATAAAAGTTACTTAAATTCGAAGAATAAACAATCATGAACATGGAAGTGCAGGCAATACAGACAAAGGGCCTGATTTAAAGTTTGAGAGATGGGTACTCCATCACAAAAATACTCAGCCTTATTACAAGTGCATTGTTGATTAATGCACTTTCAATAAGACAATCAGGATATCCATCATGTTTGTGATGAAGTAACCATTTGCGAACCTCTAAAGAAATCCCTAATGTCTCTTATGTCCCTATTATGCAATGCTACAGACCCTTGCTGGCTTGCCAGAAACCAGTTTAGTAGAATATTGACAATGTTCCGACAATGCAGCAGTATGCATTATGCATAGGGCTCCCGGTTTTCTGTTTAAACGGATTTTTACATATAAATACAGACGGAAAACAATTTTTCCTTTGTCTGTATTTATGTGAAAAAATGGCAAAATACTAGTAAATTTTGCTGGGCTGCAATGCTTCAGCCCAGAGTTGCCACGCCCCTGTTCCTTTTGTTGCTGCCCCAGCCCTTCTTTTGAATTCGGCATCTGTTCGGCAAGTGTATTTCTGTGGCCTCAGGGGACAGATTAATGGTGCGCAACACCATTGGGCTCAAAGAGCTACAGACCCCCCCATCGTGTGTGTCAGCCCAGCTGAGACAGCTTCCCGGGCACACACACAGCCACACCCGAGTACTACATAGGTCTTTAAAAGACCATTTATTTGCTAACGAGGCTTTGTTGTGTTTTCTCACCCCCTTCTTAGCTTCCCTGCATCTCCGCTCTGCATATTGCTGTGAGAATCAGCACCCCCCCCCCATGAAATGTTTCGTAGCCCTCTCCCCCGCCCCCCCCCCGAAATTTGGCTCTTGTTGCGCCTCTGTGTCAGGTATTATGTGTCCGCGCTGCTTAGATTTGAAAGCTAGCACAACGCTTCTCGGCAGGACGCAGCACTGTAATGAGTATCATTCCTTCTCGGTAGCAAACGGCTCCTCTGGCATAGAGCATAAGCATACCTCCGTAGTAGACTTCCATTTTGACTAGCCCCACCAGATTTCCAACTGAACCCATTTCCCAAAGTTTTTGAAGTCTAGTACAACACCTTATGATATATTCTGTAAGGTAGTTCAGCGGGATGAGTGCCTGCTCCATAGATAACCAGCAGTGCAACAATCTGAATCGAGACTGGGCGAACAGCATTTGTTATTCTTTGAGGGGGTTGTAACAAGCGTCATCTGAATGTACAGCATAATTTATAATATCGATATATTTTTTTTCACAGCACAAAGGAGGCAAAGCTATTTCAATATAATCACTAGTGCATTATTTTGCTACCCATGTCTATATTGATCAATGATATACAATGATAATTAGAAGCGTCAACCGGGTCGGCATTTTGAAATGCTCCATTATTTTTTTATTCGTATAATTTGATTCACGTTCTCAAACCATTTTTTGCATTCTGCAAACAGCAGGAGACGTTTTAATTCAGCCAGTGAGGCAATATGGTAGTGAACAGGTAGCACTAGGTGAAAGGAATTAAATCATTAATAATAATTGTAATGTATATGATGAAACGCGTGTTTAATGTCCATGCCTATGTCCTGGCATTTTAATTTGTGATTTTTGTGTCCCTCAGCGCTCTGAGTTTGTTCACTACCAGCTGTAAATTACGCCCTCGGCCTCCGCTCTATAAATGGGTAAATCAGCTCTGTCCCATTAGGAAGCTAATTCATGTGACCTATAGAGGTTATCAGACATTCATGTTGTGCATTCGGTTTTATGAGCTCATTTTCTTGTTCTTTGTTTACTGTGAATAATACAGCTCTGCCCACGGGCCTCTAATCATGTTACCGAGTAGGATTATAAGGCCATGGCCATTCTAAATGTCACCTTAAGATATACGGTCATAAAACAGTTACAACGAACAGGTACCAGCATTGTAAATTATGGGCATAATCTATACAGTTACACATTTCACTAGCAGTTGGACGCTGGCTCTTGCTGGCAATTTCAATGTTCTGGGTCTGCAACAACTAGTCCTAGATCCAACTCTTGTAGCTGGACGCACACTTAACCCCATGTCTGTCTGCAGCCTGGTGGCTTATGGTGTCCCTTTTGCATTGTGATTGGTGTGTGTTGAGTTTGTTGCCATTTAGTTTGTTGTCCCTCGGCTCTTGTGTCCGTGTACAAGCAGTTACACATGTGTGTTTGGGGACTGAAATAAATGTGGTAAAATACTAGCTGTAGCGTCGTCTTTTGCTTGTGGCAAAAATAAATGCGGATAAATACAGATGAAAATGGCAAAAAAATAAATACCATAAAACCGGGAGCCCTAATTATGCATTAAAGCCTCATATATGTCTGGTGATACAGCCTTATATAGCTAATAAATTGGCAATAATTCTCATTCAAGTAATTGGTAGACGTTTGATATGTTCATCCTTGTTGGCTCTGTTTTCTGTTGTTGTGGCTATTTGTCCATGTGAAGCAGAAGTTCATCTTCTTCTTTTGTCCCTTGGAAGCAGTTCAAAGTTCCAAACTTCCTATCAGAAGCTTCTATCCATATCAATGATGAATATGCTCATAATATGCCAGGGTGCTCTGTTTCTTCATGAAATTATTCTAACCTTGGTTGTCTAACGAAAGAAAGGGAAACATGCACATCAACTATGCTAAGTCAACCTGCTGTGACATTAATGTTTCTCTGCTGACTTTACCCTTCATATTACAGACCCACCTACACATAATTATTCCCACCAATTAGTATTCTTTTGGACACCAGGTTGGTCCTAGCCCTCAGTTTCTTTGGTAAACTAACTGTTAAACCTGACAGCTTCAGGGTGGTCTTCCCCCAAACATTTTGCCTCCACCCTCATATGTTGCTGAATTTGTTAACTTTTGGACTCTGTGCACTTTAGCAGTGCTAACCAGTGCTAAAGAGCTTGTGCTCACTCCCTAAACATGGTAAAATTGGCTCACACCTGTTTGGAATATTTAATTGACGTATGTCACGACAAGCTCCCTGCATTCTTGTGCCTACCACCAGGGGGCTGAATTGTGGGGATCTCCAGTGTCATAATAATCTTCCAAACCCTCCCCTTCATGCATGTACTGACTTTCAGTCATTTGGATTCTACTTGCAAGTTGATATCCATTCCCAATCCATACTGGGTTTTGTGAAAGCCATCCTGCTCATGCTTGAAGCCAGCCTGCTCATGTTTGACACTCTTTTACCTAGAATTCCCTGCTCACTGCTTCGTCTCCACCCCTGCAGGCCAAGGATGGGTGGAGGAATTCAGCTCACCTGTTCCTGGCTGCTGCTAGCCTGCTCAAACCTGATACATGTGATTACTGTGAGCTCTTTTAAGCCCCAGCTCCCTTCAGGCCAAGGTTGGTCATTGTAGCTGTGATCCTTGTTTCCTGAGCTTTTATTGTTCCTTGATTCCTGAGCTATAGTTAATCCTTGTTCCTTGATTCCTGAGCTATTCCTTGTGCCTGAATTAGCACTGCCTGCAGTGCTACCTTGTTTCCAGAGTTCCTGAGCTATAGTTATTCTTGGTTCCTGATTTGCACTGCTTTGTTTCTGAGCTATGGCTATTTCCTGTTTCCTTGAACTAGCACTGTCTGCAGTGCTACCTTGACTCCTGAGTCTTAGCATTTCTTGCTCCTGAGCTGCAGCAGTTTCCCTTGTTACTGAACTAGCACTGCCTGCAGTGCTGCCTTGGCTTTTGAGCTTTTGTTAAATTCTTGTTCTTTCTCCAGCACAGCCTTCAGTGCTAATTTGTTTTCTTGACTCCATGATCCAGCACTATTCTAGTATACCCTTGTAGCCTTCCCTTCTTTATATCCTTTTCCAGTCCCTGCCTTTCTTCCCATTTCCTTGGTTCCAGTTCCTAGTTTACAGTCTTTATATGCCTACTGTCTTGCTTCTGTTACCTTGTATGTTTGTTACCTGCTTTCTGCCAAGTGTGCCCTGTGATTTCCTTCCATTCCTGTTAAGCACTCCTCCTTGTTAGCTTCTTGTCTATTTTGCTTTTGTTTAATTCTACCCCCCCTTGCTGTTACTGCCTTGCGTGTTCCTGTTTGATCGCCAGGATCCGTGGGCACAGTTGACTACCTAGGTGGTGTTTCTTGTTCACTGTAGGTACTGTCTTTGAGCTACATTTATAACATCACCATAGGTATCAGCTCCACAGACCCTGCCTTTGCATGCATATCCTATTTGTGGGTATTTGCAGTCAGTATCTGTAACAGCAATTGTGGGTGAGGAACTTAATGAGCTTCAGTCTTACTGTGTGGAGCTCCTGAGTGATTTACCCCACACTCCCTTTTATTGTTAATGTTGTTTCATATATATGTCTTGCACATTCGTCCTGGATGTAGTTATTCTGAATGCTAAATCCCCTCATGAGTGCCTGTCCTTTCTGAGTCTTAGCCATCTTGTTTCTTTGTGAAGGCTTCCCCTTCTGGTCTTTTTTCTACTCTGACTTCCTGTGTGATCCCGAGCAGCGCTGTACTCCGTGTTTTGCTTACCTTTTCTAACCAGTCGCTAATCTTTGCCTAAGTCCCTGACTGTGTCCCAGACAGTCCCGGACAGTCCCTGATAGACGTATAGGTCCCTTGTAAAGTGTATACCACATACACATGGCCCGTAAATTAAATAATACTAGTGGGCTTTTAGCACTTATTGTGCCACTCATTTAAGTAGCCTCTTAAAACATGTCAGAGGCCTGCCATTGCAGCTCAAATGCAAATTCGACTTGGCAAAATAACCCCCTTGCTGATCCTTAAACTCTGCCTTTATTACATATTTTACCCCTTAGGTAGGCCCTAGGTAGGCCATAGGGAACTGTGCAGTATACTTAAAAGGTTGGACATGCACTTTTATATTTTACATGTCTTGGGTGTGAAAAACTCCTAAATTCATTTTTCACTACTGCCAGGTCTTCCTCTTATATAGTATAACATTGGGTTGGCATTTTCCTACACTAACTATTTGGTGGCTGCAGCCTGTTACTGAGTCGCATGACTTGGTAGAGTTGGCAGTTTGACTTTGTTTATTCCTCACGAAACAGCCATACAATAGAGGGATTAGGTAATCCTGGATGAGCCATCCCTGGCAGTATGGGGGGAGCAGGTGGGCACACTTGCACTGAATAGGCAGTACTATGCCTTTTCTAGAATCTTCTCCTACTTCAAAGAAGACACCAGATATAAGAATAGGACCCTCAGACTCACTCTTCAGTTGACATTCTGGATTGCAATAGGACTCTCAGAGTACTGCCTGTTGCTTGGCCTGCTGCGTACTTCAGAAGAGTACTTTGCTGCACTTGGAAGGACTGTTCTGCTGCCTACAGACCTGCCTTGACCCATCATATGCCTGCCCAGCTGTTTGAGCCATGTTCCACTTCTTGAGCCCATGACTCCAAGGGCTAGTTAGCTAGCCTCCTAATCGGTGCCTCAGGGATGGAAAAGGCTCCAATCATCTTGAAACTGAACTTGGACCCTGAGCCTGAGTGAGTCCTAACTCCTCAGGTTGTGCCCCTCCAGTCATGGGCCCTCCGTGGTGGTGTTAAAGGTGCCAAGATAGCCAAAATCCAAAACTTGTGATGTGGATATTTTTTGGCTAAAAACTTCTCTGAGAGGAGACCTGGACTGACCTGCTGGTCTATCCACCCATGATGCATCGATTCAATTCAAGATTTGGAACTCCTATGAGATCCACATAAAAGTACATACACATTATTACATAAAAATAATAAAACATAACGAAAACGCATTCCTCGGACCATCATAAATTATCAAAAGCCTGCTTAGTAGGTCTAGATTTTCCCTTGCATAACATTAGTCAATATTGTCAGTTACCCTAATTGGGGAAATAACTAAGGTTTTCAACAATAATACCATTTAACTCATAGGCTGAAACAGAGGCCCAAAAGACCTTTACCAAAGGAGGTAGCATATGTTTAGGACCGTATTAAACAATAACAGCTTCATTTAAATATAGGTTAATTTGCCTCTCCTCAGTGCTTGCTAAACATTTTTCAAACATTTAGGCAACAGCACATAACCGCTTCGACAGAAAATAGCATTTGGAATTAGCAGCAGAAGGATTGAAGTAACAAAGCATATCCTAGAGTGTACAAAGGGCAATAAGTAGCAACCAGTTCATGTACAGAATATAGTCCAAAATTCAGCTTCGGCAGAAAGTTCAATTTAAAATTAGCAGCAAGAGAAATGGAGTAACAGAGCATATCCTAACCTGTGCAGAAAGCAATTCAGTAGCAGCCAGTTCATGTGCAAAATACAATCCAAAATCCCGCTTCATTTGTGTTTTGAAGTTAACAATAAAAGGAAAAGTGGGAGACGAGCACAACATATCCCTATTGTGCACAGAGCAGTAAATAGCAGCCAATAAATGTGCAAAATACAATCTGGCAAAAGATAAAATATTAATACTCCGTAAAAAGGTGACAGGCAAGAGGGTTAAAAGCTCTTTTAAAAGAAAATATAAAAGAATTAAAATATATTCATAAACTCCTTAAAATAATTAAATAGTTTTACACAGACTGCTTCGTTCTTCGGGCAAAAGAGAAAATCACAGGCTGAAGCTACATTATTAACACAATTTTGTAAAAACATTGGCCAAAACCAGTGGCGACGACTCAAAGCCAATGCTAGACAGGCAAACAAGACATAATCCAGGGTCTGAATGCTCAGTTTACAGAGATTACACATTTTTCCATTTTTCCAATCTTGGGACTAGTTTGCTGTTAAGTCGTTTAAAGGTAAAAGATTCATACGACATAAAGTGAGCAATCGTCGAGTTCCATGTTCTAAATTCCATAATAAATATTTTCAGTGAGTTTGTTCTGGCTATTGTCTTTAGTCTCTTTTTAGAATTACAAAATTAAATATCTCTATTATAGCTAATCTTGCCACTTAAGGTTTTTAAAAAAGATTTCCATTCTAATGGTGGGAGGGTAATCACTGATTCTTCTTGTACACAATTTTTTTTTATTGCCAATGAGAAATCACGATAGAAGGAGTAATTACCTGCCATATCACCGAAGATTTCTTGACACATGAAACCTCTTAATGAATCAGGCTCGCTATTTTTAACTGATATCCCCAACGTAAAAAAACCCTAGATAAACCTTGGATATAGGAGCTTATCAAGTCATATTCCAGTCTAATAGCAGCCGATGGAACTAACATGTTAAAATTGCATAGTTTACGTAAAATCTGACCTTCAAACCTATCTAAAAAACTCCAGTCCGTAACAGGGATTGATTCAATGGCATAGAGCACGGTTGGAGGGATTTTTCCTTTAAAAACCATCAGTAGATGTAAAAAAAATGCCTTCTGCCCATAGCACTGTAGAAAATACGTGAACCATTAGTGTGGGTTGCAGCTTTACAGGAGCTATGTTCGATATGAAGTTTGTTCTTTGTACTACCCTCTATTAGTTTCCCTAAATAAAGGTATGAATCTACCACCTCCAGCTTTTCAGGACCAATTTGCCACTGAAAATTACTTGATTTTCTACTTTTGTTACATTTTATAATTAAGATTTTACTTTTAGATACGTTTATCTTGAAGAAATGGTCCACCGTGTAGTTCTGTAGTTATATCAGCTTTCTATTCAGCCCAATAGGTGTTAGGTCCATTACTACTATATCATTTGCATATAGGAGACATGAAAAAGGCTGGCTACTTATCTTTGGTGCATCTCCCTCTGATTGAGCGAAGCAATCGGGTAAATCTGCTATATATAAAGAAAATAGCAACGGTGCTAACAAGCAATCTTGTTTCAAGCCATTTTCTGTAGGGATTACATCTGATAAACCCTGATTTCCTCCCATTAATATCTGGCACCAAGTTTGCGAATGTAGTGCGATAATTAAGGATAGTAGAGGAGAAGGCAGTCCCATTTTTTGCAATTTTCTCCATAGTAATGGTCGATCTACCATATCGAAGGCCTTTGAAAAATCTATGAATGCCATGTATACGTTTGAACTAGGAGAAATTGTGTATTTCTCCTCAATTATTTTCAACATGGAGATATTATCTAGGGTGAAATGAGTTTTCCTAAAACCTGCATGTTCTATAGGGAGAACCTTCTTTTCTGTCACCCATTCCGTGAGGTGATCGAGGATACTACGTGCAAATATTTTCCCCGCCGCATCCAATAAGGCTATTTGCCGGTAATTATCTGGATATGTTCTAGGGCCCTTTTTGTACAGAGGGATTAGAATACTTCCAGACCAGGATGGTGGTGTCTTCCCCTGAGAGTGGCAGAAATTAAACAGTGGAGCTAGATTAGTGGTACACAAAAGTGACTCCTTTTTAATTACCATCATGGGAATTTCATCAGGACCCATTGCTCCTGAGGATTACATTTTTTTAATAGATCCAGCCACATCATTCATTGAGTGTACATAATTTAATACAGGGGTTTTAAAGTGATCGGGTGCTGCGGTGACTGAACTGGTGGAATTCAAATTCGCAGAAAAGAGTTCTGACAGATGAAGTTTCCATTCCCCTTATTTAATGGGAATAGGGAGAGATTTCACTCTTGTGCCACAGCAGTCGGCGATTATTTCCCGATACCTTTTGGAATTATTTTTTGAGGCCGCCTCTTTTATCTGCACCCATACACCATCTTCCATTATTTGTCTTAGGGAGCATTTTTTTCTCGGTCTTTTCCTCTTTAATAGGTTTATTAAATTACTTTGTTCGAATGAAAAATTCAGGAACTGGGCCTCAGTAATTTATTTATTTCCTTATTTATAGTAAGCATTGGATTGAAATGTGAGCTCCGTTTAGCTGGAGCATGTGATAATTTACATGATTTAGCCGGAGAACCTTTATTATGGCAAAAGGCTTAGAGTATATCAGATTGGGTAGAATCACACTCGACCATTACTAAGTGCTGCTGATCTCTTATCAGAGCTGTTAAGTGTGCTTTTAATTTAGCTGTCGCTTGAGTATTCCAGTGAATTCTACCATTTGTTGCATTGAACCCTACTGTGCTGCCTTTAAGGTTCCAGGGGCCTACCTTAGCACAAGTGAATTCAAATTTGGAGCAGATCAACATATGGTCGCTAAAAACATTTCCCTTAACTTACATGTCTATGAGTTTACAAAAGAAATATGCAGAAACAATTAAATAATCTATAATAGATCTCCCAGTTGGCGCCATATGAGTATAATTTGCTGGAATATCCTTTTCTAACCTCCCATTAGCATTTATGAGGTCTAAGCTTCTCAAACCTTCGAGTAATAAGATTCATCTTTTTCCTGTCCTGCTTCTATTCGGAAATTGGGCATTGGGGATGTTTAGAGCTTCGTTTTTTGCGGTATTAGAGAATACCCTTATACTATGAGAAGAGACTTTAGAGTTCAAATCTCCAACTTACATTAGGAACCTGCAGTCTTCAATTTCCAAGGTAGAGGAGGTAAAAACAAATAGATCTTTTAATAGGTAAGAGCATCGGGAGGTAAATATGCATTTACGATCAACAGGAAATTCAAATGATCTTGGACTTCCTTGTGAACTAGCTTAATTGCCTGAATTAGGTTAGAGGCATGAAAAATGTCTTTATATGACAAACTAAGGCTTGTATTTAGCATAATAGCAATTCCTCCTTCAGCATGACCTCTATTCACAGGATGCGCAGGCCGGCTCAGCACTATGTAATCTTCAGTGGACCAGTCCTTTGTGATCCAAGTCTCTTGTAGACATACTATATCAGCACACTGCTCTTTCAAGAATAAGAATTTGTTTTTATTAGTGCTTAAGCCGGCTGCTTTCCAAGATATCACATTAATATCCTTGCTAGGAAGAGTTCCCACATTTTAGGCCTAAGGGTCTATTTGCACCTGCTACCCAACTCCATTTCTTATCTTCCTCCTCTGCAGAAAGTACACACTGGGTATTTTTCTCTGTGAGAAGCGAGACCCTTCTGCCTTCTTTACCAAGGAAGACCTGTAATATACTTTCTCTCTCTGAGAAAGGTTTGCCCCTTGTGGTGGTTTCTAGATCGATGTTAGACTGCTTATTTTGGACCACTTTTTTTAAGGCTAGCTCCTCTTCTGGCATTAAAACATCAATGCCACAACAACATAGTTTATCACTGTGTGACATTATCAGGTGGGAGATAGCTTTGGATGCAAATGTTACTCTTGCGCCCCTAAGATTATTGTATTTTTGAACCTCAACCAGAGCGATGTCATTGCTTTCGATCATTTGAAGGCCTGGGATTTCAGCACAGCAACCCAACAGAAAGGTTCTATTCATAAATGGTTCATGGTAAAAAATAAACGAAAAATCCAGGATAAAAGGGGCAAGATGTGAGTTATTGACTAGGCTAGTTACCTCGGAAATATTTTCATAAGGATTATAAATGACATTATTACCTAAGGAAGAAGCAAATAGAGAAGCATTAGGGTTCAAGATACTCTGAGCAGTAGGGGGAATGCTTATATCTAATACCAATGCATCTTGGGTAGATTTAATTGGTGCACTTAAGTTCAAAAGAGAACAACAAGGTCCCAATAGATTGAACTCTGTTTGACCACCTTCCTTCTTCAAAATGTTTGATTCTAGGATTGATGGTATATTATGGATTAGGTTAGGGTCGAAGAGTAGCCGGTTTATCCTTTTTTTATTTGTCCTTCGGCGTTTTTCCCTTTTTTCCTTCTTCTTTTTCTTACAAATGTTGTTACTTTTATTCTTAATAACCTTTTCCTTAATGGGTGAGCAAGCAACTTTTAGTCCTTCCTCTATAGGCTGCTCAGGAGATTTTACACTTGTTTTTAGGAAGATAGGGAAAACCTTTTGAATTGTACTTGAATTAGTATTTTCCGTCTTAGCTTGCAGGCGGGAAGTAGGTACAGCCACTGTCGCTAAAGACTCAGGATCGAAGAGCTGCTGTAGAGCAAGGGAGTGTAATTTGTCAAGTATATCTTCATTTTCTTTCAATTTGGTTTTATTTTTCCTACTAGAGAAAGGTTTACCAGCCTGAATGCCAAAATCTCGCCCTTTAGCGTGTGGCAGAGAGTCTGTTTGAGTAGGACAAAGCTTTTGGAGTTACCCTCCAAAAGTAGAGGAGGAGAAGGCCCCTTCCTTAGATTAGGCATACGGGAGGGAAGTAGGCAGGCTTTACCAGGCGATGATTTTTGTTCAGAGGCTATGAACTTTGTCAGGGCCAAAAGAGAATCCAGAATAAAGTCCGAGTTACTTTCTGATTTCTCCATTAAGGCTAAGATAGACGACAGCACTCTTTCCAGGCAAAGTAATGATTCTGACATTAGCATTTTTGACTCTGGATTATTAATTAAGGGGAGAAAATTCAGGGATAGATCAGGAGTACATGAGCCCCGTGAATCTAATAAGCTTGTTCCGCTGGGTGTACTCCTGAACAGTTGCATTTTGCTATTAACGTCTTTAGTATGTAACTGATGTGTTCGTATGTCTGCTTTCAGCTTCTTCTGGAGCAAGCAAAAGAGATGCTGTCCACACTTTGTGGGACCAGCTTGAGAGCCATTGGGAGTCAGAAGGTCAAGCCACTGAAAAACGAGGGACCCACTTCCAATGAGGGTAATGGGCTGGCCATGAGGCTACTGCCACATTAGAAATGGAGGCCTCTGACACAGGCCAGTCCCTACTGGTGGTGGCTAAAAGAGCACAGGTCACAGCATCTGTTCCCTTGGTCATAACCACCACTACCAAAAGCACCACCCTAACTCCTGTCTCCCACGGTACAAAGTCAGCACCCAATCAGTAAATGTACTGGGGTCTTCGTCTCCCCATCTCACAACCCAACAGTACTTGTGTCAGAGGAGGCGTGTTGAAGCACTTCCTTCAGAGGACAGGAGACAAAGGAAATTAATGGACAGCAAGGACATTCCATGAACAAGACATGAATGGAGGAGAAACGCTTCTACCAAACCTTGTTCTGACCAGCAATTCCTGTGAGTACTATCAGTCCACTGAAGCGAATTTTACACTGCAATATTTCTAATTAACACAAGGGTGAAGTGGCTTCTCTAACAGACATGTGCGCTGTCCCACCACAGTGAGGGACGAGGCAAAAGATGAGCCCCAGTAGAAATTCTGACTAAAAGACCCCAACCTGGTGCAATCTTTGTCAGCATGGGTGAGTAATTACATGAAAATCCTCGGAAAGCACCAGAGACCACATGGGTAATAAGGCACAAGAGAGTACCCATTATATGCCCCCTAGAGGTAAAACAAAGCTGACTCACCATTTTCTACCTCAGTACTTTACGAAAAGCGCACTTGTGTAGGCAGTATCTGTAAATATAAAGACATCACTGGTAATGTCAAGGCTGGCGCTAGGAGACAATATAAGGATTTGCAAGCCCGAGAGGCATGTGCTGTGCTGCAGTCTCTCGACACAACAAAAAAGGAAGGAAGAGCAATGTAGTTGTTTCACGAAGAAGTAGGAGCGCAGTGTCTTGAAAGCCTACGATGTCACAAGTTGAGATAAGGGTGGGCAAACCAGAGTTAGGTGGCTCCAAGCACGGCATGTCCAGGTAAATACTTTATTGTGAAGCAATCCACACAGGAGGAGACTGGTACAGTAAGTACCTGAACGAAACCGTAAAACTCTAAAACAAAACCAGGACTCATAAATGAATAAATAAATAAATACAAGGAGAAAAATACGAAAAAAAGCTGATCAGTATAATATTTACAACCCCCATTACAGGGAAAACAATGAGTGAAACCTCACTTGTCTTTGTTAACTGGTTCAACATTGCACATTTAATAAGTTCTCAGATGAAGTTTCTATTCAACTCAAAACATTTGAATGGTGTCAGTTTGAATCCCTCATACACAGATAAATGAGAAATAACTGCATCCCTGAAGAAATTGAATCGATGACACACATCAATCCTCTTGCATTTGTCACCCCGAGTTGGACGGGTATGCCCAGACGTGGGTCCCGTGCTCTCCACACCACTGGAATAAAGCTATCCTGGCTAATGAGGAGAGAAACCCCGAAACCGGTCCTAGGATGCTTGTTTCCAGCCCAGGAAGGACCTGGCTTGGCGGTTCGGGCTGGACTGTTCCCATTGGGCACAGGGTCAAGACTTATTTGCATATGGCTGAGTTCATACTGGAATAGCATGGCGAGCAAAAAAACGATGGATTTAGGCCTAGCTCTCTGTACTGGGGTGAATGTATGACATTGTTCTGCATTCTGTCCATCAATTGCTGTTTTTGCATTTGTCACCCCGAGTGGTACGAATATGCCCAGATGTGCGTCCCGTGCTCTCCATGCATTCGGAATAAAGCTATCCTGGCTGACGAGGGGTGAAATCCTGAAACTGGTCCTAGGATGCTTGTTTCCTGTCCAGGGAGGACCTGCATTGGCAGTTCGGGCTGGACTGTTCCCATTGGACGCAGGGTCGAGACTGATTTGCATATGGCTGGGTTCAAACTGGAATGGCATGGGGAGCAAAGAAACAATGGGTTTAGGCCCAGATCTCTGTACTGGGGTGAATGTATGACATTGTTCTGCATTCCGTCCATCAATTGTTCTTTTTGCATTTGTCACCTCAAGTCGGATGGCTATGCCCAGATGTGGGTCCCGTGCTCTCCATGCCACTGGAATACAGCTATCCTGGCTGATGAGGGGTGAAACCCCGAAACCGGTCCGAGGATTCTTGTTTCCAATTCAGGGAGCACCTGGTCTGGCAGTTCGGGCTGGACTGTTCCCATTGGGTGCAGGGTCAAGACTGATTTGCATATGGCTTGTTTCAAACTGAAATGGCATGGGGAGCAAAAAAATGATAGATTTCGGCCCAGCTCTCTGTACTGGGGTGAATGTATGACATTGTTCTGCATTCTGTCCATCAATAATTTTTTTTGCATTTTTCAACCGAGTGGAGCGGGTATGCCGAGACGTGGGTCCCCTGCTCACCATGCCACTGGAATAAATGTATCCTGGCAGATGAGGGGTGAAACCCCGAAACCGGTCCTAGGATGCTTGTTTCCAGTCAATGGAGGACCTGGCCTGGCAGTTCGGGCTGGACTGTTCCCACTGGGTGCAGGGTTAAGACTGATTTGCATATGGCTGGGTTCAAACTGGAATGGCATGGGGAGCAAAAAAACGCTGGATTTAGGCCCAGATCTTTGTACTGGGGTGAATGTATCACATTGCTCTCCATTCTGTCCATCAATTGTTCTTTTTTCATTTGTCACCCCGAGTGGGGCGGGTATGCCCACACGTGGGTCTCGTGCTCTACATGCCACTGGAATAAAGCTATCCTGGCTTATGAGGGGTGAAACACAGAAACCGGTCCTAGGATGCTTGTTTCCAGTCCATGGAGGAACTGGCCTGGCAGTTTGGGCTGGACTGTTCCCAGTGGGCACAGGGTCAAGACTGATCTGCATATGGCTGGGTTCAAACTGGAATGGCATGGGGAGCAAAAAACAATGGATGTAGGCCCAGATCTCTGTACTGGTGGTGAATGTATGGCATTGTTCTACATTCTGTCCATCAATTGTTCTTTTTACACATCAATGATCAAGCAGAAGCTCAAACAAAGAAAATTGAAGCAGGTAAAGCATAGAAATGTGAGCTAGCATTCTGTTTACAAAATGATATAATGAAAGTTATCAGTGTGGGCAGCTGTACCCTCTCAGTGGCACGCGGCTGAAATGGGGCAGCAATGATGAATATGTGGCAAAGACAATCACATTGTGAAGATGTACAAAGGATCCTGAAAACTGAAGAGCTGACATGGGACACAGTCTGTCCGACTAACCGCACTTGCCAATATACATTGTAGACTCTGTCTTGAAGTATTTTCAAAAAATATTGCTTACAGGATGCCTTATTGAAGTTCCCACGATTCCACGGTTTCTAAGGAACTTTAGTCAGACAACCTTTGCCCTGATGAGACCCGAAGACTAGCTACAGGTCAAATCATCAAAATCCTCTCCCTAAGTTGCTTTCAAAACATGTTATGGTTCGCCATGGGTACTATATATGAACTGACAGGATGTCCGCTTATATTTGTTTGATATAAAATCATATGCAACCTTGGAATCTGTTCACTGTCTTGTTCTTTGTTGTTGTTTACTTGATAATTCACTGTCTGAGCACTGCATCATCTACACTAATTTCAATACATGCTGAACTATATATTGTCCTAATACTAAAAATGTTAAAATCATCATTTTATTATCATTTTTTTATTTTGTGGAGTTTTATATAGCACAAACTAGACCCAAAGGTATCAGAGTGCTTTACATGAGCAACAGTTACGTTACAGACCAATACATTAATTTTTGTTAGGTGTGGCGAGATTATGGGCCAAATATACAACCAACCAATTTGCAACTCGCAAATTGCATTGCATTTGCGACTCGCAAATTGGGATGTATAACTGTGTCTCAGACACTGTTAGTGATTCCTAATGGGGTCGCAAATTGCATGCCTCATGAATAATAATGAGGCTGTCGCAATTTGCGACCCCATTAGGAATGACTAGCACTGACAGGGAAGGTGGCCTGCTGGGGTCAGCAGACCAACATGCCTGAGACTGCTTTTAAATAAAGCAGTCTTTTTTGTAAAAGCAGCCCATTTTACTTAACCCCTTCTGTGCCACGCCCTTTCCCCCTCCTGTGCCGGGCGTTTCATTAGTGGGCGGGTTTCATGACGAGATAGTCTCGTCATGGGCACAGCGCGACCGTGCTCCATGACGAGACTATCTCGTCATGGGCACAGAAGAGGTTAAAGGAAAACAGGATGCATTTAAAAAAGAAAAATGAAAATATTCAGTTTAATTGTTTGAGGGCAGACAGTGGTCCCTAGGACCACTACCTGCTCTAAACATATTTTCTCACATACTCACAAAGGGGAAGGGGTCTCCTGGGGGCCCCTTCCTGTTTGCTAGTGGTTTACCTCCTACTTGAAGTAGGTGGTAAACTGCGAGAGGTTTGCGTACGCAAATGTGCAAAACAATTGTACATGGCATGGTGACTCGCTATTAGGAAGGGATGCCCCTTCCTAATAGCAGGAGTCGCAAATGATATTTTGCGAGTCAGGGACTCGCAAAGTAACATTTGTACATGCCATTACCCTTTTTTTACCGTCGCAAACAGGAGGATCTCCCGTTTGCGGACACAAAAAAGGGTTATACATCTGGCCCTAAGTGATTTGCTCAGAATCACACAATGTTGATCGTCTCTGCCGAGACTCAAACCCGGTTCCCCCAGCTCCGAGGTCGATCACCCTAGCCGTTTGGCCACATTCTCTCCCCATCATGCATGATAGTGTTCTGTATCCTTTTTCAATAACATTGATTAAGATACAAGTTACAAATTGAGTCTGCACACTTCCAAAGCAAGTAGAAGTGTTGGTGAATGAGTCCCACATAACATTTGTTTGGCTTATTACTGTTGCTCTGGTTCTCGTGGACAATCAGAGTGGTCCTTGTGTGTATACATAAGTTCCCTAAAAAGCACTTCAAAAACTAATCAAGACTTTACGCATGCTTTTTTGCTGCACAGGGTACTCTGTGACAATGCGGCTATATTTCGTCCAACATTATCTGCAATGTGGGGACTATAACACACTTGTCAATTGGTGAACAGAAATCCTACCACATTCTGACGGCGTATAAAGGTGTCAAGCAGGCCATAAGCAAGTCCATGATTTCCTCAAGTAGAGGAACACAAATTCTACGGCTTGCCTATTGAAGTAGTGGCCCATGGAAGGTAGACATACATGCACAGTCAATGAAAGACCTTATGGCAGCTCCACCTCAGTCTATTTCTCAATACTTAACTTTTGTATGGTACAACATAAAGCAAGTAGGAAAACACAGGGCTGACTGAAGTGGGCACTGGGGACAGTAAACATGACTGTTATGCCTCTTTCCTTGCTTAGAGCAAACTCTACAACGACAACAAGGTTGAGTCTTTTTAGGTGTTCAGGGATTTCGATCAGCAAATTATCGATCCTGCAGCCTTGCCACTTCCTCCAGAGCATATAAACTTGAGGTTGCTGCTTCTGTAGCAGTAATACTTCCAATGATGTTCAATTGAAAGTTAAGGGAAGATATGAGTGTTCCTGTTTTGGTCTGGCGATAAACAACATATGCATTGTATGTTGCCATCTAGAAAATGTGGGTAACCGCTTCTTATTCCAATTGCAAATTTTGAAGTTCGCTTAATATGGCCAAAGAATCTGGTCCTTCGTATCCATTCCGCCCATGTGCTCGAAATCAAGTATACAAGTGGGCTTGTGAACTTTGGCCATCTTTCCCCAAACCATGATGTAAGTGCTCTCATCATGAATTGTAGTGAGCATATTCACATGACGCCTATCAGAGAACTTGACTGTGAGCAGATCGATAGAATGCAATGCAGTGCTCTGAATTCTTTGGAGCTTCTTATAAACAAACGCCTGTGGGAATCTTTGCAGTGACAACAAACTGTACCACATGCCACAGTGCCAGCTTTTTACTGCTCCTCTATAGTGGTTGTCCACATAAAGTTTATAAACTTTTGAGTTAGAGTGGCTGGACAAGCTCCCATACTGTGACTCCTAGCATGGGAGGGCAACATACAGGGTTTCGAGTGGAGTCATTCCCTGTATGCACTCTAAATCTGTACACATAGCCAGTAGAGCTCTCATACAGCATGTACAACTTGATGCTATAGCAAGCTCTTTTGCTTGAATATACTGCCTGAACAGTAGCTGCTCTTTGTACAGGATCAAGGACTCATAAATCGCTATATTCCCAGGAGTATAAATCTCTGGAAACCTGGCAGACAAATGTTCCATGACAGGCTGGATTTTGAAGAACCTGACATGGTCTGGATGATCCTGAGGCAATGAAGCAGAATTGTTATTGAAATGCAGATTACACTGCAATAGCATGTTTGGTTTGTGCACTGTCCCATTTTGAGTGTAAGGCCCAAAAATATCTTCAACTCCTCAAGTAAAGTGGGAGCCCACTGTGCTGCCCAAGGAGGAGGCCCCACAGCGCCTCCATGCTCCCGCAGAAATTGTTAAACATGCAAATTTGTTTGCTGCCCAATTTGCTCAAGGAAGTCAACACCCAAAAGGAGATGGGCATAGTCAATTGGCAAAAATTGGCTGTATCGACTTTACATCCAACATTGCCAGTGAAAGGCGGAATTTGGGGCTGAACTTAATTGGAAAATGTATACAAGAACCAGAGCACCCCTTATGTTCCATGTGAACAGAGGAATCAAGTTATCCTTGGCAAGCATTCACATGGAACTCATTCTTACAAATCTATTCTTTCACAGATCATTCTGTGGGTGAATAAACCTGTCAAACAACATGTGTGATTACATCAATAATAATTTAGAACAAGTAATTTTGAAAAAGTTTCCAGCATAGCCAGTATTTATGAACAACTACGGTTCAGCCGAACCGAGTTTATTAGACAAAGGTTATTTAAAAAACAAAACAGATGTCAGTGTTTCTCAAAGTAAAAAGTAAGAGTGAGTTTACACCAGGTGAAAAGACAAACAAATCTGAATTTGAAGACGAGAAAGTGAAGAACAATGTGAACATGTGAGCATATTGATTGCTTTACATCAAAAGACAGCCGTTTTATATTCAATAAAGTTAGAGACATAGGGAATTAACCATTGTATCAGAATTATATGAACCTTGTCTTTGTACATATGTCAATGGCGTTTTGACCCTTGGAAGAATAAAAGGGTCTCATCAGGACTGAAATAGCCTGGGGTTGGCTGAGGTAGTGGAGTTCCGATCTGTAAGGACGAGAACCACCAAGAGTAGCAACAATAGTTATTCTTGAATGATGAATATCTGGGATGGAAATATTTGGAGCCACAGTCCCCTTCTGAGTCCCTTCAATGGTAAGGAGCATCTACATTCGGCTCTCTCTTCAAAAGACACTAGGTCTTGTGTAGGTGGATACATATAGCATTTCAATTGAGCTATCAGCACGTGGGCAACCTTAATAGGCAATATAATGCTCCAAAACAGACCGCCTTACGGTTCTGTGTGCGGCAGCTATACTAAGGGGTGACAAGCAATGATGTTCCTCAGAATCACTGGAAGATGAGTCCTTGAATGAAACTCCAGAAATAACTGGTGACCAGTCAACCTTTTGCAGTCCTTTTCACCGCATGCCAACACATATTTACTATACATGCCACATAAATCTACCATTTGCTGCATAATCTACAGATAGCAGACTTAACTGGCATATTGGTCTATACTATATATCAATATATATATATATATATATATATATATATATATATATATATTTATATATAGATGTGTATTTTATATATATATATATTCACTGAAAAAACCATCGGTTTCACACACGTTATAGTTAGGAATTAGCATTTAAAAAACCTTAGAAATTCAATGAAAAAACCAAAGGTTTCACACATGTTATAGTTAGCTGGACATTTCACTCGTAAAAAACCATTGAAATTCCCCCGTTATAGTTAGTTCAGCTAACTATAACTCGCGCGCCCGCAATGCACTACTGATGACGTCACATATTACATCACTCATGACATGGTCAGTGACATCACTCATGACATCACTGATGACATCTCAAATGACATCACTGATGACATCATCCAGTGAATGTGTGTTTTTCTGAAAATTAAATATGTTTAATATATGTATATCTCAAGGTCGATGGAAGAATAAATGAGTATATAAGTGTCTAAATTGATGATTTGTTTTTGAAAAATTGATTGTATTACTGACTGATTAAGTGTATCTTTTTGAATACATGGCTAAGTGAGTAATGTTTAAATGAGTAAATACCTGTATCAGTCTCTCACTTTGTGTATAAGTGTCTGCATGGGTTGGTGAGTAGCTACATGGGTGTTTATATAGGTTATTATTTGGTTTTTTGAGTCTCAGTATGAGTGTCTGAGTGTCTTCATGGTGCGGTGGGGGGTATTACGTAGTGCATAGATGCATGAATGAGTGACTCACTGTTTGTATGTGTTGAAGACAGCATGTGTGCAGGACTGTATGGGTAGATGAGTGTGTGCATGGGTGTGTTAGTGAGTGAATGACTGTCTCAATAGTGTCTTCATAAGTAACTACATATGTTTTAAACTAGTATATGTGACTATTGGTGTTTATAAGTGAGTATATGTGAGAGTGAGAGATTGGAAGAGTGCCTGTATGAATAAGTATGTGTTTCTATAAGTGATTGTTTAAAAGACTAAGGGGCATATGCATCAACATTAGCATTTGCGATTCCTTATTAGCGAAAAATAAGGAATCGCTAATAAGGAATAGCAAAAGGCTATGCATGTAGGAATCGCTATTCAAATAGCGATTCCTTAACATTCCTTATTACCGAATCGGTAATACCGAATCGGTAATAAGGAATACCTACCCATTCATTCCTATGGGCTTGGAGGCCCATAGGAATGAATGTAAAGCCATTCTGTATTAGCGATTCGGTATTACCAAATCGCTAATAGCTGGAGCACTTTCAAGGGTGCCAGGGTGTCAAAAGGACACCCTGTTGCACCCCTGAAAATGATATGTGCACATATGTTGCACACACACATGCTCTAAGGGCATGTGTGTGCGCAACATGACACTTTGAAAAATGCACAAAAGTGCATTTTTCAAAGTTTTTGCAAATTACCATGCAGTTCATCTTCATGGTAATTTGCTCCCCTTATTAGCGAAATCGCTAATTTTTTAACATTGATGCATTGCATTTAAGGAATCTCACTTTGGGATTCCTTAAATGCAATCGCTATTTAAGGAATCGGTATTTAAGGAATCCCTATTTAAAGAATCGCTTTTTAAGGATTCCTTAAATACCGATTTCTGCTTTTGGGTTGATGCATTGGGATTGGGTATTTTTTACTTAATACCGGGAGCTAATAAGGAATCGGTATTTTACCGACTGGATTTTGGCTTGATGCATAAGGGTGTATGTATGTGTAAGTTTCTGTAAAAGTAAGTGTGGTGGTGTGTGTATAACTGTATATGCAAGTAAATGGATGTTTGATTCTTTATTAGCATGAGTGACTATGTGTGAGTAACTCTATGGATGAGTGGCATTGTGTTACAGGATGTTTAGGTGTATGAGTACATATGATGTGTGAGTACATGTATGAGTGACTGTATAGGACTGTTGGTGGATGAGTGGATGTGTATGTGGATCTTAGAATTACTGAATAGGTTGTTGTAACTGGTATTGGTATGTCCATTTTTTTGAAAATTTCAGTCTCTTTTTTTGAATGTTTGTATCAAAGGTTATATTAGGGTGAGAGGAGGTCTACCACTCTGTCACAAGGATGATGTCATCAGTGATGTCATTTGAGATGTCATCAGTGATGTCATGAGTGATGTCACTGACCATGTCATGAGTGATGTAATATGTGACGTCATCAGTAGTGCATTGCGGGCGCGCGAGTTATAGTTAGCTGAACTAACTATAACGGGGGAATTTCAATGGTTTTTTACGAGTGAAATGTCCAGCTAACTATAACATGTGTGAAACCTTTGGTTTTTTCATTGAATTTCTAAGGTTTTTTAAATGCTAATTCCTAACTATAACGTGTGTGAAACCCATGTTTTTTTCAGTGAATTTGCAAGGTTTTTTAAATGCTAATTCCTAACTATAACGTGAGTGAAACCCATGGTTTTTTCAGTGAATTTGCAAGGTTTTTTAAATGCAAATTTTTTTTTTTTTCTTCTTTTTTTTTTTTACATATTTTTATTTTAATTGTCTATCCTTTTTTAAAGACTATGGTTAAATTTTAAAAATTCTACAATATGTTTTTATTTTACCATCTTTTTTAAATAAACAGGTAAAATTTATTAGTATTACATATTTATTTTTTTTTCCTTTTTTTTTTTTTTATTTTTCTTTTTTACCGTGCGCGCACGGTAAGCGCACGTCTTACTGTAATTACGTTAGATTTCTACGCTGTTTGCGTTCATTTACGCAATTTGCGTAGACGCACGTCACGCGCGCACAGCGCGTAACGCGTACGCTGTACGCGCACGTTACGCGGAAGTGAAGGGGCGTGCCTGTTTTGCGCATGCACGCGTGCGCGTGTCTTTTTTACGCGCATGCGTACTTTTTCCGTAAGCGCACCGTAAGCGCACCGTAAGCGTACGGTGGGTCATGTGATCATGAAACACAACTTTTGATTGGTTGTAACTACTTTCAGTTCTAGAACTCTCCTACACCACACCCATTCCCCTCATTTCTGCTTGTGATCCCTTAGGAGAAGGAGCTGGGTTGTCTTTGTGATACGATGGCAGAACAGCAGAGCCCTTCTGAGAGTGAGGCTAGCAGCACTACCTTGAGGCAGAGAGCGAGGAAACAAAAGACCTCTTTCATATGGGAGTATTTTTCTTTTCCAGAGGGCCAGCAAAAGGTAAATGCACCCTTAGTGACTTGTAAGCTGTGTGGCCGTGTACTTTCAAGAGGGAATCCCGACAGGAAGTATTCCTTCGGGAATCACACCATGTTGAGACACCTTAAGGATGTACACAGAAGGACACATGCTCGACTTACTGAAGGTAACCCTTCAGTAAATCAACCAAGCACATCCACAGCAGCTCAGCCTGGACCATCATCTGCAGTGCCGAGTCCTTCTTCTGCAGGTCAGGTGAGCCCTTCATCTGTGGGGGGAGCATCTCCTTTTTCTTCTCCTCAGGAAATTAACCCTCGGTTTCTGAGGGTTGAAATACGGTGCACCACTTGTCATGATCTAATTTGTTATAGGGAGACCAGTATTTCCCTAGTGAACAATAAAATAGATCAGCACACTTGTCGTACCGTCTAATATTCCCATTCTTTCTTTCCTCTGTCCCTGCATGAACACAACGGCTCTTTTAAGAGCCAACCTAACCTTTCATCTATTTTTATATATGTTTTTAAAACTTTTTTTTTTTTTTTTTTTTACCGTACGCGTACGGTACGCGTAATTATTATTTTTTTTTAAAAAACACTAAAAATCAATTATCACATTACAAGGTCCTTGAGAGACTACAATGAAAAACTGAAAATGTGATTGTGGAGAAGTGGAAAAAAGGGACCATGATATTTTTGACTTACCATACCCACTCAAAAAAATATTTATTCATTTAAATGTTTTTTTAATTGCTTTAAAAATGGTTCTAGTTTTCGAAAATTTTCTATCTCAATCTGAAAAAAAAGAAAAAAGTATTAATATTTAATAAAACATTTTATAATACAGTACACATATTTACATATTTTCCCCAAAAATTTTTTGCCTTTTTTTTGCTGTTTTCAGAATATATTGCATTTCACTATAAATTGTGAAAGCAATTGCATTCATCATTTAACAGCGGGCAAAAAAAAAATTAACAATCTCAAAGATTGTTTTAAAAAAGCCCACAATCTCTTTTTGCATAAACATAACTTTATAGGAATGCATAATATTCTTAAAAAATATCATCTAATATCAATACTTATTTCTTTAAAATACCGTCTGATATTTTTGTTTCAGAAGTATAATCACAAAAATATATCTCACATAACTCCACAATACATCTGGTTCCATTTCCTTTAGGCCAAATAGTAATTTTAAAATTCTTTTTTGATTAAATTTTCAATGTTAATCCAATAAAAATCTAAAGTTTAAATTGTACAGATCTCACCGATTCTCTGTAACATTTTGGTTTCCGAAAGATTTATTAATAATTAAATAAGTCCACAATAGAATTGTTTACCTTTCCGCATGGCCAAATAGTAATTTTAAAAATCTTTTTTGAATAAATTTCCAATGGCAATCCAATAACATTCCAAAATTTAAATTGTGCAGATGTTACCGATTTTTTCAAAATTTTTGGTTTTCCAAAGTTTCATTTAAAATTGAAAAAGTCCACATTACAATTGGTTACCTTTCCATTAGGCCAAATGGTAATTTGTAAAATCATTTTTTTTTTAAATTCCACTGGTAATCCAATAAAATGGTAAAATTGTTTTGTCCAGATGTTGCCAAATCTCTCTAAAATTTAGGTTTCAGGAAGATTAGATAGGAATTTGCTAAATCAAAAGGCAAACGTTGCTTAAAAATCAATTTGGAATCATTACACAGTGTCCAGCCTTTTTCACATTTAAGATAAACTGTGTAATGTCCAGAAGTTACAGTAGGTCCATCATGGAAAATTATTGCAACTGTTACAAAAGTTTTTCCTGAAATTGATAATTGCTGTCCTGTAAACTTCTTTATTAAAGTATCTAATTTTGAACCATCAGCTTTACAGCGTTGCATCATTAAAATTACATACTGTCCGTATTCCTTTAAAATTAACGTTGAAAACATGTCAGATTGACACTCACTGCATTCCATGCTATGATTAGCATCTTTAACTAATTTAGCAAAAGTGACTGTTTTACTTTCTGGCAATGTTAAATAAATAAACCTTTCAGAATCAACATTAGAGCCACATATATTATAACAGTTTTCACAACTATGTTCCCATTTATAAGAGAGACCAAATACATTTTTAATGGGAACCCCTTCTTCTTCCAGTACCTGAAGAAAAAACATCAAGAATTCCTGTGCGTCTTGCTGTACATTTTGAGAAAACTGTGTTCGTCCTGAACATACATCTAAAAGTTTTCTAATTTCAGTAGCACTTTCTATTTGAGTTTTATCATTACTCAGCTTTTGAAAAAGGAGACTCAACTCAGAACAGAATCTTTTTCCCTGATTTACTATTATCTGCTCTTGCACACTTTCCAGATAAAATGCAACATTCAGCACTACATTAGCGTAGCAGTTGACACCAGAGCTATTTTCAAAATGACATCCTACAACCTGTTCTTCATTTTCCTTTTTCTTTTTGCTTGCAATTACATCACTCCTCTTTTTTTTCCTCCTCTCTACATCTTCATTACAGATATTCTCATTTCTCCTTTTACGAGAAACTACACGTTTCTCCAACACAGGATACTGACCTAAATGAGGAGCATAGCTTCTTCTTAATCTATTATACTCCTTTATACAATTTGCATCAGCACTAACTTTTGAGTCATCAAAGTCTATCATGAATAAACCTGATAATGTTTTCACTCGTGACAAAGCAACATATGCCATACCTTCTTTGAACACAGTTGAACCAATGTTCACAAATGCACAATCTACAGTCAATCCTTGAGACTTGTGAATAGTTACAGCATATGCTAGAGAAAACGGAAACTGCTTCCTACGTACATATAAATCTTTCACAAGCATGAAACGAACTGAACAACGACAAATGTCTTTAACTTCTTCTATCTGATCAAATTTTATTTTTAAACATTCAATTCCATCTTTTTTCTGATAATTAATAAAACCCACAACTCTTCCCATAGCTCCATTAACTAAACCTTTTTCAACATCCAAATTTCTCCTTAAAAATACTCTACAGTTCATGCAAACATATAGATTTTTTTCTAATCCAGCTGTTTTGGAAATGTTCTTCTCTAGTGAATCCAATTTTTTTTTCAGTGTGCCTGTTAATGTGACAGTAATTCTTCCATCCTCAATTTTGTCCACTGCTTCCAATTTCCTGATATCTTCCTTTTCCAATTTCAAAAGCTCCTCATTGAATATTGAGCATTCACGTAGAGTTGGCATTAAGCAGATGACACTTTTCTTTTCTGCAATGTTCTTGTATATCTTCTCTGCAACTATTTCTTCCTTTGGAAACAAATTATGTAGCAGCCGACTCTGTAATGCTTTTTTGCCAGCTTCAGTGAGTAGTCCAATTCTGATATCTTTCAGAATACTTCCATATTCTTCATCGTTTGCTTGCCTCATATTAGTAGTAAGTTCCTTGTACTCAAAGAAGGACCAAATATTTGCATTACCGATGCTTCCCAATGACTTCTTTGTGTCTTCATGTGTCACAGTATTAAACACTGGTTGTCCTTTAACTGGAGTAAGTTGCAAAAGATCTCCAAAAACTATGACGTGTTTTCCTCCAAA
This sequence comes from Triturus cristatus, assembly GCF_964204655.1. Classification (NCBI taxonomy): domain Eukaryota; kingdom Metazoa; phylum Chordata; class Amphibia; order Caudata; family Salamandridae; genus Triturus; species Triturus cristatus. The sequence continues at coordinate 478,837,589 of NC_140580.1, forward strand.
TAACACGTCATAGTCTGTCTTCAGAATTTGCTGCATTCTTAAATGCACAAAGGCAAGCATTAAGTTTGATACCATGCTCACCTCATCAATAATGAGAACTTGCATTTTCTTCAATACTCTTGAAACTTCCAAGCATGCTTCTCCAGTTAGCTTGTTGTATTGTATTTTGTTCTCATGCTCCACTGGTAACATTAGCAAACGATGTAAAGTGATTCCTTTTATGTTATATGCTGCTAACCCAGTTGGAGCAGTAACCACACAAGACAAAGTAGAATCCGTTTTTTGCTGTAGGTAGCTTCTGATGACTTTTATAAGGAAACTTTTTCCAGTTCCAGCTTGTCCGCTTACATACATCCTGATTGGATGAAATGATGTGCATGAGCACTCTTTTTTTTCATGTAGAAATCCGTGATCAATTTTGTTTCTGATCTCTTCATAAATTTGTTGCTGCTCTTCGTTCAGTTGTCTTTCCAAATTTTGTAAGTCTATAAATTCTTCTTGAGCTTGATTCATAGCTGTTTCCACTTCATTCATGGCTATTGATGCTTCATTTTCAACGATTGGTTGTCCTAGGGGATCTTGACTGAGTGTTCCTGAACTTTGGCTGTCCTGAGAACTGTCTCTAGCTATTTCTGCTGCAATTGTAGTTTCCTGTTCAATTTCTTCATTTAACATTTGCAGATAAGTTGAGAATGTACTGCATTGTATGCTGTCTTTGCAAGCATTAAAAGAATCTTCATAGCTTTGAAATTCTCCCAGTAGTTCATCTTCTGTACGCCATGGTTTAAACAGCTGTAAAAGAGCCAAGTAGTAAAATTCCTTTTTGTCAGTAGTGTCGCAACTCAGCTTCCTGTGATTTATCAAACTTCCTTTTGTTTGCTTGCCCAAATTATTCTTCTTGATTTCGAGTAGAGACTTGCAGAAGTTAACCTATCTGAACATTCGTAGGATCCAATTTCTCAATGCGATAACATCTTCAAACTGAAACTGTACAGCTTCTTACTGACAGTCTTCTCGTGAGAAATCTCTTCCCACATTTCCTTCAATTCTGTTTTTTCTGATTTCATAATGTAAGACGTTACATATCGAGCAACAGCAATGGAATTGTCAGCTACATACTGTATATCCATGTTAGCATTCCACATGGATAAAATGACTGGGTTGTAGTCATTTATATTTTTTGATTCTTCTTTTCTTTTAAGGTTGTAGGTATTCTTAGGTGATTTTCTTGTGATAGTATGTCTCACAGATGACATAAAACTGTTTACTCTTCCATTTGAAAGAACAGGTCTAGGAAATCCAAATCGACATTTAGTGTAGTATTTATCTTTGCTCTTGTATTTCCGTCGACAGTATTTTCCACACCGATGACTTTGGAAACGTAAAACTTGCTCCTTTAACTTTTTATCTTCTGTGCTTTTTGGTATAGCACATGTTGCATATTCTTCAATGTAAGATAACACTGCTTCATCAGCATCTGTTCCAAACTTTGGGGCATCCTTGATCCACAACAGCATATGAATATGAGGAGCACCTCTTGCCTGGTACTCTTTTCTCCAAAAGAAATCCACTACTTCTCCTAGAGGTGGATTTTTTTTATTGCAGATGAACGACATCATAGCCTCAAATCTATGATTGAAATATCTGCAAACATTAACCGGATCCAATGAGCACAGTTCTCCTGCTGTCTTGTATTCGATGTTTTTAATGTTTGAATTTGTCTCTCGTAGAAAATCCAGTAAATCATCCCAAGCGTACTCAGCACAGCTTAGGGTAACGAACCATGTTGGTGTTCCTAAATTCCGTAACATGCATTTTAATTCACCATGACGTCGGTACCAATATTCATTTGTCCCACGCTGACAAGCCATCAGATTGATCAGTTGTGTTTCCAAATGATCATCTCGGTGCTGCACTTTCTCCATAAAATCCTTAGCAGACACATTTTGTAAATGTACTCCACTTTTTAAAATGTGATTTACTGCATAAGACAGTGCAGACAAGTCGCTTTCAAATAAAAGATGGAACAAATAAGGAATACTTTGTCGAAATCTGGGATCTTCAGCATATAGTCTTGTAGTCCGATACTCAGAAGCTGGAATCTGTTCCGGACGTTCATCGTATCGTCCTTCTTTTCCTGTAGGAAACAGCTGGGGAAAACATTGAGTTCCAAGCTCTCCTCCCATACACTCACGGGAGTTCCTTTTGCTTTCTTCATCTGAAACAGATCAATATTGTCTCCCATAACTTCTTTTGAATGAAGAGGATGTATGCTAAAATGTTCATAAATTTCTTCTTCCTTTGACTTGTCCACTTTTTCAACTTGTCCAGTTGGTGTTTTAAACCTCTCAGTAAATCTGAAGGAGGTAATTTACCAGTTTTGGGCTCCATACGTACTATGGTCTGGAACGGATGAACACTTTGAATGAGTATAGACTCATATGTATTTAATTCAGAAAGTTCAGCAGGAATTGCATCCAATTCTAAATTATTATGTACAGCTCTGGTCGGCATTCTATTTTCTTCTAACTTATTATAACAGTATTTACAAATACGCTGAACTTCACCCAATTCAAAACAATTTTCAAGAAATATATATGTGGCACAATCCTTCCACTTATAATTATCTTCATTTTCACTTTTTCTATAGAGATCAACATACCTGGTTTGTTTTCTATAATGAGTTCTGCGGCAACAAATACAAGTAATATTTGGTCTTTCATTAGAGATTATTGCAAATTTTGTTATGTGATCATTAAATGTCTTACTTACAGAGGGTTCTACATTCTCTTCCACTTCTTCCTCATTTACTGTGTCCTTTTCTGCACTGTTTTGTTCAGGACCAAAGTAACAAAACTGAATTTCATCAACAACCGATCCACGGAACAGAGCCCTATTCAATTCATCTAACTTTATTAGGACTTTTAGCAAAATACAACCGTCTCACAAACTTTCTTATTTCAGTATGATGAACAGCCAGCATCCTAAAATGATGGAAAACACTATTACACACTTTTCTAGATAGACAAGCCAGAGAATGACCCTGCAAACCAGTATTCTCTCTCACTCTGCATGGATCCAGACTTTGAAGCACCTTAATCTTCTGTTTTACACTTTTTTTACTATATTCTCTTAGAAACTCACGAAATTTATCAATAGATTCCTGACGCACAGTGCAAATACTACTACAATTCCAAGTGTACACTGGGGCTTTAGGACGTCTCCCCATAGCCTCATCCGCCATCACTTGTACCTCATCTCTTGGAACCATTATCTCCTTCTCCATTATGCAACCATTTTTCACTTCGTAAGCACGACCTCTGGTGTCAACTGCATGCAGCAAACTATTACTTTGAAAATAGCTCTCTTCATTAAAAAAAGGTTCACTACTTGAACTATGCATCCATTTTCCTAAAAACACTTTACAAAAGTTTGTTCTGTTCACTACTCTTTTCCTTTTGCTTTGTGATTTCAGTACATTAACCATTTTATCTAATGTACGCATCCTATTCAAAATTAAAATGAATAGTTTCCTTTTTAATTCTAATGCCTTTGCTGCAATGGCTTCAATTTCTTTTTTTCTCTTATAAAACTTAGCCTTTTGCTTATATTTCTTCACATCCTTTATCAAATTGGACATAACTCTTCTCTGAAACATTTTTCTACGTATCTCTTTAAACGCTGTTTTTCTGTTTAAGTTTATCTTTTTAGTTGCAGAAGGTATATTTTCATTAACTAAATGCTCAATTTTTTCCTCTCCTTTTCTATTGAAAACATTTTTTCCAGTACAGACATTTTGTACATTTTTCCTTTTTTTGAATATGTTCTTTAAAAAATCTTTTGTTTGCTTACCAGAAGATTTTTTCTTTTTCCCAACATGAGCATCTCCAACTAACTTAGGTCCTCCAGTTGTCTTCAAATATAGGTTTTTTTTGTGGTCTTTCTTTACTCTGGATTTTGTAGGCATCTTAAATTTTGTTCACTGCTCTTCAGCAATACCTGAAAAAAACTAAAAAAAAATTCCTTTATTTTATTTAAATATATTACTACATTTTTTATGTTCTTTAGAAATCTTAAAATACTATAAACCCCTTTCCTATAAATGAAAATCACAATAACACCTTCACAAATTAAATTTCTAAAAATAATTCCTGTGTGCACACAAAGTCATGCTTTGAAATTAGGCAGAAAACTGCTTTTTCAGACCAGCACCATGTGTAACCTGGGTGACTGCCTACACTCCAGCAAGGGCAACCAGCCTTAGTGATGCTGTATGTATTTGCATTACTGACTGAAACCTCAAACCCCACTCGCTTGTGAATACTGTGCATGATTCTACAGGGTAAGCAGCTGGGTGTGTGCTAAGAGTCTGCTTCTGCACCAAAAAATGGCTCCCCCTTTCCATCTAATGCAACTGTGAAATCACCAGAGCAATACGCAATAAATCTCTGCCTGTAATTCCTATATGCACACAGAGTCATGTTTTCACATTAGTCACAACACGAAATTTCTTTGCCATTTTGAAAGCACACTTACTACTCTTTTTTTTGGCAAGTGATAAACACTTTTACAGACTGACACATTATGAATCCACTTTTCAGATTCTTAAAAAAGCACATGTCCAAACTGCTTTTTCAGACCAGCACCATGTGTAACCTGGGTGACTGCCTACACTCCAGCAAGGGCAACCAGCCTTAGTGATGCTGAATGTATTTGCATTACTGACTGAAACCTCAAACCCCACTCGCTTGTGAATACTGTGCATGATTCCACAGGGTAAGCAGCTGGGTGTGTGCTAAGAGTCTGCTTCTGCACCAAAAAATGGCTCCCCCTTTCCATCTAATGCAACTGTGAAATCACCAGAGCAATACGCAATAAATCTCTGCCTATAATTCCTCTATGCACACAGAGTCATGTTTTCACATTAGTCACAAAACGAAATTTCTTTGCCAATTTGAAAGCACACTTACTGCTCTTTTTTTTGGCAAGTGATAAACACTTTTACAGACTGACACATTATGAATCCACTTTTCAGATTCTTAAAAAAGCACATGTCCGAACTGCTTTTTCAGACCAGCACCATGTGTAACCTGGGTGACTGCCTACACTCCAGCAAGGGCAACCAGCCTTAGTGATGCTGAATGTATTTGCATTACTGACTGAAACCTCAAACCCCACTCGCTTGTGAATACTGTGCATGATTCCACAGGGTAAGCAGCTGGGTGTGTGCTAAGAGTCTGCTTCTGCACCAAAAAATGGCTCCCCCTTTCCATCCAATGCAACTGTGAAATCACCAGAGCAATACGCAATAAATCTCTGCCTGTAATTCCTATATGCACACAGAGTCATGTTTTCACATTAGTCACAAAACGAAATTTCTTTGCCAATTTGAAAGCACACTTACTACTCTTTTTTTTGGCAAGTGATAAACACTTTTACAGACTGACACATTATGAATCCACTTTTCAGATTCTTAAAAAAGCACATGTCCAAACTGCTTTTTCAGACCAGCACCATGTGTAACCTGGGTGACTGCCTACACTCCAGCAAGGGCAACCAGCCTTAGTGATGCTGAATGTATTTGCATTACTGACTGAAACCTCAAACCCCACTCGCTTGTGAATACTGTGCATGATTCCACAGGGTAAGCAGCTACCTGTGTGCTAAGAGTCTGCTTCTGCACCAAAAAATGTCTCCCCCTTTCCATCTAATGCAACTGTGAAATCACCAGAGCAATACGCAATAAATCTCTGCCTGTAATTCCTATTTGCACACAGAGTCATGTTTTCACATTAGTCACAAAACGAAATTTCTTTGCCAATTTGAAAGCACACTTACTGCTCTTTTTTTTGGCAAGTGATAAACACTTTTACAGACTGACACATTATGAATCCACTTTTCAGATTTTTTACAAAGCACATGTCCAAACTGCTTTTTCAGACCAGCATCATTTGTAACCTGGGTGTCTGCCTACACTCCAGCAAGGGCAACCAGCCTTAGTGATGCTGAATGTATTTGCATTACTGACTGAAACCTCAAACCCCACTCGCTTGTGAATACTGTGCATGATTCCACATGGTAAGCAGCTACCTGTGTGCTAAGAGTCTGCTTCTACACCAAAAAATGTCTCCCCCTTTCCATCTAATGCAACTGTGAAATCACCAAAGCAATACGCAATAAATCTCTGCCTGTAATTCCTATTTGCACACAGAGTCATGTTTTCACATTAGTCACAAAACGAAATTTCTTTGCCAATTTGAAAGCACACTTACTGCTCTTTTTTTTGGCAAGTGATAAACACTTTTACAGACTGACACATTATGAATCCACTTTTCAGATTTTTTACAAAGCACATGTCCAAACTGCTTTTTCAGACCAGCATCATTTGTAACCTGGGTGTCTGCCTACACTCCAGCAAGGGCAACCAGCCTTAGTGATGCTGAATGTATTTGCATTTCTGAGTCCAACCTCAAACCCTTAAACTATTCTTTTATTATACCAGTACACCTTAATTTATTGTGAAAACATAGTCCATATTATTTTACATGTTCCTCACATTTAAATTTCTCCCAAAACAGAAAATAATAAACACAACTTCAACAAAAAGAATTGCATTTCTAATATTCATTTCTTAATTTACCATATACATCCCCTCTCAGACTCTAAACTCACCTTTAAAATTAGTTAGTTGTGAAAGAAATGTGGCACTCAAACAGCAGATTATCAGAGCCAGGATCTCTGTTCTCTACACCTCTCTCCTCTCAGCAGAACCAGATAATGGCAAACTTTCCCTCTCTTTTTCCACACATATACATGTTAGTTTCAAATCTCAGTGCTTGCCCCTTTTTTTCAAATGTAATCACACATTTCTATTGGTTGAAAACCAACCCTTTTCCAAAAGTACCCTTCCCCCAACTTGACTTCTGCCTAGTACCCTTCCCCCAACTTGACTTCTGCCTGCTACCATAGCAACAGCTCATGGAACACTGCTGTGTGGAGTCAGGTCAGAAGTTCGCCAAACAATGTTTCAATTCCACAGAGCAAGAGTGCTTGACTTTTCAAACCTAACAGCAAATCCATAGTACTGTTCTTTGGTAACACATTTTTCTGTACCAATACAAAACATGCTTCTATTAATTTACACATACAGCCTAGTTTTTATTCTAGAATGGTATGAAACAGCCAATCAGTTCTTTTTTTTTTTGAAAAAAATATGTATGCCTCCATTTCCAAACTGTCTTTCTTTTCATATTGCCATTCTACTGAAAGACACCTCCTGAGTGCATCCAGTTCTCCTTTGAAGATGTTCACAGTGTGGATTGTAGGGCACAGCTATGTCTTCTGGAGTGAAAAGTATGCAGAGAAAACAGATATGGTGAGAGACCTTGCTTTGCCAAATGTAGACATTAAATGGATTGGTCAGAGAGGGTTAAAGTGGCACCAATTAATGCCATTGGTGAAATCCTTCATGCACATCCAACACCCTGACCTCATAATAGTGCACTGTGGTGGCAATGACCTAGGCACTTTGACTGGGGTAGGTCTGGAAATGCTTATGAAGGAGACCTTTGCACAACTGTTTTCACTTTTCCCTAAAACTGCCTTTGTGTTTTCTAACATATGCCAAAGGCAAAAATGGAACTGGTCCAATCATTTCTGTCCGCAGGTTGACAAAGCAAGAAAGCACGTCAACAAATCTGTTTCTGCTTTCCTCCGTGACTATGGTATGGGTTCCATTTACCACAACAACTTGCGTTATGACATGCAAGACATTTATAGAGGAGATGGTGTACACTTCAATGATGAAGGGAACAGAGTCTTCCTCTTGAACCTTAGACTCTGCATCGGTACTTACTTGTAGGTACCACAAAAAAATCACTTCATAAACACAACGGCTCTTTTTAGAGCCCCCTAATATCTAAACACTTAAATCTGATTTTCATTTCTTTTTTTTTTTTTTTTTTTACCGTACGCTTACCGTACGCGTACCCCGTGATTTTTTTTAAAATCAATAAATGTTTTCTTTGTACTTTTCTGTCCTTCTTTGACCCCCTTACAAATGTTAGGGGGTCTGTAACTCTCCTCCTTGCCCCCTTTTCTTGTTATCACTCTTTTTTTTCTGAGTGAAACACACGAAATGGCGGCCGCCGCTTCCTGGTTTCGACCGATTCGAATGTTTACTAAGATCTAAGAGCCAATCAGAATCGCGCTCGCGCACGCCACCGTACGCGTACGGTAAGCGTACCGTAAGCGCACCGTAAGCTGGCTCAGATATATATATTGATTTAAAGGCTATTTTCTCAGAATCTACTGAACAGATTTACACCAAACCTACAAAAGGCACTTCCTTGACCTGAGGACTACCTCTCTGCCAAATTTCTAGTAATTCTGTTCAGCCGTTCGGGCTGTAGCCCTGTCTAAAGGTCCTATGGAAAAATGCATGGGAAAAACGCGTTTTGGGACCCCCCTTTTATCTCAGCCCCCGCTTGACGAATCCCCCCGAGACTTTCAGGGAAGGAGCGGAGCGTAGCGCCCCACCTATTTTGAAAAATTCGCGAGGATTCGTCGACCGGCGCCAAAGTTATTCAAAATAGAATGTTGCGGATTTCCTATGGAAACGTGGTCCTAACTATAACTACCTACTGGCGACCGCCAGTAGGTAATATATATATATATATATATATATATATATATATATATATATATATATATATATATATATTCATTTAAAAAACCATAGGTTTCACACACGTTATAGTTAGGAATTAGCATTTAAAAACCCTTATAAATGCACTTAAAAAACCATAGGTTTCACACATGTTATAGTTAGCTGGACATCTCACTCGTAAAAAACCAATGAAATTCCCCCGTTATAGTTAGTTCAGATAACTATAACTTGCGCGACCGCCACTCTATCACAAGGATGATGTCATCAGTGATGTCATGAGTAACTATAACGTGTGTGAAACCTATGGTTTTTTCAGTGAATTTGTACGTTTTTTTAAATGCTAAGTTATGTATGTATTATTATTTTTTTTTATATATTTATTTTTCAATAAACTACGTATTACATTTAAAAAAAATTTTTTTTATGGTTTTTCACCGTGCGCGCACGGTGCGCGCACCCCCGCGATTTAAATTAACATTTTTTTTCTGCCTTCGGGGTCCTTCAGGGACCCCCTGACAAAGGCTAGAGGGTCAGGAACTCTCTACCCTGCCCCCTTTTCACGTTCGCCACCTTCCTTTTCCACTCTCGCACTGAAAACAAACAAAATGGCGTCCGACACTTCCTGATTTCAACCAATTCGAATGTTGACTGACATGTAACAACCAATCAGAATTACGCTCGCGCACGGTGCGCGCACGGTGCGCGGCTATAGATATGTATGTGCTTTTAAATGCAATTTTCTCAGGAACTGCTGAACAGATTGACTCCATATATGCAAAAGGCACATCCCTGACCCGAGGACTACCTCTCTGCCAAATTTCAAGTAATTCTGTTCAGCCGTTCGGGCTGTACCTTCGACTAAAGGTCTTATGGGAAAATGCATTGGGAAAACGCGTTTTGGGACCCCCCTTTTTTCTCGCCCCCCGCTTGACGAATCCCCCCGAGACTTTCAGGGTAGGAGCTGAGCGGAGCGCCCCATTAGTTTTGAAAATTTCGCACTGCTCACCTGCCACCACCGGTGTGTCCAACGACATGCCGGTGCGAGCTCCGACTCCGGGGTGCCTCTCTCAGGGTGGCACAGCAGGTCTCCAGTCTGGGATGGTGTCTTGATACTACGATGGAAGGCATCAGAATGCCCAGGGCATCATCACGGCTGAGCACCTGCTCCGCCCATTTTGGTGCAACTAACTCAGTGTCTGAAAAGGGAGAAATAATATAATGCTGGAAACGTCTTGATGTAAATGAAGGTTTATCTCAAGCTTAATAGAGAACACCGGTTGAGTGCATCCTTCCTTCTTGAAGTACGAACTACCAACTGTTAGTGGTAATTGTGGTTCAAAGAGGAGTTGGTGTGTACGAGAATACACAAGGTTAAATAATAATATGTTATGACAACGTTCACATACACAGGAACAGAGCGCATGCTAGAAGCATAATGTGCGTGTGTAATGCAGTGGCGCAAGCCTGTGTGCATGTACACTTAGTAATCAGCTCACTACAGTGCCCCAAAAGCCAACACCCTGTGTCTGTAGGGCAGCGCTGCCTGCTGGCTCAGGCCTACAGTACGGTCCAGCAGGTCCTTAAAATGAGACAGAGATGTGACTGAATGAGGTCAGAGATCACATCATTATGCACGGCAACATCGCTTGTTCGTACCTGCACACCCAGGCTGATGCACCCCACCTCTCCCGCAGCACCGCGCTCAATTGCAGCCCCTGTGCACCCAGGCCCCACTGCTCACCTGCTGTCATTGTTGTGTGTCCAAACACGACGGCCAGCAGGGTTCACAATTCGAATCGAGTTTTGATTGCGAGGATGGTGTACACCTCATGGATCCCTTTTTTTTATTGCGCATTGTGATATGCGAGGTGGATGCGGCCATATTACCTGAGGCAGTGTGGAAGAACTGGGACATGTGGCGTTGTCGTTATCCTATTTATACGTACGCAAAGTGGTCTGGGCTTGCGTACGCCAGGCCAGCGTAGGGGTGTGAATAATTATTCTGGGGACCTGGGCGTTGTTCAGTTCCTGCCTGGCCAGGAAGTGTACTTATGTGTGTGTCCCTGATGCAGTTTTGACGTCGCACAATCAACAATTTACATTAGTGTAGTAGAGGGCGGCAACTATCGCTAATGAGATACTGTCCAAAAACATTGAAAGGCCAACATCACATGTTGTCAAGCTTGTGGATATGCGCAAACACGCATGTCAATGGTGTGCGGTATTATTGAAAGTGTTGCTATCGTGAAGCGCACACATGTGAATGTGCTCGGATGGAGGGAGGATCAGCAGTGAGGCTACGTCGTACACAGTGATAACGCTCATTACAGTCAAGCAATGCATGTCAAACGTGAATCTGAAAATCTCACATATGACCCACTACTATACTGATAAAGCCTGACAGCAGAGCATACTGCAACACAACTATACACATTACTCTTTCCTGTTTGTCACATGTGATCTAGGATGTGCACTCTGCCCGTGGCTGATGATACCCCTTCGAGCCACCAATACCCAGGCCGAAACGCAGCACAATAATGCGCACACACACACACACCAGGGGCATCGTGTAATACACATTTGTTTTTTGCTGTAACGTTTCAGATGCATGGCCATCACACGTGGAAGGCTACTGTACAGACCATGAATATTGATCAAGATGATAGTTGCATGTTGTGTGTAGTATAAGATATGTGCACACAGCAAAAAACTTTTCAAAAAAGCTCTCTAAGCAGAAGAGGTGTCTCTCATCAAACGCTGTAGAGACAATTATTAAAATGGGTGGGGTCCTCCAATTTATACAATGGGAAATGTTATGAACCAATCAAATGCTTTTTTTTAAGGTCACATGGCAATTGTGCACCGAGTGCGCAAGAAGGCCGCACCCGACGCGGTTTTGAGAAAATATATTTACCATAATCTAAGTTTATTACAGTTAGAAATATATAAATGTTTAAAATATTTTAGATTATCGCTTGCTCTCATATACACTTTAAATTTATTTAGATATAGTTTTGAGACATAAAATAAATGAGGGAATGGCATACCCGGCGCGACACCATACGTCTATGACGTAACACAGGGCCTGGCAGCGTGCACTCGTTGCATACACAGCGCACAGCGGGCACAACCTCATACATACATGACATAACGCGCGGCTTGGTACTGCGTACCTGTCGCATACCAAAGTAGCAGCTGGCGCGACCTCATACGTATATGATGTTACGTGGGACATGGTGCCACGAACCTGTCGGATACGAAATGCGCATCATTTATGAGTTTAGCAATATGGCAGATAGGATTTGCGTGCTGATGGAGCTTGGTACGGGACTCCAGTTTATTCAACAAAAAAAAAAGATATACATATTTTTTTTTGAAGATATAAAACATTACACAATTTTTAAAGTAAAAAAAAAAGGATAATAGAGTTCCAAAATATTACTATAAAAATAGAAAAAAATGTAGGTTTTATAAATATTAAAATATGAAATTACCGTTTAAAAAACATTCAAAGTTCACTGAAAAAAACATAGGTTTTACAGATGTTATAGTTAGGAATTAGCATTTAAAAATCTTGGAAATTCAATAAAAACCATACGTTTCAGGGACGTTATAGTTAGTTGGACATTTGACTCATATAAAACCATTGAAATTCCCCCGTTATAGTTAGTTGAGCCAACTATAACTTGCGCACCCGCTATGCACTGCTGATGTTATGTTATGTTATCTGAATTTATATAGCGCACAGCTGCCTCAGCAAAGAGGCGTCCCGGTGCTGCCAGCATCAGAAAAACGGACTATGAACCGGGACAGGAAGGCGCAAAGAACAGAAAAAAATAGAAGAAAGACTAGGCAGAGGGAAAAAGAAAAGTTTTAATTGCTTTCCTGAAGTCCAACAGACATTCCATTCTGCGGATCTGGAGAGGCAGAGAATTCCATAACTTAGCTTCCAAGCAGCAAAACGAACGACCCCCGGCCCGAAGGTGCTTCACACGGGGAACTCTAACCAGATGCTGCACCGAGGAGCGCAGCTGGCGAGTAGGAACATACGGGGTGAGCAAATTAGTTAACAGGCTGGGCGAGGCAAGCTTCAAGATCTTAAAAGATAGACAGAGCGTCTTAAATTGAATTCGCTTAGCCATAGGTAGCCAATGAAGCCTCCGGATGGCACCAGCAGAGGGGCAGAAACGCGGAAGTCCCAACAAGGCTGTAGCTGCAGCATTCTGAACACGCTGCAACCGCATAACCTCAGCCTGATTAGCCCCCAACAGGAGAGAACTGGCGTAGTCTAATCTAGATAGAATAGCAGATTGAACAATCAGCTGACGCGTAGGTGGATCAAAGATGATCCACCTACCTGTGATGACATCACATATTACATCACTCATGACATGGTCAGTGACATCACTGATGACATCACTGATGACATCTCAAATGACATCACTGACGAAATCACTGATGACATCATCCACGTAATAATCTGATGCACATACTGATGCCCTAATGAACTTTGATACACCCACTCTAAAATACAGACTACTATTTTTGAAACCATACACACAACAATGCCAGATACTACATACCACTGACTATTTCCTAGGTGTACACACACATCCAGTCCCTTATACATGCAGTTACTCATCAATACAGTACTATAATATTCACTCATACACCTATACATACAGTCACACTCTGCCACTCATCCATAGAGTTACTCACACACCTAGTCAGTCATGCAAAGAATCGATCACATACCCGTTTACTCATGTATACAGATATACACACCAACTCCGTCATTTATACACACACCACATCACTTATTTATGCAGATTCTAACACATACTTACTGTCTTATACAATCACTGATACAAGCAGACTCTCATTTTTACATCCACTCTTCAAATAACTTACTCTCATGTATAGTCATTTATATACTCCAACACTCACATATACTGCCTTAAAACATATGTAGTTAGTCACACATATACCACTGAGACATTCATTCACTCACCAACCCACCCATACACACTAACTCACCCATACAGGCCTTCCCATGCACTTTTGAATCATACAACCAGTGAATCACCCACTCAGACATCTATGCACAGAGTTACACACCCTCTCCCCCACCCACACAGACACTCAGGCACCCATACAGATACTCAGACAACAAATCAATAACCCATATAGACACTCATGTAGCTACTCACCAACCCATTCAGTTGCTTACACACCAACTGAGAGACTAATACAGACTTTCACACAGTTTAGTCACTAACCCATGCATTCAGTAAGACACATTCAATCACTCACTTATACAGTCAGTCACACACCTACTAAATAATCCCTTCAGGCACTTGTAAATCCACTCATTCTTCAATACACCTTGGCATAGATATATATGAAAAATATTTAAACTTTACAGAAACACACATTCACTGGATGATGTCATCAGTGATGTCATTTGAGATGTCATCAGTGATGTCACTGACCATGTCATGAGTGATGTAATATGTGACGTCATCAGCAGTGCATTGCGGGCGCGCAAGTTATAGTTAGCTCAACTAACTATAACGGGGGAATTTCTATGGTTTTATATGAGTCAAATGTCCAACTAACTATAACGTCCCAGAAACCTATGGTTTTTTAGTGAATTTCAAAGGTTTTTAAAAAAAATGCTAATTCCTAACTATAACGTCTGTAAAACCTATGTTTTTTCAGTGAATATATATATACATATATATACATATATATATATATATATATATATATATTCACTTAAAAAACCATAGGTTTCACACATGTTATAGTTAGCTGGACATTTCACTCGTAAAAAACCAATGAAATTCCCCCGTTATAGTTAGTGCAGGCAACTATAACTCACGCGACCGCAATCCTCTGCTGATGACGTCAAATATTACATCACTGTATTTAGACACTTATTTACCCATGTCTTCTTCCATTAATCTTTAGCTATACATATATTACAAATATTTATTTTTCAGAAAGACACATATGTCATCAGTGATGTAATATCTGACGTCATCAGCAGAGGATTGCTGTCGCGTGAGTTATAGTTGCCTGCACTAACTATAACGGGGGAATTTCATTGGTTTTTTACGAGTGAAATGTCCAGCTAACTATAACATGTGTGAAACCTATGGTTTTTTCAGTGAATTTGCAAGGTTTTTTAAATGCTAATTCGTAACTATAACGTGTGTGAAACCTATGGTTTTTTCAGTGAATTTGTACGTTTTTTTAAATGCTAAGTTATGTTTTTATTTTATTGTATTTTTTTCAGGTTTTACACCGTGCGCGCACGGTGCACTTCGCGCAGCATGCGTGCTCTGTGGCCACTCGGTGCGCTTCGCGCACCGAGCGCCCACGGTTCGCAGTGCGCGCAGGGTGCGCGCACCTCGCGATTTTTTTTTTTTTAAATTTGTTTTTTTTCTCCCTTGGAGGTCCTTCTGTGACCCCTGACCAAGGCTAGGGGGTCAGGAACTGTCCACTCTGCCCCCTTTTCACGTTCTCCACCTTTGTTTTTCAGCCCCCTCAGACTGCGAGAGACAAAATGGCGGCCGACACTTCCTGGTTTCGACCGATTCGAATGTTTGCCGACATCTAACAACCAATCCGAATTGCGCTCGCGCACGGCAGGGTGCGCGCACAGTGCGCGCACGGTGCACGCGTATAGATATTGATATGCTTTTAAATGCTATTTTCTCAGGAAATACTGAACAGATTTACACCAGACCTGCGAAAGGCACTTCCTTGACCTTATGGCTACCTCTCTGCCAAATTTCAAGTAATTCTGTTCAGCCGTTCGGGCTGTAGCTGTGTCTAAAGGTCCTATGGAAAAATGCATGGGGAAAACGTGTTTTGGGACCCCCCTTTTTTCTCGGCCCCCGTTTGACGAATCACCCCGAGACTTTCAGGGTAGGAGCTGAACGGAGCGCCCCATTAGTTTTGAAAAATTCGTGAGGATTCGTCAACCGGCGCCAAAGTTATTCAAAATAGAATTTTGAGATTTCCTATGGAAACTAGGTTGTAACTATAACTATCTACTGGCGACCGCCAGTAGATAATATATATATATATATATATATATTCACTTAAAAAACCATAGGTTTCACACATGTTATA
Source organism: Triturus cristatus (assembly GCF_964204655.1). NCBI lineage: Eukaryota > Metazoa > Chordata > Amphibia > Caudata > Salamandridae > Triturus > Triturus cristatus. The sequence continues at coordinate 478,853,400 of NC_140580.1, forward strand.
GTTAGCTGGACATTTCACTCGTAAAAAAACAATGAAATTCCCCCGTTATAGTTAGTGCAGGCAACTATAACTCACGCAACCGCAATCCTCTGCTGATGACGTCAGATATTACATCACTGTATTTAGACACTTATTTACCCATGTCTTCTTCCATTAATCTTTAGCTATACATATATTACAAATATTTATTTTTCATAAAGACACATATGTCATCAGTGATGTAATATCTGACGTCATCAGCAGAGGATTGCGGTCGCGTGAGTTATAGTTGCCTGTACTAACTATAACGGGGGAATTTCATTGGTTTTTTACGAGTAAAATGTCCAGCTAACTATAACGTGTGTGAAACCTATGGTTTTTTAAGTGAATTTGCAAGGTTTTTTAAATGCTAATTCGTAACTATAACGTGTGTGAAACCTATGGTTTTTTCAGTGAATATATTAACATATAAATATAATCTGCATATCTATATAAATATAAATTCATGCAAACATATACACATATGCATACTTATGCATGTTATGTACATGAAAGTTTGAAAAACTCTAATACAAGCAAAGCTAAAAAGCCACCTAATTACAAACAATTGCTTTAACTTAAACGAGGGCGAGACCTATTGCATTTTCAATGCTTGTTTACTTTGATTCCATCAAGAAGGCATTCAGATGTGTCCCACATTTTCCATAAATTCTGAATGGTAGCACTCTAGTTCCTCATTAGATCACTGTAGTAAAGCTACTGCTCACCAGGGAAGTCTGCTGCTGGTATTCAAAGTGCATGTTTCAGTCTGCATGTCAGAACTTTTTAATGAAATAGAAGAGGATTTGAGAAGTCAAAATGTGCCCTAAGTTTTCTTTCTCCAGCACTAGTCATAATTTCTATGGCAAAATGAAACCCCTCATTTTTTTCCTTTGCAAATTAAATGTTTTCAATGTTACCACTTTATTCCACTCAAGATGGCTGCAGGTGTGCCATACCTTTGTCATAAGTGAGACTGTTAGCGCTCTAGTTGTTCTTTAAAACACTCTGGGATTTTTGTCATTGGGCTATACTTGGGCTACATCTCGGTGATATTTGTGCTACATTTGGGCTCTTGTGTCTCTGGTGGCCATCTTGGGAGACTTGTTATGAAGTTTCCTAATTTCCTCATTTACTGCAGTCTCCTCAGTAGGCATACTGTCAGTTTTTTTACTTTGATTCAATGAAGAAGGCATTCAGATGTGTCACACATTTGCCATAAATTCAGAATGTTAGCACTCTAGTTGCTCATTAGATCACTGTAGTAAAGCTACTGCTCACCAGGGAAGTCTGCTGCTGGTATTGAAAGTGCATGTTTCAGTCTGCATGTCAGAATTCTTTAATGAAATAGAAGAGGATTTGAGAAGACACTCAAAATGTGCCCTAATTTTTCTTTCTGCAGCACTAATCATACATTCTATGGCAAAATGAACCCTCTCATTTTGTTCCTTTTTAAATTAAATGTTTTAAATGTTACCACTTTATTCCAATCAAGATGGCTTCAGGTGTGCCATACCTTTGTCATAAGTAAGACTGTTAGCGCTCTAGTTGTTCTTTGGAACACTCTGGGAAGCTGCAGTAGAACACAAAGGAATCAACTGACAGTCTCTGCCCTTGTTGGATGTACATGTTTTACTGAGAATGTCAGACTTCATTCTCACATGACTGAGAAAGATAATGTGAATTTACCGAAAATATGCTCTCAGTTTAGCTTATAGATCACCTTCCAAACCTCTGTGGGAAAAGCATGTGAAAATAGTTTTCTCTCACACATGATTCATGATATCCCAGCAGAAGGCTTTTTCACATGGTAAAATCACCTTAGAACATACTACAATTCCTAAAATGAGTATGGTACCATCAACAAATGATTTATAATGTAACTAAAGTCTTAAAACCTTCTATTAACTGCAATGCTTTTTAATGAGGTGCTATCATGTATATTGGTCCCAAGATGGCTGCCAACACTTCTTGGATGAAGTGCTGACAGCCAATCAGATCTCACAATGAGATGTGTGGTTAGGCTCCGCCCAGATATGTATATGATTTTACTTTTGATTCTCTCAGGAACTACTGAACGGATTTACACCATATATGCAAAAGGCACATGCCTGACCTGAGGACTACCTCTTTGCCAAATTTCAAGTAATTCTGTTCAGCCGTTCTGACTGTAGCTGTGTCTAAAGGTCCTATGGAAAAATGCATGGGGAAAACACGTTTTGGGACCCCCCTTTTTTCTCGGCCCCCGCTTGACGAATCACCCCGAGACTTTCAGGGTAGGAGCTGAACAGAGCGCCCCATTAGTTTTGAAAATTTCGCGAGGATTCGTCAACCGGCGCCAAAGTTATTCAAAATAGAATTTTGAGATTTCCTATGGAAACTAGGTTGTAACTATAACTATCTACTGGCGACTGCCAGTAGATAATATATATATATATATATATATATATATATATATATATATATATATATATATATATATATATGCGAGCTCACTCCCTTCTCCTCTACGGTCTCGAAAAAAGCACTCACAGGGGTCTTTGCCTTTTCCAAAATCACTTTAATTCATACAATCCACAGTCAACATGACGCATATATGGCCCAGTAGAAGGTAGAACGCCAAAACGCGTAGTTCTTGATTGTAACTTAGAGGGACTTTGAAATGTCAAATGTTAAAAATAAAAAAGAGAAACTGACCTGAAGTGTGGACCGATGTTTGTTTAAACGTGCCGCCGGATTGGAAGTTCTGGCAAAAGAACATCAATGGATGAATATATATATATGAAAAGAAAGAGTTGCCGCAGTTGGAAGTGCACTCCAGGTAGGCAAACGCTCAAACTCACAAGCAGCTTTCATAGACACGGCTCCTTCGATTTCCGCTGCCTACACGTTTCGGGCCAAACGCCCATCTTCATGGGCAGCATGTGTTCAAATAATGGCAAACAGGAACATCACCAGTAAATTCCCTCATTTATTTCCATGATACACACAGCATTATGGGACTGGTAGTGCAAGTATAACCCCAGTGGGTCGCCGCCGTGATGAACATGGCAAGACTTTTCAGGGAAACAAAGTGTCTCTTTTCCAGCCGCTTGCACCGGTACAACACAGCACGTCCTGCTCCGATCACACTGCTTCACCATATTTGAAATGAAAGAGTTGCCCCCAGTTGGAAGTGCACTCCAGGTAGGTAAACGCTCAAACTCACAAGCAGCTTTCATAGACACGGCCTCTTCGATTTCCGCTGCCTACGCGTTTCGGGCCAAACGCCCTTCTTTATGGGCAGCATGTGTTCAAATAACGGCAAACAGGAACATCACCAGTAAATTCCCTCATTTATTTCCATGATACACACAGCATTATGGGACTGGTAGTGCAAGTATAACCCCAGTGGGTTGCCGTCGTTATGAATATGACAAGTTCTTTTCAGGGAAACAAAGTGTCTCTTTTCCAGCTGCTTGCACCAGTATAACAAAGCACCTCCTGCTCCTATCACACTGCTTCAATAAACAGCAACAGACCCGCTCGCGTCACGCGGTGGTGCTCTTCCATGGCCGGGCCGGCCACCATATTTGAAAAGAAAGAGTTGCCCCCAGATGAAAGTGCACTCCAGGTAGGTAAACGCTCAAACTCACAAGCAGCTTTCATAGACACGGCCCCTTCGATTTCTGCTGCCTACACGTTTCGGGCCAAACGCCCTTCTTCATGGGCAGCATGTGTTCAAATAACGGCAAACAGGAACATCACCAGTAAATTCCTCATTTATTGCCATGATACACACAGCATTATGGGACTGGTAGTGCAAGTATAACCCCAGTGGGTCGCCGCCGTTATGAACATGGCAAGTTCTTTCAGGGAAACAAAGTGTTTCTTTTCCAGCAGCTTGCACCAGTACAACAAAGCACCTCCTGCTCCGATCACACTGCTTCAGTAAACAGCAACAGACCCGCTCGGGTCACGCGGTGGTGCTCTTCCGTGGCTGGGCCGGCCACCATATTTGAAAATAAATAGTTGCCCCCTGTTGGAAGTGCACTCCAGGTAGGTAAACGCTGAAACTCACAAGCAGCTTTCATAGACACAGCCCCTTCGATTTCCGCTGCCTACGCGTTTTCGGGCCAAACGCCCTTCTTCATGGGCAGCATGTGTTCAATTAACGGCAAACAGGAACATCACCAGTAAATTCCCTCATTTATTTTCAAGATACACACAGCATTATGGGACTGGTAGTGCAAGTATAACTCCAGTGGGTCGCCGCAGTTATGAACATGGCAAATTCTTTTCAGGGAGACAAAGTGTCTCTTTTCCAGGCACTTGCACCAGTACAGCAAAGCACCTCCTGCTCCGATCACACTGCTTCAGTAAACAGCAACGGACCCGCTCGGGTCACGCGGTGGTGCTCTTCCGTGGCCGGGCCAGCCACCATATTTGAAAAGAAAGAGTTGCCCCCAGTTGGAAGTGCACTCCAGGTAGGTAAACGCTCAAACTCACAAGCAGCTTTCATAGACACGGCCCCTTCGATTTCCGCTGCCTACGCGTTTTGTTCCAAACACCCTTCTTCATGGGCAGCATGTGTTCAAATAATGGCAAACAGGAACATCACCAGTAAATTCCCTCATTTATTTCCATGAAACACACAGCATTATGGGACTGGTAGTGCAAGTATAACCCCAGTGGGTCGCCGCCGTTATGAACATGGCAAGTTCTTTTCAGGGAAACAAAGTGTCTCTTTTCCAGCCGCTTGCACCAGTACAACAAAGCACCTCCTGCTCCGATCACACTGCTTCAGTAAACAGCAACGGAATCACTCGGGTCACGCGGTGGTGCTCTTCCGTGGCCGGGCCGGCCACCATATTTGAAAAGAAAGAGTTGCTCCCAGTTGGAAGGGCACTCCAGGTAGGTAAACGCTCAAACTCACAAGCAGCTTTCATAGACACGGCCCCTTCGATTTCCGCTGCCTACGGGTTTCGGGCCAAACGCCCTTCTTCATGGGCAGCATTGCTGTTTACTGAAGCAGTGTGGTCGGAGCAGGAGGTGCTTTGCTGTACTGGTGCAAGCGGCTGGAAAAGAGACACTTTGTTTCTCTGAAAAGAACTTGCCATGTTCATAACGGCGGCGATCCCCCGGTATTCCCATCAGGGAATGGATTTCTGGATTGTCACCATATGGACTGAATGTGTCATGCGGTTGGGAAATCATGGTGCGCAAACGGCATGAAAGCCGTAGGAGTTCCCGAGCATACTAGTTCCCATTGGCTTACAACTCACCAATGGCAGTAGTGATTCCACCTTTTATAGCCAACCAGACTCCGTGTTTCATTTTCTGCAATTCCAGCATTTGAAGATGTGATTTTGCCGAGACATGACCATTTCCAGCACTTGAGAAAGGCAATGACGCTGAAACATGTTGTGGAGGGAATAGCTGTGGCAGAATAAAGATTTTATAACAAAAGTGACCCCGTGAGTGCTCCCGATTTTTCTTGGAGGTTGCTGACTAGCAAGCGAGTTTCTGCCCTCGCTGTGGGGGAGAGCACCCGCCCTGAGTTCGGAGCTAGTGGCAGGAAAACGTGAACAATATCTATATATATATGTATATATACATATATATATATATATATGTACGTTTTTTTAAATGCTAAGTTACTTTACGCCATTCGTGGCGTGCGCGCCCACTTTACGCAGTTAGTGCCGTGCATGCACGGTGGGCACGCGGTGCGCTACGCGCACCACGTGCCCACGTTACGCTGCATGGGCCATGTACGCGTGATGCGCTTCGCGCACCGTGCGCACATGGAGGACATATTATGCGCTTCGTTGTGAAAGTGGAACTTGTAAATTTTCAACTTGCAGGGTCCATACAGGACTTGATTGTGTGCTCTCCGCACTACACCTCCCATAATGCACAGTCTCATCTGAGCCTCCCATTGGTGGGTGTGTCATATGGAAAATGGTGAAGTGGGTCAGTGGTTGCGCACACCGCTTCCGTTAAAGCCTCTGAAGAGAAGAATATGGAGCTTCGAAACGCGTCAGGCAAATCCACTACGGAGCGGCTCCTACAAGCGGATCCCCGTCCCTACCTACACCTAAACCAAGCTGCTGGTCGAGTGCTACTTAAAGGTGGACAACTTTTGGAGCAGTATACAACACGCGGCCGTCCAGCCGCGGAGTATGCACCACCCCGTAATTCTTGGGGGTCACGCAAGTAAAACAGCAGCCGTATACAGGATCGAGGACGGGCCCACTTGCAGGGTCCATACAGGACTTGATTGTGTGCTCTCCGCACTACACCTCCCAAAATGCACAGTCTCATCTGAGCCTCCCATTGGTGGGTGTGTCATATGGAAAATGGTGAAGTGGGTCAGTGGTTGCGCACACCGCTTCCGTTAAAGCCTCTGAAGAGAAGCATATGGAGCTTCGAAACGCGTCAGGCAAATCCACAACGGAGCGGCTCCTACAAGCGGATCCCCGTCCCTACCTACACATAAACCAAGCTGCTGGTCGAGTGCTACTTAAAGGTGGACAACTTTTGGAGCAGTATACAACACGCGGCTGTCCAGCCGCGGAGTATGCACCACCCCGTAATTTTTGGGGGTCACGCAAGTGAAACAGCAGCGGTATACAGGATCGAGGACGGGCCCACTTGCAGGGTCCATACAGGACTTGATTGTGTGCTCTCCGCACTACACCTCCCATAATGCACAGTCTCATCTGAGCCTCCCATTGGTAGGTGTGTCATATGGAAAATGGTGAAGTGGGTCAGTGGTTGCGCACACCGCTTCCGTTAAAGCCTCTGAAGAGAAGCATATGGAGCTTCGAAACGCGTCAGGCAAATCCACTACGGAGCGGCTCCTACAAGCGGATCCCCGTCCCTACCTACACATAAACCAAGCTGCTGGTCGAGTGCTACTTAAAGGTGGACAACTTTTGGAGCAGTATATATATATATATATTCACTGAAAAAACCATAGGTTTCAGGGGTGTTATAGTTAGCTGGACTTTTCACTTGTACAAAACCATTGAAATTCCCCCGTTATAGTTAGTTCAGCTAACTATAACTCGCGCGCCCGCAATGCACTGCTGATGACGTCACATATTACATCACTCATGACATGGTCAGTGACATCACTCATGACATCACTGATGACATCTCAAATGACATCACTGATGACATCACTGATGACATCATCCAGTGAATGTGTGTTTTTCTGAAAATTAAATATGTTTTATATATGTATATCTCAAGGTCGATGGAATAATAAATGGGTATATAAGTGTCTAAATGGATGATTTGTTTTTGAAAAATTGATTGTGTAACTGACTGATTAAGTGTATCATAGTGAATACATGGCTTAGTGAGTAATGTTTAAATATGTAAATATCTGTATCAGTCTCTCACTTTGTGTATAAGTGGCTGCATGGGTTGGTGAGCAGCTACATGGGTGTCTATATAGGTTATTAGTTGGTTTTTTGAGTATCAGTCTGAGTGTCTGCATGGTTCGGTGGGGGGTATTACGTAGTGCATAGGTGCATGAATGAGTGACTCACTGTTTGTATGTGTTGAACACAGCATGTGTGCAGGACTGTATGGGTGGATGAGTGTGTGTATGGGTGTGTTAGTGAGTGAATGACTGTCTCAATAGTGTCTTTATGAGTAACTACATATGTTTTAAACTAGTATATGTGACTATTGTTGTATATAAGTGAGTATATGTGAGAGTGAGAGATTGAAAGAGTTCCTGTATGAATAAGTATGTGTTTCTATAAGTGATTGTTTAAAAGACTAAGTATGTGTAAGTTTCTGTAGAAGTAAGTGTGGTGGTGTGTGTATAACTGTATATGCAAGTAAATGGATGTTTGATTCTTTATTAGCATGAGTGACTATGTGTGTGAGTAACTCTATGGATGAGTGGCATTGTGTAACAGGATGTATAGGTGTATGAGTACATATGATGAGTGAGTACATGTATGAGTGACTGTATAGGACTGTTGGTGAATGAGTGGATGTGTATGTGGATCTTAGAATTACTGAAGAGGTTGTTGTAACTGGTATTGGTATGTCCATTGTTTTGAAAATTTTAGTCTCTATTTTTGAATGTGTGTATCAAAGGTTATATTAGGGTGAGAGGAGGTCTGCCACTCTATCACAAGGATGATGTCATCAGTGATGTCATCAGTGATGTCATTTGAGATGTCATCAGTGATGTCATGAGTGATGTCACTGACCATGTCATGAGTGATGTAATATGTGACGTCATCAGCAGTGCATTGCGGGCGCTCGAGTTATAGTTAGCTGAACTAACTATAACGGGGGAATTTCAATGGTTTTGTACAAGTGAAAAGTCCAGCTAACTATAACACCCCTGAAACCTATGGTTTTTTCAGTGAATTTCTGAGGTTTTTTAAATGCTAATTCCTAACTATAACGTGCCTGAAACCTATGGTTTTTTCTGTGACTTTCAAAGGTTTTTTAAATGCTAATTTCTAACTATGCCTACAGAGATAGGACATGTGAAGAAAGAAGAAAAAATGCACAGAAAGAAACAAAAGAAGTGCAGAAAGAAGCAACAGAAGTCCTCAAATACGAAGATAAGTGCAGGAAGAAGGATAACGTGCAGAAAGAACAAAAAGAAGAGCAGAAAGAAGCCTTGTTGCAAAATCATCCTGTACCCTCAACTTTTTCAGACGGATACTGGTGGTAACTGAGTCTGACTAACCAGTCCTAGAGCCAGTGCTATGTTAAAAGACACTTAAAATACAGTGAAAACACCTACATACACTAGGGAACATTATGTGTTGGGGTCCCCCTGTGATTAGCATGACCTCCTCTGTAAGCCCCTAGTATATAATAGGGCATGGGGATTAAAACTACCTCTTAAAACAGGCCACAGGGCGTTTTTGCACACGTTAACTCAGGCCCCGTCCCCTCCATTCACCACTGTGTAAACACGCCCTGTGTCCATTTTTAGTTGGGAGATTAAGTTCATTTGAATCCTGAGGGTCCCTAGGGTCCAACTAGCCCACTAGGTACCTCCAGTAAGTGCCACAGAGCTGCGTTGCAGAGAGGTGTAAAAAGTGGCACGGCCTGGACCACCTCTCTGCAATGCAGCTCAGTGGCGCTTATTGGAAGCACTTGGTGGGCTAGTTAGCCCCCAGGGGCCCTCAGTATTGAAGGGAAATTATATCCCCAATTTAAAACTTGCCATAGTGCGTGTTTGCACACGTCACCTCAGGCCCCGTCCCCTCCCTTCACCACTGTGTAAACGCGCCCTGTGGCTGTTCTAAGTTGAGAGATTAAGTCCCCTTGAATCCTAAGGGTCCCTAGAGTCAAACTAGACCACTAGGTACCTCCAGTAAGGGCCACAGAGCTGCGTTGCAGAGAGGTGTAAAAAGGGGCTTGGCCTCAGAACACCTGGCTGCAGCGCAGCTCCCTGGCGCATACTGGAGATGCCTGTTGGGGGCGCGTTTGCAGAGTGCTGCACGGAGGGGGCATGGCCTCCGGCACGATGCCAGGCTTTTATTTATTTTAGTTTTTTAAGAAGGGGGGCTGTTTGGTTCCCCTTCTTATTCTAATTTATTGGCCCTGATGACCCCATCCCCCAGGGCCAGTCTCCTAATTATATTTTTTTGACCCCAATCCCCAGGGCCGGCCACTGTTTTTTATTATTTTTAAAAAATATATATTTATAGACACACCTAGGACATGCTGGACAAACCGTACGCACCTATCACCATGACGATTTGCGTGATATTCATTAAAAGGCGACTATGCATGCAATGAATTCACGTGGAATGTATTTACACCACTAGTGAAGCTCTGACATGTCTGATGCCCTACCGTGCCTAATCCTGGTAGACACCCTTGTCGTTTATTTATACAAACATGGGTAGCTATTGACGGGCACATTTAATACACATGCACACCAAGCCATTCAAAGGGGATTCGACAAAAATTCGACCAAAACTATGCAAGAAACCCCCCTCACGGTTAATAAAACACACATCCACTGCCGGATGTGTAATACTTTTTATTTTACTCTCTGGAAAGGGGACGAACATCACTTGAGATTCACAGCGTGCTCCTGACAGAGCCCAATGCTGTGTTACACCCACCATTGCCTGCCGAGTGCCACACACCTCTGTGTTGTATTCCACTAGCTAGTGCATATGCTATGACACTCTCTAGCCCATGTGCACTGTAACACCACCCCGTGAATATGTCATGCCACACTTGTCTTCGCACGGGTTATATTGCCCCATCTAACGTGCCTTTCTCGATGCCTATGTTATAACGCACAGTGCTATGCCATACATATTACAATCTGGGATCTATATCTTTGTCACAGTGCATATGCAACGTTACACTCCCCAGCACATATTTTATATTACAACTTTAGAGACTAGTTAGGTTACACAACACTGCCCTGTGCATATTACACTCCAAGGCGCATATCGCATAGCACGCGCTAGTGCCTGTGCTATCTCGCGCTCTCCAATGAATCTGTCATTGCGCACAATGTATTGCATCTTATATTTCACGCCCGGTTCATCTTATATCACACTTTTTGGTGCATAGTTTATACCATACACTATATCTAGTTTTCATTTTCAAACGTGCTCTCAGGACTATGTTCTATATAACACTGTGTTCACCTACCCTTTTCACGGGCATTACATTTTGCGATAGGGGGTGGAGGGTCAGGGGGTGTTTCTGCCAAGTGAGCCCGGAGTCACAGTCACAAACGTCCTCTTCTTCCTGAATAAAAGTGAGATTATGCTGCATACTTGTTCATATTTTAAGTAGTTCGCACAGACACAATGTTTTAAAAACAATAAAGTTCCTATTACCCGCCTTCTCTGAACAGTTAGCTTGCTGCCCCATCCCCTTCCTCCCTATCCTCTGTTGTGTGAATCCATGGACTAGCCTCCTCCCTCCTGCCATGCATGGTCTGATGTGCTGCCACTGCCCTCAATTTAGTATGATGTACCAGTCCACTCCTCCTGCCCTCCATTGCCCAATTCTATGCCCCATCATTGACCTCCTGCTTAAACTCTGTGCTTAGCTTGCTGCCCCTATTCTCCTTCCCCCTGCCCTCCGATGTCTTTGTGCATGCCCCTGCTCCATCCTTTTTGCCCACCATGTCCCATGGACCTGCCACTCCTATCTACTCTGAGTGTTCTGTTGAGCTGCCACTCCCCTCCCACCTGCCTAGCATTGTCAGATGACTGTAACCTGTCCCTGCCACCTCCACCCTGCCTGTCCACATGCCATGCCCCTATCCTCTTCCTCCTGTCCTACATGGTCCATTGTACTGCCACACCCTTCTGCCCTCCCTGGTCTGTTGTGCTGCAACTGCTCCTCCTGCCTGCCCCGTGTGGTCTGTTGTGAGGTCCCTTCCCCTGAACTTTCTTGTCTGTGCACAGGTCCTGACCCTCCCTTCTATCCTCCATCGTCCTTTGTGCATGCCCCTCCACCCTCCTTCTTGCCCATCATAGCCATTGTGCTGCCACTAACCCTCCCACTTGCCATGCATGGTCTTCTGTGCTGCCATGGCCCCTCCCACCTTCCCTGTGTGGTCAGTTAGCTGCCCCTGACCCCCTCCCACCTTCCCTCCATGGTCTGTGTGTATGCCATCACAGTCTCACTGTTGCTCTTCATGGTGTGTCTTGCTTCTAGTTCCCATCCTGCCTGACCTCCATGGCTATCTTGCTGCTCCTGCCCTGCCCCCTTGCCCCCAGCCCTACTCCCTCCCTCCTGGCTTGTCTGTTCCATTGTAATGCCCCTGATCCGTCCCTCCTGCCCTTTATGGTCTGTTATGCTGCAGCTTTCTCTCCTGTCTGTCCATTATGGTCAGCTAGCTACCATTGCCTCTTGCCCCTCTGTTCTCTGTTGTCCATGTGCATGGTCCTGTCCCCTCCCTCTTGCTTTCTATGGATTGTTGTGCTGCACTCCCGTCCTGCATGCCCTGTGTGGTGTATTGTGCTGCTGCAAACCCTGATGCCTGCCCTGCAGGGTCGGTTTGGTGCACCTCTCCATGTCCCTCCTGTCCTCTGTTACACAAGTCCATGTCCCTATCCCATTTCCTTCCATGATCCAATGTACCATACTAGCGAACATTTTGAACTTGGTAAGAGGGAGATTTTGAAAAAAACTGGGGTATTGATTTTCCCCTTTGAGTTACATTGAAAAAGAGGATATTGTAGACAGGAGACAGATCAAATAAAGCCCATTTGAGCTTAAAAATATTGGACGTTTCCTGGCTGAATCGGGTCTGTTGGCATGTATGGTTGTACTACCATTGCCTCTTCCTTCTGCCCACAATGGTCTATTACATTGCCACAGCCTTGAAGGAGGGTAGATTTTGTATCACAGGGGGCCCCTGGCCCGTTCTGTCCACACCTGAAGTATGAGACCCTTGTCCTTGCCCTGCCAGCTGCATTTGTAGGCCGTATTAAATTGACCAGCGGGTCCTGTGTTGCTATATAATTATCCTGAGACATCCTTACCACTCAGCCAGCATAAAACCCCTGTGTAGGCCCTTCTGTTCAATATGTAGGCCTCTTTGTTAAATTGACCATAGCTCTGCAATTTTAGTGTATAGCAGTCTGAAGGCAGGTCTGCGAGGCCTTCTTATCCAAACTAGTAGCCCCCACCCTACCCGAGTGCTCCGTTCTCGGTATCAAAGTTCAACATCCCCCTGAAGCTGTCGACATACAGTAGGCTGCATCCTGGACTGGTACTTGCTTCCTGGGCAGGTTTCCCGCTTTTAAGGAAGAGGCAACCGCAGAGCGTCAAGTTAGGAGAACTGAGGAGATTTTATACATGAATATATTGAATTCCCGTACAATACCCATTATTTTCTGCTTGCTCTATGGAACTTACGATAAGCGATTGGCCTGAGAGACTGACCTTTTCACCCAGTCCATTGTCAGCATTAAGTGGGTAAATGACGAAATGTCTGGTAAAATCTGCAGACGAAGCTTTTGGGTAGCATACGTAGGTAGATGTAGCGTGCAAAGGAGCCCACAAAATGATATAAAAAGGGAGCACCCACAGATATCGACGGACTACCTCGCCGTCTGTATGTAGGTTAACAGGCAGTGCAGGTTTTCCCCAAGAGCTGGGAGCTCTTGTCTTCCTTTGCTTAAAATGTCTTGCTCTGCTTTGCTTGAAGTATCTTATTCTATTTTACCTATATGAAATGTCATGTTATGTTTAACCATTGTTCTCTTTACTTTTGCATTTAAAAGATTTTGTATTGTAATTGCAGGAATGCTTGCTCTAAGAGTAAACGTGAGTGTTCCTAGGTAACATTTTCCTTGGTGTAACTTGTTTCTCATGATGCATTTATAGATGTGTTTTCTCTCTCTCTCTGTCAGTACATTAATTGAGATACAGAGAATATTATGACAGCTGTATGATTATCTGGATTCTGTATTTTGTACTTTATGTCTCTATTCTGCGGTTTCTTTGAAGTTGCATCTTCTCATTAAACTGCCATTGTATTCTGCCTCCAATTCCATGTCTCATATGTCTGTTTTCTTCATTTTTGGAGCAAGCGTTCCTAGGCACCCCGGCTCAAATTAAGGTGCCCCTTTTGTCCCTGACTCACTCTCCTGCTCAGTTCTGTGGTGGCTCCCGGAGATCTGGGGACCGCCCCTAGCTTCCTTGACCCGTAATAGATCTTCCCTCCAACAGCCTCTCTTGCAAGTCCTGTATTGTTGGTTTGTTGCCCCTGCCCCCCTTTCCACTGCCCTCCATAGTCTGTTGTGCTTCCACGGCCCTTCCTGCCTGCTCAGTGTGGTTAAATTGTTGCCTTTGCACCCTCCTACCTGCCTTCAATTTTCAGAGTCCGTGCCCCTGGCCTCTGCCTCTCAACAGTATCCTAATGAACAACTAGATTGCTAACATTCTATATTTATTACAAAAGTGTGGAACGCCTGACATCATCTTGATGTAAACAAAACTGTAATACCTAGAGCATTTCCTTTAGAAATTACATATATGAGAGGGTCTTATTGGTATCAAAATTATGGTTAGTGCTCTAAAAGACTAAAATAAGGACATATTTTCTGAGTTTTCAAATAGCGACAAAGCACTTTTAAATTATTTGTTATCTTTATGTTTTTTTATCCAGTTGACCACTTGATTAAATGTTGCACTTAGGGGAGAGGATGTGGTGTTACTTCCAGAACTGCAGACTTTGCAACTGGGGAACCAGGTTGAAGTTTCTGCTTCAGCTCGACATTCTGTGATTCTGGTCAAATCACTTAGTCTCCCCATGTCTACAACCAAAATGAATTTGTTCTTGTGTGATGTAACCAATGCTCATGTAAAGCACTCCAATACCTGACAAGTCTGCACTATATAACACTGCAAAAACACAAAATAATAAGTGTTTTGCACACTTCTGTCATTGGGCTATATTTGGGCTACATCTGGGTGATTTTGGGCTACATTTGGGCTCTTTTGTCTCCGGTGGCCATCTTGGGAGATTTATTTGTTGTGAAGTTTCCTAATTTCCTCATGTACTGCAGTCTCCTCAGTAGGAAATGCTTTCAGTTTTTTACATTGATTCCATCATGAAGGTATTCAGATATGTCACACATTTGCCATAAATTCTGAATGTTAGCACTCTAGTTGCTCATTAGATCACTGTAGTAAAACTACTGCACCATGGAAGTCTGCTCCTGGTATTAAAAGTGCATGTTTCAGTCTGCATGTCAGAATTTTTTAATGAAATAGAAGAGGATTTGAGAAGTCACTCAAAATGTGCCCTCATTTTCTTTCTTCAGCATTAATCATAATTTCTATGGCAAAATGAACCTCCTCATTGTGTTCCTTTTTAAATTAAATGTTTTAAGTGTTACCAGTTTATTCCAATCAAGATGGCTTCAGGTGTGCCATACTTTTGTCATAATGAAGACAGTAAGCGCTCTAGTTGTTTTTAAGAACATTCTGGGACATTCTGTCATTGGGCTATACTTGGGCTACATCTGGGTGATATTTGGGCTACATTTGGGCTCTTTTGTCTCTGGTGGCCATCTTGGGAGACTTATTTGTTATGAAGTTTCCTAATTTCCTCATTTACTGCAGTCTCCTCAGTAGGAAATACTTTCAGTTTTTTACTTTGATTCCATCAAGAAGGCATTCAGATGTGTCACACATTTGCCATAAATTCAGAATGTTAGCACTCTTTTTGCTCATTAGATCACTGTAGTAAAGCTACTGCTCACCAGGGAAAACTGCTGCTGGTATTGAAAGTGCATGTTTCAGTCTGCATGTCAGAATCTTTTAATGAAATAGAAGAGGATTTGAGAAGTCACTCAAAATGTGCCCTAATTTTTCTTTCTGCAGCACTAATCATACTTTTTATGGAAAAATGAACCCCCTCATTTTGTTCCTTTTTAAATTAAATGTTTTAAGAGTTACCACTTTAATCCAAGCAAGATGGCTTCAGGTGTGCCATACGTTTATCATAAGTAGGACTGTTAGCGCTCTAGTAGTTCTTTGGAACACTCTGGGAAGCTGCAGTAGAACACAAAGGAATCAACTGACAGTCTCTGCCCTTGTTGGATGTACATGTTTTACTGAGAATGTCAGACTTCATTCTCACATGACTGAGAAAGATAATGTGAATTTACAGAAAATAAGCTCTCAGTTTAGCCTATAGATCACCTTCCAAACCTCTGTGGTAAAAGCATGAGAAAATATTTTTCTCTCAATCATGATATCCCAGCAGAAGGCTTTTTCACATGGTGAAATCACCTTAGAACATACCACAATTCCTAAAATGAGTATGGTACCATCAACAAATGATTTATAATGTAACTAAAGTCTTAAAACCTTCTATTAACTGCAATGCTTTTTAATGAGGTGCTATCATGTATATTGGTCCCAAGATGGCTGCCAACACGTCTTGGATGAAGTGCTGACAGCCAATCAGATCTCAGGATGAGATGTGTGGTTAGGCTCCGCCCACATATATATATGCTTTTAAATGCTATTTTCTCAGGAAATACTGAACAGATTTACACCAGACCTGCAAAAGGCACTTCCTTGACCTTATGGCTACCTCTCTGCCAAATTTCAAGTAATTCTGTTCAGCCGTTCGGGCTGTAGCTGTGTCTAAAGGTCCTATGGAAAAATGCATGGGGAAAACGCGTTTTGGGACCCCCCTTTTTTCTCGGCCCCTGCTTGACGAATCCCCCCGAGACTTTCAGGGTAGGAGCGGAGCGTAGCGCCCCACCTATTTTGAAAAGTTCGCGAGGATTCGTCGACCGGCGCCAAAGTTATTCCAAATAGAATGTTGCGTATTTCCTATGGAAACAGGGTCCTAACTATAACTACCTACTGGCGACCGCCAGTAGGTAATATATATAATGTGATAGTGCCTCCAGGAGAAAACACAAACTTAAATTTTTTTTATACTGGCTCCCAAAGGGGGTCGACCTATATAATGAAGGTCGACCCCCTACCAATTAAAAAAAAAAAGAAAATGTAATGTGTGAAACAAAAAGGAAATGTTGTGAGGCCCAAAGGTTCAGACTGTAAACAAGGAGGGCCTAACTTCTGTCATTTGTTTTGTTAAACAAAATATGGTAATTTACATTCCCCTGGGGGCGCAATTGTGCTCTCAGGGGGAAAACACTTATTTTTTGTTATCATCCCTAGGGGAAGGCCTATTACCACAAGGGCCGACCATCCCCCTCCCCAAACCAGCATCCCTAGTGGCCTAGCAGTTTCTTGACAGTGGATCGCTGAGCAACCGCAAACCAAAATCAGGCAACAGTTTCTGGAATTCCTTGTTTGAAAGGGGAGCCTCTCCCCTTCCAAATACAGCCTCCCAAAACTTGGGGCAGCAGTTGTTAACTTTTTTCCCACAGGAGCGAGAGAGAGCACTCCCCTGCTCATTCCTACAACTCTGTTGGGGAATGTGTGACATCAGCATGCCTCTATTGTGTGCTGACATCAGAGATGGCGGGCCGATGGCTGATGCGGAAGCGTTTCCGCATTGCCCCAGTCCTTTTTTTGAAAAAAGAAGTCCTACAGTATGAGCTCCCAGTGTCAGAAAACGGCCAACACCCTCATTGAGAAGGGGGTGTGGCTGTCGGCAATTCGTTGACAGCCGCACGCTAGGGGACAATAATAATAATAATAATAAATAGCTTCTGTTTCCGAACACCAGTGGAAATAGGTAAGTTTATATAGCCCAGTTTGCTCTTGTATGTTGTATTTTGCAATTTTCATAAAGGCAGCATGTCTCTTAGGACTACCCCATCCAAAATGTACAGATTAAGTTATATATTCCACTCAGAGCCTCAGTAGAGTAGCAAGTCCAAACATGTACATATTTCTGAAACATGGTTGTTTCTAAATGTGCAAATGCAGAAGCAACACATCTTTTCAGGGGAGCATGGGAGCTAGCTAGATGAGCCAGGCAAGAACGCTCCTCTAGTGTCTATAACTTAAGAGGTATGATGCAAGATGAGGACTTAGAGTTTTCTTTAGGACTCACCTTCGACTAAGGTTTGGAAGGTTGGCACTTCTTGATGCACAGATGTTTGTGTGTGCAGCAGTGCAGAATTTCTGAAAAGGGCTCCCGTGAAGGTGTGCATCGCCATGGCTGTTTGGAGGGAGCTGGCAGCAGGACATAGCAGGGACTGTCAGACTTCCACTTGGATCCCTCTCGGACAGACTGCAGGGAGTCTCAGCACTCGTTGGTAACTGCATGTGGCTTTGTCTGCTTCTTCAGTGGCAAAGAGTCTCTCCTCAGGAGAAGAGAAAGGCTCTGGCAAGCACATGCATTCAATGAGGAAGGCAGGTGCAGGAAGAAGCAGTGATGAGGGCCTGGGACCAGCCCTCACAAGGCAGAAGAAGAACAGAGGAAAGAGGTTATTGCATTTTGCTGGGGTGGGTGGTCCGTTCAGTGTTATAAGAGGTAAATACTCTCTTAGGAAAGGGAGATCAAAGGAGAATAATCCTGTGAGCTGTTCTCGGTCTATAAAAGTGCCTTCATCTGACATTACTATTTCAACCGGTATGCACGTCACTCAAGCTTCGGAGTCAGTCCTGGCTTTGTTTGTATGCTCCCTTGAGGAAAGTAGTATTAGATCATCTAGACCAATGCCTGGAGAAGTGCGGCAGTTAAAACAATCACTCAGCTATAAATTCAATCCCGTTCAAGATCATATTTTAGGGGCCAGTCCTCAAAGGAGACACATAAGGAAATAGATTCCTTACAAGAACAGGTGGAATTCAGGCAGCAGATCAACACTACCATGGAGTGGGGGCTGAAGGAATGCAAAGTACTAGAAGAACTGAAGAGGACATGGCTAGAGTCCCTGGGGGAATAGATTTCAGGTACTAGTGGAGGAGTGCTTAGAGAGTGCCCGGCAAGAGAGGGGTGCTCAAAATCATAGAGAAGAGCTTAATGTGCCTGAACCCGTGGCTGCATAGAGCAGTGTTGAAGCAATGTTGACTAGGCTAATGGAAGAGGTCAAGTTAAAATTTGCCATTTCAGAGAAAAATCAGAAGGGGATTCAAAGCGCCTGCAAGGTTTTTTTTTTTTTTTTTTTTTTTTTTTTTGAAAACCTTTATTTCGAAATTCAGGACACAGCTATTCAGCCGACAGCCCGAGGGTTCGGCAGCATTGCAAGTTAGATACAGTAATGTGTCCCAGATACAGTACGATGAGTAATGCAAAGGTCCAATTTTAAATAAACACAGAAAAAACACACAACAAACCCCAGCAAGGCAGAAACATTGAAATCCCATGGCGAAAGCCCCCAGGGGAGGCAGGACCCCACTCATCTACTAAGTATAAGACTGTGTGCGGAGGAAGAAGGGGAACAGCAGAGGCCCAGAACGGTTACCAAAACCAAACTGTGCTGGAAGGCAGGTCAGGGGGAAAGCTGTTCCTCGGGAGGTTCCAGGTCCGGGGCAAGACATATTCCCCCCCTGTATTGGTTCCACCGCCCCCAGATGGCATGCCACTTCCGGGGGCGACCTCTAGAGCAGTAGACCGTCTTCTCCCTAAACATGCTCCAATCCATGTTCTCCTTCCACGCGGTCAGTGTAGGGGTTCCTGAGGAGCCCCATAATCGCGCGATATCCCTTTTAGCTACCATGTTACCCAGAGTCACCCATTGGGTCTGCGCCTCATCGAGATCAGTGGGGCCCCAGACGTTCAGGAGGCAGCACCGCGCCTCCGGCTGTACCACAATGCCCGTCACCTCCCCCATAACTGCATGGACTCTCCTCCAGAACTCCACAATGACACCACATTCCCAGATGATGTGCAGGAAAGTACCCACCATACCACATCCCCTTCTGCACAGGCCGTCCTCCGAGAATCCCATGTGGACCAGCCTTGGCCCCGTAACATACACCCGGTGCAGTATTTTAAGCTGCACCAGCCTCAGACGCGACGGGATCGCAACCTCCTTAGGCGAAGAGACCGCTGACTGCCAGTCCTCATTATCCAACTCGAGGCCATCCCTGGTCCACTGTTCTCTCAGCCCCAATAGCAAGTCTGCCCGGACGTTTATCAACTTCTTATATATGAGCGAAATCGTGCTCTCGGGCATATGACCATCAAGGACTCGGTCCTCAAGGGGAGAGGACTCCGGCACCTTCTCACCCTCCACAAGGACTGATCGGAGGGCGTGACGCAGCTGGATATACCTAAAATACTCTGAAGGCCCTAGCTCAAACTCAGTCTGCAACTCCTCGAAGGACTTTACCCTCCCCTTATGCAGCACATCTCCCACCTTGGATATACCTATCAGGTCCCACTTATCAAAGCCCTTCGTGTGCCAGAGTCTTCCCAACCGTTCCGATTCAAACAATGGGGTAGCGAGGGTGAGCCTATCCTTCCAGCCCAGCGAGTCGGTCGCCATCTTCCATACGCGCACCGCCACACCTGTGGGCCCCGTGAGGGACGAGTCTAGGGACCGCGAATACAACGCCCTGTAGTAGTTGCCTCCGCGCAGCAGCCACCTATCCATGGCATATCCAGGGCTAAGGGCAGGGCCGTAAAACCCATGGTTGATCGCGCTCAGCTGCGTGGCCCAATAGTACCGTCGGATGTCTGGGAGCGCAATGCCCCCCTCGTACCATGGGAGCGTCAACTTTGAAATAGCTATTCGCGGCCGCCCATCCCACAGCAACGTCCTTTGGAGGCCTTCGACCTCCCGAAAGTATTTGGCCGGTACCCAGTCCAAGGTGTTCTGGAGGGCGTAGAGGAAGCGGGGAAGGGACATCATTTTGAACAGGGCCGCACGCCCAACAAGGGAGAGCGGCAGCCTCCGCCAACCTTCAACATCTCGCCTCAAGCGTGCCAAGGGGGGGAGCAGGTTCCTCTCATAGCGCACAACAGGATCCATGGATATAAAAATCCCCAAATACACAAAACCTTGCTGGGCAACCTGTATCGAACATGTTCTAGGGATCGGTGGGACCTCGCCACTAAGAACGTACAAATACGATTTGCCCCAATTAATCACAAGCCCCGAGTTCCTACCGAACGATGCGAGTACGTCACAGACCACTATAAGTGACTTCTTCGGTGAGGCAAGATACAACAGGATATCATCGGCATAGAGCGAAATACGGTCCTCGTGATCAGGCGACCACCGAAGGCCCCGTATATCCGGGTGCCAACGTATCCACGCAGCCAACGGTTCAAGGGCGAGGGCGAACAACAGAGGCGACAGGGGGCAGCCCTGCCGAGTACCCCTACCAAGCTGAAACGGAGTAGATGCCCGACCATTCACCACAACATTCGCTAGTGGCCCCTCGTACAGCAACCGGACCCAACTCACAAACCCGCGACCGAAACCAAACTTGGCCAGCACGGCCCATAAGTATGCCCACTCCACCGTGTCAAAGGCCATCGTGGCATCAAGAGATGCCACAACAGCCGGTTCACGCAGCGTGCCCGCCCTGGCGATGACGCCATGAAGACGCCTAAGGTTCAATGCTGTGTTTCGGTGTGGGATAAAGCCAGATTGATCCGGGTGGACCAGATCGCCAAGTACCCTAATCAGACGGGTAGCCAGGAGTTTGGCCAGAATTTTCGGCTCAGCGTTGAGGAGTGAAATGGGCCGATAGGAGGCGCATCTATCTCGGGGTTTACCCTCTTTATGTATGACCACGATCGACGCCAGCCGCTGATCCAACGGAAGGATCCCATCCCCCCGCGCCTCCAAGTACATGGCGCGCAGGTGAGGGGCGACCCTATCCGGGAACAGTTTGTACAGATCGATCGGCAGTCCGTTCGGTCCAGAGGCCTTACCCGAATTCAACGCGCGAATCGCCCCCGCCACCTCATCAACCGTGATGTCGCCATCCAAATCGTCCCTATCTATGTCAGAGAGGCAGGGCAACTCGATATCACGGAGGAGATCAGTCGAGTCTTCGGGCGGCCTGTCCGACACAGAGGAATAAACCCTATGAAAATACTCCGCAAAACACTCCACAATCCCCTCAGGTTCCACAATCGCCTCTCCCCCCTCTCCAATCAACTCTGGCACCACTCTATTGACCCGTTCCTTCCTGTCCAGCCACGCCAGGAGTTTCCCTGCCTTATCTCCAACATCATACAGACGGCCCTGTTGTTCCCTGCTAAGGGTCTTGGCGGCTTCTGTCACCAGGTCCCTATACTCCGCCTGCTTCAAGCAAAGCTCATACAATGAGGACTCTGTGACCTCCTCCTCCATATCCCCCTCAAGGGCCGCAATCTCCTCCTCCACTTGCCGCACTTCGCAATCCCTCCGATTCTTGGCAGTCACCACCAGGGAGAGGGCCTCCCCCCGAAGCACGGTCTTAAAAGCTTCCCACAGCGAGATCGCCGAGTCCACGGTTCCCAGATTGTCCTTAAAGTAATTATCTACCTTCTTTACCAGGGCGCTGCGCATCTTGGGGTCTCGGAAATACCATGGGTTAATGGGGGCCACCCTCCCTCCTCCCTCCCGACCGAGATCCAGCCGGATCCACACTGGCGAGTGATCAGAGATACCACGTGCCATGTGCCTCGCCTCGGATATCAACGAGGCATGTGCGGCCAGAGTGAGCAGGTAGTCAATCCTGGAGAGGCTACCATGCGCCCCGGAGTGAAACGTGTATTGACTCTGTGTGGGGTGCCGGAGCCTCCAGCAGTCTATCAGGCCAAATGTGTCCAGGAGGTCTGGAAGCCATTTCTGAGCCTCCCCTGTGTCCCTGGGCGGGTATCTATCCAGCAGTCCGGAGCCCACAGCGTTGAAATCCCCTCCCACTACCAGCATGCCCCCCGGGAGAGTCAGCAAAGCCCTGCCCAATTCAGCAAATGTGGCGGCCTGCAGGGCCGGCGGGACATAAACCGAAACCAAAACCAAAGTCCTTCCTTCCCACCGCCCCGCCACCGCCACAAACCTCCCCCTATCGTCAACAATGGTGGAGTCCACCTCAAAGGGCAGCGATGCTCTAACAAGGATGCCCACACCCCTGGACCCAGAAGAAAATCCCGAGTGTGCAATGAATTTATACCCCTTCCTATTCAGGGCATAGCACGTATTGCCTATGAGATGCGTCTCCTGCAGCAGTACAACGTCTGGCATTGAGCGTTTCAGAAATTGCAAAACAATCCCCCTCTTAATGCGATCCCCCAAACCATTAACATTCCAGCTTATAACACTTAGACCTCTACCCCCCATCCTCAAACGGAAAGAGGCCCACCCCACACCCGAGGCGCCACCATGGAACAACCCTGAGGATAATCATCATGCCTTGCAGAAATAAACCCCCCAACAACAAATTCAAACTCCCCATAACTCCCCCCACCCTGCACCCCTGCTGCAGCTTAAAAAGCCCCCCCAACTTGCAGTGTGCCTGTCGCCCTACAAAAACAAAAATCTACAAAAAGTACCCCAAGGGAGGAAAAGAGCACCCCTCGTCCTCCCGCAACCCTCCACAGTTACTGCACTCTGTTCAACTCTTCAAATATGGTCAAATCAAGTCAGGCCGGCTTTGAGGTATCAGCCCTGTCCATCCCGGCCACTATCTCCATGCTCAGCTGTGTCGTCCCCGGTCCGTCGCCGGGGCAAAGCGTCCAAGCATTCGTCGGCCATAACAGGAGAGTCAAAAAAGAATGTCCGATCTTCATGCACCACCCGTAGTCTGGCGGGGAAAAGCATGGCATATTTTAGGTCCCGTTCCCGAAGTCTTCGCTTCACCCCCAGGAAGCTCTGTCTCTGTCTCTGCACCTGCTGGGTGAAGTCCGGATAAAAATTCACCGACGCATTCTGGAAGGGGACTGGGCCCGTCACCCTCGAAGCTTGCAGGATAGCGTCCCGATCTCGGAAATGAAAGAGCCGGGCGACAATCGGCCGCGGCGGGGCACCCGCCTTGGGCCGTCCGCCCGGCACTCTATGGGCCCTTTCCACCGCAAAAAACTTTCCAAGGCCCTTAGGCTTCAGATGATTGAGGACCAAATCTTCCACAAGCAGGTCCACCGAAGCCTCATCTGAGGATTCCGGGACCCCGATGACGCGCACGTTGTTGCGCCTGGACCGGCTCTCGAAGTCCTCCAGCCGGCGGGCGGCGAGGTCACTCTCGGCCCTCAGCTTCCGGACCTCGTTCTGCAGATCCGCAACCTCATCAGTGAGGCCCGTGGTCTTGTGGTCCAGGTCCTTAACGCGTTCGTTTGTCTTGCCCAGGTCCGAGCGGATCAAGTTGACATCCACCAGGATGGCATCCACCTTATGTGCCAGGGCCTCGAATTGCCGCCCCATCGAGGTCTGCATCCCATCAAGCGCGCCCATGACATCCTGCAGGGAGAGCTCCGGTGTCCCAGGCGAGTCCTCCTTCTGGGCATCCGGCGCCTGGCTCGATCCACTCGGCGATGTCTTCAGGAGGGCGTATCGGTCCATACTGTTGACTTGGGAATACGTTCCCCGCCTGGTGGACTTAGTCTTCAGCCGATCTCCTTCTGCCTTGCCCGACATGATGGACTCCAGGCAGTCCAATGCAGTGAAGACCGTCCCCTCTCAGAGAGAGGTATAAAGAGGGAGCAGGTCCGCCTTGTTCTTCCAAAGTAGCTCGCCGAGCGTCCCCGGGGTTATAAAGCCACCCAGAGCACTACAGTGTCCGGGCAGACAAAGGGAACGAAACCAAAAGTGAAAGAGCGAGGGCCTCCGTCCGACAGTTCACACCTCACCAGGCCGTTGTTGATCAACTAGGAGTCGGGCATCCTGCCAACTCTAGCCCCTGGCATCTCCGGGAGTTAGGCCGCAATCTTTCGCCAGTCATAAGTCCGGTTCCCGATGGACGATCCGACCGCAGGCAGCATCAATCGCCTCCCTGGCAACTCAGCGACACGATGCCATGCATACAATCAGGATTAGAGACAGGATAGTCGACGGAGGGCGCGAGGGTCTCGGGAGCTCTAAGCTCACGCGGCCATCTTGGTCAAGCGCTAGGCTCCTCCCGCCTGCAAGGTTTTGAAAAGAAAAATAATAATAATAATTCAACATTTGTAAAGCACAAACTTATCACCCTAAGGGTATCCAGGCGCTGGGGGCCTGTCAGGAAAATTAAGTGAGCTTTTGCCCAGAGTCACATGATGCTGAGCTGACCTGTAGCTAGCAATTGAATCATGACCCTGCGCTCCGGAGTCATCCACTGTGGCTGAAACACCACACCTCTCCCACACTAGACGCACTAATGCAAAGAACGAAAACTTTGGAGGATTTGCAGAAGGGGCTATGGGACAAGGTTGCGGTTAACTGAGAGGTAATTCGGTCATTGAAAACAAGAGACAGGGAGATCCAAGGGAAACACGAAAATCTGTAAAACAGTGCTCGGCACAATAATTTAAGGTTGCTGAATATTTCAGAGGGGCTGGATGGCGATACCGTGAGGGAGTTTGTGGTTAAGGTAATCAAAAAGTCCATTCCATCTTTAGACTCCAGTGTAGATTTTGCTTCCGATATACAGAGAGTGCATCGAGACCCATTTAGAAGAAATCCAAACAGGAAGCCTCCAAGGAAGATCTCGGTTAACTTTAAGGCACATTCCCTTAAAGTGAAGATTTTGTCAGTAGCAGTGAAAGCAAGCAAGTTGCAGGCAGATGACATTTCCTTTAGTGTTAGATCAGATATCCCAAGAGTCACTCAAGAATGGCAGTGGGAGCTGGGGAAGTACATTAAAGATTTGAGAGAACAGGTAAGCTCAGACTTCCAGCTACCATCAAAGTTATGTGGAACAATAACATGCATAACTTGAGAGAGCCCAAGGAGGTTGAGAGTTTAATTAAGCGATTGAAGTCCCACAGAGTTTAGATTAGCACTAGAGGAGAAGCTGAAATGGGTATTCCTTAATGGGTACTATGAAAGTACCCTTAAGGAAACCAGGAAAGGTTGTGTGGGGTAATGGAGGTATGGGGCGAGGGGGAGGTGTGGGTGAGGTGAGGCACAGGGTGGGGAGCATTAGGGAGAAAATTAAAAAATAAATCCTTATTTTCATCAGAAAGCGAGAAAAAGTATGCAGTTAGATGGCTGCTGGTGGGGCATTGTGAAAGCTACCTTAGCTACTTTAGTGGTAAGCATTGTAAGAAGAATGGCTGGTATCGGAAGGAAACACTCCCTACGATATCTGTCTTGGAATGTGAATGGGCTCAGAGTGAGAACTAGATGCAGGAAGAGTTTAGAGTAATAAAAGCAATCAGATGTTTGGATTATAATACTGCAAGATACACATATGCTAAAGAAGGAATGTGATGAACGGTTGAGGCTGCAGAGATGAATGAATTAAGGTGTTTGTTTCCACAAATTAGACATGTTGTACAAAAGGGGAGCTATTTTATTTAAAACCTCAGCCCAAGCAACCATGGGAGAATACATAGTAGATAGTGGCGGGTTCTGGTACATGGATCTTGGTATGTCACTGTCTGCTCAAATATTGATGACCCTGGCCCCTTCATGCTCTTTACTTCCATTTCTTAGAAGCTACAGCACTGATAATTATAGGGGGGGACCTTAATGTCCTACTTAATCCCACATTGGATAAACCCACAACAAGAAAGACAGCTAATTATGTAAAGATGCAAGCACAAGTTAGGCTCCTGAGCAAGGATCTGGGTCTAAGCGATGTGTGAAGGCAAAGGGCCGGTAGTGTGAAAGAATACACTTTCCATAATAAAAAATATGCCCACTTTTCCATGATTTTTTTTTTCTGGTGGTTGCTAAAATCACTAGTAAAGTGAAGGAGGTGGTTACCTGAGCATTTGATGGATCACTCTGCTGTAATGCTTAAGATCTCTGAGTGAGGGACCAGATTCCTCTATATGGACTCTAGATAGGAGACCGTTGCTTGAGCAGATGGGGGTAGACCAATTGAGAACAGACACAGTGTGTTTTTCCAGATAAACAAGGGATTGGCTCCTTCACACACAGTTTGGGACTCATTTAAGGCATTTCTAAGAGAAAGCCTCATGAGTATAACTGTGTGTAAGAAAAAAGAGGCTAGGAATAAACTTTGAGAGATCAGGGAGAATTATAAATGATAGCTGGTGACAAGGGATCTCAGGGTAGGGCACATGATTTGGCCACTGTAGGTTGCGAGCTGCGAAATGCTAGGAACGATTTAACGGTCTACATGGAGGTTTGGCAAGAGATATGAAGAAAGCAAGTTAGCTCCTTTTGACTATAGGGAATGGCGTGGAAAGCTTCTTGCTTGGAAAACAAATGTGCACAATACAAGGAGGTTGATTAGGGGGATAGAAGTTAATAAGACTAGGAAGCTGTGCAAGACGAGAGGTACACAGAAAATGATTTGTCACCTTTTATCAAGAATTGTAGAGGGAGGAAGCAAAGGTGTTAGGAGATCAGATAGAAGGCTGGTTAGATAAGCCCCCTCTCTCAAAGACTGAGACTGAATTTAAAGTCACCCTTAATCAGAAGATAACACAAGATCAGTTGAAGGCACTATTGAAGGAAATAACACACATGAGTTGTATATAGCTTTGGAGGACAACATACTCCCAGATTCTGCTAGATTAGCTGATGATATCTTACCTAGGGGGAGTTCCCCTCTGCCATCTTGGAATGAAGCCCTCATAAGTGTGGTTTTAAAGCCAAATATATGGATGCAAACTTCTGTGAATGCTACAGATCGATTTCTTTGCTGAATTGTGACTATAAAAGTTATAGTAAAATAGCCCTTTGTGCAGGGTCACACCCAAATTTTTTACCTTCATCCTTCACTTTTCTGACCTCGTTTTTTCGGGTATTAGGACTCTGAGCACTTAACCACTGCTAACCAGTGCTAAAGTGCATGTGCTCTCCTTTCTAAAACAAGGTAACATTGGCTCATACCCAATTATCATATTTAATTTACTTATAGGTCCCTACTAAAGTTCACTACATGTGCCCAGGGCCTGTAAATAAAATGGTACTAGTGGGCCTGCAGCACTGCTTGTGCAACCCACTCAAGCAGCCCTCTAACTATGTCTCAGGCCTGCCACTGCAGGGCCTGTGTGTGCAGTTTACACTGCCATTTCGACCTGGCAAGATTTATTTTGTGTTTGAAAAAGTGCAAAACAGTGATCTTGTTTTGAAGAGGGATTTGTCCGTCAAGAAAGAACAGGATTAGAGACTGATTACTTTGGAATGTAGAAATTTGGTGAAGCTTCAGGCTACCTGGTGAACATGTCAAAAACAGAGATTATCGCCTGGAACATTCCATGTGATAGCGCTCTAATAAAGAGTGAGGTAAGGTATCTTTGGGTACACGTGGTGCAAGAGCTGAATAAGATGGCACAAATTAATGTCAATAAGACTACGATGGAAACAAAAAGACTATTAAAAAAAAAATGGATGAATCTCCCTCTGACAATCATTGGGAGATCCAACATAGTAAAGATGTCAATAATACCCAAGTTTACTTTTGTCCCTAATAGTCAGGATTTCGTGGAAAAAACTCCATAGGAGAAGGGAGGAGGAGGTATAGCAGCTCCTGATTTCCAATTAAATTGTTGGGCTTTCCAGCTGAAAAATATTAGAGTGTTGCTTCAGGGTCAAGACCAATCACATATAGGGTTAACCTTTTGAGCAATGCTAAAGAATTTACACCAAGAAGATATGGGTTTTCTCTACAAGTTTGGGGATGACAAATTCTTTAAGAAGGTGAAGCTGAAAACTCTGGGGGCAGCGATTAGACTGTGGGAGCAAACATGACAGGTGCTGGGAGTACCATACTACTGTGAATTTGCAGCCATTTGGAACTCTCCAGGAACTCCAGACTCGCTGCGAGATTGCTTAGCAATGCCTTTGAAGGATGCTGGAACAGACGGATGGGGACAACTCTTCCAGGAAGTAAGGTTGATACCTCAGGAAGATCTGGTGAAGATAACAGGGGACAAACTATCTAGGTTTAAATATTACTAGCTCTTTAGTTGGATACATGCCGTGGAACGGGGGATAAATATTTTTGGAGTATGTACTACAAGATAGCTCCTCTAAAAAGAAAGAGGTGGAGAAATGGCATTGGGCGATACTGGAGGCTGCAGATGGAGACTTTACACTGCCGGAGTAGATCTGGAGAAGGGACCTGCCAACGCTGGAGTTACCAAATAACTGGCAAATTTCCATATGTATTTTTAACGAAACAGTGAATCTGCATTTTTTTAATAATAATAACTTGATCAAATTTACACGGAGCATACTGGACCCCGAATGGGCTGTCAGTGGGGTAGATGTGTCATAAATGCAGACTCGGGAAGGCAAATGGCGTACATATGTTCATCCAGTGTCCCGGCATACAGCTGTCCTGGCAGAAAGTGGTAAGGCCCTGTCGAAGATAATGGACAGAGAAATCAAGGTAAGCCTCACGCTGGTCATTGTTAGTACTCCAGAGGAAAGTGGGCCTATGACTAAACTGCCCAACAAACAGCAATCACTTTTATTTTACCTGATCTTTTTGCCGAGAAGGGAGGTGTGTAAGAAATGGATCTTCCTGGCACCCTCACAATTCATAGAGTGGGCACGATCATTGCCACGGGTTAGTGGGTTAGATTGGAAATGTTTATCAACGGCAATTGTGGGGATGTGGCTGCCTTGGTAGCATTGGTGGGAGAGCCAGAGTAAGGACAGATATGGAGCGGGGGCTGCCGATGATTAAGATCAGAGGACTAACTCACAGGGACGCCAGGATTATAAGGCCCAACAAGTAAATGCTGGAGAAGGCCCAGCCCAAGTTGTTGAGCGCTTGCCTGATTGGTAAGGGACACTGATTGATCCTGCAGGAAGGCAATCGCCACCTGGTGTAATTTAAAAAAAAATGTTTAATAAAAAAACATTTTCTCGGGCAGATATTGGATCAGTGTAAGGAGATGGATTCACATGTGTTTGTGCGACAATGATGTGTTAGTGTGGTTTTCTGAATTAGTGTGTGTGTAAAAAAATGACTTGGTAGTAATTTGAGATCATCGAAGAATTTACATTGATAAAAGCAAGAATCCACGGCCACCAATGTTGCCAGATTTTCTTCAGGAAGCGGCCACCTGCACTATTGTTTATGCATGTCAGCATCCCAAACTCATTGCAATTCGACTTGCCTGCTATCCTCAAACCCAGACAACCAAAGACATCAAAATATGGTACCACCTTCCTCAATTCAGATGTAGGTGTGTGAATGAGCTAACAAGAAATGCCACATCTTTTACAATTTAATTAAACACAAATACTCTAAATATACCCACGTGCTGTTGGGACCAGTGATAACTAAGCAGTATACCAGGTGAGTTCTGTCATGTACTAGTGCCCTTAGCCAAATATGCTAACAAACTGCAATTGGATAACAAAGTTACTCTCTTCTTAAATGTGACTCACCAAAAGTACTACAGATGAGCAGGGAAGACTTGCTCCAGGAAGGAGACATAGGGTTTTGAATTTAGATTCTGCATTACACTAATCAGTAGTCTTAATCAACCCAATATCCAGTCACAGACTTTTCTTTAGAAAAGAAATATGTATTTTAATTACACTTGAGAAAATAAACTTAATGTTCTAACAACTTATGTGGTAAGGCACTCGTGTAAAATAATATGTTGCCATATGTTTCTGGGATGTACTGGTATCCTCAGAAACCCTCTGTTATTCAGCAGTGTAGCTTCTTGGGAGGTGTAGTGGTGGCAGGAGTGACAGTTGTATTGCTGTATGAGATGATCCAGAAGAAGTCCCTACAGACACAAATTCGCAGGTCAGTTCATACAGCCTCTTGTGTCACAACATATTCAGAAGTGATGAGAAATGTGTGGAGTCTTGCTGGTTCACACCCATGCCACTGTCTTCTAAGGTCTTGTGATGATTGACTCATCATGGCAAATATTCGGTGTTCACCTGTTGGACTTTGATTTGTTTTTCTTTTCTACTTTGAATTTCTTTTTAAAAATTGCCCATGATCTCCACACAGATGTTTTCTCCGTTTACTACTGCGTGTGGTTTGCACTAGTGATGTTGCAATTCTGTCTTTTCTCCTTAGGTGTTGTGCACGTATTTATCATTTGCTTGCTAGTTACAAGAAACGACTCTGGAGGTGGTCATCGACATGCAACTCAGGTGTAATCCCTTCGATCACAGCCACTTTGTTTTTGGAATTTACTTTACAATCGCTTCGCCACGCACTTTGCTCAGTCTGACAATCACTATAATTTTCCAGTCACACAAAACGTGTGGTCTAAGTATCCCCTGCATGATTGCATGGTGTACTTTCTGCCTGCTTTAAGCTTTAACTGATCTCACCTCTTATAGCAACCTGTAAGAAACCTTGACACACAGTATACATTGTGATTAGGGTATATATTTTTTGGCATTTTCCATTGGAATATTAAACAGGTCCTTATCATGATTCACCACATCAACTTCCACTACCTGAAATATGTGCTACACACCCATGTAATTGTATCATGGACTGATGCTTCTCAGAAACCAAAGTGTGACTGGGCTCCTTGTTGTGAGACACTCTTGCGGAACAGGTATTGGGTGGAGTTTCTGGAGAAGGCTGGCAGAGGACGACGCTTTGGGAAGGGCAAATTCACTTTATAGCATTAGACAATTTAGGGCTATTTCTGTATGCATGTCTGCATATATTTAAGTAGTTAAGTGATCTCAAACGTGCTCTTTATGAACTGAATCATTTCCAGATGTTTAAATGAGCATCTGTAGCAAGCAAAAGAATGAGATATTAGATATTTGGAAGACATCTAATTTTTTCACAACTCATGCTGATTGTGAAATATTTGTTGAAAAGAAGATGAAATATGTGTTACAACAAATGATAATGAATTACTGTCTTCATTTGAATCCTGGAGCACAGTGTGCAAGCCAAAACATGTTTGTATTTAAGAACACTCGGAATTACCCAGAAATGATTACATCTCAGAAAATACCTTTAAACTTTTGTTGAAACCTGCCATAGATAAAGATTCATAAGGCACGTTTGAGGTTTTTAATACATTCCAGACCAATAGAAAACATTTTAGTAGTAAAATGAATACTTGTGATATCACAGTCAGTGTATGAACATGCCTACTTTCTGAATCCCGAGTGGATATGAGTGAGCACTGAGAAATAGCCTTCCAAAATGAAACACACTTTGGGCACATTTGGTG
This sequence comes from Triturus cristatus, assembly GCF_964204655.1. Lineage (NCBI taxonomy): Eukaryota > Metazoa > Chordata > Amphibia > Caudata > Salamandridae > Triturus > Triturus cristatus. Next base: position 478,885,060 of record NC_140580.1, read on the forward strand.
ATAGAACAAGTGCAGGTGGCCCCAGATGCATCCTTTCTCAAAGTCAAAAAGGGGTATGATCTAATAGCACCACCCCACAACCCCAATTCACCTCTGTCACTGTCAAAACAGAGCTAGTTCATTGTGCAACCACACAAGAGACACCCCTTCGCAGTGTGGATGCCTCCCCACTGTGGAGGTGAGCAGAAGCCTAGAATGAGTCAGCTGCAAGGCAGTCATGTTTCCTTTTACATCTGGCTTGACAGATCAGCTGTCTTCAAGAAATATTGTCACAATTTCTTTAAACTATACATAGAAGTGGCCCTGGCTTCACACAGAAGAGTTTTCCCTTTCATCACATGGCATTAGCTGTTTGTGTATCATTACAAATTCTTTAGAACGTTTTAATTGCAAAGCATAAGGGACTATTTTTCAAATGAAAAATACACTCAATCATCAGACGTTCATTTTTTTCTCTCAAACATGCATTGACATACTAAAGCAATCCTTTGTTCCTACTTTGTATGCAATAGGCTTTAACAAAATGTTGGCCAGTACTCTAGTGTAGGGCTGACTTTTGGATAGCCACCTAATTGCTTTTATTTAGTTTTCAAACAGGTCTGGTTGCTTTACGAGCATTACCACCATAGTTACCATTACTGCCAACCCCATTCACTGCCTGACCACCATTAGCACAACATTACCTTTACCACAACAACCAATACCTACACCATTAATACATACATGCCAACAGTGGGAAAGCCGAAAGGGGGATATTAAAAAAAAAAAATCTGGGGAACGAAATTTCAACTTGGACTTGCATTGAAGTGGGGTTACTTTCAGCAGGAGATAGCAAAATGTAAGTCATTTCTGCCCAAGTTGTTTTTTTTGGCATCCATGTTATTATCATCACCACCATTATCCCTACAGAAGACTATTGCCACCAACACTAACACCATTACTACCACTAACTTTACCACCTCCATAACAACCAAAGTCAATACATCTCACTTTTTTGAACTAACGTGGGCAAATATAGGCGTGAACAAAAGTCATTTGCATTTTTGGGCTAATTAAAGCTAGACCTATTGGCATTGCTGATGTTTGTTCAAAAAGTCATGGGAAGCCCTTTGAAGCCGATCCTCGTGTTTTCAGCCTTTGTTCTTTGGGAACAATGGCCCGCCATCTCAAACAAGTCTCAGCCCATGCAAGTCATAGTGTGGGTCAGATAATGAATATTCAGTAGGAGGCTGGAGGTTAAGGGCCTGATTCACAAAGGTAAACTTACGTTTACAATTGTTTGCTATTCATAAAGATGTTTTTCTGGTAGTATCTTTTTTTTATTTATTGGAAAAGTATCAAAAGATAAAATGCAATAGGCAAAACAGAAGCAATCACCAATACATAGAATTAAAAAAAATTCATATGTCATACCACCATAGTTAAAAAAATTATGAAATCAACCAAAAGCAAAACACTAAGGGGCCGATTACGATGTGAGTCAGAAGGCTCCGACCTTCCGAATCGCTTGTAATGTGCTGGTTGGATTCCTTTCCGACCGCCTAATTAAGATGTAGGCGGTCAGAAAGGAACCCAACCGGTCATTCCAGCTGGCTTGGAGATCCCGTCCGCCAGTCGGAATGGGGCCATAATCTCAATAGCAGGCAGTTCCGCCCTTGAGATTACGCTGTCGGCTTTCAGCAGCCTTTCCGTGCCGTCCTTTCCGACACAGAAAGGCTGCCGGAACTCGACGTTGGGGGCCCCCAGTAGGGCCCCCTTTGGTGCATGCCTCGGGTTGGAGTCCAAGGGGGCTCCTATTTTTCCCCCCTGTTGATCCCTGCACCTTTTGGCAGGCACTTTGCGGTACCTGTCACGGGGTGCAGGAATGAACTGCACCTCCCATTTTACAATGGGAGCATGCATTTGGGCCTGTTTACATTTGGTCGCATCCTAATGGGCCGGTCGGGACCGCCGACCGGGTGTCGGTCGGTCCCTTGACTGATGTGGTGTCGGGCGGAAGAGATTCCACCCGACATCTTTGTCAGCCCCTAATTATGAACAACGGAATTGCATGAAATCTCCTGAAGTAGCCAGGCATACAACAAACAAACCCCTCCCTGACAGGAGCCCACAGCATTTTCAATTTGCGCCTGTTCGGATTATGTTGGATGATTGTAAATTCATAGCCACGGGCAAGAATGACTCGTGACAACAATTCCTTGTATCTGGGGGCTCCCTTAGCAACCAGGCTCTGGCAATGCCCAATATTGCCACTGTAATTGCGTAAAAATGAATTGAAATCCAGATTAAGTGTTATTGAACTAGAGTGGCCCAGCACAATGAGCTTTAGGTCATAGTGGGCTTCCCACTGTAATAGATTGTGTAATTTGTGGAAAGATGAAGCCCAACATGGTGAAGGGACTGGACAGGTAGCAAAGATATAAGTAGCATCGGCCCTGGCTCCATACACTGGAAATAATGAGAGGTTGTTCTAAGGCCCATTGTAAAGAATCTATAAGGAGTATATGTCATAAACAATCTTAAAGAAATGATCTTTAAAGCATGACACATTTGCTATCCTTTGGGCCAACTGGACACTAGACCTAATTTCCTACTCAATCAGTCAGGCCTAAATTCTTAGTCCAGTAGATAAGAGTCTAACACATTGTACAAATAGATCGAAATGTAGCCAAACGAATAAACCGATCCAAAAACGGATTGTGACACATAAAAAGCTCATTGGCCAGAAGATGGGCAATGCCATCTCTAAGCTGCAAGTATCTAAAAAGCTCTGTCGATATGAATAAAAATGCTGAAATAAACCAAATTAAAGAAATATCCTGTCAGAGAACAATCGACCGAGTCGTTTAAAACCAATCTGGTGCCAAAATTGTACAAAGCACTCATGCAGATGCAGCAGTATATTAGGGTTGAAGTCACAGTCAGTGTACTGATTAAAAGACGAAATATTGCAATACATTTAAAAAGAGAACCAAATCTTATGGTAGACAAAAAGCGTCTTAAACCTAATGCTTTTAAAATAGACTGTGTTGATCAAGCCCTGCAAAGTTGACAGGTTGCAACTAAAAATCTAATGCTCTGGAAAAAGACCGGATAATTGCCAGTCAGGCCAACCCATAACGGACAAAAGCCAACTCCATGGGTGGACGAGCTGTCTCAGTCCTCCTGCCACAACTTTGGAACCAGCTGCCGGACACTTTACGGAAGGAATCTGGTCTGTTTCCCTTCCGGAAGCAGTTAAAAACTCTGTTATTTAGAGATACATCTTAATTTACCTCTTGTTGCCATGACTGTCCTCCTCGGCCTGAATGCTACCTCTCCCCTGTCAAACGCTAAGAGAACTGTCGGTATATATGTGCTATATAAAAAACAAATACAAATACAAATACAAACTCTTCAATGAAGAAAGAAAGTACAGCCACAATGAAGGAAGGGCCATACCACCCATCCCAAGAGGGAATTGGTAAAAACAGGATGGAACAATCAGAGGTTTTTTTATACCCCCATATAAATTTCTGCCAACTAGCCTCAACCTTTTTTAAAAAACAGCTTGCAGAGATATTAGGGAATGGTACAAAAAAGATATAAAAACTGAAGCAGAATAACCATTTTAATCAGGTTGCACTGTCCGATCAGCTCCTAAGCTTATCCCATTTATAAAAAAAGAGTTGTAAATTCATGATGCAGCACAGCATAATTGAAATCTACAATATCACTCATGCAGGTGGAGCAGCGCAATTTAGGCTCCACCCTTACACGTCACAGAAATGCAATTAGATACTTGCCCTTGGGATTATACTCATTGTGTGCCTTAACTTTATTAACACGTGTGAAGCTTTTAAACGCTTTATTGAACTGTGTTCACAGTAGAAACTAGAGAGTTGTATACAAGTGTTCGCTAATGTTCAGTTTAAACATGAAGAGATGTATTTCTTTATTCCTGTTTGTACTTACACTTCAAGATATATTTGCTTATGTAAACATATATTCTTCGCTCATGTTTTGCAGTTCTTTTAAAAGTTGCATGTGTGCATGTATAACCATGCATCGAAGTGCACGTTAAATGGTTAACCAAAGTTAGCCTGACTACAGCCCTTAGCTGAAATGTATTTTGCTTTATTATGAGTTATGCTAGCTAGAGAATGGCTTATTGTCTGTTTTAGACGGCTGATAGAAAGGCATTAGAGAAACTTGGCACCGAAAGTGGAGAAACAATGGTCGAAAGAGACCATCTGTTCATCATGTACCAGGATGACAAGTTGTTCAAGGTTGAGAACTGAAGGTTTAGTTCTATGCAATGTGAACCTGAAGCCATGTTGCAGATGCACTTAAGTAGTGTTCTGACTGGTCCCTGATGGTGCGAGGGAGATAAGAATGTTTCTCAATTTGTTGTTACTTTTAAATTGGTATTCACATAACTGAAGGTAGAGCAGATTCCCTTTAGATTTAGGGAGATACAGACCTCTCTGCTTGCCCTATTCTTGCAAGTGTGAAGTTTGCTAAACATTTAGGGCCATATGTATCAACACATTTCCCCATAGTCACAGAATGGGCAAAACCCTTTGATGCATCTGTTCCTATTATTTTCTCACTTTCACCGAAGTCTGATAATGCTGATACATTCCTTTTCTCCCATACTTCCGATTTAGAGACCCTTGATAGATGACCCTATATTTGATCCATGTTTAGAAGAGAGAAGAGAGGTTTCTTTATGGAACACCTGTTTGCTTTAATTTGTGTTTATACAATTGTGATTATTGCAATTCAATATGCCATCCTGCCGCACCTTAACCTCTTCCATGCCGAGGACGCAATGATAACGTCCTCGGCTGCGGTGCTGCTGTGCCAAGGATATAACCATTATGTCCTCGGCACAGCAGTCAGAAATCCCTCTGCTGTAAACAGCAGAGGGATTTCTTTTATATTTATTTCAGCTTCGAGAGCTGGGGAAGAGCTTCCCTAGCTGCCTGAGGCATTTTTTTCCAGTGTAATGACGTTCTGCTCATTTTACTTTCACTGCCTACGTGCTTCTGGGTCTATCTCAGCCCACCAAGCATGTAGGCAGACAGGAGAGGTACCTTTGAAAAGGGGAGCATCTACCCTATCCAATGCCAATGGTACCCTTCCATTAGGTATCCCTGCTTGGGGATTGCCACAGGAGGGCGACCCACAAGCAGAGATCTACCCACTAGACACCAGGGAGGGGGGAGCGGCCCTTTGGGCAAGGGCATTTGCTCTCCCCATATCAATGTGCCCATTTTCAGTCTTTGTGCCCCCTTGGGAGGCAAATGGGGGCAGTAACCCCAAATCCGTCCCCCGGGAGACAGAAAGCCACTAGACACTGGGTCTTTTTTTGTGAGAACTTAGCATTATAATGCCCATTTAAGGCAGACCCACCCCTCCCAAAAATTGGCACAGTCTTCTGGGGGGGAGGGGGTAGAGAGAACACTAGGCATGAGGGATGATTGTTTTCTTTTTTTCTAAAAGAGGGGTGGGGTTATTGTTATTCCCATTATGGGCAATCGCTACAATGGGCATGCCAATGCCCCAACCCCCAACACACAACACAAAAGGGACAGTCTTTCTGCCCTCCCGGGAGACAGATGGGTGGATTTACCCCCGATCTGCACCCCGGGAAAAGAACACTAGACACCATGGATTTTTTTTATTTTAAAAGAGGGATGGGGGCTGTCCATAATGGGCAAGACCATGCCCCCACCCACAATTATAAAAACGTAAGTCTTTCTGCCCCGCCTGGGAGGCAGATGAGGGTACTAGCACCCGATCTGCCCCCTGGGAGGGCACAAAGCCCACTAAGCACCAGGAATTTTTTGTTTTGAATATGTAAATGTAAATGTGTATGTGCTTATATAGCGCCGAATCACCCCTAGGGGTATCTCAGCGCTGTACTCATACCGCTGTAGGAACCCTTCCTGGCTATCCGTGTGAAGTGTACACTCCTGGGCACCCCCATGGTGAAGCCAGGCATCCCAGCGCTGTTGGGGCCGTTGTGGAGACTAAGCAAGCTATTGCCCAGAGTTGCAGCGTGGGACCCATGATTAGAATAGTCACTGAGGCGAGAATATCAGGTCTGAGGAATTTATAGCACAAGACCCTGCCGCGGCGGGAATCGAACCCTGGTCCCGGACCAGTGCTCTGCATCGAGGTCTGCCGCTCTAACCATTGAGCCACACTTCTCCACAAAAGGGTGGGGACTGCCCAAAATGGGCATGCCAATGCCCCCACCCATCCAAACAAAAAAGGGACAGTCTTTGTCCCCGCCTTGGAGAGCAGATGGGGGTTATTACCCCCGATCTTCCACCGGGGGGGCAGAAAGCCCACGACACACCAGGATTTAGTTTTTAAATAAAAAAGGGGGTTGGGCTGCCCTTAATCGGTGATGCCAATGTCCCCAGTCCTCCCCCCCAAAAAATAGCCACAGTCTTTATGCCCCCCCATGGGCAGATGGGGCAGTAGCCTCTGATCTGCCCCCTTGGAGCGCAGAAATCCTACTAGGCACCAGAGATATGTTTATGGGCATGTCAGGGAGCGGCCCCTTAGGCAAGGTTTGCTCCCCTTTTTTTTGTGAACACATTTTGGATGCTTCTGCCACCCTTGGGGCAGATCAGTGATATTTTTAGGTACATCTGCTCCCAAGGAGAGCATAAACCACTAGACACTAGCGAAAGTTTCTGTGTGTGTGAACTGGAGTTCGGCTGACGGTCTGTGTTTACCGCTGTTTGGCTGGCTCTGTGTGAACCTGCATTTTGCTGGCGGTGTTTGTGGACTAGCGCTTGGCTGGCAGTGTGCATGGACTGTCGCTCCGCTAGCAGTCTGTGTGGATGGCACATGTCTGTCGGTGTGAGTGGACTGTCACTTAGCTGCCGATGTGCTTGGATGGTGCTTGGCTGGTGGTGTGTTTGGATGGCGCTTAGCTGGTGGTATGCATGGATGGCGCTTGGCTGGCGGTGTGGCTTGCGTGGATCCCCTGCAAGCCTCAAATTTAGCTAACAATTAACACTTTCCTCACATTCCGGTGTGGAAAATTTGTCGGATCACTGCATAGGCACACATTTCCCACCACCCAGCGTTTCCCTTAGTCTCCTGAAAAAAAGATACCTCATTTATTTGGATGCCCAAAGCAGAGAACCTAAAAACTGAGGGGGAACCAAAAAGGGTCCAGAAGGGCAGATTTTTTTCATACGTTTTTAGGCAGACACTGCTTTAGGCAAGTGAGGTATCATTTTTATCAGGAGACTGAGGGGAATGCTGGGTGGTGGGAAATTTGTGCCAGAGCAGTGATCTGACAACCTTCCTGCGCAGAAATGTGAGGAAAATGAGACCTTTTAGCTAAATTTGATGTTTGCAGGGGATTCTGGGCGAGAAAACTTTGGGGGATCCACATAAGCCACACCTCCCTGGAATTTCCCGAGTATCTACTTTTCAGAAATGTCTGACTTTGGTAGGCTTCCCTAGAGAGCAGCCGGGTCCCGGTCCAAAAAAGCAGGTGCCCCCTATCTATGACCAAACCTGCGTTTTTGGTGCCTGGCTCAGCAGACACCTTTGGAAACCTACCAAACCCAGATATTGCTGAAAAGTAGACATCCGGGGGAGTTCAGGGAGGTGTAACTTGCATGGATTCCCCAACGTTTCTTATACAGATTAACGTGCAAACCTCAATTTTAGCACAAAAATCACATTTTACTCACAGTTCTGTGTGGGAAAGTCGTGGAATCACCAGGCCTGCACACATTTCCCACCACCCAGAATTCCCACAGGACTCTTGATAAAAATGCTTCCTCACTTGTGTGGGTGGGCCCAGTGCCCGCGACAGGGAAGGGTTCAAAATTTACTGTGGAGGCATCAAAATTCTCATACACAAAACGACCTGGTTTTGCAAGGTGGGTCACCGGCGTTTTTGGTCCCAGGCTCGGTGGCCATCCAGGGAAACCTACAAAACCCAAGCATTTCTGAAAACTAGACACCCAGTGGAGTCCAGAAATGTATGGTTTGCAGGAATCCACCAACGTTTCATTACCCAGAATCATCTGTAACCTCAAATTTAGCAAAACAAATCTAATTTACCTCACATTTCTGTATGGGAAAGTTGTGGGATCAATGGGGCGACATAAATTTCCTACCACCCAGCATTTCTCCAAGTCTCCCAATAAAAATGGTACCTCACTTGTCTGGGTGGGCCAAATACACGTGACAGGGAAGGGCCCAACACATACTGAGGAGACATCTGAATTATCTATCATGAAACAATCTGGTTTTGCAAAAGGGGCACATGAATTTTTGGTCTCGGGCTAGGCGGCCATCTAGAAAAACCTACCAAACCTAGAGATTTGTGAAAAGCAGACACTCATGGGAGTTCAGGGAGGTGTGACTTGAGTGGATCCCCCATTGTTTTCTTACCCAGAATCACCTCCAAACCACAAATTTAGCTAAAAATAATCACATTTTACTCCCATTTTTGTCTGGAATCACAGTTACCAGCACAAATTTCCTACTACCCAGCATTGCCCTCAGATTCCTGAGTAAAATGAAACAACACTTGTGTGGGTGGGCCAAGGGTCTGTGACTGAGAAAGCCCAAAAACATAGAGATTGAGAGAATAGCACACCCGGCTCTAAGTGCTATATTTTTTATGTATGTTTTTAGGCGATTCTGCATTGGAGACCCAAACAAATGAGATATAATTTTTGTCAGGAGACCAAGGGGAATGCAGGGTGGTTGGAAATTTGTGCTGGTGCGGTGATCCCAGACAGAAATGTAAGATAAATATGCTTTTTGTAAGCTAAATTTGAGGTTTGCAGAGAATTCCGGGTAGGAAAACATTAGGGAGTCCACACATGTCACACCTCCCTGGACTCCCCAGGGTATCTAGTTTTCAGAAATGTCTGGGTTTGATGGGTTTCCCTAGATGGCCACCTAGCCTGGGACCAAAAACGGAGGTGCCTCCCTTGCAAAACTAGGTTGTTTTCTTATACATAATTTTGATGTCTCCACGATATATGTTGGACCCTTCCCTATCTCTGTCACTTGTCCCACCCATACAAGTGAGGTACAACTTTTATTGAGTGACCTGGGCGAATGCTGGGTGGTAGGAAATTTGTGTCGGTGAGAGCCACACAAGTCCCCCATCCTGGATTCTCCCTAGTATCTACTTTTCAAAAATGTACAGGTTTGCTAGGTTTCCCTAGGTGCCGGCTGAGCTAGGGCCCCAAATCAACAGCTAGGCAGTGTGAGAAGTTGGCCTGATATATGCTGTCCACTAATTATAGTGGGCACCGTGTATCAGTCCAAACAACCCCTTATTGGTTATAGGTTAAAGACAACCTTTATTGAAAGCTATCCTAGTGGAAGCTATGGAGAGCAGCCTTCAGGCTAAGTCTTGAAGGAATGTAAAGCAGCTTGTTTTACCAGTCTATAATCTCTTGAGTCACTAAATGAAAGATATCCACACCATATATATATATAAAATATATGTATTTATTACTAAACACACCCTCCTAGTCTCTTTATGTGGCTAGAGGTCAAAACACATAAGTTACACTTCAATAATCACAGTAAAATAGCACATATACACGTCAGGCCCTAGGGGCGAGCCAAACCATATACTAAAATAGTGGTATAAGAACCACGAGTTAACTAGACGCAAGGCCTAGAGCCTGTAGAATCGCTGGGACCCCAAGGAACCACCCAAGGTAGTGACACAGGGGACCCACGGGGGCCGTGTGCAGTGTGTGAACACAGCCGCGAGCTCTCGTTAGCTTCTATGGGGAAAGTCGCGGTTAGATTTTTAAAGATTAGGGACACTTAGAAATGAGTCAGGACCAAACCCTTTTGGACTTAGGAAGTTCTAGGGCTAGCACCCACGGGAGCACCGGAATACTCGTGTTATCTCACCCAGGGAAGCCGGGTGCATAGGTGTCTTTTGGTGTCGGGTCACGTCGTCGATTTCGATTGGGAGCTGGCGAAGAAGTGCTGCTGCCGTGAAGATGCAAAGTGTCCGAAGAGGTCCAAGTCTGGATTGAAGATGAGAAGAACCTGAAAGCAGAGGGGACAGAGTCTGGGTCACTATCCAGTGACCAGGAAGACAATGGACAGATGCTCACCGATGTCGGGTGATTTCAGGTGAAAGAGGTGAAGATTGACTCTTCAGCCACGAGGACCAGGAGGCGTAGAGGAAAACCGAGGAGCTGAATTCGAGCTGTCCCACAAATGTCGAGTGTTGCAGCATCGGTGCCCGGATTAGACACAACAAGCCTTGGCAACAGCAACCCATGCAGAAACTAGAAGGATGCTTCAGTGCAGACCAGCAAGGTCTGTGGGACTCACCACTTGGTAGGGAGTCGGGGCACGTCTTGAGCAACCAGGGAAGTACAAAGAAATACTAAGTTGCCCCCTCAGGGACCCACCAGTCAACAGACCAGGGATTGCGAAGGGACCTCAAGACAAAACACAAAATGGCAGCCCACGGGTCACTCAAAATGACCAGGCTGATAATCTTCAGTGGATTCAGTGCTCGAGGTGGGGGCTATAAGTCAGCCCAAGCACGACTTCAAGATTCGTCTAGAAGTTGATGCACTTGCAGAAAGGCAGGGTGACCAGGAGTTCTGGTTCCACGCTACTCACGAGGGCTGCAGGTCTCAGCTTTGCTGGGGACTCGGGTCGGCCTCTGAGATGTCTGGAAATTCTCTTCCTGGGCTGCAAATACTTCAGAGCCCAGCGGGATCTTCGGAAATGCAGACCGGGAAATTGCTTTGTTGGTGCCTGCCAAGCAGGGGAGTCAACACTTGACCCCAAGGGAGATTTCTTCAGTCCTCTGGTCTTGAGCAGAGCGTCGAAGGTCCAGGATTCAGCTTCAGAGTTTCGTCCAGGGTAATCTAAAGTCCTAAGGACTGGGGTCCCATACTTATAGTAAGGTAGGGGGTTGGACATACTCTGGGGACCCACCTATGGGAGGGTTTGGAAAGAGGGGTGGCTACACCCATTTTCTTTGTTCAGTTTTGTGCCAGAGCAGGGGCTGGAAGCCCCTGAACCGGTTTGAGCAGGACTATGCACAGGGACACCAAATGTGCCTCAGTGCAAGACTTCAAAGCCCCCAGAGTGCTCCCACCCAGCCCCCGTACACATAAGCCTGTCTGGAAGGTGGTTACACATCCCTGTGTCAGGAAGCCTATTGTCCAGTCCTCCCCTGCCGGAGTTTCGGTCAGCAGTAGGAGGCCAGACTTGTGTCTGTGGCTGCAGCATCCATTTTGTGATGCCAGGGCTCTATTAAGTTTCTACCGGGTATACCAGTGCTGTCATGTCTCTCCCTCTAGAATGGTGGGATCATACTCCCACACCAGTTACTGGTGTGGGGGTATAATTCCAAGGTGTTTGACACCAAACACGACATGTTTCCGTGCAGCCAGTCCAAAGTTAGCATTTACCGTTTGGTTATAATGCACTTAAGAGTATATGGTCAGCCTGCACTACTGACAACCCCGACGAAGAGATTCCGAAGGCTGCAGAGGGGCTCAGCTCATGCCTGGGCACCCCCTCACATATAACCAAGCACCCTGCCTTCAGGATTGATAAGGCGTGCCATAGGGGTGACTGATAGGTTTGTATGTGCAGTATATGGTGAGATATAGTGAACCTATGCCTGAGTAAGGGGTGCATGGACCGCCTTACCCAGGCTGCAGTAGCAGCCCTGTGGTGTAATTTTGGGTGGCTTTCCAGGGGTGGCATAATACATGCTTCAGCCCCTGGTAGGCCTCTGGGGTACCTATGCCCTGGGTACATAGTATACCATATACTAGGGACTTATAAGGGCACCTCAGATCCAATCTGAACTGTACCTAAAGTACATGGAATCATTTTATAGAGGAAGCAGCTAGTCTGGGGCCCTGAATAGCAGAGTCCCAGCCAGACTATAGTCGAAAAACAGTGAAACACCAGCAAAAATTGGGGGTAAACATGTGAAGCAGCTCCTACTATCCTACAGGCACATTGCAAGAAAAGGGTCAGTTTTCACTGGAAAAATGTGATGTGTCCATGTTACGTTTTGGGCCATTTCCTGGCGCGAACACTAGGCCTACCCACACAAGTGAGGTTCCATTTTTATTAGGAGTCTTAGTAGAACACAGAATAGTAGTGTTATTACCATTTGTCTTTCTATGCATTTCTGCCTTCCAAATGTAAGACAGTGTGTGAAAAACTCTCACACAAAGGTATATGTCACCATATCAATTGTGTAGCTGTTAGTAGTACCTCAGACTAACATCACAAAACTTAGCAGACAAATTACAATACAGTGTATTTTGCATTTAATATCTCTATCCCAGTATCTTAGGCTACATTGAGCCCGATAACTTCAACTTCTCAAGATTAAGCGCATTCACGTCTATACCACGACTGAACCATCATTGCATCGTACCACACAATGTCAGGAAAATACTGCAAGTTTAACTTTAAAAATTACAACGTTTGACCTTATAAATACTCACTCCTCCACTGTTACAACTTTTTTCCCAAGTGCTGGAGCTCCACTGATCCTTCGAATCGAGACATGGGCTTTTAAGGGTTGGGGCAAGTCTAAATTTTCTCCAAGAGATACATTAACTCTGTTTGCTTTGATAGCTAACCAGACAACAAGCTACTATCTAATGGAGCACTGGGCCCTACAACATAATCTCATAGTCAAGTCATCAAAGATTTTTCTACATTGGTTTTATGGACCTTTGTTAGCTGACGCTAAGCACTGAAAAGGAGAAAAACTCAACAATACATTTATAACTTATGAAATCAATGTGACCCCAGAATAAGGATGAGGAATCATTGAATATGGTTAAAGAGTTTTATTTTGGTCTGCCAATCAATCCAGTATATATACAAATCAAGAACAAATTCAGTAAATGCAGCAATACAAGAGGTAAGCTGAAAAATCCCAGTCGGTTAACCCTTTCGGCTCCAGGCCTTCGCCCCTCCTGCTCCTCACCCTTTTTTGACTATTTGGGGAAGTTCGCACTTAGGCCCCCATAACGTTTTTTTCACAGAAGGTATCCATGCCAAATCTGCATCCTTTTCTTCCTGTGGAGTCTCCATCTTTGATAGATGGGGAAGGTGCTTCAAATTTCCCATTGTGGGAAGTGTCTGTTGGAGGTTACGTTCATGTACCATGGAATAGGAGTGATCTTGCACCGCTCACAAATGATTTCCTTAAATTGAGAGATAAGCCAGTGGAGTGATCCTCCCAAGTTGATCTTTTTGTAAAGATCCCACAGGTACTGTGGAAAGATTTGAACATTCCTTTTGACACTGTGGTAACAAGCTATTTCTGTGCAGAATCTAAAGTAGCTGTACAGTGGCCAGAGAAGCAGCCACAGAGAAATCCAATATCATGTGCCCCGTCGCCTTTGGTGATGAGAAGTATTAATAGGTGATTACCTTTTTGAAAGATAGGACATTGACTGGGTTAAGTTTGATAGAACTCAGGGGCCTAAAGAGACTGTGTATTCATTTTATGAGAGATTGTTGTAGGTGTCTAAACAGCACAGTGGAATGGAGAATCTTGAATCCAAGGATATGGGAAGGTTTGTGTCTCTGTATGTGACAGGATTAAGACCTGAGGTTAGCATGATGAAATCTTAAGGTACGCAAAATATTGCAGTGACAAATTACAAATGAAAAAGAAACAGTTGAAGGAGAAGTTTATGCTGGTCCACATGTAAGTGGCATAGAAAGGAAGTCAGAGTCAACCGTATATATAGGGAATGTTGGTGCTATGAAAGGTGTATGTCTGCAGGAAGTTCCTTTGATGCAAGGTGGAAATGGTTATCCACAACAGGGTAGCGGGCGTAGTGTTCCGATTGACCAGAGTACTGGAATTGATTTGCCACATTAAAGAAGTCAAATCCATGTCATTAATGCAACAAGTTAGGGCATTGGAAGAGGGAATGTCATCTTAATCCAACAGAGTAATGAATGATAATAAAGTTCAAAATTCAGGGTTTTCTACAGACACAGGTTTAGGTTAATTTGTATTTGCATGGTTACCAAAAACCATTGTACTACAATAAGTCAACCAATAATTTCATTAATACACATGATAATAAAAGTACATTAATACACATGATGATAAAAAGTACGGACTGCACGGTCATGTCTGCAAAAAATGTCCTTTATAGTCTTGAGGCAACAAAAAAAATAACTCTTCGTAAAACATTCTGTTGTTGCTGCAGTTGGGTTAGAGGGAGCAGCATTCTCAGTTTCAGCCCGACTCTTCACATCCGTCCTAGTGCCAGGCCAGTTGCAAGGTGGTCTTAGTGCTAACATTGCTTGTATGTTTTTTTAAAGTGCTGATCTCCTATTTCGTCCCAGCAAGATTTACTCGGGCTAGGTGACGTTAGTCAGGGCTGAGTGTGATGTTTTGAACTGCCCCCCACTACAGTGCATACTGCCTAATAAGTAGATTTGAATAAAATAAATTTACTGCATGTTTGATGGAGCCTAGTGCTTTAAGGACAAGCAATATTACAAAACTTTCTAGACGCACATATTTGTAATTTACTGTTAGAAAAGTCAATTGAAACCTCTTCTTTTTTTTCGTTGCTCTTTTGCGAGCATGGGTATTTCTCTTAGAATATTTGAGTTTGATCACTAGATGGAAGTAGTGCATCGTGGGGCCCAGTGCTCACTGCTGGGGAAGTTTAAGATTGTTCCAAAAGTAACTTTCCTTGGTCGAACACTCATTTGTTATTCTGGCATATTTTTTCCACCAGTCTCAGGAACTTCAGCTGTGGGTCTCCAGGTGCAAAGCAGGCAAGCACTGCTTGTCTCCAAGTGTGTATGCCTCGTTGATTTAAATTAGGTTGTAGGAAAGTAGGATCTGCTTCTTGTAGTTACTCCCACTTTTTGCTTGATGTTGCACTGTTTTTGACTAGTCTGACTGGGATCCTGCTAATCAAGACCCCAGACTATCTGATTTCTCCCTTACATTGTCATACATGTACTTAGGTACACTCCGGATTGGATACTGGGGTACCCTTATCAGTCCCTAGTATATGGTACCCATGTACCCAGGGCAGAGGTACCCCAGCAACTTCCCATGGGCCGAAGCTTGTATTATGCCACCCATGAGATGCCTTGCAAAATGGAACTACAGGTCTGCTACTGAAACCTGTGTAAGATGGTGCTTGCACCACTTACGTTAGATATAGGTTCACTATATCTATAGGTCTCTACACTTAAAACTCAAGTCACCCCTATAGCAGGCCTTATCAATCCTGAAGGCAGGGTGCTGGGTTTTTAGTGAGAGGGTTCCCCTGCATGAACAGAACCCCTCTGCAGCCTTCGGAGACCATTCTCCCGGGTTGTCTGTGACTCAGCCGGACATATATGTAGAGGTGCATTATAACCTCATGGTAAATGCTATCTCGAAACGGCTGCATAGAAA
The DNA here is from genome assembly GCF_964204655.1 of Triturus cristatus. Classification (NCBI taxonomy): domain Eukaryota; kingdom Metazoa; phylum Chordata; class Amphibia; order Caudata; family Salamandridae; genus Triturus; species Triturus cristatus. The sequence continues at coordinate 478,900,508 of NC_140580.1, forward strand.
CATATCGTGTTTGGTATCCACCACCTTGGAATCATACCTCCAAACCGGTAACCGGTGTGGCGGTATGATTCCACCCTTCAGAAGCGAGCTTCGTGGGATCACTGGTCTAACCGGTGCCAGCCTTCTCGACCTGGACAGCACAAAATGGATGCTGTCGACCAGAGACACATTTCTGCCCTCCTGCTGCTGAGCCAAGCTCAAGCAGAGGAAGGCAGCACAATAGGCATCCTGTCACAGGGAGGTGTGACCACCTCCCAGACAGGATTTAGTGTAGTGGGGCTTGGTGGGTGCACTCTGAGAGTGCCAGAAAGTCTGCACTAGCTGCACATTTGGTGTCCCTGTGCATAGTCCAGCTTAAACCAGTTCTGGGAGCCATTGGCTCCAGCTCTGGTGTGAAACTGGACAAAGGACATGGGTGTAACCACTCCTCTGTCCTGACTCTACCCTACGAGGGTCCCCCAAATCTGTCCAACTCCTTCCAGTGGGTAAAAAGGGGCTTACCTGGCTGTAAGACTTTAGATTTTACATGGACAAGATTCTACAGGAAGAAACCACTGATTTTCGACTGTCTGGACACTCTGGACTTCGCTGGACTTCAACTGGGACCGACTTCGTCTCCCTCTCCATCCAAAGCCTTGTCTGTGCCCTTGCTCCACACAGGCTCCGTGCAGGGCCTGTGGTGCACTAAGCACAACTGAAGAATCTCCCTTTGGAGTGAAGGAGTCACCCCCCTGCAACTCCAGGCACCTTAAACGCAACTGACCAGTCTGCTGCTCCTGAACTCCTGCTGATTCCGAAGATTTCAGCAACACAGGAGGTGGGTTTATGAAGGTCCCTGATGTTGAGCTACCCTCTCAGCAAGTTTGAGGCCAGTATCCCTCATGGGGACTGCATAACCCAAACCCCTGTGCACCGCATCCTTTTGCAGTTGCATATGCTTTGTGGCGATTCCCGTGCTTGTGCATTGGACTCTGTGTAGTCCTGATCCTGAGCAGTATTTTCACCAAACAACTCCAGCCTTCTCGCATCGAGTGCTCCTTGGGCTGGTACTTTGCAATCTTGCTTGAGGTCCCCTCGCGACTCCTGGTCATTCAGCCTGTGGGTCCTCCTGAGGGTCATCTTAATTTATATTGGGCCTCACTGGTTGCTCCACACGTGCCCTGAGTCTACATTGTTTGGTGAGACCCCTGGACCTTGCTGGTCCACACCGTAACCTGCTTGACCTTCCTGCATGGGTTGCTTTTGCCAAGGCATTTTGGTGCTGTTGTCGGACACCGACCCCTCAGCACTCAACATCCTTCATGGGACAGCTCACCTCCGGCTCCTGGTTGTCCTCAATGTCTCCTGGTCCTCGTGGCTGCAGAGTCAAACATCCTTTCTTTGCACGTGACGCTCCCAACATCAGTGAACATTCGTCTACCGAGCCCCTGGTCACTCTGAAGTGACGCAGACTCTGTCCCCACTGCTTTCAGGTTCCTTCCTTCCAGAATCCAGGCTTGGATTCCTCCGGACCCTTTCCCCCTTCACGGCAGCAGTACATCTTCACAGCCCTCCATTGAGAACAACGGCGGTTTCTAACACTATTCCAGACCGTTGCACACGGCTCCTCTGGGATAGGTAACTCGGGTATTATGGTATCCACGGGTGGGGTGGCTCTCCAACCTCTTAAGTTCCAAAGGATTTGCTCAAAGTCCTCCTAGAATGGTCCTTAAACTTTAAAACTGTAACTGCGACTTTCCCATAGAATTGTATGGAGCCCACGGTCCTGTTAGCACACTGCACCCCTCCTTCGTGGGGTCCCTTTCTACTCACCTTGGGTGGTTCCTTGGGGTCCCAGCGATTCTACGTGCTCCAGACCTTGTCTTGACTCAAGTCGTGATTGTTATACCACTATTTTAGTATATGGTTTGGTATCCCCCTGGAGCCCACTGTGCATTGTGCTACTTACAACTGTTCTATTGATCTCGTATTGTGTGCTTCGTGTTCTATCCTCGTGTAGAGGATACTAGAGAGTGTTATATTAATAAATATATATTTTTATATAACTACTGTTTGGTGCTCCTTTCATTTAGTCAATATAGTGGGTGATATTCTGGTAAAACAAGCTGCTTTACATTCCTTCAAGATTAAGCCTGAACGCTGCTCTCCACTGCTACCAGTAGGATAGCTTTCTGAAGGTTATCTTTGACCTCATACATCATAAATGTCGTTTGGACTGGTGCAAGGTGCCCACTTTAATTAGTGGACAGCATATACCAGGCCAACTTCTCATATTGGTGGGCAGCGGTTGGGATTCAAACCTGCATTGTTTTACCAGATAAATCTCTTTGTATTGATTAACTGGAAACCACTAAAGTATTCAGGCACATTTAATACTTAGAGATTAGAATAAGTAAGTTCTACTGAACTTAGGGTTGGGTAGTTAAGGGTCTAGCACACACTTTCTCCAACCTAAGAGAGTTTAGTTCCCACTAGGTTAGGTAGGTGCATACACCACACCACACTAGTTATGTCTTCTAAAGGAGAAGCCAGTGGCTCTCTGCCTTCTAAGTACAATGGTCTTACATTTCAGGAATCGAAAGCCATGTGTGGTTCTAGGAAGCTGAAGACAGGGAGAAATGCCAACATCTCATTGACGTGTCACTCTTGGATGACTTTAGGAAGACCCCAGGGTCAGATGAGGTAGAAAGAGTGGGTGGGGCAGGGGATGAAGACAGGTCAGGAGGTGACACCTTTTATGACCTAGACTCAAATCCTGGCCAGGAGGATCAAAATGATTCCAACCTGGACAACTTAGATCTTCAGAAGAGAATGGAGAAGGCCCCAGTGGCCCTCTCTTTACTCCTCCTGGAAGAGTGCAGATTCTACCCAGGAGATCTAGATCTCCCTTTGCAGAATCTCACTATTCAGGACATTCTATAGGGACCTCCATATCCCATAAGAGAGATAACTCTTATGAAAGACAATGCCAATTTCTAGATCTTGAGAAAGTCAAGCTTAGGCTCAGGCAAGAGCAATTGACCCTAGATAAGGAATCCTTAGAACTCCAGAAGGCTAGAAGGAAATTGGGACTAGAGTCACATGGTGGCAGCAACAGTGTCCCTAGGGTTAAGGAATATACTTAAGACCATAGGAACCTGAGAAAGATAGCCCCTCCCTACCATGGTGGGGATGACATCCACAAATGGATAACTGCTTTAGAGAGGGCCTGTAAAGCACAGAGGGCCCCTCAAGAGCAGTGGGCAGCTATCTTGTGGCTGTTCTTTGCTGACAAAGGTAGAGATAAGCTCCTCACTGTTAGAGAAGAGGATGCTGACAACTATTCAGTCCTGAAGAGTGCTCTCATTGATGGGTTTGGCTTAACTACTGAACAGTACAGGATTAAGTTCAGAGACACCCAGAAGACACAGACTCAGGACTGGGTAGACTTTGTAGATTGTGCTACTAAGGCTCTGGAAGGCTGGTTACTTGGCAGCAAAGTGAATGATTTCAAGGGATTGTACTTTTTGATTATGGGGGAGCAGATCCTTAATAATTGCAAAAATCAGTTATTGCATCAATACCTGGTTGACTCTGATCTGACTTCTCCCCAAGAATTGGGACAGAAGGCAGATAGGTGGGTCAGAACCAGGGTGAAGCAGAAAAACCAGACCACATGTGGTGACCAGAAAAAGCAAAATGCTAAACCTGCAGATAAGGGTGGGGAGAAGGGTAAAGACCAGAAGTCTTCATCAGGGCCCCAAAAACCTGCATCTGGGGGGGAGTCACAGTCTAACAAAGGTAAAGGCAGAAAGAAAGCTTGGTGCTTCCTGTGTTAGGAGAAAACCCATAGGACGAGGAATGCCAATTGTTCAAGGCCAAGGATCCTCAGACCACCACCACAGCCCCTAACGCAACTGTTCCCCCTAGTTCAGCTCAAAGTGGTAGTGCAGGGAACAAGGGTATAGTAGGGTTAACCCTGGGTTCTGAGATGGGTTCTGGCCTAGTCAGAACTCCAGCTCAGGCTGTTCTTGTCTGTGATGGAGGCATATATATTGCCTCCTTATTTGTGAGCCCCAGTAATCAGGGCAAATACAGACAACAGCCTTTAATCAATGGTAAGGAGGCCATGGCATATAGGGACACAGGAGCGAGTCACAAAGGTGACAAAAGATCTTGTGGACCCTAACCAGATCATACTTGGTGAGATGTACCAAGTGACCAATGCTAACAATGTCAGGACAGACCATTCCTTGGCAGTTGTTAATTTCATCTGGGAAGGCGTAACTGGCCCTAAGAAGGTTGTTGTTAGCTCAGACCTCCCTGTTGAATGCTTGTTGAGCAATGATTTGGAAAATTCAGCCCGGGCTGAAGTGGAGCTCAGGACACATGCAGCAATGTTGGGCATCTCTGCAGATGTGTTTGCTGTGCTAGGTCACAGGCCAAACTGTCTTCCACTGAACAGGCCCTGGATCCTGGAAAAATGGACCAGGTGCCTTCCAAGAGAAGGAGCAGTAGGGGTAAGCAGTGGCTTCCTCACAGAAACAGAGTGAGGATCAGTCTCCTGAGGAAGATGATCCCAGTCCCTGTGAAGGAACTGTCTCAGAGGAACTTGAACCTGACCAGATTGAATTCTTGGGGACATGTGGCCCTTCCAGGGCAGATCTGAGTCAGGAGCAGCACAGCTGCCCCTCTCTTGAACCCCTCATACAGCAAGCTGCTGCTGAGGCTTCTGGGAGTGCCAATGGGACCCACAGGATCTACTGGGATGAATCCTGGTGCCTGGTGCCACCATGAGGTTGGTCATACCTCTGAAGTTTAGAGGCTTCCTACTGACACTGGCAAATGATATCCCTTTAGCAGGAAACCCAGGCCAAAGTAAGACTTGGGAGAGGCTTGTCCCTCACTTTTACTGGCCTCACATGTCAGAAGACACAAAGTAGTTTTGTTGCTCCTGTACCACCTGTCAAGCCAGTGGTAGGCAGGTGGTACTACAAAGGCCCCCCTGATACCACTACCTGCGGTGGGGGTTCCCTTTGAGAGAGTTGGGATTGACATAATTAAACCACAGCTCCTGTGATGGCCAGGTCCCTCCTGGGAATTATTTCCAGAGTGGGTTTCCCTAAGGTCTTAACTGACAGAGGTGCAAACTTCATGTCAAGTTATATCGCTGCTAGGTGGAAGGAGTGTAGAGTAAATTAGAAATTTACCACACCCTATCACCTACAATGCAATGGGTTAGTTGAAAGGTTCAACAAAACCCTGACGGGCATGATCATGGGCCTTCCAGAAAAGCTTGGGCAAAAATGGGTGAGACGGAGCGGCGGTGGTGGCCGTCCCGGGATGCCCCGGGGGCACCACCGAGGCCGCATTGCTGACAGCCGGGAGGCAGAGCGGCAAGCTGGAAGGAGTCGGGACAGAAAACGTGTGGGGCACGACAGCGTGGCGTTCGGCGCAGTAGAGGAAAGAGAGGCGGCGGACCCCACGGAGGGAGAAGGAGCAGCGCCCGTCGAGGACCGGAGAGGAACAGTGGACGACGTGGAGACCGGAGGAGCAGCAGACACCGCCGGCCGGGTGGAGCGAGCACCAGCGCCAGGAGACAGAAGCAGGGAAAACCAGGGAAGACCAGCCCCAGGAGAAAGAGGTCACCCATTAGGAAGGCGCTACGGACTAGGCAGCCGTGACCCCACTGCAGGGTCACCATTTCAAGCAAGTGACGGCAGTGGCTAGAGGGTTGCTAAGGGATTGGGTGTTTAGCCAAGTGGTGGTCTTGGGCTGTTAGGGGTCTGGGATAAAGAAGGGACCCCAAAGGCGATATCCTGTGGTAACACAACAGGGCACGCAAAAGTGAAACCCTGGCAATAAGAAGCACCAGGAGTAAACGGGCACCTAGGAACCAAGAGAGCGAGGAGTCATCTCGCGGTTCGTCTACCTTCCCTCACGGGCGGGTTCCCCTCATACACCCCTTCATTTCGTTGTGTGAAGCAACACGACGGAGCCCCAGCAATATTCCCTGTTGCACCAAAGAGGGCGGGAGTAGCGAACCCTTTCTCTAATGAAAGGTTAATGACAGGATTGTCATTAACAGCCTCTCCATTCTCCGTTTTGTTCCCCAAAGGGGAAGACCTGTAAAGGTGACAGATAGAAGACCCGGACTGGACCCCAGAGAAGAAGCCAGATCAGACCACTGAAACAACAAAGCACCCTTTCAAAGTGACTTTAGTCATTAAAACTGTAACATCAGTGATACCCCGAGCCCCGTGTTGTTCTTGGTGCGTGACAATGGGATGTCCTGTTGCACTGCCTCTCTTTGCCTACAGAGAGGTTCCTCAGAAGTGGGTTAGCTACAGACCTTTTGAACTTCTGTTTGGACATCCAGTTAGGGGTCCCTTGTGTTTAGTGAAGGAGGGATGGGAGTTACCTCTCAAACCACATAAACAAGACATAGTGGACTATGTACTTGGTTTCCGCTCCAGGATGGCTGAGTATATGAAGACGGCAAGTAAAAACCTTGAGGCTAGCCAAGCATTACAGAAAGCTCGGCATGACCAAAAGACTGTGCTGTCTACCAGCCAGGACAGAAGGTATGGGTGTTGGAGCCTGTGGCCCAGCAGCCCTCCAGGACAAATGGAGTGGACACCATACCATTCTTGAGCAAAAGGGAGAGGTCACCCACCTGGTGGACCTTGGTACTCCCAGGAGCCCCCACAGGGTGCTCCATGTAAACAGGCTCAAGCCATATGTTGACAGGGCAGACATGGGCTTGCTCATGGCTACTGATGAGGGACAGGAGGAAGAGAGTGGCCCACTCCCTGACCTTGTCTCACAGAACCTTGATGATGGCTCAGTTGATGGTGTAGCCTTGGAAGGCAGCCTCACTGAGCAGCAATAGACTGATTGCAGGACGGTCCTCAATCAGTACAGACAAATGTTTCCCTGACTCCTAGTCAGACCAATTGGTGTACCCATGAAGTGGACACAGGTGAAAGTCTGCCTGTTAAAAATAGGATTTACAGGCAATCTGCCTATGTCAGGGACTGCATAAGGACTGAGGTCCAAAAGATGCTGGAATTGGGAGTCATTGAACCCTCGGATAGCCCTTGGGCTATTCCAGTAGCTCTGGTACCCAAGCCTCATACCCAGGGTGGTAAAAGAGAAATGAGGTTTTGTGTAGGCTACAGGGGGCTCAATGCAGTCTCTAGGACTGATGCTCACCCTATTCCTAGGGCAGATGAACTTATTGATGCCTTGACCTCAGCCAAGTTCTTGAGTGCATTTGACCTCACTGCTGGATTTTGGCAAATCAGACTAGCTGAGGATGCCAAACCAAAAACAGTATTTTCAACCCCTAGTGGACATTATCAATTTATTGTGATGCCCTGTGGCTTGAAGAATGCACCTGCCACATTTCAATGGCTGGTGAATAAAGTTCTCACAGGCCTGGAAGACTGTTCTGGAGGCCCTGCAAAAAGCAAGCCTCACTATCAAGGCCACCAAGTGCCAGATAGGGCAGAGTAAGGTTGTGTACCTGGGCCACCTTGCGGGTGGAGGCCATGTCCAGCCTTTGCAGAGCAAAATCCAGACCATGATGGATTGGGTTGCTCCACCTACCCAGACTCAAGTCAGAGCTTTCTTGGGCCTGACTGGGTATTACAGGAGGTTTGTCAAGGGATATGGATCTATAGTGACCCCCTTGAATGATCTGACCTCTAGGAAAATGCCTAAGAAAGTTCAGTGGACAGTTAGCTGTCAAAAGGCATTTGATGACCTGAAGCAGGCCATGTGCACTGCTCCCATTCTGCAAAGTCCTGACTATTCCAAACAATTCATTGTTCAAACTGATGCATCTGAGTTGGGCGTAGGGCCTGTGTTATCACAACTGCATGAAGAGGGTCAGGAACAGCCAATAGCTTTTATAAGCAGAAGGCTGACACCCAGAGAGAAACGTTGGTTAGCTATTGAGAGGGAATTCTTTGCTCTGGTTTGGGCTCTGAAGAAGCTGAGGCCATACTTGTTTGGCACTCACTTCATTGCTCAGACAGACCATAAGCCCCTCTTATGGCTAAAACAGATGAAGGGTGAAAACCCCAAACTTTCAAGGTGGTCCAATTCCCTACAGGGGATTGACTATACAGTGGAACATAGACCTGGGAGTAAACATGCCAATGCAGATGGACTCTCCAGATATTTCTACTTAGAAAATGAAGACTCAACTGGTCAAGGTTAGTCTCATGTCCTTTCATTTGGGTAGGGATTGTGTAGGAAAGTAGGATCTGCTTCTTATGGTTACCCCCACTTTTTGCTTTATATTGCACTGTTTTTGACTAGTCTGACTGGGATCCTGCTAATCAAGACCCCAGTCTATCTGCTTTCTCCCTTAAATTGTCATGCATGTACTTAGGTACACTCCAGATTGGATACTGGGGTACCCTTATCAGTCCTTAGTATATGGTACCCATGTACCCAGGGCAGAGGTACCCCAGTGACCTCCCATGGGCTGAAGCTTGTATTATGCCACCCATGAGAGGCCTTGCAAAATGGAACTACAGGTCTGCTACTGCAACCTGTGTAAGATGGTGCTTGCACCACTTACGTTAGATATAGGTTCACTATATCTATAGGTCAAAACACTTAAAACATATTAGTCACCCCTATAGCAGGCCTTATTATTCCTGAAGGCAGGGTGCTGGGTTTTTAGTGAGAGGGTGCCACTGCATGAGCAGAGCCCCTCTGCTGCCTCCGGAGACCATTCTCCCGGGTTGTCTGTGACTTAGCTGGACTTATAAGTAGAGGTGCATTATAACCTTGCGGTAAATGCTATCTCAAAAACGGCTGCATTGAAACATATTGTGTTTGGTATCATACACCTTGGAATGATACTTTCACACCAGTAACCGGTATGGGAGGTATGATTCCACCCTCCTGAAGCGAGCTTCGTGGGTTCATTGGTCTAACCGGTGCCAGCCTCCTGGACTCGGACTGCAGAAAATGGATGCTGCCGACCAGAGACACATTTCTGCCCTTCTGCTGCTGAGCTAAGCTCGAGCAGAGGAAGGCAGCACAATAGGCATCCCGTCACAGGAAGGTGTGACCACCTCCCAGACAGTATTTAGTGTATTGGGGCTGGGTGGGTGCACTCTGAGAGTGTGTGAAAGTCTGCACTGGGGGCACATTTGGTGTCCCTGTGCATAGTCCAGCTCAAACCAGTTCTGGGAGCCATTGGCTCCTGCTCTGTCGCGAAACTGGACAAAGGACATTGGTATAACCACCCCTCTGTCCTGACTCTCCCCTAGAAGGGTCACCCGAAAAGGTCCAACCCCTTCCATTGGGTACAAAAGGGCTTACCTGGCTGTAAGACTTTAGATTTTATGTGGACAAGATTCTACAAGAAGAAATCACTGATCTTCGACTGTCTGGACACTCTGGACTTCGCTGGACTTCGATTGGGACCGACTTTGTCTCCCTCTCCATCCAAAGCCTTGTCTGTGCCCTTGCTCTAAGGACAACTGAAGAATCTCCCTTGGAGTAAAGGAGTCTCTTCCCTGCAACTGCAGGCACCTTAAACGCAACTGACCAGTCTGCTGCTCTTGAGCTCCTGCGGACTCCAAAGATTTCAGCAATACAGGAGGTGGGTTTTCGAAGGTCTCTGAGGTCGATCTGCCCTCTCAGCAAGTTTGAGGCAGTATCCCTTGTGGGTACTGCATAACCCGAACCTCTGTGCACCGTGTCCATTTTCAGTTGCATATGCTTGGTTGTGATTCCTGAGCTTGTGCATTGGACTCAGTGTAGTCCTGACTCTGAGCAGTATTTGCACCAAAGAACTCTGGCCTCCTCACACCGAGTGCTCCGTGGGCTGGTACTTTGCAATCTTGCTTGAGGTCCCCTCATGACTACTGGTCATTCGGCCTGTGGGTCTTCCTGACGGTCATCTTGATTTCTCTTTGGCTTTCCTGGTTGCTCCAGAAATGCCCTGACACCCCATTGTTTGGTGAGTCCCCTGGACCTTGCTGGTCCACACCGTAACCTGCTTGACCTTCCTGCGTGGGTTGCTTTTGCCAAGGTTTGTTGGTGCTCCAGCCAAACACCGACCCCTCAGCACTCGACATCCTTCGTGGGACAGCTCACCTCCAGCTCCTGGTATTCCTCAACGTCTCCTGGTCTTCGTGACTGCAGACTCAAGCATCCCTTCTTTGCACCTGAGGCACCCGACATCGGTGGGCATTCGTCTACCGAGCCACTGGTCACTCTGAAGTGACTCAGACTCTGTCCCCTCTGCTTTCAGGTTCCTTTCTTCCAGAATCCAGGCTTGGATTCCTTTTGACCCTTTTCACCTTCACTGCAGCAGTACTTCTTCACAGCCCTCCATTGAGAACAACTACGGTTTCCGACACCATTCCAGACCTGGGATAGGTAACTCGGGTAACAGTATCCTCGGGTGGGGTGGCTCTCCAACCCCTTAAGATCCAAAGGGTTTGCTCAAAGTCCTCCTAGAAGGGTCATTAAACTTTAAAACTGTAACTACAACTTTCCCATAGAATTGTACGGAGGCCGTGGTCGTGTTAGCACACTGCACCCATTCTCCGTGGGGTCCCTATTTACTCACCTTAGGTGGTTCCTTGGGGTCCCAGCAATTCTACGTGCTCCAGACCTTGTCTTGACTCACGTCGTGATTGTTATACCACTATTTTAGTATATGGTTTGGTCTCCCCCTGAAGCCCACTGTGTATTGTGCTACTTACAACTGTTCTATTGATTCGTATTGTGTGCTTTGTGTTTTATCCTCATGTAGAGGATACTAGAGAGTGTTCTATTAATAAATACATATTTTTATATAACTACTGTGTGGTTCTTCTTTCATTTAGTCAATATAGGAGATGATATTCTGGTAAAACAAGCTGCTTTACATTCCTTCAAGATTAAGCCTGAAGGCTGCTCACCACAGCTACCACTAGGATAGCTTTCTAAAGGTTATCTTTGACCTCATACATCATAAGGGTCATTTGGACTGGGGCAAGGTGTCCACTTTCATTAGTGGACAGCATGTACCGGGCCAACTTCTCACAGAGGTTTTAATATTTTCTTCCTTTCTTCAAGAAGATCTTTGCATGTGCATAGAAGATGCAGCAGGTCTTCTGTCGCTAAGCCCCATAAGCAGCAAGTAGAGCCCACTTTTCCTTGACCCAGTGAGGGAGATGCTGTACGAAGGGTAAAAGGCCAAGTTGGTGCTTCAAAAACTTAATTTTAGTGGCTTTGGTGAACCCCAAGTCGAAATAATTTTGATGAACTAGCACTGTGTAGGTGCTCAGAGTCATTCAACCATGAGCCCTTTTCAAGAGAGATGCCTTGTCCTCTATCCACGAGAGGTTCTTGACCGTTTTCCATACCAGTTTTTTTACTATAGTATTGTTGGTAGGTGTTTCCCGGAGCTGTTTTAGCTCCGTGTTGATCAGGCTATTTTTGAGATATTTTGAAGCTGGTGAAGTAGTTTGTAATTGTAGCTCTTTCCACAACTATTGAATGAGAGTTCCTGATGCGGCTTTCTGGACTTTGTCCCAGGTGACAATATACACACCTTGTCTTGCCAGGGACTGTTTCCGTAAGCCAAATTCTAGCCTGATCTGCGCAGGCAAGGTGTATTTGGGCAGGCCGAGAATGATCCTGTACGCTGTTGTGACTGTGTTGACCAATACGTTTGAATCTCTGCCCCACTGTGCTTCACTGCCATAGACAACTGTTGGTAAGAGTTTTGCGCGTTCCACTTGGGCCAGGGGCCGTATCGATGGGCTGCTCAGTTTGGAGTTAAGGTCCTTTAATGAGACTGCCAGGGCGAGGCCTTTGCATCTGATGCAATTTTTCTGGGCAGTGAAGAGACCGCCTTTGTCAATAATCACACCTAGATATTTGTATTCTGGTGCAGGTTCGATGTGTGTGCTGCCCCAGAACCAAGCTGCTGATTTCTTTAGGTTTTTCGTAATCATCATAGTCCTTGTTTTTTCCAGGTTGATGATTAGGCCGTTGGCTTCGAATATTCCTGCATGGTGGTGAGGAGATGTTGTAGACCCACCTGTGTATGGCTGATCAGGACTATGTCATCCACGTAAAGGAGGCATGGTAATACTGAGCCTCCTAATCTTGGTGGGGGTGAGTTACAGGGGTTCAGTGCTGGGACAAGGTCAGCTAGAAACAGGTTGAACTGGGTAGGGGCTAAAACACATCCCTGTTTAAGCCCCTTCTCAGTTGGTATGTGCCTTGACAGAAAGGATCCATCGTCCAGCTTTATTGGGAGCCATGTGTCTGTGTGCAAATTGATTATCAGGTTCAACAGGGTCTGTGGTATGCCCCAGCTCGCCAATTTAGACCACAGGGTGTTACGAGGTGGCCCTGTGATCGATAAAGCATGGGTATAATGGCATTTTTGTTGATTCTGCCTTGTCGATTAACATTGCCGTGGCTAGGATATTTGTTGTTGTTCCGACGGATTTTGCAACCCCAGTCTGGTTTAGGGGAATAACTGATTTCTCGTCGGCCCAAGACTGGACCTCTTCTAATAGTGTTCCTGCAAATAATTTTTCCTCGTTATCATGGAGTGCCACTAGTCGGTAGTTTGTTTGGCAAGGACTTATCACCTGACTTGAAGATTGGGGAGATTATCGATCCTCTCCAGGAGCATGGAAGTATGCCCAGTGTCAAGAATTCCTGTCATACAAGGGAAACACGCCCTTATGTAAACAGGAGAGCTGTTACATAACTCAAGGGAAACACGCCCTTATGTAAACAGGAGAGCTGTTACATAACTCAAGGGAAACACGCCCTTATGTAAACAGGAGAGCTGTTACATAACTCAAGGAAAACACGCCCTATAAAGGGAGGAACCGGGAGGTACAAGGCTGTCGGATATTGTGTTTACACCGACGTACCTGCTTCGTGAAGAGCAGTGTTCCGGAGTGGTGCTCCAGTAAGGCAAGAACGGAGGTAGGTCGAGTCGTTACTCCCTGGGCCGTGTCTTGCCCCATCGTCACCTGTGAAGGACCCGGAAGCTCTACCGGTCAACCATTGAGCTTCGCTTTTTGACTCGGCTGAGTCCAAGCGCAGTGCGCTTTTGCTGGTTGGAGTCGTAACTCCCAGCCCGACCAGAGACACAGGGACTGCCAGCTGTAACGCACACCAGGAGGTGTTTGCCGCGTTACAGACTCGGAAGTCCACAGGATCGATCGAGCGGCTGCTCTCGGTTCAGTCTTCTTGCTTGTGATTGGGGTATCGGTGACGCATCACCAGGAGGTGACTCCGCGTCCCGGTGCAGTCTGAGGAAGAGGTTGAGCGGCTGCTCCCTTCAGGTAGAGACCCCGGCTGGGTGTTTCCCTGACTCCTCGATTCTCCCCAACACTCTTCGTGCCCCTCACAGCCTACCGATTGGCATTGTCGGCCATTTCATTTCTGCCCTCTGTTGGCATACGCCGGGATCGGCGTATATGCAGAGGACGGTTAGGACCATCCGTGCTGTGGGCTGGTAACGTACTTAGCCTGGAGGATTCCAGTGACTATAACTTTTGTTTGTTCTTTGTATTTTATTTGCCTTCATTAAAAGAACTAACCCTTCACAAGTGGTTGCGTCCTCATTGTCGTGTCTGTTAAACGATCCTGAGACGTTCAGGGCGTTACAAAATATCCGACCTTAATAACACTAACTGTCTCCCGGTCGATAACAGACATGGCAACACTTGATGATGTGCTGGCTGCTTTAGCGGCCATGCAAGTTGACGTGGCTGCCTCTAGGCAAGAAACAGCAGATGTAAAAGCCAGACTGGATGCTATCCAATTGGACCCGCTCACGCCCAGCACCTCCCTCACGAACCAGACCCCTGCGGTAGTAGTGGAAATGCCGGTAGCCATCCCCTTGGCAACACCAGAGAGGTACAGTGGGGATCCTAACACAGTGCAGGTATTCCTCACACAAGTGGCGCTACATTTATCGTGCAAACCAAAGGCGTTCCCCACGAGTCAGGCTCGTGTGGCTTTCCTTATATCCTATTTGGCTGGAAACGCGGCACAATGGGCCGTACCTCTGGTGAGCAGGGACGACCCCCTCTTATGTGATTGGGGTGCTTTTCGCGAGGAATTCCTGAAGGTATTCGACAGAAGGGCTGACTCGTACACGGCGGACTGTGAAATGCTTGAGTTGAGACAGGGATCCAACGACCTGGTGCAGTATCTCAACGCGTTCCGAAGGCTGGTTGCGGAAACCAAGTGGCCTGTTGCTAAACAGACGGCGCTCTTCCATCAAGGGCTGTGCGATGAGCTCAAGGACGCCGTGGCTCATATTGACCCTCAACCCAAGACATGTGAGGGCCTTATCAACCTGGTATTACGGCTGGAACATAGGCTAAGTGAAAGAAAGGGGGATCATGGGAGAAAAGGAAAATCCCTTCCATCCTATGTGACGGTGGGAAGTCCTGAAACTTCCACCGCATCCAAGGGAGTACCCACGGACATCAGCGCAATACGAGCGAGCCTCACAGCCACGGAGAAAGAGTCACGCCGTAAACAAGGATTGTGCCTATATTGTGGCAAAAAAGGCCACTACGTACGTGAATGCCCTGCCAAACCGAAGACGTCACGTTATCGGGCCAACCGGTCGGTAACAGCCGTGGTGGACATACCGGCAGAAAACTAGAGGACTCCAAGACCAGAGAAGGGGCATCTCGGAGTCACTCATCCATCCCTTCACTTTCCAACTCGGTCACTAAGGGACAACGACACCTGTTTATCACGGTGCACGTGGGAGTGCATGACCAGTGGATACCCGTTGTGGCCATGGTGGATTCAGGGGCCACTGGCATGTTTATGGACCACAACGAGGCATGCAGGCTAGGGCTAGTGCTTCTTCCCAAAGCAGTACCCGAAGACGTCTATGCGGTAGACGGAAGGCGATTGGTGACGGGGCCCATCGGACAGCACACGGGGGTCCTTCCGATGAGATATGGGAGGAACCATTTGGAACAAATCGATTTTAACATCATCCGAGCGCCCCAATATGGCGTCATATTGGGATTGCCGTGGCTACAGAAACACAACCCCTTTGTGGATTGGCCAACACATCGCATCGAAATGACGTCACCGTATTGCATCCTGCATTGTGGAATAAGAACGGAATCCCTTGACGCAGATGAGAGCGGGAGTCAGACGGTGGCTACAGCGGCAGAAAAAGATGTGGCTCTCCCCCAGGCTTATCACAGTTTTGAGGATGTATTTGATGAGGTGAAGGCGGAAGTGCTACCACCACATAGACAGTTTGACTGCCAGATCGACCTGGTGCCAGGGGCCAGCGTTCCCAGCGGCAGGCTGTATGCCCTGACGGAGCCTGAAAACGTGCATCTCCGGGGGTACCTGGATAAACTCCTCAAGCTAGGATTCATCCGCCCGTCCAAGTCTCCGGCCGCCTCGCCACTCTTCTTCATCCCGAAGGCTAATGGGGAGCTGAGAGCCTGTGTGGACTTTAGGGCATTGAATGCGATAACCATAAAAAATCGGTACCCCTTGCCTCTCATCAGTGTACTTCTGGAACAGGTCAAGAAAGCTCGTATCTACACCAAGTTGGATTTGAAAGGGGCATACCATCTGGTGCGCATGAGGGACGGAGACGAGTGGAAGACCGCCTTTAAGACCAGGTTCGGCCTTTTTGAGTACCTCGTCATGCCGTTCGGTCTGTGCAACGCCCCGGCAGCCTTTCAGTACTTTTTGAATGAGGTATTCAGAGAGGAGTTGGATATCTACGTGGTCGTATATATCGACGACATCCTCATCTATTCGTCCAGTGTGGAGGAGCACGTACACCACGTCAAAGCTGTGCTCCAAAAGCTGAGGGAAAACATGCTGTTTTGTAAACTCAGCAAGTGTGACTTCCACGTCACATCCGTGGAATTCCTCGGAGTGATGCTGAGTCCAGAGGGACAGGAGATGGCAGAACGAAAGATCAAGGCGGTGAAAGAATGGCCGGTGCCCCAAAGTGTGAAGGACGTCCAAAGTTTCATTGGCTTCGCCAACTTTTACAGGCGGTTTATAGATGGATTTTCAGGAGTGGTGGCCCCAATCACACAGCTACTGAGGAAGTCCAAGGAGTTTGTCTGGTCCCCTGAAGCGAACAAAGCCTTTGAGGCCCTGAAAAGCGCCTTTGGTAAGGCGCCGGTGTTGGCTCACCCCGATCCGGATCTCCCCTACGTGGTGGAAGCGGACGCGTCGGATGTGGCGCTGGGGGCTATCTTGTCCCAACGCAACCACGACACAGGGGTGCTTCATCCCGTTGCGTACATGTCCCGCAAACTCAACGACGCCGAACGCAACTACCATATTGCGGAGAAGGAGCTTCTCGCAATCAAGGACGCCTTCACCGAATGGAGGCATTGGTTGATGGGGGCAAGACATGTGGTATCGGTGTACACGGACCATCGGAACCTACAGTTCATGACGGCCACTAGACACCTTTCTCCCAGGCAGCTGCAGTGGATGATCTTCTTTGCGGGGTTCAACTTCCGCATCACATATCTGCCGGGGACGGAAAACCGGAAGGCGGACGCCCTGTCCCGTCAATCTGCAGTTAAGGAACCATTGCCTGCAACCGAGCGTTCCATCATTTCCCCGAGGATGGTATTGGGGGTTATCCAACCGGATACTTTCCTGAGGGGAATAAAGAGAGGGATCAGGTCATTCGCATGGCGGAGGTGGCTCCGCAGTCACAGAGAATGGCAGCTGAAGGACGGGATACCCCTGAAGGGCAGGTGCCTATTGATACCCACGCCTAGGCTAAGGAAACAAGCATTCATCTGGTGCCATGACTCTCCATGCGCAGGTCATTTGGGCTTTGAAAAAACGGTGGCTAGCATGGGACGGCATTTCTGGTGGCCAACCATGAGAGTGGATGTCAGGAGGTGGGGACAGGAGTGTCCTACGTGTGCTACCATGAAGGCCGACCATGGCCGAACCCAAGGGCTCTTACATCCACTTCCGACCCCGGATAGACCATGGGATAGCATATCACTGGACTTCGTGGTGGGCCTACCGGTAGACCAGGGGATGACGGCAATACTGGTGGTGGTGGATTACTTGACGAAAATGGGGCACTTCATCCCCTGCAAGAGAGTCCCTACGGCCGGGGAATTGGCATCACTACTCCTAAAGAATGTGGTACGACTGCATGGATTACCTGGGGTGATCGTGTCGGACCGGGGGTCGCAGTTTACTGCGCAATTCTGGAAGACTTGGTGCACTGCGCTGCATGTTAAGACCGCCCTGTCCACCAGCTACCACCCTCAAACGGACGGCCAAACCGAGCGCCTGAACCAAACGCTCAAACAGTATCTGCGATGTTTTGTGGACCAGGGCAGGGAAGAATGGGTCGACTTGCTATGGGTTGCAGAGATAGCCTATAACAACGCCACTCACAGCTCCACACAGTCATCTCCGTTCTATAGCAACTATGGCCAACATGCCAGGTTCTTGCCATTTCTACATCCGTTCAGAGAGGACAGGATTCCCGCCACAGCGGACAGGGTGGCACACATAAAAGACACGTTGATGCGCTCAAGGGCTGTCCTAATAGAGGCCAAGAGAAGATACAAGGCTGCGGCAGATAGGAAGAGAAGGCCCGGGCCACTGTACCGCACTGGAGACTACGTCTGGATATCCACAAGAAACATGAGGTTTCGAAAGAACAGTGTGTTCCATCCCAAGTACATGGGCCCCTATCGAATTACCAAGTGTATGGGTCCCGTGAACGTGAAGGTGTGCTTGCCCCAGTCATTGCGGATACACCCTGTCTTTCATGTATCATTGCTCAAACCAGCACCCTCCAAGCCGTCTGGGACACCTAGGCCGGTATGCGTGGAGTCGGAGGTGGAGTATGAAGTGTCGGGCATACGGGCGTCCAAATGGCGCAGGGGGAAGCTGTGGTACCTGGTTGCGTGGAAAGGCTATGGCCCGGAGGAGCATTCATGGGAACCGGCTGAAGGGGTTCATGCTCCGCGCTTGGTCTCCTTGTTCCATCGGCGTTTTCCTGCCAGCGCTGGACCCGTGGGGAGCCGCTGAGAGGGAGGATGTACTGTCAAGAATTCCTGTCATACAAGGGAAACACGCCCTTATGTAAACAGGAGAGCTGTTACATAACTCAAGGGAAACACGCCCTTATGTAAACAGGAGAGCTGTTACATAACTCAAGGGAAACACGCCCTTATGTAAACAGGAGAGCTGTTACATAACTCAAGGGAAACACGCCCTTATGTAAACAGGAGAGCTGTTACATAACTCAAGGAAAACACGCCCTATAAAGGGAGGAACCGGGAGGTACAAGGCTGTCGGATATTGTGTTTACACCGACGTACCTGCTTCGTGAAGAGCAGTGTTCCGGAGTGGTGCTCCAGTAAGGCAAGAACGGAGGTAGGTCGAGTCGTTACTCCCTGGGCCGTGTCTTGCCCCATCGTCACCTGTGAAGGACCCGGAAGCTCTACCGGTCAACCATTGAGCTTCGCTTTTTGACTCGGCTGAGTCCAAGCGCAGTGGCGCTTTTGCTGGTTGGAGTCGTAACTCCCAGCCCGACCAGAGACACAGGGACTGCCAGCTGTAACGCACACCAGGAGGTGTTTGCCGCGTTACAGACTCGGAAGTCCACAGGATCGATCGAGCGGCTGCTCTCGGTTCAGTCTTCTTGCTTGTGATTGGGGTATCGGTGACGCATCACCAGGAGGTGACTCCGCGTCCCGGTGCAGTCTGAGGAAGAGGTTGAGCGGCTGCTCCCTTCAGGTAGAGACCCCGGCTGGGTGTTTCCCTGACTCCTCGATTCTCCCCAACACTCTTCGTGCCCCTCACAGCCTACCGATTGGCATTGTCGGCCATTTCATTTCTGCCCTCTGTTGGCATACGCCGGGATCGGCGTATATGCAGAGGACGGTTAGGACCATCCGTGCTGTGGGCTGGTAACGTACTTAGCCTGGAGGATTCCAGTGACTATAACTTTTGTTTGTTCTTTGTATTTTATTTGCCTTCATTAAAAGAACTAACCCTTCACAAGTGGTTGCGTCCTCATTGTCGTGTCTGTTAAACGATCCTGAGACGTTCAGGGCGTTACACCCAGTATCCTTATTTCAGTGAATAGAGGTTCATGAGCCTTGGCCCAGAGGTCTGCGTCTAGTTTGTGCAGAGCCTGTGGAATTCCGTTGAGGCCCGGGGGCCCCTCTCTCCTTCCCTTTACTATTTGCCGCTTGATTATCCTGATTTTGCTGTTTGAGGATGCATCCATTTGCAAATTTTCCCCTGAGGCTTTGGGTTCTGAGGCACTGCATTCCGCCCGGTGGATATCCGGTGGCACACTTCCTGAGATGATTATGGTTTTTGGTTCCGTGGCCAGTTTCTTGATGGAAATGGGCCCTGAGGTAACTTGCCCAGTCTTCTTCAGACTCAGGTAAACAGAGAATGCAAAACCCTAATGCACAACAACTTTCAGTGATGCAAGTTCCTCAAGCCCTGATTCCACACCAAAATGTAAGTGGTCCCAGATTTAAATCTATCCAGGTCTCAAATTTTAATCAGAATACCTTCCAGACCCAAAATCAGTTTAAACAATTTTCCATGTTTGACACACGTGAGGGTTATGGTTCAGATCAGTCACTATGACAGCGCCCGAGGGGGGAGGAAGTTGTTGTGTTTCAGACTCATGATGAAGATGTTTCCTTTCAGTTGGCAGGTCAAGGGTCAAACATTGGATTGTACCCTTTGATGACAAATGATAATAAGTTAAGCCTGTCCACATTAATGTTAAACCTAATGCTGAGTACCCAAGAACCCCTCAGTACAATTTGACTCCTGAAGCGATTGCTGGGATATAACACCAGTATTTGAGTCAATAATGCAACCAGGCATTTTGAAAGAGATAATGGGAAGTCAAGTAACTCACTTCATGGGCATGCAGAAGCCTAGCGGTAAGCACTTCATTGTCGAAGATTTAAGAAAGATTAATATCATTATTGTTCCCTGTTGTCCTTTGGTACTGAATCCAGCTTTTATTTTATTTGAGAATACATGTGAGGCTGAGTGGTTCACTGTGATTGATTTGTGCAAGACGTTTATCTCTATTCCCTTGCATGAGGACAGTCAGTACCGTTTTACCTTCAATTCTTAATCAGATCCTTAAAAAGAACCTTGAGTCTTTGATAATGCCCTTCAACTATGTCTTAGTGCAGCACATAGACAACCTTCTGGTTGCATCAGACACTAAGGAAGCTTGTAAATGAGACACAATTGCACTGCTGAACCATTTGGCTGAGAATGGACATAGAGTGTCCCTGGGTAAGTTGCAGTATTAACAGAGAGAAGTTCTGTATCTCAGACATCATATTGAGAAAGAGAGCAAGGAAGGTGTCACAAGAAAGAGTCACAGCGATTCTGAAAATGAATCCGCCAACCACCCAGAGAGAAGTCAGGATGTTTTGGGGAATGGTGGGCTGCTGTCTACAGTGGATACCCAACTTTTCCCTAGTGGCCAATAATTTACAGAAGCTGATACACAAGGATGTGTCTGATCAGGTACCATGGGATACCTTGGTTGCCTTCCTAGAGCTGAGAGAAAAGTTTTGTCTCTCCCCTGCACTGGGAATGCCTAATTACAATAAAGTGTTTGCTTTTTTCTGCAGTGAGAGGGAGGGCTGTGCTCTCTCAGTGCTTATATACTGACATACCTGCAGCTTACTTTTCTGATACCATTTATCCTGAAGCAGTAGGGCTACCTGGATGCCTTAAGCAGTGGCAGCAGTTGGTGCTAGCATAGAATGATGTGAAAGTATTGCCATGTGCCATCCCCCGCTGTATTTGTGCCCCAGTCTTTGGAAATCTTGATTACGTATACATGCATTCAACACCTAGCCAACAGACAGCTATGTATGAACAAATTATTCTTGCTGAAGAGAATCTCTCACTAAAATGCATGTTACTTTGAATACTGGAACCCTTTTGCTCCTACCTGAAATTGAAGGTGATGATAAAGAATTAGGGCATGACTGTCTCAATGTCACTGAACTATGCACGAAGCCAAGACCAGATCTACAAGATGAGCCACTGACTGACTCTCATCTCATATTGTTTGCTGATGGGACCTGCCTGAGAGATGATGGAGTTACCCTAAGAGCTGTGCATGCCGTCGTTACAGTCACAGGAGTAATCAAAGCCTCTTGGCTTTAAGGAGTAATCTCCGTACAAGTGGCTGAATTGACCGCTCTTACAAGGGCGTACTGAGTTTCAGAACGGCTGAAAGTGATGCTTTTCACTTATAGTCAGTATGGCTCTGGTGTCTTTCAGGACTTTGGTCACAGAGAAGATTCATGACTTCATCAAGGAAATGGCGTACATGTCATAATATTGTTGGAAATATTGCAACTGCCTAGCAAAATTGTAGTTGTGAAATGATCCTCCTATAGGAGCAGAGAAGACTGTGTGACAGTTGGCAACCGATATGCTAATGAGGTTGCAAGATATTTTGCAGATAGGGCCCGAGCATTAAATGGTGAATATGTAAATAAATCTGAAGATGAGACCAATTACAACCTTTTGTTGACAACATCTGGTATTTGGGAGGAAGTGAACAGGTTACAGGAGGAAGCGCCAGAGTTGGAACAGCAGAGTTGGGTCAGAGCAGTCAGATTGTGTCAAAAGAGATTGTGAAACTGGAGTTTCAACAGATGAAAGACCTGTATTGCCATATAGCTTGTCTCCAATGGCAAGACATTTTCATGGTCCCGCACATGTTGGGAGGGATGCAATGATCAGATTGCTTTGACAGAATTGGTTTAATCCCTGATTTAGACTGATGGCTGAAGGATTATGCCACAGATGTGTTGTGTGCCATCAGATGAATGTAGGGAAAAGGACTGCAGTGACACTGAGCCACATAGTAAAATCAGATGGGCCATTCAACAGGAGATTTCTCCTGGTGATTTTGTTTATCTTCTCCCTTTGAGTTGAACTTTAACCGACCAGAAACAATGTCTCACAGTAGCTAACTTGTTATTGAGGGAACTGATCTCCAGGTTCGGTTTCCCAACTTTGCTGGAATTCGACCAAGGGGCTCATTTCAATAATGAGGTACTGAAAATGTTGTGTGCAGCATTAAAAGTGGAGCAAACACTATATTACAGTTACAGGCCTGATGCTTTTGGTGTTAATCAAACAAGTAAACGGCACTTTGAAATCCAGGGGCCGTATTATACATGCGGCGCATTTTCCTTCATTGCGCTGGGCACACCTTTGAAAGATTGCATCTGGCGAAATGAAGGAAAAGGTGCTGTATTATGATGAATGTGCTGCTCCCAGGGCATTTATGTGAAAAACAGAGCGGCTGCATTGAAGCCGGTCCGTGTTTTTACAGTACAAGAGGCAACCAGCCCGCACTTTGAAGGAGGGATAGAGCTCCCCTTGCAGGCGGGTGCAGTGATTGACTGCACCCGCCTGCAAGGGGATGTCTCGGGGGGTGTCCATGGGACCCACTTCCCCCCTCCAGAGGGCTGCCATCAGGGAGCGCACTGACAGTGCACCACCTTTTAGGTGGCACACTATTAGTGCGCCCCTTCAGAGCTTCTTTGCCTCTGCACCCGCGCCTGTAATACGGCACAGGGGCAAAGGGATTCTCTCAAATGCATGGGGCATGCCTCCATGCAAATGAGAGAATGCCCTCTCAATATAGTGCTGGCACTTTATGTGTACCAGCGCTTTTACATAAGAGGCCTACAAGCATCTGCGGCCCACTCTGTGGTAACAAAGTGCCCCGGGGGCGTGCAACAGTGTGTGCTTCAATGTCTCTGAAGTGGCCAGATGCTTTGCCTCTTGTGTCAATGAGTCTTCACAGCATTCCTGATCTGAGGACAGGACTGTTCCTCCATAAAATAATCATGGGCAGAGCATGGAGGCTGCCAAATGTGCTTGTGAACATTACAGATTACATGATTCTTGATTATTGCAAAGGACTAGCTGATGTGGTGCATTCTGTATTTCACCAGGTTTGAGCTACTACCACCCTACCCACCCCATCAGGAGCAGTGCCATGACCTTAGTCCCAGTGACTGGGTCCTAGTTAAGAAACACGTTTGGAAAACGTGGATGGACCATTGATGGTGTGGTCCTTACCAGGTTATACTCATAAGGAACACTGCTGTTAAGTGTGGAGGTAACCCAAACTTGATCTATGGTGCCCACACCTGTGGAGTGGAGTATCACCTTGATGATGTGACCGCATCCCTTCCAGACGTGCAGGAAGTGCAAGCTGTAAATGAGAGGTAGCAGGAGGAGGTTAAGCGAGTCACAGAGAGAGGACAAGCTAGAAGACCCATAAATGCTAAAATACCTCCAAACATTTGCAGGCATAGCCTTGCAGAAAATCTGGGCCCTAGAGTCATTCTCAGATCCTGGCTTCTGCTATACCTTGATCCCGGCAGTTAAGTATCAAAAATTTGGCAGAAGCAAAGGTGGTATAGGAATAAACCTGTCAACAGCAATTAAAGTTAGGAGCAAGGAACTGAAAACAGATTCTGTAAAATATTGCACCAACATTTGAAAATAGTGAGAAGGCACAGGCAGTGACATTGATAAAAATCTTGCTCACGGACAGTGGAGAGTTATAAAAAAATCAATAAAACACATCCTTAAAGTAGGGGGATCCCACCCATGTTCACCACTGAAAGTAATGGGAGACTTTAACATGAAACTGCTCAGCCAAGCTATAAGAAATTAAATCATAGAGGCCTAGGACCACCAACGGCAAATCCCTGAACAAACTCAAATAAACCTAGGAAGGAGAGACTCAATGGGCCAAATCCTGCCTGGCAAACTAGAGCCTAAATGACCGCTTAAGTGGGGACATCCCCCAGCCTCCTCATTTTACCCAACAAATGGAAATTCAGTAATAATTTATTTACTGGTATTTCCTCCCCTGCTATACTCGATCCTCTCCTTTAAAATGGGACTAACATCTGAAGGGGATCACCTTCCCATGGAGCTGGAACTTTCCTTCGAACCGACCAAGAACAAATGCACAGCAGAACCTGCGGGGTCCACTTGAACAACTGATCTATAAAGAGTCAAATGGTTCTCTGGAACAATAGGGACTTTGACCCAAGAAGCCGTACATAACCTGCTAAACATTCAACAACTCAAACTCTCAGTTAGAGAACAATTGGAGGTATTAATCGATATCTTGACAAAACAGTTCACCACAAAAGTAAAACATGGTCAGGGTCCAATTTTAACACATTCCTTTGAACATCCAAAAGCTTGACAAGGCTTGTGTGCTAAAACAATTAAAGCAGAAAGTCAACAAGGCCCTTCGAATAATCCACTGTTCCCCACTTAATGAAACACACATCCCTAATCTGAGGGCCACCAAACATGAATACAAACAAGTAATATGGGGCATAAAGAGACAAAACACAGAGACCCTCTGGGCTAAAATTATCTGGGACCTTAAGCCAACAACTCTAATATGTTTTGGAAAATGGTGAACGTAATAAAAACCTTGCCTATTGCAGGTTAAAATCTAGCATCTCAGAAGAAGCCTGGGCTGCCTACCTACATGCCCACTTCAACTCACAAATCAGCACAAACTCAACCTTGCAAAAGCAGCGGGTTGATCACTTGGAGGGTGCTGATCTGGTAGTGTAGTGGAGCCGATGCCAGTTACAGGCAGCACAACAATCATCGCTGCCACCGAGGTACTCCAGCAGGTTGCAAAGGGGTGCATCAGAGGAGCACTAGGCCCAAATGGTATCCCTCAGGCTTTCTACAAGACAGACCTGATAAAATGGGCTGAAGCAATGACACCACTTTTTATCCCGTTTTAAGAGGCGCAATAATCCCAGCCCCATAGAGAGGCCCCATAATTTTGCTTAGCTTCAAAGGAGGCAACAAACATAATCCATGGAACAACAGGTTAATAGCCCTCATTGATAATGAGGCAAAATATAACGCTGGGATCCTACTTAAACATCTTTGTGACAGGGCTAACTCAAACTCTATTATCCAACCCAATCAAACAGGCGTCAAAAGGAAAGTTGGAACCACGGCCAACATGATGGATTTGTCACTCATCCAAAATGTCAAAACTTCCTCTATATCTTTGCTACATCGATTATCAAGTCGCCTTTTATTGTGTTAATCACAAAAGGCTCTGGGAAAAACTAAAAACTGATGCCCACTCCCCACTTCTTCTGAAAGTAATTGAAAACCTATAGTCCAACACTTGGTTTATTATCAAGTTGGGGAGTGGAGCCAATCTCCAAATTACAAAAAGCGGTTTCAACCAGGGGTGTGTCTTGTTACCAACTTTATTTAATCTATTTCTGGCAGACCTTCCCCCATCTCTGTCCTCTGTAAACAAGGGTCAACACAACTGTCAAACCTTCACTATGCCAATTACCTGCTACTTCTTAGCTAAACCAGGGTCGGCTTGCAGCGCATCCGGGTAGTGACCCAAGCATGCTCCTTGGCAAATGGGCTGAAAATAAATGACAAAAAACAAAATCATGATCCTCACCAGGAGTACCCTAAAAGGAAATGCCAGCTGGTGCCATCACGGGAACAAGATTGAGGAAACAAAAGACTACAAATACCTTGTCCCCTTTTTGATAACCATGGCTCCAAAACCACAAAGGGAGGAAATCAAAAGGAAAGGGATTGCCTTGGTGGCTGAACTCTCAGTCATATTTAAGAACCTAACTGGGCACTCTTTCAGTCCTATATTAGAAACCGTCATGGCAAAAGTGGTTCCGACAGCTGAGAGGCTCTCCAGGGCAGAGACACAACAGCTCTGGACGCCACGATAGTACGTATATATTTCAGCTCCCCCTACTACGCATCACCAGCCCAGATTAATCTCGAGTTTGGGATAACAAAAGAGTCTTATGCCAGGCATGCAGAATTTTCTAACTTTTGCCAAAGCTTAAAACCACTGAGAAAAACACATTCAAACAATATATATTGGAGGACATCTCTAAAAGATCATGCTGACCAGCACAAGACTACCTTGAAGAAATGATTGTCCTGTTTGGGTTGGCAGAACTATGGCCAGCTGCATTTTCAAAAGAGCTGCTAATAAAACTACCAAAATAAATTCCTCACTAGAAGACAGGGCAACTTTAGAAAATTGTTCCCATGCCTGGTCAATATTAAACTGCTACAAGGTCCTGAGACAACAGCAATATCTGGGTGAAGCTTTAAACTGTAGGTCAGAGAGTAAATACTTGAACTGCTGCCTTGGGATCTTGCTGTCTCACATGCATAGCCGGACCTCGCTGAGGGTAGAAGGGAAAATGCTTGTCGACTATGTGGGCTCTCGACTGAAGACCAGGTGCACACTATCTGTCTTTGCAATTCCACCATAGGCATTTGTTGAGAATGGCTGCGCCCTTTTTGGAATCAGTTAGGGGTGCACTCTTGAAGACAAGTCAATTTGGCCTGCCTCAACTCAGCAGACCAGAGAATAATCTACCGGACTGTAAAATACCTCCTAGGAGTAGAGAGGGATCTGAAGAAGGCAAAAGCCCTCTTTCTGCTACTTAGACATAAATCAAATCACATCTCCTCCTGTAATACGATTCTGTGAACACTGAACATTTTAGCTGTACCCTTATGTTTTTGAACTACCTCTCAATCTTAACAACTTGCTTCTTGCTCATGTAAAAAAATAGTTGCTTCCCTTCTGCAGTTGCACTTTGCCTACTGTTTTAATCTTTTGAAATGGCAGCTCTATTTTGTAGTAGGACTTTTGCACATTAAAACAATTTAAACTAATCCAACAATAAAGGTTGACTTGACTTCACTTAACGCAGAGAGTTGGCAATAAGCTGAAACAGCACATGCTCAGCCTGAGGGGGTCTCAATGAGTCAACTGTTGAGATTGAGACAGGAGAGTCTTGGGCTGAGGTGCTGACTGACCCAGATTCTGACCCTGAAACAGGGCCTGTTGCTGTGACAAGCCGAGTGGGAGCTGGAGACAGTTGGCCGAGAAGGACGGAAAGAGAGAGACAGAGTCTGTCTATAGTGTGTGTGCCCCACACTATTCCAGAGGATACTGAGGGGTCTGGTCTGAGTAACAGTGAAGACAAACAACCTGGACTCAGGAGATCAGAGAGAGCAGCACCCTGTCATAGGTACTCTTCCCTTGAATGGGCATACTTTGCCGCAAATGGCAGAGAGAGAGAAATTTGTAATTCGTAGGATAGCAGTATAATTCCAGTTGAACCTCTGTGAACCAACAATTGTGGCTGAATTCCGTTTTGTGTTTGCTTTGCCACTGAATAGACTGACACGATTTATCATTGCTATGATCCCAAACTGAACTTTGATATGTGCTTTTATAAAAACAATCAAATAGACTTTGTAACAAAAAATTAGGAAGATTCCCTAGGCTCGAAGCTGCAGAAGGAGTGTAAGGGTGCCATTTAGAAGAAGACACAGTAAGGCTAGGGATGCCTAATGAAGATTTGTAAAATAATTTCAAAATTCGATTTATGGTCTTAGTTTTGTCATCTGCATAAGTAGAATGCACATAGAAATGCGCTTGCTGCTAATTTCTGCTGAACCTTCTGATTCTAGAAAAGTCATGGAAACTGGTGAAAATAACAGATGTAGGCTTTTGTTAGCAGGTGTATCGCTAGCAGTAAGTTTAGGATTAATTGTTTTCTTTTAAAACTATATTCACCTAAATTTTCCAATTCAGTTGAGATTAAATCTAGAACTACCCCTAGATCTCCAATTACTACTGAAAAAGTGTTACATGCATTTGATTTTGAAACACTGTATGTAGATTCGTCAAGAGGAGATTTTTGCTCAAACGCTTATTTCAAGTTGATTATGAGTACATTGACACTATGGATGAGAAGGACTGCTGCATTTATACACAGTTTTCTGCATCAAGTCAAGAAGGTATCACTTATCATCACATTCCCCTTAAATATGTTGTTTCATGTAGTCTATTAATGAGCCTTTTTTTATGGAAAAGGTTATTTTCAGTATTATTTTTCAAATTATGATTTAGTGCTTTTTGAAGTCCCTTTATGTGAACATTTGAATAGCTACCCCAAAGCCAAAGCAGATGGAAACAGCTGATAGTTTCTTTAAACCCATTCTAACGTTAAACACTGCTTATGCCCAAAGGAACAATTTAGCCCAAATGAACACTTTAACTTGTATCGTAACTGATGTCAAAAACATATTTTACGATCTGTTTGAAGACCGGGAAAGTGGAATAGTTGGCTCCATTTTGAAACCACTTGTGATAATTGCCCTTTGTGCAATAGGTCTGACTGTGATAGTTAAAGGGTACAAGTGTATGAACGTAAAAATAAAGGTACAGCAGGAAAGGAGGAGAATAAGGAGAAAAAAAGGATGTGGAACTAGAGTGGAGTCAGTATAGTTTTATGATGAAAGGGAGTACGTGGAACATGTTAAATGGAAAATTATGAAAACTTCAGGGTTTTGATTGGATCTCATCTGATAAGATTCATTTTGATTGATCGATCAGAAGGGGATTTGGGCAGCGTAATTTAGGCTTCACCCTTACACGATATAGAGATGCAATTATATACGTGCACTTGACATTATGCTTATTGTATGCCTTAATTTTATTAACATGTGTAAAGCATTTAAACACATTATTGAAATGTGGTCACTGTAGAAACTAGAGATTTATATACAAGTGTGGACTCATTTTCAGTTTAAACATGAGAAAATGTATGACTTTATTCATGTTTTACACTTACACTTCAAGATATATTTGCTGATGAAAACATGTATTCTTTAGCTCGTGTTTTGCAGTTCTTTTAAAGGTTACATGTTTGCATTTATAACTATGTATTCGAAGTGCACATTAAATTAGTAACTAAAGTTAGCCTGACAACAGGCCTTAGCTGAAATCTATTTTGCTTCCCCAGCATGTTTTCTCTTTTCCTTGCAGGTTTCTTATCATGACTTATGTTAGCTAGAAAAAGTATTTTTGTCTGTAGTCGATGACTGATAGAGAGGCCTGAGATAAACTTGGCAGTGAACATGGAGAAACAATATTCATCATTGATTCAGGGGTAATTTCACGGTAATTTCTCAATGCAAAACCTCATTTACCTCTAATTTACCGCTGTAAAGGTACTGGACCCTTGCCACTGTATATTACCTTCAGGAGAGTTTACATAAACATGAAAAATCAAAAATGCAATTCATATTTAAGCCCATAAAGAGAATTGTGAGTATTTTTAAAGGGTTTTATTTTCTAGTTAAAAGTTAAAGTTCTCTGACACTTTATTCATTAGTCAACTATCAATCAGGTTACAGAATTGAAAATAGGAAAAATAGAATTAATACAAACATATTATAGGTTGCATACAGGAGGAAAACCCCCTAATTCTATGTCATTCAGAACTCTTTAAAGAGTTTTAGGAAAAATATAATTCAAGAGTGAGTTTGCAAGGCTAATCAATAATTAATAATTGGGAAAAATCTCCCATAAAGAGAAATAAATGCATAAGACAAATAAATCTTTTTAAAACTAGTTAGTTAGTCAAAGCATACTTAGAGTTTTAGCATTTAAATCTAAACCTTTTCAGCTGCAGTCTCTGCCCTGGTCTGTTCTGCGTTTCTGTGCTTCACCGAGAGAGACAGCCCACCCTTCACAAGACCACAGAGGATTATGATCTGTCTTGCAAAAATATGATGTACAAGGACTCTCTCAAAAAATATGAGCAAAGGCCCCCACCTCTCTGTCTCTCCTCTGACGTAATCTCCTCCCAGGCTGCACCCGCGACTTTCACGTGCCTAACCCATATGATGTCTGGCCTCATCTGCTCCCTCTCCTCTCCTCCTCCTATCTCTTCTAGTCCCAAAAAGCTCACACGCCCCTAAAGCTTCTAAAGCTTCTAAAGCCCCTAAAGCTAACACTCCTCTAAAGAGGTCATTATTTAGAATCTAATTCTTGGCTGACTACACTAATAATGTTGCAGTTTCATTAGAAACTCGCACTGTGATTGGTTAGCATAGATGACATGAGGGTCTCACCATCCTGTTCTCATTGCAAATCCAACCCATACCAGTTTTAACAAAGGAAGCGTTAATGCTTAATACAGTCTCATTGTTTCACCAACAATAATTATACAAATATGCAACATTATTGCTACGTTCATTAGGAGCAAAACTCACTGTAGTACTCACCACTAAGAGAGCTAGATGGGGAGGCAGAAGTTTTTCCGTTGGGGCAGCCAAGGCCTGGAATGAACTTCCTTTTAGTTTAAGAAACTGCAATGAACTATTTACTTTTAGGAAAGCGCTCAAAACATGGCTGTTCTAATTCCTCTGGTTGAAACCTTAGTTAGGGGGACTGTAGCAAGCGCCGGGACGCCTTCGGGTAGCTGTGCGCTATATAAGTTTTACTAACATAACATAACATTAAGGCAGAAAAATGTATCAGTCAATTTCCTCCTTCCTTTCACATCGCACACAGGAAGGATACTTTCCACAAACACTGGTACATTTGGCATGATAACAAGAATTTACAGTTCACTGTGGCCTTGACCCATTGTGTCTTCACTTGAGGCACTTGGCAGTATGTAGCTGGTTCTGCGCATGCGTTTCTCATTCAGCACAATTCTCAACCATGCTGGATTCCCAGGCAGTCATTTTATGGTAGGCCAAAAACATAAAAACCACAAAAAAGTATTAATTCATTAAATAAAATCCATTATGTATTCCTCCCCCATATTAATACATTGTATTATTTATTACCTAGCAAAAGCTATTAGTTTAAAGCAGCTTTTCTATTATTTGTGCACAATATGCAAAAATGTGCAATGTACAACATAGCATAAAACATTTTCAAAGCGCAAACAGTTAATACATCAACATGCGCTAATGCTTTAGATAGCTTTTCATGCAAAATGCTTTTGCCCCACGTCTAGTGTTGGTGCATTAATTAATACACATTATAAAACGATGTGTTATGAACTGAATATGTATTGTCTAAATATGCAACAAAGCCAAAGTCTCTTGAGACAGGAACAGGGAGTGTAGATTATAAGGGAAAGGAGCTGGGAGGAGAGAACACATTCCATTTTATCTTTCATGTGCCACGTGTCTTACTTGCACCAAAATCTGCGTGGCATTTTTAAATGCAGTCTGTCTGAAACACAAAATAGAGCAATGCTTAATCTTGAGAAATCTAGCTCTATCATCATGTACCAGAATGGCAGGTTGCTCAAAGTTGAAAACCAAAGTTTATTTCAATGTGGTTTGAATCTGAAGCTATGCTACAGATGCACTCAAGTAGTATTCTGATTGGTCCCTGGTGGTGTGAGGGAGAGAAGAATGTTTTTTTAATGTATTGTTACTTTTAAATTGGTGTTTACACAGCTGAATGTAGAGCAGATTCCCTTTAGATTTAGGGAGAAGGAAAGTTTCTTCGTGGAACACCTGCTTGCTTAATCTGTGTTTATACAATTGCGATTATTGCAATTCGATATGTCATCCTATTGCGCCATAACCTACTGAGATTTTTCAGTTTATATTTTGTGTTGCTGCATTTGCTGAACTTGTTCTTGTTTATTTATACTGGATTGATTGGCAGACCATAATAGAACTCTTTAACCATATTCAGTGATTTCTGGTCCTTATTTTAGGGTCACATTGGCTTCACAAGTTAGAAATATATTGTTGATGTTTCTCCTTTTCAGTACTTTGCGTCAGCTACTACAAACCAACTACAAACATACTTGCCCTCTCCCTTCTAATAGATGCTTTAAAAGCCACAAACCTTTCACTCTACATTTGTTTCAATGACTGCTCATCGACCTTCGATAACATAGATAGAAAGAAGCTGTGGTCTAAACTCACTAAAAGAATTATACCATCTGCTCTCTTGATTCAGCTGATCCGCTTACATACCGATACGTAGGTCCAAGTGAAGCTCGGAGTTGGTGACAGCCTGTCCAGAAAAATACCTACTACAAAGAGGCTGAAACAAGTGTGCTTGTTGGCCCTGACTTTGTTCAACCTCTTAAGGATTCAGCGTTGGTGCATGTTTAGGCATTCACCATCCCGCCGTGGAACGCAGTCTTTTGAGGCTGGGGTAAGGCAACTGCGCTTTGCTACGATGTGGGATATATATATATATATTCACTGAAAAAACCATAGGTTTCAGGGGCGTTATAGTTAGCTGGACTTTTCACTCGTACAAAACCATTGAAATTCCCCCGTTATAGTTAGTTCAGCTAACTATAACTCGCGTGCCCGCAATGCACTGCTGATGACGTCACATATTACATCACTCATGATATGGTCTGTGACATCACTGATGACATGTCTGATGATATCCCGCTCCATCCTTTTTGTTTCATGGACCTGCCACTCCTATCTAATCTGAGTGTTCTGTTGAGCTGCCACTCCCCTCCCACCTGCCTAGCATTGTCAGATGACTGTAACCAGTCCCTGCCACCGCCACCCTGCCTGTCCACATGCCATGCCCCTATCCCCTTCCTCCTGTCCTCCATGGTCCATTTTACTGCCACACCCTTCTGCCCTCCCTGGTCTGTTGTGCTGCAACTGCTCCTCCTGCCTGCCCCGCGCGGTCTGTTGTGAGGCCCCTTCCCCTGAACTCTCTTGTCTGTGCCCAGGTCCTGACCCTCACTTCTATCCTCCATGGTCCTTGTGCATGTCCCTGCACCCTCCTTCTTGCCCATCATAGCCATTGTGCTGTCACTAACCCTCCCGCTTGCCATGCATGGTCTTCTGTGCTGCCACGGCCCCTCCCACCTTCCCTGTGTGGTTAGCTAGCTGCCCCTGACCCCCTCCCATCTTCCCTCCATGGTCTGTGTGTATGCCATCATAGTCTCACTGTTGCTCTCCATGGTGTGTCTTGTTTCTAGTGCCCATCCTGCCTGACCTCCATGGTCATCTTGCTGCTCCTGCCCTGCCCCCTTGCCCCAGCCCTCTGTTTCCATGTGCAGACCCCTATTCCATCCCTCCTGGATTGTCTGTTCCATTGTAATGCCCCTGTCCGTCCCTCCTGCCCTTTATGGTCTGTTATGCTGCAGCTTTCTCTCCTCTCTGTTCATTATGGTCAGCTAGCTACCATTGCCTCTTTCCCCTCTGTTCTCTGTTGTCCATGTGCATGGTCCTGTCCCCTCCCTATTGCTTTCTATGGATTGTTGTGCTGCACTCCCGTCCCGCATGCCCTGTGTGTTGTATTGTGCTGCTGCAAACCCTGATGCCTGCCCTGTAGGGTCAGTTTGGTGCACCTCTCCATGTCCCTCCTGCCCTCTGTTATCCGAGTCCATGTCCCTACCCCAATTCTTCCTGCCTTCCATGATGCAATGTACCATACTTGCGAACATTTTGAACTTGGTAAGAGGGAGATTTTGAAAAAAAACTGGGGTATTGATTTTCCCCTTTGAGTTACATTGAAAAAGAGGAGATTGTAGACAGGAGACAGATCAAATAAAGTCCATTTGATCTTAAAAACATTGGATGTTGCCTGACTGAATCGGGTATGTTGGCATGTATGGTTGTACTACCACTGCCTCTTCCTTCTGCCCACAATGGTCTATTATATTGCCACAGCCTCTCTTGCCAGTCCTGTATGTGGTTTGTTGCCCCTGCCCCCCTTTCCACTGCCCTCCATAGTCTGTTGTGTTGCCACTGCCCTTCCTGCCTGACCAGTATGGTCAAATTGTTGCCTCTGCATCCTCCTACCTGCCTTCAATTTTCAGAGTCCGTGCCCCTGGCCTCTGCCTCTCAACAGTATCCTAATGAACAACTAGATTGCTAACATTCTATATTTATTACAAAAGTGTGGAACGCCTGAAGTCATCTTGATGTAATCAAAACTATAATACCTAGAGCATTTCCTTTAGAAATTACATATATGAGAGGGTCTTATTTGCATCAAAATTATGGTTAGTGCTCTAAAAAACTAAAATGAGGACATATTTTCTGAGTTTTCAAATAGCGACAAAGCACTTTTAAATTATTTGTTATCTTTATGTTTTTTAATCCAGTTGACCACTTGATTAAATGTTGCACTTAGGGGAGAGGATGTGGTGTTACTTCCAGAGCTGCAGACTTGGAACTGGGGAACCAGGTTGGAGTTTCTGCTTCAGCTCAACATTCTGTGATTCTGGTCAAATCACTTAATCTCCCCATGTCTACAACCAAAATGAATTTGATCTTGTGTGATGTAACCAATGCTCATGTAAAGCACTCCAATACCTGACAAGTCTGCACTATATAAAACTGCAAAAACACAACAAAAAAGTGTTTTGCACACTTCTGTCATTGGGCTACATGTGGGCTACATCTGGGTGATATTTGTGCTGCATTTGGGCTCTTTTGTCTCTGGTTGCCATCTTGGGAGATTTATTTGTTATGAAGCTTCCTAAATTCCTCATTTACTGCAGTCTCCTCAGTAGGAAATGCTTTCAGTTTTTTACTTTGATTCCATCAAGAAGGTATTCAGATATGTCACACATTTGCCATAAATTCTGAATGTTAGCAATCTAGTTGCTCATTAGATCACTGTAGTAAAGCTACTGCTCACCACGGAAGTCTGCTGCTGGTATTAAAAGTGCATGTTTCAGTCTGCATGTCAGAATTTTTTTTTTAATGAAATAGAAGAGGATTTGAGAAGTCACTCAAAATGTGCCCTAATTTTTCTTTCTTCAGCACTAATCATAATTTCTATGGTAAAATGTACCCCCTCATTGTGTTCCTTTTTCAATTAAATGTTTTAAGTGTTACCAGTTTAGTCCAATCAAGATGGCTTCAGGTGTGCCATACTGTTGTCATAAGTAAGACTGTTAGCGCTCTAGTTGTTCATTAGAACACTCTGGGACATTCTGTCATTGGTCTATACTTGGGCTACATCTGGGTGATATTTCGGCTGCATTCGGGCTCTTTTGTCTCTGGTGGCCATCTTGGGAGACTTATTTGTTATGAAGTTTCCTAATTTCCTCATTTACTGCAGTCTCCTCAGTAGGAAATACTTTCAGTTTTTTACTTTGGATCCATCAAGAAGGCCTTCAGATGTGTCACACATTTACCATACATTCTGAATGTTAGCACTCTAGTTGCTCATTAGATCACTGTAGTAAAGCTACTGCTCACCATGGAAGTCTGCTGCTGGTATTGAAAGTGCATGTTTCAGTCTGCATGTCAGAATTTTTTTATGAAATAGAAGAGGATTTGAGAAGTCAAAATGTGCCCTAATTTTTCTTTCTGCAGCACTAATCATAATTTCTATAGCAAAATAAAACCCCCTCATTTTGTTTCTTTGCAAATTAAATGTTTTAAGTGTTACCACTTTATTCCAATTAAGATGGCTTCAGGTGTGCCATACTTTTGTCATAAGTAAGACTGTTAGCGCTCTAGTTGTTCGTTAGAACACTCTGGGACATTCTGTCATTGGTCTATACTTGGGCTACATTTGGGTGATATTTGGGCTACATTCGGGCTCTTTTGTCTCTGGTTGCCATCTTGGGAGACTTATTTGTTATGAAGTTTCCTAATTTCCTCATTTACTGCAGTCTCCTCAGTAGGAAATACTTTCAGTTTTTTACTTTGATTCCATCAAGAAGGCATTCAGATGTGTCACACATTTGCCATAAATTCAGAATGTTAGCACTCTATTTGCTTATTAGATCACTGTAGTAAAGCTACTGCTCACCAGAGAAGTCTGCTGCTGGTATTGAAAGTGCATGTTTCAGTCTGCATGTCAGAATTTTTTAATGAAATAGAAGAGGATTTGAGAAGTCACTCAAAATGTGCCCTAATTTTTCTTTCTGCAGCACTAATCATACTTTCTATGGCAAAATGAACCCCCTCATGTTGTTCCTTTTTAAATTAAATGTGTTAGGAGTTACCACTTTATTCCGTCAAGATGGCTTCAAGTGTGCAATACGTTTGTCATAAGTAGGACTGTTAGCGCTCTGGTTGTTCTTTAGAACACTCTGGGAAGCTGCAGTAGAACACAAAGGAATCAACTGACAGTCTCTGCCCTTGTTGGATGTACATGTTTTACTGTGAATGTCAGACTTCATTCTCACATGACTGAGAAAGATAATGTGAGTTTACAGAAAATATGCTCTCAGTTTAGCTTATAGATCACCTTCCAAACCTCTGTGGGAAAAGCATGAGAAAATAGTTTTCTCTCAAACATGATTCATGATATCACAGCAGAAGGCTTTTTCACATGGTAAAATCACCTTAGAACACACCACAATTCCTAAAATGAGTATAGTACCATCAACAAATGATTTATAATGTAACTAAAGTCTTAAAACCTTCTATTAACTGCAATGCTTTTTAATGAGGTGCTATCATGTATTTTGGTCCCAAGATGGCTGCCAACTCTTCTTGGATGAAGTACTGACAGCCAATCAGATCTCACGATGAGATGTGTGGTTAGGCTCCGCCTAGATATATATGTGATTTTGATTTTGATTTTCTCAGGAACTACTGAACAGATTTACACCATTTAAGCAAAAGGCACAACTCTAAACCAAGGTCTACCTTTCTGCCAAATTTGGTGTAATTCCGTTCAGTAGTTCGGGCTGTAGCTGCGACTAAAGGTCCTATGGGAAATTGCATGGGGAAAACACGTTTTGGGACCCCCCTTTTTTCTCAGCCCCCGCTACACGAATCATCCCGAGACTTTCAGGATAGGAGCGGGCCGGAGCTGGCCAAAAGTTTTGAAAATTTCGCGATGATTCGTCAACGGACGCCAAAGTTGTTCCAAATAGAATGTTGCGGATTTCCTATGGAAAATAGGTTCTAACTATAACTACCTACTGGCGTCCGCCAGTAGGCAAAATATATATATATATATATATATATATATATATATATATATATATATAGATATAGATATATATATATATAAATATATATATATATTTATATATATATTATCTACTGGCAGTCGCCAGTAGATAGTTATAGTTAGGACCGTGTTTCCATAGGAAATCTGAAAATTCTATTTTGAATAACTTTGGCGCCGGTTGATGAATCCTGACAAATTTTTCAAAATAGATGTGGCGCTCCGCTCCGCTCCTACCCTGAAAGTCTCGGGGTGATTAGTCAAGCGGGGGCCAAGAAAAAAGGGGGGTCCCAAAACGCGTTTTCCCCATGCATTTTTCCATAGGGACCTTTAGTCCAAGGTACAGCCCGAACGGCTGAACAGAATTATTTGATATTTGGCAAAGAGAAAGTCCTCAGGTCAGGGATGTGCCTTTTCAATATCTGGAGTCAATCTGTTCAGTAGTTCCTGAGAAAATTTCAGTTAAAAGTACATATATATCTATAGGTGCGCACTATGCGCGTACGGTAAGCATACAGTATGCGCACGCTGACATGCGCGAGCGTAATTCTGATTGGTGGTTACATGGCAGTAAACATTCCAGTCGGTCGAAATCAGGAAGTGTCGGCCGCCATTTTGTCTCTCGCAGTCTGAGGCAGTGAAAAACAAAGGTGGAGAATATGAAAAGGGGGCAGGGTGGACAGTTCCTGACCCCCTAGCCTTTGTCAGGGGGTCACTAAAGGACCCCCATGGATGAAAAAAACTTTTTTTTTTTCGAAAAAGCGCGGGGTGCGCGCACTGTGCGCGCACGGCACGGACAACGCATCGTGGGTGCTTGGTGCGTGAAGCGCACCGTGCGCCCCAAGCGCGTGCACGGTGCGCGCACGGTGAATAACCTGAAAAAAAAAATATTAATAAATACATAACTTAGCATTTAAAAAACCGTACAAATTCACTTAAAAAACCATAGGTTTCACACATGTTATAGTTAGCTGGACATTTCCCTCGTAAAAAAAACAATGAAATTCCCCCGTTATCGTTAGTGCAGGCAACTATAACTCACGCGACCGCAATACTCTGCTGATGACGTCAGATATTACATCACTGATTAAATATGTGTCTTTCTGAAAAATAAATATTTGTAATATATGTATAGCTAAAGATTAATGGAAGAAGACATGGGTAAATAGGTGTCTAAATACAGTGATGTAATATCTGACGTCATCAGCAGAGGATTGCGGTCGCGTGAGTTATAGTTGCCTGCACTAACTATAACGGGGGAATTTCATTGGTTTTTTACGAGGGAAATGTCCAGCTAACTATAACATGTGTGAAACCTATGGTTTTTTAAGTGAATATATATATATATATATATATATATATATATATATATATATACATTTAATTTTTGGATATGCCTTTATTGTTAGTTTAATGCTTTTAGTCTCCTCACTGCCAAGGAGTTACTGGTCTGAGGGTAATAGGGACTGAGCAAAAATGCTCCAATTTTTCATGTTCACATTTAAACCTGACATCTTATTAGACAGTGACTTTTAGCACATTTTGTTTGTGTGCTCTAATGTGCTCAGGAAGTGTTTTTCTTAAAAAACATTTCTTTGTAGGCATATTATCACAACACTGTACATCTTGTTCAAAGACCAAGTACACTGAGCGCACTTCCCTTGCATTTGTTGTTCGTTAGGTGACAGCTCTGAGTTGGTGGAATAAAGAAAGACATAGGCATCTGAACTCAGGCACAGTGTGAATCACCCACATTTTTATTATATATAAACTGCCCCAAAGCAATTGTTCTGGGGAGAAGCACTTCCATGGATTCTCCTGGACGTTCGCCTATGTCTGACTTCCATCTCTTCTGACTCTCATCGCTATCCTGCCTGTTCTACACCAGACTGGCTTCGAGAGGAATCACACACATGTAAATGGGGATTTGCGCTACTCCAGGGTATATGTCCGAAGCACATTCTCACTATGCTCTCTAGGATAGGTAGTTATAGATGAAGTAAAAATTTATGTATTCATGTAATCACTGCAATAATTATGATGGTTGTACTATTCATCTTTTTCACCCTTCTTGCAATGCTGGTTACATTACTGTGCTTCCTTCTCCTAATAGTAACAGCACACATATTTTACACAAGAATTCAGTTGCTTCAATAAATTTGTGAAATGCCATTTTTTTAAATTTCTTGTGGCTCTCTTTGGCCATGCCTTAAATAACAATGAAAAGGTAGATTTGTTTCCATAACTTCCTTGGGGTATTGAAGGTTGTTATGTTCTATGATAGCAAATACCATCTGGTACCGTATGAGGTTTAGGGGTCCATATGGCACACTGTGCTAGCATATCCTGATGGTATGAGCGGACTCAGTCCCTAAAGTTGTGATGCATATCTTGCCCAAATGTACAGTTTTACTTAATTAGTATGATCCTTCTATAGCATAAAGAACAGTACTACTTGCTAGAACCATATCGATGCAGGAAAGGGCCTTATGTGAAGCTGAGTAGAATGTAAGAGCATGTTCTGACCTACAACGTGTGCACCAAAGGCAAAAGAACGTGACAATTGATAATCTCCCTGCAGATTGAGACATTTTCATACGCAGTTCGGCTGACATCGAGCCTGGAATAGTGTCAAAATTTCAGTACAAGTGGCAAGTTAAAATCGCCTCAGACAAAAAAAAGAGGGACACCATTGACACAATTCAGTTAGTAAAGATTTAAAGAGCAATGGATCATCCGTGTTTGATGCATACAGCTCTCAGACTGTTAATTACAAATTATCCTTCCCTACATATGAAATAACCCACCTACCTGCACGGACGTTCTGCCCTTTATTCCTTGCTAACAGGGCCACCCATCACTGAGAACCCTCACCACCCAATGCAGCCAGGATGCTATAGTTCAAAATGTCCGGATACTCTCTAACAGAGGTAAGAGGGACTCTTGAAAGCAAAGCAAGTGAGGCTTGAGTATCATGAGTTGCTTCTTAACATATCAGCACTTTGCAGATGATCTTAGGCCATTAATATTCCAACTGAGTAAGTGTAAATCCCAGCTACCAACACCAATATCGTTGGTTATACTTGGGTGTCAGGTACACTATGTTCTTTATGACAATGCAATTAAACCAATCATTTGATACTTTCCCCTTTTCTTCTGCCAACAACATGACCTAAAAAAACAGAAAAAAACATCAACCCACCACCACAGCTCTGCCCCCCACATCACCCTCCACCTCAAAACTCACCCCAACACCCTCAAATATCAAGGTTTACCAAAGGAAGCAAGGGTCTTCTATTCCCTAAACCCCCACACCCCCAACATTATGTTCTGAATTTGGATAGTTGCTAATCAGTGCCCATACTCTGAGATGGGCTCCACCGACCTGCTCCACCAAATTTCAAATAGAAAGACATAAAGACAGACCAGAGGAGAGATCAGAATATACTTACAAAAATCATAGAGACAAATATTGACCAAAAAAAGTTCAAACCTGCTAGAGGACTCTCAAGTTAGCCGGCTCAAGGAGGGAGACAGTAGCCCCAAGCTTAACAAAGGCTGGAATCAGTAACCATCTGTGTAGCATACAATTGAGGCAAAAATCAGAATGGTCAAGCTGGTACAACTGCTGGTGGAAAATGAAATTGCCCACATAGATCCCAATTGCTCGTGGATATTTTGAGGCTCTGCCCTTAGAAGGCTTATGGAAATTGAAATCAATGTGTGTGCTGCACCTGGCAATCGATATCCCAGTCTTTCAATTGGGGAACTTAACAGCTAAACAATGTACTAATGGGCATCATGACCCTCTTGCTTCTCAGGAATAACTACTGTGTGCAAGTTATTTCAGCTCATATGATTTTCCATATCCTCCATCTTGTAGGAAAGGCCACCAAGCCATGTATCATGAACCTCAGCCTGAGCCTTCGTCCTCTGTACCAACTCCTGCAACAGTGTGGAGAGGTTCTCAATGCCGCTTAATCTCCCATGGAGGATGTTCATAATTTTAGACATTTTGCACAGCACTACCTGCATCTTAGACTGTGCAGCCTTCAAGGACATTGAGTCCTTCCAAAAATCTTCCATGTGTGCTTCTAGCAGCTCATAGATTGCTAACAGGGAAGGAGAGGGGGGATCGGGTGTATTGTAGCCACATCTTCCTTGCCCTCAGGCAACCCTCATCTGGCACCCCTGGACACTGCAACACCCTCCACATGACACATGCTTCCCTTGTTGTCACCACAATAGTTCATAGGTGTAAGCTCTGTACCTTCAGAGATCCATAACTGCTCATCCTCATACCAAACATTAACCGCCAGGGTGTCTGCATTCAAGCCATCTCACATCACCATAGAGGGCATGCTTAAAGGGACAGCAGCTGACTCAAGTGATACCTGTTGGACTTTCACCTCACCCACCTTGTCTCCCCCTCCTGTTTTAACCCCAGTGCACTTTCCGGGTGAAGCACAAGTGCGAGCATCCACACAACATAGTGTCCTCTGGAGTAACCTTAATTTTAGTCTTGGGCAACCCTGGTTCCGAATCCAGTCCAGCTCTAGGCATGGGGCCCTCCCCATCTGACAGATCCAAAAGTGAGAAAAAGGCCTGCAGCATTTCTTGCGAGTCCAGTGCAGTCACACCATTCTCAGACATTTTGATGGCTGAAGGTTGTGTCAGCAGGGGATCAGATGCATTGAGGGTATAGACAGATTGGTATGCTGACAGACTTAGCCCCTGCACTCGTAATCTTGTTAACACCATCAACATCAGACCTAACAATTTTATCTGACAGGGGGACAGATCCACCAACCCTTGCACACGGATCAGATGTGGACTGTTAGAAACTGGGTTTCTGAATGACAGAGGTATGCACCACTATTCTAGTCAGGGTATGTCAGAAACACACTTTAAATTAGCCTGTGTTCACCCTCTGGTAGCTTGGCACAGAGCAGTCAGACTTAACGTAGGAAGAAACATGTAAAGTATTTGTACACACAACATGCAGAAACACAGTGAAAACACCACAAAAAGCCTCCACATCAGTTTAGAGAATACGTTTATAAATAAAACAAGACCAAAAGGACAAAAATCAAATAACTAGATGTTGAGATATACATTTTTAAAGATTAAATGCAATAATAGTACACAGAAGCAAATAGTGCTCAAAGAATTAATTGGTCATGCTGGACTGGGACAAAGGCAAGAGTTCAGGCTGCTCGCGATAGAGTGCAGGCCAGCTACAGGACCCATGCAGGACCTGCTTCACAAAAGTATCTTAATCCTTGTCACAAGCATGAGATGCGGGGCACAGCCGAGCAATGCGTTGGTGATCCCCATGCTATTGGAAGGTTGCGCCAGATTTCTCCACGCAACTGTGGGAATGCGCCGGTTCCATGAACTAAGCACCAGTTCCGAACTGTGACAGTTCCGAGTATGATGCACTGGGCTCCTCCGCACTGGAGAGACGATGCGTCAATCTTCTCCCTGCAGAGGCAGCAATGTGTTAGTTCTGATGTGGTGGTTCTGGAGGCAATGCGGCGGTTCCAAGTGCAATACTCCCACTTGGTCCCTGCAACAGTGGTGATGCGTCACCACAAACTCACAGCAGGATATGATTCGGTTCCGATCGACTCAACGGCGTCGACGTGCAGGTTATGGCATATGCAGCACTTTAAACTCAATTCCAAGGGCCCTGGACTGGGTTGGCACCAGTTTGCAGAGCAATACTTACAACAATTAAGGCCCGGGGGGCTGAGTTGAAGATAAAGATGATGTCTTTGATATCCCTGAGACTTCTTAAACAGGAGGCAGGACAGCAAGCCCTTGGAGAGTACTTAGGTTCTGGGATGTAGTGATGCAGGTTCAGTCCTTGTAACTCCAAGGCAGGAGGAAGCTGTCCCTTCTACATCACAGCAGTCCTTCCTGGTAGATTGTCCTCAGTTCCGTTCCAGAAGTGTTCTTAGTAGTTGCCGTCTGAGGACCAGTACATATTACCAGTTGGCCTTGAAGTAGGGATACTTCAAAGAGATGCTTTGAAGTGCACAAGACCATGCTTTTCCTGCTCTGGCTCCAGACTTACTCCAGGATGGCATGCTATCCTTTGTGTAGGGACAGGACACCCTTTTCAGGTGTAAAGTGTCAATTCCTCCAACCCATCCTGCTCAGGATGACCCATCAACATGCAGATGGCTACGCACCTACCCTTAGTTTGTGTCTGACTCTCTAGAGGGAATGCTGGAAGCCAGCTGTCACTCACCCCAGACATGTATTCCAGAGACAGGCAGGAGGCACCAAATGGTTTAAGAAAATGCCAACTTTCTAAAAGTGGCATTTTCTGAACTGGAACTTCACCATCAGTTGTGTTTTTAAATTGTGAGTCCAGAGACACACGATTTAGGTTGACATCATCTTCTTCCCAATTGGAACTCACTCTTATGAAAAATGTAATAAGGCAAACCCAATGTTAACCTATGGAAGAGATAGGCCTTGCAGTAGAGTAAAACAAATGTAAGTATATTTCGCTACTAGGACATGTGAATCCTAAGAGTACATGTCCAACTTTTTAAATACACTGCATCCTGCCGGTGGGCTGTCCAGGGCCTACCTTAGGGATGACTCTTATGTATTAAAAAGGAAGGTTTGGGCCTGGCAAGTAGGTTGACTTGCCAGGTCGAAATGGTAGTTTAAAACTGCACAAACAGGCTCTGCAGTGGCAGGCCTGAGACATGATTAAAGGCTACTTAAGTGGGTGGCACGATAAGTGCTGCAAGTAGTGCACATTAATAGGGACTTATAAGTAAGTCAAATATGCCAATAAGGATAAATCCAATGTTACCGTGTTTAAAGTGAAGAGCACATTCACTTTAGCACTGGTTCGTAGTGGTAAAGTGCCCAGATTCTTAAAGCCAGCAAAAACAAAATCACCAAAAACAGGAAGTGAGAAGCTGAAAAATCTTGGGAAACCAAACCAAGGATGCCATGTCTAATATGGACACTATCAGGTAATATTCCAAAGATGATTGTGTAGTAAAGGTTTCCAACACGGTAAGTAAAAGCAGGTAAGTTTGTTCCTTAAGTAAGGAGCTGCACAAGAAAAGAGGACAAACACGCAGGAACTCCTCCACCTCCAGCCACAATCTCAACTGTCACATTCCAATGCCCTACACATTCCATCACGTACATCATGCATATTCCATTACTTCCATCATACACATTCTATATCTATTGTGGAGAATTGGAGATTCTACAACTGAGATTGTAACTGCTGTAAAGGAGCAAGTTAGATATAACAGACTGTCCAAGGATGTACCCACCTTAGCAGAGCCATTGATGGGGGGACGTTCTTCGGGGCACTAGAGTTGGAAATTAAGGCCTTAGGTAAGGACTTATTGGACTGTACGAAGACCAAAGACACAGACTGCTCTAAAAAACGCTCCTGTGAAGTGTCCAATAGGCCCACCAGTTTGGATACT
This sequence comes from Triturus cristatus, assembly GCF_964204655.1. Lineage (NCBI taxonomy): Eukaryota > Metazoa > Chordata > Amphibia > Caudata > Salamandridae > Triturus > Triturus cristatus. The sequence goes on from NC_140580.1 coordinate 478,944,833, forward strand.
TATGTGCCTTTATTTTTAAAAAATCAGTCATTATCCTCTGGCCAAGGTTTGGGCAGGGCCGCCAGGGGGATCAGAGTGTAAGACACTACTTGAGTCCTGTGAGGCTTTGTTAGATTATTCTACATACCAGTGTGCAGGGCAGATGTAACTAAACAGGACAATACCTGCACCAATGATCTCTCTCAGGCTGAGTGATTTTAATCTCAACAACATCCCTTGCAGCTACACCCTGTACAATCACATCCACATTTACTTGCATCATTGTAGTTTCCCCAGCCTCCGGGAAACCTCTACGCTCGTTTAGCTCAATTTGGGCCTTTTGGGCGCTTTGTGCTCTATCACGTTTTTGGGCATCTTGGGCTTCATGGACTCCTTGCTTTCAGTCTGCACCTCAGAAGCTAATTTATGTACAGGTTCCAGTACATTTTGATAGTCAGCAGCACTCTTTAAAGACTTTCACTACTGGCAGAGGCCCGTACTGACAAGAGTGCTTGCAGGTGAGTGTGTTTATTTGAGAGGGAGCGCGTGAATGTTTGTGTACGTTTAACGTGTGTGTGTGTCAAAGTAAAAGCTAAATGGTGTGTGATGTCCCTTCCGCTACTCCTGGCATTTTGGTGAATTGACACCCATGATGGCAGCCCCAATCTCTTGCTGCTGAGGCCCGCGGTGTTTCCCCGGATTCCTGTCTGGCACTCAGCATAATCGCGCTGCTCATCCCACTGTAGCTCATCGATCCAGCATGCCCAGCAGTCTGTTCTTAGTCTCGTGAGCGTCTGCACCGAGAACGCAAAGGCACGTATTTGTATTGGTATGAGGTTATTTTTAGAGCGCACTGTGAGAAGAATAGTATCCTGGAGCTGGTATTGCTAAACCCATCAGTAAGGGAAAAAGGATGGGAAGAGAAAACAGTACCAGAAATCTGAGAGCCCTCTCAGTGTTTTTTAGGGAAAAGCCAGGTTATGAGGGCTTTCCCAAACTTAAGAAGATCTGTCTCAGAACTTACTTGAAATGGTAGCTTATTCCACATCTGCGCAGCTTTGACAGTAAAGGCATGAACTTCCTGCACTTTACTAAATCTCTGTTCTTGGACGAAGTTAAGTTTAGCAGAGCGTAACGATCTTCCAGGATAGTATTTTCTCAGTCTAACCTGCAGTAGTTTAGGGCCCTTGTTTTGGAGAGCTGTGAGCACAGTGCAGGGTGATTCAATTGTAATCCTCTGCTTGAGGGGCAGCCAACGAAAATTACTAAGAGCACCGGAAGCAGAAGAATTCCGGGGTCTATTTAGGGGCCGATTCTGATCCTGGACTTTTATTTTACATACAAATCAGATCCGTATTTTTTTCCATACAAATCGTACAAGTCCCTTCCAACCCGCGTAGTACGATTCGTACAGGAAAAATACATACAGATCGGCCCGATCCTTACAAATCGGATCGGGAAAAGCTGTACGACACGGACTTGTAAAAAAGACCATACAATTTGTAAAAAGGCTGTACAACCCGTCAAGTACGATCCGTACCGGGTTGTCAGCATGCGATTTGTATGGAAAATGGCCTGTATACGGGGAACGACTCGTACCGGGCTACGAAGCGAACCCATATACGCCTCGTACCCTAGTATGACTCGTTCTGGGGGTACAACTCATACCGGGGTACGGGTCATATAGGGGTATGAGGCGTACAGGGGTCCCCCCACATGCGAGGCGTGTGTATGGAGCGTACCCCAACATCGCGCATGTACGCACCGTACATACGCAATTTTGGGGTCCGCACCGTACATACGCACTTTTGGGGTATGGTGCGTACACAAGCGATTTTGGGGTACGGTGCTTGTACGGTGCGTACACGACCTGTACCCCCTTCAGCGCATATATACGCACCGTACCCCACTTTCCGTGTCATCGGTACACACCGTACATAGGCACCGTACCCCTGTATTCATGGGGTGTACGACGCGTACATGGGGGGTCGGTCTCGTACTGTTTTGGGTGTACAATGTTTTCCCAGCACTTTTTGGCTCCTGTAAAAAAGAGCCGTACGGAGTGCCGTTTGTACGAATCGTACTTGATGGGTTGTAAACTGCTGCCGGGAATACATGTGAACGTCGCGTACAGGGCAATTCGAATCGGAATCGCTTGTATATACGAGTTGTATGGTCTTTTTTACAATTTGTATGGAGAGCGTCTATTTGTACGGATCGTACTTCCTAGGTTGTAGGGGAATCCTTACAAGTACGAGTTGTATGGGGAAAACGCTCCATACCACGATTTGTACAGCGTTTTTCCAGGATCGGAATCGGCCCCTTAGTGTTAATTTGACTGTGGCTACCTGGATTTGTTCCAATTTCCTGGTAATTGGGAGCTCCCAAAAGGAGAGCATTGCAGTAGTCCAGCATACACACCTGGCAATTAGAGATCTTAGAGGCAGCATTGTAAACAGTTTCCTAAGTCTGAGATTGTGCTGCTGCCCGGCGGAACAATTCGGCATCTTTAAGCAGTTTTAAAGCATTTTAGCAATCTTTTGAACATTGTACTTGAATTTGATTGTTGTTTTAGTTTAAAACGTACTGCGCTGTTGCACAGTCCTCCGGCAATCCAGCCCAGCTACCTAGTTACTTCCTGGTGTCATGCCTACCTGGGCTTCCAATCACTGAGGACAGGGGAGGAGCCAAGGCTGCAACCGGCCATTTAATGCCAGTCCCAGTGCGGGAGCGGGCACTCTGAGATTGTGCGGCTGCCCAGCGGAACGATTCGGCATTTTTAAATAGTTTTAAAGCATTTTAGCAATCTTTTTTAAATTGTCCTTGAATTTGATGATTGTTTTAGTTTAAAACTTACCGCGCTGTTGCACAGTACTCCGGCTCCCTAGTTACTTCCTGGTGTCACGCCCACCTGGGCTTCCAATCGCTGAGGAGGGGGGGAGGAGCCATGGCTGCCACCGGCCATATAATGCCGGTCGTAGCGCGGGAGCGGGTGCTCTGAGATTTTGCCACTGCCTGGCGGAACGATTCGGCGTTTTTAAACAGTTTTAAAGCATTTTAGCAATATTTTTTAAATTGTACTTTAATTGGATGGTTGTTTTCATTTAAAACATACCACACTGTTGCACAGTCCTTCGGCGATCCAGCCCGTCTCCCTAGTTACTGCCTGGTGTCATGCCCACCTGGGCTTCCAATCACTGAGGAGAGGGGAGGAGCAAAGGCTGCCACAGGCAATTTAATGGCAGTCCCAGCGCGGGAGCTCTGCGGACGTGCGCAGTGGGCTCGCCGTTGGCACACCGAAGGCCAAGGCAAGCCCGTCTGCACCCATCCGCGGTCATCCGGGGCCAAGGGCCAGTCACTATGCCCAAATCACCACCAACTCAGCTGAACTTAAACAGTTTCACTCTAGAAAGTCCATGCTCAATCCCTCTATCAAAATCAGCTAGGTTAGGAACGGGATCATGGTGACCAGAACTTCATGTCCTTAACTTTTACGCCAGCCCAAATTGCAGGGTACACCCAGACACAGGACAGAAACAGCTGTTATCTGTCATCTACCTAAATACCCGCTCCTTGGCAAAACATAAAATGGACATATACCTTTTACTGGAGTCTGAACAACCAGACATACTTTTGCTAACAGAAATCTGGCTCACACAGGAATCCTCTCCTGACATTCTGACCGCACTACCCAGTGACTACTATATCCTCCAAGCCAACCGCCCTCAGGCGAAGATGGGTGGAGGAGTAGCAGCCCTTATACGCCACAATCTATAATTCACCGCACTAACCTCACCAGATCTACCTTCAGTAGACAACCTTGTGATCAAACTAGAATATGTCTCTGCCCCCATGATTTGTGTATTACTTTACAGGTCCCCCCAAAGCATAGCACTGTTCCCACAATCTTTGGGCGAACAGGTAGCCCATCTAATAACTAGCCACGCAAACATTTTGTTGCTCTGTGATTTTTACTATTGGGCCAACGACACCTTAGGTGGTCCCCAAACCGCAGAACTTACTGAACTGCTCACAGGGCCAAATCTTGATCAGCAGGTGGCAGTTGCTACACATATCAAAGGGCACACTCTCGACCAAGTATGGACAGCCAACCTTGTCATGTCTACCCCGTCGGTTGCTCCCTGCACATGGTCTGATCACTATTTGATAAAATTCGCTATCAATAACATCAGTAGGACCAAAACCCCCACTGTTGAAGGGGGGTCTGCAAGGAGCTGGAATGATACCAATAAAAGTCTATTCCTCAAGACACTGACCAACACAGTTCCTCCCAACCAGTCCTCTATCAACCTTCAGGAGAAAAATGTAACAGCTTGGCTAATAGCAGCAAGTAATAAACATGCACACCTCAGGAAAATACACTTAGGCTGATGCCAAGAAGCACAGAGATGGTTCTTCGCTGACCTAAAAGCTCTAAAATTAGCCCTTAGGCAATCTGAAAGGAAGTGGAGATGCAAATACCTGTCTGAGAAAAAATGCAATTACCTAGCTGTATTAAAAGATTACAAAAAAGCTATACTGACTACAAAAGCAGCATATTTCTCTTCGAAAATTGTGACCTCTACTAACCGGTGAAAAGAAATTTTCTCAATTGATAATGAACTGTAAATCCGGACAGAGTGACAATTAAACCTATGCCCTCTCAAACCTTATGCGACTCCTTGAACATCTTCTTTATTAGAAAAATTACGGCAATTAAGGCTAGCATTCCTACATGCCTTACCCCTGAGGTATGTTCGACCATGCAAACGAACCCTCACACCATTGAACAAATGCCGACAATAAGGTACAAAGTATTCCTGGACCTGTTGGCCAAGGTAAAATCGGGCTCACCCAGGGATTGCTGCACATAAACATAAGGGTTCTCTTCCTGCACATAAACAATCTGAAATGGCATATTACAATTTCTATTTGTGCTGCATTAGCACACATGGAACTTGTAAAACGTCTTTATTTAAAGGATTGTTTATGTGCAGGAAGGGACACCTTCCTGTGCATAAACAATCACCAGAGGTGATTTCCTCTTTCTATGTGTACTGCAGAATGCAGCACGCAGAGAAAGAGGAAAAAGAAAACGAGGAGAAATGAATACATTTCTCCTCGTCGCGCCTCCCTACACCTCCCCTGGGGAGGCGTAGCATTCAGATGCATTTTCAGATTTACGATTTACTGTAAATCTGGAAATGTGTCTGGTTCCATGGGTGTTGGTGGGAACACCCACAGCAACACCCATGGAACGCCCCTTTCATGCAAAGTGCTGCGTGTAAAAGGAGCACATTTACAAGGACAGGAAAAGCCACACGTAAATATGGGGCAGAGAAATGCGCTGCCGGTGCGTCACAAAAAGTGACGCACTGGCAGCACAAGGGACTTGTAAATCTGCCCCTTTGCATTTAATAAATATGTGCAAATTAGTGGAATACAAACAATGGATGCACATAAATACACAAAGCATTTATAATTGGCCTCTCAGGACAATTATGACTCAGCAGTAACTGGCAACAAGTGTGGAAGTAAGGCAAGGAAATATTTCAATATACTTATGTACGTTGATCTTCTGTTTTTCTTTCATCTCGCCTGGTGACCTTTGAATATACTAATATGAAGCCCACAAATATACAAAGGTTTTTCCATTAAGTTACACTTTATTTCTGAGGAAAATACGCGTTTTCCTTTTCTGATAGTCGCATCGGGTTTGATATGCCTATTAGAAAACTTTCTAGCTCTTTCAAAGTCTTTATAAGCCTAAGTTTTACTTTAGAATTCCAAGTTTCTGTTAGCTCTCACTTCTGTTTTGTTATGGTTGGTTTCGCTCTTGTATTTGCTTCGCATTCGCTAATACATTTTATATAAAGCGTGTTGCCATCCCCTTCATAATGGGCGTTATTGGGTTTTTATTAGAAGAGCAATTAATTACACTGCGTCAGCATGGAACGTCGACTTATGAGGAAACGTTGGAGTACACGTGATATGACCAAACACGTATGGAATCTGCCAGCTGCTTATTCAGAGCTGTTTATGCATCCGCTCATGTTTCAGACATGAAAGGGTTTGGACCGGTTTATGCGTGAGCCTTCCATGACAGCAATCATTCAGTCACCTGCACGTGCGTGAACGTGCATCTGGCTCTCCACCAGACATAACACCCACTGCTTGTGTGTACATGTTGCGCCAAACATTTGGGCTCTGTAGACCCGATGAAGGATACCTCCGGTTTGAGAACACAGAAATTGTATGCACATTACCATGTCACCTATGTTTAGAAATGGAACACACATGGTCAAGCAACTGAGTAGCAAAAACATACTATTACAAGTTGACCATGAAAGCCACTATGCTATCAATAACTCATATGTAGGGCGACTGGAAACTATGGCAGATGAGGACCAAGTTATGCGGCAAGGTTGACTGAATTATGCAGCAAGAAAAGGCAAATTATGCGGCATTGTGCGGCATTTTTTGTGATCGTATTACTTCATTATTTTGTCACTTTTACACCTGATAACAATGTCTGGGAAAAGAGTTCACCATATTAGTAACAACCCAGCACTCAAATACAGCAATAAGGAAATGAAAGCTGACCAGTTACATTTTGATACAAGCGTTATTTTTGTAACTTTTGAGCCATTTGAGCTGGAATTCTTTTTTGTTTGTTAAAATCTGCATATTATGCAACAGATATTGATTGTGTCGCAAATGCGACAAAACCATAATTACGTAAAAAATCACAGCGACCGCAGAATCGCATAATTCCAGTGGCTCTGTACACATGTGAATACAAAGTAGCCCTGTTGTGGAGGATGAAAACACATATGTATGTGAAACGAAAAAAAGAAACACAATGTATCAAGGTAAAAATCTAATCGGCAAAGACTGAACCCGTATCAAACGATTGGATTAGCTTCCTATGGGTGGGCCAGAAAGAGAGGCTGGGGTGTGGGCCGGCCACTGTCTCAGCACCCACTCCTCCTACCCCCCCTGAAAACTCAAACAAAGGCCTCTGAAGCAGCATGCTAGGTCCAGAGACCTGGAAAGGTGCACCGGAATCTGTAAAGGATCGTCCCGGTGAAGCAAACAAAAACAACAAGCATTTGCAATGCAATAGGTCTCGCACTATAAAAGTGTGAGCAGTTGGTATTGCTAATAATAATGCAACACTAGCTATTGGCATTGTAAATGATAATGGCATTTATTTATGTGTTTGTTTTATAAAATAGATAAAGGCATTGTCATGAACAATGCCAATAGCTTACACTTTTGCAAATGCGAGACCTATTGCATTGAAAATGCTTGTTTTTGTTTTGATGCCAGTCGGTTGATCCTGTCAATTGTTGCGTTCTTTCATCTAGTTTTGTATGTTAATTTAGGTGGCGCCAGTGACCTACAGACAGCTAGGTGGATGTTAGTGAAATGTAGATGTTTGAGTGTGAATTCGTCTGTGGGCGTTTTCATCAAAGAAATCGCTCTGCAGGATACGGCGAACTGTTGCTAAAATAAGGTATGCTGTTTGAGGGGGGATGTGGTAGCAGTAACAGTAATGCACAATGTAAGGATTTGTGCTATAGTTGGGAAAATCTAATGCTACGATAAAAAAAAAAGGCTGTAATAAAGTTTTGTAAGGTTGTTTCAGCAAAAGACCGAAAGCGCATGTAATTTTAATTAATGCTTTGCATACAGTTATTTCTAATAAGGTAATGCATTTTTACAGCTGGTAGGATATGTTAGGGAGTAGAGTGTTTATTGTTGTAATTTGTGTGTAATATACACGCTGTACAGTGGTGTACCCTCCAAATAATTTAAAACTTTTGTTTGCACACTTACTTAACTGGCGAGTGTGCATTTTAAGCATGTTGGCATGTACCAACATTTCGGTTTTTTTAACGCCGCATTTTTTAAGTTGGATAATCTTTAGTTAAAAGGCCACATGTTCTAAACTATATTTGACCTAGCTGTACATTTAACAGTTTTACTAAAACATATCGTCTGCATACTGACTTAATTGGCCTTCATACAAGATTTCTTTGTGAACTACATGACAATGTGAGGCAAACAAGGGGGGGGAGAGAGCAAAGGAAGGGCAGGCAGTAACACTATGTATATGGGTGCACACAGCGTGTGCTTTACTGAAATAAATATGTGCACAAGCACTACATGTTAACAGCGCATGTGTTAGGCCCCAAACAAAAAAAACATGTCCCAGACGCAAAATACAAAGCGAATGCGCACCTATCCTAAAATGAATTCGGACAATCCCGTCCCTCCTTACAGGCACAAACATTAGGGCCTTGTATATATCTCCATGCCAAAGAACCTTAAAATTAAAAATATTTGCATGCCTACAATGTTTACAGGAGAAAAGCTAAAATAAAATGCTAAGTGTTCCACACACACCACCCTAAATTAAGCTCCTTCCAAGTACTAATATTACGGCCCTAATATGACTACAGCCCAACAGATTTGCCTAACACACCGCAAAATAATAATAAAAAAGGTAAAAAGAATAGGATTACGGAGGAGTAGGCCACAGCACGTGATAACACGTGATAACATATAGGCCCTACTAGAAGATTTCTTTGAGAACTACGTAATGATGAGGCAAGGGGGGGGGGAGAGGGGGAGAGCAGAGGAAGAGGGAGCGGCGAGAAGCACTATGTAAATGGGTGCACACAGCGTGTGCTTTAGTTAAGTAAATATGTGCACAGGCTTTGGATGTTAACGACGCATGTGTTTAGGCCCCAAAAAATATATATGTCCCGGTCTGGAAATACAAAGCGACTGCAGGCCTATTCCCCAAAGAATTTCTAACAAACCTATCCCTGCTTGGCGGCGCTAACATTACGGGCTTGTATAAATTTCCATGCTTAAGCACCTTAAAAATATAAGTCCTTTTGTGACTACAATGTTTAAAGGAAAAAAGCTTAAAACAGTGCTAAGCGTCCCAGCACACACCACCCTAAACTAAGCTCCTTGCACGTACTAATATTACGCACCTAATTTGACTACGACCCAACAGTTTAGCCTAATACAACGCAAACTTGGCAAAAAAAATAGGATTACAAAGCAGTATGCAGTGTTTACCTCAAGGATGGAGAAGAAGCAGCCTTGTTTACAAACACCTCGTCTGACTGCCTAGAAACAGCCTAAGGCTAAGTGGGTGGGGGGTTTGTGGTGAAACTAAGCAGACACTGTCTTGGAGCCATTCCACAGCCTTATCTGTTGTTCTAACAAGTCTGGAGACTACAAACATGTGTCGACAAGTTAAAAGGTGGTCGTAAAAACATCCTAAGGGAGGACAGCAGTAAACAAGCACCGGAAAATGTAGGAAGAGGATAACAGTTTAAGCAATGGCAGCAGCTTTTGTAAAGGCAATTCTTTTATCACAATGTTTAGGCTTTTCCCATCATAAGAACATCTCCGGGTTCTCAGTTCTAACATATGTATTCAAAGTATTGGTTTATAAACGCATTTAATTTTTGCTAAAAACAAAACTTAATCGGCCATTTAAATACTAAAAACAAAACTTAAAGAAATGAGTCTCGGCATGCACCGCCCTAAATTAAGCTCCTTGCATGTACTAATATTACGCAGCTAATTTGACTACGACCCAACAGTTTTGCCTAATACAACGCAAAATCGGCATAAAACTGCTAAACAAAATAGGATTACGGAGAAGTAGGCAATGTTTAGCACTAGCTTAATATAATGCCACAGCACATGATAACATGTAAGGCTCCAGAGCGCGATAAAATTATGGCCTCATTAGAAGATTTTTTTGATTACTATGTAATAATGTGAGGCAAGTGGGAGGGGGAGGAGAAAAGGAAGAAGGGGCGGGCAGTAGCACTATGTATATGGGTGCACACAGCGTGTGCTTTAGTGAAGTAAATATGTGCACAAGCACTAGATGTTAACAGCGCATGTGTTTAGGCCCCAAACAAGGAATCTCAGAAAAGAGGAGATGGTGAATATGATTTAAGAGGGGGTCTTCGATTTTAGCAAGTGATTTCGTTTAAAATGCACGATTATCATGACTTGATCCTGCAAAGTTGGAAAATCATTCTGTAAAATGTAAAATAAAAAGTCAAGTGATTTGACTGAGGCAAGACTCGAAGTGCACCAATGAGTTCTCTTGTCCGCAAAGAAGAGCCGAATTTAGATGTTAGTCAGTCATTAGGAGGTGGAGGGTGCATTTCGATTCGGACCAAACAACCCATGGGAACATTTTGAAAGTGGGTAATGCCAAACAAAACAAGCGGCGAAAGTGAAAGCAAATGGTGTGCAGGCTGCCAAATGGTGGGGGATCTGGAAGTGCAAACGAGTGCTTTCAGGCTGCCAAATGGTGCGCGCGCCCGGAGCACATGCACTGTATTTGGAGGCCTGAAAGCACTCGTTTGCACTTCCAAAACTCGCTTACTATAAGTCTCGCCAGAGCAGCGCTAAAGCGCTGTCTCAGCGAGACCTAAAAAGGATCGTCCCGGCGCAGAGCTCTCTTTCACACAAGAGATGAAAGCCCCCTGTCTGTCGAGTGGCTGTGTGAAGATCTTCGATGTTGTGTCACAGATTGGCGCCCTGTGAGTTGGTTGGTTTGCAACTAACACAACTTGCATTACACAAAAGGCATTCCCTGCCACTCAGCCAGACTACTGCCGTTTTCTCAGCCAGCTCCTCCATCCTAGCACCCACCTTTATAGAAGTGCCAGCGTGGTTTGTTTTTCCGTAGCAGCGTGATAGGCAATTCCGATTTTGTAGTCATCTGCACAATGGAAACGACCGCTTCTGTTTATGCAGTTTTTCTTCTAAGAACCACATAGACGACTCACTTAAGGACACACTAATAAAATGATATCAGAACACATAGATCAGTCTTTTTTTTTATTTTTGCAATTTTGCATGGTGGAAACTTGGCCAGAGGACATTGGAGTGCTTTGTATGAGCACCAGATTATGTTCCACAAGGTCAGGATAGTGTTTTTAGGCACTGTTTACTGTCAATATGATTTGACAGTAAATAAACACACTCTAATCTATTTCAGATTAGTAATACATTGTGTTCTTTTGCTTTCGAAGCCTAAAATGACAATTTAGCCATTGTTTTGTATGTAATTAACCTAGCTTCTCTGGGATACTGAGTGACCTCATAAAGTTTTAATGAAGATTCCATTGGCAACTCTATTGTGGACAGAGCCAGTGGCTACAAAATGCACGACTGACATTAGCTTCATTTGTGCGTGTACTGCCTCCATTATGTTAATATTTGGGTTCAAGCTCACCTTGGTTTCAAGAAGGGGGTTCATTAGGGAAGCTGTGCCCGTCTGTATAATCGTCGCCGACATTGAGCAGATGTATCTAAGAGACATAAATGTGCAATACATTGGGGAAGAAGCCAATCCTCCTCCTGTGCTATCCTCTTGCATGTGGCTATAAGGGATTTTGCCTAATGAATGCAGTTACCCACATTCTGTGATGCAGATCTTGCATGTATGCTCTTAGGGCGTCCACTTCAGTGGGGCTAACGCATATAGGCTTTTTTGTAAGAATGGTATGGCTACATTTGTCCTAGGTTCCAGGTGAACTATTAGTGCAGCTCTCTATTCACAAGTGAGCACAACGGGAAACGTCCTTTACTCCGCATGCGTTACAACGCATGTCATTCCCCGCTTTTTTAACATCTCAACAACTTTTACATTGCATTGTTTTATACCGCAAACCATTACAACGCATTCCTCATTACAACGCCCTGGTGGAGTTAGAATAGTGAATTGCGTTGTAATTGACAATGCGTTGTAATGGATTGAGTTGTAAAGCCCTGCATTGAAAACGTTTTTGTGGAGTAAAAAACGCAGGGTAATAGCACCCATTGTAAATGAGTGCGGAGTAAAGTGTCCTATTCGAGCAAAACTGTTCTCCCACTTCTGGTGCTGGATGCGATGCAGGTGTTGCTGGAGTGAGTCTTCTGAGTCAACATTTGCACTTACTTTGTGGCGCTTCCTTGTAGGACACTACTTGCGCCTGTGCCCTATAACCCTTAGTGCCGCAATGCAAACAAGAGGCACAGTGTGTTTACCCTCAGCCCAAAAGCACTGCAGATGAGTCTGTCTGTTCCTAATTGTGCTTTAGTGCAGTCACTGTGGTGTTGCTTCCTACTACCCTTTTTCTGGTTGGTGGAAGTGGAAGGCTTTGGAAAACTATTTATTTATGATTAAAGTATCTATAAAGATCAACCTAACCTTGGAGGTAGCAGATATCTGGTCACATGCCATGGATCAGCAGCAAAAGCATAGAGATAAATCTCAGCAGTTAATAGTAACTGGCTGAAATTCTTAATTCAAGATTTTCATCTGTTCGCGAATGAATGGCTAGTCTGGGAGGCAAAACAAAACTGCAAGTTGCAGATGGAAGGCAGGGCTTCTGAGAGCTACTAGCTTAGGTCTTAAATGTAGCATCTGAGAACCAATTCTAAAGCATTTGTGTCTGAAACTCCTAGAAAAAATCAAGGATTGAGTTAGAGTCAGATCTATACAGGGGGCAAGTTCCCCAGGTTGGGGTTTTGTTGACTTTCAAGAGCTTCTAATTGATCCTGTTCCTCCCACAATTCTGAACGTGTCTTAAAGGTAGAGCGGCTCCTAAAGATGGACCTCTTTATATGTGACACACAGTATTTCGAACTGGGCTACCTCAAAGCAGGGGCTGGATATGGCAAAAATTTGTCTGCTCCTTCTAACAGCTGGGCAGACATGTTTAGAACTCTTCTCAGAGGACCCAGAGTGCGTTTGCTAGCTCAGCATTTCAATTTCCCTCAACAAAGTCATAGAGGGCCAAGACCACCAACTTGTAAAATATCTGACTTGATATTCCTGAGACAGTAGAGTTTGTACACAGCTGAAGTGGTGTTTTTACCCTTATGAGCCTGTAAGACTTAGGGCCCGATTACGAGTTTGGCAGTCCGACCGCCAGACCATCATTGCGGTGCTTTGGAGAACGCCGCAAAGTCGGCGGCTTCCTGACTGCTATATTACGACTACACCGCTGGGCTGGAGGTGTTCTGTCATCAGTGTAGCGGCGGCAGGCTTCAGCTCATAGAGAGCCTGCAGCACATGCCGCTACTGTGGCTCCGCCGCCAGCATTTCTGTGCACTGTGTGCCATGGACCCCGTCATGCATGACACATAGTGCATACATGACAGCGCAAGCAGAGGGGGCATTACATGTGCCCCCATGCCCAGTCCCAAATAGGCAATCTTGCCCTGGGGCCTGGTTTGGGGCCCCTTCTCTGCCTTCTGATGGCGGGGTCCCCGTCATGAAAAGGTCGGTGGAAAGGCAAGTCGTAACCGGCACTGTGCCGGCATCAGCACCGCTTCCATAGGCTGCCACTTTTTTGACCACGACTGCAACGGGATCCAAGATCCTGGCGGTTGTGGCGGTATTGTGGAGGTCTGACCACCCCACTCGTAATCGGGCAGTCAGACCGCCGAGGATTTGATGGTCAGACCACAACTGCAGGTACAGCAATCTAGGGACCGCCATACTCATAAGCAGGCCCTAAGTATGATTTCACAGATTATACTAATTTGAGCACACAATCTGGGTGCTGTGCCCAGAGGCTTACCTTCATCTGGCCATCAGTGGATGTTCCAGGAAATGTCATGTTATCTGTGTGCAAAAGCAAAGAATTTCATTTTGCGTGGGTCTAATTTAAAGGAAAAGGCCACCAATCAACTTTCCTGGTTTAAGAGGAAGATTTTTAATTTCCAAATGTTGTTTCGATTTGAGACCTTGTTGTATAACTTTCTGCCATCAACTTTTTGAATGTCAATTTAATATTAGGTTTATTCAATTTTCATAAAGGAAACCATAGAAGCATACAATAAATTACAAAGCCAGTGCAGAAAAACCTACACAATCAGAACCAGTTAAGCTGCAAAATTAACAATTGAAAATATAATTCAAGTTGAACAGTAGATCTCAGAATGAAAATTTGCAAAGATAATAAAATTGCCGTTACACAATTGGAGCTTTATTCTGATCAACCATCTTTTTCCGAAGATCACAGACCACAAAAACTAGATATCCTACAACAAATCGGTAAAGAGGTTAGTTGTCGCAAGAATAATAAAGTGGGCAACATTGTTTAAAAATTGTAATTGCATAAAATCGGCAATCCTGGGGTATTCATAGTCATCTGGCAATCACTTGCGATCAGAGACACCATGGCTCCACGTCCACGTACAGGCTGATGAATTCTGAAGGATATGCACCTCAAGGGTTCTGTGTAACATAGGAGCAAGCATTTAATAATGATGGTACTATCCTCTTTTGCGTGAAGTGTATGCAATAGGATATCATGGGTAATAGTATTGAAAACTATTTCAATATCAAGCTGAATCAGGTTTCAGACTTGTCAAATACTTGAAATTTGATTACTTAACTAACTCAATGTATATGATGAAGGAAAGAAAACATGTATGGGTGTTGGATAAGGCCCTTCCCCAGGGCAATCCCCAAACTTTCTGCCTTTGGTGTCCATTTTTCAGAATCCTTTTTTGACGGCTTTTAGGACTCTGAACCCTTTGCCATTGCTAACTTGTGCTAAAGTGCTTGTGCTCTCTCCCTTATACCTGGTGAAACCGGCTTAAACCCAACTAGCACTTTAAAACACCTGTAAGTCCCTAGTAAAGTGTCAGTGCATGGACCCATGGCTTGTCAATTAAATGCTACTAGTGTGCAAAAGACACTGAATTGATGGACGGAATGTAGAATAAATTAAAACATTCACCCCAGTCAAGAGATCTGGGTTAAATCCATCATTCATTTGCTCATCATGTCACTCCAGGTTAGACCTAGCCATATGCAAATCAGTCTTGACCCTGTACCTCATGGGAACAGTCCTGCCTATCCAGGTCCTCCCTGGACCAGAAACAAGCATCCTAGTACCAGTTTAGGGCTTTTACCTCTCATCAGCCAGGATAGCTTGAATCCAGTGGCACAGTGAGCCTGGGACCCACGTCTGGGCATACCCCGCACACTTAAGGCGAGAAAGCAAAAGACACACAATTGATTGTGCCACCCACTTGAGTATCCCCATAAACACATCTCAGGCCTACCATAGGAGCCTGTGGGCAGTTTTGAACTGCCATTCGGACCTGGCAAGATAAACCGCTTGCCAGGCCTAAGCCTTCCTTTTTAAGTCACTCCTAGAGAAGCCCCTAAAGAGCCCACAGGGCAGGGTGCATGTACTTTAAAAAGTTGGACATATGCTTTTAACTTTTTCATGTCCAGGTAGTGAAAAACCTTTAAATTTGTCTTTCTCTACTGAAAGGTCCTCTCTCTTCCTCATGATAACACTTGGTTCACTAATTACATTTAATAAGTGATAACTCGCAATTGAGAGCAGGCAGGAATGTTGAATCATTTAGTGAACCTTTACATGTTTTTATTAGAAGAAGTCTTTCAAGTCCAGAGATGTTGTGTGACAACCCTTTGCAGTCTAAATTGTGCATGGGCATCAAATCTACGTTAGATTGTTTTCTGCACAGCAGGTGAGAGGATGTATGGTGTGTGATTGGCAATGTCGAGTAAGTATAGTGATTATGAGAAGATCTGCAAGAAGCACATGCATCTAGGGAGCAGGGTGGGTGCACATGAAACTCCAGAACTACATGCTATGAAGAGATGTTTACCGAGTGTCAGACCTGTCAGCTTTATTGTGGTCTTCCCCAAACTTTCGGTCTTACTCCTGTTTTTGCTAAATCCATTATTGTTGTCTTTAGGACTCTGAAAACTTTACCACTGCTTACAAGTGTTCAAGTGCTTGTGCGTACTCCTTTAAACATGGTGACATTGGCTAACACCCAATTAGCACATTTAATTAACTTGTAAGTCACTAGTAAAGTGGCACTACATGTAGCCAGAGACTGTAAATTCAATACTATTAGTAGGTCTGCAGCACTGATTGTTCCAGTTCACTGATGGAATATCGAAACCATAAATATTGTGGGACATAAACATTGTGCTAAAAATATCAAGCACAAAAATATTGTTATCCTATACTTATAATGACAATAACAAAAATATCAGAAAAAATATTGTTATATACTAATATTGAACATAAAAATATTGCTTTTTAATATACAATTATTAAACATAGACAACATGAAACATAATAACATTAAACAGTAATATAATGTACATTAGATATATTTTAATAATTAGAATCATATATACATTTTATACATATTTAAAAAACTCATTTATATGTGTGTATGTTTATTTACACATATATAATTTAAAACTATTATCAAAATAATAATTATAATGTATTTGACAATTAACTGATTTTTTTGTAAGCTTAAAAACAAATAACAAATAAATGTATATATATATATATATATCGACTCGTCAAACGGCCCCAAGGGAGAGCGCGCTATCGCATAGCGGGTGCTAGTGTCGAGGACGGGCCAATCCTCGATTCAATTTTCCACCAATTTCCTCCAAGGAGGAATCACTGCACACCAAGGAGGTTGTAAGTTAAGGGTTTTATTCTTTTACGTGCAAGTTATCACCAACTCCACCACCAACGCGTTTCAACCACAATCGGTCTTGCTCACGGTATGTGAGTCTTTTTTCAATGTTCTTTATTTATAGTGTCACCCATATTAGCCATTATGAGGAATTATGGGAGTTGTAGTTCGTTTTCACATATATCATTTCACATGTTTGCGATTTATCGATGTCAAAACGATGTCCTGTTTAGGGGTATTATAGAATACATCTGCATGCTCTGAATATTTACATTATGTCCATGTAAATAATGTAATCATACATTGTCGTATGTTATCTTAGAGTTCATACTGTTGATGGCAATATGATTGCTCAGTGCATTTTAAGGTCGCAGAATCTGGGCTAAGTGCCCATTTTTAATTCGCAGAATCCGGGCTTAGTGCCCATATAGTCATATTCAGTTCAGAAACTGGCAGATGTAGATGTTACGAGTTCATACCCCTTCATCGTTGTTCTAATGTTTGTGTTGTACAGTAGGCTCATAGATGGCTGTGTAATTCTTCATCGCCGTTAAGGCCAAAAGGGGCCTTAAAATGCACTGAGCAATCATATTGCCATCAACAGTATGAACTCTAAGATAACATACGACAATGTATGATTACATTATTTACATGGACATAATGTAAATATTCAGAGCATGCAGATGTATTCTATAATACCCCTAAACAGGACATCGTTTTGACATCGATAAATCGCAAACATGTGAAATGATATATGTGAAAACGAACTACAACTCCCATAATTCCTCCTAATGGCTAATATGGGTGACACTATAAATAAAGAACATTGAAAAAAGACCCACATACCGTGAGCAAGACCGATTGTGGTTGAAACGCGTTGGTGGTGGAGTTGGTGATAACTTGCACGTAAAAGAATAAAACCCTTAACTTACAACCTCCTTGGTGTGCAGTGATTCCTCCTTGGAGGAAATTGGTGGAAAATTGAATCGAGGATTGGCCCGTCCTCGACACTAGCACCCGCTATGCGATAGCGCGCTCTCCCTTGGGGCCGTTTGACGAGTCGACATTGTGGAGTGAGAGGCGCCCGACATTGGAAATCCGGTGAAGTGGTGACAACATACGGAAACTCAGGAACTTCTCTGGACGAGTTTCGTTACTGATTTGGAGACAGTGGCTGTATTGGAAATCCAGTACATCGACAGCACAATCAGGAAAGTCATCACACTGGGATTATACAGCGAGGCAAACGCTGTAGTATACTCATAGGAGGAGTTGGTTGAATTCCCGTCTGCGGTGTGGAGTATCCAACGGATCGGAGTCGGAGGACCCCGCTACGACGGAAAAACACTCAGGTAGGCGACTTCTCCCTTTCTCTCCCCTATTGAACTATTAATGTCGTAGCTTGCATCGCCAGGATATCAATACCTGTATAGATGCAAAGGAAGTTTGAAGGGAATGTGCACACCTAAAAACTTTTAAACCGCCACATGTGAGTCTCAGCGGATTATTATATCAATTATCAACATGGAAGCGAGAGCGGCGAAACGCATGCAACGAGCGGAAACTATGTTTGTAAGAGCGGGCACAACATCACAAAAGGAAATAACTAGTGACAAGGACATTAGTCAAAATAAGAATCTTAAACAACTCTTCCTCCAACTTGAGAGACTATTGAAAAAAGAAATAACTAAAAGCTGGGAAGTGATTACACTGGAGAAATATATCGAGTGTGATCGAATACCGAGAGGACTGAGAATCTTCACGCTCCCCAATCACCCCGATACTAAGCCTGAGATGCTAGAAGAATGGGGGAAAAACAGCATGCAGTGTTCAAAAATCATGGTATTGATTGTAATCAAATACGCCAAGAAAGACATAGAGGAGCTACATGAAAGTATCAGTAAAATTGAACAACAGATTACTAGTCTCAATCAGGAGGAAGAAAGTAAACAACTACGAAAGGATATGGAGAAAAATCTAGACAGACATGAAAACGAGGTAGAACAACGAAAGCAGAGAAAGTTTAGAAGAGATCAATTAGACTATGAAACAGGAGCAATTCTAACCTTTGCTCGGAGATTTGAAGTTTTGAAAGAACAAATGGGAAAGAACTCAAAAGCAGCACTGGACGTACCGGTAACGAGTGGCTCTGAATCAGAACTAAGTGAAGAAGAAAGAACAACAAGAACTGGACACTTTACTTTTTTAGAGGAGATGAAGCTGATGTATATCGATCAAAAAAATCCGAGGGGCCAAGGAAGAGGACGAGGCCGAGGCCGAGGCCGAGGGAGAGGAAGAAACTATCACCAATCCTCAAAAGAAGGAGAAAAACGAGAAGAGGGGGCGGAACAACCAAAAAGCTACCCCCTACGCAATCGCTTAAAGAAATGAAACAATCAACAGAAACCAAAGTGAATCTAATTGTGAATCTCTCTAATTACAAACTGAACTCCCATGAACGCAACGTACTCAACAAAGGATTAAGCTTCTGCCCAGAACAACACCACAACCATGTAGACACAAGAATTGATATCTACAAATTTGTAAGAAAATTAAAACTTGCCAAGTTCTTCAGTAAATTCCCGAACAGAACGAAACAAACTATCATAAAGAAAGGAGCACCGGAGACCAGTGAGTTAACACTTGAAGACATACCTGTCCTAGTTACTGCGTACGAACTAATGTCTGACAACGATGAAGTAACTGAATCTCAAGTTCTAGAACAGTTACAGACATGCACTGACAGAAGAGAACCAACTGCTTTTAAGTCCAAGTCTAAATTTTGTCCTGTGCTCAGTCCTGGAAACAGAATTGATACCTTCCATGATCTAGTAGTTGGGGATTTAGAAACACTGACTAAAACTAACAACAACCACAGAAAAGAAAACTTAAACAAAATGGAGAGACTTGCAATAGACAACTTGATGAAGAATGATAAAATCATTATCAAACCGGCGGACAAGGGGGGCAATGTTGTCATTCAGAACAAAAGTGACTACCTTAAGGAGGCGAAGAGACAACTAGATGATCACAACAATTATATCAAACTGACCAGCAATCCACTCAATGATTTAACCATACATCTAGGACTACAAATCAAGAAGTGGCAAGAGGAGGGTCTTTTAACATCGGAGGAATCCCTCTTCTTAAATAATGACAGTCCAGTGATGCCCACCATGTATTTCTTACCGAAAATACATAAAACCTTAATAAATCCCCCAGCAAGACCCATCATGTCGAGTTGCAACTCTCTCTACGAAAACATATCAGATTATGTGGACTTTTTCCTGGCACCACTAGTTACTAACCTAACATCTTATATAAAAGACACGGGGGATTTTTTAAGAATCCTAAGTGATCTTGGATGGCACAAAGGATACTATCTCGTAACGATCGATGTAGTATCGTTATATACTTCCATCAGACACAGCGTTGGACTCCAAGCTGTTGAGTATTTCTTAAAACAACGAAGCATAAGACAATCCAAACACACTACAATGCTTATAAAAATGATGGAGCTCTGTCTCCACAACAACATCTTCATCTTCGATGGCCAGATATACTCCCAGCAGTGTGGCACTGCTATGGGAGTTTCATTTTCTCCTAGCTACGCCAACCTCACGATGGGGTGGTGGGAAAAGCTGATAGCATGGGATGAAATCAATGAAAGATACACCTCCAAAACAGAATTATGGCTACGTTACATCGACGATCTTTTCCTCATTTGGAGTGGCAGTTTGAGTGAATTTGAAGAATATATGAAAACTTTGAATGCTAATGAAATCGGCTTACAATTCACGCACAACATCAGCGATCAAGAAATTCAATTTCTAGATGTAACGGTATACATAGAAGATGAAGAAATCAAGACGAAACTGTACAGAAAACCAACAGCAACCAACAGCATTCTACATGGTGAAAGTTTTCATCCTCCACAACTTAAGAAGAGCATTCCGTACGGAGAATTCTTACGTATGAGACGTAATTGCTCAGATGACTCAGAAATGGAACGTACCTTCGACGAAACAGCAAGGAGATTCCAGCAAAGAGGGTACAATGAAAAAGACATAAAACTTGGTCAAGCAAGAGCAAGAGCGATTCCCCGGGCACAGACTCTGAAACAGACGCAACAACCAAAAGAAGAAGATGCCGTAATTCGAGTGGTCCTTACATATAGCAAAGAAAACTACCAGATAATCAACATCTTGAAAAAACATTGGGATATTCTGAGGAAAGATCCAGACATTGGTCATAAAATTGGCAACTATCCGAACATTTCGTATCGGAAAGCTCCCTCCTTAAAAGACAAACTGGTCAAGAGCCACTTGACAACCACCAGCAAATCCAAAAACTGGCTGACAAACCAACAAACAGGTTTTATACGGTGCAACACGTGTAAAGCATGCAAACACGGCATGAACATGAAGGAAACTGTGGATTTCATGGGCAACATATTTAACATCTCGGAAAGGATCACCTGTGAATCCACATATGTAGTGTATGTCATTGTCTGTGGATGCGGACTATGGTACATAGGCAGTACCATCTGCCCCCTAAAGAAAAGAATCTTGGAACACCTGAGGGCAGTTCAGAATGATGACACAAACTATGCCATTGTGAAACATCTCAAAATTCACAAAGAAGACATGAAACAGAAGATAAAATATTTCGGATTAACAACAGTCCCGAAAAACGAACGTGGAGGCAACAGAACACTGAAACTAAGGAGAATGGAAAGCAAGATGATCATACGCTTCAAGACGAAGGCCCCTTTTGGCCTTAACGGCGATGAAGAATTACACAGCCATCTATGAGCCTACTGTACAACACAAACATTAGAACAACGATGAAGGGGTATGAACTCGTAACATCTACATCTGCCAGTTTCTGAACTGAATATGACTATATGGGCACTAAGCCCGGATTCTGCGAATTAAAAATGGGCACTTAGCCCAGATTCTGCGACCTTAAAATGCACTGAGCAATCATATTGCCATCAACAGTATGAACTCTAAGATAACATACGACAATGTATGATTACATTATTTACATGGACATAATGTAAATATTCAGAGCATGCAGATGTATTCTATAATACCCCTAAACAGGACATCGTTTTGACATCGATAAATCGCAAACATGTGAAATGATATATGTGAAAACGAACTACAACTCCCATAATTCCTCCTAATGGCTAATATGGGTGACACTATAAATAAAGAACATTGAAAAAAGACTCACATACCGTGAGCAAGACCGATTGTGGTTGAAACGCGTTGGTGGTGGAGTTGGTGATAACTTGCACGTAAAAGAATAAAACCCTTAACTTACAACCTCCTTGGTGTGCAGTGATTCCTCCTTGGAGGAAATTGGTGGAAAATTGAATCGAGGATTGGCCCGTCCTCGACACTAGCACCCGCTATGCGATAGCGCGCTCTCCCTTGGGGCCGTTTGACGAGTCGATATATATATATATATATACATTTATTTGTTATTTGTTTTTAAGCTTACAAAAAAATCAGTTAATTGTCAAATACATTATAATTATTATTTTGATAATAGTTTTAAATTATATATGTGTAAATAAACATACACACATATAAATGAGTTTTTTAAATATGTATAAAATGTATATATGATTCTAATTATTAAAATATATTTAATGTACATTATATTACTGTTTAATGTTATTATGTTTCATGTTGTCTATGTTTAATAATTGTATATTAAAAAGCAATATTTTTATGTTCAATATTAGTATATAACAATATTTTTTCTGATATTTTTGTTATTGTCATTATAAGTATAGGATAACAATATTTTTGTGCTTGATATTTTTAGCACAATGTTTATGTCCCACAATATTTATGGTTTCGATATTCCATCAGTGAACTGGAACAATCAGTGCTGCAAACCTACTAATAGTATTGAATTTACAGTCTCTGGCTACATGTAGTGCCACTTTACTAGTGACTTACAAGTTAATTAAATGTGCTAATTGGGTGTTAGCCAATGTCACCATGTTTAAAGGAGTACGCACAAGCACTTGAACACTTGTAAGCAGTGGTAAAGTTTTCAGAGTCCTAAAGACAACAATAATGGATTTAGCAAAAACAGGAGTAAGACCGAAAGTTTGGGGAAGACCACAATAAAGCTGACAGGTCTGACACTCGGTAAACATCTCTTCTTGGAGGAAATTGGTGGAAAAAAAAAAAAAAATATATATATATATATATATATATATATATATATATATATATATATATATTACCTACTGGCGGTCGCCAGTAGGTAGTTATAGTTAGGACCCTGTTTCCATAGGAAAACCGCAACATTCTATTTTGAATAACTTTGGCGCCGGTCGACGAATCCTCGCGAAATTTTCAAAATAGGTGGGGCGCTGCGCTCCGCTCCTACCCTGAAAGTCTCGGGGGGATTCGTCAAGCGGGGGCTGAGATAAAAGGGGGGTCCCAAAACGCGTTTTTCCCATGCATTTTTCCATAGGACCTTTAGACACAGCTACAGCCCGAACGGCTGAACAGAGTTCCTTGAAATTTGGCAGAGAGGTAGTCTACAGGTCAAGGAAGTGCCTTTTGTAGGTTTGGTGTAAATCTGTTCAGTAGATTCTGAGAAAATAGCCTTTAAATCAATATATATATCTGAGCCAGCTTACGGTGCGCTTACGGTGCGCTTACCGTACGCGTACGGTGACGTGCGCGAGCGCGATTCTGATTGGCTGTTCGATCTAAGTAAACATTCGAATCGGTCGAAACCAGGAAGCGGCGGCCGCCATTTTCTCTCTCGCACTCTGAGGGGGGCAGCATAAACAAAGTCAAAAAACATCTAAAGGGGTAGTATATTGAGTTCTTAACCACCCAGCATCGATATAGGTGTCCCCCAAAAACCCCCAAGGCCAAAAAAAACAATTTTAATTTTTTTCGAAAAATCGCCGATTACGCTTACCGTAGGCGTACGGTTAAAATTATTAAAAAAAAAAAAATTATCCACACTTTCCCCACCCCGTGTGCAAATGGTGCCTATAGGGCCCCATTTGTGCATGGCATATAAATTTCAAGGAAACTTAAAATGAATACCTATTACAACGAAGCACATAATATGTCCCCCATGTGCGCAGGGTGCGCGAAGCGCAACGTGCGTACGTGGCCCATCCCGCGTAACGTGGGCACGCGGTGCGTGCAGCGCACCGCGTGACCACCGTGCGTGCACGGCACTAACTGCGTAAAATCGCCGATTACGCTTACCGTACGCGTACGGTTAAAATTATTAAAAAAAAAATAATTATCCACACTTTCCCCACCCCGTGTGCAAATGGTGCCCGAAGGCATATATATTTCAAGGAAACTAAAAATGAATACCTTTCACAACGAAGCACATAATATGTCCCCCATGTGCGCACGGTGCGCGAAGCGCATCGTGCGTACATGGCCCATCCCGCGTAACGTGGGCACGCGGTGCGCGCAGCGCACCGCGTGACCACCATGCGTGCACGGCACTAACTGCGCTTCGCGCACCGCGTGCTCACTGTGCGCGCACGGTGCGCTTCGCGCACCGTGCGCGCACGGAACGATCTGCGTTAACTGGGCGCGCACGCCACGAATGGCGTAAAGTAACTTAGCATTTAAAAAAACGTACAAATTCACTGAAAAAACCATAGGTTTCACACACGTTATAGTTAGGAATTAGCATTTAAAAAACCTTGCAAATTCACTGAAAAAACCATAGGTTTCACACAAGTTATAGTTAGCTGTACATTTCACTCGTAAAAAACCAATGAAATTCCCCCGTTATAGTTAGTGCAGGCAACTATAACTCACGCGACCGCAATCCTCTGCTGATGACATATGTGTCTTTATGAAAAAAAAATATTTGTAATATATGTATAGCTAAAATTTAATGGAAGAAGACATGGGCAAATAAGTGTCTAAATACAGTATTAGCATCAGCAGAGGATTGCGGTCGCGTGAGTTATAGTTGCCTGCACTAACTATAACGGGGGAATTTCATTGGTTTTTTACGAGTGAAATGTACAGCTAACTATAACTTGTGTGAAACCTATGGTTTTTTCAGTGAATATATATATATATATGAATATATATATATTCATTGAAAAAACCATAGGTTTCACACACGTTATAGTTAGGAATTAGCATTTAAAAAACCTTGCAAATTCACTGAAAAAAAGATAGGTTTCACACATGTTATAGTTAGCAGGACATTTCACTCATGAAAAACCAATGAAATTCCCCCGTTATAGTTAGTGCAGGCAACTATAACTCACGCGACCGCAATCCTCTGCTGATGATGTCAGATATTACATCACTGTATTTAGACACCTATTTACCCATGTCTTCTTCCATTAATCTTTAGCTATACATATATTACAAATATTTATTTTTCATAAAGACACATACGTCATCAGTGATGTCCTGCTAACTATAACATGTGTGACACCTATGGTTTTTTCAGTGAATTTGCAAGGTTTTTTAAATGCTAATTCCTAACTAATACGTGTGTGAAACCTATGTTTTTTTCAGTGAATTCGTACAGTTTTTTAAATGCAAATTTTTTTTTGAGATTTTTGGTAAAAAATAATATCCAACCTATGTATAAAATAATATATGTACTATATCCTGCATTATGGAATGGTTAATTTTTTTAAAATTAATGTTTACATACAGTTGTACATCACAGTTATTATCTTCTACAACTCTTGAAACTTGTACTTTTTTTATGCATTTTTTGCCGTGCGCGTATGGTAAGCTGACGCTACGCGCTCCGTACGTCATAAGTATGGTGCGCTTACGTGATACGTACGTGACGTACGCGTACACGCATGCGCGTTGCGCGGAACCAACGTCGCGGTTACGCGGGTGCGTGTAATGCGCATGCGCGCGTGCGTCCTACGTACGCGCTCCGTAAGCGCTCCGCAAGCGCATATTTACGTCACGTTTGCGCATGCGTACTTGTTT
Organism: Triturus cristatus; assembly: GCF_964204655.1. Classification (NCBI taxonomy): domain Eukaryota; kingdom Metazoa; phylum Chordata; class Amphibia; order Caudata; family Salamandridae; genus Triturus; species Triturus cristatus. The sequence goes on from NC_140580.1 coordinate 478,970,338, forward strand.
ATGAGCGCGTACCGTAAGCTTACGGAGCGCGCACGGTAGGTCATGTGATCCACAAAGAACACTTTTCATTGGTTGAAACTACTTTCAGTTCCAGAAACTTCCCACACCACACCCATTCCCCTCATTACTGCTTGAGATCCCCTAGGAGAAGGAGCTGAATTGACATTGAGATACAATGGCAGAGCAGCAGTCCTCTTCTGAGAGTGAGCCTAGCAGCACCATCATCAGACAGAGAAGGAGGAAACAAAAGGATTCTTTTGTGTGGGAGTATTTTACTTTTCCAGAGGGGCAGAAAAAGGTCAATGCTCCATTGGTCACTTGCAGACTTTGTGAGCGTGTTTTATCTAGAGGAGATCCAAGGAAGAAGTATTCCTTTGGAAATCACTCTATGATGAGACACCTTAGGGATAAACATCCCAGGACCTTTGCTCGACATACTGAAGAAAACTCTTCAGTAAGTCACCGGAGCCCAACCTCAGAAGCTCAGCCGAGTACATCATCGGCAGCTCAGCTGAGCCCTTCCTCTGAGGTGGGAGCATCACCTTCTTCAGCTCCTCTGTACATTAACCCTCGATTTCGGAGGGTTTCAATGAGGTGTACAACGTGTTGTGGTCTTATTGTTTTTGGGGAGACCAGTGTTTCCCTTATTAACAATAAGATAGACCAGCACGTTTGTAGACGTTCATAATATTCCCATTCTTTCTTTCTTCTATCCCTGTATTAACCCAACGGCTCTTTTAAGAGCCAACCTTACCTCACAATTTTTTTTATTTTTTTTTAAGCTTTCCTTTTTGAAAATTTTTTTTTGCCGTGCGCGTAAACGCGGAATAGTTACGCGAAGTTCGCGGAATTTTTCTCACGGAATTTTTCCGTTTACGCCGTGCGCGTACGCTACGCGCATTCCGCAATTTTTCGAAAAAAATTAAAATTCATTTTTGCCCTTGGGGGTCCTTCTGGGACAAAGGCTAGGGGGTCAGGAACTGTCCACCCTGCCCCCTTTTCACGTTCTCCACCTTTGTTTTTCACCCCCTCAGACTGCGAGAGACAAAATGGCGGCCGACACTTCCTGGTTTCGACCGATTCGAATGTTTACTAGGATCTAACAACCAATCAGAATCGCGCTCGTGCACGGCGGCGTGCGCGTACGGTAAGCTTACGGTACGCGCTCGGAGCGCGCCTATAGATATATATATTGATTTAAATGCTATTTTCTCAGGAAATACTGAACAGATTTCCACGAGACCTTCAAAAGGCACATCCCTGACCTGAGGGCTACCTCTCTGCCAAATTTCAAGTAATTCTGTTCAGCCGTTCGGGCTGTAGCTCGGACTAAAGGTCCTATGGAAAAATGCATGGGGAAAACGCGTTTTGGGACCCCCCTTTTTCTCAGCCCCCGCTTGACGAATCCTCCCGAGACTTTCAGGGAAGGAGCGGAGCGGAGCGCCCCACCTATTTTGAGAATTTCGCGAGGATTCGTCAATCGGCGCCAAAGTTATTCCAAATAGAATGTTGCGGATTTCCTATGGAAACACTGTCCTAACTATAACTATCTACTGGCGACCGCCAGTAGATAATATATATATATATATGTGTATATATATATATATATATATATATATATATATATGTGTATATATATATATATATATGTGTATATATATATATATATATATATATATATATATATATATATATATATATATATATATATATATATATATATATATATATATATATATATATATATATATATACATACATATATGGGCAGTTACAATGTATCCTGGGACTAGAAGTCCTTTATTTTTGAACAAACTGCAACGAAAATAACGAGAATTAAATACCACTTGGGGGTTAATTGAAAACCTGAGATTAAGTATTTGTACTTTTTTCGCTGCTCTTGTAAATATGGTGACATTTAAAAACGAATGTTATTTGGAAAAAGAACTGCCCCTTTAAGAACTGGAAAGATGGACTGTTGTCCTTTCTCTATGTTTTATAAGTCACGTTTTATTTAAAATCTAACGAACCCGCTGAGACCATGGCTATCGGCATATGATTAAGAGTGGTGAACTCGAAACGCGTCATGCCTGTTGTTTCTTCTAATTAAAAAACCTGAACTTGCACTACTGGTGTGGCTCGTGTCGCGCTTTTTTGCAGAAGCGCGCCTGCTTTGAATATATATATATGTGTGTATATATATAATACCAACTGGCGGTGGCCAGTAGGTAGTTTTAGTTAGGACCTAGCTTCCATAGGAAAAGCGTTTTTTCTTTTCCCAATAACTTTGGCGCCGGTTGACGAATCTTCGCAAAATTGTTAAAACTTGTGGGGCGCCCCAGTCAGCCCCTGTCTTGAAAGTTTCGGGGTGATTCGACAAGCAGGGGCCGAGAAAAAAGGGTGTCCCAAAATGCGTTTTCCCCATGTTAATTTCAATAGGAATCTTTAGCCAAAGCTACAACCTGAAGTGCTGAACGGAATTACACCACATTTGGCAAAAAGGTAGCCCTTGGTTCAGAAAGAGCCCTTTTTGTTACACACGGAAGTACATCCAACTAAGGTACGCAGTATCTGACTGTTGTGCTTATAATCGGGTGGTTTAACATCACAACGATCTCCGCACAACATGAGGTGCACCCCACAGAGGTGAACTCTCGGGTTGATCTGGTACTTTATATCATTAGAGGCAATTCCAGTTACAATGACAGGGATATACGGGACCCCTAACCCTGATGCATTGGAGGGAGGCCACAGTCGAAAAGTAAAATTAATATTATGTTCCAATCGACTGTTATACAGATTTGCACTATTTGCGGATTTGCACAATTGTTTTTAATTATAAATCAATTGTATTTTATCTAATGAATGAAGTCATTTTAATCAGTGCGATACCTACAATGTAATTGGTAATGTATTTGATAATGCAATGTTCACACATGATCATGCAGTAGTATTTTCTCTACCTCTATTCACAATTCAATCACATGTTTGAACTTTGAACCCTGTGAAATTTGCACTGTCACTTTAAATTCTGTGGTCTAACGCATTCACATTGTCATGTGAACAAGGCTCGGACGAGCCGAAACGTTATGGCGACATACCGCACAAAATAAAACTCTTTGCACGAATTACCTGGTCCGTGTCCGTGAATGCTTCGAGGCTGATCTACGGAAGTTGGTGATATATTTGGCCGTTGGTTTCGCACGGCCATTACACGAGACCCTTTCTGTGAATTGGACAACGCTGACGGCCAAACACTCTTCCGGTTTTCCTGGAGATTCTGCATTCCGGAAGGAATACGGCGTTTGACCCCCCTGAACCTGCACGCTAGACGCCAAACAAATGCAACGAGAGGAAAAAGTTCCAGCGGTACCAGTGCCGGACGACACGATACACGCGAAGGAGATTCCTGACTGCACGGCATTCATATAAGGCAGGTATTCAGGGGAAGAGAGCCATTGTGCGTGGGCTACAAACAAACTGTGATATAATTCAAATAACCATTTGTAAACGCCCATTATTGAGTATAGGTGCATTACGAGTATGTCTGCCGACAATGTGAAAGACCGGGAGGCGGCTGCTACCAATATGTTTTCTGACAGCCTCCCACTACCCATCAATATCCGTGGTAAACGGGACACTCAGACCAACCCAAGCAATACTCTAAAGGAGAAATTCAAAGTACTTGAGAAAAAATTAAAAAATGAGCAAAGCAAGTGGTGGGAATCAAAATCCCTCCAAGGGTATATCGACGTCAACCGAATCCCGAGAGGTCTAAGAATTTTAACTGCCCCAAGCTATGAAAATCCCAATCCAGATTTAATGCGGGAATGGGCAGAGAGCAATTTAGAAGGATCGAGGCGCCTGGTTTTAATACGAATCAAATACGCTGACATAGACAGTGCACAGCTTCTTAAAGAGATAAGAGATATCTATGAGGAGTTGGAAAAAAACGGTGAAACAGATGAAAAAATCAAACTTACCAATGAGATGACGGTGAGGCTCAAGAAAGAAGAAACCAAAATAATGGAACGCAAAGCTTTTAAATTTCAACGCGATCGGAATGACTACAAGTTAGGCCAAATCTTTACATTCTCCAAAAAGTATGATGCGCTAAGAGGCCCGGCGACAAAGGCATATAGCAAAGCCAGAGTACCCAATAGAAATAAGGACCAATTGGACACGACAACATCAGATCTGAGCTCAGCAGTGAGCAGTGGGTCAGAATCAGAACTCCGTAATATTGAAGCATTAGACCAGTCTGCCAAACCTTCACCAGGGGATGAAATAGGTTTTTTATGCCACGAGCGGATGCAGTCTCTTCGGCCCAGGACCCAAAGAAATTACAGCGAAAATACGCAAATTACAAACGGCGCCAGAGGTACAGGGCGAGGAAGAGGCGCCCCCTATCAGAACAAAAGGAGGGGCAGGGGCCAATGGGCACCCAAGAATCTACAATAAGCAGCAACTCTACTATTGTCAATCTGACCCAGCTCGAACTCACGGAAAATGAGGAGAACATACTTAAATTGGGCCTTTCTTTTGCACCCCATAGGAATTTCGATTACACTACTACCAGATTGGATATATACAAAGCAGTAAGAAAGCTCAAACTACGCAAGTTCCACATGATGAAACCAAACAAAAACTCAACATCCGACAATTCGAATATGTTGGGCGAAGTAGTGTCAAGTGGCTCATCACTTTCCAGTGAGATTTTTGAATTATGGGTAACGGAAGGAGCGGACCGCTGTCCCCTTTCAGTTTTGGACAATCATGAAAATACGAATGCACAATCTTCTAGTCACAAAGGGCCATACACTCCATTCAAACCACCGTCAACTTTTAACCCACTGATGCCCCGTGATACAATCGATATTTTTCACGAAAATGTGACTGCACAGTTGAAGAGATTACAGAAACAAATCTGCAATCAGAAAATCAAGTATGACAGACAAACCCAGCAATATGAGGCTTTGGTGTCCAAATTAAGCAAAGACAAGGGAGTCATTATCAGAAGCAGTGACAAAGGAGGTAACATTGTTTTAATGACAAGAAACAAGTATGATAAAGAGGCTTACCACCAATTAAACGACAGACTATGCTATGAGCGTATCAACCAGGCAACTATGAAAAGTTCACTCAATGAAACCATCAAAAACTAATTAAATGGAAAAGTAAGCGCTTACTCTCGGAGGATGAATTTAAATTTCTCAAAAACTGCTTTCCCATAACCCCTATGATTTATTTCATTCCCAAAGTCCACAAAAACAAGGAGAAGCCGCCCGGCAGACCAATTATTTCTGCCAGGGGAGGCCCAATGGAAAAATCTTCAGTTTACATTGACTATTTCCTTCAAAGTCATGTACAAACGCTGGACTCCTATGTACAGGACACAGGGGACTTTTTATTGAAGATCCAGCAGATCACTTGGGTGGAGGGTTATTGGATGCTTGCGCTTGATGTGGTTTCGCTATACACAAGTATAAGGCACACAGATGGCCTAGCAGCAATACAGTATTTTTTATCTCGTAGGTCGGTTCAATTTAATGACCACAATGATATGCTAATCCAAATGCTAAGTCACTGTCTGCAGAATAATATATTCATGTACAATAACTTGCTTTATCGACAGTTACAGGGTGTAGCTATGGGGGCCAGTTTCTCCCCAAGCTACGCCTGTTTGCATATGGGCGCTTGGGAGGAACTGGTCCTCAAAGTGAAACACAGGAAAGCATTTGATGAGAATGTTATAATGTGGCTACGCTTTATTGACGACTTATTCATTGTGTGGAGGGGAACTAAAGAGCAGGCAGAGGCATTTGTCATTGAAATTAGCAACAATGAGCTTAATTTAAATTTTACAGCCACTATGAGTTAATCTTCAGTTACATTCTAGGATACAGAGATTTACATAGTTAACAACAAAATTGAATCAAGACTGTTTAGGAAGAGCACTGCAGGTAATACTATCCTTCATGCAGGCAGTGCACACCCAATACATCTTATATCCAGTATCCCATATGGGGAAATGCTACGTCTCAGAAGGGTTTGTAGGAATGAATATGAGTTGAGAGTAGCCCAGCAGGCCAGTAAACGCAGATTCTTAGAACGGGGATATTCGGAACACACTATTGACATTTCTGTTGCGAAGTCAATGAAAATTAATAGACAGGAATTGCTTGATGTCTACAAATTGGCTGATCTTTCTAACAAGGCCATAGAGGGGATAATTCCTGATTCAACGAATTCCCCCATCAACCCATTCAGGATAAACACTGGATACAGTAAACAGCATTCGGAGTTATATAAAATCATCAATAGTAACTGGTCCATTGTCCTAAGTGACCCTATAATTGGCCCCACCCTACCTCACAAAGCATCTTTGACTTTTAGCAAGGCCCCATCGATGAGGGATAGACTGGTTGATACTAACCCGGAAACCATCGAAAAAACCTCATGGCTACAAAATAATGGGGGTTTTTTCAAATGTAAAACATGTAAATCCTGTACACATGGCATAAACATGAAGAAATTTAAGGATGCATTTAGTGACAGAGAACATCAGATCACAAAGGTACTTATATGTAAGACTGAGTTTGCAATATACGTTTTACAGTGTCCTTGCGGATTAAAATACGTGGGAAGCACGAAACACGCAGTGCACAAACGTATATTACAACATCTCCGGGCAATAGTAAATCAAGACAAAACTTATCCTGTTGCAAGGCATTTTAAAGAACATCACAACAGTGACAATCAGGGCCTGAAATTCTATGTCATAGATGCAGTTAATGCCAGTAGAAGAGGAGGTGACCGCGAGTCCAAGTTACGCAAATTAGAAACCCGATACATTTTGCAGCTGGACTCAAAGCACCCAGGAGGCCTTAACATTACAGAAGATTTGCACACATGTTTATCTTAAATTAGAGTGGTGATCATTTATTAGAGATAGTAGATCCCTTTGGGGACCTTTTAACTTTCTTACATATGTATTGTTTTATTCATATACAGTAGATTTGGAGGAGTATTTCCATGCCCTTCTTATATGAGACTTACACTCGCTGAACACAATTTGTTTGTCTCTTATATCGACGTATGAGTTTTCACCACCTATTAGATTTCCTGTATGGATTCCAGGCTTGGACCATACATTCATTCTTAACATGTATGCAATATAAATGACATTGTTCCAAGTAAGCATCCCCTGAGTTAAGTAGCCCTCCATCCGATTAATGATAATATCAAGGCTTTCTCTAGAAACAGTTTTATAATATAAAATAAAAAATTCTTTTAAAATTATTTATTAGCAGTTGCTATTTTGAAACAGTATAGACTAAAGCATAGCTGGGTTGGCTAGTCCCATTCACCACAAAAGAGAATAAGACATATACATTTATATTTTATATCACATAACATAGGGTTCCTTGGTTTTTCAAACAAACAACAATATGAGAAAGTGGATCTAAAAAAAGTAAATATTTACATAAACATTACTTAAGGGGTAGATAAGCAATTTTTAAATGAACAGAGAATATGAATATATTTATCCAAACAAATGTAGTATTTAATACACAGAGAATCTGGTTAAATATGTTTTAAGTTCATTTGTATATTCTTATAGAAAATAAGTATGTGTTCAAAACAATTTGCTTATTTGGCATTTAACCTATGATTGTACACAAAAAAGATCAGACACAATCTATAATCATTGGATTTAACCAATGATTACACATGGGAGTACATCCAACTAAGGTACGCAGTATCTGACTGTTATGCTTATAATCGGGTGGTTTAACATCACAACGATCTCCTCACAACATGAGGTGCACCCCACAGAGGTGAACTCTCGGGTTGATCTGGTACTTTATATCATTAGAGGCAATTCCAGTTACAATGACAGGGATATACGGGACCCCTAACCCTGATGCATTGGAGGGAGGCCACAGTCGAAAAGTAAAATTAATATTATGTTCCAATCGACTGTTATACAGATTTGCACTATTTGCGGATTTGCACAATTGTTTTTAATTATAAATCAATTGTATTTTATCTAATGAATGAAGTCATTTTAATCAGTGCGATACCTACAATGTAATTGGTAATGTATATGATAATGCAATGTTCACACATGATCATGCAGTAGTATTTTCTCTACCTCTATTCACAATTCAATCACATGTTTGAACTTTGAACCCTGTGAAATTTGCACTGTCACTTTAAATTCTGTGGTCTAATGCATTCACATTGTCATGTGAACAAGGCTCGGATGAGCTGAAACGTTATGGCGACATACCGCACGAAATAAAACTTGTTGCACGAATGACCTGGTCCGTGAATGCTTCGAGGCTGATCTACGGAAGTTGGTGATATATATATGTATATGTATATATATATCCTGTGTTGGTATGAAGATGACCAGAAATACAAATTGCATCTTCAGATTCGCCTCGAAATTGGGGGGTCGTAGAATCCGTGAGATGATTTCTATCTATAATTCAAGGTGCATGTCCTCTGCTTTGTATGGAGCAGGGATATGGGGATATAATCGTCAGATTGCTCTGTCCATCCAGCAAGAGGAAAACAAGTACCTGAAACGACTATTATGCCTCCCCGCTTCTGCCTCAAACGAGATTACCCACAGAGAGCTAGGCATAAATCATGCCGCAGATCTGATTGCATTGCGTCCCTTGTCCCTATGGCGGTCCATATGGGCCAAAGAATAAACTAGGTTTACCCAGGAAGTAATTTTGGACTGTATCCAACTAGATCGTCATTCGAAAATTCCCTGGTTAGAACATATTCACTCCTGGTATAAGATTCTCTTTGGCCAGGATATTTTTAAAGATATTTTAACAACATCGGTTTTAACAAAGCGTAACCTTAAAACCATTTACTTGGACCATGCAAAAGGGACCAGAACGAAGGAGTATGCAATGCAAAGTACGTTCAAATTATATTTGGAGTACAATCTTAGTACAAGATTCCCACCTTATCTTACATTTGTTAGTATTAATTCTCATCGCTTCGTTCTAGCACGCCTGAGGTTGGGAATAGTCCACCATCTGGTGGCTTTCCCAACCGTAAAAAAACCCGGGTCATGTCTGTGCCCATGCGATGGGAAATCAAAACAGAGCATCTGCCACTTTTTACTTTTTTGTAATTTTTATACTGGTTTTAGGAAGTTTTATTTGAAGCAACTATTTTTAGAATATAAGATATACAATACAAGAGCCGCAATACAATTGTTGTTTGATTTGGCATCCCCGAATGTGTGCTATCGCGTGGCCACCTACATTTTAAAGTGCACCTGGCACAGGAAATCAATTATTATATGATCCCCTCGTTCCGTTATCCCCGCTCACCCGTTGGCTATGACTATCGGTGATTTACTGTTAAGTTACATTGTTTGTTGTATATTTATTTCTGTACTGGCATTTGCACAAACTTTCATTACAAACAAATTGCTGCTAAAATGTCTAAACTGAATTAACTCCCCCCTTAACAACTATTATTAAAATGTATTTAATGATTAAATTTAACTCTGCACACAAAGTGATATACTTTATTGATTTAACAATATTGGCATGGATAGTGATGTAATTTTAAATGTTTTTGTATTTAATTTGCATAAATTTGATTCTTTACTGTTTTGATGTATGTTGCTATATGGTTGTACTTGTACATACCGAATAAAGCATTTTGAATTGAATTATATATAACAAAGTATTTCGTCAAAAGTGCTCCTGTGCACCAGGAATCTTGAGGAAGCCAGGAACAGACGAAGGCCGACCCAGATGCATGTGAGAAAATTAATTTATTGTCGTTTTAACAGCAATGCCTGCATTACGCGTTTCAGCCTACGAAAGGCCTTGATCACATGACGCCGAGGCTGAGCAGGAGCAATTTAAAGTGCAAGTGCAGGGTGTGTAACAAACATTGATTGGCTAACGCATGAATGGCGTAATAGACATGAAAAAAATACATTGAAAACAATATATATACATATTTGTAGTTCACTGGTAGTAAAATACAAAAAAGTGATGAGCATTGATAGGCAGTTGGTAAACACAGTCCTAAGAGCACGAAAAGCACAAATATAATGTGCGCTCTAATTTTGAGGCAACCAACGGCAATGACAATTTAAAGATAATAGATATATATATATATAGATATATATATATATATATATATATATATATTACCTACTGGCGGTCGCCAGTAGGTAGTTATAGTTAGGACCAGGTTTCCATAGGAAAACCTCAACATTCTATTTTGAATAACTTTGGCGCCGGTCGACGAATCCTCGCGAATTTCTCAAAATAGGTGGGGCGCTACGCTCCGCTCCTACCCTGAAAGTCTCGGGGGGATCCGTCAAGCGGGGCCTGAGATAAAAGGGGGGTCCCAAAACGCGTTTTTCCCATGCATTTTTCCATAGGACCTTTAGAACGAGCTACAGCCCGAACGGCTGAACAGAATTACTCAAAATTTGGCAGAGAGGTAGTCCCTAGGTCAAGGAAGTGCCTTTTGTAGGTTTGGTGTAAATCTGTTCAGTAGATTCTGAGAAAATAGCCTTTAAATCAATATATATATCTGAGCCCGCTTACGGTTCGCTTACCGTACGCTTACGGTAAGCGTACGGTGGCGTGCGCGAGCGCGATTCTGATTGGCTCTTAGATCTTAGTAAACATTCGAATCGGCCGAAACCAGGAAGCGGCGGCCGCCATTTTCTGTGTTTCACTCTGAAAAAAAAAGAGTGAAAACAAGGAAAGGGGGCAATGAGGAGAGTTACAGACCCCCTAACATTTGTAAGGGGGTCAAAGATGGACAGAAAAGTACAAAAAAAACATTTATTGATTTTAAAAAAAATCACGGGGTACGCGTACGGTAAGCTTACGGTAAGCGTACGGTAAAAAAAATAAAAATAAATAAATGAAAAGCAGATTTAAGAGTTTAGAAATTAGGGAGCTCTAAAAAGAGCTGTTGTGTTTATGAAGTCATTTTTTTAGTGGTACCTACAAGTAAGTACCGATGCAGAGTCTAAGGTTCAAGAGGAAGACTCTGTTCCCTTCATCATTGAAGTGCACACCATCTCCTCTATAAATGTCTTGCATGTCATAACGCAAGTTGTTGTGGTAAATGGCACCCATACCATAGTCACGGAGGAAAGCAGAAACAGATTTGTTGACGTGCTTTCTTGCTTTGTCAATCTGCGGACAGAAATGATTGGACCAGTTCCATTTTTGCCTTTGGCATATGTTGGAAAACACAAAGGCAGTTTTAGGGAAAAGTGTAAACAGTTGTGCAAAGGTGTCCTTCATAAGCATTTCCAGACCTACCCCAGTCAAAGTGCCTAGGTCATTGCCACCACAGTGCACTATTATGAGGTCAGGGTGTTGGATTTGAATGAAGGATTTCACCAATGGCATCAATTGGTGCCACTTTAACCCTCTCTGACCAATCCATTTAATGTCTACATTTGGCAAAGCAAGGTCTCTCACCATACCTGTTTTCTCTGCAAACTTTTCACTCCAGAAGACATAGCTGTGCCCTACAATCCACACTGTGAACATCTTCAAAGGAGAACTGGATGCACTCAGGAGGTGTCTTTCAGTAGAATGGCAATATGAAAAGAAAGACAGTTTGGAAATGGAGGCATACATATTTTTTTCAAAACAAAAAGAACTGATTGGCTGTTTCATACCATTCTAGAATAAAAACTAGGCTGTATGTGTAAATTAATAGAAGCATGTTTTGTATTGGTACAAAAAAATGTGTAACCAAAGAACAGTACTATGGATTTGCTGTAAGGTTTGAAAAGTCAAGCACTCTTGCTCTGTGGAATTGAAACATTGTGTGTCGAACTTCTGACCTAACTCTACACAGCAGTGTTCCATGAGCTGTTGCTATGGTAGCAGGCAGAAGTCAAGTTGGGGGAAGGGTACTAGGCAGAAGTCAAGTTGGGGGAAGGGTACTTTTGGAAAAGGGTTGGTTTTCAACCAATAGAAATGTGTGATTACATTTGAAAAAAAGGGGGAAGCACTGAGATTTGAAACTTACATGTATATGTGTGGAAAAATAGAGGGAAAGTTTGCCATTATCTGGTTCTGCTGAGAGGAGAGAGGTGAACACAACAGAGATCCTGGCTCTGATAATCTGCTGTTTGAGTGTCACATTTCTTTCACAACTAACTAATTTTAAAGGTGAGTTTACAGTTTGAGAGGGGATGTATGTGGTAACTTAAGAAATGAATAATAGAAATGGGAATTGTTTTTGTTCTAGTTACACATGGTGGTTTCATAATGTGTCAGTCTGTAAAAGTGATTTACACTTGCCCCGAAAAAAAAAAGAGCAGTAAGTGTGCTTTCAAATTGGCAAAGAAATTTCGTTTTGGGACTAATGTGAAAACATGACTCTGTGTGCATAGAGGAATTATAGGCAGAGATTTATTGCGTCTTGCTCTGGTGATTTCACAGTTGCATTAGATGGAAAGGGGGAGCGAATTTTTGGGGGAAGAAGCAGAGTCTTAGCACACACCCATGTGCTTGCCATGTATAGTCATGCACAGTATTTAGAAGCGAGTGGGGTTTTCAGGTTTAAGTCTGTAATGCAAATACATTCAGCATCACTAAGGCTGGTTGCCCTTGCTGGAGTGTAGGCAGTCACAGAGAATACACATGGTGGTGGTCTGAAAAAACAGCTTGGACATGTGCATTTAAATAAATCAAAAAAAGTGGTTTCATAATGTGTCAGTCTGTAAAAGTGATTTCCAATTGTAAAAAGTGATTTTCACTTGGCCCGAAAAAAAAAGAGCAGTAAGTGTGCTTTCAAAATGGCAAAGAAATTTCGTTTTGGGACTAATGTGAAAACATGACTCTGTGTGCATAGAGGAATTATAGGCAGAGATTTATTGCGTCTTGCTCTGGTGATTTCACAGTTGCATTAGATGGAAAGGGGGAGCGAATTTTTGGGGGAAGAAGCAGAGTCTTAGCACACACCCATGTGCTTGCCATGTATAGTCATGCACAGTATTTAGAAGCGAGTGGGGTTTTCAGGTTTAAGTCTGTAATGCAAATACATTCAGCATCACTAAGGCTGGTTGCCCTTGCTGGAGTGTAGGCAGTCACAGAGAATACACATGGTGGTGGTCTGAAAAAACAGCTTGGACATGTGCATTTAAATAAATCAAAAAAAGTGGTTTCATAATGTGTCAGTCTGTAAAAGTGATTTCCAATTGTAAAAAGTGATTTTCACTTGGCCCGAAAAAAAAAGAGCAGTAAGTGTGCTTTCAAAATGGCAAAGAAATTTCGTTTTGGGACTAATGTGAAAACATGACTCTGTGTGCATAGAGGAATTATAGGCAGAGATTTATTGCGTCTTGCTCTGGTGATTTCACAGTTGCATTAGATGGAAAGGGGGAGCGAATTTTTGGGGGAAGAAGCAGAGTCTTAGCACACACCCATGTGCTTGCCATGTATAGTCATGCACAGTATTTAGAAGCGAGTGGGGTTTTCAGGTTTAAGTCTGTAATGCAAATACATTCAGCATCACTAAGGCTGGTTGCCCTTGCTGGAGTGTAGGCAGTCACAGAGAATACACATGGTGGTGGTCTGAAAAAACAGCTTGGACATGTGCATTTAAATAAATCAAAAAAAGTGGTTTTATAATGTGTCAGTCTGTAAAAGTGATTTTCACTTGTCCCGAAAAAAAAAAGAGCAGTAAGTGTGCTTTAAAAATGGCAAAGAAATTTCGTTTTGGGACTAATGTGAAAACATGACTCTGTGTGCATAGAGGAATTATAGGCAGAGATTTATTGCGTCTTGCTCTGGTGATTTCACAGTTGCATTAGATGGAAAGGGGGAGCGAATTTTTGGGGGAAGAAGCAGAGTCTTAGCACACACCCATGTGCTTGCCATGTATAGTCATGCACAGTATTTAGAAGCGAGTGGGGTTTTCAGGTTTAAGTCTGTAATGCAAATTCATTCAGCATCACTAAGGCTGGTTGCCCTTGCTGGAGTGTAGGCAGTCACAGAGAATACACATGGTGGTGGTCTGAAAAAACAGCTTGGACATGTGCATTTAAATAAATCAAAAAAAGTGGTTTCATAATGTGTCAGTCTGTAAAAGTGATTTCCAATTGTAAAAAGTGATTTTCACTTGGCCCGAAAAAAAAAGAGCAGTAAGTGTGCTTTCAAAATGGCAAAGAAATTTCGTTTTGGGACTAATGTGAAAAAATGACTCTGTGTGCATAGAGGAATTATAGGCAGAGATTTATTGCGTCTTGCTCTGGTGATTTCACAGTTGCATTAGATGGAAAGGGGGAGCGAATTTATGGGGGAAGAAGCAGAGTCTTAGCACACACCCATGTGCTTGCCATGTATAGTCATGCACAGTATTTACAAGCGAGTGGGGTTTTCAGGTTTAAGTCTGTAATGCAAATACATTCAGCATCACTAAGGCTGGTTGCCCTTGCTGGAGTGTAGGCAGTCACCGCGAATACACATGGTGGTGGTCTGAAAAAAACAGCTTGGACAAGTGCAATTAAATAAATTAAAAAAAAAGGTTTCATAATGTGTCAGTCTGTAAAAGTGATTTTCACTTGCCCCGAAAAAAAAAGAGCAGTAAGTGTGCTTTAAAAATGGCAAAGAAATTTCGTTTTGGGACTAATGTGAAAACATGACTCTGTGTGCATAGAGGAATTATAGGCAGAGATTTATTGCGTCTTGCTCTGGTGATTTCACAGTTGCATTAGATGGAAAGGGGGAGTGAATTTTTGGGGGAAGAAACAGAGTCTTAGCACACACCCATGTGCTTGCCGTGTATAGTCATGCACAGTATTTAGAAGCGAGTGGGGTTTTCAGGTTTCAGTCTGTAATGCAAATACATTGAGCTTCACTAAGGCTGGTTGCCCTTGCTGGAGTGTAGCACTCTGGACATGGGCTTTTTAAAAAATCTGAAAAGTGGTTTCATAATGTGACAGTTTGTAAAAGAGATTTTCACTTGCCCAAAAAAAAGAGCAGTTTGTGTGCATTCAAATTGGCAAAGAAATTTTGTTTTGTGACTATTGTGAAAAGAAATGTAGTAATATATTTAAATACAATAAAGGATTTTTTTTTAGTTTTTTTCAGGTATTGCTGAAGAACAGTGAACAAAATTTAAGATGCCTACAAAATCTCGAGTTCAAAAAACGCTAAAAAAAAAACTATATTTGAAGACAACTGGAGGACCAAAGTTAGTAGAAGATGCTCATGTTGGGAAAAAGAAAAAATCTTCTGGTAAGCAGAAAAAACAATTTCTTAAAAAAATATTCAAAACAAAGAAAAATGTACAAAATGTCTGTCCTGGGAAGAATGTAACAAAACGAAGAGAACAGCAAAAAATTGAGAATTTAGTTAATGCAAATATACCTTCTGCAACTGAAAAGTTTTACATAAATAGAAAAACAGCGTTTAAAGAGATACGTAGAAAAATGTTTCAGAGAAGAGTTATGTCCAATTTGATAAAGGATGTGAAGAAATATAAGCAAAAGGCAAAATATTACAAGAGAAAAAAAGAAATTGAAGCCATTGCAGCAAAAGCATTAGAATTAAAAAGGAAACTATTCATATTAATTTTGAATAGGATGCGTACATTAGATAAAATGGTTAATGTACTGAAATCACAAAGCAAAAGCAAAAGAGTAGTGAACAGAACAAACTTTTGTAAAGTGTTTTTAGGAAAGTGGATGCATAGTTCAAGTAGTGAACCTTTTTTTAATGAAGAGAGCTATTTTCAAAGTAATAGTTTGCTGCATGCAGTTGACACCAGAGGTCGTTCATACGAAGTAAAAAATGGTTGCATAATGGAGAAGGAGATAATGGTTCCAAGAGATGAGGTACAAATGATGGCAGATGAGGCAATGGGGAGACGTCCTAAAGCCCCAGTGTACACTTGGAATTGTAGTAGTATTTGCACTGTGCGTCAGGAATCTATTGACAGATTTCGAGAGTTTCTAAGAGAATATAGTAAAAAAAGTGTAAAACAGAAGATTAAGGTGCTTCAAAGTCTGGATCCATGCAGAGTGAGAGAGAATACTGGTTTGCAGGGTCATTCTCTGGCTTGTCTATCTAGAAAAGTGTGCAATAGTGTTTTCCATCATTTTAGGATGCTGGCTGTTCATCATACTGAAATGAGAAAGTTTGTGAGACGGTTGTATTTTGCCAAAAGTCCAGCAATAAAGTTAAATGAATTGAATAGGGCTCTGTTCCGAGGAACGGTATCAGATGTAGAGAAGGTTGTTGATGAAATTCAGTTTTGTTACTTTGGTCCTGAACAAAACAGTGCAGAGAAGGACACAGTAAATGAGGAAGAAGTGGAAGAGAATGTAGAACCTTCTGTAAGTAAGACATTTAATGATCACATAACAAAATTTGCAATAGTCTCTAATGAAAGACCAAATGTTACTTGTATTTGTTGCCGCAGAACTCATTATAGAAAACAAACTAGGAATGTTGATCTCTACAGAAAGAGTGAAAATGAAGATAATTATAAGTGGATGGATTTTGCCACATATATATTTCTTGAAAATTGTTTTGAATTGGGTGAAGATCAGCGTATTTGTAAATACTGTTACAACAAGTTAGAGGAAAATAGAATGCCGACCAGAGCTGTACATAATAATTTAGAATTGGATGCTATTCCTGCTGAACTTTCTGAATTAAATACATATGAGTCTATACTCATTCAATGTGTTCATCCGTTCCAGACCATAGTACGTATGGAGCCCAAAACTGGTAAATTACCTCCTTCAGATTTACTGAGAGGTTTAAAAGGTAGAGTGGTGTATTTGCCCTTGGATTTGAAAAAAAATATGGAAACTATTGATGCGGATACTTTGGAAACTGAACCATTAATTATTCTGGTTAATGGTGTACCTACAAAGAATAAGAAGATTTGGCAGGAGCTGGTAGATGTGCGGAAAGTACAAAGAGCAAATTTGTATTTGAAAAAAAATAACAAATGGTATGAATCAATTTATATAGAAGAAGAAGAAGAAGACGAAGATTTTCAAGAAGACACAGAAACACCAACTGGACAAATTGAAAAAGTGGACAAGACAAAGGAAGAAGAAATTTATGAACATTTTAGCATACATCCTCTTCATTCGAAAGAAGTTATGGGAGACAATATTGATCTCTTTCAGATGAAGAAAGCAAAAGGAACTCCCGTGAGTGTATGGGAGGAGAGCTTGGAAGCTCGATGTTTTCCCCAGCTGTTTCCTACGGGAAAAGGAGGACGATACGATGAACGTCCAGAACAGATTCCAGCTTCAGAGTATCGGACTACAAGACTATATGCTGAAGATCCCAGATTTCGACAAAGTATTCCTTATTTGTTCCATCTTTTATTTGAAAGCGACTTGTCTGCACTGTCTTATGCAGTAAATCACATTTTAAAAAGTGGAGTACATTTACAAAATGTGTCTGCTAAGGATTTTATGGAGAAAGTGCAGCACCGAGATGATCATTTGGAAACACAACTCATCAATCTGATGGCTTGTCAGCGTGGGACAAATGAATATTGGTACCGACGCCATGGTGAACTAAAATGCATGTTACGCAATTTAGGAACACCAACATGGTTCCTTACCCTAAGCTGTGCCGAGTACGCTTGGGATGATTTACTGGATTTTCTACGAGAGGCCAATTCAAACATTAAAAACATCGAATACAAGACAGCAGGAGAACTGTGCTCATTGGATCCGGTTAATGTTTGCAGATATTTCAATCATAGATTTGAGGCTATGATGTCCTTCATCTGCAATAAAAAAAATCCACCCCTTGGAGAAGTAGTGGATTTCTTTTGGAGAAAAGAGTACCAGGCAAGAGGTGCTCCTCATATTCATATGCTGTTGTGGATCAAGGATGCCCCAAAGTTTGGAACAGATACTGATGAAGCAGTGTTATCTTACATTGAAGAATATGCAACATGTGGTATACCAAAAAGCACAGAAGAGAACAAGTTAAAGGAGCAAGTTTTACGTTTCCAAAGTCATCGGTGTGGAAAATACTGTCGACGGAAATACAAGAGCAAAGAAAAATACTACACTAAATGTCGATTTGGATTTCCTAGACCTGTTCTTTCAAATGGAAGAGTAAACAGTTTTATGTCAGCTGTGAGACATACTATCACAAGAAAATCACCTAAGAATACCTACAACCTTAAAAGAAAAGAAGAATCAAAAAATATAAATGACTACAACCCAGTCATTTTATCCATGTGGAACGCTAACATGGATATACAGTATGTAGCTGACAATTCCATTGCTGTTGCACGATATGTAACGTCTTACATTACGAAATCAGAAAAAACAGAATTGAAGGAAATGTGGGAAGAGATTTCTCACGAGAAGACTGTCAGTAAGAAGCTGTACAGTTTCAGTTTGAAGATGTTATCGCATCGAGAAATTGGATCCTACGAATGTACAGATAGGTTATCTTCTGCAAGTCTCTACTCGAAGTCAAGAAGAATAATTTGGGCAAGTTTAGGCCTTGCAGCAATGAGAAATCGGGTACTGAAATCTGTTGGAGAAATTGAATATTTGGCCGAGAATGACCCAGAAAGTACAGATATATTGAAAACAAACATGTTGGACACATATTATCCCAAGAGAAGTCATCATCTGGAGAACATGTGTCTCTATGAAGTGTTGCAGAACTATATTTATTCACGGAAAGCTGCAGAAGACATTAATAATGGAAAATATAAAGTTGTTGGTGAAGAAGGATGTTTGGTGAAGCAAACCAAAGGAAGTTTGATAAATCACCGGAAGCTGAGTTGCGACACTACCGACAAGAAAGAATTTTACTACTTCGCTCTTTTACAGTTGTTTAAACCATGGCGTACAGAGGATGAACTACTGGGAGAATTTCAAAGCTATGAGGATTCATTTAATGCTTGCAAAGACAGCATACAGTGCAATACATTCACAACTTATCTGCAAATGTTAAATGAAGAAATTGAACAGGAAACTACAATTGCAGCAGAAATAGCTAGAGACAGTTCTCAGGACAGCCAAAGTTCAGGAACACACAGTCAAGATCCCCTAGGACAACCAATCGTTGAAAATGAAGCATCAATAGCCATGAATGAAGTGGAAACAGCTATGAATCAAGCTCAAGAAGAATTTATAGACTTAGAAAATTTGGAAAGACAACTGAATCAAGAGCAGCAACAAATTTATGAAGAGATCAAAAACAAAATTGATCACGGATTTCTACATGTAAAAAAAGAGTGCTCATGCACATCATTTCATCCAATCAGGATGTATGTAAGCGGACAAGCTGGCACTGGAAAAAGTTTCCTAATTAAAGTCATCAGAAGCTACCTAAAGCAAAAAACGGATTCTACTTTGTCTTGTGTGGTTACTGCTCCAACTGGGTTAGCAGCATATAACATAAAAGGAATCACCTTACATCGTTTGCTAATGTTACCAGTGGAGCATGAGAACAAAATACAATTCAACAAGCTAACTGGAGAAGCATCCTTGGAAGTTTCACGAGTATTGAAGAAGATGCAAGTTCTCATTATTGATGAGGTGAGCATGGTATCAAACTTAATGCTTGCCTTTGTGCATTTAAGAATGCAGCAAATTTTGAAGACAGACTATGACGTGTTATTTGGTGGAAAACACGTCATAGTTTTTGGAGATCTTTTGCAACTTACTCCAGTTAAAGGACAACCAGTGTTTAATACTGTGACACATGAAGACACGAAGAAGTCATTGGGAAGCATCGGTAATACAAATATTTGGTCCTTCTTTGAGTACAAGGAACTTACAACTAATATGAGGCAAGCAAACGATGAAGAATATGGAAGTATTCTGAAAGATATCAGGATTGGACTACTCACAGAAGCTGGCAAAAAAGCATTACAGACTCGGCTGCTACATAATTTATTTCCAAAGGAAGAAATAGTTGCAGAGAAGATATACAAGAACATTGCAGAAAACAAAAGTGTCATCTGCTTAATGCCTACTCTACGTGAATGCTCAATATTCAATGAGGAGCTTTTGAAATTGGAAAAGGAAGAGATCAGGAAATTGGAAGCAGTGGACAAAATTGAGGATGGAAGAATTACTGTCACAGTAACAGGCAAACTGAAAAATAAATTGGACTCACTAGAGAAGAACATCTCCAAAACAGCTGGATTAGAAAAAAATCTATATGTTTGCATGAACTGTAGAGTGTTTTTAAGGAGAAATTTGGATGTTGAGAAAGGTTTAGTTAATGGAGCGATGGGAAGAGTTGTGGGTTTTATTAATTATCAGAAAAAAGAAGGAATTGAATGTTTAAAAATAAAATTTGATCAGATAGATGAAGTTAAAGATATTTGTCGTTGTACAGTTCGTTTTATGCTTGTGAAAGACTTATATGTACGTAGGAAGCAGTTTCCGTTTTCTCTAGCATATGCTGTAACTATTCACAAGTCTCAAGGATTGACTGTAGATTGTGCATTTGTGAACATTGGTTCAACTGTGTTCAAAGAAGGTATGGCATATGTTGCTTTGTCACGAGTCAAAACATTATCAGGTTTATTCATGATAGACTTTGAAGAATCAAAAGTTAGTGCTGATACAAATTGTGTAAAGGAGTATAATAGATTAAGAAGAAGCTATGCTCCTCATTTAGGTCAGTATCCTGTGTTGGAGAAACGTGTAGTTTCTCGTAAAAGAAAAAATGAGAATATCTGTAGTGAAGATGTAGAGAAGAGGAAAAAAAAGAGGAGTGATGTGATTGCAAGCAAAAAGAAAAAGGACAATGTTGAAGAGGTTGTTGGTTGTCATTTTGAAAATAGCTCTGGTGTCAACTGCTACACAAATGTAGTGCTGAATGTTGCATTTTATCTGGAAAGTTTGCAAGAGCAGATAATAGTAAATCAGGGAAAAAGATTCTGTTCAGAGCTGAGTCTCCTTTTTCAAAAGCTGAGTAAAGATAAAACTCAAATAGAAAGTGCTACTGACATTAGAAAACTTTTAGATGTATGTTCAGGACGAACACAGTTTTCTCAAAATGAACAGCAAGATGCACATGAATTTTTGATGTATTTTCTTCAGGTAGTGGAAGAAGAAGGAGTTCCCATTGACATTTTTTTTGGTCTCTCTTATAAATGGGAACATAGTTGTGATAATTGTTATAATATATGTGGCTCTATTGTTGATAATGAAAGGTTTATTTATTTGACATTGCCAGAGAGTAAAACAGTCACTTTTGCAAAATTAGTTAAAGATGCTAATCATAGCATGAAATGTGGTGAGTGTAATTCTGACATGTTTTCAACATTAATTTTAAAGGAATACGGACAGTATGTAATTTTAATGATGCAACGATGTAGAGCTGATGGTTCAAAATTGGATACTTTAATAAAGAAGTTTACAGGACAGCAATTATCAATTTCAGGAAAAACTTTTGTAACTGTTGCAATAATTTTCCATGATGGACCTACTGTTACTTCTGGACATTACACAGTTTATCTAAAATGTGAAAAAGGCTGGACACTGTGTAATGATTCCCAATTGATTTTCAAACAACGTTTGCCTTTTGATTTAGCAAATTCCTATCTAATCTTCCTGAAACCTAAATTTTAGAGAGACTTGGCAAGATCTGGACAAAATAATTTTACTATTTTACTGGATTACCATTGCAATTTTGTAAAAAAAAGATTTTTAAAATTATCATTTGGCCTAATGGAAAGATAACCAATTGTAATGTGGACTTTTTTAATTTTTAATGCAATTTTGAAAAACCAATAATTTAGAGATTATCGGTAACTTCTGCACATTTTAAATTTTGGAATGTTATTGGACTGCCATTGGAAATTTTTTCAAAAATGATTTAAAAAATTACTATTTGGCCATGTGGAAAAGTAACCAATTCTATTGTGGACTAAATAAATTATTCAAAAAATTTTCGTGAACCAAAATGTTACAGAGAATCGGTGAGATCTGGACAAATTAAACTTTAGAATTTTATTGGATTTCCGTTGGTAATTTATTCCAAAAAAAAAATTAAAATTACTATTTGGCCTAAAGGAAATGAAATCAGATGTATTTTGGAGTTATTTGAGATATAATATTGTGATTATAGTTCTGAAACAAACATATCAGACGGTATTTTAAAGAAATAAGTATTGGTATTAGATTATATTTTTTTACAATATTATGCATTTCTATAATGTTAAGTTTAATTAAAAAAAGAATCAGGGCTTTTTTAATACAATCTTTGTGATTGGTATTTTTTTTTGCCCGCTGTAAAATGATGAATGCAATTGCTTTCACAATTTATAGTGAAATGCAATATATTCTGAAAACAGCAAAAATAAGGCAAAAAGATTTTTTGGTAAAAAATGTAAATATGTGTACTGTATTATAAAATGTTTAAAAAATATTAATACTTTTTTCTTTTTTTCCAGATAGATATAGAAAATTTTCGAAAACTACAAACATTTTTAAAACTATTTTTTAAAAAAAGAAATGAATAAATATTTTTTCAGTGAGTATGGTAAGTCAATAATAATAATTGTAGTCTCTCAAGGACAATGTAATGTGATAAATGATTTTTAGTGTTTTTTTTAAAAAATAAAAAAAAAGTACGCGCACCGTACGCGTACGGTAAAAAAAAATAAAAAAAAGTTTTTAAAAACATATGTAAAAAAAAGATGAAAGATAAGGTTGGCTCTTAAAAGAACCGTTGTGTTCATGCAGGGACAGAGGAAAGGAAGCATGGGAAAATTATTCAAAGCGACAAATGTGCTGATCTATTTTGTTGTTCACTAGGGAAACACTGGTCTCCCTATGGCAAATTAGATCTTTACAAAATGTGCAATGAATATCAACCTTCCGAAATCGAGGGTTCATTTCCAGAGGGCCAGCAAAAGGAGATTCTCCCCCCACAGATGAAGGGCTCACCTGACCTGCAGAAGAAGGAGTAAGCCCTGCAGGTGATGGTCCAGGCTGAGCTGCTGTGGATGTACTGGCTCGTCTTTCTGAAGAGTTACCTCCAAAAAGATGACCATGTGTCCTTCTGTGTACATCCTGGAGGTGTCTCTTCATGGTGTGATTCCCAAAGGAATACTTCCTGTCAGGATTACCTCTAGAAAGTACACGCTTACACAGCCTGCAAGTAACTAAGGGTGCATTCACCTTTTGCTGGCCTTCTGGAAAAGTAAAATAATCCCAAACATAAGAAGGCTTTTGTTTCCTCGATCTCTGCCTCAAGACAGTGCTGCTAGTGCTAGCCTCACTCTCAGAAGAGCTCTGCTGTTCTGCCATCGTATCCCAAAGACAAACCAGCTCCTTCTCCCAAGGGATCACAAGCAGAAATGAGGGGAATGGGTGTGGTGTAGGAGAGTTCTAGAACTGAAAGTAGTTTCAACCAATCAAAAGTTGTGTTTCAAGATCACATGACCTACCGTACGCTTACGGTACGCTTACGGTACGCTTACGGCAAAAAGTACGCGTGCGCGTAAAAAAGACACGCGCTTGCGCGCATGCGCATAACAGTCACTCCCCGACACTTCCGCGTAACGTGCGCGTGTGGCGTAAGCGCGCACGCGTCCCACGCGCAGTACGCGCGGCTACGCAAAGTGCGTAACTATACGCAAGCAGCGTAGATAGATTACGGACGTTGCGTAAACCGTACGCTTACCGTGAGCTTACGGTACGCGTACTAAAAAAAAATAAAAAAAAAAAAAAGAACTGGAAATAAATTTTACATGTTTATTTAAAAAAATATATTAAAAAAAATATTTAAGGATTTTAAAAATTTAAGCATAGTCTTTATAAAAGGTAAGAAAATTAAATTAAAAATATGTTTGAAAAAATTGAAGAATAAAAAAAAAATTAGCATTTAAAAAACCTTGCAAATTCACTGAAAAAACCATGGGTTTCACACACGTTATAGTTAGGAATTAGCATTTAAAAAACCTTTGAAATTCAGTGAAAAAACCATAGGTTTCACACACGTTATAGTTAGGAATTAGCATTTAAAAAACCTTAGAAATTCAGTGAAAAAACCATAGGTTTCACACATGTTATAGTTAGCTGGACATTTTACTCGTAAAAAACCAATGAAATTGCCCCGTTATAGTTAGTTCAGCTAACTATAACTCGCGCGCCCGCAATGCACTGCTGATGACGTCACATATTACATCACTCATGACATGGTCAGTGACATCACTCATGACATCACTGATGACATCTCAAATGACATCACTGATGACATCACTGATGACATCATCCAGTGAATGTGGGTTTTTCTGAAAATTAAATATGTTTTATATATGTATATCTCAAGGTCGATGGAAGAATAAATGGGTATATAAGTGTCTAAATGGATGATTTGTTTTTGAAAAATTGATTGTTTAACTGACTGATTAAGTGTATCATAGTGAATACATGTTTTAGTGAGTAATGTTTAAATATGTATATATCTGTATCAGTCTCTCACTTTGTGTATAAGTGGCTGCATGGGTTGGTGAGTAGCTACATGGGTGTCTATATAGGTTATTAGTTGGTTTTTTGAGTATCAGTCTGAGTGTCTGCATGGTTCGGTGGGGGGTATTACGTAGTGCATAGGTGTATGAATGAGTGACTCACTGTTTGTATGTGTTGAACACAGCATGTGTGCAGGACTGTATGGGTGGATGAGTGTGTGCATGGGTGTGTTAGTGAGTGAATGACTGTCTCAATAGTGTCTTTATGAGTAACTACATATGTTTTAAACTAGTATATGTGACTATTGGTGTATATATGTGAGTATATGTGAGAGTGAGAGATTGAAAGAGTTCTTGTATGAATAAGTATGTGTTTCTATAAGTGATTGTTTAAAAGACTAAGTATGTGTAAGTTTCCGTAGAAGTAAGTGTGGTGGTGTGTGTATAACTGTATATGCAAGTAAATGTATGTTTGATTCTTTGTTAGCATGAGTGACTATGTGTGTGAGTAACTCTATGGATGAGTGGCATTGTGTAACAGGATGTATAGGTGTATGAGTACATATGATGAGTGAGTACATGTATGAGTGACTGAATTGGACTGTTGGTGAATGAGTGGATGTGTATGTGGATCTTAGAATTACTGAATAGGTTGTTTTAACTGGTATTGGTATGTCCATTGTTTTGAACATTGTAGTTTCTATTTTTGAATGTGTGTGTCTAAGGTTATATTAGGGGAAGAGGAGGTCTGCCACTCTATCACAAGGATGATGTCATCAGTGATGTCATCAGTGATGTCATTTGAGATGTCATCAGTGATGTCATGAGTGATGTCACTGACCATGTCATGAGTGATGTAATATGTGACGTCATCAGCAGTGCATTGCGGGCGCGCGAGTTATAGTTAGCTGAACTAACTATAACGGGGCAATTTCATTGGTTTTTTATGAGTAAAATGTCCAGCTAACTATAACATGTGTGAAACCTATGGTTTTTTCACTGAATTATATATATATATATATATATCTATATCTATATTCACTGAAAAAACCATGGGTTTCACACACGTTATAGTTAGGAATTAGCATTTAAAAAACCTTAGAAATTCAATGAAAAAACCAAAGGTTTCACACATGTTATAGTTAGCTGGACATTTCACTCGTAAAAAACATTGAAATTCCCCCGTTATAGTTAGTTCAGCTAACTATAACTCGCGCGCCCGCAATGCACTGCTGATGACGTCACATATTACATCACTCATGACATGGTCAGTGACATCACTCATGACATCACTGATGACATCTCAAATGACATCACTGATGACATCACTGATGACATCATCCTTGTGATAGAGTGGCAGACCTCCTCTCACCCTAATATAACCTTTGATACACACATTCAAAAATAGAGACTAACATTTTCAAAACAATGGACATACCAATACCAGTTACAACAACCTCTTCAGTAATTCTAAGATCCACATACACATCCACTCATTCACCAACAGTCCTATACAGTCACTCATACATGTACTCACTCATCATATGTACTCATACACCTATGCATCCTGTTACACAATGCCACTCATCCATAGAGTTACTCACACACATAGTCACTCATGCTAATAAAGAATCAAACATACATTTACTTGCATATACAGTTATACACACACCACCACACTTACTTCTACGGAAACTTACACATACTTAGTCTTTTAAACAATCACTTATAGAAACACATACTTATTCATAGAGGAACTCTTTCAATCTCTCACTCTCACATATACTCGCTTATATACACCAATAGTCACATATACTAGTTTAAAACATATGTAGTTACTCATAAAGACACTATTGAGACAGTCATTCACTCACTAACACACCCATACACTCACTCATCCACCCATAGAGTCCTGCACATATGCTGTCTTCAACACATACAAAGAGTGAGTCACTCATTCATGCACCTATGCACTACGTAATACCCCCACCGAACCATGCAGACACTCAGACTGATACTCATAAAACCAACTAATAACCTATATAGACACCCATGTAGCTACTCACCAACCCATGCAGCCACTTATACACAAAGTGAGAGACTGATACAGATATTTACATATTAAAACATTACTCACTAAGCCATGTATTCACTATGATACACTTAATCAGTCAGTTACACAATCAATTTTTCAAAAACAAATCATCCATTTAGACACTTATATACCCATTTATTCTTCCATCGACCTTGAGATATACATATATAAAACATACTTAATTGTCAGAAAAACACACATTCACTGGATGATGTCATCAGTGATGTCATCAGTGATGTCATTTGAGATGTCATCAGTGATGTCATGAGTGATGTCACTGACCATGTCATGAGTGATGTAATATGTGACGTCATCAGCAGTGCATTGCGGGCGCGCGAGTTATAGTTAGCTGAACTAACTATAACGGGGGAATTTCATTGGTTTTTTACGAGTGAAATGTCCAGCTAACTATAACATGTGTGAAACCTTTGGTTTTTTCATTGAATTTCTAAGGTTTTTTAAATGCTAATTCCTAACTATAACGTGTGTGAAACCCATGGTTTTTTCAGTGAATTTGCAAGGTTTTTTAAATGCTAATTCTTATATTTTCCTTTTTTTTTTTTGCAATGTTTTTTACATATTTTTATTTTAAATTTATATCCTCTTTAAAGACTATGGTTAAATTTTAAAAATTCTACAATATATTTTTTATTTTTACCTTTTTTTTAAACTAAACAGGTAAGATTTAGTAGTATAACATAGTGAATCTTTTTTTCCCTTTTCTTTTTAGTATTTTTTTAACGTGCGCTTACCGTACGCGCACGTCTTGCTTTTAGTACGTTAGATTTCTACGCTGTTTGCGTACAGTTACGCAATTTGCGTAGACGTGCGTCACGCGCATGCGGCGCGTAACGCGTACGCTGCACGCGCATGTTACGCGGAAGTGAAGGGGCGTGCCTGTTTTGCGCATGCGCGCGTGCGCGTGTCTTTTTTACGCGCATGCGTACTTTTACCATAAGCGCTCCGTAAGCGCACCGTAAGCGTAACGTATGCGCACGTTGGGTCATGTGATCAAGAAACAACACTTTTGATTGGTTTTTACTACTTTCAGTTCTAGAACTCTCCTACACCACACCCATTCCCCTCATTTCTGCTTGTGATCCCTTAGGAGAAGGAGCTGAGTTGTCTTTGTGATACGATGGCAGAACAGCAGACCTCTTCAGAGAGTGAGGCTAGCAGCACTACCTTGAGGCAGAGAAGGAGGAAACAAAAGAGCTCTTTCATATGGGAGTATTTTTCTTTTCCAGAGTGCAAGAAAAAGGTAAATGCACCTTTAGTGACTTGTAAGCTTTGTGACCGTGTACTTTCAAGAGGGAATCCTAACAAGAAGTATTCCTTCGGGAATCACACTATGTTGAGACACCTTCATGATGTACACGGTAGGACATATGCTCGACATACTGGAGGAAACCCTTCAGTAAGTCAACCAAGCACATCCACAGCAGCTCAGCCTGGTCCATCATCTGCAGGGCCGAGTCCATCTTCGGCAGGTCAGCTGAGCCCTTCACTGTGGGGGGAGCATCTCCTTTTTCTGGTCCTCTGGAAACTAACCATCGGTTTGCGAGGGTTACAATGCGGTGCGCCACTTGTCATGGTCTAATTTGTCATAGGGAGACCAGTGTTGCCCTAGTTAACAATAAAATAGACCAGCACATTTGTCCTACCGACTAATATTCCCATTCTTTCTTTCCTCTGTCCCTGTACGAACACAACGGCTCTTTTAAGAGCCAACCTTACCTTTCAACTTTTTTTAATATATTTTTTTAAACTTTTTTTTGATTTTTTTTTTTACCGTACGCGTACGGTACGCGTAATTTTTTTTTTTTTTTTTTTAAAACACTAAAAATCAATTATCACATTACAAGGTCCTTGAGAGATTACAATGAAAAACTGAAAATATGATTGTCGAGAAGTGGAAAAAAGGGACCATGAAATTTCTGACTTACCATACCCACTCAAAAAATTATTTATTAATTAAAATTTAATTTAAATTGCTATAAAATGGTTCAAGTTTTCGAAAATTTTCTTTCTCAATCTGAAAAAAACGAAAAAAGTATTAATATTTAATAAAACATTTTATAATACAGTACACATATTTACATATTTTCCAAAAACAATTTTTTGCCTTTTTTTTGCTGTTTTCAGAATATATTGCATTTCACTATAAATCGTGAAAGCAATTGCATTCATCACTTAACAGCGGGCAAAAAAAAAATGACAATCTCAAAGATTGTTTAAAAAAAGCCCAGAATCTCTTCTCAGTTAAACATAACATTATCGAAATGCAAAATATTATTCATTAAAAATATCATCTAATAACAAAAACTATTTCTAAAAAATACCGTCTGACAATTTTCTTACAGAAGCATAATCTCAAAAAAAATATATCTCAAATAAATCCACAATACATCTAGTTTCCTTTCTTTTAGGCCAAATGTTAATTTTTGAAATTATTTTTTGATTAAATTTCCAACGATAATCCAATAAAATTTCAAAATTTAAATTGTACAGATGTTACCGATTCTCTCTAAAATTTTGGTTTCCGAAAGATTATTTAGGATTTAATTAAGTCCACAATACAATTGGATACCTTTCCTTTAGGCCAAATGGTAATTTTAAAAATCTTTTTTGATTAAATTTCCAACGGTAATCCAATAAAATACAAACATTTAAATTGTACAGATGTTACCGATTCTCTGTAAAATGTTGTTTTCTGAAACATTAATTAAGAATTATATAAGTCCACAATACAATTGGTTACCTTTCCTTTAGGCCAAATGATAATTTTAAAAATCTTTAAATTTGAAAATTCCAATGGTAATCCAAAAAAATGGTAAAATTGTTTTGTACAGATCTTGCCAAGTCTCTCTAAAATTTAGGTTTCAGAAAGATTAGATAGGAATTTGCTAAATCCAAAGGCAAACGTTGCTTGAAAATCAATTTTGAATCATTACACAGTGTCCAGCCATTTTCACATTTAAGATAAACTGTGTAATGTCCAGAAGTAACAGTAGGTCCTTCATGGAAAATTATTGCAACTGTTACAAAAGTTTTTCCTGAAATTGATAATTGCTGTCCTGTAAACTTCTTTATTAAAGTATCCAATTTTGAACCATCAGCTCTACATCGTTGCATCATTAAAATTACATACTGTCCGTATTCCTTTAAAATTAACGTTGAAAACATGTCAGATTTACACTCACCGCATTGCATGCTATGATTAGCATCTTTAACTAATTTAGCAAAAGTGACTGTTTTACTCTCTGGCAATGTTAAATAAATAAACCTTTCGGAATCAACATTAGAGCCACATGTATTGAAACAGTTTTCACAACTATGTTCCCATTTATAAGACAGACCAAACAAATTTTCAATGTGTACACCTTCTTCTTCCAGTACCTGAAGAAAATACAACAAGAATTCCTGTGCGTCTTGCTGTACATTTTGAGAAAACTGTGTACATCCTGAACATACATCTAAAAGTTTTCTAATTTCAGTAGCACTTTCTATTTGAGTTTTATCATTACTCAGCTTTTGAAAAAGGAGACTCAACTCAGAACAGAATCTTTTTCTCTGATTTACTATTATCTGCTCTTGCAAACTTTCCAGATAAAATGCAACATTCAGCACTACATTAGCGTAGCAGTTGACACCAGAGCTATTTTCAAAATGACATCCTACAACCTCTTCTTCATTTTCCTTTTTCTTTTTGCTTGCAATTACATCACTCCTCTTTTTTTTCCTCCTCTCTACATCCTCATTACAGATATTCTCATTTCTCCTTTTACGAGAAACTACACGTTTCTCTAACACAGGATACTGACCTAAATGAGGAGCATAGGTTCTTCTTAATCTATTGTACTCCTTTACACAATTTGCATCAGCACTAACTTTTGAATCATCAAAGTCTATCATGAATAAACCAGATAATGTTTTCACTCGTGACAAAGCTACATAAGCCATACTTTCTTTGAACACAGATGAACCAATGTTTACAAATGCACAATCTACAGTCAATCCTTGAGACTTGTGAATAGTTACAGCATATGCTAGAGAAAACGGAAACTGTTTCCTTTGTACATATAAGTCTTTCACAAGCATAAAACGAACTGTACAACGACAAATGTCTATAACTTCTTCTATCTGATCAAATTTTATTTTTAAACATTCAATTCCATCTTTTTTCTGATAATTAATAAAACCCACAACTCTTCCCATAGCTCCATTAACTAAACCTTTTTCAACATCCAAATTTCTCCTTAAAAATACTCTACAGTTCATGCAAACATATAGATTGTTTTCTAATCCAGCAGTTTTGGAAATGTTCTTCTCTAGTGAATCCAATTTATTTTTCAGTTTGCCTGTTAATGTGATAGTAATTCTTCCATCCTGAATTTTGTCCACTGCTTCCAATTTCCTAATATCTTCCTTTTCCAATTTCAAAAGCTCCTCATTGAATATTGAGCATTCACGTAGAGTTGGCATTAAGCAGATGACACTTTTCTTTTCTGCAATGTTCTTGTATATCTTCTCTGCAACTATTTCTTCCTTTGGAAATAAATTATGTAGCAACCGACTCTGTAATGCTTTTGTGCCAGCTTCAGTGAGTAGTCCAATTCTGATATCTTTCAGAATACTTCCATATTCTTCATCGTTTGCTTGTCTCATATTAGTAGTAAGTTCCTTGTACTCAAAGAAGGACCAAATATTTGCATTACCGATGCTTCCCAATGACTTCTTTGTATCTTCATGTGTCACAGTATTAAACACTGGTTGTCCTTTAACTGGAGTAAGCTGTAGAAGATCCCCAAAAACGATGACATGTTTTCCGCCAAATAACACGTCATAGTCTGTCCTTAGAGTTTGCTGCATTCTTAAATGCACAAAGGCAAGCATTAAGTTTGATACCATGCTCACCTCATCAATAATGAGAACTTGCATCTTCTTCAATACTCTTGAAACTTCCAAGCATGCTTCTCCAGTTAGCTTGTGGTATTGTATTTTGTTCTCATGCTCCACTGGTAACATTAGCAAACGATGTAGGGTGATTCCTTTTATGTTATATGCTGCTAACCCAGTTGGAGCAGTAACCACACAAGACAAAGTAGAATCCGTTTTTTGCTGTAGGTAGCTTCTGATGACTTTTATTAGGAAACTTTTTCCAGTTCCAGCTTGTCCGCTTACATACATCCTGATTGGATGAAATGATGTGCATGAGCACTCTTTTTTTTCATGTAGTAATCCGTGATCAATTTTGTTTCTGATTTCTTCATAAATTTGTTGCTGCTCTTCATTCAGTTGTCTTTCCAAATTTGGTAAGTCTATAAATTCTTCTTGAGCTTGATTCATAGCCGTTTCCACTTCATTCATGGCTATTGCAGCTTCATTTTCAACGATTGGTTGTCCTAGGGGATCTTGACTGAGTGTTCCTGAACTTTGGCTGTCTTGAGAACTGTCTCTAGCTACTTCAGCTGCAATTGTAGTTTCCTGTTCAATTTCTTCATTTAACATTTGCACATAAGTTGTGAATGTACTGCATTGTATGCTGTCTTTGCAAGCATTAAATGAATCTTCATAGCTTTGAAATTCTCCCAGTAGTTCATCCTCTGTACGCCATGGTTTAAAAGCTGTAAAAGAGCCAAGTAGTAAAATTCCTTTTTGTCAGTAGTGTCACAACTCAGCTTCCTGTGATTTATCAAACTTCCTTTTGTTTGCTTCACCAAACATCCTTCCTCACCAATGACTTTATATTTTCCATTGTTGATGTCTTCTGCAGCTTTCCGTGAATAAATGTAGTTCTGCAGCACTTCATAGAGACACATGTTCTCCAGATGATGACTTCTCTTGGGATAATATGTGTCCAACATGTTTGATTTCAAAATATCTGTACTTTCTGGGTCATTCTCGGCCAAATATTCAATTTCTCCAACAGATTTCAGTACCCGATTTCTCATTGCTGCAAGGCCTAAACTTGCCCAAATTATTCTTCTTGATTTCGAGTAGAGACTTGCAGAAGATAACCTATCTGAACATTCGTAGGATCCAATTTCTCGATGCGATAACATCTTTAAACTGAAACTGTACAGCTTGTTACTGACAGTCTTCTCGTGAGAAATCTCTTCCCACATTTCTTTCAATTCAGTTTTTTCAGATTTAGTAATGTAAGACGTTACATATCAAGCAACAGCAATGGAATTGTCAGCTACATACTGTATATCCATGTTAGCATTCCACATGGATAAAATGACTGGGTTGTAGTCATTTATATTTTTTGATTCTTCTTTTCTTTTAAGGTTGTAGGTATTCTTAGGTGATTTTCTTGTGATAGTATGTCTCACAGATGACATAAAACTGTTTACTCTTCCATTTGAAAGAACAGGTCTCGGAAATCCAAATCGACATTTAGTGTAGTATTTATCTTTGCTCTTGTATTTCCGTCGACAGTATTTTCCACACCGATGACTTTGGAAACGTAAAACTTGCTCCTTTAGCTTTTTCTCTTCTGTGCTTTTTGGTATAGCACATGTTGCATATTCTTCAATGAAAGATAACACTGCTTCATCAGTATCTGTTCCAAACTTTGGGGCATCCTTGATCCACAACAGCATATGAATATGAGGAGCACCTCTTGCCTGGTACTCTTTTCTCCAAAAGAAATCCTCTACTTCTCCAAGAGGTGGATTTTTTTTATTGCAGATGAAGGACATCATAGCCTCAAATCTATGATTGAAATATCTGCAAACATTAACCGGATCCAATGAGCACAGTTCTCCAGCTGTCTTGTATTCGATGTTTTTAATGTTTGAATTTGCCTCTCGTAGAAAATCCAGTAAATCATCCCAAGCGTACTCAGCACAGCTTAGGGTAAGGAACCATGTTGGTGTTCCTAAATTTCGTAACATGCATTTTAATTCACCATGGCGTCGGTACCAATATTCATTTGTCCCACACTGACAAGCCATCAGATTGATGAGTTGTGTTTCCAAATGATCATCTCGGTGCTGCACTTTCTCCATAAAATCCTTAGCAGACACATTTTGTAAATGTACTCCACTTTTTAAAATGTGATTTACTGCATATGATAATGCAGACAAGTCGCTTTCAAATAAAAGATGGAATAAATAAGGAATACTTTGTCGAAATCTTGGATCTTCTGCATATAGTCTTGTAGTCCGATACTCAGAAGCTGGAATCTGTTCTGGACGTTCATCGTATCGTCCTCCTTTTCCTGTAGGAAACAGCTGGGGAAAACATCGAGCTTCCAAGCTCTCCTCCCATACACTCACGGAAGTTCCTTTTGCTTTCCTCATCTGAAACAGATCAATATTGTCTCCCATAACTTCTTTTGAATGAAGAGGATGTATGCTAAAATGTTCATAAATTTCTTCTTCCTTTGACTTGTTCACTTTTTCAATTTGTCCAGTTGGTGTTTCTGTGTCTTCTTGTAAATCTTCTTCTTCTTCTTCTATATAAATTGATTCATACCATTTGTTATTCCTTTTCAAATACAAATTTGCTCTTTGAACTTTCCGTACATCTACCAGCTCCTGCCAAATCTTCTTATTCTTTGTAGGTACACCATTAACCAGAATAACTAATGGTTCAGTTTCCAAAGTATCTGCATCAATAGTTTCCATATTTTTTTTCAAATCCAAGGGCAAATACACCACTCTACCTTTTAAACCTCTCAGTAAATCAGAAGGAGGTAATTTACCAGTTTTGGGCTCCATACGTACTATGGTCTGGAACGGATGAACACATTGAATAAGTATAGACTCATATGTATTTAATTCAGAAAGTTCGGCAGGAATAACATCCAATTCTAAATTATTATGTACAGCTCTGGTCGGCATTCTATTTTCTTCTAACTTGTTGTAACAGTATTTACAAATACGCTGATCTTCACCCAATTCAAAACAATTTTCAAGAAATATATATGTGGCAAAATCCTTCCACTTATAATTATCTTCATTTTCACTTTTTCTGTAGAGATCAACATTCCTGGTTTGTTTTCTATAATGAGTTCTGCGGCAACAAATACAAGTAATATTTGGTCTTTCATTAGAGATTATTGCAAATTTTGTTATGTGATCATTAAATGTCTTACTTACAGAGGGTTCTACATTCTCTTCCACTTCTTCCTCATTTACTGTGTCCTTTTCTGCACTTTCTTGTTCTGGACCAAAGTAACAAAACTGAATTTCATCAATAACCTTCTCTACATCTGATACCGTTCCACGGAACAGAGCCCTATTCAATTCATCTAACTTTATTGCTGGACTTTTAGCAAAATACAACCGTCTCACAAACTTTCTCATTTCAGTATGATGAACAGCCAGCATCCTAAAATGATGAAAAACACTTTTACACACTTTTCTAGATAGACAAGCCAGAGAATGACCCTGCAAACCAGTATTCTCTCTCACTCTGCATGGATCTAGACTTTGAAGCACCTTAATCTTCTGTTTTACACTTTTTTTACTATATTCTCTTAGAAACTCACGAAATTTATCAATAGATTCCTGACG
This sequence comes from Triturus cristatus, assembly GCF_964204655.1. NCBI lineage: Eukaryota > Metazoa > Chordata > Amphibia > Caudata > Salamandridae > Triturus > Triturus cristatus. Next base: position 479,005,432 of record NC_140580.1, read on the forward strand.
CACAGTGCAAATACTACTACAATTCCAAGTGTACACTGGGGCTTTAGGACGTCTCCCCATAGCCTCATCCGCCATCACTTGTACCTCATCTCTTGGAACCATTTTCTCCTTCTCCATTATGCAACCATTTTTCACTTCGTAAGCACGACCTCTGGTGTCAACTGCATGCAGCAAACTATTACTTTGAAAATAATTCTCTTCATTAAAAAAAGGTTCACTACTTGAACTATGCATCCATTCTCCTAAAAACACTTTACAAAAGTTTGTTCTTTTCACTATTCTTTTCCTTTTGCTTTGTGATTTCAGTACATTGACCATTTTATCTAATGTACGCATCCTATTCAAAATTAAAATGAATAGTTTCCTTTTTAATTCTAATGCCTTAGCTGCAATGGCTTCAATTTCTTTTTTTCTCTTATAAAATTTAGCCTTTTGCTTATATTTCTTCACATCCTTTATTAAATTGGACATAACTCTTCTCTGAAACATTTTTCTACGTATCTCTTTAAACGCTGTTTTTCTGTTTAAGTTAATCTTTATTGTTTCTGAAGGTATATTTGCATTAACTAAATGCTCAATTTTTTCCTGTTCTTTTCTATTTAAAACATTCTTTCCAGTACAGACATTTTGTACATTTTTCCTTTTTTTGAAGATGTTCTTTAAAAAATCTTTTGTCTGCTTACCAGAAGACTTTCTCTTTTTCCCAACATGAGCATCTCCAACTAACTTAGGTCCTCCAGTTGTCTTCAAATATAGTTTTTTTTGTGGTTTTTCCTTAGTCTGGATTTTGTAGGCATCTTAAATTTTGTTCACTGCTCTTCCGCAAAACCTGAAAAAAACTAAAAAAAAATTTCTTTATTTTATTTAAATATATTACTAAATTTTTTATGATCTTTTCAAATCTTAAAATACTAAGTACCCCTTTCCTACAAGTGAAAATCACAATAACACCTTCACAAATTAAATATCTAAAAACAATTCCTGTGTGCACAGAGTCATGCTTTGAAATTAGGCAGAAAACGAAATTTCTTTGCCAATTGGAAAGCACACTTCCTACTGCTTTTTTGGCAAGTGATAAGTACTTTTACAATCTGACACATTTCTAATCCACTTTTCAGATTCTCAATAAAGCACATGTCCAAACAGCTTTTTGAGACCAAGAACATGTGTAACCTAGGTGACTCACTACACTCCAGCAAGGGCAACCAGCCTTAGTGATGCTGAATGTATTTGCATTACTGACTGCAACCTCAAACCCCACTCGGTTGTGAATACTGTGCATGATTCCACAGGGTAAGCAGCTGGCTGTGTGCTAAGAGTCTGCTTCTGCACAAAAAAAATAGTTCCCCCTTTCCTACTAATGCAACTGTAAAATTACCAAAGCAATACGCAATAAATCTCTGCCTGTAATTCCTCTTTGCACACAGAGTCATGTTTTCATATTAGTCAGAAAACGAAATTTCTTTGCCAATTTGAAAGCACACTTACTACTCTTTTTTTTGGCAAGTGATAAGTACTTTTACAGTCTGACACATTTTGAATCCACTTTTCAGATTCTTAAAAAAGCACATGTCCAAACAGCTTTTTGAGACCACCAACATATGTAACCTGGGTGACTGACTACACTCCAGCAAGGGCAACTAGCCTTAGTGATGCTGAATAAATTTGCATTACTGACTGCAACCTCAAACCCCACTCGGTTGTGAATACTGTGCATGATTCCACAGGGTAAGCAGCTGGGTGTGTGCTAAGAGTCTGCTTCTGCATATAAAAAATAGTTCCCCCTTTCCTACTAATGCAACTGTAAAATTACCAGAGCAATACGCAATAAATCTCTGCCTGTAATTCCTCTTTGCACACAGAGTCATGTTTTCATATTAGTCAGAAAACGAAATTTCTTTGCCAATTTGAAAGCACACTTACTACTCTTTTTTTTGGCAAGTGATAAGTACTTTTAAAGTCTGACACATTTTGAATCCACTTTTCAGATTCTCAAAAAAGCACATGTCCAAACAGCTTTTTGAGACCACCAACATGTGTAACCTGGGTGACTGACTACACTCCAGCAAGGGCAACCAGCCTTAGTGATGCTGAATGTATTTGCATTACTGACTGCAACCTCAAACCCCACTCGGTTGTGAATACTGTGCATGATTCCACAGGGTAAGCAGCTGGCTGTGTGCTAAGAGTCTGCTTCTGCAGAAAAAAAATAGTTCCCCCTTTCCTACTAATGCAACTGTAAAATTACCAGAGCAATACGCAATAAATCTCTGCCTGTAATTCCTCTTTGCACACAGAGTCATGTTTTCATATTAGTCAGAAAACGAAATTTCTTTGCCAATTTGAAAGCACACTTACTACTCTTTTTTTTGGCAAGTGATAAGTACTTTTACAGTCTGACACATTTTGAATCCACTTTTCAGATTCTTAAAAAAGCACATGTCCAAACAGCTTTTTGAGACCACCAACATATGTAACCTGGGTGACTGACTACACTCCAGCAAGGGCAACCAGCCTTAGTGATGCTGACTGTATTTGCATTACTGACTGCAGCCTCAAACCCCACTCGGTTGTGAATACTGTGCATGATTCCACAGGGTAAGCAGCTGGATGTGTGCTAAGAGTCTGCTTCTGCATATAAAAAATAGTTCCCCCTTTCCTACTAATGCAACTGTAAAATTACCAGAGCAATACGCAATAAATCTCTGCCTGTAATTCCTCTTTGCACACAGAGTCATGTTTTCATATTAGTCAGAAAACGAAATTTCTTTGCCAATTTGAAAGCACACTTACTACTCTTTTTTTTGGCAAGTGATAAGTACTTTTAAAGTCTGACACATTTTGAATCCACTTTTCAGATTCTTAAAAAAGCACATGTCCAAACAGCTTTTTGAGACCACCAACATGTGTAACCTGGGTGACTGACTACACTCCAGCAAGGGCAACCAGCCTTAGTGATGCTGAATGTATTTGCATTACTGACTGCAACCTCAAACCCCACTCGGTTGTGAATACTGTGCATGATTCCACAGGGTAAGCAGCTGGCTGTGTGCTAAGAGTCTGCTTCTGCACAAAAAAAATAGTTCCCCCTTTCCTACTAATGCAACTGTAAAATTACCAGAGCAATACGCAATAAATCTCTGCCTGTAATTCCTCTTTGCACACAGAGTCATGTTTTCATATTAGTCAGAAAACGAAATTTCTTTGCCAATTTGAAAGCACACTTACTACTCTTTTTTTTGGCAAGTGATAAGTACTTTTAAAGTCTGACACATTTTTAATCCACTTTTCAGATTCTTAAAAAAGCACATGTCCAAACAGCTTTTTGAGACCACCAACATGTGTAACCTGGGTGACTGACTACACTCCAGCAAGGGCAACCAGCCTTAGTGATGCTGAATGTATTTGCATTACTGACTGCAACCTCAAACCCCACTCGGTTGTGAATACTGTGCATGATTCCACAGGGTAAGCAGCTGGCTGTGTGCTAAGAGTCTGCTTCTGCACAAAAAAAATAGTTCCCCCTTTCCTACTAATGCAACTGTAAAATTACCAGAGCAATACGCAATAAATCTCTGCCTGTAATTCCTCTTTGCACACAGAGTCATGTTTTCATATTAGTCAGAAAACGAAATTTCTTTGCCAATTTGAAAGCACACTTACTACTCTTTTTTTTGGCAAGTGATAAGTACTTTTAAAGTCTGACACATTTTGAATCCACTTTTCAGATTCTTAAAAAAGCACATGTTCAAACAGCTTTTTGAGACCACCAACATGTGTAACCTGGGTGACTGACTACACTCCAGCAAGGGCAACCAGCCTTAGTGATGCTGAATGTATTTGCATTACTGACTGCAACCTCAAACCCCACTCGGTTGTGAATACTGTGCATGATTCCACAGTGTAAGCAGCTGGCTGTGTGCTAAGAGTCTGCTTCTGCAGAAAAAAAATAGTTCCCCCTTTCCTACTAATGCAACTGTAAAATTACCAAAGCAATACGCAATAAATCTCTGCCTGTAATTCCTCTTTGCACACAGAGTCATGTTTTCATATTAGTCAGAAAACGAAATTTCTTTGCCAATTTGAAAGCACACTTACTACTCTTTTTTTTGGCAAGTGATAAGTACTTTTAAAGTCTGACACATTTTGAATCCACTTTTCAGATTCTCAAAAAAGCACATGTCCAAACAGCTTTTTGAGACCACCAACATGTGTAACCTGGGTGACTGACTACACTCCAGCAAGGGCAACCAGCCTTAGTGATGCTGAATGTATTTGCATTACTGACTGCAACCTCAAACCCCACTCGGTTGTGAATACTGTGCATGATTCCACAGTGTAAGCAGCTGGCTGTGTGCTAAGAGTCTGCTTCTGCAGAAAAAAAATAGTTCCCCCTTTCCTACTAATGCAACTGTAAAATTACCAAAGCAATACGCAATAAATCTCTGCCTGTAATTCCTCTTTGCACACAGAGTCATGTTTTCATATTAGTCAGAAAACGAAATTTCTTTGCCAATTTGAAAGCACACTTACTACTCTTTTTTTTGGCAAGTGATAAGTACTTTTAAAGTCTGACACATTTTGAATCCACTTTTCAGATTCTCAAAAAAGCACATGTCCAAACAGCTTTTTGAGACCACCAACATGTGTAACCTGGGTGACTGACTACACTCCAGCAAGGGCAACCAGCCTTAGTGATGCTGAATGTATTTGCATTACTGACTGCAACCTCAAACCCCACTCGGTTGTGAATACTGTGCATGATTCCACAGGATAAGCAGCTGGCTGTGTGCTAAGACTCTGCTTCTGCACAAAAAAATAGCTCCCCCTTTCCTACTAATGCAACTGTAAAATTACCAAAGCAATACACAATAAATCTCTGCCTGTAATTCCTCTTTGCACACAGAGTCATGTTTTCATATTAGTCAGAAAACGAAATTTCTTTGCCAATTTGAAAGCACACTTACTACTCTTTTTTTTGGCAAGTGATAAGTACTTTTACAGTCTGACACATTTTGAATCCACTTTTCAGATTCTTAAAAAAGCACATGTCCAAACAGCTTTTTGAGACCAGCAACATCTGTAACCTGGGTGACTGACTACACTCCAGCAAGGGCAACCAGCCTTAGTGATGCTGAATGTATTTGCATTACTGACTGCAACCTCAAACCCCACTCGGTTGTGAATACTGTGCATGATTCCACAGGATAAGCAGCTGGCTGTGTGCTAAGAGTCTGCTTCTGCATAAAAAAATAGCTCCCCCTTTCCATCTAATGCAAATGTAAAATCACCAGAGCAATACCAAACAGCTTTCTGAGACCAGCAACATGCGTAACCTGGGTGACTGACTACACTCCAGCAAGGGCAACCAGCCTTAGTGATGCTGAATGTATTTGCATTACTGACTGGAACCTCAAACCCTAAAAGTATTCCTTATTTATACCAGTACACCTTAATTTATGGTGAAAACATAGTCCATATTATTTTACATGTTCCTCACATTTAAATTTCTCCCAAAACACAAAATGATAAACACAACTTCAACCAAAGGAATTTTAATGCTATTATTCATTTCTTAATTTACCATATACATCCCCTCTCAAACTCTTAACTCACCTTTAAAATTAGTTAGTTGTGAAAGAAATGTGGCACTCAAACAGCAGATTATCAGAGCCAGGATCTCTGTTCTGTACACCTCTCTCCTCTCAGCAGAACCAGATAATGGCAAAGTTTCCCTCTCTATTTCCACACATATACATGTTAGGTTCAAATCTCAGTGCTTCCCCCTTTTTTTCAAATGTAATCACACATTTCTATTGGATGGAAACCAACACTTTTCCAACTGTTCCCTTCCCCCAACTTGACTTCAGCCTAGTACCCTTCCCCCAACTTGACTTCTGCCTGCTACCATAGCAACAGCTCATGGAACACTGCTGTCTACAGTCAGGTCAGAAGTTCACCACACAATGTTTCATTTTCAATGAGCAAGAGTGCTTGACTTTTCTAACCTAACAGCAAATCCATACTAATGTTCTTTGGTAACACATTTTTCTGTACCAATACAAAACATGCTTCTATAAATTGACACACACAGCCTAGTTTTTAGTGTAGAATGGTATGAAACAGCCAATGAGTTCATTTTATTTTAAAAAAATATGTATGCCTCCATTTCCAAACTGTCTTTCATTTCATTTTCCCATTCTACTGAAATACACCTCCTGAGTGCATCCAGATCTCCTTTGAAGATGTTCACAGTGTGGATTGTAGGACACAGCTATGTTTTCTGGAGTGAAAAGTTTGCAGAGAAAACAGGTATGGTGAGAGACCTTGCTTTGCCAAATGTAGACATTAAATGGATTGGCCAGAGAGGGTTAAAGTGGCACCAATTAATGCCATTGGTGAAATCCTTCATGCAAATCCAACACCCTGACCTCATAATAGTGCACTGTGGTGGCAATGACCTAGGCACTTTGACTGGGGTAGGTCTGGAAATGCTTATGAAGGAAACCTTTGCACAACTGTTTTCACTTTTCCCTAAAACTGCCTTTGTGTTTTCTAACATATGCCAAAGGCAAAAATGGAACTGGTCCAATCATTTTTGTCCACAGATTGACAAAGCAAGAAAGCACGTCAACAAATCTGTTTCTGCTTTCCTCCGAGACTATGGTATGGGTTCCATTTACCACAACAACTTGCGTTACGACATGCAAGACATTTATAGAGGAGATGGTGTACACTTCACTGATGAAGGGAACAGAGTCTTCCTCTTGAACCTTAGACTCTGCATCGGTACTTAGTTGTAGGTACCACTAAAAAATCACTTAATAAACACAACGGCTCTTTTTAGAGCCCCCTAATATCTAAACACTTAAATCTGCATTTCATTTCATTTTTTATTTATTTTTTCTACCGTACGGGTACGGTAAGCTTACCGTACTCGTACCCCGCGATTTTTTTTAAAATTAATAAATGTTTTTTTTGTACTTTTCTGTCCTTCTTTGACCCCCTTTCAAATGTTAGGGGGTCTGTAACTTTCTACCTTGCCCCCTTTTCAACTTATCACCCTTTTTTTTCTGAGTGAAACACACAAAATGGCGGCCGCCGCTTCCTGGTTTCGACCGATTCGAATGTTTACTAAGATCTAACAGCCAATCAGAATCGCGGTCACGCACATCACCGTACGCGTACGGTAAGCGCACCGTAAGCGCACCGTAAGCTGGCTCAGATATATATATTGATTTAAAGGCTATTTTCTCAGAAACTACTGAACAGATTTACACCAGACCTACAAAAGGCACTTCCTTGACCTGAGGACTACCTCTCTGCCAAATTTCAAGTAACTCTGTTCAGCCGTTCGGGCTGTAGCTGTGTCTAAAGGTCCTATGGAAAAATACATGGGAAAAATGCGTTTTGGGACCGCCCTTTTATCTCAGCCCCCGCTTGACGAATCCCCCCGAGACTTTCAGGGTAGGAGCGGAGCGTAGCGCCCCACCTATTTTGAAAATTTCGCGAGGATTCGTCGACCGGCGCCAAAGTTATTCCAAATAGAATGTTGCGGTTTTCCTATGGAAACAGGGTCCTAACTATAACTACCTACTGGCGACCGCCAGTAGGTAATCTATATATATCTATATATATCTATATATATATATCTATTCACTGAAAAAACCATAGGTTTCAGGGGTGTTATAGTTAGCTGGACTTTTCACTTGTACAAAACCATTGAAATTCCCCCGTTATAGTTAGTTCAGCTAACTATAACTCGCGCGCCCGCAATGCACTGCTGATGACGTCACATATTACATCACTCATGACATGGTCAGTGACATCACTCGTGACATCACTGATGACATCTCAAATGACATCACTGATGACATCACTAATGACATCATCCAGTGAATGTGTGTTTTTCTGAAAATTAAATATGTTTTATATATGTATATTTCAAGGTCGATGGAAGAATAAATGGGTATATAAGTGTCTAAATGGATGATTTGTTTTTGAAAAATTGATTGTGTAACTGACTGATTAAGTGTATCATAGTGAATACATGGCTTAGTGAGTAATGTTTAAATATGTAAATATCTGTATCAGTCTCTCACTTTGTGTATAAGTGGCTGCATGGGTTGGTGAGTAGCTACATGGGTGTCTATATAGGTTATTAGTTGGTTTTTTGAGTATCAGTCTGAGTGTCTGCATGGTTCGGTGGGGGGTATTACGTAGTGCATAGGTGCATGAATGAGTGACTCACTGTTTGTATGGGTTGAACACAGCATGTGTGCAGGACTGTATGGGTGGATGAGTGTGTGTATGGGTGTGTTAGTGAGTGAATGACTGTCTCAATAGTGTCTTTATGAGTAACTACATATGTTTTAAACTAGTATATGTGACAATTGGTGTATATACGTGAGTATATGTGAGAGTGAGAGATTGAAAGAGTTCCTGTATGAATAAGTATGTGTTTCTATAAGTGATTGTTTAAAAGACTAAGTATCTGTAAGTTTCCGTAGAAGTAAGTATGGTGGTGTGTGTATAACTGTATATGCAAGTAAATGTATGTTTGATTCTTTATTAGCATGAGTGACTATGTGTGTGAGTAACTCTATGGATGAGTGGCATTGTGTAACAGGATGTATAGGTGTATGAGTACATATGATGAGTGAGTACATGTATGAGTGACTGTATAGGACTGTTGGTGAATGAGTGGATGTGTATGTGGATCTTAGAATTACTGAAGAGGTTGTTGTAACTGGTATTGGTATGTCCATTGTTTTAAAAATGTTAGTCTCTATTTTTGAATGTGTGTATCAAAGGTTATATTAGGGTGAGAGGAGGTCTGCCACTCTATCACAAGGATGATGCCATCAGTGATGTCATTTGAGATGTCATCAGTGATGTCATGAGTGATGTCACTGACCATGTCATGAGTGATGTAATATGTGACGTCATCAGCAGTGCATTGCGGGCGCGCGAGTTATAGTTAGCTGAACTAACTATAACGGGGGAATTTCAATGGTTTTGTACAAGTGAAAAGTCCAGCTAACTATAACACCCCTGAAACCTATGGTTTTTTCAGTGAATTTCTGAGGTTTTTTAAATGCTAATTCCTAACTATAACGTGCCTGAAACCTATGGTTTTTTCTGTGAATTTCAAAGGTTTTTTAAATGCTAATTTCTAACTATGCCTACAGAGATAGGACATGTGAAGAAAGAAGAAAAAATGTACAGAAAGAAACAAAAGAAGTGCAGAAAGAAGCAACAGAAGTCCTCAAATACGAAGATAAGTGCAGGAAGAAGGATAACGTGCAGAAAGAACAAAAAGAAGAGCAGAAAGAAGCCTTGTTGCAAAATCATCCTGTACCCTCAACTTTTTCAGACGGATACTGGTGGTAACTGAGTCTGACTAACCAGTCCTAGAGCCAGTGCTATGTTAAAAGACACTTAGAATACAGTGAAAACACCTACATACACTAGGGAACATTATGCGTTGGGGTCCCCCTGTGATTAGCATGACCTCCTCTGTAAGCCCCTAGTATATAATAGGGCATGGGGATTAAAACTACCTCTTAAAACAGGCCACAGGGCGTTTTTGCACACGTTAACTCAGGCCCCGTCCCCTCCATTCACCACTGTGTAAACACGCCCTGTGTCCATTTTTAGTTGGGAGATTAAGTTCATTTGAATCCTGAGGGTCCCTAGGGTCCAACTAGCCCACTAGGTACCTCCAGTAAGTGCCACAGAGCTGCGTTGCAGAGAGGTGTAAAAAGTGGCACGGCCTGGACCACCTCTCTGCAATGCAGCTCAGTGGCGCTTACTGGAAGCACTTGGTGGGCTAGTTAGCCCCCAGGGGCCCTCAGTATTGAAGGGAAATTATATCCCCAATTTAAAACGTGCCATAGTGCGTGTTTGCACACGTCACCTCAGGCCCCGTCCCCTCCCTTCACCACTGTGTAAACGCGCCCTGTGGCTGTTCTAAGTTGAGAGATTAAGTCCCCTTGAATCCTAAGGGTCCCTAGGGTCAAACTAGACCACTAGGTACCTCCAGTAAGCGCCACAGAGCTGCGTTGCAGAGAGGTGTAAAAAGGGGCTTGGCCTCAGAACACCTGGCTGCAGCGCAGCTCCCTGGCGCATACTGGAGATGCCTGTTGGGGGCGCGTTTGCAGAGTGCTGCACGGAGGGGGCATGGCCTCCGGCACGATGCCAGTCTTTTATTTATTTTAGTTTTTTAAGAAGGGGGGCTGTTTGGTTACCCTTCTTATTCTAATTTATTGGCCCTGATGACCCCATCCCCCAGGGACAGTCTCCTAATTATATTTTTTTGACCCCAATCCCCAGGGCCGGCCACTGTTTTTTATTATTTTTAAAAAATATATATTCATAGACACACCTAGGACATGCTGGACAAACCGTACGTACCTATCACCATGACGATTTGCGTGATATTCATTAAAAGGCGACTATGCATGCAATGAATCCACGTGGAATGTATTTACACCACTAGTGAAGCTCTGACATGTCTGATGCCCTACCGTGCCTAATCCTGGTAGATACCCTTGCCGTTTATTTATACAAACATGGGTAGCTATTGACGGGCACATTTAATACACATGCACACCAAGCCATTCAAAGGGGATTCGACAAAAATTCGACCAAAACTATGCAAGAAACCCCCCTCACGGTTAATAAAACACACATCCACTGCCGGATGTGTAATACTTTTTATTTTACTCTCTGGAAAGGGGACGAACATCACTTGAGAGTCACAGCGTGCTCCTGACAGAGCCCAATGCTGTGTTACACCCACCATTGCCTGCCGAGTGCCACACACCTCTGTGTTGTATTCCACTAGCTAGTGCATATGCTATGACACTCTCTAGCCCATGTGCACTGTAACACCACCCCGTGAATATGTCATGCCACACTTGTCTTCGCACGGGTTATATTGCCCCATCTAACGTGCCTTTCTCGATGCCTATGTTATAACGCACAGTGCTATGCCATACATATTACAATCTGGGATCCATATCTTTGTCACAGTGCATATGCAACGTTACACTCCCCAGCACATATTTTATATTACAACTTTAGAGACTAGTTAGGTTACACAACACTGCCCTGTGCATATTACACTCCAAGGCGCATATCGCATAGCACGCGCTAGTGCCTGTGCTATCTCGCGCTCTCCAATGAATCTGTCATTGCGCACAATGTATTGCATATTATATTTCACGCCCGGTTCATCTTATATCACACTTTTTGGTGCATAGTTTATACCATACACTATATCTAGTTTTCATTTTCAATCGTGCTCTCAGGACTATGCTCTATATAACACTGTGTTCACCTACCCTTTTCACGGGCATTACATTTTGCGATAGGGGGTGGAGGGTCAGGGGGTGTTTCTGCCAAGTGAGCCCGGAGTCACAGTCACAAACGTCCTCTTCTTCCTGAATAAAAGTGAGATTATGCTGCATACTTGTTCATATTTTAAGTAGTTCGCACAGACACAATGTTTTAAAAACAATAAAGTTCCTAATACCCGCCTTCTCTGAACAGTTAGCTTGCTGCCCCATCCCCTTCCTCCCTATCCTCTGTTGTGTGAATCCATGGACTAGCCTCCTCCCTCCTGCCATGCATGGTCTGATGTGCTGCCACTGCCCTCAATTTGGTATGATGTACCAGTCCACTCCTCCTGCCCTCCATTGCCCAATTCTATGCCCCATCATTGACCTCCTGCTTAAACTCTGTGCTTAGCTTGCTGCCCCTATTCTCCTTCCCCCTGCCCTCCGATGTCTTTGTGCATGCCCCTGCTCCATCCTTTTTGCCCACCATGTCCCATGGACCTGCCACTCCTATCTACTCTGAGTGTTCTGTTGAGCTGCCACTCCCCTCCCACCTGCCTAGCATTGTCAGATGACTGTAACCTGTCCCTGCCACCTCCACCCTGCCTGTCCACATGCCATGCCCCTATCCTCTTCCTCCTGTCCTACATGGTCCATTGTACTGCCACACCCTTCTGCCCTCCCTGGTCTGTTGTGCTGCAACTGCTCCTCCTGCCTGCCCCGTGTGGTCTGTTGTGAGGTCCCTTCCCCTGAACTTTCTTGTCTGTGCACAGGTCCTGACCCTCCCTTCTATCCTCCATCGTCCTTTGTGCATGCCCCTCCACCCTCCTTCTTGCCCATCATAGCCATTGTGCTGCCACTAACCCTCCCACTTGCCATGCATGGTCTTCTGTGCTGCCATGGCCCCTCCCACCTTCCCTGTGTGGTCAGTTAGCTGCCCCTGACCCCCTCCCACCTTCCCTCCATGGTCTGTGTGTATGCCATCACAGTCTCACTGTTGCTCTTCATGGTGTGTCTTGCTTCTAGTGCCCATCCTGCCTGACCTCCATGGCTATCTTGCTGCTCCTGCCCTGCCCCCTTGCCCCCAGCCCTACTCCCTCCCTCCTGGCTTGTCTGTTCCATTGTAATGCCCCTGATCCGTCCCTCCTGCCCTTTATGGTCTTTTATGCTGCAGCTTTCTCTCCTGTCTGTCCATTATGGTCAGCTAGCCACCATTGCCTCTTGCCCCTCTGTTCTCTGTTGTCCATGTGCATGGTCCTGTCCCCTCCCTCTTGCTTTCTATGGATTGTTGTGCTGCACTCCCGTCCTGCATGCCCTGTGTGGTGTATTGTGCTGCTGCAAACCCTGATGCCTGCCCTGCAGGGTCAGTTTGGTGCACCTCTCCATGTCCCTCCTGTCCTCTGTTATCCAAGTCCATGTCCCTATCCCATTTCCTTCCATGATCCAATGTACCATACTTGTGAACATTTTGAACTTGGTAAGAGGGAGATTTTGAAAAAAAACTGGGGTATTGATTTTCCCCTTTGAGTTACATTGAAAAAGAGGATATTGTAGACAGGAGACAGATCAAATAAAGCCCATTTGAGCTTAAAAACATTGGACGTTTCCTGGCTGAATCGGGTCTGTTGGCATGTATGGTTGTACTACCATTGCCTCTTCCTTCTGCCCACAATGGTCTATTACATTGCCACAGCCTTGAAGGAGGGTAGATTTTGTATCACAGGGGGCCCCTGGCCCGTTCTGTCCACACCTGAAGTATGAGACCCTTGTCCTTGCCCTGCCAGCTGCATTTGTAGGCCGTATTAAATTGACCAGCGGGTCCTGTGTTGCTATATAATTATCCTGAGACATCCTTACCACTCAGCCAGCATAAAACCCCTGTGTAGGCCCTTCTGTTCAATATGTAGGCCTCTTTGTTAAATTGACCATAGCTCTGCAATTTTAGTGTATAGCAGTCTGAAGGCAGGTCTGCGAGGCCTTCTGATCCAAACTAGTAGCCCCCACCCTACCCGAGTGCTCCGTGCTCGGTATCAAAGTTCAACATCCCCCTGAAGCTGTCGACATACAGTAGGCTGCATCCTGGACTGGTACTTGCTTCCTGGGCAGGTTTCCCGCTTTTAAGGAAGTGGCAACCGCAGAGCGTCAAGTTAGGAGAACTGAGGAGATTTTATACATGAATATATTGAATTCCCGTACAATACCCATTATTTTCTGCTTGCTCTATGGAACTTACGATAAGCGATTGGCCTGAGAGACTGACCTTTTCACCCAGTCCATTGTCAGCATTAAGTGGGTAAATGACGAAATGTCTGGTAAAATCTGCAGACGAAGCTTTTGGGTAGCATACGTAGAGAGATGTAGCGTGCAAAGGAGCCCACAAAATGATATAAAAAGGGAGCACCCACAGATATCGACGGACTACCTCGCCGTCTGTATGTAGGTTAACAGGCAGTGCAGGTTTTCCCCAAGAGCTGGGAGCTCTTGTCTTCCTTTGCTTAAAATGTCTTGCTCTGCTTTGCTTGAAGTATCTTATTCTATTTTACCTATATGAAATGTCATGTTATGTTTAACCATTGTTCTCTTTACTTTTGCATTTAAAAGATTTTGTATAGTAATTGCAGGAATGCTTGCTCTAAGAGTAAACGTGAGTGTTCCTAGGTAACATTTTCCTTGGTGTAACTTGTTTCTCATGATGCATTTATAGATGTGTTTTCTCTCTCTCTCTGTCAGTACATTAATTGAGATACAGAGAATATTATGACAGCTGTATGATTATCTGGATTCTGTATTTTGTACTTTATGTCTCTATTCTGCGGTTTCTTTGAAGTTGCATCTTCTCATTAAACTGCCATTGTATTCTGCCTCCAATTCCATGTCTCATATGTCTGTTTTCTTCATTTTTGGAGCAAGCGTTCCTAGGCACCCCGGCTCAAATTAAGGTGCCCCTTTTGTCCCTGACTCACTCTCCTGCTCAGTTCTGTGGTGGCTCCCGGGGATCTGGGGACCGCCCCTAGCTTCCTTGACCCGTAATAGATCTTCCCTCCAACAGCCTCTCTTGCAAGTCCTGTATTGTTGGTTTGTTGCCCCTGCCCCCCTTTCCACTGCCCTCCATAGTCTGTTGTGCTTCCACGGCCCTTCCTGCCTGCTCAGTGTGGTTAAATTGTTGCCTTTGCACCCTCCTACCTGCCTTCAATTTTCAGAGTCCGTGCCCCTGGCCTCTGCCTCTCAACAGTATCCTAATGAACAACTAGATTGCTAACATTCTATATTTATTACAAAAGTGTGGAACGCCTGACATCATCTTGATGTAATCAAAACTGTAATACCTAGAGCATTTCCTTTAGAAATTACATATATGAGAGGGTCTTATTGGCATCAAAATTATGGTTAGTGCTCTAAAAGACTAAAATAAGGACATATTTTCTGAGTTTTCAAATAGCGACAAAGCACTTTTAAATTATTTGTTATCTTTATGTTTTTTTATCCAGTTGACCACTTGATTAAATGTTGCACTTAGGGGAGAGGATGTGGTGTTACTTCCAGAACTGCAGACTTTGCAACTGGGGAACCAGGTTGAAGTTTCTGCTTCAGCTCGACATTCTGTGATTCTGGTCAAATCACTTAGTCTCCCCATGTCTACAACCAAAATGAATTTGTTCTTGTGTGATGTAACCAATGCTCATGTAAAGCACTCCAATACCTGACAAGTCTGCACTATATAACACTGCAAAAACACAAAATAATAAGTGTTTTGCACACTTCTGTCATTGGGCTATATTTGGGCTACATCTGGGTGATTTTGGGCTACATTTGGGCTCTTTTGTCTCCGGTGGCCATCTTGGGAGATTTATTTGTTATGAAGTTTCCTAATTTCCTCATGTACTGCAGTCTCCTCAGTAGGAAATGCTTTCAGTTTTTTACTTTGATTCCATCATGAAGGTATTCAGATATGTCACACATTTGCCATAAATTCTGAATGTTAGCACTCTAGTTGCTCATTAGATCACTGTAGTAAAACTACTGCACCATGGAAGTCTGCTCCTGGTATTAAAAGTGCATGTTTCAGTCTGCATGTCAGAATTTTTTAATGAAATAGAAGAGGATTTGAGAAGTCACTCAAAATGTGCCCTCATTTTCTTTCTTCAGCGTTAATCATAATTTCTATGGCAAAATGAACCTCCTCATTGTGTTCCTTTTTAAATTAAATGTTTTAAGTGTTACCAGTTTATTCCAATCAAGATGGCTTCAGGTGTGCCATACTTTTGTCATAATGAAGACAGTAAGCGCTCTAGTTGTTTTTAAGAACATTCTGGGACATTCTGTCATTGGGCTATACTTGGGCTACATCTGGGTGATATTTGGGCTACATTTGGGCTCTTTTGTCTCTGGTGGCCATCTTGGGAGACTTATTTGTTATGAAGTTTCCTAATTTCCTCATTTACTGCAGTCTCCTCAGTAGGAAATACTTTCAGTTTTTTACTTTGATTCCATCAAGAAGGCATTCAGATGTGTCACACATTTGCCATAAATTCAGAATGTTAGCACTCTTTTTGCTCATTAGATCACTGTAGTAAAGCTACTGCTCACCAGGTAAAACTGCTGCTGGTATTGAAAGTGCATGTTTCAGTCTGCATGTCAGAATTTTTTAATGAAATAGAAGAGGATTTGAGAAGTCACTCAAAATGTGCCCTAATTTTTCTTTCTGCAGCACTAATCATACTTTTTATGGAAAAATGAACCCCCTCATTTTGTTCCTTTTTAAATTAAATGTTTTAAGAGTTACCACTTTAATCCAAGCAAGATGGCTTCAGGTGTGCCATACGTTTATCATAAGTAGGACTGTTAGCGCTCTAGTACTTCTTTGGAACACTCTGGGAAGCTGCAGTAGAACACAAAGGAATCAACTGACAGTCTCTGCCCTTGTTGGATGTACATGTTTTACTGAGAATGTCAGACTTCATTCTCACATGACTGAGAAAGATAATGTGAATTTACAGAAAATAAGCTCTCAGTTTAGCCTATAGATCACCTTCCAAACCTCTGTGGTAAAAGCATGAGAAAATATTTTTCTCTCAATCATGATATCCCAGCAGAAGGCTTTTTCACATGGTGAAATCACCTTAGAACATACCACAATTCCTAAAATGAGTATGGTACCATCAACAAATGATTTATAATGTAACTAAAGTCTTAAAACCTTCTATTAACTGCAATGCTTTTTAATGAGGTGCTATCATGTATATTGGTCCCAAGATGGCTGCCAACACTTCTTGGATGAAGTGCTGACAGCCAATCAGATCTCAGGATGAGATGTGTGGTTAGGCTCCGCCCACATATATATATGCTTTTAAATGCTATTTTCTCAGGAAATACTGAACAGATTTACACCAGACCTGCAAAAGGCACTTCCTTGACCTTATGGCTACCTCTCTGCCAAATTTCAAGTAATTCTGTTCAGCCGTTCGGGCTGTAGCTGTGTCTAAAGGTCCTATGGAAAAATGCATGGGGAAAACGCGTTTTGGGACCCCCCTTTTTTCTCAGCCCCTGCTTGACGAATCCCCCCGAGACTTTCAGGGTAGGAGCGGAGCGTAGCGCCCCACCTATTTTGAAAATTTCGCGAGGATTCGTCGACCGGCGCCAAAGTTATTCCAAATAGAATGTTGCGGATTTCCTATGGAAACAGGGTCCTAACTATAACTACCTACTGGCGACCGCCAGTAGGTAATATATATATATCTATATATATATATATATATATATATATATATATATATATATATATATATATATATATATATAATACCAACTGGCGGTGGCCAGTAGGTAGTTTTAGTTAGGACCTAGCTTCCATAGGAAAAGCGTTTTTTCTTTTCCCAATAACATTGGCGCCGGTTGACGAATCTTCGCAAAATTGTTAAAACTAGTGGGGCGCTCCGGTCAGCCCCTGTCTTGAAAGTTTCGGGGTGATTCGACAAGCAGGGGCCGAGAAAAAAGGGGGTCCCAAAATGCGTTTTCCCCATGTTAATTTCAATAGGAATTTTTAGCCAAAGCTACAACCTGAACTGCTGAACGAAATTACACCACATTTGGCAAAAAGGTAGCCCTTGGTTCAGAAAGAGCCCTTTTTGTTAAATGGTGTAAATCCATTCAGTAGTTCCTGAGAAATTAAAAAAATAAAAAGTTTTGATATCTGGGCGGAGCCTAACCCCCTCAAGCACGAGCTTGCCTCTGATTGGCTGCCAACACTTCAAACCAGGAAGTGTTGGCAGCCATCTTGTGCTTCGAGGAGGGAGAAAGAAAAAGGTGAGAAAAAAGATAAAATAACAAGAAAAGGAGGCAGGGTAAAAACACCCTGACCCTTAAGACCTGCTCAGGGGTTCACATAGGGACCCCCAGACCCCAAAAAGCATTTTTATTTTTTAATTTTCACCTGTGCGCGAATCCGTCCGAAAATAAAAAAAGAAATGAAGTGTGGTCTCCCGCGCTTCGTTTTCAAAGTCCCCTTGAATCCTGAAGGTCTCTGGGGGCCAACTAGCCCACCAGGTACCTCCAGTAAGCGCCAGGGGGCTGCGTTACAGAGAGGTGGTCCAAGGCCATGCCCCCTTTTACACCACTCGCAGCTCTGTGGCGCTTACTGGAAGTAGCTGGTGGGCTAGTTGGCCCCAAGTGACCCTCAGGACTCAAGGGGACTTAATCCCCCAATTTACAACACACCAGGAGGTGCGTTTGCACAGTGGTGCAGGGAGGGGGCGTGGCATGATGTGACATGTGTGTACTTATCCAATCACTCCGCCAAAACCCAAGCACTTATAAATTCACTGTGCACTCTCCTTGCAGTACTCTAATCATCCAGTCACTACCCATGCACTCATGCAATGACCCATGCACTAACTCCTGCACTGCTATAATACCCTAAGCACTACCCATGCAGTCCAGCCATCACCCTGTCACAACCCATGTACTCCTCCAATCACCCAGCTAGCACAATGTACTTATCCAATCACTCCGCCAAAAGCCAAGCAATCATAAATTCACCATGCACTCTCCTTGCAGTACTCTAATCATCCAGTCACTACCCATGCACTCACCCAATGACCCATGTACGAACTCCTGAACTGCTACAGTCCACTGAGCACTTCCCATTCAGACCTCTAACCACCTACACACTACTGATTCACTTCTCCAATAACCCAGGTAGTACCCATGCACTCCTCCAATCACCCAGCCAGCACTATGTATTTATCCAATCCCTCCGCCAAAACCCAAGCAGTTATAAAATCACCATACACTGTCCCTGCAGCACTCTAATGATCCAGTCACTACCCATGTACTCTTGGAATGACCCAGTCACTAACACATGCACTGCTGCAATCCCTTGAGGACTGCCTATGCAGTCCAGTAATCTCCCTGGTGCCACGTATGCAGTCCTCCAATCACCCAGCCAGTCCTATGTCCTTATCCAATCACTGCGCCAAAACCCAAGCACTTATAAATTCACCATGCACTCTCCTCACAGTACTTTAATCATCCAGTCACTACCCATGTAGTCATGCAATGATCCAGGCACTCCTCCAGTCACCCAGCCACTACCATGTACTAATCCAAACAACTATACCACCTATAGTGGTCAAAGACTGAAAGGGGGACTGCGGGAGTGCATAGGTGGTCCTCATGGGATTGTAGCACTACATCTGTTAGTGCCAAGGTCAGTCCATAAGTACATGGTTAGTGACTGGATGATTAGAGTATGGCAAATAGAGTACATGGTGAATTTATAAGTGCTTGGGTATTGGAGCACTGATTGGATAAGTACACGGTGCTGACAAGGTGATTAGAAGAGTGCTCACGGAGTGACAGGGGGAATGCTGGAATGCATTGGTACTGCTTTGGCGATTGTAGCAGTGAATGTATTAGTGCCTGGGACATTGCATGAGTACAGGTGTACTTACAAATTCACCATGCACTCTCCTTGCAGCACTCTAATCATCCAGTTACTACCCATGTACTCATGCAATGGCCCAGGCACTAACTCATGCAGTGCTACAATCCCAAGTGCATGTACCCATGCAGTCCAGCAATCCCCCTGTGACTCCCTGTGTAGTCTTCATGCAATGGCCTAGGCACTAATACATTCACTGCTACAATCCCCAGGACAGTACCTCTGCACTCCAGAATTTTCCTTGTCACTCCGTGAGCACTCTTCTAATCACCCTGTCAGCACCGTATACTTATCCAATCACTGTGCCAATACCCAAGCACGTATACATTTACCATGTAGTATCTTTGCAGTACTCTAATCATCCAGTCAGTAACCATGTGTTTATGCAATGACCCAGGCACTAACAAATGTAATGCTACAATCCCCTGAGGACTACCTATGCAGTCCAGTAATCTGCCTGTCACTACCTATGCACTCCTCCAATCACCTAGCCAGCACAACGTACTTATTCAATCAGTCCGCCAAAACCCAAGCCCTTATAAATTCACCATGTACTCTATTTACAGTACTGTAATCATCCAGTCACTACCCATGTACTAATGCAATAGCCCAGGCACTAACACATGCACTGCTACAATCCTCAGAGCACTACCCATTCAGTCCAGCAATCCCTCTGTCACTCCCTGTGCACTCTTCCAATCACTCTGCCAGCACCATATACTTATCTAATCGCTCTGCCAAAACCCCAGCACTTATAAATTCAACATGCAGTCTCCTTGCCGCACTCTAATCATCCAGTCACTACGCATGTACTCATGCAATTGCCAAGGCACTAACTCATGCAGTGCTAAAATCTCCAGAGCACTACCCATGCAGTCCAGCAATCCCCCTGTCACTCCCTGAGCACTCTTCCAGTCACCCTGCCAGCACCATGTCCTTTTCCAATCATTCCGCCAAAACCCAAGTATTTATAAATTCACCATGCACTCTCCTTGTAGTACTCTAATCATCCGGTCACTACCCATGTAGTCATGCAATGACCCGGGCACTAACACATGCACTGCTATAATCCCCTAAGCACTTCCCATGCACAGTACTGATTCACTCCTCCAATTACCCAGGAAGTACCCATGCACTATAGAAATCCCTCTTTCACTACACATGCACTCCTCCAACCACCCAGCCAGCACTATGTACTTATCCAATCACTCCGCCAAAACCCAAGCAGTTATAAAATCACCATGCACTGTCCTTGCAGCACTCTAATCATCCAGTCACTACTCATGTACTCATGCAATGAACCATTCACTAACATATGCACTGCTGCAATCTCTTGAGGACTACCGATGCAGTCCAGTAATCCCCCTGGTACTACCTATGCAGTCCTCCAATCACCCAGCCAGTCCTATGTCCTTATCCAATCACTGCGCCAAAACCCAAGCACTTATAAATTCACCATGCACTCTCCTTGCAGTACTCTAATCATCCAGTCACTACACATGTAGTCATGCAATGATCCATGCACTAACACATGCACTGCTACAACCCCTGTGTAACACCCATGCAGTCCTCTAACTACCTACACACTTCTCATTTGCTCCTTCAATTCCCCTGGTAGTTCCCATGCAGTCCAGCAATCACCCTGTCATTCCCCGTGCACTCCTCCAGTCACTCAGCCACTACTATGTACTATTCCAAACACTCTGCCAATACCCAAGCACCTATAAATTCACTCAGGCACTCGCCTTGCAGTATTCTAATGTTTCAGTCAGTAGCTATGTACTCATTCAATGATCCAGGCACTAACTGATCACTGCTACAATCCCCTATGCACTACCCATACAGTCCTCAACCACTTACAGACTTCTTTTTTGCTCCTTCAATTCCCCAGGTAGTACCCATGCAGTCCCGCAATCACACTGTCACTCCCTGTGCACTCCTTCAGGCACCCAGCCGGTACCATGTACTAATCCAAACAACTATGACACCTATAGTGGTCAAGACTACACGGGGATTGCTGGAGTGCATAGGTAGTCCTCAGGGAATTGTAGCACTACATCTGTTAGTGCCTGGGTCATTCCATAAGTACATGGTTAGTGACATGATAATTAGAGTACTGCAAAGAGAGTACATGGTGAATTTATAAGTGCTAGGGTATTGGAGCAGTGATTGGATAAGTACACGGTGCTGACAATGTGATTGGGGGAATGCTGGAGTGCATAGGTACTGCTCTGGCGATTGTAGCAGTGAATGTATTAGTGCCTGGGACATTAAATGAGTACATGTGTACTTACAAATTCACCATGCTCTCTCCTTGCAGCACTCTAATCATTCAGTTACAATCCATGTACTCATGCAATGGCCCAGGCACTAACTCATGGAGTGCTACAATCCCAAGAGCACTACCCATGCAGTCCAGCAATCCCTCTGTCACGCTCTGTGCACTCTTCGTGCAATGGCCTAGGCACTAATACATTCACTGCTATCACATCTATGCACAGAGTCACACCCCCCACCCACCCACCCACACAGACACTCAGGCACCCATACAGATACTCAGACAACCAATCAATAACCCATATAGATCTTCATTTAACTACTCACCAACCCATGCAACCACTTACACACCAACTGACAAACTAAACTGTGAATGTCTGGATCAGTCACTAACCCATGCGTTGAGGAACTTCGATTTTCGATTGTGATCGTATCGACCCGCCATTTTGTGCTCCGCCGCCATTTTGTGTTGCCCTCACTCAGGCAGCACGACGATCAAAGTCTTTTTCTGCTTTTTCTGCAGCTTCGTGTCAAAATAAGCCTTCTGCCTCTATTTGCAAAGCTGGTGTTAGGACTGGCCGAATACACTAATCCCTGTCTGGTTTTTCTAATCCCCGTCTCAACTATCTGTTGGTTCACACTATTCTCCTCTGACTTTATCTTATCATCTGGCCTTTGCTGTCCTCTGTTAGCATTCTCTCGTTTCACAACTGTCCTCCAACACACACAAACGTATCTCGCCACCTGCAAGTTAGTTGCAGATCAGTTAATGAATTAGCTCGTGGGGAGGATGACAAACACAGTTGGAGGAAAGGCTTCTTCGAGTCATCTGATACTTTGTTTTCAAACCTTTCCTATTGGTTCTGTCCAGTTTTCCAACTTTTCTTATTGGCTCTTTCTTATATGTTCTGGGTGTGTATTTGGTTAATGTATATTTTACATATGTGCTATAAAAGATTGTGCGCCACGGAGTGAAGTGGCAGTCTCCTGAGAACCTACCTTGTGTACTTCTGGGACATGATGTATGGTAAGGCGAGACGATAGACGGGCCTCTGTTGGCGTAAGAAGACGTCCTTAGTTAAGTATTTCGTGGGTCACGCCCACAATTTTTGTCCTTTGTTCCTTAGTTCCCTTGGTCCTTAGATTCGACTATTGCAATAGCTGGAGCCGAGGGTAAGTGCATTTGTGCTGCGTAAACTGAGTTTTACCCCCTTGAAGTTTGTGAACAGTCAGGTGAAATCACGAGATGCCTGGTCTGACTAGTTTGGAAAGCTTTGTTGCTTTGGTTGTAATAGGGATTCCCGGCTTGAGGACTCTTGTCCAATTCCTTCGGTTGGAACTCCCACATATGAGCTCTATTCTAAACATGGTGTTGGCCCCATTGCCTTTAACGAGGCATGGACCCGATACACGAAGAAAGATGGTGTTTTGAAATGGCCAGAAAATGGTAGTTTCGATTCTGATGTGCTAGATAATTTGGAAGCAGTTTTATTCAAAAGAAAAGCCCGGCCGGCAATGTTTGACTCTTTCCGCCTTTGGCGTAAGGAAGCCAAACAGAGAGAAATTAGGCAAGCAAAACGAGATAGGAAAGCACAGGGTATGACAATTATACAGGCTGCCCAACAATTCAAAGATGACGAAATTAATAATGCGATGGAAATTTCAGAAAGACAGCATCGTATGGCAATAGATAAATGTTATCCGGTGTTGCCTGTTTCCCCTTCCGATAACAAAAAAGATTTAGAAGAAGATCCCCTAATGTCCCATTTATTGAGGTTGCCTCCGCCCTATGCACAAGGTACTAATGCACCCCAGTTGTTACAGCCTGTTCAGCTGCCAGCAGTACCTCCGCCTGTTCCGGCTCTTCCGCCTTTGCCTCCTCCAGTATCTCCGCCTCTACCAGTTTTGCCTTTAACTTCAACTTCTTTGCCCTCATCTCCTGATCTTCGATCCCCTTTGCCTTCTGCTCCTCCTGCAATTACCGGTTCTCCTTCCACTAGTTCGCCTAATACCTTGTCCCCTATTCTTATGTCTAATTCTCCGTCTGCGCGTAAGCGTCTCACGGACACCGTCACTGGTATTCTATCTCCTTTCTTTGAAGCTTTAAATGTGTCTCCGGCTTTTGCTCGAAGACAGTCTCGTAGTCAGTTCCCAGATTCTGAAGAACGAGAAAGGTTGGACTCTCTCGCACGTACATGGATCAAGAGAGGTCCCCAGTATAGTGTGCCTGATATTATGTCTACTTTCTCACAATGGAATGCACCTACACAAAGATATGTTTTTGATGTAATGTGTGATACTCTCATTAAAGAATGGGAGGATGTGAATTCGAGTCCGATTCCACAAGATCTGTTAGATGTTCAGACTGATTTCGACAAAGGACTTGTTGTGGGTTCTAAGGTTGAGAAAGCTGTAAGGACACTTATTTCCTATAGATCCTTGTTGTCCTCTCAGACTTTCCTTGATTCCGATCCGTCGGTTAGACTGACACTGAAAAATTATCCCATGAGAGAGGTTCCTCCAGTTTGGAAGGAGGAAGTTGCGGCTCAAGGTAATATTCTAGCTATTCCTGCTCATTTTCAACGTATATGGGTACATGTTCCATGGAAACGATCTGAAGTTTTAGCTCTTAAACAGACCCTACCGGATCCTCGTAAGAATCCTGCAGGTTATTATAAAGAATTATCACAGACGGTTGATGCTTGCATCATGAATCTAGCTGATATTGATATGTTGATGGGAAATGTAGTTCCGCAAGCATTATGGGCTAAGATTCGTAGAGAGGATCATGCTCAAGCATTAGGTGGTAATTGGGCTGCTATAATTGCCGTGGATGCAGCTCAAGTGGGTGGTGCTAAACCTGATGCTTTAGTTTCAGAACTCCCTGGTAGGATTATTACATTAATGAAAACGATGATGCCTGCCTTGACAGTTAACTGGGATAAATTAGCAGCATGCAAACAAAAGAAAGATGAGGGTGTCTCTGATTTCTTTACTCATTTTGAAGAGACATTTATTGATCACAGTGGTCAAGATATGGCTACAGAGGGTGGTCAGCGATTATTTGTGGACAAATTTGTATTTAATTTGCTTCCTGAGCTGTCACACAAATTGAAAGATTCTGAAAGTTCATGGGCTGTTTCTTCTTCTGCCCAGATATTAGCTACTGCACAATATTATGAAAATAGAGATAAAGAAGGAAGAGAAAAGCAAGAGAAAAAGACGAAAGAACTGAAAACAAAGGTTCTCTTGCAACAAGCTTATCCTCCTAGCTATGTTCAGCCTCAGTTTCAACAGCCTCCGCTGTTTCAGAGGTTGTATCAAAAACCTGAGCCATATATTCCGCGACCTTTGTTAGGACCTAATCAATGTGCCTATTGTAGAGAAGAAGGTCATTTTAAAAGTAGTTGTCCGGTTTTATTGCAGCGCAATGGAGCATTATCTTCTCCACGAGGGCGTGGTGGCCTCCAGTCAGCAAACAGAGGTAGAGGTCGAGGTATGTTGACTCAAGAACAACGTTCCCTTCCTCTTCCTAATTCCGTGAATTATTTTGATCAGCAAAATGTTAGGTCTACAGTACACAATATTATAATGAGGATTGTTATGTTGAAGGCGAGAATGAAAGTCTTCATACTAACTAGGACAGCCATGGACAAAGTAAGGGAGTTGTGTCGATTCCAGTAGATCAGAATGGACCCTATGTTAATGTCACTACAATGGGTGTTTCAGAGCCATTTCTCCTAGATACTGGTGTGCTGAGATGTTCTATCATTCATTCCAAACTCCCTGGGGCACCTTTGTCTGGCTTAACGAATGTTTCTGTAGGATTTTCTGGCGCCCCTGTTCGTAATCCGGTTTCCTGCCCTTTGCCTATTTCAATTGGCCCTCATGATTTGGAAGCTTCGCTTCTTTTGACGAATGGTTGTGGTGAAAATCTGTTGGGTTTGGACTTATTAAAAAGAATGCATGCCACAATATATTGTTCTCCTTCTGGTGTACATCTTACTTTAGGACAGAAACTGATCTCTCCAATGTATTTGTCCAAAGATCAGTTTCCACCTGAATTGCTTTCTCTTCCGGCGACACTTTGGGCCACGGGTCCGAACGATGTGGGTTGTCTTGAGATTCCACCTTATGTTGTCACTCTCAAACCTAATGTTGAATTGCCACGTATTCCGCAGTATAGAATTTCCACTGAAGGTGAAAAAGCGCTTCTGGAAATCATTCATGATTTGAGTCAGAAGGGTGTGGTTGAGGAAACGAGAGGTAACATATGCAATAATCCTATTCTTCCTGTTCTTAAACGCACTGATCCTTCTCAGCCTCCTGTATATCATTTCGTAATTGATCTCCGGGAGGTAAACAAAATTGTTGTACCACAATTTCCCGTAGTCCCAGATATCACTGCTTTGTTGACAATGATACCTTCCACAGCGACTAGGTTTTCTGTTATCGATCTGAAGAATGCCTTCTTTAGTATTCCCATTGCTGAAGAGAGTAGGGATATTTTTGGCTTCTCTCTTGGAGGCCGAAGCTTCCGATTTAAGCGCGCACCTCAGGACTATTGTGAAAGTCCCTCTATTTACAGTCAAGCCTTAAAATGTCATCTTGATGCTTTTCATTTGCCGTCTGGTGCTGCTCTTATTCAATACATGGACGACTTGTTGATTGCTGCTGATTCAGAAGATATTTGCAAAGATGTGACTGTTGCATTGTTACACCATCTATTTAATCTGAATCATAAGGTTTCACCTTCAAAACTACAATATGTTCGTCGAGAGGTTACCTACTTGGGTCATCTCCTATCAAACGAGGGACGACGATTAACCCCAGAACGAATTCAGGCGATTGCACAAATGTCTGTGCCATCCACACAAAGGGAGGTACATGCTTTTCTGGGTATTACTTCTTATTGTAGGCAGTGGATCCCTAACTTCTCTCTGTTGGCCAAGCCCTTGTTGGCACTCACTTTGAAAGATACGCCTCAGCCCCTTCCATGGAGGGATGAATGTCAAAAGAGTTTCACTGACTTGCGTACTGCTCTGTGTTCTGCTCCTGTATTGGGTACTCCCGATTACAGTAAGCCTTTCAATCTCTACGTTTATGAAAGAGAAGGGTGTGCGTTGTCAGTTTTAACGCAGCGATTTGGAGACAAGCAGCGGCCATGTGCATATTTTTCGGCTACGTTAGATCCAGTAGCTAAAGCATTACCTAGTTGTCTTAAAGCGACAGCAGCAGCAGCAATTTCTATTCGACAATCTGCTGGAGTAGTGTTAGATAACACACTTATTGTTATGGTGCCGCATGCAGTGGATACCTTACTAAACCGAACAAAAACGCAGCATCTTACTAGTGCTCGTTTGTCTGGATATGAGTTGACACTTTTGGCTAGCCACGTGCACATCAAACGATGTAATACTTTAAATCCAGCTACTTTGTTGCCTCTTCCAGTAGACAAAGATGACCAAGAACAACATGATTGTTTCCTCCGTACTGAGGAAGAGACAAAAGGAAGAATTGATCTGAAAGATACACCGCTAGAAAATCCGGATGGAATTCTATGGGTGGATGTTTCTTGTTTCAAGCTTCCTAATGGAGATACAGTTTCAGCCTATGCTGTTACTACTTTACATACAGTTGTGGAAACCGCACGTATCAGACACAATTCAGCTCAAGCAGCAGAAATGATAGCTTTAACGAGAGCATGTGTGTTGTGAAAAGGAAAGAGAGTGAACGTGTACACCGACAGTCAATATGCCTTTGGTGTAGCGTTCAATTTTGGGCGTCTTTGGAAAGAGAGGGGATTCCTTACTTCACATGGCACTAAAATACAACATGGTCAATTGGTGACTGATCTTCTTGAGTCACTTTCTTTGCCTACCCAAATAGCAATTGTGAAGTGTAGTGCGCACAAGAAGATTACTGACGATGTTGGTCGAGGAAATGCATTTGCGGATGAAGTAGCGAAAAAGACAGCGAGAGATGCTACAAGTCGAATGTATGTTGCGGGTCCTGCTAATTGGGTTAGAGAGAGAGGAATGTATGAGGATACAGTGGAAAGTGTAGGATCGATTCAGAAAGAGGCTACAGAGAAAGAATTGAGCAAGTGGAAAGAAAGAACAGGAATGTTGGATGAGATGGGATGTTGGGTGGAATTGTCTGAGCACCAACGTTGGCTGTTACCAGACGCCTATGTGCTGCCAGTAGTCACTATGGCGCATGGTCAAGCCCACTTAAGTGCGAAAGGTATATGCAAGCTTCTGGCTCCAGTGTGGCAAAATGAAGGAATCCCAAAGTGTGCAGATAATGTGGTGAAACATTGTACTGTTTGTTTGATGTACAATCCGGGAAAGGGAACCCCAACTCCAGCAGGTCACTTTGCTCCTCCAACATATCCATTTGAGGTGTTGCAGATCGATTATAATCATATGGAACGATGCAATAACCTCAAATACGTTCTGGTGGTAATATGCGCCTTTTCAAGATGGATAGAAGCACACAGCCTTATCCACAGCTAAAGCTCTACTAAAAGAATTTTTCCCCAGGTTTGGTTTGCCGCGCATTGTCTGGAGTGACAATGGGAGCGAATTTGTGGGCCAAGTCATACAAAAAGTTTGTGCGGGTCTTGGTATCAAGCAAAAGTTCCATGCGGCAAATCATCCACAGTCAGCGGGTTTAGTAGAATGCTACAACGGAACTTTAAAGTTAAAACTAGCGAAAGTTCAGGCTAGTACAGGACTTAATTGGCCCGATGCTTTACCATTGGCTCTTCTGTCCACCAGAACTGCAGTACACTCTCATTTGGGACTTAGCCCTTACGAAGTTGTTTTTGGACGCCCAGCTAATGTATGGGGAGTTCCTCGCCCTAAGAAATACTCAGACTTACCATATCCAATGTTGATTGACTACTTGCATGGCCTTTACGACTAAATTGCGTGTTCTCCATCAACAGATTCAGAGTGCTTTGCCGGAGGTTTCCACAGACCCAGGTCATTCCATTCGGCCAGGTGACTGGGTCTGCACAAAATTTTCCAAAGGACGAAGAATTTGGAACCCAGGTGGAGAGAGCCCCGAATGGTTTTGCTCACCACGAGAACAGCAGTAAAAGTCGAAGGAAAGAAAAATTGGATTCACGGTGTGCATTGTAAGAAAGTGCCTTTGCCTCTTCCCTTCGATCAGTGGGTTCGAAGGGTATTGGTGACTCTTAGAGTGAAAAGGTTCCACGATTCGTACCTTTTAGTGATGCATGCCTGAATGGAACATTGTCTGAGAAAGAGGACAACGACATTTTTCTGGAAGCAATACCACCACATCATCGCTTGATTACGACCAATCCGCGAACATTGTTCCAAGACCAAACTACACCTGATAAAGAACACTATAACCTAAGGCCTAGACTAAAGAACACTTAAGATTTCTCTCTCCTATGTAGTATTCTGTCCCGGTTGCAAGGTCACGGTAGGAGTCTTAGTTGCAACCTGAGTAGTGGCAATAGGCCTGCAGGACTTGCAGTGTCATAGGATGGCAGACAATTGTGATTAAGTGATTGAGGAAGATTGCCGTGAGCATCCACTTAGAAAGATGGAGACTACATTAGGCAAAAGAGAAAGAGAAAGTAAAGATAAAAAGAATCATTGTAAAGAAATGTATAGTCGTTGTGGTATTGCTTTATGTATTATTATATTATTGTGTATTCTTTTGGCGTGTATAAATTGGATTGTTATTGCTCTGCAGCGAAAAGTTGTCTCTCCTTCTACCTCTTCGTCTTCTTCTACTGTCTCTCCACATCTATTTCATACACTTCCTCAACATGAACTCACTAGGAGAACTGAATATTATAATAACTCATTTGTCCAGTTGTTACATCAACACCAATTGGTGATCAATTCAACTGACTGTTGGGTGTGTGGACTTATGCCACATACCGTAGAAAAAGGAATGCCGTATTTAATCCTTCCGTTCTCCTATGAAGGTTCTGCTTGGGCTTATTTTGTTATCTTCTCCTATGCCTATCAAAGCAAATTCAGACGATCCGTTAGTTCACGTATTAGTGGTCCGGATTTTAGTCATAGTTCGTTGATAAAGGGAATGGTAGCTATGGCTAAAATCATGGAAAATAGTAAGATCTCCGTTGATGAAAGAAAAGCGTACACTAACTGGAACGTCACCCATTACGTCACTAGCCTTGGTGATAAAGTTAAACAAGGAAAAACTCCACAGATTTGGACTATACCACATCAGGGCAATTTCTGTCTACAGATAAATGGTCAGTCTGCTGACACTGTACAAAGAAATAGCTGTTCCCACACATACGTCTACTCCTCTCAGAATTCACTGCCTCTAGTACCATCTCAGGGTACATATTTCCTCTGTTATAACAGGGCTTACACGTGGTTGCCAACTCGTTTTTCCGGTACCTGCTATATAGCTTTCATTCTTCCCCCTACTGACACCGCTTCTGCAAATCATCATCGAAACAGATATGGCAGAGGGATTATTAATTCCAAGGACACAGCAGGACAAGAGGGAGGAGATTTCCTCAAAGGATTTCTTCCTTTTTGGGGTCCAATGGCCAATAGCAGAAATATAAGGCAACTGGTTCGTGTCGTAGAAACCACCATAGACATCACTGTAGGAGCCTTAAGTAATCTCACGGCAGAACTACAGGCAGATCGTCTTATGACTTTACAAAACCGAGTTGCCTTAGACTTTGTTCTTGCAGACCGTGGTGGAGTATGCAAATTGATCGGGTCAAGTTGCTGTATTTTCATACCTAATGACGCTCCGACAGTATACCAAGCTATCTCTAAGTTACATATAATCTCTGAGTCGATTCATCAAGACGAAGGAGATTGGTCATTATTGGGGTGGTTTTGGGGACTACTGTCCAAATGGGGTTGGAAGATATTGACGTTCCTTGGAGTAGTTTTAGCCATCGTATTCTCTTGTTGCCTTTGTATGCACTGTGGCCCCACCATCTGCGACCTTTGTGCTACTATGTGCATCCCTAAACCCGAGTCACAAAGAACAGAGAATATTAGAATGATGCTACAGCAACAGCTCGATGACCTTATGGCCATCGACATTGACTCAGATTAATGTGAGCCTGAGTATCTTGCCTGAGTTCTGACAAAAGGAGGGTCTGAGGAACTTCGATTTTCGATCGTGATCATATCGACCCGCCATTTTGTGCTCCGCCGCCATTTTGTGTTGCCCTCACTCAGGCAGCACGACGATCAAAGTCTTTTTCTGCTTTTTCTGCAGCTTCGTGTCAAAATAAGCCTTCTGCCTCTATTTGCAAAGCTGGTGTTAGGACTGGCCGAATACACTAATCCCTGTCTGGTTTTTCTAATCCCCGTCTCAACTATCTGTTGGTTCACACTATTCTCCTCTGACTTTATCTTATCGTCTGGCCTTCGCTGTCCTCTGCTAGCATTCTCTCGTTTCACAACTGTCCTCCAACACCCACAAACGTATCTCGCCACCTGCAAGTTAGTTGCAGATCAGTTAATGAATTAGCTCGTGGGGAGGATGACAAACACAGTTGGAGGAAAGGCTTCTTCCAGTCATCTGATACTTTGTTTTCAAACCTTTCCTATTGGTTCTGTCCTGTTTTCCAACTTTTCTTATTGGCTCTTTCTTATATGTTCTGGGTGTGTATTTGGTTAATGTATATTTTACATATGTGCTATAAAAGATTGTGCGCCACGGAGTGAAGTGGCAGTCTCCTGAGAACCTACCTCGTGTACTTCTGGGACAACTGTACTAGCTGCAGCTAATTAATCT
Organism: Triturus cristatus; assembly: GCF_964204655.1. Lineage (NCBI taxonomy): Eukaryota > Metazoa > Chordata > Amphibia > Caudata > Salamandridae > Triturus > Triturus cristatus. The sequence continues at coordinate 479,036,776 of NC_140580.1, forward strand.
GATCTTTTACGCCGACAGAGTGTCCCCGTGTCTCTGTGTAGCTAAGCAGGAGAACCCAGGAGATTAAGGCGTACCCTGCGCCGCCAGGTCCAAAAGGTTCTGGTTCTTCAGCATTCAGTAATACACACTTAATCACTCACTTATACTTAGGTGCATGACTTAGTCAGTCATGCACCTACTAAATCATCCATCCAGACACTTATACACTCACTCATTCTTCAATACACCTTGGCATATATATATAAAACATATTTAAACTTTATAGAAACACACAGTCACTGTATAATGTCATCAGTGATGTCATTTGAGATGTCATCAGTGATATCATCAGTGATGTCACTGACCATGTCATGAATATTGTAATATGTGACGTTATCAGCAGTGCATTGCGGAGGCGCGAGTTATAGCTAGCTGAACTAACTATAGCGGACAAATTTCTCTGGTTTTGTATGAGTGAAATGTCCAACTAACTATTACGTCCCTGAAACCTGTGTTTTTTTCAGTGACTATCTATCTATCTATCTATCTATCTATCTATCTATCTATCTATCTATCTATCTATCTATCTATCTATCTATCTATCTATCTATCTATCCATCCATCCATCCATCCATCCATCCATCCATCCATCCATCCATCCATCCATCCATCCATCCATCCATCCATCCATCCATCCATCCATCCATCCATCCATCCATCCATCCATCCATCCATCCATCCATCCATCTATCTATCTATCTATCTATCTATCTATCTATCTATCTATCTATCTATCTATCTATCTGTCTGTCTGTCTGTCTGTCTGTCTGTCTGTCTGTCTATCTATCTATCTAGAAATGAGCATTTAAAAAACCTTAGAAGTTCACTGAAAAAACCATAGGTTTTAGGGAAAGTTATAGTTGGTTGGACATTTCACTCGTACAAAACCAGAGAAATTCCCCCGTTATAGTTACTTCAGCTAACTATAACTCACGCCCCCGCAATGCACTGCTGATAACGTCACATATTACATCACTCTGGACATGTTCAGTGACATCACTGATGACATCACTGATGACATCTCAAATGACATCACAGTTGACATCACTGATGACATCATCCTTGTGATAATTGGATGCATCTTCTCACACCCTAATATAACCTTTGATACACCCACTCTAAATTACAGACTGCCATTCTCAAAACTATAGACACTCCAAAACCAATAACTACATACCCACTCACTGATTCTTAGGTTTACACACACATCTACTCATTCATCCGTACTGTCACTCATACTTATGGTCACTCAGTACAGGACTATCATATGCACTCATACACCTATATAGACACACACACATCGCCACACATCCATAGAGGTACTCACACACCTAGTCAGTCATGCAAATAATTTATCACACTGCCATTTACTCACCTATACAGTTAAACGCACACCAGCTCACTTACTCATACAAATACTAGCACATTCTTACGCTCTCATGCAATCACTGATACAAGCACTCTCACAATTACACACTCTCACTTATAGCCATTTATATACTCCAACACACATATATACTGCCGTTCACATATGTAGCTACTCACACATGTACCATTGAAAAATACATTCACTCACTAACCTAACTATACACACACTCACCCACCCATACAGTCCATCACAGATGCACTCTTGAAACCATGCACCCAGTGAATCACCCAGTCACACATCTATGCACAGAGTCACACACACCCCACCCACACAAACACTCAGGCACCCATACAGATACTCAGACAACTGATCAATAACCCATATAGACAGTCATGTATCTATTCACAAGCCCATGCAGCCGCTTACACACCAACAGACAGACGGATACAGACATTCACACAGTTTAGTCACTAACCCATGTATTCAGTAAGATACGTTTAATCACTCACTTATATAGTTAGTCACGCACCTACTAAATTATCCATTCAGACACTTATACACCCACTCATTCTTCAATACGCCTTTCCCTATATATATTAAACATATTTAAACTTTACAAAAACACACAGTCACTGGATGATGTCATCAGTGATGTCCTTTGAGATGTCATGAGTGATGTCACTGACCATGTCATGAGTGATGTAATATGTGACATCATCAGCAGTGCATTGCGGGGACACGAGATATAGTTAGCTGAACTAACTATAACGGGGGAATTTTTCTGGTTTTGTACAGGTGAAATGTCCAACTAACTATAACTTTCCCTAAAACCTATGGTTTTTTCAGTGAATTACTACGTTTTTTTAAATGCTAATTTCTACCTATAACGTGCCTGAAACCTGTGGTTTTTTTCAGTGAATTTTAAAGGTTTTTTAAATGCTAGTTTCTAACTATGCCTACAGAGGTAGGACATGTGATGAAAGAAGAAACAACGCACAGAAAGAAAAAAGAGAAATGCCAAAAGAAGCAACAGAAGTCCACAAAGACGAAGAAAAGTGAAGGAAGAAGAAGAAATGTGCTGAAAGAACCAACAGAGGAGCATAAAGTCCTCCTGTGCCCACAACTTTTTCAGACGGGTACTGGTGGTAACTGACTCTGACTAACCAGGCCTAGAGCCAGTGCTATTCTAAAAGACACTTAGAATACAGTGAAAACACCTACATACACTAGGGAACACTATGCGTTGGGGTACCCCTGTGATTAGCATGACCTCCTCTGTAAGACCCTAGTACATAATAGGGCAGGGGGATTAAAACTACCTCCTAAAACGTGCCACGGGGTGTGTTTGCACACTGGTGAAGGGAGGGAGGGGCCTGAGGTTACATGTGTGCAAACACGCCCTGTGGCCGTTTTAAGTTGGGGGATAAAGTCCCCTTGAATCCTGAGGGTCCTTGGGGTCCAACTAGCCCACCAGATACCTCCAGTAAGCGCCACAGAGCTGCATTGCAGAGAGGTGTAAAAAGGGGCATGGCCTTGACCACCTCTCTGCAATGCACCGTAGTGGCGCTTACTGAAAGCACAAGGTAGGGTAGTTGGCCCACAGGGGCCCTCAGGATTGAAGGGGAACTAATTCCCCAACTTAAAACGCACCACAGGGCGTGTTTGCACACGTCACCTCAGGCCCTGTCCCCTACCTTCACCACTGTGTAAACACGCCCTGTGGCTGTTTTAAGTTGGGAGATTAAGTCCCCTTGAATCCTTAGTGTCCCTGGGGTCCAACTAGCCCACTAGGTACCTCCAGTAAGCACCACAGAGCTGCGTTGCATAGAGGTGTAAAAAGGGGCGTGGCCTGGACCACCTCTCTGCAACGCAGGCCTGTGGCGCTTACCGGAGGTACCTGGTGGTCTAGTTGGCCCCCAGGGGCTCTCAGGATTAAAGGGGACTTAATTCCCCAACTTAAAACGCACCACAGGGCGTGTTTGCACACGTCACCTCAGGCCCTGCCCCCTCCCTTCACCACTGTGCAAAGGCGCCCCGTGGCACGTTTTAAGTTGGGGGATTAAGTCCCCTTGAATCCTGAAAGCCCTGGGTCCAACTAGCCCACCATGTACCTCCATTAAGCACCACAGAGCTGCGTTGCAGAGAGGTGGTCCGAGGCCATGCCCCATTTTACACCTCTCTGCAATGCAACTCTGTGGCACTTACTGGACATACCTGGTGGGTTAGTTGGCCCCCAGGGACCCTCAGGATTCAAGGGTACTTAATTCCCCTTGAATACTGAGGGTCCCTGGGGGCCAACTATCCCACGAGGTACCTCCAGTAAGCGCCACAGAGCTGCATTGCAGAGAGGTGTAAAAAGGGGCGTGGCCTCTGAACACCTCTCTGCAACGCAGCTACCTGGCACCTACTGGAGGTACCTGGTGGGCTAGTTGGCCCCCAGGGACCCTCAGTATTCAAGGGGAATTAATTCCCCAACTTACATCTCGCCAGGGGGCGCATTTGCACACTGGTGAAGGAAGGGGGCGGACCTGAGGTGACATGTGTGCAAACACGCCCTGTGGCACATTTTTGGTTGGGGAATTATTTCCTCTTCAATCCTGAGGGTCCCTGTGGGCCAACTAGCCCACCAGGTACCTCCTGTATGCGTCAGGGAGTTGCATTGTAGAGAGGTGTTCAGAGGCCACGCCCCTTTTTACACCACTCTGCAACGCAGTTCTGTGGCGCTTACTGGAGGTACCTGGTGGGCTAGAAAGCGTTGGACTCAGGAGGAGTACAAATTACTATTCCCACTCCAGTCAATGCAACAGTAGGGAAAAGGTTGGACTCGGGAGAGGTAACAATTTACTATTAGCAATCCAGTCGGTGCAACAGTAGGAGAAGTGTTGGATTGAGGAGGGGCAAAATGTATTATTCTCACTCCGGTTTGTGCAACAATAGGGAAAAGGTTGGACTTAGGAGGGGTAAAATGTACTATTTCCTCTCCAATCTGTGCAACAGTAGGGAAAGTGTTGAACTCAGAATGGGTAAAATGTACTATTCCCAGTCCATTCGGTGCAACAGGAGGGTAAGTGATGGATTGCAGAGGGGGTAACATTTACTATTCCACTTCAGTCTGAGCAACAGTAGGGAAAGGGTTTTGACTCAGGAGGGGTAAAATGTACTATTCCCACTCCAGTCTGTGCAACGGTAGCGAACGCGTTGGATAGTGGAGGGGTAACATTTACTGTTCCCACACCAGTCTGTGCAACAGTAGAGAGAGAGTAGTTCACATCAAACAAATACAATATTTTAACAACTACATTAAATAACAACAAATATAAATATTTAGAGCCAAAATATAAACAAAATGCATATTTATTCTAATGTTTAATAATCATTTTAAATTAAAACAAATAATAATATAATTAAAATACTACACTATATTTTCACATTTATAACAACCAGCAAATATAATGTTATTTGCAATTTAAAAGCATAACACAATTAACACATAACATAATAAATCACACATTTTTTTAAACAATAAATGACTATTTTTATGTTTATTATTACTTAAATAACTTCCAAACCTTTACCTCTACAAAGTAAACAAAAAATCAAAAATATATCTTGAAATTATAATAATTACAAATTTAACAGAATAAATTATCAATTAGACAATTTATAGTACTTAACTAATAATTAAATAATTATATTTAACTTCTCACCATTTCCTACAAACCCCAAAATGTGCACATTCAATATTTTAAAAGAATCTTAATTACAAAAATTGCATAATTAATTATCAATTAAACAATTAATAACAATTAACTAATAATAAATTATTACATTTAATTAACTTCCACCCTTTACCCCTACAAACACAACAAACCGCACACATATATAACTTAAGATATGTCTTAATTGCACAGTTTACATAATAAATCATCAATTAAATAGTAATTATTAATTAACTATAATTATTCATTATTATAATTACTTTTCTTCACACCCTTTACTTCTACAAAAGACACCAAAAATATGAATCAAAAACTTAAATTAATTACACAATTTACATAATTAATTATCAATTAAATACTCCATAATATTTAAATATTAATCATTACATAATCATAATTAAAGTTCTAACAATGCGTATAAAGCATTCAATCTCAGATAGATAGATGTGTTAAATGCAGAATATCACAGGCCCTTCATATGTGCAGTTTATGATTTATTTGAACCGTTCCTCAGATTGCCTTTTGATTTCTTTAGACCTCCTTTGGGCTCATTCATAGTCTGGACCGAAATCTGAAATCAAGTGTAATTTGTGGTTGGCCAGATTTCAGATTCTAATTTTTGAGAAGTTTGTTTTTAGACCCGTGGTATTTCTCCCAATTGCTCCGTGTATTACCTGGAGGAATTAGTGCAGACAAAACAGGGCAGAAATGTGCTTGAATGTGCAGTAATTCCATATCCACATGTTATTCATTTCCTGATCTTCAGTGCTAACAATGGTGTGCAAAAACTGTTGGGGATAAAACCGAAAGATACAGTAAAGGGGCCTCATTTATGAAAAGTGACGCGTCGCTGCGAGAAAACAGCGATGCGTCACTTTTCATTGCGCCCTCCTTGCGACACCAATGATGCGTCATATTTACAGTATGACGCATTATGTCGCAAGGAGTTACAGATACATCAGTATTTCTGAAGTATCTGTAGGCGCAACAATTACGCATTGCTGGAGTGTGTCACAAAAGTGACACAACTCCAGCAATGGGTCATTACAATGGGTCAGTACACATGGGCAAGTCCCATGTGAAATGTGCCTGCATCAGTCTTGTGCCTGCCATGAGGCAGGCGTAAGATATTGACGCATTTGCGTCCTAGAAGTGGCACAGTGAAACATTATAGATTTCACTACGTCACTTTACGACCCTTTCTTGCGTCAGAACGCCCCCTGCATACATTATACCCGGCGGAGGTATAATGTGATGCAGGGGTTTACAAAGTGACGCATCTATGTAGATGCGTCACTTTGTAAATATGTTGCAACAAGGCTCACTTTTTACGCCGCTGGTGCATCACAAAAACGCAAGGGCTCATAAATAAGCCCCAAGGTATTTAGCACTGATGTTTTTTGTGCCCTCAAAAATCACAGAACTGAGTGTACTAACCATTCTTGGTGCCCTGTATGTTCATTGAAAGTCTCATTTAAATATGTTCCTTCCGTTTTGACCAAGTGTGTTTTATCAAAATATATGACAACAAATGAAAAGGCCTTGAAATGCTATGGCCACTACCCTGTACTAATATCGCCATTAGTGTCTCATTTTTTTTTCTATTCCTGCACAATGGGTTTACCAGGGATCTTAATTATGAGTGCTAATAATGATCTCACCCAATGAATTACGAATTCTGTGAATTCATATTTTATCTGGTGCCATAATGAGGTTCTGTAGCGATCCGAACCCGTGAATTCGGTATCATAGTACTGACACGATTTTGGTATCAATGAACCGCAAATGATCCATTATATACATGACAGTGTTTTCGCTGCGCAACTAGCATGAATTCACTGGAAAATAGGGCATTCTGTCAGTAAAGTCATGGCACCCATTTTAGTTACGGCATCCATTTTGTTTCTTGCCCTCACATAGCCAATGAACGGACGATGACCCCGGCAGGATCACCTTGTTAAGGACACGTAAGCTCGAGCCCCGAGAAAGGCTGACGCTACATGACTAGGCAGAATCAAGCTGCCTCCCTTGCCTGAGGCCAGTCCTGCTATACTGGTTCTCGTGTCCGTTGTCCTGACTGAAGGCCGAAGACGATTGCCCTGCCCGTTTATGATCCATAAACACCTCTTATCCTACATTTCAATCCTTTGCACCTGGCTCTGCTCCTTTCTTTCTGGGCTTTTACAATGGGGAGGTTACGATTTTTATGATGGGGAGGATCAAGTAGAGAATGAAGAACTGACAAGAGAGCCTGATCGAATACCGAAAACCTACAACTAATCATTGTTTGATATTTATTTATTATCTGTTTGGGATACCGGGTTGGGCATGAGAAATATTCGTGTAATGTTGCCCCAAGACATTTTTCTTGTATTTAAGAAACAACCCACTTAATGCAATTGGAACAGTCTCCTAGATTCTGCCTCTGTGTGGTTCCTATGATTTCTGTATCCCTGCAGTAAATAAACCTTGGTCTTTGACGCCGCCATCGAGAAGCCCGTGTCTCTGTTTGTTTGTGCACCGGGACAGGGGGAACTCAGGGGTCTTCGGGTGTTGTTTCCCTAACACCTCTGGACTCTTAAAAGTCCAGAACCTCAAATTGGCGCCCAACGTGGGGCGACGTCATCCGGTACCGGTCCAAAGCCTGAAAAGTTCGAGAAGTTTCGTGTGAATATTCCGGAGGGAGGTACCCCGCTTCATCGATCCCTGCATGTCGTAAAAGTGGCCCGACGATCTCTTCCACGAGGGTTCCCGTTCCCAGACGGCTACAGAGGACCGCTGCCTTGACTGTCGTCCTGTCTTGGACCCGAGGTGCAGACCTTAGTACGGCGAGACGAAGACGGGTTCTCCTTGGTGACGTCTTCCACATTTCAGTTAAGTATTAAGTGGGTTGTGCTCAGTTTGGTTATTCGGATACGTTTTGGATTTGTAGATTATCATTGGTTGCTCTTGTTAAGATAATCTTGGTATTTGGTATTGGTTCATTTTGGTAGGCCTAAGTTCTCTGCGCATTTTGGTTGGAATTTGTCTTTGTAGTCATGACTAAGGGTAACAATTGTTTTTTGTCCTGGTTACGTTGCAACGGGGATTCACGGTTGGAGGACTCGTGTTTGGTTCCTCCGATTGGGACTCCTACATATGAGCTCTATTGTAAACATGGTGTGGGTCCTATTACGTATAATGAAGTATGGGTCCGTTATACCAAGAAAGATGGTGTCCTTAGTTGGCCACCGCATGGTAGTTTCGAAACGGAAATTCTAGATAATTTAGAAATGAAGTTGTTTAAGAGAAAAGCCCGGCCGGCGATGTTTGATTCTTTTCGCGTATGGCGCAAAGAAGCCAAACAGAGAGAAATTAGGAAAACAAAGAAAGAACAGAAAGAGAAAGGGTTGACTTTAATGGAGTCTGCTAGGCAGCTGCATGTCAACGAGACCGAGAAAGCAATGGAGATGGCGAGTAGAAAACATAATTTGGCAATTGATAAATGTTACCCTGTATTGCCATCTTGTCCTGCTAAGCCGATAGAGGACCCTGAAAAGGATCCCCTGTTGTCTTACCTGTTGAGTTCACCTCCACCGTATGCACAGGGTATTACAGTACCACAGTTACTACCTGTTGTACAGCCAGCTGTTGGTCAGCCTGGGATAGGTGCTCCACTCCCTTTGAATCCAGCTCCTGTCTTTCCCGTGGTCAATGATCCTACGGCACCCCCTCTTCCTGGGTCGCCTATTCCGCCTTTGCCTATCGTTTCGGAAACTGCTTTACCTACTACTCCTACCCTTACTACTTCATCTGCTTCAGCTGCCCTGTCCCCAAGCCCTGTCATTCTGACTCCGCTTTCCGTTCGTTGGAAAATAACCGACTCTGTAACTAATATATTAACCCCTCTTTACAGGTCCTTAATTGGGACCCCCGTTTCTGACTCTATACAGAGACGTAGCCAGCTTCCTGGTCCCGAGGAACGAGAGACGTTAGATTCGACAGCTCTTAGGTGGATGTCGAAAGCTGCGAAGTATGATGCACGAAGAGTATTAGACACATTTATGCAGTGGAATGAACCAACTCAACGTTATGTTTTTGACGTGATGTGTTCTCTTGTGCGTGAGGAATGGGAAGATGATGACTTAGATTCCGTCCCTTCTGATTTAATAAATATTCAGCAGAAATTTGCCGCAGGAATGGTGATAGGTTCAGAAGTAGGGAGAGCGATAGAATTAATTTTAGCTTATAGGGATGAGTCCCCTTTTCGGGCGACAAGAGACCCTGATGGTACACCGATAACTAGGAAAAGACGAGGTCAGTATCCGATGAGAGAAGTTCCGCCCATATGGCGCGAAGCAGTTGCCGCTGATGGGAACTTGGGTATTGCAGCTGCTCCAGCACAATTCCAGAGAGTGTGGATACACATTCCTTGGAAACGGGCTGAAGTATTAGCAGTAAAACAAGCATTACCAGACCCTCGTAAGAATCCTGCTGGTTATTACAAAGAATTAACACAGACAGTCCAAGCGTGTATCATGAATTTGGCAGACATTGAAATGCTGTTTGGTAATGTAGTACCACAACCTATATGGGCCAAAATTCGGCAAGAGAACCACCCAGTCGCCTTAGGAGGTGATTTGCCAGCTATCGTAGCGGCAGACGCACAGCAGGTTGGTGGAGCTAAACCTGAACCTCTGATTGCTGACTTACCTGGCAGAATAATTAACCTGATGAAAACGCTGATGCCAGCGTTACGAGTAAATTGGGATAAACTATCAGCATGCAAGCAAAAGAAGGACGAAAGCGTCTCTGACTTCTTCACTAGATTTGAAGAGACCTTCGTAGATCACAGTGGGCAAGATATGAGTACCGAGGGAGGTCAGAGATTGTTTGTTGATAAGTTCGTGTTTAATTTACTACCTGAGCTTAGTAACAAGTTAAAGGATTCTGAAAGTGCATGAGCAGTGTCGACGACAGCACAGATACTTGCAACTGCTCAGTATTACGAGAATAGAGAGAAAGAAGAGAAGGAAAAGTCAGAAAAGAAAACGAAAGATTTAAAAACCAAAGTTCTTTTGCAACAGGCATATCCGCCTCGTTCGAATCAGTCAGACTCACAGCAGCGACCCCAGTTTCAGCAGCAGCCACAATTCCAGCAAGGGACGGCCCAAAGATTTAATTATAGTTTTCCCCGACAACAGTTAGCATGGAATCAGTGTGCCTATTGTAAAAAGGAGGGTCATTATAAGAATGAGTGTCCAGTACTACACCCACAAACTAGTGGTGTCCCAGCTCAGAGAGGTAATGTTGGATTTATGCAAGCTCCTAGAGGTAGAGGGCGTGGTACGATGACACCACAGGCTGATCGCCAATCGAATTATTTCGACCAGCGAAATGTACAACCTACGCAGCCAGGTAGATCTCCACAGTATCATGTTGAAGATTACTATGATCATAATGAAGAGATTCAAAGAAACGAACAATAGGACAGCCGCAGGCAGAGAGAGGGAGTAGTATCAGTTCCAGTTGATCAGAGTGGACCTTATGTCACAGTAGTTACCTCAGGCGTGGTCGAACCGTTTCTGTTGGATACTGGTGCGGCAAAAAGTTCAATCATGCGTGCGAAACTCCCTGGCGCACCTTTGTCCGGCTTAACGAACACTTCAGTAGGTTTCTCAGGCGCCCCTGTTCACAATCCTGTGTCCAGTCCTTTATCTATCACTGTTGGGCCATGCGAGCTAGAAGCACCCCTCATTTTAACAACCGGTTGTAATGAGAATCTGCTTGGTTTAGACCTGTTGAAACGCCTGCATGCGACGTTGTTCTGTTCTCCTTCGGGAGTACAGCTCACATTAGGTAAAGGAGTCATCTCCCCGATGTACATGTCGATGGACAAGCTCCCACCGGAGCTGCGTTCTCTCCCTGATACTCTTTGGGCAACTGGTCCCAACGATGTAGGCCTCTTGGAAATTCCCCCTTACGTGGTAAGTCTAAAAGCGAATGTTAAATTTCCACAAATCCCACAGTATCGGATTTCAAACGAAGGTGAACAAGCACTCTTACTAATTGTAAAAGACTTGATACAGAAAGATGTGATAGAGGAAACTAGAGGAAACGTCTGCAATAGTCCTGTTCTGCCGATTCTGAAACGTACTGACCCTTCTAAACCTCCAATTTACAGATTTGTGATTGACCTCAGAGAAGTTAACAAAATAGTGATTCCACAGTTTCCTGTAGTCCCAGATATCACTGCATTATTGACGTTGATTCCTGCATCGGCATCATGGTTTACGGTGATCGACTTGAAAAATGCATTTTTCAGCATTCCCATAGCAGAAGAAAGTAGAGACATTTTTGGTTTCTCATTAGGAGGACGCAGTTTCAGATTCAAACGTGCTCCACAAGGTTATTGTGAAAGCCCTTCAATTTATAGCCAAGCATTAAAAAGTCAATTAGACGCTCTTGTACTTCCTCATGGTGTTGCTCTGATCCAATACGTAGACGATCTTTTATTAGCCGCTGACGACAAGGAAACTTGCAAAGCAGCTACAATTTCTTTATTGCGTCATTTGTCAGACCTACATCACAAGGTGTCACCTTCTAAATTGCAATATTGTTGCCAAGAAGTGACCTACTTAGGTCATCTTTTGACAAAGGAGGGAAGAAGGTTGACCCCAGAGAGAATCAAAGCAATTTCACAGATGACTGTACCAAGCACACAAAGAGAAGTGCGTGCGTTTTTGGGTATTACGTCATACTGTAGGCAATGGATCCCAAATTTTTCTCTCATGGCGAAACCATTGGTAGCCCTGACTGGAAAAGGTGTTCTGAGCCCTTTGCCATGGTCTGATGAATGTCAACAGAGCTTCTCTGACTTACGTGATGCGCTGTGTTCAGCTCCTGTGTTGGGTACTCCTGACTACAGTAAGCCGTTTACACTATATGTCCATGAAAGAGAAGGTTGTGCATTGAGTGTATTAACACAACAATTCGGCGACAAACAACGGCCTTGTGCATATTTTTCATCCACATTAGATCCGGTAGCCAGAGCATTGCCAAGTTGTTTAAGAGCCACGGCAGCAGCCGCAGTGTCTATTCGACAGTCTGCTGGACTAGTCATGAACAACATGTTAGTAGTCATGGTTCCACATGCTGTGGATACACTCATGAATCGAACGAAAACTCAGCACCTCACCAGTGCTAGATTATCAGGCTATGAGCTGACGCTTTTGGCAAGTCACATTCAGATCAAGCGATGCAACATATTGAATCCAGCAACACTGTTGCCGACTACTCAGGAGTCGAGTGATTCAGAGCCCCATGATTGTTGTTTCAGAACTGAGGAAGAGACAAAAGGTAGAATTGATTTGAAAGATACTCCGTTATCAGACCCAGACGGCACGTTATATGTCGATGGGTCCTGTTTTAAACTACGGAATGGTGATGTGACGGCCGCGTATGCAGTTACGACTTTGAGTACGATTGTTGAGACTGCAAGAGTGAGTCAGAATTCTGCCCAAGCAGCAGAATTAATTGCATTGACAAGAGCGTGTGTTTTAGCTGAGGGAAAGAGAGTGAATGTGTTTACTGATAGCCAGTACGCCTTTGGCGTCGCACACAATTTTGGGCGTCTCTGGAGAGAAAGAGGTTTTCTCACGTCCCACGGAACTAAGATCCAACATGGACAATTAGTCAACGATCTATTAGAATCCCTGACCCTACCGAATGAAGTTGCGATTGTGAAGTGCAGTGCACATCGAAAGATTACGGATAATGTTGGCCGAGGGAATGCGTTTGCTGATGAGGTCGCTAAAGAAACGGCCAAGAACATGACGAGCCGAATGTATGTTGCAACGTCTGCAAGATGGATTGCTGAATCAGGAATGTGTGAGAATACGATTGACAGTGTGAAAGCAATCCAAAATGAGGCAACTGAAAATGAGAAGAATGAATGGAAGGAGAAAACGGGTAAAATGGATCCAAGTGGATGTTGGATTGATCTGTCTGAGCAGCAACGTTGGATGTTACCTGACGCGTATGTACTTGCGGTAGTCACGATGGCGCATGGAGCGGCGCACATCAGTTCGAAAGGGATCTGTAAAATGTTAGCTCCAGTATGGAAGAACGATGGAATTACTAAGTGTGCGGAAAGAGTGGTGAAAAACTGCATGGTATGCCTGATGCATAATCCTGGCAAGGGAACCCCAACCCCAACTGGTCATTTTGCTCCCCCTTCTTGTCCCTTTGAAGTGATTCAATTGGATTATATCCACATGGACAGGTGTAACAATCTTAAGTATGTCCTAGTGGTAGTATGTGCCTTTTCAAGATGGATTGAGGCATACCCATTAAAGGATAACACTGCCATGTCCACTGCCAAAATCCTCCTCAAAGAATACTTCCCTAGGTATGGTATGCCACGGATTGTTTGGTCAGACAACGGAAGTGAGTTTGTAGGGAAAGTTATGAAGAGTGTGTGTGCAGGTCTAGGAATTGTACAAAAAATCCACAGTGCGAACCATCCACAGTCAGCAGGTTTGGTGGAAGGGTACAATGGCACCCTGAAGCTGAAGCTTGCGAAAATTCAAGCTTCCACTGGTCTCTCTTGGCCAGACGCACTGCCTCTAGCTTTACTGTCCACCAGAGCGACTGTACATTCTCGAGTAGGGCTTAGCCCATATGAGATTGTGTTCGGCCGCCCTGCTAATGTTTGGGGAGTCCCTAGGCCAAAGGAATTCAAACAGATAGAATACCCAATGTTGATTGATTACCTTCATGATCTGACTGCTAAACTGAGCCTTATTCATCAACAGGTATTCGAATCCTTGCCTAAACTGCCGGAGAGTCCAGGTCATACGTTGAAACCCGGCGACCAGGTTGTAGTGCGGAACTTTGAACGCACTCGAAACCTTCAGCCAAGATTCGTGGGCCCGTTCCAGGTCCTCCTCGTAACCAGAACTGCAGTACGCCTAGCTGGCAGGAAAAATTGGGTGCACGCCAGCCACACGAAGCGTGTCCCTCTCCCACTCCCCTATGACAACTGGGTTAGACAGGGAATTGGTGTATCTGAGACAGAACCTGTTCCTAGGCACATCCCTTTCAGCGATGCAGAGTACCTAACGGACCATCCACAAACTAAAACGCAGAACTTTGGCACCTCAGCAGAAACCGCTCCTTTGAATCCTGAACCGAGCATTGTACAAAGTGAACACTTGTCGCCTGTGGAATCGAACATTTCTGCACCTGTGGACCAGCTATTTCAAGACCAAACAAGACCTGGAAAATACAGATATAATCTACGTTCTCATGTGATGAACTGATGACATTGCATTATTACATTTCCGTTTGATAACTGTAAAACTGTTTTGATCGTATTTGCATCCCGTACAGTCAGGAAGTTTGCTTTTATTTTTGCTATCCTCTTGCCTTGCCGTCTGGGTTACCGTAGGGTCGTAACGTGTGCCTTGTTTTAATTTACAGAGAATCAGACATTAGGTCGGTTTCTTCTGTTTGTCTTGGGAACTCCCAGGATAAACAGAGGTAAGTTTTTAACAGGTACAAACCATCCGTTGCGAACGGTTGTAGAAGATGGAGCTTCCTGAATTACGACGGGTTAAAGTCATAAAAGTGCACAAGACAAAATTATATGACATATTGTATAGTAAATGTTTCCTAATGCAATGTTCCCTGACACTTCTGATTGTTTTTATAACTCTGATAGGCGGAATTATTTTTGGTATTCAATTGATCTTTGCACCTGTTACGTCTACAGTATCTCCCCATATTTCTGTTTCCCCGACTATTGGTTCTATTCATTCTTTTCATCCTTTTCCTGCCCACGAGCAAGCTCGACGCTCTGAGTTTATAAATAACACTTTCATTCAGCTCTTGCACCAACATCAACTAGTGGTTAACACAACAAACTGCTGGGTATGTGGCCTGATACCACATACCATGGACAAGGGCATCCCTTATTTGGTTCTGCCTTTCAGTTATAATGGATCATTCTGGGCATTTCAGACCATGTTCGCCTATGCTCTAGAGACCTACCCTCCACGACCTCCGCGTTCCACCCGGTATAACTCTGCTAATAGAGCCTTGGTAAAAGGAATCACTGATATGGTGAGAGATGTCACTAATACTCCGTACATTCCCAAGGATGAGTTGCGAGTTTACATGGGGTGGAACATTACAGAATATGGCATCACTCTGGGTGAGAACAAACGTAAGAGCTCAACTCCGATCTGGGTCGTACCCCACCAAGGTCAGGTCTGTTTGCAAGGAAATGGGAGGAATCCGAAAGCTCGACTAGGGAAGAGTGACTGTATTGAAACGTACGTGTTCCCGTCACAATCTTCCCCTGCATTCTTAGCCGCTAAGGTTACCTATTTTGTTTGTCAAGACAGAGCATATACATGGCTGCCCGCTGACTTCTCAGGCTCATGTTATATCGCTCAACTGTTACCTCCGACATACACTGCTGCACCGGATTATCACAAAACGAGAGTTGTGAGAGGTGTATTTAGTAAAGAGGATACTGCTGGCCAAGAAGCAGGAGACTTTTTCAAAGGTTTCCTCCCGTTCTGGGGGCCTATGGTCAACAGTAGAAACCTGCGTCAACTAACACGAGTAGTTGAATCCACCATTATCGAAACTACAGGTGCCCTTAGTAACCTGACAGCTGAGCTTCAAGCGGATCGCCTCATGACGTTACAGAACCGTATGGTTCTTGACGTGTTACTTGCAGATCGAGGTGGGGTATGCAAAATGATCCAATCAAGTTGCTGCGTTTTTATCCCAGATAATGCGCCAACAGTATACAAGGCCATCTCTAAGTTACACAAAATCTCCGACTCCATTCACGTAGAGGAAGGTGACTGGTCACTAATGGGATGGTTCTGGAATCTGTTATCTGCATGGGGGTGGAAGGTTCTAATGGTCATCGGTGTTACGTTAGTATTTTTATTTTCGTGCTGTCTCATTATTCAGTGTGGCCCTGCCTTATGTAGCGTTTGTGTTTCATCGTGCGTAAGGAGACCACCTGTTTTCGGAGATGCATCACGAGATAAAGTAATGCTACAACAACATATCAGTGACCTAATGAACATAGAAATGGACTCTGACATAGAGTGAGTTATTGCCTATGTAAGGGCAAAAGGACGGTCTGAGGTTCTGTAGCGATCCGAACCCGTGAATTCGGTATCATAGTACTGACACGATTTTGGTATCAATGAACCGCAAATGATCCATTATATACATGACAGTGTTTTCGCTGCGCAACTAGCATGAATTCACTGGAAAATAGGGCATTCTGTCAGTAAAGTCATGGCACCCATTTTAGTTACGGCATCCATTTTGTTTCTTGCCCTCACATAGCCAATGAACGGACGATGACCCCGGCAGGATCACCTTGTTAAGGACACGTAACGTAAGCTCGAGCCCCGAGAAAGGCTGACGCTACATGACTAGGCAGAATCAAGCTGCCTCCCTTGCCTGAGGCCAGTCCTGCTATACTGGTTCTCGTGTCCGTTGTCCTGACTGAAGGCCGAAGACGATTGCCCTGCCCGTTTATGATCCATAAACACCTCTTATCCTACATTTCAATCCTTTGCACCTGGCTCTGCTCCTTTCTTTCTGGGCTTTTACAATGGGGAGGTATCGATTTTTATGATGGGGAGGATCAAGTAGAGAATGAAGAACTGACAAGAGAGCCTGATCGAATACCGAAAACCTACAACTAATCATTGTTTGATATTTATTTATTATCTGTTTGGGATACCGGGTTGGGCATGAGAAATATTCGTGTAATGTTGCCCCAAGACATTTTTCTTGTATTTAAGAAACAACCCACTTAATGCAATTGGAACAGTCTCCTAGATTCTGCCTCTGTGTGGTTCCTATGATTTCTGTATCCCTGCAGTAAATAAACCTTGGTCTTTGAGGCCGCCATCGAGAAGCCCGTGTCTCTGTTTGTTTGTGCACCGGGACAGGGGGAACTCAGGGGTCTTCGGGTGTTGTTTCCCTGACACCTCTGGACTCTTAAAAGTCCAGAACCTCAATAACCTCTTTCAAATTATCAGTGGACCCAAACTCAAGACCACTGGAATTATGCAGCAGGATGGACTAAATTTGCCTCAAAAAAGGCAAAATATGAGGAGTAATGCAGCACATTTTGTGATGGTAGTATTTCATTATTTTGTCAATTTTAGGTCTCGCCTAGGCAGCGCTTGTGCTGTCTTTTTGAGACATGCTGTATTCAGGTATGGGCTTTAAGCTCCACCCATTTACCGCTCATCTTTTCAATTGGCTCCTGTTACTGTCCTTTGTAAATTGTGGTTTTGATTCATTAATAGGCTTAGTAGTCTCTCCTTAGTACCTCCTTTTCTCCTGTTATAATCTTCCATGAGGACTGCCTCTGTTATATGTGTTTTTACTCGGTATGTTTTAATACAGCCTGTGGGCACTATTTTCTTAAATAACTTTCTCCTGCCTACTTTTGCAGGCAGGAAACACTCTCCAGCAACCGCTTTTTTTTAACCAGCCGGCACGCTGTTCTTTATCTTATGTTTTTGGGCTTCAGCTGCAATAAATTGCAGGCAGGACACGCTCTCCAGCAACCGCTTATTTTTTTTACCAGTGTGGCACGCTTCGCTTTATCTTATGTTTTTGGGCGTCAGCTGCAATATTGGAGACTGTGCCTTTCTTGATGTTTAAACTGCACACAACATAATATATTTTTTTGAAGGCAGGGCGGCACGCCACGCTTTTTGTAAAACCAACCAAACATGCAACACTTTATTTATTTCTTTTAGCTATGCATAATTTGTTTTAATTTCAGCAGCGCAACATGCCGCGTTTCAACTTCAACAATAGCAGCCACACCTAGACGGACTTGTGTCCTTAAAAAACACCATATCATGGGATAGCCCACCTTTATATTTATTGAATATGTCCAAACACAACTAAGAACCTTTGACCATTCCAAGATGGTGCCGTTCTTTTAGCAGGGTTGCATAATAACAATGAGCAGTTTCAGTTCTTCTTTTATTGCCTACAGATACCGCATGTTTTCACAGGTTCACTATGTGGGTCTTGGCACGGGCGTATCTGTGCTAGAGGCTCTCCTCCTTCGTGCACGCATCCAGTGTTGCATGACCGTGGCTTCTGCCGCATTGTTATTTTGGTTCTGAGTGAATTTTTGCTTCTGAGTGAAAGGCAATCCCAGAGGCGCAGAAAACTAGACAGCTGCAATGCAGCAGGTGAAACTAGAGGTGCAAGTTGACCAGTGTGTGAGGTATGCTGAAAGCTTTGGGGCTGAGGTAGTAGCCACCAAGCCTTGTATAAAACAATTCTCTGTGTCTCAAAGCCTGCCATTGCTTCAGTCATTTGAAAGCCGACCTGCTCATTAACTGCCCCTGTCACCATCCGCTTCACATTCTTAATTATTACTCCAGTCGAATAGTTGTCACTTCTTCCATGGTCTTGTCCTTTCACCCCCACTCCACCAATCCAGTGCCCCACTGGCCTGGAACCAACCCTTTTCCAACTGTGGCTTTTCAAGAACTAATGCCACAATCATGCTCCGTCTGTTGCCTCGATTCTGTCACATGATGTGGCATCCCAGGCTGTCAGATCCATATTCTTCTTCTACAGTGGGCTATCGCCACTCTCACCTCACATGTAAGTTATCACCCCTTGAAATGATCGGCTGCCTTTCCTGGCTTGCCGCCATAGCCACTGCTCTGTCTTGTTTCGTCTCTGTCCCATAGGGAATGGCTTTTGTTCATCTCCAGCCACACGACCCATCTCCCCCCTTTCCTCGTAGCTTATTGGTCTGCCATTTCCCTGGATCTCTTTGATCTTTGCATATCACCACCGCCACAGGATCTTCCTCCATTTTTTATGGCCTCCCTCTATTGCACATTTTGCCTGTGCCTCAGACCAAGCTATGTCAGGCAGCACTACGTGAGTTATCTTTGGTACCAGGTTACCAACCCACCACTTCCCAACGATCTATACATGTGATGCCACTGTTTTTGAACAGATGTGGGGTAATCAAACTAGTCTATTCTTAAGTCACTGTCTCACCGTCTGTTAATATTAATATGCCAGTTTGGGAGTGAGCATAATTGTGCTCGCCTTTGGCATTACGACCTAGGGCTTGGCACTGCTAGCAGCTCTTGACTTGTCCAGCTGATTTTACCTGTCCCATGGTCTTTTGTACCCCAATACCCCATACGTGGTTTTCAATGCCACTGTTTTCAAGGCAAACATTGGTTACCAAAAATGCCCTAAGTTAGCATATCATCATTCTATAAATTAGTAGCAAAATGTCTGCTTTTAGTTGTGCATTGATTACAAAGAATGTCTGATTGCCACTATTCTTTGGGCAGTGCTACAGCTGTGTCTCTGTTCATATAACTCTGTTCATATGTCCACTCCAAACAAAAACACATAGATAAAAGACATTGTAATTTACAATGCCAATATCTCTAACTCTGACAAATGTGAGACCTATTGCATTGAACATGCTTGTTACACTTGTTACCTATCTCTGGACATAAGTTGCACCTCATTGGTACCAGTTTAATACCTAAATTCACTGTAAAAACCATAGGTTTCGGGGCGTTATAGTTAGCTGGACTTTTCACTCGTACTAAACCATTGAAATTCCCCCGTTATAGTTAGTTCAGCTAACTATAAATCGCGCGCCCGCAATGCACTGCTCATGACGTCACATATTACATCACTCATGACATGGTCAGTGACATCACTGATGACATCACTGATGACATCTCAATTGACATCACTGATGACATCACTGATGACATCATCCAGTGAATGTGTGTTTTTCTGAAAATTACATATGTTTTATATATGTATATCTCAAGGTCGATGGAAGAATAAATGGGTATATAAGTGTCTAAATGGATGATTTGTTTTTGAAAAAATGATTGTATAACTGACTGATTAAGTGTATCTTAGTGAATACATGGCTTAGTGAGTAATGTTTAAATATGTAAATATCTGTATCAGTCTCTCACTTTGTGTATAAGTGGCTGCATGGGTTGGTGAGTAGCCACATGAGTGTCTATATAGGTTATTAGTTGGTTTTTTGAGTATCAGTATGAGTGTCTGAGTGTCTGTATGGTTCGGTGGTGGGTATTACGTAGTGCATAGGTGCATGAATGAGTGACTCACTGTTTGTATGTGTTGAAGACAGCATGTGTGGTGGATGAGTGTGTGTATGGGTGTGTTAGTGAGTGAATGACTGTCTCAATAGTGTCTTTATGAGTAACTACATATGTTTTAAACTAGTATATGTGACTATTGGTGTATATAAGTGAGTATATGTGAGAGTGAGAGATTGAAAGAGTTCCTGTATGAATAAGTATGTGTTTCTATAAGTGATTGTTTAAAAGACTAAGTATGTGTACGTTTCTGTAGAAGTAAGTGTGGTGGTGTGTGTATAACTGTATATGCAAGTAAATGGATGTTTGATTCTTTATTAGCATGAGTGACTATGTGTGTGAGTAACTCTATGGATGAGTGGCGTTGTATAAGGATGTATAGGTGTATGAGTACATATGATGAGTGAGTACATGTATGAGTGACTGTATAGGACTGTTGATGAATGACTGGATGTGCATGTGGATCTTAGATTTACTGAATAGGTTGTTGTAACTGGTATTGGCATGTCCATTGTTTTGAAAATGATAGTTTCCATTTTTGAATGTGTGTATCAAAGGTTATATTAGGGGGAGAGGAGGTCTGCCACTCTATCACAAGGATGATGTCATCAGTGATGTCATTTGAGATGTCATCAGTGATGTCATGAGTGATGTCACTGACCATATCATGAGTGATGTAATATGTGACGTCATCAGCAGTGCATTGCGGGCGCGCGAGTTATAGTTAGCTGAACTAACTATAACGGGGGAATTTCAATGGTTTAGTACGAGTGAAAAGTCCAGCTAACTATAACGCCCCTGAAACCTATGGTTTTTTCAGTGAATTTCTAAGGTTTTTTAAATGCTAATTCCTAAATATAACGTGCCAGAAACCTATGTTTTTTTCAGTGAATTTCAACGTTTTTTTAAATGCTAATTTCTAACTATGCCTACAGAGATAGGACATGTGAAGAAAGAAGAAAAAACGCACAGAAAGAAAAAAAAGATATGCAGAAAGAATCAACAGAAGTTCTCAAAGACAAAGAAAAGTGCAGGAAGAAGGATAACGTGCAGAAAGAACAAACAGAAGAGGAGAAAGAAGCCTTGTTGCAAGATCATCCTGTACCCTCAACTTTTTCAGACGGATACTGGTGGTAACTGAGTCTAACTAACCAGTCCTAGAGCCAGTGCTATGTTAAAAGACACTCAGAATACAGTGAAAACACCTACATACACTAGGGAACACTATGCATTGGGGTCCCCCTGTGATTAGCATGACCTCCTCTGTAAGCCCCTAGTATATAATAGGGCAGGGGATTAAAACTACCTCTTAAAACACGCCACAGGGCGTTTTTGCACACGTCACCTCAGGCCCCGTCCCCACCCTTCCCCACTGTGTAAACACGCCCTGTGGCCGTTTTAAGTTGGGAGATTAAGTCCCCTTGAATCCTGAGGGTCCCTAGGGTCCAACTAGACCACTAGGTACCTCCAGTAAGCGCCACAGAGTTGCGTTGCAGAGAGATGTAAAAAGGGGCGTGGCCTCAGAACACCTGTCTGCAGTGCAGCTCCCTGGCGCATACTGGAGATACTTGTTGGGCTAGTTGGCCCTCAGGGACCATCAGTATTGAAGGGGAATTAATTCCCCAACTTACAACTGGCCAGGGTGCGCATTTGCAGAGCGCTGCAAGGAAGGGGCGTGGCCTCCGGCGCGATGCCGGTCTTTTATTTATTTTAAGAAGGAGGGCTGTGTGGCTCCCATTCTTTTTCTAATTTATTGGCCCTGGGGACCCCATCCCCCAGGGCTTGCACCCTAATTTTTTTTGTTGAAAAAAATTAATTTGGCCATCCCAAGGCCTCAATCGGCCCCGGGGACCCTAACCCCCAGGTCATGGCCTTTTTTTTTATTATTCTTTAGGAGGGGGGCTGCATTGCCCCCCTCCTCAGGCCACTTATGGCCTTTGTTTTTTATTATTTTTAAAAAATATATATTTATAGAAACACCTAGGACATGCTGAACAAAACGTATGTACCTATCACCATGACGATTTGCGTAATATTCATTAAAAGGCGACTATGCATACAATGAATCCATGTGGAATGTATTTACACCGCTAGTGAAGCTCTGACGTGTCTGACACCCTACCGTGCCTAATCCCGGCACCCCTGCCGGTGGGTACTCTCCAAGTAGACACCCTTGTCGTTTATTTATACAAACATGGGTAGCTATTGACGGGCACATTTAATACACACGCACACCAAGCCATTCAAAGGGGATTCGACAAAAATTCGACCAAACTATGCAAGAAAGCCCCCTCACAGCTAATAAAACACACATCCACCACCGGATGTGTAATACTTTTTATTTTAGTCTCTGGAAAGGAGACAAACCTCACTTGAGAGTCACAGCGTGCTCCTGGCTGAGCCCAATGCTGTGTTACACCCACCAGTGCCTGCCGAGTGCCACAAACCTCTGTGTTGCATTCCACCAGCTAGTGTGTATGCTATGACACTCTCTAACCCATGTGCACTGTAACACCAGCCCGTGAATATGTCATGCCACACTTGCGTTCGCACGGGTTATATTGCCCCATCTAACGTGCCTTCCTCGATGCCTATGTTATAACGCACAGCGCTATGCCATACATATTACAATCTGGGATCCATATCTTTGTCACAGTGCATATGCAACGTTACACTCCCCAGCACATATTTTATATTACAACTTTAGAGACTAGTTAGGTTACACAACACTGCCCTGTGCATATTACACTCCAAGGCACATATCGCATAGCACGCGCTAGTGCCTGTGCTATCTCACGCTCTCCAATGAATCTGTCATTGTGCACAATGTATTGCATATTATATTTCATGCCCTGGTTCATCTTATATCACACTTTTTGGTGCATAGTTTATACCATATACTATATCTAGTTTTCATTTTCAATCGTGCTTTCAGGACTATGTTCTATACAACACTGCTTCCAACTACCCTTTTCACGGGCATTACATTTTGCAATTGGGGGTGGAGGGTCAGGGGGTGTTTCTGCCAAGTGAGCCCGGAGTCACAGTCACAAACGTCCTCTTCTTCCTGAATAAAAGTGAGATTATGCTGCATACTTATTCATATTTTAAGTAGATCGCACAGACACACATTTTAAAAACAATAAAGTTCCTAATACCCACCTTCTCTGAACAGTTAGCTTGCTGCCCCATCCACCTCCTCCCTATCCTTTGTTGTCTGAATCCATGGACTAGCCTCCTCCCTCCTGCCATGCATGGTCTGATGTGCTGCCACTGCCCTCCATTTAGCATGATGTACCAGTCCACTCCTCCTGCCCTCCATTGCCCAATTCTATGGCCCATCATTGACCTCCTGCTTAGCCTCTGTGCTTAGCTTGCTGCCCCTATTCTCCTTCCCCCTGCCCTCCGATGTCTTTGTGCATGCCCCTACTCCATCCTTTTTGCCCACCATGTTCCATGGACCTGCCACTCCTATCTACTCTGACTGTTCTGTTGAGCTGCCACTCCCCTCCCACCTGCCTAGCATTGGCAGATGACTGTAACCTGTCCCTGCCACCTCCACCCTGCCTGTCCACATGCAATGCCCCTATCCCCTTCCTCCTGTCCTCAATGGTCCATTTTACTGCCACGCCCTTCTGCCCTTCCTGGTCTGTTGTGCTGCAACTGCTCCTCCTGCCTGCCCTGCGCGGTCTGTTGTGAGGTCCCTTCTCCTGAACTCTCATGTCTGTGCCAATTTCCTGACCCGCCCTTCTATCCTCCATGGTCCTTTGTGCATGCCCCTGTACCCTCCTTCTTGCCCATCATAGCCATTGTGCTGCCACTAACCCTCCTGCTTGCCATGCATGGTCTTCTGTGCTGCCATGGCCCCTCCCACCTTCCCTGTGTGGTCAGCTAGCTGCCCCTGACCCCCTCCCACCTTCCCTCCATGGTCTGTGTGTTTGCCATCATAGTCTCACTGTTGCTCTCCATGGCGTGTCTTGTTTCTAGTGCCCATCCTGCTGACCTCCATGGTCATCTTGCTGCTCCTGCCCTGCCCCCTTGCCCCCAGCCCTCTGTTTCCATGTGCAGACCCCTATTCCCTCCCTCCTGGCTTGTCCGTTCCATTGTAATGCCCCTGATCCGTCTTTCCTGCCCTTTATGGTCTGTTATGCTGCAGCTTTCTCTCCCGTCTGTCCGTTATGGTCAGATAGCTACCATTGCCTCTTTCCCCTCTGTTCTCTGTTGTCCATGTGCATGGTCCTGTCCCCTCCCTATTGCTTTCTATGGATTGTTGTGCTGCACTCCCGTCCCGCATGCCCTGTGTGGTGTATTGTGCTGCTGCAAACCCTGATGCCCGCCCTGTAGGGTCAGTTTGGTGCACCTCTCCATGTCCCTCCTGTCCTCTGTTATCCGAGTCCATGTCCCTACCCCAATTCCTCCTGCCTACCATGATCCGATGTACCATACTTGCGAACATTTTGAACTTGGTAAGAGGGAGATTTTGAAAAAAAAGTGGGGTATTGATTTTCCCCTTTGAGTTACATTGAAAAAGAGGAGATTGTAGACAGGAGACAGATCAAATAAAGCCCATTTGAGCTTAAAAACATTGGACGTTTCCGGCTGAAACGGGTCTGTTGGCATGTATGGTTGTACTACCACTGCCTCTTCCTTCTGCCCACAATGGTCTATAATATTGCCACAGCCTCTCTTGCCAGTCCTGTATTGTTGGTGTGTTGCCCCTGTCCCCCTTTCCACTGCCATCCATAGTCTGTTGTGCTGCCACTGCCCTTCCTGCCTGCCCAGTGTGGTCAAATTGTTGCCTCTGCACTCTCCTACCTGCCTTCAATTTTCAGAGTCCGTGCCCCTGGCCTCTGCCTCTCAACAGTATCCCAATGAACAACTAGATTGCTAGCATTCTATATTTATTACAAAAGTGTGGAACGCCTGACGTCATCTTGATGTAATCAAAACTGTAATACCTAGAGCAATGAGGACGTATTTTCTGAGTTTTCAAATAGCGACAAAGAACTTTTAAATTATTTGTAATCTTTATGTTTTTTAATCCAGTTGACCACTTGATTACATGTTACACCTAGGGGAGAGGATGTGGTGTTACTTCCAGAGCTGCAGACTTTGCAGGTTGGAGTTTCTGTTTCAGCTCAACATTCTGTGATTCCGGTCAAACAACGTAATCTCCCCATGTCTCCAACCAAAATGAATTTGATCTTGTGTGATGTAACCAATGCTCATGTAAAGCACTCCAATACCTGACAAGTCTGCACTATATAAAACTGCAAATACACAAAAAATAAGTGTTTTGCACACTTCTGTCATTGGGCTACATGTGGGCTACATCTGGGTGATATTTGTGCTGCATTTGGGCTCTTTTGTCTCTGGTGGCCATCTTGGGAGATTTATTTGTTTTGAAGTTTCCTAATTTCCTCATTTACTGCAGTCTCCTCAGTAGGAAATGCTTTCAGTTTTTTACTTTGATTCCATCAAGAAGGCATTCAGATGTGTCACACATTTGCCATAAATTCACAATGTTAGCACTCTAGTTGCTTATTAGATCACTACAGTAAAACTACTGCTCACCAGAGAAGTCTGCTGCTGGTATTGAAAGTGCATGTTTCAGTCTGCATGTCACAATTTTTTTATGAAATAGAAGAGGATTTGAGAAGTCACTCAAAATGTGCCCTAATTTTTCTTTCTGCAGCACTAATCATACTTTCTATGGCAAAATGAACCCCCTCATGTTGTTCCTTTTTAAATTAAATGTTTTAAGAGTTACCACTTTATTCCAATCAAGATGGCTTCAGGTGTGCAATACGTTTGTCATAAGTAGGACTGTTAGTGCTCTAGTTGTTCTTTAGAACACTCTGGGAAGCTGCAGTAGAACACAAAGGAATCAACTGACAGTCTCTGCCCTTGTTGGATGTACATGTTTTACTGAGAATGTCAGACTTCATTCTCACATGACTGAGAAAGATAATGTGAATTTACAGAAAATATGCTCTCAGTTTAGCTTATAGATCCCCTTCCAAACCTCTGTGGGAAAATCATGAGAAAATTGTTTTCTCTCAAACATGATTCATGATATCACAGCAGAAGGCTTTTTCACATGGTAAAATCACCTTAGAACACACCACAATTCCTAAAATGCGTATGGTACCATCAACAAATGATTCATAATGTAACTAAAGTCTTAAAACCTTCTATTAACTGCAATGCTTTTTCATGAGGTGCTATCATGTATATTGGTCCCAAGATGGCTGCCAACACTTCTTGGATGAAGTACTGACAGCCAATCAGATCTCACGATGAGATGTGTGGTTAGGCTCCGCCCAGATATATCTATCTTTTTAACTCTAATTTTCTCAGGAACTACTGAACGGATTTACACTAAAAGGCACGAGTCTGAACTGAGGACTACCTCTTTGCCAAATTTGGTGTAATTCTGTTCAGCAGTTCGGGCTGTAGCTGCGTCAACCGGTCCTATGGGAAAATGCATGGGGAAAACGCGTTTTCGGACCCCCTTTTTATCTCGGCCCCCGCTTGACGAATCGCTGTGAAATTTTCAGGATAGGAGCGGACCGGAGCTGGCCAAACGTTTGGAAAATTTCGCGAAGATTCGTCAATCGGCGCCAACGTTATTCCAAATAGAATGTTAGGATTTCCTATGGAAAATAGGTCCTAACTATAACTACCTACTGGCGACTGCCAGTAGGTAATATACAATAAGCAACAGAAAGGTGACCAGTCAACCTTTGCAAAGGGCCTTTCTACAGCGTGGCAGCACGTGTTGCTGCGTTTCTATTAGCTTTTGAACCGTTTGACCTGGAAACACATTTTTATTTGGGGGGGGGGGTGTAAAATCTGCATTTTATGCAGCAGATGATGGATTATGCGGCAAATGCATCCATTGGTAATTATGCTAAAAACGCAGCAACTGCACAGTCATATAATTCCAATGACTCTGCGCATCACTCAGGCCTAAGTAACGCATACAGAGAAATACTCCCAATAATTGCTGCTCATTGGGAAGCTACAAATGCGGTTGGTTTTATTCTTCAATCCTCCCATTGTTTAGTTGAAAAAGCCTTAGAATACCATTGGCACATACGCGTGACTTGAGCAGAAAAGGCGCAAATTGATTATAGGTTTGTGGAGAAAGAGTTCAGAACGTGAATCTCTAAACAGAACATTGCAAATGATGTGTACAATTGGAAGGATGATCATAACTTGCAAAGGAAATGGTGTTATGAATAAATAAAAGGGCATTAATAAAATGAATGGACCGTACTGTCGAGTATGTTTACTTATTTATGTGGTCTGCTTCAGTGTTAATAAACACGTCTAGTTGAAGGAATGTATGGTTAAATTATTCTGTTTTTCTACAGATTAGAAAAGACCACTGGGTGCCACTCTTGGTCTTTTATAAAACATTTTAGATTTGTCAATACTGCAGCTGCAGTAGCAACAATATTTAATAGAGACTCCTCTATTTTCATGTATACAATAAACCAGATAATAAAATTAGATTCTATCATAGTAGTTTTTCGGGATGTTAGGTGCACCGTTTTCTTTTTGGTAATAATTCTTATAAAAAACTGAATTATGGACATTGAATTCCCATGATTGCAGTTGTTCTGAGAGGTTAAGGCATTATTAGGACATGATTTCGAATTTGTGCGGTGAAAATACCATGCACCATCGTGGTTAATTATCTGAGGTCTGACCTAATGCCCTTCATTGGCCCTGATTGTAACTTTGGCCAACAAGATTTTATGCGTTAATTTCGCATTTGCGTTCACATAACGTTTTGGCTGCAGCAGCAGCAGGAGGTTTCAGTCCGCCTCCTCTTTTCATCCAATAGGGGAAAACATACAAGGCTTCGGCCTTTTAGCAAAAAAGCTTCCCCTTCCCGCCACTACTCCAGCGACCCTCGCCTTCATCCCCCATTCACGGGTTCCACGTATATTTACCACCTGTGCAGAGCAACTGGTAAATTTATGCAGCAACCCCCCCGAAATGTCAAATCCTGTGCGGTTTTTCGGATGGAAAAACCGGCCCCACATGGTAATTCCTCATTCATAATTGTACGTACTGGGGTGACTTTACCGCTCAGTAACAGTAAAATTCACATGCAAATTTATTGCGCAGTAGGGGGCATATTAACAAGGGCTTTATCTCTGCTTTTTTGGCTTTAAAAGCCAAAGAAGCGGAGATAAAAATATCGCCCTATCAACAACAGGGTGCTAACATGCAAAATCGCATGTTAGCACCCTTTTTCACTACGCTTCCCTTTGCATCTTTAATGAGATGCAAAGTGGGCATTCTAGAGCAAAATAATACATTTCTCCTATTATCAAGCTTCACGCTAACCCTGTTAGAGACAAAAAAAGCAGCGCTAACCACGGTTAACGCTGCTTTTTTACGTCTGCTAATTTTCTGATTTAGCCATATAATCCAATGGGAGGTGGATTACATGGCTAAATCCACCATGGGCTATCAACAAGGATATCCCTATCCTTGTAGTTTTATCGCTGCAGTACCAGCGATAACCTCCCAAAATGCTGCTATCGCTGGATTCTTTATCGCCTAGGCACGATAACCTGGCGATATTATCCAGCGATAGCGGGCGTTAAAAATGTTAACGCTAAGCGCCCTTAGCGTTAATTTTCCCTGTTCCTTGTTAATATGCCCCTAAGTACCGCCCAACTCCTAATTAGGGCCCTGATGTATTATTCTTAATTCATTTCTTGAGCTCTTGGGGGCATATTAACAAGCCAGGCGATAAAATTATCGCCGCTTTAGCGGCAGAAAACTGCCGCTAAAATGGCAATAATGAGCTTGATAATATGCTCTATGGAATTCCAATTGAAGCCCATGTTAAATGTGAAGGACATCTAACATGGGCTTCAATTGGAATTCCATAGAGCATATTATCAAGCCCATTATCGCCGTTTTAGCGGCAGTTTTCTGCCGCTAAAGCGGCGATAATTTTATCGCCTGGCTTGTTAATATGCCCCTTAGGGGCATGTCAACAACAACCGGCGATAATTATCGCTAAGCGCACTTAGCGCTAGGATAATTATCGCCGGCTAGCGTGAATTTTCATCGCTGAGATAGCGTGCTATTAGCAACGCTCATCTCAATAGCGATAAAAATCCTCACGCTAACAGGCTAACGTGAGATTATCGCTGGAAACCCAGCGATAATCTCACGTTACCTTGTTGATAGGGACAGGCAAATTTAGCCATGATATCCTCCTTCCATAGGATATCATGGCTAAGTCAGAAAAATACCAGACGTAAAAAAGCAGCTGCTTTTTTTGTCTCTAACAGGGTTAGCGACATTCTTGATAATAGGAGAAATGTCGCTTAGCGACATTTCTCCTATTATTTTACTCCGGAACGCCCCCTTTGCATCTCATTAGAGATGCAAGGGGAAGCGTAGTGTAAAAGGGTGCTAACATGCACATTTGCATGTTAGCACCCTGTTGTTGATAGGGCCCTAGTTTTATCTCTCCTTTTTTGGCTTTTAAAGCCAAAAAAGCAGAGATAATGCCCTTGTTGATATGCCCCTTGGTGTCTGCAAAAGCTGTGGACCTAAAATGATGAGTTTGAAGTCTTGAGAAAAGAGGTTCATTGTCTTATATTAACGAGCAGAGCTGGCAAATGTTGAGACACTTACCACAAATGTAAATCATAACATTCAACAGGAAGTCCTGTGCAAATACAACTATACAACACATATTGGCTGTTCCACGAGACATCAGCAAAAACATCCAGAGATGATGTAATACTACGGAAGTCTCGAAGAACAACATCACATATCTGAACTCTGAAAATAAGCATTTTCATTCATCTTTAATGTCCATTCACGCTTTTCAAGTTTTATGGGTTAGGAAAGGGCATGCGGCAATTTGACTGACATTTTCAAAATTAAATTATTATTATTAGCGATTGTCAGTGCTACTGTTTTGAAATGATTTTTATTTTTTTTATAAATGTGTAGTCTCATAACAGAATGTGAACTAAAAAAACAACTGCAACTAAGAACATTGATATTTTTGTTCACTACAAACATAATCTTCGTATTGATGCTTGTGAATTAAAATCGCACCTAAAACAAAATAATAGGCACCGGCTAAGGCAATTAAAACACAATACAAAAAATACGCTAAATATGTATCTTTTATATGTAAAAAAAAAACCAGCTACTTGTTGTAAAAGATTAAAAGCATAAAATAGTACATACTACCATCTAGTGACCTAGATATGAAATGCACTTGGGTACTCTTACAATAGAACTGTATGCGTATTTTGTAAATTGATAGGGTCAGTTTAAAACATTTGATAGCATTTATTTATGCCATACTCAATATAAGTATCTCAACACATTTTTCGATTGCACTTGGCCCTAATGATAAAGTAACATTTTCTCAACTAAATTAATCAGATTTACAATTACTGCATTTCGTGTTTAGATTATGTATAAAAACAATCCTTTGCAACTGAAAAAAAAACATCAGGAAGATTTCTGTACACACTTGGTAGAATTATTGATTTACTAGACCTGCAGACAACATAACAAATAATGCAGTTAGAAGTCCTCCAGAAGTCCTATGTGGGAAAAAGTTGATAAATATCTAACTTCTGCAGTTAAATTATGTATGTCTTCGCCTTATTTTCTTGTGAGGTATTTTATGTTACTCTGTGTAGAAAGCTGACTCTCTACATAGTGCACTGACATGAAGTACATTGTACAGAGAGTCCAGTGAGACCCAGATTGGTATACAGAGGCAAAAGGAGATAATACTAATGTTCTATTTGTGGTGGTGTGGACAGCAGTTATGCTTATCAGAGGGTAGTGTTAAGCATTTGTTGTACTCACAGAGGCACTAAATGACACACACTCATGAATAAATTCAAGACTAATTTATAAAAATAACACTGATTTTTATATAATTTTTTCAGACCAATAACTTTGTTCTACAGAAAATACTTTTCAAGATATGCACTTTTCAACAATTAAGCACCATTGAAGTCAATGGGAGAAAATAGAAAAATGCATATAAAATCATACAGTAGGATTTTGAGGTTCACCTTTGGGATTTAGGTAAGTAGCAAGGCCCGGTCCAATGTTCTACCAGCGGATTCTGGAGAGCATCCCAGATTCGGCCAGGAGCAGGGTGCTAAGGTCATTGGTAGCTGGTGCGCTACGAAGAAGGGGGCCACCTGAAAACACATTGCACAAGAGGACTTAAAGGTAAGTCCGAAGGGTCCCACTCGAAGGAGCAGGTCGCAAGGGACTCAGGACCATGGGAGAACAGCTGGTTCGCTGTTACCTAGGCTGGGCAGGTGGGGTGAAGAGCAGATAGGTCAGCTGGGCTGCGTGCATCAAAATGTCCTCGCGGTCAAGGCAGGCAGGTTGTAGAGGCAATTAGTTGACAGCTGGGTCACTCACGAAATGGGTCTCAGGCGTCTCAATGTTTCGCTGTCTCTCAATGGGTGCGTGCTTCCTGGGCAGTTGTAGTCTGGAATGGACTCTTTATTTTGGTGTAGGTTGTAGGGGGTACGGTACCGTGGATATTGGTGTGGCACAGCTCCGGTAGGTCCTGATGTCTCCAAACTCAGTGGAGAGATAGATCTGACCCTCTGGAGCTTATGTACCTCTTTTGTCTTGGATGCTACATCGGAGTCGCCAGGGAGCAGCAAGCCAGTAAACCAGACTCTGAGGGTTCGGTGCCTGCGGTCTGCAGGGGGGTAGTTCCTCTACCCTAAGGGAGTTCTCTGGAAATTGGCGTAGAGCTGGGGGTGCTCCAGGGTTCTTGGAGTACTCATGAGACAGAACACCATGATTGTCGAGTACTGTAAGCAGCAAGCAGGGTTTTGCACCAAAATTCTGCAGCAGGTATTCTGATCTCGGGTCAGCAGCTCTTCTTTGTCTGTATTTTCTTTGTGTCCATCAAATCTAAAGTTAAGGATCAAGGGATGCCACCTAAATGCTACATTTACAGTCTTTAGAGGGGGTGAGAGCTACTAGCCAACAGGCTACCTACCTTTAGTGTGTCTGCACCCTCTAACTGACCGCATCCTGTAGGAAGGGGCACTACCCTAGCTCTAATTGGCTAAATCCCTTTCAAACCAAGATGGAGGGAAATGAAAAGTGGGCTCCGCATCACCTGCACCACCTCACGGGTGGTGCTGGCTGAATGGGGACCCACCCCCCAATTTAACTATTTTTCCCACCAGTCCTTCTGATAAATGTGGAGCAGGACTGGGGAGTTGGCATACTCCACCATCTGGAGATGCCTGGGTCATATTTCAAAGGCAGCATTGCCTTTGAAGCTTCCTGTCTTGGAAGGCCATCCTGGGGGAGGTGTGAAGCACCTCCACCCGTAGCAGGCTTTGTTCCTGGCCTCTAAGAGCATTGGCTTTCATCCCATGAGGTAAGAAACATGTGGTGGCAGGGTGGCTAAGACTAGTCAGAGACCACACCAGTACTTTGCAGGTCTTCAGGGAACTCTCTAAGGTGACCCTCTAACATATGTTTTAGGAAAATCATTGCAGTTTATATATTCCTTGATTGTAATGATTTATATTAATCAGACAATAAAGATTTCATCCATTCAATTGATATATACTTGTAATTATAGAAGAAATAATATCTTCCACAGTTTCTGACCAGAAATACAATCGGTATTCTTTTGTATTTTCATGTTTTTTTGTACCATTGCACATTTTGGGAAGAGAAAGCTCTCTTACCATGTATGCATTCTGATAGGTGAGTGGTATAAAAAGGTAACAAAAGATCGTGTGATTTTGTTACGAACAAGGCAGATCTCTGTCGAAATGCCTAAACATGGTCATGCTGTATTTAATGGATATAAAGTATTGGTGAGCAAAATGTCTGGTGTGCTTGCCTGTCTTTCCTTAGAGGATTGTGTGTTAAAAAACTTGTAGGGACTTAACAGGCCCCCTAGTTACATGGTATACCCCCAGTTAAGGCACCAAAGTTTTCTGTTTTATACTGCCTTCTATATATATACGTAGGTATGCCATAGGTATAGGTAGTTATAGCTAGGATAATGTTTCCATAGGAAAAGCGTTTTTTTGACTTGCCTATGTCTTTGGTGCGGTTTGACGAATCTTCACGAAAAGTTCCCCAAAAAGTGCCCCGGTGATTGTGCATGGACACTTTTGGGGTGAGTTGTTAAGCAGGGGCCTAGAAAATATGGGGTTAAAAAAATGTGTGTTTCCCATGTTAATTCCCATTGGAAATGTAGATATGACTACAGCCCGAACGACTGAACGGAATTATACCAAATTTGGCAGAAACGTAGCTGTTGGTCCAGAAAGCAACCTTTTTGTGGATTAGTGTAAAGCTGTTCAG
Organism: Triturus cristatus; assembly: GCF_964204655.1. NCBI lineage: Eukaryota > Metazoa > Chordata > Amphibia > Caudata > Salamandridae > Triturus > Triturus cristatus. The sequence continues at coordinate 479,070,456 of NC_140580.1, forward strand.
TAGATGCAGAGTTATAAAAATAAATTCAAATTCGTATATATAGGAACATAGACCCTCCGAGGATCCAACAGTCTCTGTGCTGAAATGTGATTGACTGCCAACACTTCAACCAGGAATTGTTGGCAGCCAGTTTGGGACTTGGCTTCAGCCGAGTCCCATAAAAAATTGTTGCTAAAGAAGAGAAGGGGGCACCCCCTAGGCCTCTTCGGGGTGTCCCGCAGGGACTCTACCTGGGGCAAAAAAGCATTTTATTCCAGCGGAAGTTGTTCTGGATCTGCAGCTCCTGTGAAAAAGTTTTCAAAAAGAAGCACAGGCTCCTATGCTTCTCTACTAACTAGACCCCAGGGCCGGCTCCTGCTATGTCCAGGGGTGCCCATTCCCAGGAAATAGCTATGTGCTGTGGCTTGGCAGGAGCTTTAACTGCTCCCACCAAATCACAGCAAACACTCCGCTTCTAGCAAGCAAGAGCTGGAAGCGGATCTTTCATCTGTTTCCCTGCCCCCTGTCAAGCGAGCAGGGAAATATCCAAAGGACTGCTCTGACAGACAGGGAGCTGCCTTTCAGCAGCTCCCTGTCTGTCGCAGCAATGCAGGCTCCTGCAGGTGGCGGGGAGCCCTGATGCTCCCCCTGTGGTCTCCAACGAAGGTCACTGGGTGCACTGGGTGGGACCAGAGCACCCATAACCAATCACATCTCCACCAAACAAAGAAGCACTTACTTCTGTAAAGTACAAACCATCCAAGTGTGTTTTCTCTGCATTTCCACTAAAGTTATCTGCAATCCTTGATGAAGGTGTTTGCATCCTTGCTTTTTTCGAGCCCAATATCTCATGTAGCGTTTGTGATGAGGGGGTACTTTCTTGTCATCTGCTGCTGGGACCAGAGATCGTGTTCTAAACTTCATCAGCAGTATGCAATGTCTTCCCGCACTTTTCCCAGGATGATTGACAGCTTACTTAAAAGGCCCCCCGAGTGCGTTTCGTAATGATTTTGTTGCCGGGATCTTGATGCCTAGAAATGCTTTTGAAGTACAAATCATCCATGTGGGTTTTCTCTGCAGTTCCACCTTGTAAAGTTATCTGATGAAGACGCTCAAGGAAAAGTCACATTGGCAAATTCACAGCTAAACAAGGTAATTGGAGACATTTTCTCGGTGTCCTTTATGCAGCTGTACTGTAGGAGATGCACTATACATTTACCCAACGAGGTACCACTTACTAATCAGCCTGTAGAAAGTACTCCAGTTGGGTAGTAGTTTTGTACAAATCGGTGACCTTTTCATGGTTAAATACGCAGGGGAGTATTCTTTCTGGCATGATGCTCATTTCACAGAAATGTAACCTCAATAGGAAGCACTTACAGATATAAAAAAAGCAGGAGTCCGAGTTGAAGCTCTACTTCTGTAAAGTACTAATTATCCTAACTTCATGGGCATGGCTAAAGCAAAGCAAATGTGTTTTTTTTACATTTCCACTGAAAAGAGTGATGTTATCAGTGATGTCAATTGAGGGATCATCAGTCATGTCTTCAGTGATGTCACTGACCTTGTCATGAATGATGTAATATGTAAGGTCATAAACAGTGTATTGCGGAGGCGCGAGTTATAGTTAGCTCAGCTAACTATAACTGCTGAATTCCTCTGGTTTTGTATGAGTAAAATGTCAATCTAACTATAAAATCCCTGTAACCTTTGGTTTTTTTCAATGAATTTCTATGGTTTTTCAGAATCTATTTCCTAACTGTAACATCCCTGTAATTCTATTTCATAACTCTAGCGTCCTTGTATTTTTTTTCTATAATTATATATTAAACATTACATATGCATGGTGCACCACTTATTGTTCTATTTGTCATCTATGTTTTGAAAAGTACATTAATTGTCTTATTTCAAGATATTTTTGGTTTTTGTGACAACGTCACAATGGCCGAGGACACACAGTGAATACCGTGAGTGGGTGTGTGAGTCTCTGAGTGTATCAGTGACTGGGTGAATAAGTCTCTGAGTGGGTCTGTGAGTGGGTGACTGTATGGGTGTGTGAGTATCTGAGTGGGTCTATGAGTGGGTGAATGAGTTTCTAAGTGGCTCTGTGCGTAGGTGTATGAGTGTCTCAATGGGTCTGTGAGTGAGAACTTAAGTCTCTGAGTGGGTGAGGGAATGGGTGCATGCATGAAGACCTGAGTGAATCTGTGACTGGGAGGGTGAGTGTCTGGGTGGGTCTCTGAGTCTCTGTGTGGATCAGTGAATGGGTGCGTATATATCTGAGTGAGCCTGTGACTGGGTTTGTGTCTCCGAGTGTATGAGTGAGTGACTGAGTGCATCTGTACAAGGATTGGGTCTGTACAAGGATTCATGACTCTCCGAGTGAGTCTGTAAGTGGGTGCATGAGTATCTAAGTGGGTATAAAACTATCAGCATAAGTTTTCTTTAGCGCCGGGACACTCCGGGGAGTAGCCGCACGCTTTATAAATACCCAGTAACATTAACATTAACATTGACATTAACATTTGTGAGTGGGTCTCTAAGTAGGTGTGTGAGTCTCTGAGTGGGTCTGTACATGTATGCATCACTCTCAAAGCGAGTCTGTAAGTGGGTGCATGAGTACCTGAATGGGTATGTGAGTGGGTGCATGAGTATCTGAGTGGGTATGTAACTGGATGTATAAGTTTGTGATTGGGTATGTGAATGGGTGTATAAGTGTATGAGTGAGTTTTTGAGTGTGTACATGAGTATTTGACAGTAACAGTGAGTGTGTATAAATATATATTTTTTCTATATTTTCACCAATGTTCGCCAAGACGTCATGATAGTTGCGATGTCCCCACAATCGTACACAGGGGGCCGTGCTGGCAGTGACTTCGCAAATATCATTCACAGTCCCAAAAATATATTTTAGGTTCATAACTTGTGTCACTAACAGAGTATCTCCCCCCTGACCACTTATCTTAGCTTTCACAAAACTTTTCAGCCCTGGGAACCATTTCTGATAGATAAAATGGCAGCCGCAACTTTCTTTTCAAGTTGCATCCAGCCAATCACAGCATTCCCGCTGGTGCGCTTTCACGGTTTACCTCAAACACATTGATATTTTACCACGATCATGCGAACCCACCGCAACTTCCTGTTTAGGTTGCGTCCAGCCAATCAGAACCTTCCCCTGTGCGCACTTTCGCAATTTACCTCAAACACGTTGCGATTTAATCGTGATCACCGCAAAACCACTGCGAGATAGCCACGACCAGAGATATCACTATATTGTTCGGATGTCATTTCACAAAAACTGCTGAACTGATTTGCACCAAGTAAGAAAAAGCACAATCTGCATAACAACATCTACCTTTCTGACAAATTTGGTGTCATTCCGCTCAGCAGTTCAGGCTGTAGGTTCAACAACGTGTTCCTATGGGAATTAACATTACAAACATACTCTTAGTTTGCACCCAAATTCTCGGTGCCCACTGCACGGATTGCCCCCAAACTTTCCTTGACACACAGAACCTACTTTAACACTTTTGTGGGAAATTTTCACGAAGATTGGTCAAATGACCCCAAAGTTAAAGGCAAGGCAAAATATGCTTTTCCTATGGAAACTAGGTCCTAATTATGACTACCTACTGATGAGCGTCAGAAGGTAATATATATATATATATATATATATTTCCATTGGAAAAGTGTTTTTTGAGTTGCCTAGATCCTTGCTACCGTTAGACCAATCTTCACAAAATTTTCCCCCAAAAGTGCGCCAGTGATTTTTGTCGTGCATGGAAAAATTTGGTGTGATCCGCCAAGTGGGAACCGGGAAAAAAGGAGGGGGTAAAAAAAAAGTGTTTTTCCAATGCTCAATTTCATTGGGAATTTTGAGCACAACTACAGCCTGAACTGCTGGACGGAATTACACAAAACTTGGTAGAAAGCTGGCCCTTGGTCCAGAACGAGTGCTTTTTAGGTTATGCCTAGACAGCGCTTGCTCTGTCGCTTAGCGACCTGCTGTATATGCTTTGTGGAGTTCCAACTTCGCCCATTGCTTGCCTTTGCCTTTCATTTGTCTATGTCAGTGTCCTTTAGAAATCCTTGCTTGCTAGTGGTCAATCCTGCCCTTTTGTCCCTCCCTTTTCTATTCAGTTCCTTCTATAGAGCAGGGGCTAAGTAATGTCTCATTACGCTCTGGTTCTTTATCTGTTCTTTGGGGGACTATTTTGTTAATGGTTTCCCTGCTCTGCTCCTGTTCGCCTGTGTTCAGCTTCAGCACCATAGCTGCTTACATTTAAATATAGCATTCCTCCCTCTCAACTCCTCTTAATGCCGCAGTTGTGTTAGTGCTGCCTCCTGCGCCGTGCCTGTTGGTTGTATTTTTTTAGCCTTTTTGCAATTTTGATGTCAACCGTCAGCTGGACATTTTTTGGTAGGATATTTGCTTGCTGTTGGGCTTCCTTTTAATGGAGGTTGTGCTTGATTTTTTTGTTTTTCCTTTTCTTGCGCTGTTCTCTTTCTATTTACAGCTCCCGGTGGTGCGAAGCAGCTGAATCGTGACTGGTTTCAGGTAAGTGAGTTCTTATTATTGGAGCCCACGCAGCTTTCGTTATAGCACAACAGCAACTGCTTGATGGATGCCACGCTTCTGGTTTCAGTTTTTAGGTCTTGCCTGCTGGCTCCATCCCATCACCTACTTGTTGAAAAACAAAGATCATTTTAATGGGTACCCAACTCTTCATAATAGATCTGTTTCACTTCTAGCGTGAGAGTAATTAAGTGAGTTATGACAATATGTTGTCAATTAAGTTTCAAAGCACAAACATCCAACCAGGGAAGTCAAAAGTGCAATCCTATGGTGTCCGGGAATGGCCAGAGAGCCCGCCAGGTTAAATCAATAACTCCTCAGGTCAGGTTTGTGTAAATCTGGTAGCGTGCTCCCATGTTCCGAGTTTGCTTTTTGCAGTCACAAGATTATACTGTTGGATGGAGAGAAGCACATTGCTTTTCATGTGGGGCAGCCGGTAGCTCAGGGCCCATGTGTTTGTCACCACCGCAGGATGCGGTATGCCTGGCGCAACCCTTGGACCCTCCATCTCTCCTGGTTACTCATTAATGGGGTTTTGATGCAACTTCAGCGCCGCTGATTCCGGCCAGTCAGCATTCCACATCCCTCTTGGGGCTTCAGCTGCAAGCTGATCCTGACGCAGCCAGTACACGGCTCCCACTGTAGGGAGAATGTGCATTTACATTAAGCGCGGCACACACTGCCAGCAGTCTGCAATTGCATAATCCGTTTCTGTGCACACGTTAACTTAAGAATTATCACAGCATAGGAAAGATGACAGGGGCCCTAGTTCCATTAAAGGAACTGGGATCTCATGCCCTGGCTTGATAGTATAAAACAGTCATTGATTAGGATGCAGTGCACCCTGGTCCCACTGCACCTGCTGCACTATCGATATCCACGCCCACAGAGACTTCCTTATGCTTCAACATATGTGATTACGGTGTTGTTCTTCAGGAAAAGTGACTTTTACCACGCTTACTTTTTTTAAGATAAGTGCTGGACTTAAAATCATGCCATATAATTTGTGGTTGGTGCAATGCGTTTTACTCACCCCTCTATCGTGCTTAACTTTCTCTTCATCCCATCTTGCTGTAAGCTCCTTTTTTCTCTTTTCTACTAAACCGCAATCTACTGCCTCCCTTCATCCCCACCCCAAGTCTTCCTTTGATGTGAGCTACGTTGCGATTGTGCTTACTCTCGTACTTGCAGTCACCATCTGCACCCGTCTCCGACCATGCATCCTATTATCACACTTGACCTCCATACACTCATTTTGTGTGTTTTTTTAAACCCCGCCTGGCATTTTATATCCATTTGCTGTTAGCATTGCGTTTTTTGTATCGACCTACATCCTGTTCCGTTGTTTACAACACCCTTTCCTTTTTTCTCCCCACCGAACTCCAAGTCTTCACCCAAACTATAATTGCTACAATAAACGTTAAAACAACCTCAAATGATTCTAACTATCGAGCATTAATGGTTTCTTTTTGATAAGATCAACTGTTTCTTTCTGATCTTTCTTTTAAACATAAATAAAAGAGGCAAGTTTAGTAGGAACATTCTCCCTCTCCTCAGCAATCCCACTGACCTGCTTGGTTTATGTTAGGCTGTTTAGATATTGGATACTTCATGCAGGGGTGAAGCAGCTTTCATTACCTTCGTTTCTTTTATTTCAACTCTTGTGGCTTTCACCTCGGCACAGTCGGATTTGTCATTACACCACTTGAGTGTGCTTTTTTATGGGTCACCATTTTAAATTCAAGTCCTGTGTTTTAATTGAAGTCTGTTTACTGTGTCAAGCCTTGTGTGGTGCCTTAAAGGTATGTTCAAGAACTGCGGAGGGAGTATAAATTCAGATTTACTGAGGCTACATATGCATTAATTGTAACACCTGCTAACTACAGCAATTAGGAGTTCTCCACTAAACTTTAAAGATTGGCGAACCATCTAGTCTTTCTTGCAGTGCCTGCAGTGACAGACAACACTACAGTGAGCAACTGTGTGTGCACAAAGAACTTACACCCATTAAAGGCGCACATGCATGTGCTGCCTGTGTGGTGCACGGATGCATATGGCCTGTATACACATGGACCATTTGAGTGTGTGTGCATGTGCTATGACATGTTGAATGAGTGGTTTTTGTATATGCACACATTCTCGCATATAGTGTTGCCGTTCTTTACATGCACAACAGTAAAGCCATACCTGTTGACTTTGCCAATGCTTGCTATTTTATTGTGAGTGCGATTGTGAATGTTTGTTGCCCAGGCCATGTTTTGGCTAATACTTGCTCTTGTCATGTAGGCTGTAGAACATACAATTCTGATGGCCTTTTCCTGTCAGTGGCTTCATGTGTTTTGCTCCTGCTCTTTGGAATGGGTGTGCATAACTTTGCAGGTTGATAAGGCCACATGGGTGTAATAATTAGCAGGTTGTTTTGTTCCATTGTTGCCATGGTAGCCATAAAAAGCATGCTGGTGGTTATTTTATTTTTACCCATGACATTCAAAAATACTTAGTAATCTTTCCCAAGTCAGATTTACATTCCCTAAATCATAGTCCTCAAACATCTAAAGAACTTTAGTTGACAGTTCTGAGAGTTCTGTTGGCTGGGAAAGGCATGTCACTCAAAAGAGACCTTTAAACATTTTGCAGTAGTTGAATTTAGAAAAAAATAACAGGCACCGTAGGCCTCAGTAAATTGAATACTTTCTTTCTCACAGTACCATTTCGTGGCACCAGAAATGTACTTTTTAGATTTGTTATTAGCCTCAAATGACACAAACATGTGCCCGAATCGTATTTGGGTGTGGCGTGATATGGCTTCTGTTTCTTCCAAAATATTCCTGTATGCCTTAGAAAAAAAAGCCACGCACTCAACTCATACTTTAAAAAAAAACAGCTATTATTTTTTTTTAAATAAAAAGATAATTGTGTGTAGAACAGGATGGTGTCAAATATAATTGCTTCACTGTGCTTTGGTGCACAGCCTTGCTATATGCTAGTGCAGTGAACATACATGTTAGGGCAGCTGAGCGACGAGGCAAATAACAATGCAGCACTTAACAAATAATCGGTCTCTGATTCTTTTGTAAAATCCTTCATCTGGTCTAGGTTTCTGACTGCTTCTTCAATATTGGTGCAGAACACATTGATGCTTTGCAGAGGTGATTTGTATTGCCTTTATCCAACAAAGGCCCGGATGAAGCAAACAACCTTTTACAATTATTGCAGAAACAACTGGAAGCAAGCTGCACCTGACTGAAGATGCTAAAATAGACCAAAACCGGCCTTAGGTTTCTCCAAGAGTTGGAATTATCAAATATGTAACAAGGAGGGTCGTATACCATAAGGAGTTTGTGGTAAGAGGTGCCTTGGCTAATTGAAAGACAAATGCTCACACAAACAGAATCAAATTAAGAGCCCCATGCTTATATAATAGGCACTCTCGTCGTGGCACAGGGTCTAGCCCTTTAGACAGCCCTCAAAACGTACGTGAAAATGCATTCAAGAAGTGAGCAAAGCTTTACCCTATAAAGTCCAACACTGATCAATGAGGGAAGTGAAAGTACAATAATAAGTAGCAATAGCAGACACATGGCCACCATTTTAAGCATGGATGAATAGTCATTCTCGGACGCAGCATTTAAAGGTATGTCACTGATATACCACATATTTCCACTACACAACCTCACACCACTCCACACCATTCCACACAATTCCACAACAATCTGTTTGGGAGGGTAAACGGCGTTTACTTAGCATGCGTTACTTCGCATGCCATTACTACGCGGACGTTAGTACGCACGCGTTTTTAGTTCGCATACCTTTCCTACGAAAGTCGGAACAGCGACTTGCGTTATGGGGGGGAAGGTGTTGGATTTAAAATCCAACACCTTCCCTAGTGTCCGCATAGACTGGAGTTAGAATAGTAAATTATGCTATTCCAACATCCAGCACCCCCTACTGCAATTCGTTGTTCCGAATTGCGTAGGAAAGGTATGCGAACTAAAAACGCGGTCGTACTAACGACCGCGTAGTAACGGCATGTGTACTAAACGCATGCGAAGTAACGTCATATATTCGTTTGGGAGGCGTATGCTCATAGATTCCATAAATCCGACTCTGTTTATAAAGAAAATATGAAGGAACTTAGAAAAGTTTATAAACAAAAAGTCTGGAAGGCTAAATTTAATTATCAAACAATTATCAAACAGAGTTATGGAATAGCTTACTATATGCCTTCCAAACAAAACAATGCAAAAAGATTTTGGGCAGTAATTAACAAGCTTGAAAGGGGAGGTGTTAGAATTGGAAATCTCTGGTTGGCAAAGGTATGCACCGGTGACAAGCAGGGACTCTTACTTCGAAGTCAGGATAAGGGGATCACCCTTTCAAATAACCCCTGCTCACCCTTTAGGTAGTGTGGCGCAAGCAGTCAAGACTATTCTCAGGGCGTCATAGGTTAAGCATTTGTGAACACATACAGTAATACAATGACACACCACAAATGGACACCAGTCAAGGTTATATCAAAAATAGGATTCTTTATATAAGGCTTAGCACAAGACCAGAATAACGAATAAAATGACCACAGTATTATTTTAAAGTTCAATGCTCTTGTAAAAAGGCTTAAAATACAAAAATAGGCTTCTTTTAGTCAATTCTGCTTCTTTTCAGACTTTGTACGGTTCGTACCTGGGTGTGCGACTCGTCCGCATTAAAAACAAGGAAAGTACGAGTCAAACAATCGTGGCGGACTCCGGGGTCCGTGACGTGCACGCTGCGGTGCGAACAGAACAAAGTACCTTAAGTTCGTGGGGTCCGCGACGGACAGTGCGGGACAAGTTGATGGGTCCGGGTCGTAGTTCGGCAGCGTATTCAGATGCTGGTCGGGTCGCGGCGTCGGGACGCGGCGTTGGTACAGGACCTTCAGGGATACGTGCGGATGGCCCGGATCAGCTTGCAGAGTCCGTGGCGTTCGGTGTTCGAGCCGTACCTTCGGTGCGGATAGGCGGCGACACTTCTCGGTGCCGTACAGCGTACGGGGAGGATCGGTGTGATGCAGCATCTCGGCTCTGAGTACGGCACGGGCAGTACGTTAGCAGCGTACGGACCGTACCTGCGGGACAGCAAAGCTTGTTTTCAGCGTACAGGGTTCGGCAGCCAGGGCTGTACGACTCGAATCGGCGGGGAAGGTTAGGTGCGATGCGGCTGGGAGGGATACGGCGCGTACTAACGCTTTTGGATCAGCGTAGGCGCACGGTGCCAGGCGGCAAAGACACGGCTTCGCGGCGGATGGAGTACGAGTCATACTGGGGCCAAATTCAGCAGGAAACTAGCAAGAATTGTCCAGGCAACTCAATTTTGGAAGGCAGATGAGTCCAATGGTCCTGGGACTCAGTTCAGGGGGCAAGCTCTTCTTCCAAGCCCTTGGAGATAGTTGAAACAAAGTGCAAAGTCTCTTTCAGTCTTTTCCTCTCCTTTCTCAGCAAGGCACCAACTGCAGGCCAATCCCCCAGGTCAGGGAAAGTTACTCCTCCTTCAGCTTCTTCCAGGTCCTTCTGGTCAGGCAGAGTTTTGTTGTAATCTAGGAAGTTTATAATGCATCTACTCTCTGTTGCTGTCCTTGCCTTGCTGCTCAGTCTGTGTGATGTCATCGGAATGTTGAGTGGGTTTGAGTGGAAGCAAAGATCAGTTGGTGAGATGGGCTGAGCAGCAGGGAGGCTGCTCCTGGTGGGGTATTGCTGGACACTGATTAAGGCCTAGCATGAACTTGTTGTGGATCCTGCTTGAAGAATAAAGCTAAGATCTTGGACCACATCTATGGACTACCTAGCTTTCTTTAATTGTAACACTGGCGACGAGTTAGGAGAACCTGCGTGCTGATTGGACTTTTAAAAGTGAAGAAATCACTGTTAGTGAATCATCTGTGGAGAAACTGAAGGAACTACGATTTGTGGACAAACCTGGCACCCAAATGCCCCACCAGTGACCATTCCATCGGTCGCCCCAACCAGTAAGTGCCAGTTTGTTTAAGACTGTCTTCCTGTAATGTGTATTGGAAAAGATGACACCCTAAGCAGTTAGCTGATTTGGATCTGGAACCACCACGGTCTTGGTGTGGTGTTTGAGAGTATTTTTTTTTTTCGGGCCCCAGTGGTGACATTTGTGCTTGGCCCCAACGCGACGAGATCATCGGATGACATGTAGCACGAATTTTGCATGGTGCTTGTGCTGTTAACCGGCAAAGTGTAATTCTCAAGTCTGCCGTGTAGCTTTGTTTTGGATGGTATGATCGGACCGTCACTTGTGATCATCGGGGGCAGAGATCGAGCCCCGGAGTATATGTGAGGCGATCGCATTACAGGGTGGAATAAGGTGTTGGCTGCTCTGCCTGCCGTTGCTGTGCGCTTCATTTTTAAACCGTAGCATACGGAGCCCAGAGCATTTGGGTGAGACTGCAAAACAGTATGGGTCGCTCTACTGCGTGGCTTGGGTTGCCTGCGACCGTTGCTATGCGCTTCATTTTGAAACCGTAACATTCTTCCCCTGAACGATCCTCCTGTTTTCGTGTGCGAAGTTGATCGCTCTGTTTGCTGGTGAACTGCTGAAGTGGAAGTATTTTGGGACAGAGAATTCGGGTGAGTGATCGCTCACCGGCGCAAGAGACTTCCTTTTTATTACTAGTTTACTGTTGGTGGGGTGGTCGCTGTTTATGGGGTTGGCTCAGTGGTGGATTTACAGGGTGACTGTTGTGTGGGGTTTGGAAACTTAGTATGTTTTTGTTTATTTTTCTTTTTAATGTGTTTGAACCCGGTTTACAAAATTCCATTTCTGTATCTTGTTGTGCAAGCTTATACAGAAGAGGGAGAGTGCTGTTGTGTCTCAAGAGTATGCAGTAGGGGGAGTATATTTTATCCCTAGTCCTGTCGCTGTTCTTTGTTGTGGGTTTAATTAGGTTTGACACCCTGTAGGGTGGTTGTCATGAATGTTTAGTTTCTCTCATGAGTGTTGTGTAGTGTCTTTGTTTTGTCTTTGCGTGAATAAGAGGGAAAGAGTGAGTATAGTGTCTTTGGTTGTGTTAGTGTATGTTTTGTTAACTTTGCCATGTGCGAGGTGTTGGTCTGTGTGTATGAGTACGCACGTTAGAAGATTCTTAATGTGAGTCTTCTCAGACTTACCTGTCTGGTTTTACCATTTGTTAGTGGTTACCTCGAGTGAGGTCTCGGTCTGTGTGTTATGGGTGCGCACGTAAGAAGACCTTTGTTTTAAGTCTTCTCAGACTTACCTGTCTGGTTTTACCCATGAGTTGGTGGTTGCCTCGTGTGAGGTGTCGGTCTGTGTGTTATGGGTGCGCAAGTAAGAAGATCCTTACTAAGGCTTCTCAGACTTACCTGTCTGGTTTTACCCATGAGTGTTGGTTATTTGTGTGAAGTGTTTGCCTGTGCGTGTTGGGTGCGCACATTAGAAGACCTTTGTCAAGGCTTCTCAGACTTTACTGTCTGGTTTTACCTTTGGGTTAGTGGTACCTCGTGTGAGGTGTTGGTCTGCGTGTTATCAATATGCACGTTAGAAGACTCCTAATGTGAGCCTTCTCAGACGTATGTCTGGTTGTACCCTTTAATAGGTTACTTGGTGAGAATGGTTGGTCTGTGCGTCATGGGAGCGCACGCGTAGAAATTGTTTATCTTTTTATCATCTTGATTTGTTTGTCAGGGGATCCAATGTTACCCTTTTCAAGTTTTTACTTGAAGCTCATTGGTTTTTGGGATGTGTGTTTTTCTATCTTCGCACAGTTTATTTATTTGGCCTTGTTGCATAATGTACTTTGTTTTTGCATTTTACTATCTTCACAATTTTGCTCAAAAGTACATTGTTTTTGCATGTTCATATTTTCACTAATTTGATGAGGGGGGGATGTGTTGTAATCTAGGAAGTTTATAATGCATCTACTCTCTGTTGCTGTCCTTGCCTTGCTGCTCAGTCTGTGTGATGTCATCGGAATGTTGAGTGGGTTTGAGTGGAAGCAAAGATCAGTTGGTGAGATGGGCTGAGCAGCAGGGAGGCTGCTCCTGGTGGGGTATTGCTGGACACTGATTAAGGCCTAGCATGAACTTGTTGTGGATCCTGCTTGAAGAATAAAGCTAAGATCTTGGACCACATCTATGGACTACCTAGCTTTCTTTAATTGTAACAAGTTTCTTCGTGGTTCAATCAGGATCTGATTTCTTAGGAGCAGGGCTCCTACATTTAAACCACGTTTCTTTTGTCTTTACAGGCCAGGGGGGCCTTTGCATAATCCCAGTCCAGTTCTTTTCAGTGAGGAGCACTTTGTTGTTGGGACTCTGGCTTCTTCTTTCAGCAGGCAGGGCAGAGACATCAGACGCTCCCCAGGGGGTGGAGCCAGCATTGTGGTGGCATAGCACTGCCCTTTTCAGAGTCAAGGTGCACTCCTCCCACCCATCCTGGTGTAATCTTTCTATTCACCACCTGGCAGCCCCAGCCTGTCTCCTGGAACTTCCCAGCCCTGTCACTCAAGCTACACACAAAGAAGATAGCCCTCCCCTCCAGAGGTGGACTGAAATGGTTAGGCACGCAAAGGCTAACTTTCTAAAAGTAGCATTTGCAAACCCAGGATATTAAAATAACCTTTGCTAAAAGATGTATTTTATTATTCCGAGTTCAGGCATACTAAACATGAATGTCTAGCATGCTTCCTGAGCCTGCTAGGATTATAGAGTGTTATAATCTAGCAGCCCATTCTGGCCTATGGAGAGCAGGTAGCCTTACAATAGTGAAACACGAAAATGGCTGTAATTCACTATTAGGACATGCCACACACTTCAGGGCATGTCCTACCTTATCCTTACAATGCACCCTGCCCTTGGGCCTACCATAGGGGTGACTAACATGAAGGTAAGGGAAGGTTTAGCGACTGTCAAGTGGGGACACTTGCCCAGTCAGCATGACAGTACCAGACTGTATGCCGGTTCTGCAATGGCAGACCTTAGACACATTTTACCCGGCTGCTTCTGGGGGTGGCACAACCAGTGCTGCAAGCCCACTAGCAGCATTTGGATATACAAGCCCTTGGCACCCCTGGTGCACTCTACTAGGGACTGATAGTAAACCAAATAAGCCAAACATGGAAGTCAATTCACATAATACATTTTCCCCTAGGGAGCACTTGCACTGTGGCACTGGATGGCAGTGACACAGTGCCCTGAGCAGCTAACACCAGCACAAAAATACATTGAGGCACAGACAAAAATGGAAGGGTGACCCACGCCAATGGTGCCAGGTCTAACACGTGTCCCCTCCAGCTGAAATGTGGGGAGAACTACCCTACCCCAGGGAGTTCTCATCACTAAGGCGGAAAAATCTGGAAAGACCATCAGCGTTGGCGTGGTATGTACCGGGGCGATGTTCCACCGTGAAATCCATCCCCTGTAGGGAAATGGACCACCTCAACAACTTAGGATTCTCACCCCTCATCTGCATCAACCATCTGAGGGGCCTGTGGTCTGTTTGAACCCGGAAGTGAGACCCAAGCAAGTAGGGTCTTAGCTTCTTCAATGCGCAGACCACAGCAAATGCTTCTCGCTCAATCGCACTCCACTTTTGTTCCCGGGGAAGTAACCTCCTACTAATGAAGGCTACGGGTTGGTCAAAGCCCTCCTCAGTGATTTGTGAGAGAACAGCCCCTACACCATGCTCTGATGCATCTGTCTGCACAAGGAATTCTTTGGAGAAGTCAGGAGCCAGGAGCACGGGCGCCGTGCACATGGCAGTTTTCAGGGTGTCAAAGGCCTTCTGACAGGTGTCAGTCCATATCACTTTTCTGGGCTGCTTCTTCGAAGTCAGCTCTGTCAAGGGGGCAACGATGCTGCCATATCCCTTGACAAACCTCCTGTAGTACCCTGTGAGTCCTAAAAAGGCCCTCACCTCCGTCTGGGTCTTTGGGGGCTCCCAAGCCAGGATGGTTGCGATCTTGGGTTGTAGGGGTGCCACCTGGCCGCTCCCTACTTGGTGTCCCAAGTACACCACGGATCCCTGCCCGATCTGACACTTGCTTGCCTTGATCCTGAGGCCTGCCTTGCGCAGTGCCATCGACACTTCCCAGAGATGTCACAGGTGTTCTTTCCATGTGCCACTGAACACCGCGATGTCATCCAGGTATGCGGCGCTGAACTCGGTCAGCCCAGCCAACACCTGGTTGACCAACCTCTGGAAGGTGGCAGGAGCATTCTTCATCCCAAATGGCATAACCCGGAACTGGAAATGTCCATCTGGTGTGGAGAATGCGGACCTCTCTTTGGCCCTATCAGTCAAGGCGATCTGCCAGTACCCAGACGTTAAATCAAACGTGCTGAGGTACCGTGCAGCCCCTAACCAATCGATGAGCTCATCAGCTCTGGGGATGGGGTGCGCGTCAGTCTTCGTGACCGAATTGAGTCCTCTGTAGTCCACACAGAACTGGAGTTCGGGTGTGGCACCCGGCGAGGCAGCCTTTGGGACCAAGACCACTGGGCTGGCCCAAGGACTGCTGGAGGACTCAATCACCCCTAGAGCAAGCATCTTTGAGACCTCCTCTTTGATGCAGGCTCTGACCCTGTCAGTTACCCTGTAAGCCTTGTGCTTCACAGGTAAGCTGTCTCCTGTAACCACATTATGGACGCACCAATCTGTGATACCAGGAACCAGGGAGAACAGGTCAGGAAACTGCCCCAGCAGCTGGCGGCAGTCATCCTGTTGCTCAGGGGTCAGGGTGGGTGAGAGGTTAACTCCATCCACTGACCTGTCTCGCTCTGTGGCTACCAGGAGGTCAGGAAGAGGCTCAGACTCCTCCTCCGTCCCATCATCCGTGGCCAAGAGCATGCCCATTTCGGACCTCTCCAAGTGGGGCTTCAGTCGATTGACATGAAGGACCCTCAAGGGGTTCCTCGGAGACTGCAAGTCCACCAAGTAGGTGACAGAACTCTTGCGCTCCACAATCTCAAAGGGTCCTGTCCACTTGTCCTGGAGTGCACAAGGCTCCACAGGGGCCAGGACCCACACCTTTTGACCAGGTTGAAGCTCAACCAGAGTGGCATTCTGGTCGTACCACCGCTTCATTTCCTCCTGGCTGGCTTCCAGGTTTGCCTCAGCAAGTTGCCTGAAACGCCTAGTCTGGTTCCGGAAAGCCAGCATGTAACTGTATACATTCTGGGGAGATTGCTCCCAGCCTTCGTTGACCAGACTAAGAGGTCCTCGTACTGGGTGGCCATACAAAAGCTCAAAGGGACTGAACCCCAGAGACTTTTGTGGCACCTCACGGTACGCAAAGAGAAGGCATGGTAAGAGGACGTCCCACTTACACCTTATGGGTTCCTCAAGACCCATAATCATGCCTTTTAGGGTTCGGTTGAAGCGCTTAACCAACCCGTTTCCTTGGGGATGGTAAGGGGTGGTGAACTTGTACGTCACACAACACTCTTGCCAAAGGGATTTCATATATTTCGATATGAAATTGGTCCCCCTGTCAGACACCACCTCTAGAGGGAATCCTACTCATGAGAAAATTCCCATCAGTGCCCTTCACACCACGGGGGCCGTCACTGTCCTCAGAGGGATGGCTTCAGGGTACCGGGTGGCATGGTCCACCAAGACCAGGATAAACCTGTTTCCCATGGCTGTCTTGGGGTCCAGTGGCCCCACAATGTCAATCCCCACTCGCTGGAATGGGGTACTGACCACAGGGAAAGGTTGGAGTGGAGCCCTCAGCTTCCTTCCACTCTTACCACTTGCCTGGCAAGTCTGGCATGTCCTGCAGTGAGTGTCAGAACTCCTGCGCATTTGAGGCCAATAAAAGTGGGTGACAAGCCTTTCGAAGGTCTTGTCCTGCCCCAAATGCCCTGCTAACGGAACGTCGTGAGCCAGCCCCAGTAGGAAGGCTCTGAACTTCTAGGGTACCACCTGCGCACGGGCTGACCCAGGTTCAGCAACCTTAGGCTCTGGGTACAGGAGGTCGTTCTCCCAGTAGATTAAGTGAGTACCGGACTGATCACCATTGGCCTGGGCTGCAGCCTGCTGCCGCATACCCACTAGAGAGGGGCACTCTTTCTGCTCCCTGTAGAATTCCTCCCTGGTGGGGCCTCCTTCTTGCTGCCAATGGGTCAGCTCAGGCAGGTCCCCCAGTTCGGCTATCTGTTCCCCGGTAGGCTCCAGGGCATCCCCCTCAAGGTCTGCTTCCTCCTGGGCCGTGGGAACGTTAGGAGCCGGTTTCCCGTGCCTCCTGCGCCCTCTCCCTAAGGCCGGTTCCTGGGCCTCTCCTTCAGGCTCCAGGGTCCCTTCAACACCCCTACTGGCTTCCATGACCGGGTGGTCACGCACGCCCTATCAGGTAAACCCACCATCCGCAGGTGAGTTGTCTTCTCCACCTTTTCCCAAGGGGAGCTCTCCAAATCATTACCTAGGAGACAATCAACAGGCATGGCCGCTCTCACAGCCACTTGCAGAGTACCAGAGACCCCCCCCACTCAAAGGGAACCTGAGCCATTGGACACTGACTCTCTGTGTTGTCTGCGTTGACAACACGGCAGAATGCGTGTGGGACAACCTGCTCTTGAGACACCAGGTGTTGCTTGACAGCAGTCACACTGGCTCCTGTATCTCTAAGAGCCCCCACCCTTCGGCCATTTATGGTCACCCACTGCCCATACTTTTGAGTATTGGGGGCAGTTGGGCCTCAGCGACCATCTCACTGTCTCCTCATGAGACTAGGGTCATCTGTACGGGAACCCCCTCCCCTTGGACATCTACCTTCCTCCCAAAGGCTACACTAGCCACCTGCTTGGGGGGTGGAGCACCAGGAGGTGCTGGTTTACCAAACATGGGGCACTTGGGATCCATGGAATAGTGCCCCAGGTTGTTACACTTGTAACATCTGGGGGCCCTCTTTGAACAGGGTTACCTGTCGGGGCCCCGGTCTGCTTCGGGGGTGGGGGTGGCTGAGAACCTTTCCCTTGGTTCCCCTGGGAATTACTTTGGGGCCCTCTGTAGAACTCCCTCTGTTTACCCTTGTCCCCCCCACTCTTCTGCTGGGGACCCTGACCACCTTTGGCGGGGCCACACACGGGACCCTTGTGGACCCTGGTGCTGATCCGGCGGTCCGCCTCCTCAGCAAGCTTCCTAGGGTTAGTCAGCTTGCTATCGATCAGGTGCTGGCGTAGCTCAGGAAAACAATTATCAGACAAGTGCTCCCATGCAATTAGATCAAACAGCCCTTGGTAATCATTTACTTTGCTACCCTTCACCCAACCATCTAGCGCTCTGGAAAAAAAAGTCACATATTCTACATAAGTGGTACCAGGTTTCTTGGTGCAATCCCTAAATCTCTGCCTGTACAATTCAGGAGTTAACCCATACCTTGTCATCAGAGCTTCCTTCATGTGTGGATAGGACGTGGTGACATCAGAGGGGAGATCCAGCAGTGTGTCCTGCCCCTCACTCAGGAACCTTCCCCACAACCCCGCTCCTCAATCTCTTTCAGGGACCCGGTGGGAGGACATGGCTACTTCATAGGCCCTGAACCACTGCCCAATATCATCCTGCTTATAATACTCTTTCACTACATCTTTAGGAATGTGCACCCTTGACTCTGTTAAATTGCTGCCACCAGAGGGAGAGTGGTCTAAACTCTTGGCCTTGAGATCCAACTCCCTCATTTTTACCTCATGCTCCATGGCCAGCCTTTGTCTTTCCATTTCCATTTGAAGTTTCGCCATCTCCACTTCATGTGCTCTTGCAGTAATCCTGTCGGCCATCTCCTCTGGCGACATGCCTCTGCCAGGCTCAGAAGCACCTTCTGGGGGTATCACCTCCAGCGCATTCTCTGGGAACTTTGATTCGTACTAGGCCCTCAGCGCCTTTGTGTACTGCTCCTTGTTTTTTCAATCCAGTTTGGATAATTCTGTACTTGGAGAGGTATCCTTTAAAGACTTCACTTGTGCACTTCATCAGTGCCCTCTCCTCCCAATCTATGTCATCAACTCCAGAGAATATAGAGGACGCCCTGCCTCCATTGACTGAGCTAGGCATGGTTTCTTAAAGTGGAGATTCTTCAGCAAAACAAAAATCAATACTGTGTGGCTGCGTTATCGGTCTGAACTCACTACGTGGCGTTCACTCAATCACTGTACATGAATCACAAATGCAAATTCAAATCCTCACCACTGCCCACCAATGTTAGAATTGGGAATCTCTGGTTGGCACAGGTATGCACCGGTGACAAGCAGGGACTCTTACTTCTAAGTCAGGATAAGGGGATCACCCTTTCAAATAACCCCTGCTCACCCTTTAGGTAGTCTGGCGCAAGCAGTCAAGACTATTCTCAGGGCGTCATAGGTTAAGCATTTGTGAACTCATACAGTAATACAATGACACACCGCAAATGGACACCAGTCAAGGTTATATCAAAAATAGGTTTCTTTATATAAGGCTTAGCACAAGACCAGAATAATGAATAAAATGACCACAGTATTATTTTAAAGTTCAATGCTCTTGTAAAAAGGCTTAAAATACAAAAATAGGCTTCTTTTAGTCTTTTCAGGCTTTGTACGGTTCGTACCTGGGTGTGCGACTCGTCCGCATTAAAAACAAGGAAAGTACGAGTCAAACAAATGTGGCGGACTCTGGGGTCCGTGACGTGCACGCTGCGGTGCGAATAGAACAAAGTACCTTAAGTTCGTGGGGTCCGCGACGGACAGTGCGGGACAAGTTGATGGGTCCGGGTCGTAGTTCGGCAGCGTATTCAGATGCTGGTCGGATTGCGGCGTCGGGACGCGGCGTTGGTACGGGACCTTCAGGGATATGTGCGGATGGCCCGGATCAGCTTGCAGAGTCCGTGGCGTTTGGCGTTCGAGCCGTACCTTC
This sequence comes from Triturus cristatus, assembly GCF_964204655.1. NCBI lineage: Eukaryota > Metazoa > Chordata > Amphibia > Caudata > Salamandridae > Triturus > Triturus cristatus. Next base: position 479,089,909 of record NC_140580.1, read on the forward strand.
AGTGTGGATAGGCGGCGACACTTCTCGGTACCGTACAGCATACGGGGAGGATCGGTGTGATGCGGCGTCTCGGCTCTGAGTACGGCACGGGCAGTACGTTAGCAGCGTACGGACCGTACCTGCGGGACAGCGAAGCTTGTTTTCAGCGTACAGGGTTCGGCAGCCAGGGCTGTACGACTCGAATCGGCGGGGAAGGTTAGGTGCAATGCGGCCGGGAGGGATACGACGCGTACTAACGCTTTTGGATCAGCGTAGACGCACGGTGCCGGGCGGCAAAGACACGGCTTCGCGGTGGATGGGGTACGAGTCGTACTGGGGCCAAATCCAGCGGGAAACAAGCAAGAATTGTCCAGGCAACTCAATTTTGGAAGGCAGATGAGTCCAATGGTCCTGGGAGTTCAGGGGGCAAGCTCTTCTTCCAAGCCCTTGGAGATAGTTGAAACAAAGTGCAAAGTCTCTTTCAGTCTTTTCCTCTCCTTTCTCAGCAAGGCACCAACTGCAGGCCAATCCCCCAGGTCAGGGAAAGTTACTCCTCCTTCAGCTTCTTTCAGGTCCTTCTGGTTAGGCAGAGTTTCTTCGTGGTTCAATCAGGATCTGATTTCTTAGGAGCAGGGCTCCTACATTTATACCAAGTTTCTTTTGTCTTTACAGGCCAGGGGGGCCTTTGCATAATCCCAGTCCAGTTCTTTTCAGTGAGGAGCACTTTGTTGTTGGGACTCTGGCTTCTTCTTTCAGCAGGCAGGGCAGAGACATCAGACGCTCCCCAGGGGGTGGAGCCAGCATTGTGGTGGCAGAGCACTGCCCTATTCAGAGTCAAGGTGCACTCCTCCCACCGATCCTGGTGTAATCTTTCTATTCACCACCTGGCAGCCCCAGTCTGTCTCCTGGAACTTCCCAGCCCTGTCACTCAAGCTACACACAAAGAAGATAGCCCTCCCCTCCAGAGGCGGACTGAAATGGTTAGGCACGCAAAGGCTAACTTTCTAAAAGTAGCATTTGCAAACTCAGGATATTAAAATAACCTTTGCTGAAAGATGCATTTCATTATTCCGAGTTCAGGCATACTAAACATGAATTTCTACCATGCGTCCTGAGCCTGCTAGGATTATAGAGTGTTATAATCTAGCAGCCCATTCTGGCCTGTGGAGAGCAGGTAGCCTTACAATAGTGAAAAACGAAAATGGCTGTAATTCACTATTAGGACATGCCACACACTTCAGGGCATGTCCTACCTTATCCTTACAATGCACCCTGCCCTTGGGCCTACCATAGGGGTGACTAACATGAAGGTAAGGGAAGGTTTAGCGACTGTCAAGTGGGGACACTTGCCCAGTCAGCATGTCAGTACCAGACTGTATGCAGGTTCTGCAATGGCAGACCTTAGACACATTTTACCCGGCTGCTTCTGTGGGTGGCACAACCAGTGCTGCAAGCCCACTAGCAGCATTTGGATATACAAGCCCTTGGCACCCCTGGTGCACTCTACTAGGGACTGATAGTAAACCAAATAAGCTAAACATGGAAGTCAATTCACATAATACATTTTCCCCTAGGGAGCACTTGCACTGTGGCACTGGATGGCAGTGGCACAGTGCCCTGAGCAGCTAACACCAGCACAAAAATACATTGAGGCACAGACAAAAATGGAAGGGTGACCCATGCCAATGGTGCCAGGTCTAACAGGAGGCATCAGGGCATTTTGTGTAAATATATCGGAAACCAGTTGGTAACTTTTATTACTAATTTGTATGGCACAGCGGATCAGGCGGTAAATCAACCCGATATGTGCCTTGGTTATGGGGAAAATAGTATATCAGGCATTGATATGGAGAGTGGTAAGTGCCAGGGGATGAATACCACAGTGAAACCTAGTGATTCTAGTTTTGATTTGAGCCTCAATTTAGAATGTATGAGTTGCAATTAAATATTGACTTTGCTATGTAGGCTTCAGGCAAATGGTGCTCCTGGACCTACTGGGCTGCCTAATGCCCTGTTCCATGCCAATGTCGATATGTGGGCTGGAATCTTATATAAATTGTTCAATGAAGTATTGACATAGGAAATTGTGCCAGCATCATGGTAAGGTAGCATATTGCAGCCTACTTATAAAAGTAGTCCGGTTGACAATCCCACTAACTACTGTTTAATTTTGTTGACAGATGTTGATACAAACGTCTTTGCCTCTAGTTTTTTGAAAGAATTGGAAAATTGAGCTACATAGGACAGCATTGTTATGTTTAACCAAACTGGTTTTCGGAAGGGCAAATCAACCACTACCAACCAGCTGGCACACTTTAACTTGCTGAGCGGGCTGTCTTAAAAAAAACAAAATTGAAATATTGCTTTCATTCATCTAAAGGCAGCCTTTGACTCAATGCCTCAAAATTTGTTATGGAAAAAATTGCTTGGCTGGGGCATCCCAGGAAAACTGTTGAAGGCTAGGATCCTTTTGTATATGGATACCTGGGTTCAAGTCAGGTTGGGTGATGGTAATTCCTTATCAAGGAAAATCAGAACATGTAATGGCCTAAAGCAAGGTTGTGTTCTTGCCCCTTGCCCTCTTAACTTATTTTTATCACATCTTCTTCAGCATCTGGATTCTATTAATGCCCATGCCTCAAAGTTGGGAGGTTGCAAATCAGCTACCTTCAATATGCTGATGATACTATCCTCCTGAGCCACACCCCTATTGGCCTACAAAGACTTTTAAACACTTTTGATGACTACATACAAATAAATGGCCTTGAAATGAATGTTAAAAAAACTAAAATCATGAAAATTGGATCTGTAAAACAGAAGTTTAATACATGGAGGTCCAGAGCAGTCCCAATTGAAGTTGTTAAAATTTATACATATTTAGGGATGGTGTTTGATAATAGAGTTTCTTTTAAATACCATTTTATGGACCTAAGGGCAAAAACTGTGATTTTAATTTATACTTTTAAATGCTTAAAAACATCATTGAAAAGTCATCACAGCCAAGTTACAGCCAACCCTTCTATATGGCTCACCCATTACCAGAGGGAAAGATGCGAAGCTCTTAGATCTACTGGTAGATAAGGCCTTCAAATCGACCTTTAAGATTTCCAGATCAGTAGGCCAAGCAGGAATAAGATTAGAGTTTGGTGTCCAAAGACAGTGCCTGGTATCAGATGGAGCATTTTTGAAATGCATGTACTCTATGTTTTCTTCAGCTCCTGCATCCCTAGAGAACATTGGCTGGTTAGAAATAAGTAAGTCTGCTTATGCTGTAAAATGAAGATCTCATATCTTAACCTCCCTAAGGGGGATATTGGTCTGCAAATAGCGCTTCAAGGCTTAATAATGCCCAACTATAAGTTAATTCTAAAACAAGTAATCAAATCTAAATCCCTTAAGTTATATAAAAATGCATTAGCAGCGATTATGCATGGTATGTGATTAACTCATACCAAGTTCCACGCATTCAGCCATATTTGACTGCTCATTTCTCAGTAAAAATAAAACATATTTTCTTAAAATTACAAATGGGAATAAATCCAACAAAAGAGGGCACGCAGTCATGGAATCAGCAGTGGCTGGATTCTAATAGTAGACTGTGCGGATGGCCACAAGACACATTAGTACATTAAGGTGCCGATTCCGATCCTGTAAAACCCGGGTACGAATGGTCGTACGGAGCGTTCTACCTTACAAACCAGCAAGTACGATTCGTACAGAAATACCATTTCCGTACGAATCGTAAAAAACACCGTACGGCTAAAAAATACATACAATTCTGATCCTGGACAGCGAGTACGCGACGTACGCACGGAGTCAGGCAGCGTTTTACGGACCAGCAAGTACGATTCGTACCTACAGCACTCCGCACGGCTGTATTTTTACAGGAGCCAAAAAGTGCCGGAAAAGCTAAGTACGCTGAGATACACAATGAAAAGGGGGCCCGGTACGCGACGTACACGCCATCACCCACATCGTACGTGTCATCATGTACGGTGCGTACCGCAACATTGCATATGTACGGTGCATACATACACGCTGTTGGGGTACGCACCGTACATAGGCCAACAGTGCGTATGTACGGTGCGTACGTCCGCACTGTACCCCCCACCCCCGTATGTACGGACCGTACCCCCCACCCCCGTATGTACGGACCGTACCCACCACCCACGTATGTCCGCACCGTACCCCCCCTATGTATGGACCGTACCCCCCCACCCACGTATGTCCGCACCGTACCCCCCCACCCATGTATGTCCGCACCGTACCCCAATCCTCGCGTATGTACGGAGCGTACATACGCGAGGATTGGGGTACACCTGGGGTACGGTGCGGACATACGCGGGTGGGGGTACGGTGTGGACATACACGGGTAGGGGGGTACGGTCTGTACATAAGGGGGGTTGGAGGTACGGTGCGGACATACGCGGGTGGGGGGGTACGGTCCGTACATACGGGGGGGTGGGGGTCACGGTGCAGACGTACGCGGGAGGGGTGGGAGGCTGGGGGGGCCGTACGACTCGTACCCCGGGCACAAGTGTACTCAGGGTAGGGGTCGTACAAAGTTCGCTCCGTACGGGGCCTTTTCCATGCGCTTGTGTTTTCGGACGGGCGGTACGGATCGTACTTGCGCGCTCGGACTTCAGTTTTACGATTTGTATGTAAAACTGTCCGGGGACGTCTCGTAGACTTTTCCCGAAGCGATTCGTATGTATTTTTCACGTACGAATTGTACTTCGCCGTTTTTACGGGACTTGTACGATTCGTACGTAAAAAAATACGGATACGAGTCATACGGTAATTTGTTTTAACGGATCGGAATCGGCACCATAGTGTGCGTGTGTCCTAAATTGATTAACATTCAGCGTACTTTTTTGAAACCCCTATTCTTGAAGTTTGGGGTTAGATCCGCTCGCCAGGCACTAATTACATCATTATCTGGCGAATTGATCCCGTTGTTATGCCAACTGATAAAATGTTTAAATGCGGTTGAAAAATGTTTGATATAAAAAGTTTGAGATGTATTATATTTATGTCCCTGGAACCTAATAGCCTTTTTGCGCAGATTGATATTTCGTAGAACGTAGTGTTCATACTGCTAGGGTAATAATTAGAAATGTAATAATGAAGCTACCCCGTCACAGTAATTATTGATGCACCTTATTATTGTCTTTATATAATGAAATTAGTAAATATTGCACGTTAGCACTTTAAAATGCAATATGTGCAATATTCTGTTATAGTAATGCTGGGGCCCAATTTTCTTGTTTCCAATTATCTCCAAGAACCCACTCTGGTCGAGTGAACCTTTTTACTTGCCCAATAGCGTAGAGGGAGCAAACACAATTATCAGTGAATACCTTCCGCAATTTGACATAATTAAGGACTCAAAACTCAATCTCTATTGCTCTCGGGATTTTATTATCAGCAAAAACATCTGCAGATACAAGCACCTCAGTACAAGGCACAACAGGTAAATAGGCACTAACACAAATGCTACTCTGCGAAGAATCCGCATACGACTAAATACAAACAAAAGCACAAACTCTAAAAGCATGAGGTAGATAACTACCAAGCCAATGTCGATATTAGGAATCATTAAACCAACGCATCTCTGTCCCTACTCTATGCTAGATGACATCCCTACTTAGCATTCCCTTAAGACCCAAGAAATTGAAAAAGGTGTCAGAAGTGAAACTCCCAAAGAAGACTTCACTTAGTGAGGATTCGATCTAAAGTATTCCTTCTAGCTCCTCGCCCACCTCTTCTCTCTGCTCTGGGCTACTCTCTTCTGCCCAACCCTCGGGGTGCTGTCCCTAATACGAAACCCCAAAACATAGAACACGCCCTTCGACACACCTCCTCGACCAGGTGTTCTTTCTGTACTTTTGCATTCCGCGCTGTCCATCTTCCATCGTCCGTCAGCTTGGCCTTGAGTCCCAGACACCGTCGGCACGAGGAGTTGCGATTAGCACATTCCAATGCACTCCCATGTCTGGCTTTCTTTATGATTCAACTCTTAGACAAAGACCTTTTCTACTAACGGACCAACTGTCCTTGCACCTGCGGTGAGATCATGGGATGGACAAATACTATGCATCTTTTAACTTTGCAATTTACTGCAGCCCAAAACCTCTACTAGAATAAATCACTTGCGGCCTACCGCACTCAGCTAACATAAGAAATTCCAAGCCCTTCTTCTCAATGACCTATGGTCTACCAGGTTATACACGCCATTAAATTACATTCTAACATTAGTAAATTTACTTTCACATACGTGGATAAATGACATACATGAGTTAATTCAATCAGGTTACACGTTTTAGCCTAATACATTGTATTAACGAAAACTACTTGTTACACATTTCACTGAAAACGTTAACATTATGGTTACACATCTCTAGCACTTCTATATTGCGGTACAGCTTGATACATTTCTTAATACATTTCGCACGACACATCTGAATATACATTGATTATATGCGAGTGCCAACTAACGGTGAATATGATGCACCCCTACAAATTTCAAAACTCTTTGGGCGCTACATCAGTTCCCCCCTTTGATGACAACTGTCATCACACCATCACTCCTCATTTCCCTTGAGCCAAGAAGCTAATCTAAATGGCAGTTACTACCATTCCACTCTGTCGAATCTCTTCTATCCTTTTAAGGTTCTGATATTGACGGTCCTGCATTCTCGCCATTCTCTGCTCATTCGCTCTGAGGGCTCTTTCGGCCTGAAGCCCCGCTGTACCATTTCCATGCCTTTACGAGTCCCCACAAACAACTCACACAAACCACAGCAATTATTATGGGCTTCAGCACCGATCCAAGAAATCCCATTCCCAGGTTCGCAAACCAAGTTCCCACTCGACCAAATCCTTGACCAATCTTTTCCCACACATTCTCTTCTGTCAGATCTAATATTTATTTATGGATTGTGGTGATGTTATCTATGTATTTCTCCAAATCCTTGCTATTGTCTGGAATATACGTGCAACATTCTTGGACCTTCAGCAATTTACAGACTCCGCTCTCTTTTGCCAATAATACGTCTAACGCAAGTCGATTCTGCAAAACCATATTCCGTATCGACAACATTTCTCCATTCACCAACAACAATGACCTTGCCGAATTCATTGACAATTCATCTACCACAGTCGCCAAACTCCTTATTTTCACATCATTCAGGACCACGCCCAAACTAGGTATAGTCGCTCCGTATATATCACCAATCACTACTCCTGCACTTACAGCTCTACGTACTTTCGAATGATGTCCTGACTCTAGCACCTTTAAATCCTCAGCATGATAAATCTTTGGGAATATGATAGCCAAGTAACATGAACCATACCAATTCGCAGGCAATCTCACATAGGCATTCTTCCCACATACATAGTACACGGTCGGAATCACCTGTACCGGACTTTGCAAGAAGTTCTTAGCAGAGTCCTCCAAGGTAAAAGTATGATCGCACGTACTCTGTCCCACTGGAACTTTCTCATAATAGGTCTGAGGACGAGTAATACACAACTTCCCCTTCTGTTCTTCATCTAATGCAATTGGTCCATAACTTCCCTTAGATTTATGCAATCTCTCCTCATCCGTCCAATCCACTGGACTATCTCCTGTATTTCGTGTCTGAGTCAGTTTTCGGTACCTGTCCTCTATCTGAGCTATGAACTTCTTTTCTGTCTCGGACAACCAACATGTCAAGTTATGTCTATGTGCATAAGCTGTATCTAGCTTCACAGTCAGTATGAAATACTTCCGAAGTCTGACTTGTAATAATCATACTTGTTCAAATGTTTGTATGCTGGAACTTCAGGAAGTACTGTATCATATTTGGAAAAGAAATACTCAAAATGTCTCCTGTCATAAAACAAACTGAGCAATAAGCTACAAGAAATCCCATATGTCAATGGGAGATGATGATACCTGATACCTTCATCTACTGAAGCAGGCAACTGCATGCACACATAACAATCCTTCACATCCATCGCATCAACATACTCATACAACAGTTTCGCATAAGCATTGAGTTTGAAGTCAGCTCGAGACAAATCTATGTGAAACATACGACTCTCCTCAAGCATCTGAGCTCTCTGATCTCTACTAGTGACCCCTCCCTGTCTCTGAGTGGTAGGTGTGGGTGTTCCCTGAACCTCCCCCTCCTGTCTATGGGCCACCATGTATGAGGTCACTACTACTACAAATATAACGGCTATCACTATCCCTTACAGTGTGCCTATCACTAATTTGGCTCTACGGTGTGTATTTCCAGGTTCCGCCATCTTTGAAATGTTCTCAATGTTCAGCACTGTCTCTATTGCTACAAGTCTTTTTCTCATCCAGCAATGTTCAATTCAGCTGCTTTCTTTAACTAGGGGAACTTTTAGCAAAGTCCAAAGTTTCTCTTTTGCTTTCTTTAGATCAGGAAGGCTTCCCTAGCTCTTCTTCACTCTCCAACGGAAAAATCCCTAAATTTATTCTTCTTCCACTCGGGCCTAGGTTATCTTCTTTTCAAACTTTATATACAGCAAATTTACACTCAGTCCAGAATAACTGCGGGTCCCAACAGCTGTAAGACCCCTTGCAAAATCTCAAGTTTAAGGGTTGTCAATTCTTGGGGAGCTGGTATAACTGCAAAGGTTGGGAAATCTAGCTTCTCCAGAATCAGACCACGGATGATGCTCAGAAGTGGCGGGTTCGGAATATTGATGGTCAATATTCCTTCGATCTCCAATCCTGGGATTTTCAACAACACTTCCACTCTCGGAAACGGAGAGTTGCTGACCAGTGTGATCGATCTCAGCCGTCCCGTGGTCAGTAACCCTGTCATCAGTCACTGAGTATGCCCACTCTGGTGAAGCGTACTTCTGGCACGGCACTCTTGTTCTCTTCGATCGCCTCAAAGCACCTTGGGGTTGATCTTCGTCCCCTTGCTCTGCTTCGGATTCTTCGGAAACTGGGGCGAGATCTGTTCTTGGTGCCGATTTCAAGTTTACCCGTCCCTGACTCACAGGCCAAACCCTTTCTGCTTCAGTGGCCCCTCCAATCTCCCTACTGGTACCCTGTGCACTGTTTTCTTCTTCCGCAACACCTAACTCGGTACTGCCTTCTGCAGCTCTTGCTTCTTCTTCCGAGTCCGTTTCGATGTTACTTTCACCTTCTCTTCCGGCTTGGTTTAGTGCACAACCAGCTGCGTCAGCAACCCCTACAGCTTGACTTGCCCCCTCAGATGACTCTGCCACCTCAGCTGGGTTTTCGTTCTCGAGAGGGGCTGTATCTTCCAAGGGTGCTGGAACTCTACGGATATGGGAGGCGTGTATCCAGTTCGGAAGTCCTCCACACTTCACTGCTGTATTCGTGATCAATATGACTTGATATGGCCCCCTCCAGCGAGCATCCAGGCAACTCTTCCTCACGTGTTTGCGCACCAGGACCCAGTCCCCTGGGCACAAATCGTGGCACAGGTCACTTACGGCTGGAACTGTTGCTGTCTGCACCTGCTGAGACACAGAACGGACCACGTCAGCCAGGCCTTTACAATAGTCCAGTATCATATCGTCAGTGATATTAATCAAAGCAGTAGCAGATATTGCTGGCAAGCGCATCGCTCTTCCCATGAGGATCTCATGGGGAGACAATCCAGTCCTCCTATCCGGGACACTACGGAGACTCATGAGAACCAAAGGTAATGCATCTGGCCATTTCAAAGATGTCGAAGAACACACTTTCCCCATTCGGGCTTTCAAAGTCCCATTTAAGTGCTCTACAATTCCTGAAGCCTCTGGTCGGTAACTGCAGTGCAATCTTTGATCTACATTCAAGGCAGCACAAAGCAGCTTCATGATCTTGCTGTGGAAATGCGTTCCTCTATCTGATTCAAAAGAGGTCGGGAAACCGTACCTCGGGATCAGTTCTCTCAATAATAGCTTAGCTACAGTGAGTGTGTCACACCTACGTGTCGGGTAAGCCTCCACCCACCTGGAAAAGACACATACTATGACTAATATGTACCTCAACCCATTACACTTCAGAATTTCAATAAAATCCATCTGCATTCTATTGAAAGGTCCACCTGACCTACCTATGTGACTTAACGTCACAGCGGTCCTCTTTCCTACATTCATCTGTTGACATGTGACACACCTTTGACATGTTACATCACTACAGAGCCCCCTACCCTCAATCACCTAACGGCTGTCCGGATAAAAAGATCTCCATAAGAGCGCTCCTAAAGAGCCCGTTGAGCATTGCACCAGCCGGCCCAACGCAGGAGCAGCCCGATGATGACGCTTCACATCCCAATGGGTACGTGATTCACGACACCTAGACGGTTGTATGAGGGCTCCAATATCCGACTAAGTACTACATAGACTAGTCACCTGTATACTCTCTTGGTTCGTCTCATTATCTTTAAGGAACAGCTTTGGTATCACTTTGTTTGTCATTATAGGGCACACCTAGCTGGACCTTCTTTCCAAAGCCCTCTTTCGCCCCCCCTCCTTTTTCTCGTTGAACACACCTTTGGCACACAGCTTCAGCCACTGTCCGAAACTTCAGATTGTACCACGTCTGACGAAACACTCGCATCATTGCGTCCCTGCCAAGATGCACAGCACCATGTATCAACCTCGCCATGGGGTTCAGCAAACATTCCGGTAACACAGCTCGTCCATCATTCGAAACCCAAACATCCACATCTCCCTTCTCACATCCCGCTCGTATCCAGCCGTTCCGCTCCTGATCAGAGACTCCATCCTGCAACTGTTTCAGTTCCTCCCATGAGTCTGCCATGGCTAACATCACATCGTAATCTGTCATCTCTTCACTTTCCGCAACATAGTTCTCAGTAAAATTACATCCCTGTTCTGCGCAAAATCGAGCAACTTCATCTGCATAATTATCACCCAATGACAAGAAATCATTTCCTTTAGTGTGTGCAGAACATTTGACAACAGCAATTTCATCTGGGCTTTGCAATGCTTCCAACAATTGTCGTACATAATCCCCGTTTCTGATGGGTGAACCAGAAGATGTCATAAACCCTCTCTGGGACCACAGCTGTCCGAAGTCGTGAACCACACCAAACCCATATTGGCTATCCATGTAAATCGTTACACGGATCTTATCAGCGGCCAAACAGGCACGGGTCAAGGCAATAAGCTCAGCCACCTGTGCGGAGTATACTCCTTCTAGACAAGCGGCTTCGACCACCCCTGTGATGGTACACACAGCAAACGCTGCTCTCAGTTGACCAACACTGTCTCATAGGCATGAACCGTCCACAAAGAAAATCTCATCTGTAACTGGGAGTGGTTCATCGACAATGTCAGGTCTCGGTTTGGTGCATAGTTCAGTAACATCGAGACAATCATGGTCCTCACAATCTTCATCTACATCTACATTTGGAATAGGCAACAGTGTAGCAGGATTTAAAACAGAACACCTCTTCAGCGTCACATTATCTGCAGCAAGGATGACTTGCTCATAACGAGTCAACATATTATTTGTGAGGTGCTGTGTTTTAGTCCTAGTCATCAACAGTTCAACAGAATGTGGCACATGTACAGTAAGCGGATGACCCATCACAATCCTCTCACATCTTTCGATACTGACACCTGTTGCAGCAACGGATCTGAGACATCCGGGCAACGCAGAAGCTACTGGATCTAAAGTAGCGGAGAAATAGGCAACTGGTCTACAGACACCTCCGTGACTCTGAGTCAACACTGCTAATGCGCAACCTTCCTTTTCGCAACAGAATAAAGCGAATGCCTTGTTATAATCTGGCATTCCCAACGCTGGTGCACTGCATAAGGCTTCTCTCAGCCTCAAAAATGACCTTAAGCAGCCTTCATCCCATGGTACTGGATCATTCACATCCTTTTGCGTCAGCCGCTGTAAGGGCTTCGCTTCAAAGGAAAAGTTCGGGATCCACTGGCGGCAATAGCCCACCATTCCCAGAAACATTCTGACTTCCCACTGAGTTGAGGGAACTGGCATTCTCAGAATTGCATCAATGCGATCTGGCGACACCTTCCTTTTACCTTTCTCAATTCGGTGCCCCAAATACTGTACTTCGCTCAAACAGTACTGCAGTTTGTTTGGAGACACCTTGTGACCATTCTCTCCTAGATAATTCAACAGAGCAACGGTATCAATTCTGCAGGCGTCTTCCGTCTCCGACGCAACGAGCAGATCATCGATATATTGCACTAAAACAGAGTTTTGTGGGAACACAAGACCTTTGATATTCTTCTTCAAGATCTGATTTAAGATAGATGGGCTCTCGGTATACCCCTGTGGGATACGACACCACGTTAACACACGATTTTCCAGCCGAAATGCAAAAAGAAAACGGCTTTCTTCATGTAAAGGAATTGAGAAAAATGCTTTACACAAGTCAATCACCGTGAACCATTCAGCTTCGCATGGGATCTGAAATAGGATCACAGATGGATTCGGTACCACTGGACAACATGGAACGACTATTTCGTTTATTTTTCGCAAATCTTGCACAATCCTAAATTTCCCGCTTGGTTTCTGTAGTCCCATGATAGGTGAATTACATGGGCTACCCATAATCTCCATTAGTATTCCCTGCCTGATCATAGACTCAATTACAGGTTTAATCCCTGCAATAGTTTCAGGAGATAGCTTATACTGGGGTGTCCTCGGAAACTCTACGTTTGATTTAATCTGGATTTTCACTGGATCTACTCCCTTGACTAAACCAATCTCCTCTCCACTAAGGTCCCATACGTCAATAGACACTGAGTCTCTCAGATCAAGTGGAAGCTCCTCCACCGTCAATGCTGGGTACATTTCCACACACACACGCTGGTTCACAACCTTAAAGGTCGCGTCATCGTTTCTCGTCTCTACCTCCACTCCTTTCGGGGTGCAGTAGATCGTGCAGTTGAGCTTGCACAATAGATCTCTCCCTAACCGGCAAACCGGACTAGAATCGCACACCACAAACTGGTGTCGATCTCTGAAATTTCCTATCCTGATTGGAATTGGCTCCGTCAGCGGACTAATCAGTTTCTTATTTGCCACACCAACAACCTGGATACTTTGTCCAGAAAGAGCTAGACCTGGAACCACTGCTGATCTTATAGTCGATCTCGTCGCCCCCGTATCAACCAAGAAGGTTGTAGGGTGACCGTCAAGGTTTGCCTCCACAAAGGGTCCTTTCTGATCTATCTCTAGGATGGCTCTAAGGATGCAATCCTTATCTCTGTCTGAACATGATCGTGCCAACAGGCTGGTATCGTTCCCCTCACTCACTTCGAACATTGGCATTTGTAAATATGTTCTGGCTGGGGAACCTGCACCTGCGGAACACCAGTCCCCGCTTTCATCATTCTAGGTCTAGTTACTGTCGGTACCACTTCCGTCCCAGGGACCTGAACTATTTCTCCTTCCGGCTGTATCTGATTCCATGGATTCAAGGGACACTCGCGTCTCCAGTGTCCAACCTGGTGACACTGATGGCATGCGGTAGTCTTTTTCAATGTCGCCACATCCATGCCTGTTCTTTGGTCTATTGGCCTCGGCCTTCCCTGCCCCTGAACATTCTGGTTTCCTGCCTGATAATTCCCCTGTCTCCTCACCAATGCTCCCCCATTAGGCTGTCCCTGAGCGGTTTGCATCTGAGCAAGCAACAAGTTATTTTTCAACTTCCTATGTTTGGATTCAATCTCATCTGTGCAATATCGGGCGTACCGCAAAATCTCATCAACCGGTTTATTCTGCCAACAAATCAAGTGCTGCTGTATCTTGAGACTAACCTCCGGCCTCAATCCCAACACAAACTTTGAGACAAACTGTCCCATGTCTTTCGTGTCCAACGCATCTAGGCCACTGTACTGCTTAAAAGCCTGCAAGAGTCTCTCATAGAACTCATGTACCGTCTCCTTGGGTTCCTGCACTGTCCTGTCTATCTTCACCCAATCGATATCTTGTGGTGAAACCTTCTCCTTCAACCAGGTGATCACTCGCTCATACATCCTCATTACTAGCAGTGACGGACCATTCGTGATCGTGTTCCTATTGGGCTCATAAGTCGGCCAATCAACGGCAGTCTTGCATGCTGCCCACAAATCCCCCGGAACCACAATATCAAACAAGGTATTCAGATCAATCCACAATACCTTCGAGATCTTTACAAAGCGGTCAACCTGCTTGTACCACTCTGCGGGCTTCTCCCTAAGCCGGGGAAAATCATTCGTAAACGCCGCCAAATCACCCCTGCTCCAGGGTACGTGCACATATCCTCCATTCTGCACTTCCCGTAAAGGGAAGTTTCCTATCCTTGTCGCCCCTCCACCCGGAGGTGGAGTCCCTGCCATCGCTCCCCTAGAGGTTTTCTTCCGGGACCATTTTTCTTCCCATTTATCGAGCGTCATCCATACACGCATGGCTGGGATTAAATCTCTACAATGGGACCTCAGTCCAACAACCCTTTTCTCCTCCAGTTCCTGGTCACTGTACTGCAACCTATGACTTCCTTGCAATGCTTTAGTCTTGGACAGATCCACCTCATACCGCCTAGCCAATTCTGACAATTTCTCATGTGCAACTCGTGCCTTCCGAGTCACATCCTTCGCTACGAAGAGTAATTCATCTGGTCCATACGATAATATCCTATCAAGGGGTAAGTTTCCTGCTATTATCTCATCCAGTTCCGCCTTCAACCTTATTACATCTATCATCCCGGCTCCTAGGGCTCCTTTCAGCACCTCTCGACAGACCACCCTTCCTCTACCGTCATCCTCACACTCCTGGTCCTGCGACCTCCTTTCTTCTGATATATCCCTTGGAGCGGATTGATCTCCGAAAATGACCTGCTCTCTCTCTGCTATCCTTACTCTGGGGTCTTGTCCTCTCAAGGGTGGTACCCATGATCGTAAATCTGATTCCGACTCTCTCAGAGACCTCGACCTCTCTGTTCTCTGTTCTCCTTGTCCATAAGGTGAATCTGATATGGCTGGCAATGGTGTACTCCATTCTATAGGGTTCGGAGTCCGGGCCATTGCACCCGCTAGGCCACTTTCCGCGACCTCTCTCCTAACCCCCTCAGCTGTCTGTTCTGGGTGTTCGCCCTCCTCTGTATCTGGATGGTAAATGGAAACTATGGGTCCAATGGTAACCGGTACCTTAAAAGCATCCGGTAACCTCACATCTCTCTCGACCTTTACGCTTGCCTCGGACGGACTCCTTGTACCCTCTGTTCCTATCGAGAGTCCTCCTTCTACTCTCATCTCGGGGTGGATGGTTACTCCTCTAGTGTCTTCTATCTGAATCAATGTCCCTTCTGGGACCTCCGGGTTATACGGAGGTCTCTCTGACAACAATCTTTCCAACAACTCATCATCTATCTCACTCTCATCCTCTTCTTCTGGCTTTACGTTCTTTACCCCCTCCGATGTGATCAATAAGGGATACAGCCTATCTCCCTCTAGTGCCTGTACCCTCCATCTTTTCTCCACTGCATCCCATTTGGCATCCTGATAAGCCCCGATCGACCTTTACACCCTTTCCTGATTCCTTCCTCTATCCCTATCATGCGCTGCTCTAATCCACGCATGTAATGCTTCGAATTGTGTTGGCCTCGGCAAGGGTCGTAACCCCGCCATCACAGATTTCAACTGGTACAGCACTGCTAGCCTAAACGAGCCGTACCTCGGGAATGCTAGTTCCCCTTCACTTTGAGTCATTTCATGCCAATTCTCAAGCCAAATTATCGTATGCAATCCCACATTCTTAGCCATATAATGTGCTGGAGTATCCTCAGGAGGAGCTTCTTCTCCCTCCTGAGTAACCACATGTTTATCGCCTCTACACAATTCTCGAAAAACCTTAAAACACTTCATGATTGACAAAATTCGATTCTACACACTGTTTTACCTCTTAGCGTCAAACCCTCCAATAACAGCGCGACTAACACCGACCAGCCTATCACAGCGCGGCACTCTCTGACGTCACCTTCCTTCTTTCGCAGCAGTTCCCTTCGCTTTCACCTACGTCTCACGCCTGCATTCGTCCCATTCATACACCAAAATAACCGTTTGTCCCAAACAAGTTACTTCTCTGGCTGTCCGTCCACAGCCTCTGACTGTTCGTCCACAGTCTCTCAAAATTGTTGACCTCGGTTGGCAACTGTCTGTCCCCGTCCGGCCAGACAGATCGCCTCTGATAGGTTACAAGTACTCAAATTCACATACAGCAACCCACGACCAGCGTCGAGTTGTCATGCACTCACACATTCGCTCCCCCTATCTCGGTCCAGGTGATCGATGGTACCTCACAATCTCCTTTGGGTGGTCAACAAAATCTACTACAGGTGTCTTCTACACCACAATTACCGGGTTGCGCGCGCTCACAGCCTGATCTCACAGTCACTCAACATTCACTCTAACTCCGCAAGACATCACACATCAAATCAACACCGCAATCTACAACATCTCATCCTATTCATACTTACTCCAAGAACTGCTGCTTCCTGCCGCACTGCTACTCGCTGTCTATGTTCACCATCTGCCGTCGTCTGCTGCTCACCGTCTGATGATTCACCATCACTTATCGTATATGGGTCTCAAGGATCACTTATCCTAATCTAATTGTCCCTCGCTATCGGAAGTAACCATCCTCTGCTACCAACTGCTGGGGCCCAATTTTCTTGTTTCCAATTATCTCCAAGAACCCACTCTGGTCGAGTGAACCTTTTTACGTGCCCAACAGCGTAGAGGGAGCAAACACAATTATCAGTGAATACCTTCCGCAATTTGACATAATTAAGGACTCGAAACTCAATCTCTACTGCTCTCGGGATTTTATTATCAGCAAAAACATCTGCAGATACAAGCACCTCAGTACAAGGCACAACAGGTAAATAGGCACTAACACAAATGCTACTCTACGAAGAATCCGCATACGACTAAATACAAACAAAAGCACAAACTCTAAAAGCATGAGGTAGATAACTACCAAGCCAATGTCGATATTAGGAATCATTAAACCAACGCATCTCTGTCCCTACTCGATGCTAGATGACATCCCTACTTAGCATTCCCTTAAGACCCAAGAAATCGAAAAAGGTGTCAGAAGTGAAACTCCCAAAGAAGTCTTCACTTAGTGAGGATTCGATCTAAAGTATTCCTTCTAGCTCCTCGCCCACCTCTTCTCTCTGCTCTGGGCTACTCTCTTCTGCCCAACCCTCGGGGTGCTGTCCCTAATACGAAACCCCAAAACATAGAACACGCACTTCGACACACCTCCTCGACCAGGTCTTCTTTATGTACTTTTCCATTCCGCGCTGTCCATCTTCCATCGTCCATCATCTTGGCCTTGAGTCCCAGACACCGTCGGCACGAGGAGTTGCGATTGGCACATTCCAATGCACTCCCATGTCTGGCTTTCTTCATGATTCAACTCTTAGACAAAGACCTTTTCTACTAACGAACCAACTGTCCTTGCACCTGCGGTGAGATCATGGGATTGAGAAAAACTACGCATCTTTTAACTTTGCAATTTACTGCAGCCCAAAACCTCTACTA
This sequence comes from Triturus cristatus, assembly GCF_964204655.1. Classification (NCBI taxonomy): domain Eukaryota; kingdom Metazoa; phylum Chordata; class Amphibia; order Caudata; family Salamandridae; genus Triturus; species Triturus cristatus. The sequence goes on from NC_140580.1 coordinate 479,107,459, forward strand.
GAATAAATCACTTGCGGCCTACCGCACTCAGCTAACATAGGAAATTCCAAGCCCTTCTTCTTAATGACCTATGTGAATTCGGGCCTCTACCAGGTTAAACACACCATTAAATTACATTCTAACATTAGTACTTTTACTTTCACATACGTGGATAAATGACATACATGAGTTAATTCAATCAGGTTACACGTTTTAGCCTAATACATTGTATTAACGAAAACTTCTCGTTACACATTTCACTGAATATGTTCACATTATGGTTACACATCTCTAGCACTTCTATATTGCGGTACAGCTTGATACATTTCTTAATACATTTTGCATGACACATCTGAATATACATTGATTATATGCGAGTGCCAACTAACGGTGAATATGATGCACCCCTACAAATTTCAAAACTCTTTGGGCGCTACATCAGTAACTATTGATGCATTTTTATATATGTTATCAATTGAATTAGGTTTTCTTTGCATGATTAAGCCCATGTCTGATTGATTTTACATCCTTTTTCTTATATGGACAATGTATGGTGAATTGGTCTGGTTTTACGACATAATTATGAATGTATTGGTAAATTCTTAAATAATATTTGTGGTACAGTTTTTTAAATATTGTGTGATGGGAAGATGTGTTGATTGCACTGATTTTCATTAATCAAGCAATTAAAGATTGATTATTAACCACCACAACAAACAGTTCCAATCTAACACATCTCTCTCTTGCACTTCCAACAACCCTATCAACTCTCCCCCACACACCTACTGCCCACTCTCACTGCTCCCTCACACTCTCTATCTCCTCTTTATACTGCCTGCTCACACATACTAAGCACAGCTTCTTTTCCATGTCTTTTCAAGGTTTACGTCCCTCAAACCCAGACTCTCCCCTTCTTTTTCTCTTTCTCACACACTCTTTCTGCTCCTTGGTCTCGAGTTTATTCACCACTACTCAAACAGCTGCTAACACACACACTTATTCATCTATACATCCAGCCACACACCCATGTAGTCTCATAAGACAGCCACTCACTCACCCATACAAGCACTCATTCACCCACACAACCACTTAAATACCCATTCACACATCCATACAAGCACTCACACATCCGCTCACTCACCCATACATCCATTTACACAGACACGCACACACCAACTCACTTAACCAAACAGCAACTCAAACAGCCACTCACTCACCCATAAAGCCACTGACACACCCATCCAGTCAGCAATATAGTCCCTCACACAGCCTCTTAATCACCTCCACAGCTACTAACATACCTACTTATACACCCATGCAGCTACTCACACACCTATACAAGCACTCAGACGCCCATTCACACATGGATACACACAGCCACTCACATAGTATATGTTATAAATAGTATCACTCATTAGTAGTATAGAAAGTATACTATTGTAACTTTTGTAGTACCTTGGTATATATATTTAATACTCATAGACATTTAGAAAGCACACAAACTCACTGGATGATGTAATTAGTAATGTCATTTGAGATATCATCAGTGATGTCATCAGTAATGTCACTGACCTTTTCATGAGTGATGTAATATGTGAGGTAATTAGCAGTGCATGGCAAGGGCCCCGGATCATGGATTCATAACCCTAAGAGACTAACTTTGTTTTTTTAATATTGTTGGGTGGATGTTGCTCTACTTTCAACCCCCCTCAACATTAAAAAAATGCTTTATGGTGACTCTGGCCCTTCTAGGGGCACCGCCAAGATCCAAAAATATTCTTAAAAAGCCTTTGAAGGGCTTAGGGCAAAGCAGTGAATTATAAATGAGCAGCTCCTTCGGCTCACCTATTCTTTGTTCAATTTTTATACTTATTGTTTTGAGTGCCCCAGTGCCCACCCTGTGCACCCACACCTTTTATTATGCTGTGGGGGAGCTCCAACGCCACCGCAGCCCGGACAGCTCCCCAACCATTGTTTTTCTTTTAATTTTCATATTGGTAGTCCTGGTGCTCACCTGGAGCACTCACATTTACTTAAATATGGGGACCCCTGGGGAGAGCCTCAGGTCCCTAGCGGCCCTGGCCAACTCTCCAGTCTACCCCATGGTAGAAGTCAGCCATTTGTTTTAAAAAAAACATTAATATTGGGTTCCCAGCCGGGGGCACCCACATTTATTTAATATTGGGGGCTGTGGAGAGAGCCACAGAGCCCCTGTGGCCTCAGCCACTTCCCAGCCAACACCAGTTATGATGCTGGCCGGATCCAGCACCATTCTCTTTAGCTCCTGCTCTAGTGGGAGCTGCTTCTTTTTTTGCTCCAAATTGTGTGAGAGCAAATTTGTGTTCCCTGCCCGGGAGTGTCGGCCAGGGTATGGCCACAGCCCCCTGGGCAGGAAATGCAATGTTCCCAGGATACTACTTGGATCAGCCCTATGAGATGGGGTCCTCAGGGCCAATGCAGGCTTGGGGAGAGGTCCCAATGCCCTCCTCCCCTATAACAAATACTGGCCCGTGTAATGGGGTTCCCAGGGCCCTAATGTGGCTCGGTAAGGGGGTACAACATACCTCCTCCTCGTAAATTGGTTATGGTCCTGAGAGATGGGGTGCCAGGGACCTCATAGTGGCTCAGGCAGGAAGGCCGCATGCTCCCTCCTCTTATTTATGAATATGGCCCTGGGGGATGGGGTCCCCATGATCTCTTAGGAGCTCATAGAAAGGACTGTATGTCCCCCTACTCTTAATTGTAACTATATGCCCAGGGGATGCGGTCCCACGGGGCCTCTCCAAGAGTTGAGCGGGCTGCATGTCCCCCTCTCAAAAACTCTGATTGCGCCAGCCCCCTTAGGTGGCGTTTTAATAGAAGAGGCAAGAACACAATTTTTTTTATTGCGAATAAAAATAAAATAGCTGCTTTTGGCCCCAGATGTGGACCCTCTGAGATGCCTCTGCCAGGCTTAGGAGGGAAAGGTATCTCTACCCAGCTCCCTTATATAGAGAGTCCCAAAATGGCTGCCTCAAAATCTTTATTGATATTGTGGCAGTCAATCAGATCTTATCCGTAGATCTGCCAGTTCTGTGAATACTCTGTTGTGTGAAATATATATATATATTCAACAGAATTACACAAAATCAGAAAAAGCTAATTTTTTTGTAACAAGATCTAATTTTCTGCTAATCGTGGTGTAATTCCATTCAGCCATTTTGGCTGAAACTGTACCTAATTTTTTAATGGAGAAATGAATGGGGAAAAGGGTATTGGGACCCTCCTTTTTCCGACCCCCGCTTGACGGATCACCCTGAAAGATCCCAGGAAGGAGCTGAGGTATATTTTTTGGACTGTATTGTGAAGATTTGTCAAATGGTGCCAAAGTTATAAGCAAGCCAAAAAATGGTTTTCCTATGGAAACGTGGTATTAACTATAACTATATACATTCATGAATATCTTCTTCATTTTTCAATTCCTTTCAGTAAGAGCACAACAGTTGCAAACTTGGTGGTAAATATAGTTAATTTCACAAATTTTTAGAAGTGCAAAAAGCGTGTCAATGCATTTATGCTTCACTGCCTTGGTCACGACGCTGCCTACCATGTTGTGTTTACTTAAACACATTAAGTACGAAAGAGTGTGAAGATAGAAAATGGACTAACTTGGGATAAAAACGTGTGTGCCATCTTTAAATATACAATTTTAAAAACAATATGGTAAGTCCATGGAAGATATACTGATAAAGATATATAGATATATGTTACCCAGTGGTGCTGGCCACTGGTTAGTTATAGTTAGATTGGTGTTTCCATAGGAAATGCAGTTTCATTTACTAATAACTTTGGCACCGTTTGACATATCCTCATTTTTTTATCGACAGTACCCTCTCCATGTGCGGCCAGGTCTAAGCATTAGTTGGTTCCTGTTTTGGTTGTTCTTCATATGCTAAAGAAAATCCTTCCCCAATTGTCATCTGATACTAGGAAGATTGTGGTCCAAGCCCTGGTGACATCAATATTTGACTATGCAAACAGCCTGTACCAGCACCTGAAAGTGATACAAAACTCTACCACTAGGGTGATCTTTAGCCCTAAACCCAGGTCACAGATGGCCTCCATTCTCAAGACCCTACACTGGTTGCGAATAAAGGAAAGGATCAAGGTTTAAGGCCCTGGTGATCTTCTTTAAATCCCTCCACGGCATCGGAGCCAGTTAGGTAAACAAGCACGTGAATCACTACATTCCAGTAAGGACCTTAAGATTCTCCTCCTCCGATCTTGTCCGCATCCCTAAAATTTGCTTGACCCGCATGGGGGGACGATCCTTCGGGTTACTATGTGCTTAGGTGTGGAACCGACTACCCGCCTCACTGAGAGCCAGTGCTGACCTGACAACTTTCAAGAAACGTCTTAAAACTTGGGGGCAGATTTATGATAACTGGCGCATCCCTGCATATCAGCAGGGATGCGCCAGTTATAATGCGCCACAGCTGCGCCACCATGGGGCAAAAACGGCACAGATGCGTGACGCATCTGTGCCGTAAAAGTGGCGCATTGCTGGAGTTGAGTCGCAAGCGTGACGCAGCTCCAGCAATGTTCTGGGGGGCCCTATCTGTACAATGCTGCGTCACTCCTTACGCCTGCTTCAAGCAGGCGCATGGTTTTGACGCAGCATGGGCCTAAAAGTGACTGAGTGAAATCTTGTAGATTTCACTCAGCCACTTTTAGGAGGCGTTCCTGCGCCGGAAAGCCCCCACCTGCCCTGGAACGCCTACATGTGGCGCAGGGCTTTACAACGTGACGCATCTCCCAGATGCGTCACGTTGTAAATACCCCTCACCATGGCGCAGGATTTGCGCCGCTGCTGCGTCACAAAAGTGACGCAACGGCGGCGCAAAAGTGGCGCAAGTGCAACATAAATCTGCCCCTTGGCTCTTTAAGGTTTAGTTTGTGTTTACAGAGTCCTGCCACCTGTTCATCTCAATGCCGGGACACTCTTGTTGAGTAGCTGTGCGCTATATCAAATCCTTATCATTCATAACTTTCCATAAAAATGCTCCTTTACGCCTTGCTTGTGCATGGAATTTTTCGGGGTGATCCGCCAAGAAGGAACCAAGGAAGGGATGGAGTTCCACGCCTCCAAGCACACCTGAGGTTCTCGGTTTCTGGCTCCTCCCCCCCCCCCCCTTGAGACTGTGAGGCTGAGGCTGATGGCGGACGGCGGTGAGAGACGCTAAGCCTTCAAAAGTTTGTAATTGATTCGGACGGCTCTCTCTTCTACATTTATACATTTCTTGGCGAATGGTGTTGTTTAAACAAGGTTTTTGGCCGCGGGAGTTACTTCATGCCAATTGGGGAACGCTACCGGAGCAGTGCTTAGCGGTGCGGAACGGAGCCGTGCAGAGCGGGGCGGCGCCGTCCCCGTTTCCAAGTTTCTTATAGCCGGAGAGTGCTCTGCTCCGTGTTGGGCTTTGTTTCGGCGGCCATAGACGCTAAGCCTTGCAGTTTGAGTTCGAGCAGCGCTGGATATAGGCGGTTTGCAGGAGTGACTTTGGGCCATTTTGTGAGCAGAGCAGAGTGGAGCAGTGCAGTGTTGGGCGGAGTGGAGTCCCTGTCTCTAAGCTTTATGCAGCCGGGCCTGGGCGCAGGAGAGTGCTCCGGTCCGTGTGAGGCTTTGTAACGGCTTCTGCTTCTGCTGTGGATTTCGGAGGCTATAAGCAGCTGCATCTGGGGATCCGCATTTGCTGAGTCTCGCCTGCGTTTGGGCAAGAGGAGCTGCTGCGGCCCCCCGACCCCGAGGCGCTTGTAGAATTCTCGAGAAAAACCATCACTCACTTATTGGGACGGCTGCACCTGGACCTGGAGGCACAGAGATATTTGGGAGAAAGGAGGAAAGGAGGGAAGGTCGATTCTCAGTTTACCTCAGGTATTAATTAAGTTACCGTTGTTTATCCCCTTTTTAACATGGGGAAGTTACTTAATACACGCAAGGCCAAAGCCCTACGTGTACCAGCCAGAGAAGCAAAAAACGCCGCCAAATTATTAAATAAAAACCTCAATTGTGATAAAGACGACGCAAAGGAAAAAAATGACAGCACTGGGAGCTCCGAAGACTTGGGAGAATCCTTCGCGGAGTCATTAACTCCAATTCCGGATTCAGAGGACCCTCATAGCATAGAGGTAGATCGCTCCCCTCTTACTCTGGACGCCGTATCTAAGCAAGATAGATTTATGGATGTCCGAAAAGGTGCTAAACCATTCCCTCTTTTTGATAAAAAAAACGCAGCTCTTGTTCAAAGTATTCCCGTTCAAATATCTTCCTCCTCCTCCTCAATTACTCAACTCCCAGATTCACTGCATAAGTCTAATCTCCTGGCATCTTCTGCATTCTCGCCATCTCCGCTCAAAGAAAATTCTTTGGTTCCTCCTCTGGAAAATATAGATGCCACTCAGAAAGATGCTCTGACTTCGGAAGTTACGGTCATGGTGGCACCGTTGGCTGATAAGCTTTCAAATACTGTAGCTGACGTCGCCCCTAATGCTAGTCCCCTTACCCCTTTGTTAGATCTGGACACTGAGACTGTGGGGGGATTCAGATGTCAGTCAAAGATATGCTGAATTTAATTCTCGATGAGGTTCGAGAATTGAAGAGGTTTCAAAGATCTGAGTTGGCCGCGATCAATCAGCGATTGGAAAAAATGGAGGATCTTTTCTCTACATTTCCTGGTCGCCTTCAAGAAGCCGAAACTTGCATTTCTAATTTGGAGGATCAAATGAATGAGGTTAAAAAAGATGCAAGTAGGCTCTCTTTTACTACACGCTCCTTAGAATCTAAACTGGATGATTTGGAGAACTATAATCGTCGATCGACTCTTCGTATTGTGGGGGTTCCGGAAGGCCTTGAAGGATCTAATACTTTGCAATGGGCTACCTCGTTTCTTAAATCAAAAGTGATCCCCAATCATGAAGGTGATTTAACTATCACGCGTGCACATCGAGTACCTGCCAAATTCCGCTCTTCCTCGAACAATCTTACTAAATTTTTCCGATATACGGATTAAAGAGACTATTCTTTCTGCGGCACTCCAGAAAAGACAATTTATTGTTAACGAAACCGTAAAATGTCGTATTTTCTCAGATATGTCTGCCTCTGCTGCACGGAGAAGAAAAGAGTTTGTCCAAATGTTACAGTTGTTTAAAGCTAAAGGGGCTCAAGCTACGATAGCGCAACAGTCTAAGCTTAAAGTTTTAGTGAAAGGCAAATTCTTTATGATATCCGATATAGCTGCAGCACAAGATCTGCTTAAAGAGATTTCGGCTTCTTAAAAGTTAGAGTATGAGGTGATTATGTTGGTCGTTTATATTGCCATAGGATATTATAGGTCCTTATCTCAGTTGGTGCTGTTTATCTGGAAGGCTGGGGGGGGTTAGTAGAGCACGAAGGAGCCCGGGATCTAGGGGGCCCAAGGGGTGCTAACAAGTCACCTTAATGATGCAGGGTAGGGAGGGAATTATTATTTTTTTTTTGTTGTTTTCTTTGCTTCGGCAAATTTGGATTCTATTACGTCGGGGGGGGGAGGTGCAGGCGAGGAACTAGGGGGTCATGGGGACAGGGGCGCAACACCAAGGCGCCTTCATGAGAGGGGTTAGTGCCAGGTGGCCAGCGTGGGAGGGAGGCGAAGGTGAAGTACAGGGCCACGGGGCTAGGTGCAGGAGCACCTGGGTGGGGAAATGGGCTGGGTGGGGTGAAAAATTGGAAAATGGAAGTTCTTGTTGTCTGTGATGGAAAAACATGTTGGCAAGAAGTTATTTTTAATGATTCAAATATATGTCTATTGGGGGGGGTTAGAGTGATTTCTTTTAATGTTAATGGGTTGAATAATAGAAAAAAAAATGCGAGCCATTGAGCTATGGATTTGTGATGTTGCAAGAAACTCATATTCCCGCTGATAAAATGAATTATTTTCCTATGTTTAAAACTTGGTCCTCATATCGTGGGTTTTCTTGTGCTCAAGAATCTCAAAGGGGGGTTGCCCTTTTCTTAAACCGGAACTTAGATGCAGAAATTATCCAGTTTGAAGATGGGGGTGCAGGGCGGTGGTGTTGGGCCACATGTGTAATAAAAGATAGGAATAGGCCAATTACTTTTGTTAGTTTTTATGCCCCAGTGGAAGATCGTGCCCCCAACTATGAGGAATTATTTCAATCATTGCTGATGGTTCGGGGGAATATAGTTATAGGCGGGGATTTTAATATTCTTATGGATATAAAACTAGACTCCACTGGTGCCTCGAAGAAACAATCTAAACCAAAGTCAAGAAGGTCTATTATGAAGAATTTAGCCTTACTGGATCTTTGTGACCCATGGCGATTAAAATTCCCACAAAAAAAATAATTTACTTGTTGGTCGGGAAGACATAGATCCTCCTCCCGTATAGATTTTTTTTTGGCCTCTAGGTTATTAAAATTTTCTCATCAAAAATTTTTGCATAATGGCTTCTCAGACCACGCAATGCTGGTAATTGAATTCAAAGTAGGAGAAGAAATTAGTCCCCCTAAGAGATGGATATTTAATAAAGTATATCTACAAGATAGCAACTGGGTCTCTTTTTTAAAATTTGAGATTGCCGAGTTCATTGCTCGTAATTTGGATACGGCTCCGCTGCACATTATTTGGGGCTGATTAAAAGCCTTTATTCGCGGCATCATTATCGGTAAAGATGCAGAAGAATGGCGTGCTATTAAACAAGCTAGGACTTTACTCTATCAAAAAATTTGTACGCTTACTCTGCTTCGACAATCCAGCTTTTCTAGTGTTGCGCAAAACAAATTAAATGAGGCCAAACGTGAACTCAGTATGCGTTTTTCTACACAGAGTGAAGAGCAATTTCTGACACAATCTCAAAGGATATATGAGGAGAGTAATTTCTCTGGTAAACTCCTCGCATGGCAGGCAAAGGAGCAAACCGCCGCAAATCTGATTCGAACTTTAA